>NC_092560.1:22691048-25091048 GCF_037038585.1 Patagioenas fasciata | reverse complement strand
AGTTTCTTACTGAGAAACACTTCATACATTTCAAATTATCACAAAGACATACATTTAAGTGGTTTGTGTTAACTATATCATGACTTTTAAAATTCACTTCCTCACATCACTTCCCTATTTTTTCCACATGGATATTTACATTACTGCTGTTTACACTTCATCTTACAAAGGTGTCATAATTCACACCACCAACACTGCTTCAAATTCATCTTTCTGCTCAGAGTAACTGGGTGTCATCAGTAAACAGGTGAGAGCTTTACTCCTTCCCAAATCTTCCAGTCAAAAAAACACCAACACCAACCAGCTAACCCTTAAAAAGTACCCGTGCAGCACAGAACAACCACCTTGTTTTCTACTGTGATTTTACTCGGCAACTAATTTCAGATGGCACTTATCTGTAACTTAAGAAGATACTACAAATTTAATCTCTAGGAGTGCACTTACTGTTAATTATACCTGTAAAACCTCTGGAGTTAATCAGAGGCTATTTAAGAAAAGAAGAAAGCCAAGATATGCCACCCAGCTATTTTCTGTGACCACAAAAGAAAATCAAGCAATTTAAATAATTTCCTTGACCTGTCACTATTGAACAAACTTGGGTTTTCTTGAGGTTGATTTAACATGGCCATGGAGTGAGATCTAAACCAGGTTTGTAAAACGGACTTCATTCCACTCCTCTGAATTCAGGTATATCCTCCAGAAGAATGCATGTTCCCACTAGAAACCATGGTCCAGAAGAAGAAGGAAACATTCTCAGAAATGAATTTCTTTTGCATCCTAGTAGTTCGCACTATAGTAGAAACAGTGTCCAGGTCTCTCAGTGCTTTAATTTCTTATGTCTACATTGCAATAGTTCAATATACAGATGGAGACATTAGGTGGAAAGTCTCCAACAGAAACAAAGAAAAATCATGTGTCTTATAGAAGAATATGCTGATGTAGACATGCAGAGCAGAAAAAAAATGCCATTTAAAAGTAGAGAATCAGCTTCCACAAATGTACTTTACAAATTTTACTGTGAGTGAACGCTAGAGGGTACCAGTATTTAAAACAGATTATCGTTATAATGGTAACTTGCCAATAGAGGATAGTAACGCAGGAGAGACATGTTCTTTCTCTCTCCAGTCTGAAAGAACATATTGTGTAACTTGTGCCTGTTATACTATGTGGTGCACAGCCTCCAAGTTATGAATTAAGTTATACAGATGTTGTCTGAGTCCATTTATCCTCTCCTTGACTTACAGACGCTTGCTAAACTGTATGGTTTGTAGGGCCAGTCAAAGAGAAATTCAACTGCAACATTTTTTATTAACAGGGAAATATCATTTTGGGTGAAAATGAAGCCTTAATATTGCCATGAAAACATGTTTCAGGTGTGAAAGTCAGTTTTCTTTAGCTGAACTCCAATATGAATTTGGTTTCTTTTTACCTAGCAACATCTTCAGTATAAATAAGTTTTGACATATGTTCAAATTTTCATCAAATTAGAACACACACAAGCAAAGCCCTTGTAGAAAATAAGTATGATTTAGAATTTTTCTGCCCAGATAATTTTTTTAAGTACTAGTACAATTGATGAAGCACAAATGCACATAACTTCTGTTGGCAAATACAGTCTAATCCAGGTGGCAAGTTGTCACTGATGTGAAAGGGATTTAGATATCTAACTAGTTTAATGGATTTTGTTGTTCTTCACCTAGGAGAAGTTCACATGAGACCAAACTCTTTTTGCTGCCCACCTGGCATTCACTTCTGCTGTGTGACTGAAAAATCTTGCCACCTGTGGTAGTATAGAGAAGAGAAGTAGTAGAGGATGATTATGAACACACCAAAACTTAAGGAAACATCTCTGACTATAGCACACTTGGCAATCTGTGTCCCTTAGAATGTTGTTTCCTTCTTTTCCATGCCAGGTAAACTCTTCTTACAGAAGCTCAGTTCAATGCTGCTAACATGTGAGGCATGGATCTTTCCTGAGGTTTATCAGTAAAATGCACACAGTGCCTGTCTGCTTTATCATGCCCACCAACAGCAAGTGCTATTAGCCTTTTGCTTTCCTGAGCACTTCAGCAAAACATTTAAAAATGCAAGGAGGATGGAAGGGATAATAAATCTGGATCGCAAGATAAATGAGCAGAAAGATTTATACCTCTCAAGTAAAGGTCTGAGACCAGAAGTCTCATACTGACATTCTGCAAAGACATCACATGATAATCCCAAGAAATTATTTAGGGCTGAGTACAATGCTGTCGCTGAACAATGGAGTTTGCTTGCAGAAATACTCAAAGACTGACATCGATCAGAGTTAACTGCAGTGTCTTTGCTCATGCTGTGCACCCTGGAGGGCTGCCAAATTGCATCTCAGGTGCAACTGATGATGAGGCCATAGATGACTGTGATGATGACTGATGTGACACTTGTGCCAATGTTTGGCTTCTGAATGTATCTTCAGTTTCCTCTCTCCTGCATATTTTTTCTTTTCTTTTTAAATATAGTCTGTTCTTTTCTCTATTAATAGGAGCTTAACAAAGATGTGTACTTCAGCGAACTAAAAAAGCCTAAATCTTACAGCTGAGGCTAATACTGACAGAATGCACCTTTTCCTTCAGCTTGCTGATCAGGATGCTATATTCTTTTTTAACTGCCCTTTACCTTCTTTGGGAAGGTTAAGGAGCCCAACTAATTTTGCACATTGTTATGAAACAGAACAACCCCATATTGAGCTGGTGCAAAGGGAAAAGGAGGAAAGAAACCCTTTCCCTGACAACTACCACCCTTATAGTTGATTTTAGTTGTTGTGAAGCCATTCTTGTACAAAATAAATAAACAACTTATTTTATTCACATGGCTGTTAACAAACTGCAAATAGTGCCCACAGAGTACTCAGAGTTATTTATTGCTGCTTATTACCTTGCTCTTATCTCAGTAGTTCATGCTGAAGGTAATGGGAAGTCTCTAGTTTGCAGCTAAGTGATGCAGAAGGGAAAACCATAAGAAGTGTAAGCTTCATTTAGCTTTGGACACACTTAATGAATAGGTCCCCAGTGCAGGCACAGCACATGCAGTTTCAGTCTACAGCAAGACCTCTCCACACTGGGACACTCATAACAGCAATGTAAACATCTGTGGAAAATACAGAGAGATTAAAGAAGTGAGTTTCTTCTTCTATATTGGCCATGTGAACAGTAATATAACTCTTGCAGTTCACTCTCTGCTCTTCAATACAATAACATACTAATGTCACATAAACCTGTCCTTAGTGTTTTCATTCTCAAACTGTTGTTGAACTGGATTCCTTGAGAGAGAGCTAATACATTTCCTTAGCCTTAGGATGCTTCCCTTGCCACCTTTCAAAGACCTGCTGCAAACAATGGTGTCAGCATAGCTTTAAATAAATCTCAGAGATCTTTTGTCATAGGAGGTGTTACAGATCACTAGCAGCTTCTCTGTTATTATTATAGTTACCTACCCCTTACACTAGCTAGAGAAGAAATTGTTACTATTAGCACAGGAATGGGCATGATTTGCATCCCTTTAACAGAAATGGTACAATTAACACCTCTGATAACTATCTTGCAATGCATTTGAAAACTCAGAATTACAGTCTTTCACTGATCTGCATTTTGCTTGCCTTCTCTGTTAGACCTGGACATAACTATGCATTTATATGCGTATGTCTTCACTTTTCTGTTCTTGGACAGGCAGTGAGGTCTGCAACCAACACGCATAAGGCACTAATTCTGCATTTGCTGTGGCCCTACACATTAAGTGGTTGATTAGGAGATACCTTCTGTCTTTTGCTCTGCCCAAGACAAGTTCAGCCTACCTGCTTGGAAATGCTGTTTTTTACACTTATCTATTTTAAATGTATTCTATCTGTGCTTACACGTGGTAGTAAATTTTTAACTTGGATAAGTGACAAAGACTTTATTTTCTTTCAAACAGATGAAGGACCAATACAGACCAACCCCATGCTAATTAGTACACTCTAGCTGCAAGCAGAGGAATTATTCTGCACACTCAGGAAGAGATACTTGTTGTTTCTCCACCATACTAAAAAGTAATTCTACAAGTTTTTTTTTTTTTTTTTTAAAAGTCCCTTGAAGTTATACAGGTTATGTATTGAGGATAACTTCTAAAGCCAAGCAATAGACAGCCCTGCCAGAGGAGATGTAATAGTGGACCTGATGGTCAGGAATGCAAGTGAGCTAACTGCTGACATCAAGATTGGAGGCAGCTTGGGCTGCAGTGATCAGGCACTTGTGGAGTTCACAGTACTGAGGGATGTGGGTCAGGCAAAGTGTGAAGTAAGGACCCTGCATTTTAGGAAAGCCAGCTTCAAGCTCCTCAAGGAGCCAATCAACAGGATCCACTGGGAAACTGCCCTCAGGGACAAGGGAGCAGAACAGAGCTGGCAGATCTTTAAGAATGCTTCCAGAGAGCACAAGAACTCTTGATCCCCAGGTGTAAGATATCAGGTAAGAACAGCAAGAGACCAGCATGGCTGAGTGGAGACCTGCTGGTCAAACTGAAGGGCAAGAAGGAAATGCACAGGCAGTGGAAGCAGGGACAGGGATCCTGGAAAGAGTTCAGGGACACTGCGGAGATGGGGTTGTGCAGAGATGTGGTGAGGAAGGCCAAGGTGCAGCTGGAGCTGAACTTGGCAAGGGACACAAAGAAAAACAAGAAGGGTTTCTACAGATGTGTCAACCAGAAAAGGCAGGTCAAAGAAAAGGTACATCCTCGATGAGCAAGACTGGTAAAACAGTAACAATGGACAAAGAGAAAGCTGAGGTACTCAACAAATTTTTTGCCTCACTATTCACTGGCAAACTTTCTTCCCACACCTCTTGAGTAGATGAAGTGCAAGACAGGGCCTGGGGAAGCAAAGTCACTCTCACTGTAAGAGAAGATCAGGTTCATAACCACTAGAGGAACCTGAACATACAGAAGTCTATGGGGCCTGATGAGATGCATCCCAGAATACTGAGGGAATTGGCTGATATAGTTGTCAAGCCACTCTCCATGATACTTGAGAAGTCATGTCAGTCAGGTGAAGTCCCTGGTGACTGGAAACAGGGACACATCGCACCCATTTTTAAAAAGGGTAGAAAGGAGGATCCTGGAAACTACCAACCTGTCAGCCTCACCTCTATGCCTGGGAAGATCATGGAACAGATCCTCCTAGAAGCTGTGCTAAGGCACATGAAGGACAGGGAGGTGATTCTAGTCAGCCAGCATGGCTTCAGCAAGGGCAAGTCCTGACTGAACAATGCAGTGGCCTTCTATAATGGAGTAACATCTGTGGACAAAGGAAGGGCTACTAATGCCATCTACCTGGACTTCTGTACAGCCTTTGACACGGTCTCTCACAACATCCTTCTCTCTATATTGGAGAGGTGTGGATTTGGTAGGTGAACTGTTCAGTGGATGAGGAGTTGTGTCCCACAGAGTTCTATACTGGGACCAGTACTGTTCAATAACTTCTTCAATAACATAGGCAGTGGGATTGAGAGCAATCTCAGCAAGTTTGCAGGTGACACCAATCTGACTGGTGCAGCTGACAGGCCTGAAAGATGGGATGCCATCCTGAGGGACCTGGACAAGTTCAAGAAGTGGGCCTATGTGATCCTCATGAGGTTCAACAAGGCCAAGCGCAAGGTCCTGCACATGTGTTGGGGCAACCCCCAGTACAAATACAGGTTGAGGGATGAAGTGTTTGAGAGCAGCCATGCAGAGAAGGACTTGTGGGTACTGGTGGATGAAAGATTGGACATGAGCCAGCAATGTGTACTTGCAGCCCAGGAGGCCAATTGTATCTTGGGCTGCATCAAAAGCAGTGTGGCCAGCTGTTTGAGGGAGGTGATTCTGCCCCTCTGCTCTGCACTGGTGAGACCCCACCTGGAGTCCTGTGTCCAGCTCTGGAGCCCTCAGTACAGGAAAGAAATCGACCTGTTGGAGAGGGGCCAGAGAAGGGCCACTAAGACAACCAGCGGGCTGGAACACCTCTCCTGTGAGAACAGGCTGAGACAGTTGTGGCTCTTCAGCCTGGAGAAGAGAAAGCTCTGCGAAGACCTTATTGCAGCATTTTGATAGTTAAAAGGGGCCTATAAGAAAGGTGAGGACAGACTTTTTAGCAGGACCTGTTGCAACAGGACAAGGGGTAATGGCTTTAAACTGAAAGAGGGGAGATTCAGGCTAGACATGAGGAAGAACTTCCTACAACGAGGGTGGTAAAACACTGGCACAGGCTGCCCAGGGAGTTGCTAGATGCCCCATCCATGGAAACATTCAAGGTCAGTTTTGACTGGTCTCTGAGCAACATGATCTAGTTGAAGATGTCCCTACTGATTGCAGGGGGTTGGATTAAACGACCTTTGAAGGTTCCTTCCAACCCAAACCATTCTGTGATTCTGCAATTCTATGCCCAGGAGGACCAGAGGAGAAGCTGGGTAAGACACAGATCTGCTCATGAAGGAAGCAGAACTATGACATTAAAAGCGTGCAAGTGGCAATGTGGAACCTATGAGTAGTTTGTGTAGGGCAGTGACAAATTGTCTCTCTCTGCTTGCGGATCAGCATCCCCTACCACAGCTGCCTTCTGAAGCTTAGATGGCGCAGCCTGTCATGAGTATGTGGCTGAACCTGAATGAGATGCCTTATTAATTAAAATCATTATAATTCATAGTCATTACAGTTAAGGATCCTGGCCTTATTGTGGTTGACGTTACAGTGGCATATAAAATAAGAGACTAAAGTTATGCAAGAAGCCTGAGGTCACTGAACTCTGTCTTGCTTCTTCCTTCTTCCGCACTTTCCCTACTCCTTGCAGTGCTTCACTGGCAATTGTCTTGTTCCACAAGCTGATTTACAAATGCTGCAAAACACCAGTTCATTAAAATAAACTGGAACAGTGAATAAAATCAGTCCAGAGGGCTGAGGAGGGTTTCATGGCTGCAAAACCTGGCACAAGATTTGGGGACAGAACTACATAACGGGTGAAGGCAAGTGGAACTCCATGACTGACACAGATCTCAATCTAACCAGATGCAAAGAGTTGGAAAATATGCCACAACCCAGAGGTCTGTGACTCTTCCTTTTCTTTAACTGGAGTCTTTAACTCCAATCATATTGGGAACTGTTTATGTATTTGCTTGACATGACACAACTCCATGTTAGTTTTAAGGAAACAACATTTGGCAAAGTGATGGTTATCACCTGGAACAAATGAGTTTTTCAACTCTGGGAAGGGGGTAGTAATTAAACAGAAAAATCAAACAACAAATTAGTTGGTGGAAGAGTTCAGATCAGGACAAAAACATGTGAAATGGATCAAGATCACTTGATGAATGCATATGGATGTTAAAAAAGAAATGGCATTTAAACACCACTTAGTGTAGTAACAAAGCAAGGTATCTTTTTTTTTCCTTGTACAGGTATACACTGGAGGATGAAAGAAAAGAGACTAGGAATAGAGGGAAAAGGTTTTTAAAAATATCCTACAAAAGACATGTTCTGATTTGCTGTATGAATCCTAGAAAGAGCTGCGTAATTCTGATGTGGTTAAGGAGTGGCCCATAGCTGTGGATAAAATGACACATGAACAAGCAAGCAAGTACTTCTTATTTTGTCTATTTCTGTTTCTTTTTTTTTTTCTTAACTATTCCCTTTGTGTGTAAACTCAGAAGGCTCCAGCACCAACAACCCCTGCAAGCTCCCAAAAGCTTAGCTTGACTTGGTCCTGCGTGCCAGCCTGCTCCGCGGGCCACTGGGCAGAACGGAGCTGCCATCCACCCGTTTCACGTTCCAGTTAGCACTGAGGTTTCCCAGGTTCTCTATTTCTGTTTAACCCAGAAGACATAACCAGAATTTACGTTGTGAAACATCTGATTACAGGTTGTTCTTTTGTTTGCTTTTCTTGTTACAGCTTGTGCTATAGTTTGTAGTCGTACATCACTACAGTTAGGTTCTAAATTAAACTTACATTATTTATACTGAAGTAGTGTAGAATGGCACCATTCCCACACTTGCCACTTCTGCTGAATCGGGCTATTTCTGTCCACTCTTTTCATTAAGTACTAATTATGAATTTAACTTTACTTTCAGTTCTTATATTTGGGTGTGCCTCCAACAAGTTCCTAGACCCTTTGTCTATCTACTGTTCTTCATGCTCTTAAAACAGCTACTGGGCAAAAGAGAGCTCAGGAATAGATAAAAACATTATGAACATACTGACTGCCTAAGGACATTAGTTTGGATCTCTGTCCTTTGTCAAGCCAGCAATTTCCTTGAAATATTCAGCAGCATCACTGTCTTTGATGAGAACTGGCCAATGGATAAAATCTTTTTTTTTCAGAGGATGGACAGTATATCACAGGTATTATGTTATTATGGAATCACGCCAAAAACTCTTACTAAATTGCTCCCCCTGACTTTAACAGTGTTCAGAAATAGTTGTTGACTATATGAAGCAAGAAAATGGACTGAGGCAAAATACTCCAAAACCAGTGCAACAGTCATTGATTGTTTCTGACTTGCACAGTGGTGACAGAGTACTCTAATCCATCCACACACAAGATTCACACTCTGTTTTGTTACAATTCCTTTTTTTTCATTTAATTCCTGACCACTGAGTTACAGTTGACCTCAAGATAAAGAATATGGAACAGATTTCAAACACCGCAAAGGAGTATTTGTATCTGAATTTCTGGGTCAACTCTTTATACAGAGGGCCATTGGAAGAATTTACATTTCCTCACCTCTAGAAACCATACGTTTATATAACTGAGACCTTGGCTCAGGTCCATCTCTGCATCTGCCATCTAACACAGGCAGTAAACTGTCCCCATGCTGTATACTTTTACTTTCAAAACATCCTTTCTGGGTAGAAATAATATCACACACATACCTTTTTCTTTCAATTATAAAAGTGGTGTTTTTCCTTGATTGGTAAGACTTTATAACTGACTTGGAGGCAAATGATTACAGGTCACACCTTTTCATTGCCCCAAAGCAAAAGAGAAAAGTATAACCAGAGTTAAACGCTAGAATGCTAAATCAGAACAGAAAATAAGTTGAACAGGAAGCTGGAGCCACCTTCTTGCCTTTTGTCTCGTAACTAGCTGCCATATTAAATATTGTTGTGGAATAAACAGTGAAAAATATCCTTTTACTATTTCACACTCTATTGCTGAAACCAGTTAAGATACACAGGAGAAAATGCAAGGCTACTGACAACATTTTCATCAGGGAAGCAGCCATTCCATTATCCCTTCACCATGGACATTATGACTGTGAGCTAACACCACAATGAGGTTATATTATTATATTAATCAATACCATTAGAATCAGGTTCTAATTACAGTTTTAGTACAAAACAAGTGCAAAGTATTACTGTTATCCCCCCATTTGCTGACCTCAAAGTGTTTTGCATACATTAACAAGCCAAGCCGCATAATTCATAAGGACATAATGTTCTGAGGAAGTCAAAGTATGCTGCAATCCATGTTTCTTTTCTGGGTCAGACACAGCTTATAGAGTCCTCCATCCTGCAGTAGTTCAGTGATGCTTGTTCAGGGGTTCACCACATTGTTTGTGTGGTTTAGTGAGACACTTAGATCAGGACTCTGAGCGGTTCTTCAAGGTGAAATGAACTTTTTCTCTTAATCACAAAATTTCCTATCCATCTTGGAAATTATTTATATTGTCTGCAAATCTACACTACCCAAGCAACAGAGAGAAAAGAATACACAGGTCTGCCTTCTGCAAGTTTGAAAGGGGCTTTTGAAAGGACACAGAGACAGAAATGGTTAGCAACTACAATAATTTGAAAAGTGAAGACTACTGCTTATTAGAGATCCTGTGTATAACTGGTTTGTAAACAGAAAACAAAACAAAACAAAACAAAAGGTCTTCTGTTACCCCAGCTTGGGTAAGAAAAGCAAAGCCAGAAGGGGTAAGAGAGGGAGTAGTGAGTGGAAAGACTGTATCCAGCACACTATAAATTAGTCATTAGAAGGTCCATTCTCATGATCCTTCCTGACCCTCCTTTCAATTCAACTCAGGTAAAACACTGTGACTGGAAGACTGAAGCTTGGTAAAGATATGGATACTTAACAGCTGCAGTTATTGTGTTGGATTTAACCTCTTTGACAGGTAAGAGATGTAACTGCCATCTAACACTTAAATCAGTTACAGAAAGCCACCAAGAATGGAATGTTTTGGGGTGTAAAAATCTTGTTCATAAGCTCACAGGAGTTGTTATCCTTAAATCCTCTCTCTAGAACAGGGGAAAAGTTAAACAAAAAATATATATCATTCTCAAACATTTTATTTCTTTCCCCACCGTAATCTATTCTGCCTATAAAACAACCTCTGTCTAGATGTTCTTTCATCTCAACATCTGTAATGTTAGTAGATAATAGTAGATGAGGGAAAGGTGGTGTAATATTAAGGTAATAGTAGATAAGGGAATGGTTGTGGATGTTGGATACTTAGAATTCACTAAGGCTTTTGACACAATATCCCACAGCATTCTCATGGAGAAACGGTGAGCTCATGGCCTGGATGGGTGTACTCTGCGATGGATAAAGAACTGGCTGGACGGATGGGCCCAAAGAGTTGTGGTGAACGGAGCCAAATCCAGTTGGCAGCTGGTCACGAGTGGTGTTCCCCAGGGCTCAGTATTGAGGCCAGTTCTGTTTAATTTTTTTATCAATGATTTGGATGATAAGTTTGAGTACACCCTCAGTAAGTTTGCAAATGACACCGAACTGAGTGGGAGTGTTGGTCTGCTGAAGGGTAGGAAGGCCATACAGATGGATCTGAACCACCTGGATCATTGGGTTGAGGCCAGTTGTATGAGGTTTAACAAGGCCAAGTGCTGGGTCCTGCACTGTATTCAATACCGGTGAAGGCTCACCTTGAATCCTCTGTTCAGTTTTGGGCCCCTCATACTAAGAAAGACGTTGAGGTGCTGGAGAGAGTGCAGAGGAGGCAACAAAGCTGGTGAGGGGCCTGGAGCACAAGTCTCGTGAGGAGCAATTGAGGGAACTGGAGCTGTTTAGCCTGAGAAAAGGAGGCTGAGGGGAGACCTTATCGTTGTCCACAACTACTTGAAAGGAGGTTGTAGCATGGAGGGCGTTGGTCTCTTCTCCCAGGTGGCAAATGATAGCATGAGAGGAAATGGCCTCAAGTTGCACCAGAGGAAGTTTAGATTGGATATTAAGCAAAATTCTTAGCGGAAAGGCTTGTCAGGTATTGGAACAGGCTGCCCAAGGAAGTTGTGGAGTCACCATCGGTGGTTTAGCGCTAGAGTTAGGTTATATTATGGTTGGACTCAATGATCCTGAGGGTCTCTTCAAATTGAAATGATTCTATGATTTTTAGGATTTCTATGGTTTTAAAAGGAGCATTCAAAATGGACAGCATGACTTTGTGGTCTCAGTTTTTCCTGTAGATGATCTTACATCAATTAGAGATTGGATTTGTTACCTAACACAAACTACGCTGGCCCTGTTGTCAAGTAATCTGGGATAAAGTTAGAAGACAGAAAGTCTGCTTGCTGGTTGTTCAGCTAGGTGAAGTAATTTCTGTCTGCTATGTGTATATTTATTATTCATAGGCTATGCATAGCTGTAACAGGATTGTTCCATTGGAACTGTTCTGCAAGATCTCATTTCTGTAACACAAGCAACATAAACACTTCTGTTGCTTCACAAACCTGTGGATATTAACCCCTCTGCTCCTCATCAAACAATGTGACAATATCTACAGGCAAACCAACAAACTGTAGATCTACAACTGTTCACACTTATTTTTAAAGAGAACTATTGCAACAACAGCTTCATAGCTTTGGCACGTAATAAATGCAATCTGAAATTTTTAAAAACAAACTCATGTGCTAGGTAATAAATATTTTCAGATCTATTTCTGCTTACAAGCCTGGAAATTATGGAAAAAATACATATTTTCAAAAATGTGTGCATGTGTTTGCGTATAATACTCAAAATACTTGCATTCCCATTACCACATAATACCAAAAGCAGAGGAGTAAATTGAGGTTCACCTTTGCAAATTAGTCTTGTAATCTGATCCTTCTGGATTATCTTTCCATGTATTCTTTAGATATAACAAAAAAAAAAAAAAAGATACATTGCTAATGTTCTGCATATGCAATGTTTCTGAGATGTTCAATAGAGGAATTTCAAAGAAGTGTGCAAGTAGAAGCTAAATACAGAAGAAAACAGCAAACCCTTTAGCAACTGAAAGAGGCGGAAAAGAGAAATAAGGTAGTCAGTTTTGCTCCAGTCCTGATACAGTCACACTAATACTTTCAAATTCTCTTCTTGATGAGGATTCACATTCTCATTTTCAAAAGTGAGCTTCTAGTTCCACTCTCTGTTGATTCATTTGTGTTGAACACTCAGTATGTGTATTTCTTCCACTTCTCCATTATTTAGATGTCTCTACTTCTGTGTAGCCTTTCTTTCTAAATAACCTGTCTCTTGCTGGACTTCCCTTAGAATTCTTAGAATGATTCCCACCACGACCTTTACCACCTCAGTGCATGCTTCTTTGTGCCAGCAACCTGCAGCGATTTCTCAATATGTAAATGCCACCACCTGAGCAAGGATTCTTCACATTAAGTGCAAATCATAGGGCTGAATCCTGCAAACCCTTCACATACACAGTCCCTATTCAGAGGTCTTCCTTATGTGTAAGGTTTGCAAGATCACTTTTCCAGTTTTAATGTAATACTTTTCCACTGAAAGCAATTGCACTTGCCTTTCTATCCTGACCTTACATCATTGACATTTCCAAGCCCATTTCTTTGTATGAAAAGGCTAGATTTATTTGAAAGAGGGGTGGTTTTTAGTTTAGTTTTGTTTTGTTTTTTGTTTGTTTGTTGTTGTTGGTTTTTAATTCCCTGCCACAAAAAAGTATTTTCCAGTGCCACACAGGGACATATTCTAATTTCTCTGATTTGAAATTTCACTAAGATTTTTATTAGCACAAGACTAACACATGACTCAATATGACCCCACTGAGGTATCACTCTGAATTTACATCTGCTGCTGCCACTGTGGGGGGAAAGGTTGAATCAGTGTCATGCACCTAACTAAACAAATGGAATTTAAGTGCTCATTTCAACAGAAAAGGATGAAGTGCTCTCATGTACTCATTTCAAATATGAGCAGCAGCAAAGTCACTATGCAGTTTTTAAACAGTGATAGTATTTTTACATTTTAATTAGAAGTATACTTCTCATATGCAATGCAACATAATCAAATGAAAGAAGAAAATATCTATGACCAATTAATGTTACCAACAGTCAGATAACTGTTTATTAAAATCACATAAAGACATGGTAGTGAGAGTTCTATGGTAAGCAGTGGAAGTACAGGACAGACAATACTCTTGTCCTCCTTAGCCTCACCTCTCTTCCAGCTATTCAGCCAATTCTACAAGGACATATAAGGCTACCAAGTCATTTCCAGAAACCTTCCTTTCTCATGTCAGAGAGATTTTGAAATGCTGGACCCTAAAATGGCAACTTTATGATTTATATAAAAGCTTGTACCACTTGATTGTACCAATCAAAATTGTGTAACCTTCTAAACAGTATCCAAAATAACTTTTTTGGCTTCCACAAAGGAGGACAGAGGGGAACTGACAAGAAGCCCTCCTCAGCTGATAACTGACCAATCACCCCATGGAAAAAAATCACTATGCAGGCCAAATATGAGTTCAGCTATATGAAAAGGCAGAAAGTTTGGGAACATTGATGAGATTGGGAAGAGTAGGAAGAGTAGAATGTAGAAGCTCAGTGATGTATAAACAGCAAAACTCAGGCCCTACTGAGCCAAAAAAAAAAAAAAGAGTTAAAATACAGAGTGAAAATATATAATAAGAAAGAGAAGTGAGGCTCTTTCCAAGAAAGAAATGAGCATCAAAAAATGAAATGCAGAGAATGAGGAAGAACACAGGTGAATGAAAGAACTCTGAGGGAATAATTTAAGGTGAGAGGAAGGGAAATATAAAATATGAAAAAGAGGAGAGACTGCCAGGTGGAGCAAAAGGAAAGGTTCCTGAGTGAAAGCAAGGACTTTTTTCCCCATCCTTTAAAAAGCTTGACAATGTATTTGGCAGAAACTGCTTGGCAGAGGAGACAGGAACAGAGCAGGATGTTTTAGAGAAAATTCAGAAATAGCAAAGAATTGAAGGAACAAAGGTCATGGTACCTTAAGAGAAAAGAAAAATAAAGACACTGGTCAAGAGACAGAGAAATGGATAAGAAAAGAGAAAACTCCATGATGCTCATACTATCTTTCTTCAGCAAGCCATAGTGACACTAAAGTAGGGCAAAATCAATGAAAGATGCAATAATAAAGAAAATACAAAGAAGGATACCTTTTAAAAGGACCTCAAAGGAAAAAAGAAAAGAAAAACGAACAGTGAAGGAAAGAAGATCAGGCAGGAGAGCTAGGAACAGCTAAAAAAATGAATGAGAGCAAATTAAGAGGATCAGAAGAAAGTAATTCAGTGAAAGGCTGCAGTAGGCAGATGTCACAGTGCCTGGCTAAGAGCACAGATCTACACAGGCAATGACCCTAAAAGACTGCAAGGGAAGGTAGTTGGGACACCACAAAGTGACAAGGACCTTCACTGTGGAAGCCACAGTTCCCTCAGCCTGACTGGAGCAGTGAGAAGGAGAGCCAGGATTACTGATAGAAAGAGAAGGAGAATCAAAAGAATGTCAGATGTGAACAACAAAGGCAGATGAGGGCAAAGGAAGAATCAGATATGACAGACCCGTTTGCATTTATATGTCATGTTACTGCTTGGGCAATTTGCAGTAGTATTGTGAAATGTTGGGTAAAAAAAGAAGCTAAATATGGTTTTACCCTTTCCTCCTACAAAAGCCCCCAAACACTGGAAAAGCTTCCAGTAGTCAAAGCCTATCATTGAATCATGGTATCATAGAATGGTTTGGGTTGGAAGGGACCTTAAGATCATCACAACACAAGCCTATGGGGCCAGATGGGATTCATCCAAGGGCACTGAAGGAGCAGATGGAGGTGCTGACCAAGCCACTTTCAATCTTTTATCAATTGTCCCGACTAACCAGGGAGATCCCAGTTGCCTGGAAGTTGGAAAATGTGACACCCATCTGCAAGAACGGATGGAAGAAGGATCGAGGGAATTACAGACCTGTCGGTCTAACCTTGGTGACAGGGAAGGTCATGGAACAGATCATCCTGAGTGACATCATGTGGCACATACAGGACAATGAAGCAATCAGGCCCAGTCAACATGGGTTTATGAAAGGCAAGTCCTGCTTGACCAACCTGATCTCCCTCTATAACAAGGTGACCCACTTAGTGGATGAGGGAAAGACCGTGGATGTTGGGTACTTAGAATTCAATAAAGCCTTTGGCAGAGGAGATAGGCCCACAGCATTCTCCTGGAGAAACTGGCAGCTCATGGCCTGGATGGGTGTCGTCTGCAATGGATAAAGAACTGTCTGGATGGATGGGCCCAAAGAATTGAGGTGAACGGAGCCAAATCCAGTTGTTGGTCGGTCACAAGTGGTTTTCCCCGGGGCCCAGTATTTGGGCCAGTTCTGTTAAATCTCTTTATCAATGATCTGGACAAGGGGCTTGAGTGCACCCTCAGTAAGTTTGCAGATGACACCGAACTGGGTGGGAGTGTTGATCCACTGGAGGGCAGGAAGGCCATATAGATGGATCTGAACCAGCTGGATTGATGGGCTGAGGTCAGTTGTCTGAGGTTTAACACGGCCAAGTGCCAGGCCCTGCACTTGGGTTGTAGCAACCCTGGGCAGCACTAGAGGCTTGGGGAAGAGTGGCTGGAAAGCTGTCTGGTGGAAGTTGGGGTGTTGATTGACAGACAGTTGAACATGAGCTAGCAGTGCGTCCAGGTGGCCAAAAGGCCCAACAGCATCCTGGCTTTTATCACGAATAGTGTGGCCAGCAGGACCAGGGAAGTGATCATCTGCCTGTACTCAGCACTAGTGAGGCCCAACCTCAAATTCTGTGTTCACTTTTGGGCCCCTCACTACAAGAAGGACATTGAGGTGCCGGAGAGAGTGCAGAGGAGGCGACGAAGCTGGTGAGGGGCCTGGAGCACAAGTCTCGTGAGGAGCAATTGAGGGAACTGGAGCTGTTTAGCCTGAGAAAAGGAGGCTGAGGGGAGACCTTATTGCTGTCTACAACTACCTGAAAGGAGGCTGTAGCATGGAGGGCGTTGGTCTCTTCTCCCAGGTAGCAAGCGATAGGATGAGAGGAAATGGCCTCAAGCTACACCAGGGAAGGTTTAGCCTAGATATTAGGAAAAATATCTTAACTGGAAGAATTGTCAGGCATTGGAACAGGCTGCCCAGGGAAGTGGTTAAGTCACCAACCCTGGAGATGTTTAAAAGATGTGCAAATGATGTTCTTAGGGACATGGTTTAGTGCCTGAGATATGCTAATGATTGGACTCAATTGTCTTGAGGATCTCTTCCAACCAAAATGATTCTATAATCTAGTTTCAAATATTCCTGCACTCCTACTAGACTAAGTTGCTCAAAACCCCATCCAACCTGGACTTGAACACTTCCAGGTATGGGGCATCCCCAGCTTATCCATTCAGCCTCTTCCAGTGCATCACCACTCTCGTGACAAAGAATTTCTTCCTTATATATAATGTACATTTACCCTCTTCCAGTTTAACTCCGTTACCCCTTATACTATCACTAATGTCCTTGTAAAAAAGTCCATGTCCAGCTTTCTCATAGGCCCCCTTCAGGTACTAGAAGGCTACTATTACGTCTCCTTGGAACCTTCACTTCTCCCGGCTGAACAACCCTAAATCTCTCAGCCTGTCTCCATAGGAGAGGTACTCTGGCCCTCTGATCATCTTCATGGTCTTCTTCTGTACTCACTCCAACAGTTACATGTCCTCCTTACATTGTGGGCCTCAGAGCTGGACGCAATACTCCAGCTGGGGTCTCATGAGGGCAGAGTAGAGGGCCAGAATCACCTCCTTTGACCTACTGGTCACACTTCTTTTGATGCAGCCCAGATACGGTTGCCTTTCTGGGCTGCAAGCACACATTGCCAGGTCATGCTAATCTTCTCATCAACGAACACCTCCAAGTCCTTCTCATCAGGGCTCCTTTCAATCCATTCTCTGATCATCCTGCATTTGTGCTTGGGATTGCCCTGACCCATGTGCTGGACCTTGCCCTTGGCCTTTTTGAACTTCGTGAGGTTTGCGTAGGCCCACCCCTCAAGCCTATCAAGGTCTTTCTGGATGGCGTCCCTTCCCTCCAGCTTGTCAGCTGCACTACACACCTTCGTGTCGTGGGTGAACTTGCTGAGAGTGCACTCAACCCCACTGTCTGTGTTGCCAACAAAGACATTAAGAAGCACCAGTCACAATACTGACCTCTGAGGAATGCCACTCATCAATGGTCTCCACTTGGACATCCAGCCATTGACCGCAACACTTTGAGTGCAACCATTCAGCCAACTCAGTGTCCATGGAGTGATGCAGCCGTCAGATCCCATGTTTCTCCAGTTTACAGAATCACAGAATGTTAGGGATTGGAAGGGACTCAAAAGATCATCTAGTCCAGTCCCCCTGCTGGAGCAGGACCACCTAGATGAAGTTATGCAGGAATGTGTCCAGGTGGGTTTTAAATGTTTGCAGAGTAGGAGACTCCACAACCCCCCTGGGCAGCCTGTTCCAGTGTTCTGTTACCCTCACTGAGAAGAAGTTTCTCCTCTAATTTAAGTGGAACCTCTTGTGTTCCAGTTTGAACCCATTACCCCTTGTCCTACCGCTGGTTGTCACCGAGAAGGGCCTGGCTCCATCCTCATGACACTCACCCTTTACATATTTATAAACATTAATGAGGTCACCCCTCAGTCTCCTCCAAACTAAAGAGACCCAGCTCTCTCAGCCTTTCCTCATAAGGGAGATGCTCCACTCCCTTAATCATCTTCATGGCTCTGTGCTAGACTCTCTCCAGCAGTTCCCTGTCCTTCTTGAACTGAGGGGCCCAGAACTGGACACAATATTCCAGGTGTGGTCTCACCAGGGCAGAGTAGAGGAGGAGGAGAACCTCTCTCGACCTACTAACCACCCCTCTTCTAATACACCCCAGGATGTCATTGGTCTTCTTGGCCACAAGGGCACAGTTCTGGCTCATGGTTATCCCGTTGTCCACCAGGACCCCCAGGTCCCTTTCCCCTGCTCTGCCCTCTAATAGGCCATTCCCCAACCCATACTGGAACCTGAGGTTGTTCCTACCCAGACACAATACTCTACACTTTCCCTTTTTATATTTCATTAAATTTTTCCCCGCCCAACTCTCCAGCCTGTCCAGGTCTCGCTGGATGGCAGCACAGCCTTCTGGCATGTCAGTCACTCCTTCCAGCTTGGTGTCATCAGCAAACTTGCTGATGGTACACTCTATTCCCTCATCCAAATCATTGATGAATATATTGAATAATACCGGCCCCAGTACTGACTCTTGAGGCACTCCATTAGATACAGGTCTCCAACTGGACTCTGCCCCACTGACCATGACTCTCTGGTGTCTTTTCTTCAGCCAGTTCATAGTCCATCTCACTACCCGATCGTCCAGACTGCACTTTGTCAGTTTAGCTGTAAGGATGTTGTGGAAGACTGTATCAAATGCTTTACTGAAGTCCTTGTTCAGAGACAAGTATGACATGTGGGCCAGTATCAAATGCTTTGCACAAGTCCTGGTACCTGACATCAGTTGCCCTTCCCTTATCCACCAACAATGTAATCCCATCATAGAAGGCCACCAGATTTGTCAGGCACAATTTGCCCTTAATGAAGCCATGTTGGCTGTCATAAATGACCTCCATTTTTTTCTGTATGCCTTAGTGTAGTTTCCAGGAGGATCTACTCCATGATCTTG
The DNA here is from genome assembly GCF_037038585.1 of Patagioenas fasciata. Lineage (NCBI taxonomy): Eukaryota > Metazoa > Chordata > Aves > Columbiformes > Columbidae > Patagioenas > Patagioenas fasciata. Next base: position 25,072,087 of record NC_092560.1, on the reverse strand, counting down.
CTGGGCACAGAGGTGAGACCAACTGGTCAGTAGTTCCCCAGGTCTTCTTTTTTCCCCTTTTAAAAAATGAGGGTTATTTTTCCTCTTTCCAGTCAGTGGAAACTTCACCGGATTGCCATGACTTCTCAAATATGATAGATAGCGGCTTAGCAGCTTCATCTGCCAGTTCCCTCAGGACCTGTGGATGCACCTCATCAGGTCCCATGTACTTGTGCACCTCCACGTTTCTTAGATTATCTTGGACCTGATCTTCTCCTACAGTGGCAGTTCTTCATTCTGCCAGTCTCTTTACCTTCTGCAACTTGGACAGTGTCGCTAGAGTCCTTGCCCGTACAGACTGAACCAAAAAAAGTGATTCAGTACCTCAGCCTTCTCCATATCCCAGGTAACCACATCTCTAGTTTCCTTCCAGAGAGGGTTCACATTTTCCCCAGTCTTCTTTTTATTACTGACATACCTGTGGAAGCTTTTCTTGTTGCTCTTGGTGCCTGTGGGCAGATTTAATTCTATCAGGGAGGGTTTTAGCTTTCCTAACCTGATCTCTGGCTGCCTGGACAATTCCTCTGTATTCCTCAGCTATGAAACAAACTCACATTTCATATTTGAATGGAAACTCAAAGTTATCTAGAATTATGTTCTGTTTATGACTTTCTAACATTTATGGATTAAATGAAGTAGCTCTTTTAAAAATAGTACACGCTGACATACATACATTATAAGGGTGATTTGTTCTCTTTGAAATACTTCACCTGGAAAGATATGAAAACATCTGATGAAACCTGCAAGGCATTTATCACCCTTGTTTGTCAGAGTGTATATATACATATATATCAAGCATATCTTGAAAAGGAATTGTATGGTAACTGAAAGTGATGGTTGTTGCAAGAGATTTGACACTGCACATCACATCTCAGTACAGGAGAAATTTCTGAACCAGAGTTTTCAAAACAAGGCTAAAAGAAAGGTCTTGCAGCTCATAAGGAAACTACAAGTGTATATTATGACAGATAAATAATATACACTATTCGGATTCTTAGGACTACACAGTATGATAACACGAATGCATGGTGTGTAGTTAATCATTAAATCTCATTCCTTTTGTGGCTCAGAAATCAACTAGCACACAATCAGTACACAATTTTTCATTAAACAGAGAATTTGGGGTGCATATTAAGAGTTCATCTATGAGTTGTCACAAGTTCTGCACAAAGAGATGTACTAAGTGTTCTATGAAAAGTAGAGTTTCTTCCCTCCTTTATTCTGAGGTAAAAATAAATTACAAAAGCAGCTATTTGATGCTCTGTCACAAGCAGGCAGCAGTAAACCTTTCCTTATCACAACCTCAGCACCAGATGCCTTCTATCTGTAAAGAGGCATAACCAGGTTGAGGGGCTGTTAGTTTTGCATGTAGGGTCTGCTTTTACTTACCATTACGACTTGTTCCTTTCAGAATTTCTGAAAGAAAATTAAAAGAACTGCCTTATCCTGCTCTGCTCTGCTCTGCACTGGTGCGGCCTCACCTGGAGCACTGTGTGCAGTTCCGGGCAACACAGGATAAAAAGGATATAAAGCTACTGTAGTGTCCAGAAGAGGCTAAAAGTTGGTGAAGGGTTTGGAGGGGAAGCCATATGAAAAGTAGCTAAAGTCACTTGGTTTGTTCAGCCTGAAGGAGGCTGAGGGGAGACCTCATGGTGGCTACAGTTTCCTCACAAGGGGAGGAGGATGGACAGGTGCCGATCTCTTCTTTCTGGCAGTCAGCAACAGAACCCAAGGGAACGTCAGGAAGGTGTGCCACGGGAGGTTTAAGCTGGACATTAGGAAAAGGTTCTTCACCCAGAGGGTGGTGGAGCACTGGAACAGGCTCCCCAGGGAGGTGTCACGGCCCCACGTCTGACAGCATTCAAGAAGAGACTGGACAATACCCTCAGACACATGGTGTGAACTGTGGGGTTGTCATATACAGGGACAGAAGTTGGACTCAGTGATCCTTGTGGGTCCCTTCCAACTCAGGACATTCTATGATTCTGCGACTCAGCCTACTTCCACTTAATGCTGAGAATTAACTTGAAAAACTCCAGAGTGACACTGCAGTCCTGGGTGGAGGCTTGCTCTCACCCTAGTAGTTTCAATTCTCATACTGTACAAGGCTGCTGGCCAATGAGTGACTAGGTTCAAGCATCAGAAAGCCCCACTCTTTCTAGAGTTTGTTTATAAACAATAGCTATTACAGGAAAAAAGAAATGCACTTTATGAGAGGCTTTTGAAGAGAGAGAAAAATGGTATATAAAGTAGATGTGAGGGTCATTCCTGAAGAAATTTTAATCAAATATTTTGTAATATTTGAGGTTTTCCTTATTAGATTTGAGTCTGATCCAGCAAACTACTGAATGTTTGTGCTCCTCAGGGAAGTCTAAGAGAGCTGTCAGCATTGAGCACCATATAGTCACACTTGTAACTCGAAGAGAAACTTCCGGGGTCATTCATAAAGGTCAGAAGTGGCGTTTTGGGAAAGGGAACTGAGGGAACTGGTGCTTTATCTCCTTCCTGAGACCTACTGAACTTCTAAAAAAAAAAAAAAAAGATAAATTGAAATAACCCAGTAAGAGGTTTTGCACAGTAAAATATGAAGAAAGACCTAGTTCTTTAGAGGCAATAGCTACACCATAAAAAATTCTAGTTCAGGGGCAACATTTACATTTCAAGCACTTTGAATACTTCTTCAAAATGTGATGGCCTTTGGCAGACAGCTGTGCTATTGTTACTGTCAGAGCTAAGCTGATCTGTATTCTGTGATTTATGTTTCCTGGGACAAATATTTTGAAAAATGAAATCCCTATCTGGAGCCCAGGTATCATAATTTTGGGCATGTTCAGTCCTGGGCTCAGTCTCAGTCTCTCCCTCAATCTCAGATACAGCCAAAATTACAGAAATTCTCAGTGATTACATTCTGTCAGCCTCTCTAAGAGTGTAATGCATTGGAAAGCCACCTTACTGCAGTTTTGCTTTTCTATACAGAGAGATAAAATTCATTCAGTACTACTATCCGGTCATTGGGACTGTCTGATAGCATTCACACAAGCCCTCCCCCTTTTATCACTTTTTTTTTTTCTTTTTGCATTTGAATAATAAAGTAATTAACAGGCAAATGCCTGAAAAAGCATTTAAGCTAGAGAGACAACAAGGAAACAACCAATAAAACTCCTGTTCCCAAGATAACAGATTTTATCTAGACAACAGTGAGGTACCAAAAAAAAAGCCCAACAAAAGGCCCTCATGACAGGAAACATGACATGACTGCCAAAGCATTTTTAACTAACTCGATGTGAAAATCTTTTCCAAACTGATGTGAAGGGTTGGTTCAAGACATGTCCTGATGAAGGCACAACAGCTGAAACATTAGCAGGTCTAATTTGATACAGCTAGGCAAGCACAAACTTTTAGCTGACACACAAAGAGTGTGTGTGTGTGTGTGTGTGTGTGTGTGTGTGTGTGTGTGTGTGTGTGTGTGTGTGTGTGTTAAATGAGGGTGAATGGACTATTATTTTCCTCTTCAGGTCTACTGGCAGCCCCAGATGACTTTATATACCTTAACTCACTGAAAGAACTAAAACAATGATTAAGGCACAACCATTACTGCTATTAAACTAAAAATCAGTACTGTAGCCTCACTCTTACAAGATTTTCTTTTTATCTCTACATCTATTTATGCATGGAACATCTTGCCAGAAGAAGACACACACAGACAAAAATAGGAGAAGAGTCTCATTATTCCGTAATCCCACCTCCTGTCTTCCTGCAACATCCTGGTTTGCAGATTCAACAAGTTAATTTGCAGTAATCTTCCTCCTTGTGAGTTATTCACTCATTCTCTTCAATCCACAGGTATATTGCCGCCGAATTTTTGTATCCAAGAGAAGAAAAAAATTCTGTTTTCCACTATGATCAGTCTTTCACTTTTCTTAATGAAAGCAAAAAGCCAGAAAAATAAATCCATCTGACAACCTTGAAATCTATACAGAGTTTCTTGGGCAGAACTAGAGAATGAACAATAAAAACAAGAACATATTCTCTATTTCTTTAGCACTCAAATTCTTCAAGATTATTTAGAACAGGAAATAGTAGGGCCATGGAGAGTCAAGTGATATCTCTTATTAGAGATGTCGTCGATCTGTGGTTTATCTTATAAGCTCTGAGGGCAGTTTTTTTGGATAACGAACTGTATTACTTGGCTTTACTCCAACACAACTGCAGGAAGTGGAAAGCATATAGAGGATAGCATAGGTGTGGTACAAACAGCAGTAGCCAATGGACAGCAAAGCCTGTGACATGCTGGTGGGGAATGAGTTGGTGTCACCAAGCCCACTCCCTTCCAGCTGTGCACAGCTGGTGCACTTCAACGAACTCTAGCAGGTCTCTGGCTCTCCAGGAGCTATGTTAGTTCACCAAGCCACAGTTGAAGTTATTCAGGGTTCGTTCTCCAAAATGTCACATCTCCAGGCACAGGGAACGTAAGATATGCTATATCAAGCTGGACAACAGATTCTTACAGTCTACTCATCCTGTCTTCACTGGTGGCCATACATGGATGTCTAGACAGAAAATACCTGAAATCAGATTAAGAGTATCATTTCAGTCCACTGATTTCTCATCTGCTTTTAAGGACATAGTGAGGCAGTATTCATTTGTCCTCTATCATTTCAGCTAAGCTAATTGGTTTGCTCTTAATTCTCTCTTTTGCCCGCCCCAAAACCTGCATAAATGAACTTTCCTATCACACAGAATGAAAGAAACCTCCCAATAATACACTATTTTTAAGAAGGCCATATTTAGCTATTCATGTCCACTGAAAATCTGTGGAGCACCCAGTATAATTGCATACATGCAAGTATCTGTCTCCTCAAGGAAAACAAAAGGAGAAACAAAACAGAAGTGGCATGTCAAGCACAGAGATGGGCCAAGTAGCTATACATGATCCCTCTCACTGCAGCTGCTTGTTGCTGCCATCACTACAAAGCCAACTCCAGACAGGAATGCTGAGGACAGGGAAATTCCTGTAGCAAATTCAATCTACATAGGATAGGGCTCTAGCAATTTAGAAAATGTTTCTGCCTTATGTGCCTTATGTCACAGCTTTGTCTTATTTTGGTAAACTAGCCTGCTTAATCTCGGTCCCCTTCCAGTGCCTCCTGCTTTCTCTTAAGACTACAGCTTCTTTAGAAAATGATGGATGACACCTGTGGTGATCATTCAAGGGTTTAAAGTTCTTGCAAAGGATCTGCTTTGCTTTCTCTTTGGTTTTAATTGGCTGTGCATAATAACCAAAGGGCCTTCACAGACCCCTGCCCACAATCTCTGCCTGGAAACCTCAGCCCTTAAAGGCACAGTCCCCTCTGCCACAGTGTTCTCTTGAAGCTGAGAGAGTAACATTTAGAAATGTACACAATAAACAGACAGATTTACATCTTATAAACATATAAGCTGTACTCTACGTGTAGACAAACAAATAGTTTGTAACTGCATATTGTAGTCAGTTATGTTCATAGTATGATACAGACACTTACTTAACACCATCTGACATCGGTTTATCTGACAATAACCTATCTGTGAGAAACAGACAATTTTAAGATGAGTATGTTAATTACTGGCAACTGAAAGGTGACAACTAAGTCTCTTGGGGCTTCTTTTCCTCTCTGTCCCTAGATGAGATAGATGCTTTAACTAAATTACATAGTTTAAATCAGCATAAACACATCCTAATGCCCCCACACTGGTCCTCACAGCACAAACTCTAGTGTGGGCATGTGGGGAAGGGAAGGGAAGGGAAGGGAAGGGAAGGGAAGGGAAGGGAAGGGAAGGGAAGGGAAGGGAAGGGAAGGGAAGGGAAGGGAAGGGAAGGGAAGGGAAGGGAAGGGAAGGGAAGGGAAGGGAAGGGAAGGGAAGGGAAGGGAAGGGAAGGGAAGGGAAGGGAAGGGAAGGGAAGGGAAGGGAAGGGAAGGGAAGGGAAGGGCTGCTTTAACATCTTGAGGAGGAGGAAGAAGGGAAGCATCAATTAGATCTTATGGGAAGAGAGCACACACTTTTCTTGCAACAAGGCCAGTTCATATTGGCTTACCTTATTCGTGGTAGTAAGATATCAAAGGATGCTGTTTCATATCATATTAAATCTAATCTGATTGTGGAATGCCACCAAACAGGGTAGCCCTGTATTCTTCACATATGTCTCTCCATGGTGTCTTGCTGGATCTCGTGAGTGTGTGGCTGTGGCATGCATCAGGTCATCTTTAGTGGCCTCAATTGCTCCCTAGTTTGCACCCTGTAGACATGCAGTGCCAATGCTGGTGCAAAGATTGTGGGAAAGTGAAGGTGGTGTACAGTCAGAAGAAGGATGGTCAGTGTCAGGCTGAGGTTCAAACTGGCTGAGAATACAGTGAAATCACACAAAAGGCCACAGAGGCAGCAGAAGGCTTCTTTCTCCCTCTTAACTCATACTGATCCAACAATCTTTCAGGGGAGATTTTGTCACAAGTACGCTGGCTATCAAAGTTTGGGATTCATATCACACCAAGCTTCTCCAGAAAAGGTTCACTTCTAGTTAAATCATCAACAGAGAAACCCACAGGGTTGGGTGGTTTTTTTTTGTGTGTGTGTGTGTGTGTTTGTTTGTTTGTTTGTTTTCCTGTAGTATAAGTGACAGAGAACATTAAGAAAGTGTGTACAGAACTATTCATCATATCAACTGAACTTAAACCCCCAGTCTTTTATTGACTTTTGTTTCCTGAAATATAGGCAGGAACCATGCAGCTTCCCTGAAACACTAGCAATACTTCCGGGAGCATGCATCTGGTTGTGCAAAGCCTTGGGGTTCTCACCCTGTGACATGTGTCGCCTGTCTGGGGAAATGCTCAGATATGGTGTGTCTCCTCTTCCAAAAGGGAAGAAAGAGGCACACATTTTCCTGCTTATTAATTCCTTGGTGAATGAGATCCACACATAAGTGAAGAAGATCCACCTTTTCTTCCACCCTCCCCTCTTGGCCCTGTGATTCCTCAGTCATGTCTTCATGAGAAAATGAATGGATTAGGGCATATACACTGGATCCCAAGTGCTGTAGTCTCATAAGAAAAAATAGTTCAACTAGTACAAACTCACCCCGTGGATCCAAATTTGTTCAAACAAAAAACGCAAACTATTTAATGGGTAAGTTTGTCCTGGCAGATTTGCTGCCAAATCACATATCACCTGTTCTCCTGCAGTCAGTATGAAGCTAGAATAAATACTGTACCATGTGTCCTAGCTAATTTGACAGAAATGTAATCATAAACCCAAGTCTGATCCAGAACAAAACTGTAACAGGAGGTGATCTGGTGGTGTAAAGCTCTGGTATTCCTGAACAGAGAACCGTAGCCCCAACACAATAAAACTAAGTAAATCCTCTTTTAATCCTCCACCTGAAGTTGTGGGGGATTTCTAGTGAAATGAATCACACAACATGGATCATTTTCTCTTTTCTCAGTTCTGAGCAGTGTTCTGTAAGAGGTCCCCAACTCTTTCCTCAGTTGTTCTGAGGTCTTGAATCTACTGACGATCTCCAGGGCTCAGCACAGAGTACCACAGCAAATTCCTGCCTATCCAAACATTTTATTCTCCTGTGCCTGTAGCTTAGCAGTGGAAACCTACAGTTTAATTGTTTACTTCCAGAGGTGCTGGCTTTTCTTCAGTGTAAACAAAATTGCCTTTTGTGTAATTTGTTGCCAGAAACAATGTCCAAAGTAATTTAATAGATGCTCTAATTGCTTTCAAATTAATAGTCCAATAATTTCCCATATTGCTCAACACTCTGGGAGAAAATCCTCTGAATTAATGGTTCAGTTGTTACTCTCTGGGTCTGCGGTGTGCTCCATATGCATACACTCCAGTGTTAATGCAAATGCTGGTGAGTCACAGCTCATACAGCATCGTGCTGTTCCACTGGACTCCAAATCTTTGCTACATGGAATCCTCTGTGTTTCATTCAATGTTGATTTTTATTTTTTTTTTTCTCTAGCAATTTCTGTGTTCTCCACTTTACTGCAGTATTGACTAACCCCTATATATTTTCACTGGGATATGGGGAAATCTCTATTACAAATTCCAGGTAACTTCCTAAAGTCTTCCCAGCAGTGTGGAGTGTTTGAAATCAGACCTCCTCAGAGGACCCAGAATGCAAGATTTCAAAATCCGTTCTTTTTGACTCTGCCTTATAAGAAGAATTGTGAACTTTCCTGTTATTTTATCTCCTGCTTGATGTTCTTGTTTAAAATCATGACACTGATATATTTTTTTAACTTCCCATGGAGTGCATAATTCTTCAGATAGAATTAAGTTTTCTCAATACTCTGTTCTGTCTAAAGAAATGATTAAACTCAGAATTATTGCACTCATCCATTGCCAGAGATAATGGGAACTTTTGTCTTCTGCTGCTTTTATTTGCAATGTAATCAAAATTCAATTGAGTGAAGTACAGCTTAAATCTTCTTTGGTTACTCACTTTAATCACCAAGAACTTAAGGTGTGAATGGCTTCTAAAGTTCCTTACTTTCTCTCAGATTTGTTTTCTTTGTGGTCCATTCAGGTTTCCATTTTCCCCAGAAGCATCAGTTTTTGCAGAACATGTTTTATTGGTGCCCAGATTCAATTTACAGTGCCAAATGAAGATGGAGGAACTGTCCATCAGCAGGGGTCAGAGAGAAGCAACCACCTCCAGCAAAGGAGAAGGATGGAAAACCTCAGCAGCAGGACCTGGAAGGTGGTGTAGGACTGAGCCTTGACTTGTCTCAGCCTCTAAAGGCTGCAGTTGATGGAGCTTCCTTATGGAGCCTGAAAGTGCATGAAACAGCTGCAGCGTCATTTCTGAAGCTGGTCTCTGCCTGCTGCTCATTTATTCTGGAGAACTGAGGAAAGATGTCACAAGGAAGGAGAGGGTGGCCAGCAGTAGTTTAAAGCTCTCAGCCTCACAGGTCAAGCTGCCATTAGGACACTGGTTAGTACTGATAGTAGGAAAGGAATGCTGATAAATATCATACAGTATTAAATATTAACAGAGGGAAATCATACCTAATAACAGCCAGCCTATTCCACATTTGGTCTTATAATAACATGACCCTACATCAGCATCCACTATTGAAAGCCATCCTGCTCATTAATTCTGAGTATCCATGCTCCCCTGCCCATGAAAAACAAACAAACAAACAAACAAAAACCAAATCAAACAAACAAACAAACCAAAACAAAACAGAAGACATCCTTTCCAAAGAATACTGTTTCTGTGAGAAGCTACTACATAGACATCAAGATGTACCTTATATACAGACAGGGAGCAGGACATAAAGGATATAAAAAGGTATGTGATGACAGGCACCGAAAAAAAGCAAAGTCAGTTTACATTTTTAACATGATTGCATTCTAATATGCAGTCAGCAAAACTGAACAGGAAATTTCATGAGTACAGGCTTTCTTATGGCATTTACAGCACTTCCCACTTCCAGGCAGGCCAAATATTTCACCAGAAAAGGCTCTTCAGCTTTCTACCGTGGAAAGAACAAGGAAGTAAAAAATGTTTAAATATAAAGACATTAAAAATATTTAGCAGAGCGTTATCAGCTTTTTAAAGAGGGCTTCTCCCACTGCATCCTGGAGATGACTTTATTTAATCTAGTTTTCCCTTACTTTACCCATCTTCACTATAAAAGGTGGTCCCAAGGCACAAAGCTTACATGCAAATCTTAACTCCTCTAACTTTGAGTATGTTTGAATCTAAGGATTTTGTTCAGGCTGAACAGAAATAACCTCTGGTCTGTTTCTTACTTTTATTTCAAAGCCGGAGATGCCTGGAAGTAGGCTTAGGGGTGTCTCAGTCCAATGTACACATACAGAAGGAGTAAAAGACTTTAGAATTTTATAATGAGCCCAAACCCCAGGAAAAATGCTTTAGATGATGCACCAGAGTACTGGGCATGGCTAGGATAGAGTTAAATTTCTTCACAGCAGCCAGTAAGGTGCTGTGTTTTGGAGTTGCGACCAAAACACTGCTGACAGCTCACCTGTGCTTTAGCCACTGCTAAGTAGGGCTTGCACAGTGGTAAGGCTGGTTCTTGCTCTACCTTCTATGAGCGAGGAGGTGGGGATGGGCAAGAAGCTCGCAGGGGACACAGCTGGGACAGCTCATCTCAACCAACCAAAGGGATGTCCCGTGCAATTTGACATCATGCTCAGCAACAAAGACTTGCGATGGAGTCTTTCCAAAGTAGTTGTTGCTCAGAGACTAGCAGGGCATCAGCTTGCTTGTGAGAGGCAGTGAGTGATTGCCTTTGTATCACTTGGTTTTTTTGCTGTTATTTGTTTGTTTGTTTGTTTGTTTTTTCTCTTTCACTTACTAAACTGTCTTTATCTTGACCCATGAGATTTTTCTCACATTTGTTCTTCCAAACACCTCCACATTCTGATGAGGGGGCAGTGAGCAATCAGCTGGTAAGTGCCGAATTGCTGGCCAGGGTTAACCCACCACAAAGAGGAAAGTATGTAAATTTTCAAAGAAAAGGAAGGAAAATAAAATTATTAGCTATTGAATCAAAGTAAAAATGAAATAGGAAAAACGCTCTTCATTTTTCAAGCCAGGATAGGTTCAGGGGCCATATTTAATGGCCACACTTAAGCACATAACAAACATTTGTCTCAGGTGCCACTCACTTATTACTAGGGCTTGAATTTGGATAGCCTGATTAGCTTCCATTCCACAAAATTTGGCTTCCTCAATATGAGTGGAACTTTTATCACAGCTCATGTCTCCAGAAAAAATTTTAGAAGAGGCCTATGAATCTTTTGCTCCTATATAGCAAATGAACTATCCAGACACTAAGTTTCAAAACACAAGAATGAGACAGGTAAGTATGTTTTATTATCCCATTTTGAAGATAAGGAAACCAAGAAAGAGATGTACAGTGATCTGTGCAAGGCCACAAAGAGTTAATGTCAGAGTCAGGTGCAACTGGCTTTCCTTTCTCTAAACCCTGCCTTCAGGTCTGTAGATAATATTCTGCTTCTGCCAACAGTCCATATGGTTTTACTTCTTTGTTTCTTCAGGAATCCTGAGGCAGCAGAACATTTGAAGTAGTCTATGCTTAATATAACAGTCACCGCAATTATGTTAACAATCCCTACTGATGATGAGCCACTACCTCTGTCATGCATGACTGATATACCAATTTGTTCAACTCAAAAAGGCCAGAGAGGTGCATAGTTTAATTTTGTTTATCTATACTTGCCAATTTAATCCTTTCTTTAATAATTCAACAATGGCATTGTTTCTCCTCACCCTAAATTAGTCACTGGCTCTTTGGATTGAATGGCAATAATCATAAGATTTTCATCATGTCTTTCATTTTATAGCAAAGGACTCTCAGATATTTTTTCACCTAAGTTGTTGTTGAATTTGACAGCAGGACTATTCATTGCAGAACCAGCTGCAATTAGAGCAATTATGCAGATCACATGTCTTTCCAGTTTAACAGCTGTGTTTTTCAGGGATTTTGTTTTTTGGTTTTTCCCCTCTTACTGCAGCTTCTCTAAGCCAAAGAGGAGGATAAAGAAAGACAGACAAGAGGACCACCTACTGATTAGGTTGCACCATGGAATTGGAAAATTTGTTAAATACCTTTGTGCTGGAGGAAATTCCTGCCGGGTGCTTTGCATCTCAGCATGCCAAAGGTCATCATCACAACAGCACCTCATGCTCTGTTTCTGCTCCCCAGGCAGGAAGGATATGTCACACTTTGCAAACACTGATATACCTCTGTTCTGTGCAAAGTTGTTTTACAGTGGATAACTGAACCAAACTATGAATGAAGGGGGGGAGCCACGACAAAGAACAGGACATATAGAGTACCCTGCACTGTAAAAGTTGCAGAAAGAAGATGACCTTAGTCTCAGGCACCTGTTTATGTAGCCCCTGTCTCACACAGAACAAACAGGTCATAAATGAAGACAGAGAGCACAATATCATCTGTTTTGCTTACTGAAAAAGCATATTGACTTCAGTAAGAACTGTGGGCTTACAGAGCATCTTTCAAAAATCTGTCCTCAGTCACACTAGATACCTCTGTGCACATGAGATCCTGATCTACAAAAAAAACCAGTTTGAACAAGGTAAGAAATTGCTGTCCCACAAGACACAGTTACAGGTATAATTCTGGTCCTCCAAACCCAGAAACATTTAAAAGTCTAAAAATCTAAGTATCGCACTTAAATACTTAACTGAAAGGAAAATTAAAGAGACTGGTAGTCTCTGCAATATGATTTATTGCCTTGTCAACAATCCCTCGTAGTCCTGCATTTTCAAATCTGCTATGAAGAAAATATCCCAAGTTACCTGTGAAGCAAATGGAAGTATCATGCCCAGGCTTCAAAATTGTATGGATAACTTCACAAACAAGTAAGTTATTCTGTGACATCTTCTGCATGCACAAACAGACTGGAGTCAGACAATGGACCACCTCTGAAAAAGACTGTGCAGTAACATGACAAATAACTGTTTGCATATCAATTGCATTTTAAATTCCAATCAAACTTTCCAAACAAATCAAACATAAACTTAAAGCAAACCTGATGACACAGATGTTTTATCTTCCATGTGGACCACTTGGCTTCGTGTGAGAGCTCAATTAGCAACAAAACTACACATAAGTTTGCAAAACATTTTAGATAACAATTCAATATAATAAGAGCAAAACATTGAAAAAAATGCTTTTGGGTATGTGGATTATTGCCAGTAGAAATCAGGAGAAGATGAATATATTTATCAGGTTAAACAGAACTGGTTTTATTATTTGTTAGTTCTAGGAATGAAAATAAAATTAAAAAAAAAAAAAAACAACAACATTTCTTTCATGCACATGTGTGTTATTCAGCCTTTTATCCACCCATCCCCTCCCCTGTAAAGCTCACAGACAGAGGATACATCCACATCCAGATGTGAACAGAATATTCTAATTATCAAGGTCTGACAATGAGCCGCAGCATTCACACTGTCAAAACCTCCAGCACAGTACAGCCCTTTTGTGTTGTCTTGCTGGAAGAAACAGATCCAAGAAGGCTCAAATTTCACTGCTCATTCTCCTTGCAAGAGTGTCGTAAGAAATGTGTAATATAGACAGTTTAACATCTTAACGTGGGGACCCACATATGTCTTTTGAGAAAATTAGCAACTAGTATAAGATTAAGCAGGGAAAAAAAATAAGAACGTTTGCAGAAAAATCAACAAAGTTTAAAGATGAGCTGTAAGTCACCTTGTACATCTTGTATTTCTATTCTGCGAGCTATGACCAAGTGCATGAATAGGACTGGATTCATAGACAAATACATTACACACACATATATAGACTTTCTTAACTTGGCCTGCATGTGTATCCGGCACCCATTTTAAAAGCCCGTAATTAAATGACTTTCATTAATGTCAAATGGCTTTTAATCAGGTCCCTAATCAAGAAGTTTGACACTAATGAGACTCATTTTGTTAAAGACTTCCTAAAAGTTTGAGTTCAAATCTTGATTTTACTTGATCTACAGCAAAAGCCCATGTGAAATGCATAGAACAATGATTTTACCTTTAATTAGGCTTTATTAAGGGCTTCAAATGATTTAAACATTTATGCTACTTCGACAGCCAATTAAGGACATCAGTTTACTGTAAACTTTTGGAAAGGGTAGCGTAAGCTTTTAACTTGTCATGTCTAAAACACATGAAACACTTTATCTACTTGTAGCTTCTGCCTATTCAGATGAACAAAATGAATAACAGTACCTGGAGCTTCCAATGTGTTATAACAACTAGAGGGTCTGCAGCAGCAGGAAAATCTTAGTTATGTTTGCAATATACATTTTCACATAGGCAAGCATGATAGGTATGAGAGGCTACTCCTCTAATAAATACAGGGTTACGAGGTGACCTCAAGTTGCCCCTTGTCATTTCCATGGTCTCCCTCTAATGCATAGAGGAGGGAAGGGGCAAGGAGCAATGTCTTAGTACATATCAAATATGTCTTGTATTTAGCTGTGCTGTTGCACTGAGGTACTGTATGATGCATTTGGTATAAACCCAGTATAGTCACCTCTTTCTGTAAGTTACCATTTCCTAAAATTAGTTTCCCTGGCTAGTTCAGAGGCAGCAGAGCAGCCTGGTTTTCCTAACAATGGTAAAGCCGGAATTCTGCTCAGATAATTTTTGCAGTTTTTCACAGAATGTCCAGCTGTACTTCTGAATGTAACTGGTTTTCTATTCTTGTCTTAAGTTTGTTTTATGTACACTTAGAGGTGGTTTTCCAACATGTTATGCAACATGCTATCTTTAAAAAAAATCTTTCTTTGAACATCTGCAGATAAAACTTTTTAATTAACAGTCACACTTTCATCATTTTTAGAGTCTGACAGGCTTTGAGATTCACTTTCTTGCCTTTCCAAGAATAAATCTGATAATCTTTTCTGAGTTTTATCAGGTCACTCCAACTTTCTGTGATACTCCTTGTGAATGGATTTCATTATCTAAGAACAAGTTTTCTTGATACATTTAGTTGCTACAGCTGGCTTCCATGTGTTAACTTCTCATCCTAACAGTGTCTCGCTGTGACACTGGAGATTAAAAGCTTGCCAGTTGTGTTATATTGTTTTCTCTGTTTATGTTGAAAGGTTTTCCGTTTGGTCCTCACCTGTGGTATTACTGTTGCTGAACAAAGTGTGTTCTGTTGGAGGAGGAATTCTTGTTCTCCTAATGCATGCAGCAGCATTCAAGCATCATTTCCTGTAACTGAAGCAACAGTAACAATATTATTCAGGAATGGTTGCATCATCTTTGTCATCTTGAGACCATCTCACAGCCAAGTTAACAAAATTTGTCTGTGCATCTCGAGAATCCAAATCAAGAAGAAATACACATTTGGACCCACTCCAGAGACAGTCAGCTGGCATTGTACAGTTACGTGACCTGAATCCATGCCCTCCCCCAAATACACTGGAAACACATCACCCTGATTCACTGTGATGGATCCTGTTCACTGTTAGACTAATGTAAAGCTGGAATATTTCTTCTAAGGACAGCAAAGAGTGATGTACAGCTGTGGAGTTGATCACAAAACATAAAGTTGACCAAAAAACTCAGAACACAGTTGGCTAAGCGAGCACAGGACACTGTCCTTGGGAGTCTGCTGTATGTTGCTGGATTCCTCTGCCACTGTGGAAGTAACAAGACTGAGGATTCAGTTCCTTTTACTTCTTACTGAATATCTACTAAAAATTTTGATTTCTTATTACTTATTTCAGTGCTGGGAGTGATTATATTTTCTCTGTTGTTTTTTGTTTTGTTTATTACTTTATGGATAGATAAATGAAGTAAAAGTGAACTGACTAACACAGGATACACAAAATTCATCTGTGTTGGCAAGTTCCAACTGATCACACAGATCAGAGAGTATTGCTTCTGTCTCTATTGGTACAAGTGTGACTTTTCAGATCAGAATGAGGTCTTGAGAAAGCCCCGTCTTTCTTATCTCTCAGGGGGAGCTAGCATGAATTGAATGCCTCTCAGTGTCACACAGGCCTTGCCCAAGGCACCATTCCAAGAAAAAAAAAATTAATGATTCTGAGATTTATTTGCTGAGTAGAGCGTCAAAACGTAAGTTTAAAATGTCATATTCACATCATGTGCATATCTGTGAACATGATTTTGTTGCATTCACGAGAGTCACATAAAAGGTTCAGGGAACTTAACGAGTAAGTAGATGTGTGGGGTGACAATCCGTATAATATAGATACACTTTTTACACTGTGAATATTCAAGTTTAGGACTATGACCTGCAGAACTGACAAAACAAATCCTTTCTTCCATTTCAGTAAATAGTTACATGGTAAGGTACATAGCTCTCACTGAAGAAACAATTCTTCAGAATAGAAGGTTTCAAACATGCAAACAACATCACTTTCAAGGTGGCTCTTCAGAGATGTTCTTTTCTATTTAACGATGATTTTGACAGTGTTTCTTTGGAACTGCTAACCATCACAAATACACATTCTATATATTAAACAAGTCCCTACATCACATTTATTTAGTGGAATAATCTACATTTTACAGCACAAAGAAAATGAGTATAAAAGCAAAGAGCCACAGAGAAGTGTCAGACTTTTAACTGGTGTTTTCACAAATGTTCTCACTTGGTTTGTTTGCTCTGTAAAAGCTCATTTGCTGAACCAAAATTAAATATAATATATATATAAAATAAAATTAAAAAAAAAAAAAGGGCAAAAAGGCTCTGAATTATCTAACAATCTAACAGAGGAATCAACACAGTAGAGACCAAAAGGAGGGAAGGTTGACACAGAGGGCAAGAAAGACTGGAGTACTTATGGGTGCAAAAGAACCTGACGTCATTTAGAACCAGTGCTTTATATTTCTTCCAGAATGAGTGAAACTTTTCCAGGAGCAATCTAATTTCCTCATGAACTGTGAGAGTTTAATTTCCTAACAGCAGAGAAAGGTGGCAAAAACTGTCTTTTGCATCACTCACAATATAAATCCAAACCAAAATTGCTTTCACTTTAAAAAACAGTTAACCCCCCAGAAAATGCACTTTATTGTCAGTATCACATCATTTACAAAGCTGGGGCATTTAACAGCAAGGAAATGAATACTTAAGGAGATTGTAAATCATGTATTACTCGCATAGTAAACTTGCACAGTATTCTTATCAGTTGTAAAAAAAGTCTATTTATTTTGGTCTTGACTCTGACCAGAGGCTTAATGTTTCTAGTCTCATTTTGGTAATTTATTTTCTTTTATTAATTCCTTCTTTCGCTCCTTACTTACCTTTTCTCTCTCCTGTGTCCTTCTCTCTTCCTCTTGTTATGTAACACAACATAACTGAATCAGAACTCCATCTAAAAATGATGTCTAAATAAACAATTATGAATATACCTAAACTTAAGACTCAAATGACGCTTTGTGGCTATAGCTGTATTAATTTCACTTGTTAGTTATGATCTTTCTCCAGACACCACATTTCAGGCAATAAATGCACAATTGAGCACAACGGGACACAGAGTAGGCTTATGTAAAATATGACATTCCCAGAACTTTCTGGGAGAAATTAATTGTCTGAATTAGTGAGCAGGTAAACACATCCAGATCTCTTTCGTTCTCTCACAGGTTGTTTTCTTCAGTGCTGGTTTGCACAACACTGTGCTGAAGGTTCACCAGTGCCATAGCTTCTGCTTCAGAGTTACCATTGATCACCACTGTAGGACTCTGCACTTTCAATGTGCACTACCAGTCACAGAGCACTAGGCTCTTATCTAGCATGAAGATATGATACCTCAGCAAGGATCTCTCAGTAATGCTGTACTAGAAACACACTATCATGGTCATCAACACTCATGAAAACCTTCAGCTACAGTGTCCTCATTTTTTCATGATAAACAGAGGTGAGCACAGAGAGTAACATCGCATGAGTAGGATGCACAGAACAGATGTCCTGGTGAGAATGAAGAGGAGAAATGACGGGATGGAAAAAGAGGAAAGAGAAAAATCTTCCCAGTGGCAGAACGAAGATCAGAGAAGGAAAGGCAGACAGACCGCAGAAAGAAAAAAAAAAAAAAGCATACAGAGGAGAGATTTTGGGAGAGGAAAGAGCTCTCACCATAGGATTACTTTGTCCTTTGTGCCAAATCAAAGAACACCAAAGAGGCACTGACAGAAACTGGCAGTGCACCTCTGCTCTTCAGCAGACAGAGCACAGAGACATCTGTGAAGATGTGCATTTCTCTGTCCATTGTAACAGAAATGCCAGAATTGTGTCCTTAACTAATCAACACAACAAAATCAGTATCACTTCCTTGATAAAAAAAATACTTTGCATTCATGGTATCTTTCTTTGTAGCTGGGCCACTCTTACCAGGTGTCTGTTTTTCTGCCCTCCATCTCCTTTCAAACTTAAAATCTGCCAGGATATATCAGAAATAGTAGAACGTTTTTTCATTTTTGTTTAAAACTAATAAACAATAAATGATAACTCCCATGTTTGCACTGTTGGCATTGGGTTAGCTGTAACAAGGAGGAGCATATACAGTTTCATCAGTGGTCACGCTACCCTTCTGTTTGGTAAACCCTTCGACTTCTTCACTATTCAGAAGCAAAAAGTTTATTAATGGTATCTTAGGAGAAAAAGATGCTTCTTTTCCTTGTTCAAACTGTGACCTTGAACTCCTTGAAGTGAGAATTATTACAGAATTATGACAGAAGTATTTCTTATTCAAGTGCAGAGACTATGTGTCCTAAAATATCCCTTTCCAACTTCTTCCTTTTCTGGAATACAGAGTGTTCCAAAACTTGCCATATTTCCTAAATGAGAGGCTGGTGTTCTTCCAGTCTCCTTCCCCATTAATAAACTCACCATTTCCAGGACATATCTTTTGCTAGACACAGGCTGTAGTGAAGAAGCTCTTTCTCATTTCAAGGCTCAACAAATTGCTTCAAACGAGTTCCGTGCAAAGAAATGGCAGGCGCAAAATTCACAAGAGTTGTGCTGGTAGCCCTGGAGAGTCACAGGTTAAAAGGGATAATCTAAAACTATTATTTTTACATATTATTCAGTGGAAAAGGTGCTCAGGTTCTCTTACAGATTAAAGAAATTACTTCTACTTTGCCACAAAGGAAGGCAAAGATGATTAAGCATAATCACCCAATCACCACGAGGTCAGTTTCTTAGTCATGAACATTAATATCGTGACAATGTAAGTCTCACGAAAGCACCTGAACAAAGATAAGGGGACAAGAACTGAGAAGACAATCCATATCTAAAGAAGGTATTGAATGTTCCTGTGAAGTAGCTGAATATCAGCTCTCCTAGTGAAGCTTCTGCAATAGTCTCCAAATGGGGTCTGGGCATGAATGGAACTAGACAAAATAGAGCTTGGAAATGAGGGTCAGCCATGCTGAGAGATACAGAATTACATTTTCTCTCCTCAGGTAAAGACACTTGGTTACTATTTTAAATTATGTTTATAGTTTGAAAATTGGGTTGGATTCTCACTTGCCACTAGACCACTTTTTAGCAAGAATATTATCTCAGCCATAGGCTAACAACAACATACTAGCTTAAGAACAGAGCAGTGAAAGAGTGCTTTTACATTTAATGGTTTCTATGATACTATAATAGTAAAGGAAAATCCTATAGCTACTTACAGTATAGCTGAGTCAGTTTTACAGAAAAGGATAGCTATAATAATTCTGACTCGGGACGATTGAGAAACAAGTCAACTGGAATGCTAACTCGAATGAACTTGGGTGAAAAAAACAACTTCTTCCATGTGGATTAATTCACTCAGATGAGTCATTTCAGATAAATGATCTTTCCACCATCACACTGAAGGGGCCCAAGATAATTTCCATAGCTAAAATTCATAGCCAAACACTAGAAATGTCAATTTGATGCTTGCTTTCTGCCAGTATTCGAGATTCTATAAATGAAACTTACAATCCAATCAGAAGTTGGAGAGGAAAAATGTGCAGTTGTTCTTCTGAAAAGAACTCCACCTTTAGTGTCACTGGATGCTGGGTCAGGCACTGAAGCAAGCTGAAAAAGATTTCTGCTTCCACCATCCTTCTTTTCTTTCCAGGCCTTAGTAATTCTTCCTAGCTATGCACTGTGAGTTGCCAGTGAAGTCAGTAGAGATTTTTGCACTGTCAACTAGATCTATGGATTTTTTTTAAAGATAGAAAGAAAAAAAATATGCGAGTTACCATTATTTTAATGACACAGTTTAGATTTCAGCCCAATCAGAAAGACGCATCTGCACAAACAGGAGGATGGCAAACAAGCATGCTGGCACAGGTGTAGAGTACACGCAGTACGAATTTCTTCAAATAGTTTTGAAACCAACACCAGTATCTTTTCAAATTATGCCTGCCAGTATGGTCAGAACTATAATGAGGTGGGAGACAATCTTTCAAGCAAGAAAATAAACACAATAAAAGAAAGAAAGGTAAGAGAAAGCACAGGATGTACAGAATGGAAAAATTTGCCGTGCAGCCTTATTCATGAGAACAAAATGAAATCCACATGGTAACTGAATGAGGCAATATCAGTCCAATTATCAGTGATCAGGAAAAACCCATACTCACCTCTGTTCCAAGGTCCAGACCCAACCAAATTCTCTTTCTTCGTTACCAATAGACAGGAAATAAAGGATCCTGCCCTTTATTTCCTTAAGTGAACCACTGAACTTCTGCCACTGAATTGCTCAGGGGAAATTCAAGGCTTAGACTGGAGCACACCCTGAGCAGAGAACTGCTCTGCCAAATCCCTGTCCCAATTTCTTTCTGTTCCTTTCTCCTGCCCCAGACTCTGTATCCCAACTAAGTACTTTCACCCACCCTGTTTCTTGTCTTCTCTACATTCAGGGCAGAAGGCTTTCCTCCTCTGCATTGCCAGAAAGCTCACTAGAGACTGATGTCAGTTATCATGCTCACTCTCACAGTGACCGACAAGAAGCGGAACAGCAATTTCTGAATAAAAGTCATGGTTTGCTGTGGATGGCACACAGGGTTAGGGGTAAAGATCCTACAGTCTAGACACCAGGAACAGTGAGAGGCATGCCCAGTGAGGGTAAGCAATCTCGAGGTATTGGCTGTGGCACGCAAAAAACTGTCTAATGCACAGGTGAAAACTGTCACTCAAAATCTGGATGTACACGTGGCTTTTCAAGAGAACAGCAACATACACAAAGTAAGGATCACATCCTGTTTCAAAGCATAAGCAGATAGGTATTTGTTAAGGAAAAAAAAAAGGCTTAATTTAATTGATTGTATGCAAACCCAGTGGTTTTTTTAAAAGAAAACCCAAACAACTTTATTCTCTTCAGAAGCAGTTGAAGTTTAAAAGTAAATAAAATCAGAGGCAAGCCTGAAGCATGGAAAACTGCAGATCGAAGAACTGTGTACCAGCAAATTGGTTCCTAGGGTGGCTGGTGTCAAGTGACCTAGCTGCACTGTTTATAAAAAACAGTTATGGTTGAAACTAAGGAAATCTGAATACTCCTTTGGATTCCAAAACTGTTCGTCTTTCTAAGGCAATGTCTAAATGTCTCCCTGACACAACCTTCATTCTTTGAAAATTTATCTTCTCTCCTCTGAAGAGTATTCTTTCATCTACTATGCTCAGACTTTGCCACTCCAAAATCTGATGAACATGTACCCCCGGTTCTTCCTGAAAACATTCTCTGTTCCGGAAGGTCTTCAGAGGCCAGCATGTCTGCTTGCAGGACTTCTTCCTGGAGGACTTTGGGCTGCCACTTCCTTTGAATAGATATGCCCTCTGTGGTTTCCTCCTTAATTATGACCCCGGGGTGACTAACACATCTCTGGAGCGTTGATCTGCGAAACTCACATAGAAAAGTGCTGGAAAGTTGAAATGAAGCACAGCACAGTGGAGAGGTTGCCAGAGCTAGTGAGCCAGAGGGATTTTCAGGCTGGGAAAGGACTAGAAAGGAATGAATAATTTCAGGCAAAACAGTGAGGAGAGGCAATTAGATCAAATAGGAGGAAAGTGAGAACAGAGACTGAGGTCAGATCCTGGATCACAATCACATGGCACTAACAATACAGGAAGGATTGAGGGATTAGTATAAATAAGTAAAGGACAAGACAGAGACGCATGGAAACCTGCATTTTTAGCAATCAGCCAGATACTGATTGTGATCATAGCAGAGAGGTAAGAAAGCAGGAAAAAATAAATAAATAAATAAAAATATAAGAAAGTGGGTTTTTTTTTTTAAAAAAAAAAAAGATATAAAAGGCACAAGTTGTGACAATAGTGTTGAAATGGACTGACTTAGTGCCCTTGATCAGAGGAGAAAAAACTTTCCCTGGAGCGTGGTATGTACAAACAAGCTATCTGGCCTCCACAGAGTACAGAGGCAAGCTCAGCTACCAGCTACATGCAGTCTACATAAACCAGGTAGGCTCAGTAAAAACTACACCACTATTGACAGTCCCCTCTAGTGGTCTCTCTCCACTCATCTGGGGTGCACCATACTTACCTCCTACCTGTGTCAAAATGAACAGTGTAAATCAGGACATGGCATGGACTCCTGAGGAGGGAGTTCTTGCCCTTTTTTTTTTTTTTTTTTTTTTTTTTTTTTTTTTAGGAGGAAGTGCATTTTTCCCTAAGGATGTGGCTCTGATGAGGTACTCAGAAAAACTTAGCAGTTTGGTGTTCACACTGAAAAGGGCTGAAATGCTCCATGTTACCACCAATGTCCAAATGGTCCCACACAACCTATGATTGCCATCTGCCTCAGTGGGCACCGCAAAGAGGACTCTATAATCACAGAAAAAATGCCTCTGGGGACCATGTCCCTCCTTTTTCAGAAGCTGGTTTTAGGTATAGCATAACTCTCAGAACTTTTTCTTTAGGCTACACAATGCAATGCAACATTAGGAAAAGATTCTTGGGGACAACGATGTATTTATCAAGTCTACCAATTTCTAGTGGCTTTGATATCTGTATAAACCGTTGTGTCATATAGGCCAAACTGGAAATAGATATATGACAACACAGCTTTATTTTTTACTTTTAGTTTGTGCCTACACACAGCACATATAGCAAGAAATAAGGCAGTCAAAATAACTGTAAAACTAACTGAAAAAAATATCAGAAAATAGATTTTTAATTTATCCTCTTCAGAAAAAACAAACTGAGACTGCACAATGTTCAGGTTTTGTGACCTGTTGATTGCTATGTACTTCATTATGGTGGCCATTCATGATTAAACATACTTTAAGCATACCAGATATAAGAAGAGAGCTGACTTGTGTAATTATCATCGAACCAATCAATAAAGAGGGCTAATTGCTAAAGGAGATTTAATGTCATATTCAATGAATGTATATTTATGAATATTAGCTGTAAGATGTAAGCACCTGGGCCTAACACTGCTCCTCTGGAATCTGATGAGAGTGTTGATTATAGTTTCAGTAAAAGAATGATTTGCTAAACAGTGAGATATCACCTGCGAAATCCACAAGAAGGTGAGCCACGTTGAGGTCTTGAATCTTCAAACAGTATGCTGCAATACACTGAGCAAATGATAACACAAAGTGCAGGAAAAGTTACTGATGGGGAAAAGCACTGACAAATACACTTTCAGAGACACAGAACAAACAGGGACGTAAGGAGTGGATTGTCCCATTTTCTCCCCTTTAAAAACAATCAGAGGGTGTGGGAAGATATTAGTCATTAATACAATACTGATGTTTAGGGGGAAAACGAATGAATTTGAGACAGTGAGAATGGTTTAAAGTGGAACATGTGGTTTTGGCTGTCTGCATTTTACTGTTTATACTTCATAAAGAAACAGTGGTTTTTAAGGTAGGAGCACAGGTCTTAGGGGAGGCAAAAAGGAACTCCATGTTACTGTATGTCTTTCTGTAAAGCATTTAATTTCTCATATTTCATGTCCGTATCAAAAGGACAATGACAGCTGCCTGACCTTGTAGGACATTTTAGGTTACTCAGAGAAGAAAACCCACAACATGTACACCAGTACATTACAACAGTACTTATTGTGTTCAAATTCCTTCACAATCTCTAATGGATCCCCACATTAGGTATGTCAGGCTGAATTTTATAAACACTTAATCAAACTTTCAAATAAAAGCCAAGTAGATCTAGAGGTTGTCCAAAGCCATTGTGATCACTCTAAGGTTAAGTCTAGTAAGCAACAGTCTAGGCTTGGGCAGACAAGAGTTTTCTTGCAGCCCAGCCAGGCACCACCAGCTGCTGGTGGCTCCTGGGCTGCCACATGCCCAGCCGCAGGTTTCCCAGGCCTGCATCCGCTCCGCTCCACTGCTGGAAGTGCTTCCCTGTGAGGCAGCAGGAGCTGCAGCCATGCTGTGCAGGGGCAGGGACCAGGGAGCACTGGGGAGGCCACACTTCTCCTGCAGCCACATCTGCGCTGATGAAGCAGTGGTCGCCCACTTATCTTTCCAAACGTGGCGACCACGTAGAGACTTCGGAAGACAGTTCAATGTTCAACGTCGCTGAGCAACGTTTGTAGGATAATGAGGAGCGGACCCCCTTGAAGCAGCTTTGGGGCTCTTCACGTGTCGCCAGGTACCCCGGCCCAGTCCCCCGCGCCGGCCGGGGCTCCCTCACGGCCGCTCCTCTCCCCCGGTACTCCGCGGGGGCAGGGCCGGGGGGCCGCAGCCGCAGCCGGGCACGAAGCCTTACCGCAGGCCTCGCACCTCGCCGCCGTCCCCGCAGCCTCGCCGGCGGGGCAGCGGCCTCCCAGCCCGGTAGGGGCAAGGGGGCAGCCCCCGGGGCCGGCGGCAGGGTGGCGGCAACCGAGGCCGGCGGTAACCGCGGGCCCGGCAGCGCGGGGGGCGGCGGGACGCAGGGCTGGCGCAGCTGCCATTTCCCCTGGCCCTCGGCGCTGCCGGGCGGGAGCGAGGGCGGGCGGAGGAGGAGGAGAAGGAGGAGGAGGGAGGGGAGAGGGAGGTGGCCGAGCCGGAGTGAACTGAGGCGCTCAGCTGCCAACACTCACACACCGCCTGCCGCCGCGGCCGCGCTGCTCCTTGGCTCTGGGCAAGGGGGAAGGCGAGGGAAAGCCAGACGCGGGAGAGGAGGCAGAAGATCGCGGCAGGGGGAGGAAGTCAGAGGGGAGGGAAGCGCGGAGCGAGGGAAAACGAGCCCTCCTCCCGGTGGAGAGACGACTTCCCATGTAGCTGGGGATAGAGGGAGAAGCTGGCGCTCAGAAACTGTGAGAGAAGCTTTCCAAGCAAGTTACTTAATCCCCGAAGAGCGGCGGGAGGAGGGAACAGCAGTAATCACCGATCATAACCATTATTCCCGATCCCTCATCGCTTAACCCCCGAGCGGTTCAATGCACTACTCCAAGCTCTTCCTAGTTTCCTCCTCGGGGTAACTTCGAAGGACGCGCCGCCGGTGCCGCCCGGAGGTGAGGAGAAGAGCCTCGGAAGAAGAAAGGAGAAGTTTTGTTGGGTTTGTGTGCGGAGGAGGAGAAGATGGGCTGGAAGCGCCGCTGCTGCTGGGGAGGCGGAGGCGGCGGGGACCTTCTCTGCCGGCTCACCCTGGTGCTGGGGTTCCTCCTGCCCGCCTGCAGGACGCGCCTGTACACCAACCACTGGGCTGTGCGGATAACCGGGGGGCTCCAGGAGGCCAACAGGATAGCGAGCAAGTACGGATACGTCAATATAGGACAGGTAACCCTCCTCGCAACTACTTCCGAGCGGGCGCCGGCGGCGCGGCCGGCAGGCGGGCAGGCAGGGTCGGCTGCCGCGGCGCTGCGACGCGGGGGCAGGGGCAAGGGACGGGCAGCTCCGCGTCCGCCGCACGGCGGGGCGGCCCGCCAACCACCCGCCGTCGCTCCCGTCCCCGCCGCGGGCCGGCGGAGGTGATGCGCGGGGGGCAGATACGCGGAGGGGTCGGGGCCGCGGGCGCAGCGCCCCCTCCGCGGCCAGGTGCGGAGCAGGGCGCGCTCCGCAGAGCCGCCCGCGGGCCGGGGGCGGGGACGCGAGGGGCCCAGCCGGGGCTCTGCCTGCCGCCGCGCTGCCTCCGCGGCAGCCGAGCATTGCGTTCCGCGCCGGGCACCCCCTGCACCGCTTGCAAAGGGAAAAAACGCCAGTACAAGCGGAGCTCGTCTTGCGGCGAGCGCTCGTCTCCCCGGCAGCCAGGACGTGGCAGCTGCGACCGCCGGCCCGCCGCGGGGGGCGTCCCGACCCCTCTTCTGGCGGGGTGTGCGGAAGGAGCGGGTGACAGAGGTGGCCCCGCCGCTCCGGGGCAGCTGCCGGGTGTGCGGCGGCCACCGGGGTGCCGCGGGGAAGGGGAGCGCGCCCGGGGGTCTGGAGCGGCCGCGGGACTGGCCCCAGGTGGGAGCCGGCCCGGCCACCGCCGCGGCCCGTGCTGCCGTCCCGCAGCCCGCTTGCTTTCCGCCGCAGCTGTTGTGAAATGAGGGCAAAGAAGTCCTCTCTCGGAAGCCGGCGCTGTAGGCAGAGCTTTCCTGGCCTGCACCCGGCTAGTTGGGAAGCATCTGGACTCAGCGGAGCCCGCAGATGTTCTGCTAGAAAACACCTGGAAGACCTAGATCCAGAGATCACCCCTTGAGAAAATTATTGGATCCAGCCAGAGTCCGGGAACTGCAAGCAAAGAAACACCTGGTTCTCGATGGATCATGCTGAAAAATTGCCCATTGCTACATCTAGACACAGCTGCTGTTTAACGTGTCTTAGGATCACTTATTCTGGCAGGATTTGTGCCCAATATCCTAACCTTTCCAGGCAATTATCCTCAAAATATGAGTTGCCCATGTAGAGTTTTGCAAGGTGAGTGCCTAAAAAAGAAACAATTACATTTCATGCTTGGGTGCAAACATCCAAGCACAGTCTTTCTAGACAGTAGTTCATACTATATGAATGGAAAGTTTAAAAATGAGCATTTACAGGTACAGAAGGCTTTATCTTATACATGAGATTCACAAAAATGCAGCTGCATTTACACAACAGGCCTTCTACATCAAATGGATCAAAGTGAGACCCAATTTTTATTTGTGTTGTAGAATGAGTTCCCACATGCTGCATCATTGACTCAAAAGTTTGACGTGTGCATCTCAGCTGTTCCCAGTGATTGCAAGCCTGAATAAGACAGCTGTGCAGTCTATTAAGATAAATAATTTACATAAGAAAAGCTGGAAAATGGCACCGTGGTAGCACAAAACATTATGTGTAAAGATGCAGTTACTTAGGAAAACTGAGTACCAACATTGCTCTTGGAGCACTTGCTCAGGTAGGCAATGCTATTCCCACTTGGAGGCACAAAAATTTGGTAGCAAGCTATCATGTCAAAATTGAACTTCTACCTTGAAACTGCTATTTATGAATCCAAGTGCAAGGATTTTTGCGTTGAAGTCTTTCATTTTTGTCTTGCATATGTCTTTTGCTTAAAGGGTTTCTCTGTACTCCTATCTGGGCCTTTATAGTGCTGAAATAAGCAACAGTCAGTTGGAGGGTGCACTTATTCCCTTTTGTGTTTTGTCAGGCCAGCTGCCTAACTCAAAACCTACTTTTTAGACCTTGTACATCCAAACTTCATGTTGAAGCAAGGAAACAATGTAGTAAGCTGCTGCTACTTATGTGTCAGTGAAAGTGCCATGTACACACCTATGAGATGTTAATAATAGATAAATTACTGATCAGGTATACAGATGGGAATGACAGAAAATAGAGACTATAAATAATGAACAACTGGAAAATTACTGGGTATGCAAATGAAAAGAGATCATGTAGTGAAGGGAGTCAACACTTACTTAGTTGTGCAGATGGAAAAGAAGAATGTTATGTAGTGGATACATGAGGAAGTAAACTTCAGTAACAGCATGAATTAGAGTGATGGCTGATTCCCGTCTTACCGCTGCAAGCAGAATTTAAGAATGAGAAGCAGGTGGTGGGTGTATGTAAGAAAGAGCTTCTTATATGTATTTTGGATTGGAGTGACTGTGTGCTAGATGTCATTGTGCCAACGCAGAACTCTTACAGTTACACGCCCTAAGGAGTGTTGTGCATTTGCACAGTCTTATACAGACTTTCTTTTCATGGCCCTCTTTTTACAATGACCACTGTTAAGTTTCTGCTAATTTCTTGCAAAATCATCTCCAAATGGTATTTCTCTGATGACACATCTGTTAGTATGTTTGTGATCAGTCTAATGGCTGTTCTTTTATTCCTAGCTACTGTTTATTTATCAGGCTGATGTGGTCGCTAGATAGAGTTCATAATTTGAGAATCAAGAGTTCATAAAAGAATTCAAACAGCTGTGGTCTGACTATACATAGGCTTTGAACTATATATTTACATGTTAAACTATGTAAAATAATTCTATAACTATGTTTATTAAAATAATAATTTAAAAAAAAGTGCATAGTTTTCTGTGAAGCTTATCAATCACTCTAAATGGAGTGTATCCCTTGATAAAGATGGCTAAAAGTAAGCAGATATTAACTCTTAAAGAAAGGAGTCAGCAATGGTCTGGACTGATGAGTTAGATTTGACTGTAACAGACTTTTTGCATAGATTTGGGAAAGCAGGGAGATAGTTGACACATAAAAGGAAGTGCGATAAATATGATAATGGGGCAAAAATCCACTGTTTGTTACTGGTAGACAATTTCAAACTATTTAAAAATCTGTATTTGGTGTGAGATGTTGAAAGACTTTTTCTTAGCCGAATACAGTGTGAAAACATTGAAAGAGAGAACCAGTAACGGACTTCTGTGTTAGAGGCAGGACTTCACATGTTTAATGTCTGCATATTGTAGCAGCTATGGCCAGGCAATTAAACTTTGGTTTTGCAGATAATATCTGTTCTAGGTAAGCTGAAATATTATAATTAAAGCTGAAAGTCTCGTAAGAGCTAAGCTGTTTACTTCTGCTTGAAGAAGTTAATTACAAATCTCATAAAAATACACATCCAAAAATCATCTGAAATAGATTTAAAAAACTAATGTAATGCATTAAGCATATTATTTTTGGTTAAATTAAATTTGTGAGCTCATCTTTAAGAAGAAAGTGTAAAAAGCTAAATCAAATTCACACTGCACCTGGCCAAAAGAACCAATTCAGTACAAATGACCCAGAAAAATAATGGAATTAAAATATTCAAGATAAGAGGTAGTGACACTGTGTATAAAACCAGAAAGTCAAATAGGTGCAGTTGCAAAGTTGTAAACCAGGAGTATTCTGACAACAGTTAATTGCATGATTAGAGCTGAAGGGAACAGTGGAAAACAGAGGGGCTCTGCGGATGTTGTTCTTACCAGCCACCCTGTTAATTTTGCATGAGTGGAGATGCAAGGTGCTGTGGAAGAGGGAAAGATTAGTGTAGGTTAGGGGTAAACCAGTTGAGAGTAGGCAATATTTGGGTTATGTTTGAGAAAAATGACATTGAAATGTACGTTAATTTGATAGTGGAAACAAGATGATAGACCCAGGAAGGCTGTGACTCACAAACAGCAGACAACGTCCCTTCTCCCAGTTTTTTAATTTGGTGCATTCCTGGTAACGGAGAATTTGGCTTCCTGCCTACCCGCCCCCCCCCCCCTTTTTTTTTTTTTTAATGCTCTTGTGATTTGGAGAATATCCAGTTGAGTATTGAAATCACACCTTAAGTCAATTTTCATTGCCATGGTGACAATGGGAAAGCTACAAAGCCTACCTGAAGTTGAGAACTGTGACTCACAGCTTCTGGTAAACTGTTGCTCTCAAACTTCTTCTGTGGTCTCCAGTTCTTGCTAAAGAAACTTGAACCTTTAGCTTCTCGGCTCATTGAAAAGAGGAGTTTTCCATTAATTTTTAGGGGACACAACATGACAGAGAGAGAATCCTCTTTTACTCTGTGTTTTTCCAGGCTCCATGTTCTGGTTCTTGTTTCCTACACATTGATCCAGCGTACTGCTCAGTTATCCTGTTTTTCCTCACCATTATCAATGTGAAGTTGTCAGTAGAAACAGAAGTTTGTTCTTCAAAGATACTCGAATTCTTACAGTGAATCTGCTGAGACTGTCACTGATTTCCTTTATCTATGGCTTGGAGAAGCACAGAGTAGCAACTTAGACGTGTCATTGTATTAACTGTTATTCAGTTTATGTTGGAAAAGTATTTTCCCCACTGGACTGAACAAAGGTTTTGTATCATGAAAACAGAGGCAGTAGATCCTTTACTGACTGACATAAGTGGGCAGGATATTCTTTCGAAAGTCAGTGATTTTGATTACTGCAGATAGTGCCACCAGTTTGGAGCTTTTGATTGAGCAGTAGGGCCCACTTGAGCTGACATTCAAATTAACAGGCATGCAGTTAACACCTGTCTGTCAATAACTTCAGGCTTGAGTACCTGGCTATCGGTAACATCATTTCTGAAACGTAACCACAGATGCAGTGAAGATGATGGAGCAAATACAGTTAAGCATCACTATAAAAAAAATGGCCCAAGGTCTCCTCTGTTTCATTGGGCTTTAAAATAGCGTAAACATGTAATATCAGGACTTAAATGCATAGAGTTGACTTTTTTCTTTTCCTTTTCTCATGTGTTGCAGGCATTTCTTGCCTAACCTTGAAGTGCAATTAGTAGGTTCTCTAGTGAGCAAATCCTTGTCTCGTAGTAAAATTGCCTCTGTTCTTTTTGCATGGGTTTCTTAAGAATGTGGTCTGGACTAGCAGACCCTCTATGACTGTAATGAAGTAATATACTGCAAAACAGCCAAGGAGTTGTTCTACGTTACACACTGGATGGAGCAATTTGAGGTATACTGCATCCCCCAGAAGCTCCCTGCTGACATGTTTTTCCCTTCTATCTTGCAGTGGCTATGCTCAGCAGGCCTTTCTTTTAGATCGAAGTATCTGTCACTAACTTTTTCACTGTTGGCAGCTGCGGAGGGTTAAACATATAGTCTGTTTGGCATTTTGTACAATTGCTATAAATATTATGACTGTGTTGATATTGTGGAGATTCCTTCCTGTACAGTGAAAGAACAAAGCTTTCTTTTGATACAGCTGTGAAAATTAAGGTGTACTGATATGTTGTCTTGATTCCCATTAATTTTGTCATTTCTTGTAAACACACCTTTTCACTGGATATAAATTTGTGGTTTGGTGCTAAATATTCTCGATAGACTGAAGAAATAGACTGGACAGCTTATAAAGCGATGACTTGTGGAGGATCTGAGAAGCTGGGAATGCTGCTCCAGGCTCTGATGCTGAAGGCGTTTGTGCTCTTGAACTATTGACTTAAGCCTTTTCCCCTCACTTCTCTGTTTATATAGATGAAAGAGGAGGAGCTCCAATAACTGACTCTGGGCATGAGTTAATTTTAATTTGAAACGTGTGTGCCTTAAAATAAGGAAGGCTTTCTAGATTTGCGCTCTTATAAAAGTAGTACCTCATCAGTTTCAAGTTGCTGTCATCAGGTGCTAGGAGTTCCTTATTCGGGCAGGCAAATTTCCTTGAAGATGCAGGAGAACATGAGAAACAAGCAGCTGATAAGCCAGAGGGGATGAAAGAATGGAAGAAGTATAGGTATCTAATCTGTGGCTCCAACAAAGGAGATAAATGCTGCATTAAGTAGTATAGGAGTAACTTTTAGATCCATCTATTGTTTTTTCTTTCTTATTTCTAGGTGAGGGCTGAGAATGTGTCAGCCCTTTTCCCGATAACATCTTTCCTCTCCTAATTTTATTCTTCCAGTATTTTTTCTTTTTTTTTTTAATCTCTTCCAGGGTCTATTGGCCTACTCCTCACCATTGGCAAGTAACAGACTATCTTTTCCATCCAATTTTCTTCCTGCAAGGAGTACACGCTATTTGCCAAAAACACCTAAATGTTCTAAGGTTGAGGTGTGGCCCAGGACTAACTGTTAGATATATAGATGCATTTTTTTATAGGTGTACTTTGTAGATAAAGTAAATGCTGGCATGCTGATGTGGACTTTTTTTTTTTTTTTAAATTGAGACTTTATAGGTTTAAAGACAGCAAATCACACAAAATGTTAATAAATATTAGTTCATTTCAAATCTGAGGTCCCAGTGATGGCACAGAGAAGATGTTGTGTAACAAGATCAATTGATCAGAAAGAATGGGAGGAATGGTTGTTTTCCATTTTCCAAATCTATTCCTGATGGGAGGCAGAAGGAAGTTCTGCAAACCAAATAACTGAAATTTGAAGACTAGGAAAAAAAATCCACTTAAACAGGAGCTTGTTTTAAGATAAAGAGCCTTAAGTAATGTGGTTGTCTTCAGCAAAGGAAGGAGTTTACTGCCATAATCTTCACCACCCTTACATGAATGACTCAAAAAAGCAGGATGGTAGGCCTCTGTTTGTAAAGAAGTTCATCAACCCCAGAATAATAATATAGACCATTAATACAAGAGAAATGCCCCTTAACAGCCTTTGTGGTCACAGCATTGAAACAGAGTGTACTCTGTTTAATGAAGTCCTGAGTATTAAAAATGCAAGTACCAGGACTATAGTAGTAAAAGAATCAAAACTAGATTCACTCTAAGCTATATGCACATGCAGATGTAGTGGGATTAGACAGATACACCAAGGAAAATTGAATTTTCTCTTATTTATGGCAGAAAAAAATACACTTAGGAACTGGTAGAGAATAACCACCAGATAGAAATATCTTTGCAAAATGCAAGCACTGAAACAACATTATTGCAAATGCTCACATGGCACAAAACCAGAAAACCAACACATATTGGAGAATACAAAGGGTATGCCATGGGTAATTACTTTGTACTTAGTAGTAGTTCTCTTGTCTCTGCAGTTAAAAATGAGAGGGAGGAGAGAGAACAGAGCTTACTACTACTAAATGTGAGCTTTTGTTAGGAGTTAGATGAAGAAGTTGTTCCAAACGAGTTCTGGTTATAGAGTCAATCTAATAGTCTTCGTCTGTTGTTACAAAATAAGATGAGAATCTTGTTTTACAGCATAGCAGTCAAAATGCAAATTATGTGATGATTTTTTATTTAAAGCCCTTAGGCAAACACACACTAAATTATACTTTTAAGAATGACAATTAGTTGCAAGCCCAACTTACAAATGGCAATGTTTGTGAGAAATGTTCCTTTCAAACAAAATATATAAAGAAGTGGACCAGGCTAGATGAAAATCGAAAAAGCAGAAGAAATCTGTCAAACATGTTGAGGTAAATCAGCAGTGCGTTATACTTCTGGTATGGCACTAGTCACGTTTGGTATGACGTGGCCTCTGGCTGGCAACGGCTGACAGCTGTAGAAATGAAGGGTACAGGGGACACCTCTACAGATCAGCTGGTCCATTGCAGTGCTCTTGAGGAGGATCAATTGTGCACATATGTTTACTGGTAGATATTTAGTGAGTTTTTAAAGTTCTTCGGTAAGAAAGCTCCATGGTGCCAGGGCAGGGTCGATTCTAGTGGCTCATTATCCTCTTTGCCCTGGTGAAGTCTAAGCTCTGTCTTCTTGCAGCTCAAAGCCTGTGTTTCTTGTTTCTCTATGAACATAAAGAGTAGCAACAGCAGAAAAGTTGTAGCATTTCATTTTTCCTGCCACCTACTTTTCTCCTTTTTTCATCCAAGCCCAGTACTTTCCCTTGTTTCACATAGGTCAGGCTTTCACTGATCAGTCTTGCTTGACTGTAGTATTTCTAAGTGACCCAAATCTTCTTGAGCAAGGAGTTGCTAGAACATTACAGCTGGGTAGAGTATAAGGATTCCTTGAGTGGTCTAGAGGACAGCACTCCTGTTTATTTATCCCATCATGGTGTTTGTCTATCCTGTAGCTCTGGGATGTCAAACTCACTTTCACGGGGGGAGGGACACATCAGCCTCGCGGTTGCCTTCAAAGAGCCGAATGTAATTTTAGGACTGTATGAGACTGTATAAGTACAGTCCTAAAATTACATTCAACCCTTTGAAGGCCAACCACGAGGCTGATGTGTCCCTCCCCCCGTGAAAGTGATAAAAATGAGTAAAAATGAGTTTGACACCTCTGCTGTAGCTGTATGATATTGTTGGCTTAGTTCAGCTTGTGATCTGCTGTGGTTCACAGATTGATTCTGCCAGTTTCCTAGCCCATTGTTCACCAACCTGAATTTGTCCAGTAGGTTATTGTTGATTACGTGTAGTACTTTGCATATGCCTTTGCTGAATCTTGCCCTGTTCTTCCAGTGTTCGTTTTACAGTTTTAGTTTGGTTTTATTTCTGTTCCTGCCCCCCAACATGCTTGCAGATCCTCTCTGCTTCATGCATGTTATGTTTATTAGATGACTTTCCTATGCCGATATTCAGGTCACTATCTGAAATATTGACAAAAACAGCTTCTAGAGGAACTCTGGCAGGTGGTTTGCTGTCCTGCTGTAAAAAATAGATATATCAATGTTACTTACATAGTTTTGACCTACTATTCCATAGTTCAATTTTATGTCCTACTTCAAGAATTTGAAGGGGACTGTTAATCAAGTAGTGCTTGAAGATAAAGACTTTTTAATTTGCAAAGTATCACCTCAAAATAAATACAAAAATCACAAGAAAATTGAATTGGACTGGATCATCAGTCACTTGTATTACAAACCTTAAGGTGTTCATAAGTGGATTTTTACCCCAATTTTGGGCAAGTCTGAAACTAATTGGTTTTTAAAGTGGTTTTGGTACTTGTCCTCAGTCTGGAAGGTTATTTATTTGTTTGTTTGTTTTGCACTGACTTCCAACGTATAGACTGAATTTAGTCATGGCCATTATATATGTGCTCTTGTGCTTAACTGTCTCATCTATTTCTCTCACACAGTTGTAGGGGGAACCAGCCTTCACTTTTGCTTCTCTAGCTTCTGGTTTCCTATTAGAAGAAAGGCTTCCCACTCCCATGGTCATACCTGTTGCTGTGTTTTCATTGACATCTGTTTCCCTTGACCAGGAAGGATGGGCGGCTTGTACACAACCTCTCCACTGCTTTGTACAACATCATAAATAATTCTCTAGACTTTGTCAGGCAAGATATTTCCAGTATCATATTTGCATGTCTGCAGCTGTGTTCTGTGGTTCTGAGATTGGCCAGTGTATCTTTATCTTCCTCTCCAAATGATGAATTGTAAAAATAACAAAGTGGGGAGACAGATATGTCAGACATGGATCTGAATAAATCATGTGGTCCCCAGTGAGGAACTGTGGTGCTCTTTGTCACCTGCCAAACACAGGAAAAAATGTGATCAAACAGACTCCCACTTGCCAGAGATATACAGCTTAAGACAGTTAGTGATTATTTGGCAACATGCTGGACCCAACTCGATTGATATTTGCAGAATGAAAAACTCTTTGGAATGAAACGTTGGCAAGTCTAGATTATCAGAGCTACACCATGAAATCCTGTCAGAATAGCTTGTTGTGGAAATTCTGTGGATTACATGATGTTGTATGATGGGCGCCAAAGAGTAGAAGGTGGATTAGCCAAGCATCATCATGGATTGTATAATTCTAAACAAATTAGGAATGAAAAAATTCTCAGCACAGACTCTTCCATGTATAAGGAAACTGCTCCCAGGGAGATGACATGGGAGATAGCTGTCAAAAATGAGCCATTTTTGGCCAAGTTAAGTTTTTTTCTCCTTTATTTTTAATTTTTAGAGGCATTTTTGTGCCAGCAGGGAGTAGGCCTCATTTGTGTTTGTTTTCCAGGGCCAAACTGAACCTACAGAGATGTTACAAGTCACAATTAAAACCTTTGCTGCATTCTCATGTTCATTCCTGTTATAGCAGGCAGTGAAAGTGTTACTGAGTAGTGCTGTGTGGCTGAAATTCAAGTCTAGAATTAGATAATGTTCTCTTTTTAAAAATATTTAACTTAATCAGCAGTAGCATGTAGTGTCCCTTCTCAATATATCTACTGAACGTTTTTGGCTTTAATTGAGAATTTCTTTGTAGAGCATATTAGACAGTAACCTAATGTCTTAAAAACAAACGGGAAAGAAAATGTGCACTGTGTCACACCTCTAAAGCCAGTTAAATGGCACCTAGAACACAGAGAAGTAGTTCCTGAAACATTTTTGTTCTTGTGAACAACCTTTATTCAAATAGACCCGCAAGGATGCAAGACTGTTCTGGGTCAGTTAGAAGATCCATCTAGCCAGCCTGCCTTCCTGTGACAGTGGTGTTAAGTTACGTTCCGTGGGAGAGAATGGACAAAACCAGCATCTCCCTAACACCCCTTCAGCTGTTTTCAGCTCAGGAGACCCCCTCAGCTGGATGTGGTTTCTGCATACTTAGAATTTTCTTTTTGTCCAGACACTTGTCCAATCTTTCCAATAAAAGTAAACTTTCAGTGTCCACAGTAATCTTTGGCAAGGGCTTTAAAAGCTTGCTACTTCACCGCTTGAAGAGCAACCTCTCTTTTGTTTGTTACTTCCTGTCTTCTTTTGATGGCTACTGAAAAGGACAGTGAAAGTTGGTCTCTGTCCACTCTTCTTATGCCATACATGACTTTTTAGATTTCTAATATTTTCCTGTAAATTGTGTTGTATCTAGACTGAAGAATCTTAGCTTAATTAGCTATTCCCCATGCAGAGGGTGTTCCATATCTTTGTCCGTCCTTCTTCTGCCACTTGGAAATGTTTCCAGCTCTACTATGTCTTCTTTGATAGAAAGGGCTAGAACTGCATGCAGTACTTAAAGTGTGGCAAAACCTTGGATTATTCTTACAGTGCTATGTTCTCTGCTTTATTTTCCATACTTTTATTGATCATCTCTACTATGTCATTTGCTGTTGGGACTTCTACTGAGCCAAGTTTCCATGAATTAGTCTGCCATAAACCTGATATCATCACTCCTCAGTGGTACTGGGCAGCTCAAAACAGTTCATTCTACTGTGCAATTAGTTTTGTACATCAGCTCATCTATGTTTGTCTACATTGGATTTCGTTTGCTGTTTCATTGTTGTCACTCAGTTTTGCAGGGTTCTTCTGCAGCTCACACACAGTCAGCCACAGTCTTTGTGATTGTTAACAGTAGCTGACATCTACATCTCATGGCTCACTCCCTTTTCCATGAGATTTTTTTTTTTTTGTTTAATGAAATAGTGTAGGTCCCAGAAGAGGTTCTACCACAGTTGCCAGAACTCCAGCAGGGACCTCCACCCATTGTGAGAAGCGGATTGCTTTTTACTGAACAAATAACTAATTACTCCGGAGTATTGTTTTCAGTCTTTTAGCTGTTTCCTTCTGCAAGGACCTTATGTTACGGCTTCTTAAATTCTTAAAAGCTGTTGGTGAAGGATGTTGTCAAAAGCCTTTTGAAAGTCCAACCAGAGTATATCTATCTACCCATCTTTATCTGTATGCTTGACCTCTTCAAAGAACACTGCAAATTTATAAGGCAGAATTTTCCTCTGCTTAACTGTTTCCAAAGTGCTGATTTTTTTAGCCAGGTGTTCATTTCTTAGTTTCTACTCCTTTGCCTACTAGTGATGTGCATGTCCATAATGCTTCAGATATACTTTTAAAAATTGTCATCACATTTGTTACCCAGCTGTCCTGAAATGTGAAAACTGCTTTTCAATTGAGATACTTCATGCCACTGCTCCTATTGCTTTCAATTCCTTTAATTTACTGAGTGTTTTTATCTAGCTATTTCATCCATATTCCTTCCACACTCTGGACTGCAGATTGTTTGTACTTCAAGTATCATATTTTCAGTAGCCCATCTGAGCTGAACTGAAGGAAACTAATGAATAAAATCTAAACTCTGGAAAAGTTTGATGCTTTATGAGTGTGCTGGGCTCCAGTGAGCTGACCATGAATGAACAGCAATGGCAGGGCTTTAAGCTGAGACAGTTGCTCTACCCCTCTTGGAAATGAGTAGCACCACTTCCCTGCAGGAATGGACTGCAGAATAAGCTCTGCTTTCTCTTGAGCAACCAAGCCCTGCCCTGCATGAGGAACAGTAGTTTTACCAGTTGAGAATGGAGTGGAGCCAATGCAGATACTTGAAGAGTGGTCTTACAATGCAGACACCTGCACAGTGGTCTTACAGCCCAGATTAGCTTTTTCTGCTTTTTAAGAAAAGCACTTCTCTCATTGGACCTCAAAAAAAGTCTCTGAAATTCGTCTCAGCAAAGTATTCAGTTGCAGTTTGTAAAATCCTCAATAATCATTTAGTATGAATATTAGAAATGCATTTGCAGGTACCCCAGTTGTATTGGAATGTCTCACAGACCAGATGTGTCCCATCACTGCCACACAACATGACCTCCAGCCCTAACTAGCATAACAGAATTAACTATGGTACTATTTTCAGTTTTTGTCTTCAAAGATTCCCTTTTGCTTCACTGTGAGTCAATTCATTCCCCTTCTTTGGGTTGAAAACACAATGCTAGTATGATTTTATTTACACCTATTTGAAGTAGAAGGTCATTTTCAGAGAGGGCATGTATGATGCTATCAGGGCTTTCCTTGGCACTCTTTATACAAGCCAATCTTCGCATTACTGTCATTACTCCTTTCTGCCTGTCTGATCAAGCAATAACTTTGTTTCAGCTCAGGGAAGATTAAATATCCATCGTCACTGAACAGATATCTCCTGATAATACTTAGGCCAGTGCATGATGATCATGGCCAACTGACAAATCGCAAAGCCATCGCCTGGGAAAACTATTAACTGGAATAAACACGGTCGCTGAGCCTTGCTTTCTGGAAGAGTTAACCATCCTGTGACCTAAAAGGCTTCTGGACTGTGTTGACATCACAGGTCTTACCAATAAATGGTTCTACCGTTGCAACAGACTGTTCTTTTGGAAGCTTTCTTGTAGATAAATACCATTTCCATCTTGTGAAATTTGACTAATTTCTACTTTTTGCCTGGCAACTACAAATACTAATCTAACGTGCTTAACTGCATGATAAGCAATTCCAGTGGTTGCTGGAATCTATGTTGATTTCCTAATGTTTCTGATCTTGTAGGACTCATTTGACATAAACCCAAATGTTTCAGAATGGAAATGCAAATCCATTTATAAAGAAGAATACATGGTTTTATCCAGTTCATTGCTACCATTCAGTAATAGCTCACAAGCTTTTCCCTATTTCAGTGATTTGGTATTATATATTTATTGCCAACATATTAAATATACAGTAGAAACACTTCTTTCTCCAAGAAAAGCTACTTTCATGTACACAGCTAAGCATTCACTCACCCCTCAGGTTCTAAGATCCTGCTCTCCAAACAAGAAGGCCACCAAGGAATATTATTTAAATGTGCGAAATGGACAGTTTAGGAAAACTGTGACCAGTTTTTCATTGGTTTTATTAAATTTAGGTTTTTTATCATGAACTGGCTATCAGTTCTCCTTGACTTTCCTCTGTAGTCTGAAGTAATTTAGAAGCAGGTATATGAACCTAGACATTAGGTTGCTAATTTAATCTAAAATGTAGGCTTCAAAAAAAAAAAAAAGAGTGTTTCTTCATTAAGTGCTTATTGCAGCTGTCATTAAATACTGTGGAAGATCCCACAGATTCCAGTGAAAGCTGAACTGAACCTTGATCACTCTTTCACCATGGAAGCTGGCACAGCAAGAGAGAACTCTGTATATCTGAATTAATACTTCACTTTGTTGTTGTTGTTTTGATTGCAAATACCTACTTTAAATGGAATATTACGTGACTATGCTAGAATTAACAGTGCCTTGATGTGTTGTAATATTTTTGAAATCCTTACTAAACATCCATTATGTTGATGATTTCTTTCATACTACATTTGAATGCAATCATTTTGGGGGGTTATTTTTTGGTCTCATTTTCTTACTTGCTTTTTCTTTATGTGTGTCTTTAGATCCTGTCAAAGAGATTTTTTTTTTGTCTTGTTTTCATGCTACTAAACTTAGGAAACTATAAAATCTTCTCTAGGAACTGTTTCTCATATGAAGAGTTGTTGCTCAAGATGTCTTATCAAAACCAATGAGATTACATGTGGGTATGGAGACTTCATATAAATAAATATGCTGGAAAACCTTACTTATACACACACGAAAAAATATAGACACCTGTACAGCTCTAGCATTAACAAAATAAGATCAGTGAATGCATCACCATCAAGCTTGGTTCTGGACAAGCCGCGTACTTCTCTGTGTTAGGTTAAGCATGTTGTACAGAGTGGAACATCATCAGACTTTGATACAGTGCAAAGTTGAGGATGAATGGTCTGTGCTCACCATAAAAGAGTATTGGGTTTTGTACCTGCACACTCCACATAGATGAACT
Organism: Patagioenas fasciata; assembly: GCF_037038585.1. Taxonomy (NCBI): domain Eukaryota; kingdom Metazoa; phylum Chordata; class Aves; order Columbiformes; family Columbidae; genus Patagioenas; species Patagioenas fasciata. The sequence continues at coordinate 25,032,223 of NC_092560.1, read as the reverse complement.
TAACTCGGTTCTTGATATTCCCATGAGTCACTGGTTTATTATTCTTCAGTAAATTATATTGGTGATAGAGGAGGAAATTGCTTAAATCAGGTCCCATGAGAAAGTCAGTTAAATGAAAATATTGTATTTACTATGACCAGTAAGAGCTGAATTCAGATTTGTAAGACAAAGTACAGTGTGAAAAGGTTTATTGCTGGCAATATAAATGTTCACTGGAAACAGTATGACTACTATAGGTCACTGCATTAGTCATTTTCAATGTTATAAACTCTCTTGCTATTAATGTGCTTAAGAGTTTTATATTGATGTTTAAATAACTGCATAGAGGTATAACAGTATATCTAACTTGGTGCCCAGTTCCTAAATCTTTTATTCATACAAGTATCCCCATTAGATTTGATTGCTCTTGATTTATGCCTCTTAAATTCCATTAGCTTCAACAAGAGTTATTTCTGATTTATGGTTTTGTAAATGAGAAGGGACTTGATCCCGCTGGGACTGGACAGATATTTACAAGTTCCTGGACAGGGATGATGGTTATTAAATATTTCATGATTGAGATTTAAAAGGAAATGAATATCAACATTCTTTGCTGTGAAACTTCTCTTGCTGTAGTTTGTTAAAAATAAAACCTGTTTCTTAATTATATTTTATACTGTTTGCCTGACTGAAATAGCAGTGTCAGAACTTTGTCAAGCCTCATTCTTATGCTCTAAGTACATATCAGAGAGTACAGATTACAAAGAAACAATAATTCTTAGAGTCTGGAGTAGGTAATAATGTGTGGAGTACGGCAGTTCTGTTTGCTACTTAAATAAACATGCATGTTACTGCATGGATCTATCCTAATTCTCTTACCATTTTATGTTTGTTTACTGATAAAACATGAAATAGGATTGGAAGTCAACAAAATAGTGACAAAGCTCATTTCAAATGATGCAGTATATAACTTAGATATATGAAATTACGAAGTAGTGAGTTACGAAAGAGGAAAAAAATCTCAGAAAGCAGTGGCAATGCTTTCTCAGTGGACCCCATAAAATGTTTAAAGTGTTCATTTCCTACTTAATGGCTTTATTATGTGGGCTATTTACTGAAACAAACATTACCATATTGTCTAACAGCTTCTTTGCAGATGCAGACAACATTTTTTATGGTTTGAACTTGCAATGCATGATGTCTGTGTTGAAGTCACTTGAAATGTTGTAGAGGTTAAGTTTATTCATATAGCAGAAAATAAATACACTTTGTTGCACTCATTTTTACTTGCAGAAGTAAGGTGGTAACTCATTGGACTTCACAAAAAGGGGCATGAACTACCAGTTTGCATTGCACTGCTTTCTGTATTGAAAAGAAACAATAGAAAAGATTAATGGGAGTGACGGCAGTAATTGATTTCCTTTTGAGAATTTTCATGAAATGTGTAGTGTTGCCCTGGAACTGCAAACCCACAGTCACAGGTTGCTGAGCAACCTTGCATTACTTTATTTGATAGGGACATTAACTTGACAGTTGCTGTGATGCCTACTCAGGTGAAGAGCACGGTGACACTGGGGTTGCAATCATTAACACCTGTCATTGTATTTAAATTGTAACATTTCACATGACAGATGTGGAAATGGCTTCCTTCACAGTCTCCTGTCAACTCTTTTAGGCTAATATATCTCTTGGAAGACCAAACTTGCACTTCATGAAAAACACTCCCACCCCCCCCCCCCACCCCCCCCCCCCCAGTAATTAAGGACTCTGTGTTAATTAATTTTTAGCTACTTTTTTAAACATTATTCTAATAGTCACAACCTGTTCATCAGCCCCAGAGAGGAGGTAAATGAAACAGTTATTGACTTTAAAAGAAAGATTTCAAGTGTTGTAATCAAATTTCTTTCAATTTAATGCTTCAACAGTCAACATAGTGTCCAGATATATTAAATTTCACATTTTTTTTTATTCATTCTTAACTTGACTGAGGGCATATTTTACCCCCTCATCTCTAGGGAAAGGGATACCATGTAGCGAACATTCAGTGGGTACTGATGTGCAGCATAGTTCAGGTTCAAGCTTTTCCTCCTGTAAATATTGATGTGTGTTCTGGTTATCAGAGCTGCAACCAAGAAAGGTAGGGTTCAGGCTCTGCTTCTGGCATAATTTTTTGAAGGACTTACTGTGATCTCATGTGACCTGTGGCCTATAGGACAAATTTCTCTCCACTGTTCATTGGTATAAGACTGAAATGTCAATTTCATCAATTTCATCTGGTCATTATTCAGGCAGATTTTTTTTTGCTTTATTTATCTGACAGGTGTCTTTGGGATTTTTCTTTTTATAATTTGACTTGAGCATTCTTTTTTTCTTCTCCCCCCCGCCGCTTTTAGAAGTAGCTTTTTTTTGTAATTAAATATGGTCAAAGAATATTTTTATTTTAAAGAAAATAAGGTAACCTCTCTCTCCTTTCACAATTCAATAAAGCAGAAAAATCTTCATTCTAATATCCCCAGGACTTAAATGAATATATAATCACAAAAAGATGCCACAATCCTCTTTGGAAGGATTGCTTATCCTGCATAGTCGGGCAGATTAAATTAATAAAGCTTAGTGTGATTTAACTTCTATTGGAATAAAGCTATGATACAGATCTAATTTATATCTAACATCTGAACTTACTTACTTTGTAAATTCATATTACCTCCTGAGACTTGTGATCTCTTTTACAACTTAATGCTTTCCCATACTTGCAAAGATAGTGGTACTAAAACTTGGTTGTGTTCCATGACAAAACATTTATTTTTTTGATGAAGTAAAACATTTTATGTGGCTATTTGGCTGTTAGTTTTTATCTGTTTTTTTTTTTTCCACGTAATTCCACATGTTAAATAAGATTACCAAGAGAGCACTAAAGTACTGGAATCTCAAAAGGCAGAATTTCATTTGTCAATATTTATTTTAAAATATGATTGTACAAAGTCGTCTGTATGCAGAAGGTATGGTCTAGGAAGCTTTTTACAATTCAACTGAAGTTTTTAGAAGTTATAAGCCTACTATCAGTTTCAGAGGAACCTGAATTTGGTTTATATTACTAAGTATATTTTATAATATATTTAGAAAAGAGCACTTATCTATTTAGAGAAGTAGAATTTTGGAATTTTAAAAATACTTTAGAGTAAACCTAACTAAGACTTTAGAATTGTACATTTAAATTTAGATTTTAATTTGAGTTAAATTTTAATTTCAGTTTAGAATTGAAACTCTAAATATGTTTATATTATATTCTGGAATGCCATAGAAAGCCTTGAAAAGAAAACCTCTTTAAAAAAAAAAAAAATTTAAAGAGGTAATCCAAAATAAATTATATCAAGTCATGTAAAGTGTATCCACTTTAAATTAATTTCTTCATTATTATTCTTTTTAATGTACAGCTTTACTCAGTTTAGCCACAGTAGTATTTTCTGCAAATTTTAAGCTTCCTAAGAGGTAAATAAAAATTCAAATTCACATTAAAATTTATGAAGTGACTTTGAAAAAAATCTCAGCCTTTATACTAAATTAGAATGATAGGAAGAGTCAGGATGTTGTTACTATTTTATTCTATTAACAAAGGTATGTGAAAAGTTAAAAGACTAGAGAGCTTATGTCTATTTTTCCAGTGAAAGAGTTAATGTGCCACTTTAAAGCAAAATGCAGTAGCATGTAAGCAACAGCAGTGACGTTATTTGAAATAACATAATGCAGAGCTATTTTTTTTTAATGGTTCTGTTATTCTTTTTTGACATGAACCATTTAAAAAGGCAAACTGTACTTTCCTAGCTCAAAGTAAGTGCCCAGACAAAATTTCTCCATTCAAGTAATTGAAACACAAAGGAAAAAATACAACAGAAGTCTGGAGTGGCGTATGTTAATTCAGTCAGGTAATACATTTTTCTCCCCATTTAAACAGAAGGAGAGGGAATGTCAAGGGTAAAGTGGTAAAGGGTTAGTATGTTCTTACCATTGTGATGTTTCTGCTGTAATAGCCATGTGGCTTAATTTATTGGCTAGTTTTGAGGTTTTGTTTATTTTTCATATGCAAGTGGTTCAGAAGGAAGCCTCTTTTTTTTTCCCCACTGAACTGTCCTGTCCTGCAGACCAAACAAGCTGAGCAAAACCTCTTGATTACAGTGTAGGTTTTTTTCTAGGAGACTCAACAAGTGTTTCAAGAAGGAGGGGTGCATTTAAAGCCAAGCCCAGCTTGTTCAGAGAGTTACTATTCAGGAACAGCAACACTCTGCAGACATATCAGTTCCCTTTAAAACAAATCTGAAGAGAAAGAAATGTGAGAGAAGCAAAGATGTGAATTGGCAAGTTAAGCTATTCCTACCTTGAGCACGTACAGAGGTGTTTTCACAACTTGGGCTGTCAGATTTCTGTTAGCTAATTGGGCTTAAAATAGAGCTGAGAACTGGGTTACTTGGGCATTTGAGTGTAGCTGGAATTCAGATTTTCAGAGTAGTCTGGCTTGCATCTGAGCTGACAATCTGTGTCCATACATACATCACTTTGCTTCTGCTACTGCTTGGAATTATTTTAAACACACAGTTTTCCCCAATACCTGGTAGATATTTGTGTAACATAGAGATTCAAGCCTCTGTAACAGAGAGACTTAACATCATTATTTCCATCCTTTAGCCTAGTCATCAGAGCAGTATTATCTTGCTACTGCAGCTCAAGACAAAACCATAGTGTTCAGTAGTGATGCTCGTTCGGGCATTTTTTTAATGTTACTTGCCTTTAATAATCCAGTAAGTTATTTTAGCTCAGGTGGGGTAGTGTAGGTTATCAGCCCAACAGGGGACTAACAGATATAAATATTTGGATAGGGGACTCTTCCTTAGTGTTGGAATTTTAGGTTTTGGGCTGCACAAGGTCCAGAAGGACTGTGCTTCTCTTTCCTGAGTATTTTATAAACTGATCTTTGTGAAAGCCCTGAATTCTCCAAAACTGAAAGTCATCCAATATTTGACCTCACTACAGTGTGCCATATGTGGGCAAACCTTGCTACTGTTTCTTGGGAATGACACATAGTAAGTGAAATTCTCCACTCTGATGACAGAAAAAAAAAAAAAAAAATCACCTTTTGATTAGAGGGTATATTTGGAAGAGAAAGAGCCCCCATCTCAGTCTGCAGGTCAGATGGCGGAGCTGCTTTGCAGCTGTCAGCATGGTGGAGAGCTATCAGTGCTGAACCAACAGTGGAGTTTTGGGCAAGATAGCTTGAGGTTAGGCAAGTGTGGTCACTACTGCAGTATCTTATGGGGAAAAAAAATCTACCCCAGTACACAGTTTTGCTGCTTGGAATACAAGTCAAGTTCACGTTCCACGTCTTGGATGACCATGCCCTTTCCAGATATCAGTGCTTTAATTTGAGTAGGTCAGTAAACAGCTAACAGTCTCTGCAGGGCTTTCTTGCATCTAAATGCTGAAATCAGAACTCTGGTTTTAAGATGTTCAATGTTTCCTAAGTCTGGAAGGACACAAGAAGGAAAGGTTTCTGTAGTACCAATGAACCTGTCTTCACCTGTGGATAACAAGGGGCCAACAGGATTCAGAATTAAGGGCTGTGGGGCTCACCTCCTTTGTGTTCATTACAGCATGGTATGCATAGAAGGAGCGTAAGTGGTGCTGTAACCTCTGTCAACATTTGGTTCTGTCAGAATGCTTTGTGATACTTGTTTGCCTTCACTGGGAGTTAGTGCAGGAAAGAAAACTCTAGTAATACCAACACATTCTGTTTCAGTCTTTGCAGAGTGAATTGTTTTCATTTTTGCTCTGAAATGTGGTTTCCAGTGTACTTTGTATGATGTGACAATATTTTGAACATTTTAAAGTTTGAAACATAGTTAAAGTGATTTTGTCAAAATGAGATCACAATAGTAAACATAATAAACTTTCTTCATCTCTCTGTTCTTGGTATTTTGCTTCTGTCAAGGACTTTGGCACTTTGGAAATTGTTGCAAAGTAGTGAAGGGTCAGATCTTCAACCCCGTCTGAAACACATTACTGTACCTACTTATAATGGTCTATGTTCCAGGTGTGTGCAGGTATAGCAGATCTCTGCTTTTTTGGCTCTTTTAGCACTTTATAGAGTTCAGAACCAGATTTGGACCTGATTTGCCTTCCTTTCCCCATCCATTTAGGACTAAAGTCATTAAAAACTGGAGAAACAGGGGCACTTAAAATATATCTGCCAATTCACCAACTCCACAGCATATGGTTTTCCACTCAGCCCACTGGGAGAAGTGTACTTTGTGGCCAAATGCTTAGATGATCCTTCTCCAAAGTTTATGTACTAGATAAGAAACAGTTGGAAAGGCATCTCTTGAGGTCATTCTCATTAGATTGAACAACTTCCCTGCTCATACAAGGGTGTTTAAGTTGTAGTTTCAGATCTTAGCTAGATGTGTCAGTTTGGTGTTCATGTACATGTATTTGATGTATATTTAACAGGCAGCTTTAGCATTTTTATTTCTTTACAGAGTATATGAGGACACTCACGTAAGCATGTAGATGAATTTGTTCAGTAATTATGGTCTAAATTATCTTAGTATTGTCTTAGACTATAAAACTACATATGGAAGAAATATGTTCCAAGGACAAGCCTAGGAAGGCTCTTATTTCACATTATCTTTAAAATTCACACGTTTTCTCAACTTTAAATAGAAAATAAGACCTAATAAATATAAAATTAATGTAAATATGTGGATGCTTTGGTTTTCTGGGATTCCACCATGATATCACAGGATTTTTACTTCAAGGAATTATTTAATCCTTGAATAAACACGATATGGCACTGTTAAAATGAATGTATTTATCTTTTTAAAATGTTCAGTGATGAGGATTACTTCTTAAGAGGGTAAGTCTCCCTACCCCCACCATCCATTCTCCTTGCTTTTGGCCAAGCAATTTCTCAGGAATGTTTCTCTGTTTCTTTTTAGAGAATTCAGGTCCTCCAGGTCAAAAAGGAGATTACAAAGATTTCCCAAGGATAAAATAGTTAAATTGCCATCAGTCTCTAGGGTGGTTAGCTCTGCAGTCTGGTGTTTCTCTCTTTACATTGCTTTTCCTCTGAGAGTGCCTCTAAGACCTGGTAGTTAAAAGTATAAAAACCAATTTAACAAGAACATCCATAATGATAAGTTTTATTGTGCTATATTTCCATGGTTTAACTGTTTTCCAAGTGGTCAAGGGATTTGGAAGGTCTAAGTAAATTCTCATTAAGGGAAAAGAGGGCAATAAAATTTTTAATAATGCTGGTGTTACCTTACTGTGAGAGGCACTTGCAGTTAGTGAATGTGAATTAAATTCCATTCAAAAGATTTGAGATCCTTTAATTTAATTGATAGTTAGGAACAAAAGCTGTAAATCTCACAATTTTAATTAATTATTATTGATAATAATTGTTATTATCTTAAAACTGATGGTGCCTGGAAAACATGGCATTACAATTACTACACTTAATTCTAAGGGCTTAATTCTGCCTCCTGAACCCAAGGTTTCAGAGGGGAGTACAGCTATTAAGCATTACAGAGCCTCAGGCTGTCCCACTTTGGCTGGAAGGTAGAGCATGTAGATCCCTCCAGTCTCTTCTGTGGCTCGCTAGCGCTGCTAAACTGTAGGATCTCCAGGAGCTCAATTAGGTCGTCTCCTAAATCTGCTGTTTTGGATACCTCAGAGGAGTCAGCTAGAGTTTCTCTTTAGCAAATAAATAAATAAATTAAAAAAAATCCTCAGGCAGGTACAAGATAAGGAATAGAGAAGTGGGTGATATTGAGAATTGGGTAGCACAAAACAAGAAAGATGTTTATTTTCCCTAAAATATGACCTTTCTATTTGTGCAGTACACAAAGAAACACACGATAGCAAGTTTCTAATTCACTCTGAAGACAGCTAGGTCCATGAAAAGTCTGTAGACTTTGTAGCTACTCTGGCATGGCGAATATATACTTTACTGACCTCTGAGGGCTTAGGGAGCAAGAGTAGCATCACTTTCCAGTAGCTGGCATTTCAACCCTATTTGAGGCTACTGATGAGTCCAGGAAGTGACCAGTTGCACCCCTTTGTCTCAGGGAAGCATGCCATCATCTGCACTGGTGCTAACCCTGGCACCAACTTTCAATGGTTGATATAAATAATAACAATTCCAAAAAGATGCAAAAGTAGCCGATGCTAAGGTACATTCAATGTGCTACAGGCTGTTAAATACAGAGTAAACTCTAGTTATTGTAGTCAAAATTGATGCAATAATGTGACTGTGTAATAATGTCACCGATTTCCCTTTGGGCTAAAATTAAGCATGGAAACTGCTTTTTATTCTGACACACTATGTCACCAAAAGACTATGGTGATCCACAGAAAATGAACCAGTATGTACTCTGGCACCTGCTCTGGCAACAGATTTCAGCCTGCAGAGGACCATGTGTTCATGATATCAGAAGGTCCAGGGTCCTACAGCTCTTTGAGGTGTCTACAAGAAGACTTCCCCATATATGTTTAGGGAGGATGTATTTGTGGGCATGCACTTGGAGGTGCAAGACTGGGCTCATCCAAGCTATGGAGTTCCACCACTTCAGCTGGAGTTGCATTTTGAATAGAAGGCAGCATGAAAATTATTTATCGCAGTGCTAATATGCTCTAATTAGGCTTAGTCAAACCAATTCTTATTTAATTTATAATCAACTACATTTTAAAATTTTAAGATAAAATGTTAAAGTGCTCCTTGAGAATAAGATTTTTCTATCAATACTCCTTCTTAGTCCACTTTGATATTTTCTCAAGACTTTTGTTTTCTAATATTCTATAAGAATATCCTTGCAGTTTTCAGTAGCTTATTTCCAGTCTCTTTGAACCTACCTTTACTGTTGAACTCTCAAATTTCCTACATGTATATTCTTAGATATGCAAATTCAGAACACTGAATTTTTATCGAGTAGAGTTTTTGAATGTTCCTCTGTACTCTGGTGATTTCACTCTGGTTTATTTGCAAAACGAAGCCTGTTTTCTGAGGTCACTTTGAGTTTCAACTTGAAATGACAGTAAGCTCAATTGTCCCTTTTTTCGCTCGTCGTTAAGGAACTTTTAACTAAATTAAGTGTCTTAAAAGATTTGCAGTGCAATGAATTTGCAAGTGAGTCAAATTGCAAGTGAGTTTGAGACATTCTCCCTAAAGACAGGGAGGCTGGATGTTTGTTTATAGGAATGCGAAACTTAAGTTTTAAGTTATAAATGGAAAAGAAAAGAAAATTGGAAAAGAAAATTTCTGTGTTAACTGTGAAGACTGTTTTAGTTTAATATTTACCTTGCTACTGTGTACTGATGGCATGAATAAGAAGTGTTTCTATTGTACTGCTGTGAAATTTGCAATTTTGCATGAACTGATTTTTGTACTTTGAGTTAGTCATTATTCTATGAAGTTACCGTTTCCATCTTTCTTCTTTCATGCCCACATTTGGCAGAAAGAGAAGCCTATTGCTGTTGTATAGTCTGATGCTGTAAATGTCCTTTTTATAATTTAATTATATAAATAACCAAATCTAGTGCATTTTACAGTATATTTCCTTAAGCAAACTAGATGGAATGCTTTTTAATAACCATATAGCCATTTGATCATTTTTATACTTGCCATTTGAAGACAGTTTGGATATAGATTGATATAGAATTACTCAAAGTACTGCATATAAATTAAACATTAAAAAGGTAGATACAGCCAGACTAAGCAGCTCAATTATAATCTTTGGTTATGCAGTTACTGCCTCAAGGACACTCCATCCATTTCATATCATATGTCCTTCTTTTGAAAGATGATCAGTGGGTTCAAGTAACACTTCAGCATGCAGGAAATTGCATAATTTATAGACTTTTAGAAATGAAAAACAGAAAACTGGTTTTCGTAAATTAAATCTCCCTCTCTCTTTTTTTTTTCCTTCTGTCCCCTTACAGATTGGAACATTGAAGGATTACTACCACTTCTACCATAGTAAAACAATTAAAAGATCAGTTCTCTCAAGCAGAGGTACCCACAGCTTCATTTCGATGGAGCCAAAGGTAAGAAAATCCACCTATGTGTCTGAGGCAAAAGCCTTTGCATTTTTTATAATTTCATACCAGAGGACATTCACCTGAATGGCATATAGCATTACAAGAACCGACACACTATCTGATCACTAAGGTTCTGCTTCCCATTAAAATGAAGTGAAGACAATACCATGCTATTAAGTATGTGCTATTCTTGGAACATAAGGCCCAACATTATTCGTGGAGGAGTACAGGAATTTTGTTAATGTACTAATCATTGTGCTGTGCTTCTCTGCAAAACCACATGTGTAACATTTATGTCCACATATCTTCTATAAAGCAACCAGCTTTCAGAATGAGGACGAGCAATGTGGGATGGTACAATGTTCAGAGGAAGGTTTCTCTCTTTTTTTTCCCCAGTCTTTTTCTGGGCTTGGTATTTGAGGGATTAAAGTAAGAATGTTCTTTTCCACCGTCCTTTTGGCAGTTCCTGCTGATCTTAATTTTAAGATCTGTTTGATGCATGATGTCATGTCTTTGGAGTAAATGATATCATAGGTAACTGTCAACATAATTTAATTACTGATTTATAGTTAAGTATAATATTGTCTTGTATCTGTACCCAAGACACATTTTTGTTTTAATCCCTTAATTTCAGTGGTTAGTAGCTTCGTCACTGACTGTAGAATTGGATTTCCTTTGGTTTTCTTTTAGAAAGGAAGTGTGGAGAACATCGTATTAACTTTTTTTATGTTGTTTGTGTAACCCACTTTCCCCAACGAAACCCCAGGTCACTGGTGTTTTTCAGTTGTGATAACAGAGTCAAGCTTTTTTTAGGTCCTTGGATGATGACTGCTGTCTGTTTTGAACTTGTCAGGTTTTACCCAACAAAGAATTTGAGAAGTAAAAGTTATTGGTAAAAGGCGATAAATCATACAGGAATCTTTCTGCAGTCTGGAAAACCCTATTTAGGGCTCAAGTTCCTCTTGAGGATGGGACACAGCTACAGAAGTGCACACAAAGTGTGTTCAACGCTGTGTTCATAAAGCTGACCTGTTTAACCCTCTAAGAGCAACAGCAGCTCTGCTGAGCACCATATTTTGGGGATTAGTATGAAAATGGTCAGGGCCCAAACCTTTGTTCCTGTGAGTGCTAGGACCACTATGTAAACAAGTGCTGCTCTTAGAATAGGCGATACTGCAAAAGGAAGGAAAGGTGTTCACATCTACGCCAGGCCACATTCTTTCCTGTGTGCACAAAGGTGAAGCAATTGACACACAAATGCACAAGTTCATAGGTACATACTACCATAAACTTTGGTGTTACACCCAGATTCCAAGTACCCCTTCTGCACTTCTGGCAGCCAGCCCAGACTACTACTGTGGCCAGAATTGTGGGAGACTCTAAGGCAAAGCACAGCAGAAAATCAGAGCCACCATTTATTTTCCAGTGCTTTCCAAGTTATACCATTTAGGTCTAATCCCCAGCCTGTGCTGCTGCTGGTACAGAATTTCTGCATTTCTGATCATTGTTAAATGTCACTTTAATAATGAGGAGTTCTACTGAGGGTTGTGCAAGGTACTCAACCCTACTACTGATTCTGTATCTAAAGAGATGCCGATAGTCTAATACCTAGATATGGCAGAAGTGTTTGTGATTGACTTTGTGGCTGCTCCACTGAACCTGGGCTTGGGAATTCTTCTCTGGCTGCAGACATGTCAATATACATATATGTATTTGTAGAATAAAGGCCAGTTTGTCCTCAGTGTGTATAACATTTAATGACTATTAAAACACCCTGGAAATCAAATTGTATTACATAAGCTGGACCTTTTAAAAACAAAAGGTTTAATTTTATTGAGCCAGTACTATATGCTATTATATTTATGAGTGTGACTGTATCTAATGCAAATATTTGCAGCAGATTAGATGACATGTGTATTTGTGAACAAAGGAACACTGAGGATTGTTTACTTTTGAAATCATTTAGTGGTGGTTTACTTAATGCTTAAAATGCTCTCCATGACTGATTTTATCTGTGCTTGCTTCAGATGTGGATCCCTAATTTACTGCTTTATGAAATTTTAAATTATGAAATTTTTAGTAAGTGGTAATTCATTATGTAAATAACCTGCATATAATGGAAAAACAATTATGAAATCTGGTATTTCTAAACTACTTGTGTGAATAGTGTTTGATTTCGGTGTGTGGATGCACAGGGAAAGATATATAGGTAATTTAAAACCTTGCTGTTGTGGATTTGAGTTAGTGAATTGCTTTGAAGATCTTTGATGATTTATTTTCTTCTGGAAAAACCTCTTGACACTGTTATAAACAATATTAATTGATACAACAGGAAACATAAACTGAAGACATGTGGATTACACATTTTGACAATTTTCTCAACATTAGATAAACATTACCCTGTATTTAGATGAAAAGTTAAAGGGTATGCAGTGCAACTCAATTTTATTCATTAGCATCCACATCCTTGCATAGCAATGCTGTGTGGTGTCACTTAGAAATTATATTAATTAAATAGTTTTAGGAAAAGATGCCCAAATGAGGTGTTAATATCTCTAACATAGACTGGCATGTAGCAAATTTGAAACACAGCCTTATCTACAGCATCTTTTCTAGGTCTATGTGTGTCTCCTATGTGTTGATAGAAAAACAAAGAAGTGAGAGAAGTTTGTGGATTCAAAGCACAGATTAGTGCTATGCATCAAAGCTAAGCTTTGAATGTAATCTATCACAGAGGTGTCTGGTCTCCCCAGCTGATGTGCTGCTTGTGGTTGGCCTTTGGCAGGGGTCAATGAAAGCCCTATGCCATGAATCAAGAGCCTTTTTAGCTCCATGGAGTTAGCTCAGCAGAGTTATTTTATTGATGCTGCAGTGCATGAAACAATGGTAGCAGGAGTAAAAAGCAAGTGGAAAGAGGGACAGAATCAGTTCATAGCTGAGAGATATCATGAAGCTCAATTCAGCTGTTAAATGGTTGAATGTATTGCTGGTAGGCCCTCTATTGAGATCAGACTATTACAGCACTTCCAGAGCTGGGAATAAAGAGCTGTGATACACCTCTGAGTTTGCTGCAGCGGTGACATGAAGAGTCACAAGGTGGAAAAGATTGCAAAGAATGGTTGCAACCTCAGTCTGTAGGTCAGACTCTACATCAATAGAAAACATAAGGAAAATCATGTGGAGCTTTTCTATCACCGAAGAGATGCAGTTCCAATGAAATATCAGAGTTGAAGCACCTACACGTGACAATAATACATAGAAGTTAAATGGACAGTATAGATGAGAAAGATGTCTTTTTATGCTGAACTATGGCATGAGATGAAGAGTTTGTAGTGAAAGGCTGTGATAATGAAATTTGTGACTCATATGTTGAGATATATCTCATGGAATCAAGTAGCATAAATTGCAGTGCAATAATAGTAGAAGAATACAGCTTTAAAGGTAATAAAAGGCAGTTTTAAGATTTATAATACATTCAAACTGATGTACATACTAACCAAAGTTTGTTCTATTTTGCTTAAAAGATCCCCACTGCTCTGCATCACAATGGAGATCTGAAAAAGACATGTGGCCCATAGCAATGCTAAAAAAAGTAGAATTAATAATTGAAGTTGCTGTAAAGTGTCACATTTAGTAAAAGAGAAAACATTTTAGTCATTGTTTATCAATCTCAACTAAGATGACATCTCCTCCTTTTTAATTTTGATTAATTTCAGGTAGGTTCATTTGGGGTTTGAACTCCTAGTTGATGGGTCATGTTCACTCGTCTTTCAGAGATATCAAGATTTCCAGTTTCATTTCCACTGAAATAAGAAGTAAAGCTACCTAATTTCAGCAAAATACCCTGCTTGATCAGGGTTTTGTGGAATTGTGATGCCTTGGTCACCTCTGCTCCAGGATTAGAATATCTGGGGAAACATTACTGTAGATACTCGCATTTTGCCCAGCTTCACCCAACCAGACACAAAGCAGATCTGTGTGACCTGGTGATACAAAAGTGTTAGTACCATGTGTGTATGTAAAGGGGATTCTTATCTTTTACATAATAACCTTAACAGAACTATGGGCAGCAACATGTAAAATGTTGATAAGACATATCTTTGGTGAGACAACACCAAATGATCTGGGCTGTTTTCAGAGGACAAGAATGTATCCTGTCCTTATTACTGGTAGGACATTGTGGATGTTTGTGAGAGGGCAGAGAGGAGCAAAACTGTAATAGCCATAAGTAAATGTTTCATCATGTTGCTATGTAGTTACAGCAGTCCATATGGCTAAACAATATCCTGGGTTGATATGAGAGAGCGCTATCTGAAGAGTAGGGGAAGAGATGGATTTCACAACAAGGTGGTGGTCTTGCTTTGGTAAGGAGTGTGCCACTACTTGTGGAGCGTGTCTTTAGGAAACATATGTTTAATCACTCTGGATCAGACTGTTCATTGCAAATAGAGAGGAGGGTTAAAATTTTCAGTGCTAAGAAAATCATCAAGTTGTTTTTTCAAATTATTAATGAATTTAAATGTTGCAAGATTGCGGTATGAGGTTGAGTAAGGAGAAAATAAAGCTTGAAAAAATTTGGATTTAAGGTAGGGGGCACAAAATTCAGCAGAAATTAAGAATGTTATTACAGTACTAAAACATCAGGCTTCTAAAAGCCAGCATCATGGACTTATTGCTTAGAGAAATTCAAATGGCAATGTTGTTATGGGTAAGGTTGTGTTTCGCATTGGCAGTGCAACATATAATTTTGTTAAACCTCATCAGTGAACAGAAGGATTTTGTTAGTCAAATGGAACAACACAACAATTAAACACTGGGACCAAGTGAGTTACTGATATCTGCCTGGGTAGCCATAATCTGCAGAAGCACTTGGAGGACAAAGAATCAATACTGCCCTGCTTGGTTGCAAAATAATAGGAACCATCATGCTGTTTTCCATGCTCAGAGTTTGACTGGGGGGTTAAGTTAGTTATTAAGTAATGCAATGTTTACCACTGTAGACCCTTTATTTAATTGACTCAAAAAGCGTCCACATGAGCAATCCTTCCATCTTTAGCTTAGACAAAATCAAGAATCAGACTTGCTATTTCCAAGGCTCCTGTTGCTGGGTGAGTTGGAACATGAACTGAATCACAATGTATGAGAGGGCATAGCAACATCTCCCTTTAGCACCTGCCTCCAGAGTGTTAAAAAGTTTCATGTAAACGTGAGCAAATAGTCCTACAACTTGGATCTTTTTTCAGGGCTTTTTGAGATATGAAGTTGGTGTTCACTGACAAAGAACTGCATTAGAACCTGCTGTAATTAGTGTTGTTCTAACTGCTTGTTGTGGTGTTGTAAAATTTGCACAAGGGGGTCAGTACTGTTTTTACTTGACAGTGATAGAAATCAGTACTTATAGGCGTGCCTGATATATTACTAGTTTTAGCTTAAACCACATTCTTCATCAGCAAAAATCCCTGAGAAGTCTATGTTACTTCAGCAGGAATCAAGAATAATTTTACCATGCTAAGGCTGCATCAGACTTATGTTCATTTGTAATTCAGTATGGACTAGATTGCCGTTCACAATATACCTAGACCTAGATGAAAACCACCATGATAAGCCCCAGTGAGCAGAGGAACAACGGAGTGGAATTGCAGCTGTGTTTTGTAGCAGGTTTCTCCCTTGTCTCCACCAAACCAAAACCTGAAACACTTGAGAAGGTAGGGCGAAATGTCTAATTGTTCTGAGGAACGGCAACCTAAAATTTGCTGTTCCTTTTTAGCACATGGAACAATGTTTGGTCTGTGCATGATACAAAAGCAGCTGTACTGGTTTTGGCTGGGATAGAGTTCATTTTCTTCATAGTATAATAGGTAGCATGAGGCTCTGTTTTGGATTTGTGCTGCAAACAGTGTTGATAACACTGGGATATTTTAATTATTGCTGGGCAGAGTTGACACAGAGTCAAGGCCTTTTATGATTCTCACACCAGCCTGTCAGTGAGTGGGCTGGGGGTGCACAAGAAGTTGGGAGGGGACACGGCTGGGGCAGCTGACCTCAACTGAACAAAGGGATATTCCATACGTTATGATGTCATGTTCAGCATGCTTTGCTTGCATGTGCGGCGTTTGCTTTATGTAATAAACTGCATTTATTTCAACCCATGAGTTTTCTCGCTTTTACCTTTCTGATTCTCTCCCCACCCCACCAGGAGGAAGTGAGCAAGTGGCTGTGTGCGACTTGGTTTCTGGCTGGGGTTAAACCACAGCATCAGCTCAAAGCTGAACCTTGGTTGACCATAACCTGAAGATGAAAAGCTTAATCCAGAGCATGTCCAGACAGCATCATTTGAATATACCTGGCCTTCCCCTTGTACAGAACTGGCCAAGTCCAATGCTGCCGTAACAGGAGATAATGGTTCTTCAGTCAGCAAATTTTGTCATATAACAGTAATCTCTTTTCACTTATCTACAGTAGGTAGAAATATTTAATGATGTTAATTGTAACACTAATGGGGCTGAGGGTTTTTTGTGAAGAATAAAAGCTTTGTTAATGTCCAATTCTATTGCTATATTCATGAGATAGCTGACTTTTCTATTAGTACTTAAAGAAGCAACCAAAAAGCAATTGCTGAAGCTTCTTAGTGGAATTACCTTTTGATGTTTTCTACTAAAAGCAGAAAAATGGCCGTTAGGAATTCAGTGTGATTAATTTTAGAAAATATAAATGTCCATTGTGAGGGAATGCAGAAGTGTTTCTTGAAATAAATTATTGTGTTTGATTACCTACATTTATATTTCCATTTCATCTTTATTATCCCAGTTGTTAGTGCCTGCCTCAAAGAGTTTTTGTCCCCTTGATATTGCTAATTGTGTATGCATTAAAAATAAATATTAGATTTTAGAACATTACAATTTTCTGCTCACTGACAATGACAATCTCACTGTTAACTTTCAGGCAGGAACTGGAGATTAGTCAAGAGGTTTTAACTGGCTCACTTCCTAATTAGTGTAACAAATGTTTTGAGGAATGAAAAAGGCATTATTCAGCAGAATTGCGTTCTCTTGCTATATTCATATCATTATTTTCTTAAACTGGTAGTGATATGGGCAGGGGATGGCAAGGAGTTGGGTCAAGATTTTGACCAGTAGTATGCTTTTTAAAAACTTCAGTGCTCCACCATTTTTATTAATAACAAGTTATTACAACATAACAGAAGCCCAGCGTCAGACCAGGTGTCAAGTATCCCATTCCATCACTTAACAGTTTATAGGGATTATGGTAGAACTGCTATTATGGCCTCCAGGTTTCATGGTCAATGAGAAAGATGTTGGCTGACTCTAGAGAGACAGGCAAGGACTCATCCATCTCTCAGAGAAGTAGCTAAAATCTTCTGAGACAAGAATATTCAAAATGAAGCAGATTTGATGGGTCTCTTGAGTTTGATATATCTGGAGTGTTCTGGTGTTGAAGAGCCAAAAGCAAAAGACCTTACATATATGCAATGGCCTGGGGCTTTGCAAGGGACCCACTCTACCGAGGGAAAAAAAAAAAAAAAAAGAGTAACCCATTCTCATTTTTAAAGATCAACATGTGTCTTGAACAGAATAAATCTTGACTTCAAAAAATTAGCTGGATTGTAGCTGGAGTTTATCTTAGAGCTGTTCAAAAATCGTGGATTTTTCTTCTAACAAATCATGTTCTTTGACCTCTCTGCACCAGGTCAATCTGGGGCTCATGCCAAACAGGACTCCTTGGCTTTTGCTTCATAGCATGTGTCCTGCAGTTAAAATACATTCTGTTTACAGTAAACACACCGAGTAAGAGGTTAGGATCAGTGGCAATATTTGTGAGTGTAGTCTAAATCTTGTCACAGATATTTGTTTAGGAACACTCAAAAATACATATAAATGTTTTTTAGGAATGGTGGAGAGAAGGTCCTTCAGAGGATACTTACACTGTAGAGGGATCAAATGTTTCTGAAAGTGAGTGTTATACAGTGCTAATATATTCACAATATATGACTTAAGATTAAAAATGTAACATACCTCTTAAATTTCTTGAATTTGAGAACAAATTAGGGGAAATACTTTTGTACATGTTTTCCCTTCACTGTCACTAATGGAAGCTCAACAAAAAACTGTATTTAGGTACCTTAAAGCCTAAATCTAACCTGTTAATGATCATAATTTTCTTGTGCAGACAGATCTTTATTGGAGCTTGTATTGGAATATAGTGGAAGATTTGGTGAGGAGGTTAGTTAAATGTAAATACACTCAAGTGACTTGCACCTGTCTGTAGAAAAAGCACATACATCACACTAATGGTTTTACTGACCTTGTGTGCTTGATGAGTCATTAGGTTCACCTTGTGTACCTTGAGCTATCTAAATGCTCTCTAAAATATTTCCATTCTGGCATAAGAATTTCTTAGCATCTCTCTGTCAGAATTTCTAAACATGTGGCTGTTGCTTTCTTGCTTCAATGGCACATCTGCCTGGCTTTCTCCATGCAAGGTGTGAGTGTTCATCCTGATTCAAAGTGAGACTATTAACTAGGGACATACAATGCAGATGCAGCCAGATCGAACAGGCTTCTGCAGCTTTATTTTGTAGGTGGAAATGCTACATTAAAAAAAAAAAAAAAAATGCAGCCTAAAAAGGAAAAGAGTGTTACATTCCTCTCACAGTTCATGAGCTGCTAAAGGATTTTGCTCAGCCTTAATAATGACAGAAGCATTTTAGCTAAATCTATGGGTGGGAATTTAAAACGTGTAAGATTACTATTTCATCATAGCAGTTACAAACATGTGAAAGCAGAGACCTATCAGGGAAACTGCTTGGCCATCCTTAGTCCAGGAATGCTAGTAAGTGTTAATAACATTTTAGTTTCTTTACAATTCAAGTAAAGCAGTACATGCTTCTGTGGCTTTTATCAGCAAAGTGGGTGTATAGGTGAAAAATGATAGGGTGCCGACATGTTTAAAAAAAAGGTAAGGTAAATTAGTCCTATTGTTGCTAATCTGTGTTCTAAGAGCTTGCCAGGGAAGACAGTAGCTCTGACAGCTGCAATGGTCTCATGTTATACTAAATGTACTTTTGCTATCGTTAGAGTCAGTTTGCATTGCTAGTGGCAGAGAGATAGCACATTGCTGTTTTGGCTACTGGGCTGTAAAATTACTGGATACGAGAAAGCGGAGGAAGGGGAGAGATCCTAGTTTTGAACCAGGGAAAGATACACCATTCTGGAGGAAGCTGATCCTGCAGGGCCAAATGCCAGAATATCAGGAGAGAGATGAGGAGATAGAGATTGAAAGAAAACACATTTTGGAAAGGAGCATCTCAGAGCAGAATGTCTAGAAATGTGACAGAACAGCTTCTGCACACCATTTCCCGAGGCGATCCAGCTTCATCTGATACTGATGATATTGGTTATAGTTCAGGGTATTAATAGAAAAATGTATTAAACGTCTTTGTACACCCCCAGCCCCTGCCCCACCTTGCTTTTAGGAAAACTTCCTGGCAGCAACCTATGTTCTGGATGTAATGTGTCAAAATTTTCATGCATCTCTCTGCCTGCTTCTGAGAAGCAAGGCAATTATGTTTAATTCTAGTAGTTGCTATCTCAGACAGCTAGTCTAAATGGTAAACAGCAAAAAATCGTGATACTCAGATAATTTTATCATATCTAGCATTATTAACAGGTAGTTAAAGTCAAGGTCAGAGAGCTGGAAAAATATCCCTCCTCAAAACAAAAAAATCTTCCCCCTGCCCAGGCTGTTGTGTGTAAGAACTTCCTTTCTTTTAGGTTCATTTGAAGAAGTCAGTGTCACTGGGAAGCCACGCATTTTTCTTGGCTGATCTGTTTCACTCTAGCAGACCCCTACTATCCTTTGAGCTGCAGGTTTTAACAGCTCCGAGGAGGTGCAAAGCAGCTGTGCCTGTTCACAGCTGGGCTACTTGAATGTGTGTGGCCTTGGTCATACAACTTCTCTCCTTTGTGGTTCTGCCACCCTACCTGTGAAATGGTGACAACACTGACAGCTGCATAAAAAACTTCTGTAAATGGCAAATGCACAGCAAGTACTATATATTTTATTCTGTGGACGTGTATTTCTCTTGGTGTCAGAGCATTTTATGAATACAAACAAGATTTCAGTAAAATAAAACAGTCTTTCTAAATCCTTTTTTGTATAATCCACTTAAAGCAGTCATATCCATTGGTGTGTTGACTGTTGCCTACATAAGCTGTGTTTAACCTAGATTATTGTTTGAAAATTTTTTTCTCCTTTTTTGAGGGGCAGTAAATGCTGTCACTCCCATTGATGCTGAAGTTTTAAATAAATGTAAAGGCTAGAATATGAGTTTATCTTTGCTTTTGTAAAGGATCCAAATTAAAAAGTTCTTTTTAAGTATGTTTACCAAAGTCAGAGTCAATCCACCATTTCATTAGTAGCTGTTATAACAATTTTGTGTGAACATATAATGAAACTAGAATTTCTGAATTCTGAACAGATTTCTGTTTTCCAGTGTGTTCCTAAGGAACTGTTTCTCCAAAATACAGTTTCCAAATAGACTCATGGTCTTTAAGATCAAAAGGAAACATTGTGGTCATCCAGGCAAACCATCTTTGACCAGATGTCTTACAGCTCACCAGACATAATTTCTATTTGAAGCAGAGAGTAGCTTTTAGAAATCTTCCCATTTTAATTAAAACACTGCCAGCAATGGAGAGTTTCCAAAAGTTTTTAGGATGTTCTATTTTTGCTTTATCTGAGGCTATCTAGCTTAAATGCCTAGCCTTTTTCCATGGCTATAACTGTCTGTGAGTTTGAAGAATGCTTCTCTATAGCAGTTGGATGACCTGTGTATGTGTTTGGACACTGTGAACTAAATGCCCACATACTTCTGTTTCCTCAGCTAGGAGCACCTCCTATAACTGCTTTCTTGTGGACCTGCTTTTCTCTTCATCATTTTTGGGCTTCTTTCCTGGGTCTCTGCTGTGTCAACATGTTTCCCTTGTCCTGTATGCAGGAAGCTAGCTGTGAGATTTGCAATTCTACTCAGTGCAGAAAAACCTGGTAAACTTGCTTGTCATTTTATGAGCCTAAATGCACTTTGATGAAGTAGTCTAAAGAAGGCATTTAGGAATTTAATACTGTCATTTTTGTGAGCGACTGAGATTTCTTACCTTCTGTTTTGACTTTCACACTGTCCTGCCAAATAGTGGGAATGCAGTCAGGTGGTTTAAAACTGTTGTATGATGATAACACATGGGTTGTTAATCCACCAGAGTCCAGTTTTGTCTTTCAGTCCTTCCTATCAGCAAGTAAAGGAAGTGGACAGATGAATACATATATAATAATCGTACTAATAGGAAAGTATATGAAAACCATTACAGGTTTTGAAGCTCCTGAAATGTCTTCCCTGGCAAGAGCAGACATCTTCTGTAGCACATCCCAGATTATATCAAACAAAGTTTATGTTTGTGTACTTCAGAGATACATGTTTGCACATTTGAAGATTGTCTTGGTCAGAAGACAAAAGGTTTTATTGGTACAGAGACTATTCATAGCCTGTAATCACATAAAGAACCAAATCTATATTAGGCCATTTTAAAGTCCTTTTATCCCAACAGAAGATGAAGTAGAAATACCTTATAAAGATTGCTATTGAATTACATAAACATATATAACAAAAGTTTTGGCAAGACTGTAGAGACCACACTGCAACCTCATAAGTGGTCTTATTGGAGACAGAAAAACTTTAGTATGCCCAATTGAAACATCTATCCCATAAATGATAGCCATGGAAATAATACTCTTTATATTCTTTTTCTCAATGTATAATATGAAGAGTGTTGTGAATTATGAGCACAGAGAAATGAATACACAACTAAGTGACTGTTATTGGCACGTTTCTAATGTCAGAATGTGCACAGGGACCATCTTGGAGTTGCAAAGCTGAGATGTTGTCCTTGTTTCAGCCCAGGCTTTAAAAATAAATAAAAGCAGTAACCAGAAGGTTCATTAATCAAGCATCACTCCAGCTTTTACGTGGTCTGACTTGCTGAAATTGAGAGATACCACCTCGCTGGAAGCACTGTCAGCAATTTGTGAGGTGTGGGAATAGTACTTCAGTTGAAAAAAACATTTGCTTTTCTTCAGCCTACTGAATGCAGGAAAAGAAACTTCAGTCCTTTTTCATTTGTCTGGGAAGCTGGACTGCAATGTCTCCTGTGGCTGGTTGTATGTGTCTTCCACAGGTAGTAACTCTTTGTTGGTTATTTCAGATGGTGGTGGTGATGACGATGATGTTTATTAGCTACAGAAATTAATATTTTAATAGCAACAAACTTCACTGACAGCTGCAAGGCTGGAGTTTAGGATAGAAAGAGGTACTCTGGTGCTTGGGTCACAGGCTGAGGAAAAGCAAGATTAAACAAGCAGTGACGTGAAAGGACAAAGGATGTTTCCGTTTCCTGTTTTTGTTTGTTAGCTTGTTTGTTTTCAATACAGCTTGTACCAGAGGAGAAAATGTTAAGATTCTTCTCTCTTGATTTGAAGTGATAGATTGGAGACAAACATGCTTGTCATGAAAGAAATAGGAGTATTTATAAATTTGTGCTACAAATGCATCTGAAATGCTAAAGAACTAGTGAAATAGCTGGTGTAAAACATGCTACTGATACTTCCATACAGAGCAAAACCCAATTACTTTCAATATTTCAAACCTCTCAAACTGAAGCTTGATATAAGCACTTTGGATCAATTCTGAATTTTAAATACCTAGTTCTAAGTATATGAAAACAGGATAGGTTTGGAAAAAAAATATTGATCCTTATTTATGATTACTGATATTCTGAACAGTAGCGACACAGATCCAGTCACAAAAACCCAAATAGGATCAATTTTTCCTGAGGTTTAAAGTACTCTGATGAGAAAACTGCTTGATTTTATGTTTATGTTTATACGGTTTGTGACTGATTTTTTCCATGGTAGATTTATGTCAAAGATTTCCTTGTTGGCAAAGCTTCATTAAGCAAAAGTGCTGGAAATACACTGAATAGTAGGTGGTAATTTCTTCCTTTGTAGAGATGAACAATATTGTGTAAGGACAATTTCAAGGAGTTTTTCATTGAAGAGACTACTCAGGAGAAGTGTTTGTTTTGGCAAGACCAGTATATCACAGTTGGATATTATATGTAATTTCATTATGGAATACTTTTACTGTCTCTCTGTTTCTCAGTGGATTTGCTGAACTGTTATGGATATGGTAATAGAAGCCAGGGCAAACCCTTGACTGAATCAACACCTTTGGAATTACACTGGTATTTTTGACATTTGAATTTGATCCCATGGGAGAGATTTATCTTCCTAAGAAGTCATTTAGTAAATGATTTAAGGCCACCTTAAATTAGCACGTGCAGTTGTCTGAAGGACTTAAATGATTTATGACAAGGACTGTAGGACTAACCTCAGGAAAGAAAAAAAAATCTATTAGAAATTTCTACAGGTTTTTGAACATATATCATCATTGCTACAGTAATACAAACATAAACCCCAAGTTAATTCAATTGCCAGATGTTGAAGTCCAAAGCTAATTAAATTTGGAGAGCTTAAAGTTTTATCCCTTTGTGGATACTGGGTTTAGCATCAGCATTTCAGTTTATTAAGAAGATGCAATGTTAGGTCTAGGGTAGATAGAGTTACAACATATCAGTTTGCATTCAGAGTGATACTAATACTAATCCTCATGGTGTACTGAAATTCTAGATGATTATACTCTCCCAAGACTAGATATACTAATGTTGTGTGTAACGGTGTGAGCAGAGCTTTAGCTATTGTACCAAACAGATCTATCAGTTAGAAGTCTTTTTTTTTTAAATTGTATTGCCTTGTAGCTCTTGAGTTGTTAGGTGAATTGTACGACCTGTGGCTAAAAGTGATAAAGTACCTTGTGTAAACGTAAGAGTTGCTTTTAAGCTGGTGCAGCAAAGATTTTTCCTCACTTTTCCAAGGATGAGTTATTTTAGAAGCTGAACCAGAGCATCTGATTAGGGAACTTCAGATCTGAGGAAGGGAAAAATCTCCAGCTGCTTGAGACACACTTTGCCTACAACAGCTGTGGCTGGTGCTGGTGGAAGCCACCAGGCAGGAGCCCAGGCTCCCTGGAACTTGTTGTCAGCTCTGCCACAAACTGCTGTGTAATTTTCATCCTGTAATTTTAGTCTTCTCTGTGGTCTGCTGTGATACAGTGTGCAAGGGGGGAGGTTGGGCAGGGGCCATGGCCACGTTCACTCTGCAGTTGCTACAGTCGCACCTATGAACAGGAAACCTGCCGAGGCTTCCTCAAGGAGAGAAAATGTGGATCTTTTTGCCTATTATTGTTCCCTGCTTTTCCAGTGGGACTTGAGTTCTGGCCAACAGCAGACACGCTGAGCTGCTCCAGGTTTTCGGTGTGATGCTTGTCCTTACTAGCAGTTCTGGCTGCTAAAAACCTGCCTTGGGAGAGACTGTGCATCTCCACCGCTAGCTGGTCTGTGCCCTTCTCTCTTCCCAACTTATTCTTCTACAGTCTTACACCTAAAGTAGGAAGGAGACTTTGCTGCTATGCACAGTTATAGGCTGATACATATTGATATTTGTGAAGAGCTCTGAGCTCTGGGGGTGGGAAGGGTGCAGAGGAAAGGCAAAGGATGTTTCGGGTGTGTTAAAATGCACAGCTGTGGTTCATTGTACCTCATGGATGTGGAAGTATGGCTGTAGTGCTACAATGGCTTACTTGTATGTAGTAAAGTAGGTGGAAACCACTGAATTCATATCAGGACTGACTAGCTTTTTTGTGGCTGTAAGATGGAAAAATGTGCATTGAATTTCAGCTTTGTTCCATGGGTGAGACTGCAGTAGCTTGCCCTGATGTTGTGCAAGATGTGTTTCTTTGGGCTTAAGTGGTAATTTCAAGGATCCTCTGCTGCCTTCTTTCCTCCTCTGCTTTTCTTTTCTCTCCCCAGCCTGTCCTAACATCTGTTTCTTTATCTTGCTTTTTTTCAGAATGTGTAGCATCATTATGTCAACTGCTTTGATTGTTGATGTCATTGATGTCATTGACCCTTGCTGAAGAAGCACCTTGTCAATCAACAAGAATGTATCACATAGCACTGCTGGATTCATTGACATTTTTATCCAACTTTAGACCCCTACAGTTTGTGAAATGGTATCTGCAATAATTTTCCATGCTCTTGACCTGTGTCAACAGCTACTTTATCTAACTGTCTTAATCTATTTTTACAGTGCAAACTGGCTGCTGTTAGTCAGAGAATACTGATAGGTTAGGAAAAGAGCTTGGTGTTTCATTATAATTTTTTAAAAACCCTCAAAATTCTTCTTAAGCTGAATAGTCCAACTTTTGAGGGGGTCTCACCTTTGTGACTCTGAACATGGACAGCAGGAGGTGTGCCAACAATTTTAGTCAGCCCTCTCACATTCCTGCATAATTACTTGGGTCTCAGTTGTTCAGTAATCAGGACATGGCCCTTGGATATTGGTATATCCTCCTATGAACTTTAATCCTACACGTATTTACTTTTTGTTTTCATTACAATGTGAAATACAAAAGGAGAGTGTTGTCAAATTATATAATTAAGTAGAACTTGGTCACAGAAATTTTCATGATGGGACAACTAGGGTACATACTGGTTTTGTTAGAATCATAGACTCACAGAACAGTTTGGGTTGGAAGGGACCTTAAGGACCACCTAATTTCAACCACCACTAGACCAGATTGCTCAAGGACTCATCCAGCCTGGCCTTGAACACTTCCAGGGATGGGGCATCTACAGCTTCTCTGGGCAACAGGTTCTAGTGGCTCACTGCCCTTGCAGTAAAGAATTTCTTCCCAATATCCAATCTAAATCTACCCTCTTTGAGTTCAAAGCTGTTAGCCCTCATCCTTTCACTACACTCTGTGATAAAGAGTCCATCTCTGTCTTTCCTCTAAGCTCCCTTTGGGTGCCAGAAGGCTGCTCTAAGGTCTCCCTGAAGTCTTCTCCTTCCTAGCCTAAACAACCCTAACTCTCTCAGCCTGACTTCCTATGGGAGCTGGTCCAGCCCTCTGATCATTGTTAGGGCCCTCCTCAGGACTTGCTCCAACAAGAGGTAGGGGTCTCAGAGCTGAACGCAGGACTTCAGGTGGGGTCTCATGAGAGCAGAGTAGAAGGACAGTCCCTTGACCTGCTGGTTACACTTCTTTTGGTGCAGCCCAAGATACAATTGGCCTTCTGGGCTGCAAGTACACATTGCTAGCTCATACTTAGTTTTGCATCCACGATACTCCACATGCTTCTCTGCAGAACTGCTCTCATTATACTCATCACCGAGCCTGTAACTCTGGAATTGCCCTGATTGAGGTGCAGAACCTTACACTTGGCCTTCTTGAACTTCAAGAGTTTTGCATGGGCCTGCTTCTCAAGCCTGTAAAGGTTCCTTTGGATTGTGTCCCTTCGATCTAGAGTAGGAACTGTAAGAACAGTTTTTCTGCTATGGCCAGTTCTGGGCCAAGCACAGTCTCCTGTCCCTGAGAGGGCCAGCCTCATTCCAGTCCTTTTCCAGCCAGGTCTATCAGAACTCTCATGCATGTGAGCATTGAGAGTCTCCAGGCAAGTGAAGTTTGCCAGGTGGAATGTGAGACCATTCCCATGGGGAGGGAGGATGCTTGCCCACAGCAATTCCTCGTAGACAAACTCCAAGTAAAAGTGCTGCAATGCTGTCTAGTGCCACCTTTCTACATGGTGGACATTGCCCCTTTTGCTCACCCATCCTGCTTCTACACAGATTCACTGCTTGCTTGGCAATACTTTCCACGTCCC
Organism: Patagioenas fasciata; assembly: GCF_037038585.1. Classification (NCBI taxonomy): domain Eukaryota; kingdom Metazoa; phylum Chordata; class Aves; order Columbiformes; family Columbidae; genus Patagioenas; species Patagioenas fasciata. The sequence continues at coordinate 25,005,308 of NC_092560.1, read as the reverse complement.
CTATCTGAGATTTTTCTCACTTTCCCCCTAATCTATAGTGTTTCTCTGGCATCTGCTTTCTTGTTAGCTTTCTTTTTATCTGAGCAGGAATTTCTAATCTCTTCTTACAGGCATAGGACAGATTGAGGTGAAGGATGGCAGTACAAGGGATAGAGCCACGATTACATTTGAGAGTGGCACATTTCAAGAACTTTTCATCACAGTCTGAAGATCCACTCCTTGATGTTTAATTCCTCGGTATAAAAATCATAGATTCTGGTACGAAATGTATAACCTGGTTCAGTGGTAGGGTCTTTTTTCTCCCCATGCATGCTTTCTTCAAAATTGAAAGGATTATACATTCAGCTTGCCTGTAACTTCTGCTTAATACTAATGGTGTTTTCACATACTCAACACATTTCTCATCAATTAGAAAATATTCATTCAAGTAGACTCCTTCATGATACATTTGAAAAAGTACTTTTTCACAAGACTGTCTAGTGTTTGTGTGTTAAAAATCATACTGTTTTGAGACATTACTGGATTATTTTTTTCAGCATGTTATTTTTTTTTTTTTTCCATTTTCCAAATCTTTTTTTGGACAGTTTATTACACTGGAGGAGGTCTTACTTACATGTGACTCCTTTACCAGTAATCCTATTGAATCAATGAGAGCCAAAACAGTAGAAAGGAGTTTTATTTCAAACAGAGATAACATTTCATTATGAATTTTAGCAGTTAGAGAGGATAAAAGAGTGGTATGCTTGAATTAGCTCAGAGCAGCTTTTGTACCATAGCACTGTTTCATGCAGGTCTGTGAAGAAGAGCTGTATCATGCACAGAACAACCCTGTTAGTGCTGAAGTGAGGGAACTGGAAATTATGATTTTTAAAAAATAGTCTGGTCTCCAATCTGGCTTGGCTTTGATTTCTAGACATTTAGGAAATGAAACTTTCAAAGCTGAAGTTGATGGAAAAATGTGTACTGTTCCACCTCAGTAAGTGTGCCTATGGAAATGTTAAAATGCACCTCATCGTTTGCATAGAGTCTCGTTTTGGTAAGAAATGGGAATCTGTTTAATTGATTTCTCCAGAGGTTTTCCTTCAAGGCCTTTGGTTTAGGAAGTGCGGACACTTTTTAAAAGAAAATATTTTTAAACAAATGAGCTCTTTTTGTACAGAATCAAACAAATTCAAGATATACCAGGCATTTGAGAGTCATGTATTGATAAATACCCATAAAATACTCAAAGGAAATACATGTCAGAATACTAAAATAACTGCTGAGTCTTGACCTTGTGTTCATTAATATAGTCCAGTGATTGTACAATTTAACCTACACTGAAAAATACTGGTAAGTTTTGTTGTTCACTTATTAGATAAAATCCCCGAACTACATGGTTTAGTGTAGTGAGCTGTTCTATTTATATCGCAATAATATTTTCTGTAAATTAAATTTTATGGGCTGGCTTCTCAGATGAGAACATTGTCTTTCTGTAATGTTTTTAATTGTATTCTAGATGGCTGTATCAGTACATCCTCAGAAAAAAAAAAAAAAAAAAACAATTTGTAAGCAGATCACAACATAAGGTGTTTGCAAAAAATCTTCCAGACAAGGCTGTAATCACGAATGTGATCTGGTGTGTTGCAATGTTTTAGGTTACTCCGTCTAGCATCCTACACTGACTCCTTTGTAGCAGTGTACAGTCATGTCAAGGTTTAATTGCAAGGCGACAATAAACTGTGGCAGATGCTCTCTGTCACCCCCTCACCCTCCCCACATAGGAAAGATAAGGAGGGATGAAGAGATGCTTCGTAAGTTCCAACAGTTTTAAAAGACTTTACTAAGGCTACTAGTAAACAGAGAGAATATACAAAATATACAAAACCAATCTTGAGTATCCCAGGGTAAAGCAGGTTTGCTTGTTTCCCCCCTCCCGTGGCGGAGCTGGGAGCTGGTGAGGCTCCAGCAGCTGCAGGGCAGGCACCCGGAAGTCCTGTGTGGGACGTGACAGCAAACCAGAACTGGATTCAGGGATGCAGGGTCTCATACTTTGGATTGCAGGGATGACAGGCAGGGTCCTCTTCAGATGCTGGCCATGGTCATAGAGAGTGAGATCCTTGTGATCTCCCTCTTTTATAGGGTGTATGATGCATATTGGATGGAATACTTACTTGGTCAGTTTTAGTCACCTGTTCTGTCTGCCCATCCTTGCAAACAAGCCCCTCTCACTTATGGAACACATGAAATCTTATCAGAATTCTTGGCTGTTATAGCAATAAATCAAAACATGAGCTTCTTCTGCATTCCATTGGACACTCTTATCAGTTTCAGAGCACAGAGTCCGAAAACACGTAGCTAAATTCAGAAAAATACAGTTATTTAGAACTTAGCTGAAAGAAAAATTCACTAAAAGAGAACTGGTCTTGTTTTTAACTGGGAATAGTAATTTTGACTTCACTAAGGGCAAATCATGCCTGACAAATCTGGTGGCCTTCTACATTGTCGTTACAGCATTGGTGGATAAGGGAAGAGCAACTGATGGCATCTACCTGGCTTTATGCAAAGCATTTAGTACTGTTCCACACAACATCCTTGTCTCTAAATTGGAGAGACGTGGATTTGATGGTTGAACCACTCAGTGAACAAAGAACTGGCTGGATGATTGCACTCAAAGTGTTGTGGTCAATGGCTCAATGTCCAAGTGGAGACCAGTGCTGAGTAGCATTCCTCAGAGGCTAGGACTGGTGCCGTTTAACATCTTCATGACATGGACAGTGGGATGCAGTGCAACCTCTGCAAGTTTGTCGGTGACACCAAGCTGTGTGGTACAGTAGATGTGCTGGAGGGAAGGGTTGCCATCCAAAGGGATCTTGACAGGCTTGAGAGGTGAGCCTGTGGGAACGTCATTAAGTTCTGTTCCACCATTAGAGAGCTACCTGCACTATCTTCCCATATACATATTCAAGCAAACATGCCATTTGCCCCCCTCTGTAGTTATACGAAATCAAATGGCTACTTATAGTAATTTTACGTATACATAAAATGGTCATTAGGTCTTATGGAAGACAAGAATTTATGTTTTCTTTTTTGGTTTTGGGTCTGATCATGCAAGCTGCAGAGCCCTTCTACAAAATTACTCTTTCATGTATTTTCCCTAACTTTGCTAGCAATTGAGAAAATAATTATGGACAACATTCATCATGTAATTGTCACAGGCCCTGCAACAGGTATCTAATCTGAAATACAGTTACTTTTTTGGTTAAAAGACAATAGATAAGATACAGAAAAATATTTATCCATACCTCACTAAAATCTAAATACCACAGGCTTGCGGATTAACTCAGTTGATACTAGCTCTTGTACAAATATATGCATGTATATGAATACCTGCATATATACAAAATTCTTTGTGTGTTAAATGATTGTTACAATAAACTGGAACTGTGCAGTGAGACAATGTTTATGATTGTTTGGACTAAAGAACTGTCTGATAAGTGTTCTTAATAATGTTATCTGGAATAAAGGAAACAGAGAACAGGAATTAATTTGGGGTTTTTTTAAGGCATCCGTGTATGCATGTATCAGTCGCCACAAGTACTATGCTGCCTTTATATTTCAATATTTTTAATGGTCAGCAGATGTTTGCAGCTGAATAGGCAGTAAATAATGAAGTAAACATTTTCACAGTAAAGTAAAGAGTTGTGCAATTTGTCTTGTCAGGAAAACTGCTTTCATTTATCCATATAAAATGGTATTAGGTTGTTGAAGTTCTGCTTAAACTTGTGTGTTGCACAGGCTCCTGGAATATTTCACGCTCCTCTGCCTTCATTTACAAAAGAAAATTGTTTTTCAAAAAATTCTCACATTTGCTATCGGTAGTTCTTACAGGAGCCTTGATGTGCATAAGTCAAACTAGATGTGCTGCGTTTCTGATTTACAGCTCCTCTAGGCAACAGTAGTGTTGGTGACTGCTATCTTCCATTAATTTTCATGCATCTAAATCAGAGGTAGCAGTGGTAGTTTAATCTCCTTCTGTTGTGTTTAGCTCATTGTTTTTGATTTGTGGAAATTTTTACAGCACTATCAGATCCCGATATTGTGTTGGTGGTAGACATTTGTAACTCCTTCCTGCAGTAGGGTCCATTATAAGTCAGTTACTAATCAGCCTGTTTTGTGGAGAAGAGATCTAGTTAATAGGGTTGTTGATTTCACTTTAAAACAGCCATAAGGATTAATGCTTACTAAAGTCTTTTGACTCTCCCTCCTTTGGCCTTTGTCCAGATACTCTCTGAGCAGCTTATAAGCCTCTAGACTTTGTTACATCAAATGGCTCCTGTTTTGGTTTAACCTCAACTGGCAACTAAGCCTCACACAGCCGTTCGCTTATTCCCTCCTGGTGGGATCAGGGAGAGAATCAGAAGAGTAAAACTGAGAAAACTCATGGGTTGAAATAAACACAGTTTAATAGGTAAAGCAAAAGCTGATCACACGAGCAAAGCAAAAGAAGGAATTCATTCAGTTTCCCAGGGGCAGGGAGGTGATCACCCATCTCCAGGACAGCAGGGCTCCATCAGGTGTGATGGCTACTTGGGAAGATAAACAACGTCACCCCAAACATCCACCCCCTTCCTTCTTCTTCCCCCAGCTTTTCTACTGAACATGACATCATAAGGTGTGGAATATCTCATTGGCCAGTCTGGGTCAGCTGTCCCAACCATGTCCCCTCCCAGCTCCTTGTGCACCTGGCAGAGTGTGAGACACTGGAAAGTCCTGGACTACTAGGCAACAACTAAAACATCTGTGTATTATCAACGTTATTCTCATTCCAATTCCAAAACCTACCAGTATGCTCACTAGTAGGAAGAAAATCAACTTTATCCCAGCTGAAACCAGAACAGTGCCTAAGACTGATTAGCTGTCTGGTCCTGCTGAAGAGACCTCTGGATTGTGTAAGATCTGGGGGGGGCAATCAGCTCTCAAATTCTCGAGAGGGCATCAACCAAGATGGATTTTAGCGTGAGCTGGAAGAGGAGCAAAGTAATCAGGAGAGAAAGGCACACTATCCAATTTTTGGTTCTCTTAGAAACAGAAAGGGATTTATGACTGTTACTAGAACATTTAACTGAGAAATTGATTTCAGTATGAACACCACCTGATAGTCTGTGTTCTTAAACTGCATAATTTCTCCTCTAGAAGAATACTCTTGACCCTGAAGTTAGTTATTGGGAAGGGTAAAAATTCATTTCTTCTTTATAAAGGAAAGTATGAAGCCTTGGCAGCTTCTGTAAGGAGTGTCCTAGGAATCCTCCTGTGTTGAATTCAGGGTTGCCTTCCTGTATTTTCATCTGACTAAGAAGTAGAGGCCAGAGTGTTATGGCAGAGGTGACAGAGGTAGGCATGGCATGGTTCTCAAGCAAAATTTCTGTTAATGTCAATGGAATATGTCTGTTTAAGGATCTGAGACTGAGTTGTGGATGCACAGCAGACAAATCAGCCTGCTAAGGCTCTGACAAGTGACAAAGAAATACATGACCTGAAAGTAAACTTCTTTTGAATGCTTGTATGTTTGCATGCGTCCACAGATATTCATAAACAGCACAAATAGAAGGTGCAGAGTTGGCTGATAGCAGGAAATTGCTGTCTTGCTTAGGGAGAGGAGAATTGAATTTTTATCGTTTATCCCATGAAACAGTTCAGCAGAAATACGAGCTGCCAGGGAAGCTAGATGTGTGTAAATATAACCTGGGTTTCTCTGGGGATAGTTTATACTATTTGCATTTATAGAAACTAGCTCCTGTTTAGAATAGCTAATGCAGAAATTACTGCAGGGCCCTGTCTGTTCTAAGCTTGACGTCACTTTTGGTATTGCCCTTTCTGGATGTGTCATGAATCTTTGAAGAGGTGTCAGATGAACAAGAATATAGCATTCAGAATTATATTTTTAACCATATATCTATTTTTCTGTTTCAAACTCTCTTTTGTTTTTGCAATTTGACCTGTTGCTCAGTACCCAGATGCTTCTCCCTGGGGAGAACTTAGTATATAAGTTCCAGGGTGCCTGGCTAAGAGAATCTTGACAAAGAGCCACTTTGCTAAAAATGCAGTTTAGTTTGTTTGTTTGGGTTTGTTTGTTTGTTTACTTTTTCACTCCAAGTGGTAAAGGTGATTTAGATACTGGTTAAGCAAGGCATTTGAATACTTCCTTAATGTTTTTGTTTTGTTTGCTTTTCAGGAATAGATTTAAATAAATATTTTTTAAAAGAAACCAAAACACACACTCCCTTCAGAAAATTAATTGTTTTCTCATTGTAATAAATTGGTTTATTTTGTAAAAGTAACTGGTCTTATAAATTCAAAAGAAGACCTAGTCTAATAATGAAAAATAATAAAATAATGGCATTTGAAAGATGATAGTCAATGAAGTCCTTCTAGCAGAAGATTTAAGTAGTTGTTCAAAAAGATTTCTAGCACTAAATTGGATGTATTCCTTAGTGAACTGTACGCCAAGGTGAGCTGTGCATTCCCACTGTCAAAATGAACTCTTTAACATGAAATATGTCTTAGGCTATGGTAATGGGAAACTTACCAAGATTTCGCACATTTCTTGATAATCTCTATGGAACCCTAACACTTACCATATGTTTTCCTGGTTGGCAGGTGGAGTGGATACAACAGCAGGTGGTTAAAAGAAGGATAAAGAGGGATTATAAACCTGGTGGTACCCAATCCACTTATTTCAATGATCCCAAGTGGCCAAGCATGTGGTACATGGTGAGTACATATAGCATCATTGGCTCTGTTTCATATTAGTGTTTCATTGTCTGCTGTGATGTTTTAAAAAGAGGCAAATAGTATGTTCACAAGAAGCAAATTTTGCTTCTTTAGGTACCTAATGAAGGTCTGTAAACTCCTTACAAGTATTATGTAGAATTCCCAGTGGGCCCTGCAATAGGAAACATTTATTAATGCATTCATTCATGAATGCTTCCTATTGCAAAATGTCTTGGGAATTACTTATTAGAGCATAAACTTTCCATAATGAAAAGGGAAGGAACTTAGCCACAATCTGTGAGAGCAGTGAAACTGCTTGTTTTCCATGGACCTAATTCACTGTCTCCAACATCAATGTGATAAAAATGTCTTGTGTCCTGAAAGAGGAGAATAGAGCCACAAACACTGACCAGTGTTAGCGTTACACTCTTTTTAGAAATGAACAACAGTGTTGCTGAAATAAATAGATTGTTCATGCTGTTTACTATCTGACGAGTTGCCTGTTTTCTGAGCAATTTTTTTTTTTTTTTGTAACCCAAAAGTCACAGTTAAAACCTGGAGTGAAACCTCTGTATTCACAATATTTTTTAAAATATTCTTGTTTTTCCAAGGAAGGTGCAAATGAAAAGTTGTATTTAGTAGGCAGTTGACTCCAGGTGACATGTCTTTATTTTGTCTGATAAAAGACTTGCTTTCTTTCTCTATTGTCTTGTTGATGTAGTTCTAAATTCCTACATGTTGTTTTCTCACTACGTCACCTAAGTTGCTGACAATAAGACACTCAGAAGGTTTTATGACATGATAGATTGAATAGCTTCAGACAGGGAGGAGAACATGTCTTTCTGGCAGCAATATGTATGATAATTTTCCTGTAAGCAGATACTGTCTTTTCAGGTACTTTCTTACTTTCAAAGCATTAATTTAGTATTTAGTAGAAAAAGATTGTCCTAACAAAGCCTTAAAAATATTTTAAAGATTTTATTCATTTCATTCTGGCTTGTATTATTGCTTCATACATTGAGAATCAAAAAATGTCATAATTTGTAACCAACATTAAACAGTTGCTGTTCGTAAAGTCAGAAGTGCTTATCTTCACAGAGATATCATGTGAGCATGTCATCAGTCAGAAAGTCTAGTAGCTTTGCTACTCAGTTTCTTGAATTCTTGTGTTTTAATGAAAGGCTAAGTAATAACCTTAATTTCAAAATTTGTTTTATTTTTATTAAAGAACTGTACTATTGATTCTTCTTTTCTGCTAAAAAATACTCCATATTACTTTTGCTGAGCTGTTAGAGACGTGTCTTTCAGGCAGTAACTCTCCTCATACAGTAGAAAACTATTTCATCTATGTTTCATTGCAGTACTGGGTTGATGCACTTAAGGGTTTTATTAGCAGTTCATTGTTCACTTTGAAAACAGTTTTCATCCAAAACTTAGTTCTTTATCAGTTGTTTGTGAAAGCTGTATTATTTTGGGTCATGGGATGATGGCAGGTCTTTTTCCCAGTTTATTGAAATGAGTACACTTGCCTGTCTCCTCTAATATGTATGTTTATTCAGCCTGCCTATCCTATAAATATGTTAATAAGGTGACAGATTCCAATAAATGGTGGTAGATCATGGTACTGTGCCCTGTCAGTTCTTATTTTTTTTTTAAATTTATTTCAGCATTTCAATTGAAACTAGAAAATAGCAGTGATTTACCTTTAGTTAGTCTGCTGTTATTGCTACAGACTTTCAGCTCTATGTTAGACTAAAGAGACAGAAGCCAAATTTCAAGAGAATAATAGTAGTCAAGTGAAAACCCACTATATATGGTGTACGGTAGCTTATGTAATTTTTCCTTTGTGTCCCTACATTTGCATACAAGGTTTTTAGTGCCACCATAGCTGTTTGGTGGAACTAGATTGGTGGGGTTTTTTTCTGACAGTAGATGTTTCTAGCAGTTGCCTCTGATTTGGCTCAGGAAGGCAGCAGTCTCCTGTTGATTAACCAGTTGTGTTGTCGAGCTGCACTGCTGCCCCACGGCTGTCAGTCGGACAGGGAAAGTGCTGCGGGGCAGCAAACAGTTTTTACTGTTTGTATTCTACAACTTTCAGAATATTGTCATTTCTATACCTATGGAAGAAAGTTTTCACTTGCAGATCCTCTGGGAAGGGGCTGTTCCTGGCTGATTGTGTTTGCGTCCACTGAATAACTCTGTATTTGAAATATCCTAAGTTGCAGTGTTTTGATGATATTTTGTTGAGAGTGATCAGTAAAGTATTAGTGAGCACAGTATTTCAGCAGAGAGAATAGTTAAAAAATGTGAATGGATAGACTTCAGGATGGACTTGGGTCATTACCAGATATCCTCATGTGACTGTATTTGTGATTGTCACAGTAGCTAATTTTGTTAATCTTATTTACCTTTTTAAGTTGAAGGGAATAAAAGAATTCAAGGTTAGTTAATGGTTTCAGTCATTGCTATGTCAGAAAGAGTTTCTTTGGTTGCTCTCTGCAGGCGCGTTATTGAGAAAGGAATAAAGTATTATCATGTACAGGTTTGTGTTTTGATTAATTAGTAACTTCGTTGTGGGTTAAGATTGATACCTTTGGCCATTGAACTGGCATAATATCTAACAGGGCCATAAATGTAGTTCAGATTTGTTGACACAAGTCCTTTTATTCAAAGACTTTGTCAAACAATATCTGATTGATGTTTTCCCTCCCCCAGCTTTTTCTTCACAAGTACCACCCCTTGTAATTTCAATTGTCAGGCTACAAATAATGCATTTTTATTTGTGTGATCTCCATGTCAGGAAGCTGTGAGGGGGATTCAGGCCTTCTTTCTTTTTTGAGCCATCTCAAAGTTTAAAAGTATCTCTCAAGAACTACTCTGAGAAAAGACTAAAAGGGTTTTTTTAATTACTCTATATTTTTCTCCATTTACTCTAAACACATTCCTAGAAAAAGTAGAGAAATTTGGAATATAGTTATTTACCACCTTATGGTTCTGTGGAAGCTGAAGCAGACAGAGCTGCCAGAGCCACTCATCAGCTGAACAAGTATACTTTTTTTCAGGAGATTATCTATTGAGATATTGCAGCTTTCCATGCTTTCTAATAACAAGGAAAAGTCTATTTTCTTCTAACTTCCCTCCCTCAAAGCAAGAAAATTGAAAAAAAGAAAAACAACTGCTTTATCATGACCTCTGAATCCTGAGACATCTGTGCTTAAGATTAAAATAGAATATTTTTATAGATTATGTAACACGTGAAACTTTGCCTGTTCAACTGTTACTTAAAACTGACCTATAGATTCATAGAATAGTTTAGGGTGGAAGCGCATTCAAAGGTCATCTAGTCTAACTCGCCTGCAATGAGCGGGAATATCTTCAACTACATCAGGTTGCTCAGAGCCCCATCCAGCCCCATAAAGAATTGGGTCCAGTTTGCTCAGAATAGAATCAAAGAGAAAGAAGGTCCCTAGTTAATGTCCCTTTCCAAATTTTGAGCCAGGAGAGAGCTGAGTCCTATATGCCATCTCCAGAGCTCAGCTATCTTTGTATCATCACGTTAGATATAATAAATTTATTCTCTTTCATTGGTGTTGACAACATAGCCTGTTTGTCAATAACTGGATGAAATAAATATATACAATCAGTTTGCATAACCGAAAGAGGTCAAAGTCAACTCTGAAGCCCTAGTGCTATCTGAAACTGTTCTACTTAACTTGTAATAACAACGAACAGTGGTTTTGGAATGACCAAAGGGACTTCGTGCCTAAAAAATTTCACTGTACTTGACAGTTGGATTAAAGATTTTCCTCATCTTCTCTGCATGGAAAAGTGGTTATACAAACTAGAGAAGGTAAATATATATCATTATATATAAAATAAAATATATGTGGAGTCGTAGTTAGTATAACCAATTTTAATAGTCTTTGGTCACAAGGGTCTCCTTGCTGTTTCTCTTTGCTCCCCACTTCAGAAGAGCTTCATAGTGGTCACCTGAAGCTGAAATCACAAAGGAATACAAGCATAGCTTTCTGCAGCTGTAATCTAGCTCTGCTGTGATGCTGGGCTCCATTGCATATTTTTTAAAAATAGAATGTAACTGCAAGAAATTAATTTAACCTTTGTTTACTTTTTATCAAACCATTGTTAGACTATGAAGATGCTGACTATGTCTTTGCAGTCAGTTCAGACTGTCACAAGCCTTTTTCAGCACTGATCAAGGATAATACTCTCTAGTACTGTTATCATCCCTTCTATTGTTAATAATAATTGCTAGTGGTGACAGGATTCTATAATTTGGAGAAATTTCCATTTCCTACCAGGTACTTCCCATTCTGTATGGCCTAGTTACCGCTGGGCAGGAACTGAACATATAATAGGATATTTCTGTGGGGCTGAGAATTTACTGGATGAGAGTATGACGTTTTGAGATGTGAGGCTGAAGGGTGAGGCACTGCTCTGTCAGAGTACCTAAGAATAAATGTGAAGTTAAAGTGTATTAGCCAAGTGTTTTCTTATCACTGGATGCCACTTCATCAGAGAGAGAGGAAACGTGTATCCAGAGTTATTCCTTATAGCTGGAAAAGGTCAGCACTGTCAGAAAGAAACAGGAGAAAGCTGGAGCTTCCATTGCAGTAAATCACTGGGGTGAGATGGTGTTGCTCTCAGAAACTACAGCACAAAATAACTGAGGTACCAAAAAAAAAACCAAACAAAACAACAACAACAAACACCAAAACCAACCAACAAACAAACAGAAACAAAACAAAGAACAAACCAACCAACCAACCAAACAAAAAACACATTGAAAAAACCCCAAGCCCCCACCACAACCAAAATGGTTGCACTCAGAGAAGAATCTAGCCAGGGTCTCTAAAATACATACTGGGTGGTGATCCTGAAAATTTTTATAGCAGCGAAACTTACCTGAGAACATAGGGAAATAGCTGACAGTATCACTAAAGTTGTAAACAACTGCAAGAAGTGGAACATGGGAACTTGTCTATCAGGTTCTCAGATAGAAAATGAGCGAGATAGTCACATTCATAAACTCCTTGGAATGGAGGAAGTAGGACACCACCTGTTATGTATCTAAACCAAAGAAATTGTCATTGCCGAACACATTCCACACTAGCAAGAAATATAATTTGAAGCCTCATTGAAGTAAAACTTTCAGGTTTACGTGTATCTTAGGTCCACAGTGATGTCAGCTCACCTTCTGTTTTAAACCATTTGAAGGCCTATTTTTGCTGTTGATGTCTACAAATGAATGACTTCCTCTTTTGAAAAATGTTTTTACATTTCAGAATCTCTTTCCTTTTCTCAACCTTTGTTATTTTCTCTTCGCATTTATTCCCCGTTGTTCTTTCTTTCTAGACATAACTGTGCTTTGGGAAAGTAGGTGGCAAACAAAATGCTTTTGGAGGAGTGTCAAAAGCAGATGACTTTACAGTCTTCTGTTTGGAACCCAAAAGGAGGACTTTTGTAAAGTTGCTTTGTACCTCTCCATAGTCTGCTAGTTTTCTGAGAGGTAGCAATATAATGGAAAAGGACTGTAAGATTCTATATTTTAACTAGTCTTTTTAAAACTAAGAAAAACACATTAGTATATATAAAGCACTTCAGTTGCTGAAAAAGTCAATTTTTCTTACAAAACTTCTGAAAAGATACTCTAATAGGCATCTGTAAACCTCAGAAAAGATACAATGTCTAACTGTGCTGTTCCTCCAACTGCTTATATTATGACTTATCTCTGGGGGCTTTTGGAAGAGCATTCCTGATTTCCAAAACTGGACTGAAAGAACAAGCAGATGCCACAAATGCAAAGCATTTCAGGGGATTCAAGGTGGAAGAGGATTGTAACACTGACAGCAGGGCACAATAAAACTATGTGACTGAGGCATAGTGGAAACGAACATTTACAAATTACTTGTTGAATAATGCTTGATAAATTACTTGCACAAGACAGCTATGTAATATTGTTGCACAGTTATACATGTAGTGTGAAGTTACTGAGATTTTTAGAAAATTGTTGAAGATAAAAGAGTTGCTGAGAAGCTTAACGCATCAGCCAATATTTATCTCTCATCCTTTTATATTTGCACTGGAAGATTTCTGGTATAGACAGATGAAATATAATTTATACTGCAGTTGAGAGCAGTCCGTGCAGACTGATGAGATCTGAATTAGTTGCATCCAAGGCTGGCTGCTTTGAGTGAGCTCTGATGCTGAACCCAAAACCCAGGAAAAGTTGTTTACTTTCCACTTTCAGTGAGGACTGTGAAGTCAGCATTGCTTTGAAGTTTGGTGAAGGGTCTGGTGAACCCAGCTTACTTTGTTTCTTCAGAAAATTCCTCCAGTATGTTCCATAGAGCTCTCCAGTTATATTTGTGAGCTCCCAGGTGAGCTATAGGAGCACTCACAGGGAGGGTCAGACACTCTGCTCTGACACGGTGTAGTTGACTCTGGACGGCAGCCAGAGTGGGGCTAATAAGCCTCTATCAGCAGTGAGTAATGTGAGTCTCCCAGGGTGCTGCAGCTGTGAAGTTGGAGGTGAAGAGTTAGACTGGCCAGTTGCCTCCCTGATGCCACTGATGATCTATGGGGAGCTGGCTTGTCCTGTGCCTTTCTTCAAACCCCAAGTGTGAGAAGCAGCACAGAGAAAAGGAGATTTTACATCCCTGGCCTGTCTCTCAATTAGGTCAGCTGAGGCGGTGGGGCTGTGGGACCCAGGAAGGAATGACAGACACCTGATGGGATGGGCTGGAGAGAGGCAAAGGAAGAGGAGAGTTCACACTGGGTCTGAGTGCCAGCCTGGATACAAAGGAGACAGAATTTGTGACAGAATTTCACCTGTCACATGCTAACGAATGAATACCTGTCACCCTCCTTTATGACCTGCTAAAAATTTATTTCCAACCCACCTATGCCAGACATTGGCAGCAAAGGAAAACCTCACTCTCTTTTTATTGCCCTCCCAAGAATAATTCTCTCTTTCTGTCTCTGCAATGGAAGCTAAATCATTGTTCTTTCTGAGGTGGCATGGCATGCTTGTTAGTGTTTTGCGTATTTTGTAATTTGGTTTTGTTGTTGCATGCACTTCTTGTATTTGTGGTTTTTGTTGCATGCGAAGGTTGAGTTTTTGGTGTTTTAGAAAGTTAAGACGATCTGTGACTTAACATCAGTGAAAGCACTTTTAAAAAGAATCAAACTGCCTGTCCAAACATTACCTTGCAAATCTGTACGTGGAAACACTCCTCTTGTTCACTGTGGTCAAGGTAGAACTAGTAACATAAGGTCAGGTAATACGCTATTTGACCTAAATTCATTTCCTGTTGGAAGATGACAGCACACTTAATCAAAACCCTGCAAAGTGGATTTATCCTTATCTACTGAAGAGAGATTATTAGTGCAACTAGTTCAGCAAGATTAGAAAATAGTTTAAAGACAGAAGAACCAGATATGCTACTTGATGTGTTCCTCTGGGACATTCAGTTCTGACTTCCAGATAAGCAGTCCTGGAAGCACCCAGGAAACACAAAATGGAAGTCAGCACCGTTCACGGCTTGTGCCGGCATTTTCACTGAACTAAGAAGCAGCAACACTGAAACCATTTCCGTACCTGCTTTGGGAGAGATTTTGCTGAGTGTCAAAGATTTGGTAATAAATCATACAGCAATAGCAAAATTCCTTTGCCTATTTACTACAGTGATGTTATCTTCAGAGCTAGAGTATCCACTTCTATTTAATATTTCAATAATTTATTTTAAATGTGTTCGTTTGTTTTCTGGGGAACAACTGAGTCACATTAAGAAACTGAAGGTATTTTTCTATATAATGTGGTTTGTGAAATACAATTAGTATATAATATTGTGTTTTTCTGAACTGCCTTTCTGACTAGTTTCTGCAATTAGTAAGCAAATGATAGTGCCACAAAATCTTTACTGAATTTCTAGTGAGCTATAATAAACATCTGCATTTAGTTTAGTTCAAACTAAAAAGCTAACAATAAATTATATGGAATATAAATGGACAGAAAATTGCTAACATGAACAGCTGTAAAGTGTGCCATAAAGGGGCACAATTAGGTGTATTTTAGTTTTTATCTCTCATAGCATTTCAGCAGGAAAAACATTAATGTATATACAGAGGTACGTACTTATCTGCAAGTAAACTTTTTCTCTTTTCAAAGGAGAAGGAGTTTACTCATCATAACTTTATAAGAGCAGTTTTCTAAGAGCAACTGCTTGGTTAGATAGCCACTTTTCAGATTTAACCTAAACTAAGTAATATCAAATAGCAATAACAATTTATTTTAGTGTGTAATACTGAGTGCTCTATTAATGATACTGAAAAAGAGAACGAGGCAATTTAATTATAAAAAACACTGCCTTGTTTCAAACACTCCCTTTATGTATTTTTTCTATTGTTTGCATAGTAAAATTGCAGATAGTTCAGGAAAGTGATTGCTAAATGTTATATCTACTTAAGAAATATTTTATAGCTTTGCCTCCACCCGCCCCACACCCACACACATAAAGAACACCATACAAATATCAGGAATCCCAAAATAACCAGAAGTGCATGGCCACAGTACAGATGAACCCAGTTCTGAAGCTTGCCTGTCAGTGGTCTGGTTGCTAAAGAATGAAGTGGTGTGAAATGTACAGTATGCCCTCATCAGAAGCAAACTCATAACCAATGAGACTTACATACATCTCTGACAGAAACAGTAGCTATATTATTATACTTCCCAATCAGGGAGTGAAAATCAGTGTTGTGCTTCTATAAGGCAATTTCCTAACAATTCTGTACAGAGCAGAGACTGATCTGTGTAGTGTCTCTTGCAAAGGAGAAATTGGAGAACCACTGCTTAGCTCTAGGATGTTAGCTCTTATACCAGTCTTTAAGTATCATCTTACTCCACTTTACTGGAGATAGATACCATATGATACAGCATTCCATGAGACCAGCGACATCAAAAGTCCAGCTCTCCTGATTCCTGCAACCATGCTCTAAGGTGTCTTTCTGTATACTGCATGTGCAAACATTATGACTAAAATTACAAGCATGCAAAGGACCTTAATTCTCACTGACCCTTTTTTGACCTTAGTTCGCACTCCTTTTTCAACCATGTTTAAACAAACAAACAAAACAACAAAACCAACAAAAACCGAACAACAACAAAAATAACCCAGAAGAAGCAAACACAGTGGGGATGGAGACTTCAATAAAGTGTGTTCTGCACCACTTCACTAGATGCAGGTCATCTTTGGCATTTCTTGTAGCTGCTTCTGATGTCGTGAACTCTTTTGTGAGTTACAACTGCTGCTCCAGCCCTGTGAAGAGGAGTTTTTTCCTAGCCAAACAAGAAACAGTTAGCAGAGGAGACTAAAACTATAGCAAATTCTGTCAGCACCATTATGGAGAGAAACCCAGAAAAAGTTTGCACATATGCATGACTTTTAAATACAGTTCCCATGAAAGTTAACCTAAATACATTAAGTGATCATTTTGGACTCAGTCATTGAATACAGGAGACCCTGTCAGCACAAGACCCCCAAGTCTCCTCAAAGAGAGGTAGTAGGGCTTTTTGGAAAATGCACCAGGTGTGGAGCAATACAGGCAACATCTGTGCTTGCTTTTTGCTGTGGAGGCTATAAATTCTGCAAAAACTTAAACACTGACTGTTTCAAAATAAACTCATTTCCAGCAAAGAGCAGAAATGCATTATGGCCAGTGGGAGGAAGCACGCAGGAGGGATGAGCCTCAAACAGCCCCAAGAGATAGAAGTATAAATCTTTTACAGTACTGATACCACTTTTGTCTTACACTTTCTTCTGCATTAGAGTCCACTAATCCATGAGTAGCATGACATTTAAGCGTGTAATTGCCCTGTCTTTTTCTATTTTTATCTCAATTCCTAAGAAAACAAAGCAGGTTATTTTCAGTTTTGAAAATAATTCAAAACTATACTAAATCCAAGTAGTATAAGCACAGAAGCCTAAGGAGAAGCAGATAAAAATATACATGAGAGACTAAACATTAAGTATACAGTGGGGTTTTCCTCTTCTGTGTCTTTTGGGTAATACAAGTTATTAATAATCAGTAAACTACTGCTTGGGAGATAGCATTTTCTTTTTAATGAATAACAACTCCTGGTTATAAGACTACATTTGAGAGCCAGAAAATCTGTTTAGAAAAACATAAAGACGTGTTAATCAAAGAAAATTTGTTTCTGAACTTACAAAAGGTTGAATGTTCAGCTGTTCCTTTCTTCAACTTCAATGTACTCTTCCACATCTAGGTTTCATGTGGAATCACGAGGAGACATTCTTTCCTTGAAAGTCGCTCGTCTGGCTGCAAGTAGGCTGTCGAGGAAAGTTTAAGTGCAAGTTTTCAGATGCAGTGTTTGAATGGGCTTTACATGATCCCAGCTGCTGAAACACTGAAACCCATATATCCTTGGTTAACTAAGTTCTTATCTACATGAATTAAAACATGGATAGAGGAATTAATACAGCCTACATAGAAAGTGTTGCAGCCCTTACATCTTGGTAAGGAGTCAGTCTGCTTACAGAAAACACGATTCTGGAAAAAAATCCCTAAATTCTTGTAGCTCACCGAATTTGTGTCTCGACTTTCTCAGAGCCCTTTTCTGATGATGAAGTTTCCCAAGACACCAAAGACAAGCTCAAGGCTCTGTGTGTCACATCCTATGACCTACAGTATCTTTGCCCCAGCTTTTCAATCCTGTCCCAATCCTTTGTACCATCTCTTTTGATTAGGTGAACAGCAGAGATATTAAAAAAAAAAATGAAGAGGGAGCAGGATTAACTTTTCTGACAGCACTGAGAAGTTAGATTGATTCAGCTTTCTTGAGGGTCTCGACACTCAGTTTAGGGTGTCCACTCTCTTAGTTTTGACTTCACTATTAGGTGTATTTGCTACCCTCATATGATTTTCCTTTCTAAACATTGTCTCCTGCAGTTGCCATCTGCTCCCGCTACAGATTGGTGATGAATTACTACATAAGAGGAAAAAAGTATTGTGAAAGTGAAAGCATTCTTCTGTTTTATGTCTGTCTTTTGAAATTGTTTGCCCAAACACTGTTTTACAACATAGATCCATTTTCTGCTTAACAGGGAAGTTGCATGATACCAACAAGTGAGAGAGGACACAAATCTGAAAGGTTCCTGTCTTTTAAACCCACTCGTATTGGGAATGTGGTCTGTTTTCGCTATGTTTGGCTGCTGCTTCTTTTCCAGTATTCAAAAGCTTCAAGTATTGACCACACTGTGTGAAGTAGCTTTGATCTTGTTTGGGACTTCAAACATGCTGATAGCCTTGGACCATGTTATATATTGTGTAAACTATTACCGCTGAAACATTCAGAGGGCTAATTCAGTAGATATTCTCATGAATGAATCTACAAGGGTGGCCAAAACCACTTTGTAAGCTTGGTTTGTTACTTTGCCAAGCCCTAGAAAAAGTCTTAGATTGTCTCAGTATTTGCAAGACTCACACACAAGATTTATCCCACAATCTAAAAGGGAAAATAAACCTGAGGCTGAGCCATTAATCTCTTTTTGCTGCTTAACAGGTACATGTGAGTGTGACTGTGAATGAAACAGAGGTTATGACCCAAGTTGCCTCCAGACAGGCACTAAGCAGCAGAGATCTCCCGATGCAGCCATGTTGTATTGGGAAGGACAGGAACAATTTACATGTCTGTACATGTTTAGATTAAAAAAACGTAAAATAAAATTCTAAGTCATCACCCTTTTTCTAGGTGCTAGAAAAATGCTACTAGGAAATTGATTCAAATAAGAAAGTTCAAATTAAAAGTAAAGCATGCAACGACAAAATTGAGCAGGTTTCCCCCATTTCTCCTCTCTGTAGCAACCCTGTGACTGTAGTCACACTGCATCAAGTTGTTCAGTTGTTCATGTGTTGGTTTTGGGGAAGAGGCAAGGAGAAAAATAAAGAGCAATCACATAAAACATTTATTGTGAATTGGAAAGTTCTCACCTAGATTCTTGTTTTGCCCTTTGAACTCATGTTAAATCCTGGCATCCATAGTCAAAGAATGACAGAGTAACTGAGCAAAAGTGGCTGAACAACAACAACAAAAAAAAGTTGTTTTGGCTGTTCATAAAAAAAAAGATAATTCTTTAATAATGAAGTGCTATGGTGCGCAACAAAGTACACAAGCATGTATGTGATGAGGTCTCATGCACCTCTCTGGAATTAGGCATCGACCTGAATGCTTTGCAAATCAAGGATAGATTTAAGCATATTCATAAACTTAAGTGTGTACTTCAATGTTTTGTTCGTATTTTTTCAGTGTCTCCAAACCCAACATTAGTTGGCTGCTAACTAGCCCAAACTTTGTGTTTAGATAAGCCTGCTATTACGTTGTGATTACTCTTTAGTTGGTTTTATGGATTGTTTTATGTAAAGCCCTAGATCTATGTAGGAATTGATCAGAGTGTCTGTAGCAAGACTCCGAAACAGATTTTCAGTTGAATCAATACAAAAGTCTTATTTATTTTACACAGTGGCAAGGTTATACAAACAAAAACAACTGTCTTCTTTATCTTTCATACAAATAGCAGAGCAACCAAATACACTTGTATTTTTCTGTTTCAAAACAATCCATGCCTATGCAAAGAAATGCTCATCAATTAAGATGTCTAGATTTTGCTCCAGAAGTAGTAAAATATACTTTCAAAATTTTTGTCGCCCAGTCCTAAATGTAAAAGTTAAAGGGGAAAAAACTCAAAACATCACCTCATTTGAATGTTTCATGTCAATTCCCTTTTGACATTATTGCTTTGCATATTTAATTGAGTTTTATTCATAGTAATTAATGTTTCCATGCATATTTAGAATGAAGTTTTTTGGTTTGTATTTAAAGCAACACCTAACGGCAGAGGCTGAATTTCCATCTCAAAGTATTTGAAGGCAGTTAAATGGCAGAAGAAAATTTATGTCTCCCAGATCGTACTTTCCACTGAGGTTTCTGTGAAGTTCCTGACACAGAGCTGCTTTAGTCTCACAGAAGCCAGCATCAGGATCTGAACTCCTTTGGTTGACTCATTTCACAGATACAGCAGAGGACTGTATGATCATTTAGTTTGACCAACAGTCAGTACAACTGGTAATGTGCAATCACAAGCCCAGAATTTCTAATGAAGCTGCAGCAGATTTTCAGTAAGACATACATATACTAGATAAAATATCACATTAGTAAGAGACACATTTGTAAGAGCATTGAGCATTGTCTTAATCAGTAATTATTAAAAATCTTACATCTTGTAGCTGCATGTTTATTTTACTCTGTTCTTAACTTTTTAGGCCATTCTCCACTGTGTTGAGTTGCACGCATGATGCACTCAAGTCTTGTCTTCACCCTTTCATAGATAAATTATTTGAGCTTGATAAGAGTAATTGTAAATTGTGTTTCCAGCATTTGTTCAGAAAACAAGCAGCAAAGACTCATTGCTCATTGTCCAAGAGTATCCTTTTTGAAACATCGGTACTAGGCACATGCACATATCATCCAGGAATAGTATCATTGCTGTCCTTAAAAAAAGTGTGTATGTGGTGATAAGAAACGATACACACAGGGACACAGACAGAAAGGCACTGGCACAGAGTTCATGTTAGCAGCGAGAGCAGAGCCAGGCAGAGCTGAGCTCTCTTTCATTAACAGTTCTCAATTTATATGTTTACAGATACAGGGCTGGACCAAGAGGTTAGACAGTTTTTTCAAAAAATGTTATTCCAAACACACCACACTCATGTTGTGACTGTTTTCAGTCACGTTCCCATGTATATTTTGTGAGCAGCATTCTGACCCACTCATTCACATGTCCAGGCCCAACATTCACACATCATACATATGGGGGTGGTTTTCCGACCTGAGATATCATTCTCACTGGCCTGGGCTACCATTTCTTACACTCATAAAAAACATACTTCTGTATAATCTGTCCAAGGCCCTTTAGCTGGAACTGCTGTTCCCACAATGTAAACCCACTTTCCTTGCTATCCCGCTGCTTATCTATCAAAGAATAATACATGGATGCTTAGAGCACCTTCTTGAAGTTGTAGGTGGCTGTCTACCTTACATCTTAAATGCTTTTTACCATTAATGTGTTTCTGGACATTTTCTCTCATTTTATGTGTTGCACTTTCAGTCCTAGGTGCAAAATTTTATGCATGATTTTATATAAAATTAAATTACAAACACACTACTTAAATAGATTTACCTTCATAGATGATCCAGATCACTCAGTCTCTATTGCCATCCTTACTTCCAGTTCCACTAATTTCTGTGTCATCAGATTTGACAGTGAGCTCTATAAGAATGTAATTTCAACTTTCCTCAACTACAAGGAAGTGTTATAGCCTCTTAAGATTTGAGACTTAATAATTGCACGCTCTTAGTAATGGTTTGTTAAACAAAATAAGTACAACTGTATCTGTTAAGCCATCATAATGGTTTCAAAGTACAAACTGACATGTCAAATCTCCTGTTAACTTCCTTATGAGAGGGTAGGATCAGTTCAAAAGTATGTTCTCAGATCAGTTCCACATACTCAATTACTTTATTTGCAACTGGGGGAAGTTCATTCGTAACACTGCTGCAGTCAACACAATCTAGGTGTCTTTAGCGATGAAGTTGGGGGTTTAGTTTAGCAGCAGCTCCTCAAGTCCCTTGAAGTACTGATACCAGAAAGCTCCATAGCTGTTGGTTCATGTCCCGTTCTCCATAAATAGTGTTTGCAAATATATCGGACTTCTCCAGAACCTTCCTGTCATAAAGTAAGTTTTCTGTGATAACTTGAATTATGACACTCTGCTGAGATTTTCTTTAAGACCCTTTGCAATTTTCACAACCTTTTTCCATTTGTTGCCTATTTTGCAGTCTTTCGTGCACAGTGTGTCATGTGTCTCTGAACTAACCTTCACCATTGCAGAAGGACTGAGTCAAATCTCCTAAGACAGTAACAGGAGTAACTGTGTGGTACTTTTTTTGCCTTATGCAAATCTTTTCATTTGCTTTGTTCTTGAATAGGCTTTCCATTTCCTTCCCAGGCCTTCCTAGATTTCACTGGACTAATTCTCTCATTTCTGCCACATGATCTCATCTGCAAAATATAACTAGCCACTCCCTCTAGTGGTTTGGCCTTATCTTCCCAGGTTTCTCTTATAATAAATATATAGTGGGCCTTGCATTCATCAACTCTAGCATGTTCAAATGGTGAAAAGCCCGTTGGTGCCGCAGGCACTTACTTCCCTATAGACAAACTAAAATAGCAGCCATTCATCTGAGTCTGATCCTGTATTGTTAATGAATTTTCACAGCATGCATTTCAGTATTAGATTAAACATTTCTGCAGTGCTGTCTAAGGACGCTATGGAGTGATTTTTATACTTCTGTCTCAAGATAATAGTTTCATGAGCTCGAAGTTTGTCCTCTGGAAAGTTATAATCACCTCTGACATACCAAATAAGCAAATAATGGGACCAGGGGTACAATAACCTGATGTTTTTTTATGGTTCTTAGGGAAAAGGTTTCTAGGCATCGAGTAGCACAGATATTTATTGCTGAGGTAAAGGCACTGTGAAACAGCTCCAGTCTCGAGAACTCCACATGTCTACAGGAAAACAGGGAAAAACTCCTCCGTTCTAATAACAGAATATGAGGCAGTCATAATTTTCTGACTTATCCTGCTTTTACTTCCCTCTTTTGTCCCTTGAGGAAAAGTGGGGACATGTGTCTTTCCTTCAGCCTCCAGAACAAGTCCTGTTGTCTCACATCCCACCCTCTTACTGTTCTTCTCTCCCTCCTTCTGCCCCAGGACATCCTACCATTAACACCAGATGTCACCAGGCTATTGGTTCATGAATCAGAGTGACCTGAACACAAGGTAAAAATTAAGAAAAAAAGACTGCAGTAATCCAACAGTCCTTAAAATCTGGGTATGAGCACTCACAGCCAATACCTCTTCATCTGTTTCCTCACAAGTCCTCTCATTTCTACAAGTTCACAACATTGTTAGAAAAACAAGTTTCCTGGTCCGTCTTAAATCAGCTCCTTGCTACTCTCCCACCCTCACAATTCCCATAACAGCATATCCTTCTTCAGTATCACTTTTCTCTTTTCCCTATAAAATGGAAAGAGAAGGAAAGGGGGCAGAAGTGGATTTGCGTAAGCCCTGGGCTCCTCACACTCTCATCAGTCTCTGGGAAGGTGAATGATTAATTGAAACCATCTGCTCATGACCTTCTCTCCATGTGGTTAGTTTGATTCTGCCACATATGTTCACACAAAGTCTAAATAAAACCATCTTCTTCTCCCCTGCTTCTTAACAACTTGAGATAGAAGTAATAGTCTTTGATTTGAAAACAGCTTAAAAAACAAATTGTGAAGAATCTGTCTTTAGTACTGTATAAATGATCCTTAGAAACTTATCCAAATTATTTTAAAGCAAGACTTACCATGTCTCTGATTAGTTGTTATCTTAGAGAGAATGAAAACATCAAGTCTAGATGGAGAGAGAAAGGGAGAAACTTGGTCTTACTAGATAACTGTGACTCTGCGAACTGAAGTGTTTTAAAAAAAATCTTGGGACTTTCTGTAAAACTGCCCTATTTTTCTTTCTTTTTTGGAACTTAGAGAGGGTCAAATAAAAATATGAGCCAAAGGCCACAAAAATGGCAGAATGGAAAGAATTGTCTCCTTGAGGAATTATTCATCCTTCATGAATACTGAATCCCCAGGGTTGATGGTGTGCAGCTGAGGCCAGGGAGCAGCTGTTCTTTTCACATATACTCTCTAATTAATAAAAGAATTGTCATACTTTTTTTCCTAGACAGGACTTCAGGCAGGTAAAAATGCATTACTTTTTGATCCATTTGCTGGTCTTTTCATGCTAAGTAGGCTATTTATATAGTAGTGGTAGTATCAGTAGTAGTAGCAGCAGCAGCAGCAGCAGTAGTAACAGTCTTCATACAATCATCTGCAGAGAAAACAGCCACATATGGAGATATACTTCCATGTGTGCTTATTTCCTTCCTGCAATTCTTAGCAGTAGCTACAACCTATGGCAATTACTTACTTTCTCCTTTCTGTTCTTTGCTGACTCCACAAGACTTTCTGCATCACGTTCTTCAAACACTTCCCAGGGAGAAATCTGTCCCTACATTGACACATCCCTCTCAACATGTGAGCACTGATTCAAGGATATACAAGGTGCACCAGGTCTGTAATATGCCATTTGTATGGATAATTGTTGCATCCAGGGTAAAACGAACACGCTATGACTACCTTTATTCAGAATTTCTTTTTCTTCATCCTCTTCTTCACTTTCTTCATCTGTTTTTGTTCTTCATCTTCTTTCGTTTCTGTCTGTACATATACAAATTTTTGCTCTTTAGGATGGTGGTATGGACCTTTTGCAGTTTTTGTGAATGTTGCTTTTCCTGTTTGTCTCTTAGTAGAGGTGGCGTAACATGCACAATGATCATGAGGCATTTTTAGTTACATTTCTTCCACTTCCTTGAAGGTGACTCTCATGCTGCTGCCACATAGTAAAGAAACAGGACTAGAGGCAGACATCCTCATGGAGCCACAGCTCATGCCCCATGTAGAAAGAAGAGGTGCTGTCAGAGGCAGAATGCGTCTGTGCCTCTGCAGTTTTCAGAACGTGCAGCTGGGAGAGAAACTTTGCTGTCTGCAGAACTAGAAGGGGCAAAGCTTCTCACTCCTGAAAAGGCTGCAATATCCTCAGCTTATGGAACAAGGACATGCAGGACTTCCCTGAATTAACTCTTGTTTAAGCCAGCACACAGGTTAGAGAAAAACAACCCACGCTGACTTTAGAAAAATGCCAGTGATGGAAAAGTCCTGGAATTGTCTTGAATACAAATTTAACACAGTATGAATTATTCTGGTTTTGGAAAGAATAATAATGTAATCACAGCCAAAGAACAAGATTTATGAGCTCCTTATTTTTCACTGCAAAAAAACCATACATATAGTCTTGTAAATTTTTCTTGTCTCACTGTAGCCATCAGATACTCCTGTGAATACAAGAAGCCCTTTTATATTGATTTCCTGTTCTTCTTCATTGCTTGAACAGGCATAAAATAACATATGTCTGTGATTCTTCTTATTGGTCTCTAAGTGTATTTTTGTTTGTTAACTTAAAGAATCAATAAAGCTTAAAACCAAATTCATCTCTGAGGTAAATTAACTAAAACTTCTGAAACTGCACAAGCAATAAGTTGATGTTAAATATTTAATATGGTACACTCTTGAAATATTTCTCTTGGTACAGACACAAATAAAAAAGTAGCAATTCAGTAAAGCATGACTGCTGAAGTCAGATAGTATTTAATGCAAAAAGTCTTGTATTTAACATGAATCAGACTTTATATTATCTGCCTGCTCTTACTAGAGCTTAAAAACGTGTGCAGCAATAATCAGAAATTATTTGAAGATGAAACTCAGAACAAAATAATTTAATATGCAGTTAGCAATTGCTGTGTATCATGCACTGAGTATCAGGTTATGTCTAAGAAAAAAAATCTATAAGTACACCTTCTCCATCCAAAAATCCTTCTTTCACCTTCTGTTTATTGTGATGAAAGAATTTAAAAAAAGAGAAAAAAAAAAGTGATAAATACTCTTAAAAAGAAACATTATTTTAATAATCTTCTTAGAAAATGTACCTTTCAAGTGCTTACTCTAGAGAAGCCAAAAAATAATTTCAGTATTTCACGTAATCTTAAAGATTATGATGCTCTTCAAAGCACGTTGTCATGATTTCTATTACATTACACGAACCATTTTAATAAGAAGCCTGCCTTTCCAACTCTCCTGATTACCTCTCTGCTTATTTCTTTCATTCCACTTTAAAATTAGACCACATCAAGTGCATAAAGAAAGGAGATTCTTTTGCTTCTTTGCAGGAAAATAGAGAAAAATTGGCAAGTTTTAGCTTAGAACACTGAACAAAACTGTACCTCAGAAAGCTGAACATAGATAGCATCAAGATGTCTCCTCTACTAAAGTTAGAAGCTGATAAATTTTGCTGCCAGTGCTTTTGCCTGGACCAGCTAGGAGTGCCAAATGACCCACATACACGCCCCTCAGAGAACAGATAGACAGTCTCTTTTTTCTGATAGCTCCACAAAATGCCAGGATCCATTCCTTGGCCCTTGGTGTCCTCCTGCCTGCTTGTGTTGATCAAGGTCAAAGAATAGGCCTTTGGCTGTCCTTCCTCTGTGCACGTTCTTGTGTAACTTCTCACCATGCTTGCAGATTAGTACCTGACAAAACCCCCGATGAAGAGAATATGACTGTAGTCTGCATGACTGAAGTCTGCTTGTTTCTGTCTTTGCCAAAGACTGTTTAATTAATACTGCAATGAAACCAGGGAAGTGACTTCTTCTTCTCTTCCTTCCTTCTTTCTTCTTCCTACTTCCTTCTTCCTCCTTCCTTCTTCCTTCTTCCTTCTTCCTTCTTCTTTCTTCCTCCTTCCTCCTTCTCTCTTCTCTCCTTTCTCTTCTCTCTCCTCTCTTCCTTCTTCCTTCTTCCTTCTTCCTTCTTCCTTCTTCCTTCCTTCTTCCTTCTTCCTTCTTCCTTCTTCCCTCTTCCTTCTTCCCTCTTCCTTCTTCCTTCCCTCTTCCTTCTTCCTTCTCTTCTTTCTCCTTTCTTTTTCTTTCTTCCTGCTCTCTTTTCTTCTTTCTTTCTTTTTTCTTCTTTTTCTTTCTTCTTTCTTCTTTCGTCTTTCTGCTTTCTTCTATCTTCTTTCTCCTTTCTTCTTCCCTCTTCCTTCTTCCTTCTTCTTTCTTCCTTCTTTTTTTTCTCCTCTTTCTTCTTTCTTCTTTCTTCTTTCTTCTTTCTCCTTTCCTCTTAATACTAGAGAGTCTAACTTTTCTAATCTCTGACTTGAAACTAGTGTTTCAGAGCTTTTCTAGGATCCAAAGCATATGTAATGTTCCACTAAATGAGATCCAAGACCTGCCAACTCACAACTGGTCTTTAAAATTGTGTCTTTCTGAGTATCATCTGATGTTCCTCTATATCCTCTTGCATATTGACAAGATCTTGTTAATGAATTCCTTGTAACTGAAAAGCTACAGGAAACCTCATGAAGCCTTACAGAGGGCACAATATGCCTTTTCTGAGAGACTGCATATCACAGCATTAGAAACTTCTGTTGCTACTCTGTTTTTATAGACGAACAGCCATTGCAAAATACAGAACAGAATTTTGTAGTCATTGTTCTTTTATCTTCATTTTAAACTCTGGAATTCCAAAATATTTTGATCATTGATGAGATTCTTGATTTTTTAATTTAACTGTTCAACTTTGTTATGGATCTCTAACTGGTTACACCAAGCCTCTGACCACAGAAATAAGTGCAACAGACAAGAAACATTAAGATAGTGATAATTACCATAAGCTATTTTTTTGAGAGTTTTTCACAAAATAGCTAAGAGAATCGCAGCTTATGTCTGATACTGAAAACATCATGCAAACATCAAAACAGAAAACCTTTCTCATCTTATGTCTGCTTGTTATTTGCAAAAAGGCAAAGTTCCAAATTGTCTGTTAAAAGATGTCTAAGTGATTCTTTTGTCTTTTTATGCTCATAAACATTGAATTTCAAGTTTCAGAAAAGATTGATGTCTGAAATTTTTCTTACTATGACTCTCTTCCTTCCGACATGAACTTCAAGAGTCTCTCAACCCTGCAGTTGGTTTCTATTAAATACTTATGGTGGTGTCATTATTTTCCAATTAAATAATCCAGAGAATAATAGGATTATAGAATGGTTTGTGTTGGAAGGGACCTTAAAAGATCATCTAGTTCCAACCCCCCTGCCACGGGCAGCGTCACCTTCCACTAGACCAGGTTGTTCAAAACCCCATCCAACCTGGCCTTGAACACTTCCAGGGATGGGGCATCCACAGCTTCTGTGGGTAGCCTATTCTTCTGCTTCAGCACCTTCATGGTGAAGGATTTCTTCGTTATGTCAAATGTACATCTATCCTCTTCCATTTTAAAGCCATTACCCCTTGTCCTGTCATTTCATGGCCTTGTAAAAAGCCCCTCTCCAGCTTTCTTGCAGGCCTCCTTTAGGTACTGAAAGGCTGCTACTACATCTCCCCAGAGCCTTCTCTACTCCAAGCTGAACAACTCAAATTCTCTCAATCTGTCTCTGTAGAAGAGGTACTTCAGCCCTCTGATCATCTTCATGGCCCTCCTCTGGACCTGCTCCAGTAGGTCCATGTCCTTCTTATGTTGAGGACCCCAGAACTGGGTGCAGTACTCCAGCTGCGGTCTCACCAGAACAGAGTAGAGGGGGAGAACCACCTCCCTCAACCTACTAGTCATGCTTCTTTTGATGCAGCCCAGAAAGCAATAATCCTTTTAATGCCTTTTAAAACTCTCAGCAAAATTACTCTATATAACTGGGCAAAAAGTTGGTTATTCCTTTTGATGGTATCCTCCAGGCAACAGATGAGAACAATGTATGTTGAAATAGTGCTTGCTTACTGGAGTTGTCCAGTCATAGTACTAATGCAAGAAAGTCCTGAATTACTTTATCTGCTTGGAGGTGGGGAAATTCTGTAGACTAACGTAATTGATACTATTCCCTTTAAAATTAAAAACAGAACACAACCAAAAAAAACCAGTTCCAGGGTTAATAGATCTAATAAAAACTTCTGAGCACACAGCCTTTGTGTACATTGTCATGACTAAGTTTGTTTTTATTCTAAAAAGAGAAAGCAGGAAAACTACATTGAAAATGAGCTATAAAATTCAGTACTTGCCCATTGGTATAAAATTCAGCCACTCTGGATCACATGATTTTTATTATCATAGTAGATGTTTTATTATTGTTTGTTTGGGTAACACTGTAAATTGAAACAGTGCTTCCGAATTCACTAGAAAACCATCCCTCTGCTAAGAAGCTGATGATGTAATTTTGATAAGTGGTAAAGAAGCAGCATATGGTTAAAGAAAAATTACAGAATAGAACTCAGTAGTGGAAAATTCCTTACAATAAATGTTTTTGAAGGAAAGAGGAATTTAAAGGGACAAGAAAAAGTGCAAGTGAAACCAAGTAGTAAATGGCATCTTAGGTGTTGTTCAATGTGTACAGTATTATGCAGGATTTGAAGAGTAATTGCATTCAGAGATTTAAAGTGTTCTGATAAAAGCCAAATCTGACTTCTTTGAGATAAAAGTACACAATTTATTTAATCTGGAGAAAATCACACTAAACTAGGGAAGGTATAGTCTGTTCTTAAAATACAGGAGTCTGAGATAGGTGTTGAACTGGAACTTAAGTGGTAAAAGGCAGTACTGGAAGAGAAGAATAAGGCTCGACGCAGGGAGAGAAGAGCATGGGTAGAAAAGAATTGAGAGGAGGTAGAAGATTATGGAATAGAGGTGAAAAGAAAACAAATATGCTATTTTTAACAGGATTTGAGAATAAGTTGTATATTGTAAGCATAAGCCCTGAACCCTTCACCTGCTGTTGAGCTACTCTCCTTTATATACTTCTCTGCTGCCTTTGCACTTCTTATCCACACGTTACATATGCTGTGATCCATAAATGGACACCCAGTTATGCCTGCTTTATCCCTGACATTTCTTTTATGCAGAAAAATTGTTTAGAGTAGCTTTCTGCCCAGCCTTGGAGCAGAGCAAGATAATTTGAATATCAATTTGATCTGGCACGTCTCTAATCATCAGAGCACATGGTAAAGTAAGAGATGTGTCTTGTGTTTGTCTATATGAATGCAGCAAAGCAGCTGATGAATTAGCCCCCTTCAGTCACCACCACAAACACAGAAGTTCAGGTAAGGTGAGCAAGGGCAACTGACTGTGCCAACACCATTAAGGGAAAAGGCAGTAATCTTCTGGCAGCAAGACAAAGAGATTGCAAGGGAATGGAGATTAAAAACCCATATACTTGCTCAGCCTGAGTGGTTTGGCTGGCATGGAAGCAAAACAAGCTCATCCTCTAGGAAGAGAGGACAAGACAGTCAGCAAAGCAGTCGAAGGGTCATTTGGCATTTCAGAGAAGGGGATGAAGGGACAGTGTAGTGGCCCAGTAAATTTGACTGGAAGTCAGAGCCAGGAATCCTGATTGCCCATTGCAGCTCTCTCTTGGGTTTACTCTGTGGCTGGAGGCTTGTGCTTCCAACTTTTTGTCTCCTTGTCTTCGCATCAGCAAAATGTGAATGATGATATTCATAGCTTTTGCAGGTATTTTCTGATGCTTAATTCAGTAACACTTTTGAAAAATGCAAAGGCAGCTGGAAACATTACACTTAACTCCCTTGTTTGTACATTAGTAAGCCTCATGTACACAATCATCACATTCAGTGTACAGATGGCAAGTTTAGACTGTAATTAATTTCATAAAGCCAGCAGCATGGGCATTTCCGTGCAATACACAGAACAAAAGCACTAAGCTTGCCCTATACATTCCTTGGAACAGTCCCTGATGTCAGAGAGAGACAGATACTTGCAGACACAAAGGAACAACCATGAGAGAGACTTCCTTCTATGTACATATATGTAGTGCCTAATAATATAATCTTGCTTTAGTAGCAGCAAATGACCCCTCATAAATTCTTTGGTTTGTGTATGACAGCACAGGATGGTAGACTAGAGAAGAAGGAGGAAAATTACGATTTAATAATAATCTGATGCCAGTTTACACCCAGTATGGCTAACAGTTCTTCAATGTGCTTACATTTGGGAGGAGAGGGATGGACTGAGTCAAGGCAGAGTGCATCCCTCTGGATGTATTTATACTCATACAAATTCTGGAGTGCCAGAAAATGAGGCTGAAGTGGGAACACAAGGCAGTGGGGCATGGAGTGAGGTGGAGCATGCTCACCTGGCCACGGTTGCTGCGATGCAAGTTTCTTTTCTAATTTCTTTTCCTTCCTCCCACCCTTTGCTTTTTGCCTTCCCTGCTCCCCGTACCTCCCCCCCCACCCCCCCACCCCGCCCCCCCTTTTTTTTTCCTGTTACTCTATCTGAGGCTGAAGCAGCTGGAGGAAAACAGTACCGATTGAGAGCTTCATTGAACACTCTTCACAGGGGAGTGCTCCGCGTGTGGGCTGGAGAGTCACTAATGGGGCATACAAATACCTGAGGGTCATGTCTAATTGCCATGGCAAGCCAGATTTCTTCACATGAGCTGGGTGCATTCATATCAAGGGGAGTCTTTCAGTTTTAATGTGCCCTAAACTTTCTTTCTCCACCAGACTGGACTTGGTTTTTCTGAAAGCTGTTTTCAGTCTGACCCTCTACAATTCATCAGACACCTTAAGCTGCAAGATTTTCAGGGTGCTGCTTTGGTTACAGGTTCTTAACTGCTGCTCATCTCCTACTGATATTGCACAAAACCTGCCAAAAGCCTTCTTTTGTAGATAGAAATGAATCTGGATTAGTTTCCAGACAATCTGTCAAGAAATTTTAGAGCACATAAGCTCCAAAAAACAAGTTTTGTTTCCGTGACCATTTTTGTACAGGCATTTGTCTACTCCTATCCACATATGGTTTGTATTTTTCTGAAAAAATTCAAGTAATTCAAATATACATTTCAAATGAGCATGCTTAACAGCCAGGAATAATTGCTTTGTCTTACACAAGGCTCCTAGTGCTAGCTCAGTATAGCTGCACATTTTGCTTTTCTATTGCTACCGTGAAGAGTACTCTGAAAGAGAAATAACCAAGTCTAGCAATTCTCATATAATTTGGGATTTCTTTTTAAATTATTTGCTGTCGAAATTAAGGTGTTGATCTTGTATATTTGCTATTCAAATCAATATGCTCATGTGCCGATTTACATGGTAAAGTTAATCTAAGTATGATAGTATCTCAACCCCACACTGCTCCCTAATCTGCTCCAACATCTTTATCTCCTCTCCTCAGCACTGCAGTGATAACACCCACCATTGCCAATCAGATATGAATATAGTAGGTGCTTGGAAGAGAGGTTACACTGGAAAAAACGTTGTGGTCACCATCCTGGATGACGGCATTGAAAGAAACCATCCAGACTTGCTGCAGAATTATGTGAGTATCCACCGGAGTCCAGAGTTGTTGCTGTGTTATTATCCTAAATAAATTTGCTGCTCCTGGAAAGATGGAGTAGTGAAGAAGGAAGGATCATACAAGGGAGAAACAAAGACAGCTCCCATCAATGGGAGGAACGAAGACATCTTTTGTTAATTTGTATTGTTTTAGTTAAGACTATGTTCAGTCTGAACATATTTAATATCTGAATGCCACTTGTAGCTGAGTCCTGAATTTCTGAAGGACTGCAACTAATCATAGGATATTTTTTCTCTTTTCTGTAAGTATTTTACTTAATATCCTCATACTCTCAGATCTTACGAATGGAATACGCTACTTTTCAGTTAATGTATGCAGCTGAAGTCCATTTTTGGCCAATGCATTTAGCTAGCAAGACAGCAGCTTTTCTCAAAGGCTGTGATTTTAGGCATATCCTTCCATGTATTTGTTTTTAAAGCTACTTCTCTTACTGCTAGAAATAATATGAAAGGAAAAGGACATGACTTGTTATGATTCACTGAGTTAAAAACAGGTGGTTTTGGATATTTTGGAGTCTTTCTGGTAAATCTCTCTTAACTCCAATGAGTTTCCTCACAATGTGTAATAGAGCTTTGTTTTCCACATCCCATGTTTCATGTCACCTCAGGAGGTGTCTGCTTGTGGTTCATCATACTTAAATGATTAGTTTAATATACCTTGTAAGGATTGTGAAATACAAGGAGAAGATGCTTCTCTGTTGTGTGACTTCATGTATTAGTGTCAGAGTTCAAAGCTGTTCAGAACATCATGGCCATGCTCTGCTGAAGTGATTAGTCCTGTGCTTTGGGAGTAGGCATTACATGAAACCACATGACCTTGTGGACCTTATCATTTCTCTGAAATGAAGCATGCAAGGTGTATATTAACACAAGGTAAGAAAACAAACAAATGTGTTTGGATTGAGCCTGACTAATGCAGCTGACCAGCACAAGATGTACATGTACCTTCAGTCCCATTACAGATGCAGATCTTGTATTATGGAAGAGCCCTGAGCGCAGGCTTTTTGCCAGTGAACATATAATCTTGACAGAGCATTGAAGAGATGAAAGTGACAAAAAACATATTTAACAGCCCATCAAAAACTGTAATCGTGTCCACAGTTTAAAGCCATTTATTTGAATTTAGCCATACTTACATCTGTGTCTTTCCCCATGCTACACATGGGATCCAGCTTTGAAATACATGAGGAGGACTGCACAAACACAAGTGACAGGCAGTTGCCCTATTTGGCAATGTATGCTTGATCCCCAGTGCTTGCCGCAATTTTCATTTTAATCTCTTAAGTTATTTAAAAAATCCAAATATTATTTTACCTCCTCAATGAATGACCCAGATTGTATCATATGTCGCCTCATCCAAGTACTATCCTTCCACTGATTTTAAAGTAGCTATTTATTCCCTTACCACCTCCTCTCTCCCTTTCCTCACACCAGCAAGGAATTCCCCCAAAGCAGTACACATTGCTTTTTTGATGACAAATGCCTTCTATATGTCAGATTACTGCTGGTGTGGCTGCAAACAGGAATATTTGAGGTGGATGTGGTAATTGGTTTTGAACAAAGAAGAGATTAAAAAGAGCTGCTTGCCATGTCAACACACAACATGCTACCGCATCAATTAATGGGAGCCATACAAACCAGCAGCTATTTACTGTATAAACTATTTTCAGCTGTAAGAACTCTGGTAAATATAAAATATGGAACAAAAATACAGAGATATATTGCAAATATTTGAAACACTCCAAGGGAAATGGTAATGAAGCTTATGTTGAATTTCAAGCTGTATTTTTATAATAAGATTTTAAAGAAAATGACCTTATTCCTCAAAACTATCAGTGAAATTTCAGTCACCATTGTGCAGATAATTTCTTGAATCTTGAAACATTTAGCAAAATCCCAATTTTGAGAATGGATTCTCTTAACTTCCAAAAGTTTCTTAGAAGAAATGTAGTCTTCTGGTTTAATGAAACACCACTTTTTATTTCCTGTCTGATAAGATACTATGCTTTTTCAGAACATTTGTTATCCTTCTTCCTTTTCAAAAAATAAAATAAAGTATGTAAATCCTGTAATTATTAAATATATAATTCTTACCTAAAACATGCAATCATCATAAAACCACAGGAATGTTAGTTAACCTAATTACTCTCTTGTAGCAACCTGCTGAAGAACTTATAGGCCATATGAGTCAATGGCTAATTAATGAGAAACTGGTTTTCTTTCTCCTGTTGGCTGTAGGATTCACAGGCCAGTTTTGATGTCAATGGAAATGATTTTGACCCTATGCCTCGATACGATGCCAGCAACGAGAACAAGTAAGGCACTATGACATTCATGATATATTCAATCTAGTTCATCAAATAGAAAGTACCACTTCTTCTATGAACGTCCAGGAAACTTGAAATCTCATAAAGCAGCATGATTTGCATTTAAATCTTTGTGAAATACATGTTTATGTCTCTTCCATGCACACTGTATGGCACTTACTCTTTGAAAGCATTTAGAGCCATCCAAGAACACATGAAAATCATTTTGAGAGTTCTGGTCACATGAAATGAACCATTTTCCATCCCTCTGTGATGTATAAAGGGGGACTCTTACTTTTCTCTTTTTTTTTTTTCTCTAACAATGTCTTTTAAAGTGATGGAGACTTAATATGTAGATCCTTGATAGATAATTTATAAACTCAAAAGTTGTAATTCTGCTGGGTTATAATATCTGCATCACATGACTGGTGAGAAATATCTCACAAATCATGTATTTCTCCTTCAGAGCTCAGCTTCCTGATATTTGTCATTCCAGCTTTGCTCTTTGGTTGTGCTTTGGTGAAGCCTGGGAGAAACACAGGGAGGGACACCTCACCTTAGGAAGCAGGTCACTTTCCTGCCCCCAGGAGTATTTCAGGGAGTGATTTGTTGGTAACATTTTTTTCAACTAGGACTTGGCAGAAAGAAATAACTTGAATTAGGAAAACGATAATCCTATCAGCTGTCAACATGTTTTCTTGAGGTCTGGTTGTTTGTTTTTAATTGTGGAAAACATTTAGTATTGTTTGCCTGCAGAAGAGAGACTGCAAGAGGTGAAATGTAGTCCTTTATAGAACTGAAATGCATTTGGGTTTGTGTTGTCTCTTCCCTACAATGCCACAAACTTTATGCAGAAGAAAGCAGCAGGTGTGAGCTGAGAATCAGCAGCAAAACTTAACATTGGTTTGACTGGAGAAGCCAAGTGGAGCAATCTTGGATCACACTTTGATGGGAGAATCCTCTCCTGGTCAATGGTTTCTTCATAACAGCAGTAAAGCATGTCTGGACAGGCTGAAAAACAGCGCCTTGTTACGCATAGCTGCCTGTTACATATAGATCTACTTGTCTCACAGTGAATCTCGAGGAGCTGTCATAACTGCTTTCAGCCATATGGTGAAATAACTGTGAAAACTGAGGTCAACTGAACTGCTAAATACTTGTTTGGTCAGTCAGCCTTATCCTGCCCGGTAGGCTGAGTTGAGAAATGTGTAAGGAATTAGTGCTTAGAAGCTGTATAAATAAACGTACATAAACACACACATATTTCTTAGTGGTGATGACTAGAAATACTGTTTAACATGGAAACACGTTGGTATTAATTTGAATAATAATAATAAAAATAATAACAGTTTATTTAGTTGGAACTGCAATCTTGGCCTGTGTTCTCATTTAGTTGTTCTTATTTGATGCTGTTTACATGCTGCCAAATATTTTTGTCTAGAAACAAGTACATGCAAGAGATGTTTTTTTCCCTTTTGCCTGTTAGGCAGATCTTTCTCATCCTATTTTCATACAGAAGTTCAACTTATTGAATAGTATTTGCCTCTTTGTCACTAGGAATCTCCTAAAGCATGAGAAAATAAAAAGAGAAATTCAGTGAAACATTTTGCTTTGAAATGTGCAAACATTCTGCACATGCATCCTAGTTTAAGTCCAAGCAAAAAAAAAACACTGATATGGAATAAATTGCAGATAGACCAACTTGCTGCATTGCCTTAGTGAAGTTAGTGACAATCCAAGAATTTCAGAGCTAGATGGTAGTATGGAATGTATTAATACTACATTGAAGTTGTTAGGAGATATCCTCAAGACACACGTGCATTGACTGAAACACAAGAATGAATAAAAGTCTATCAATTAATGCTCTTTCAAGGCCTTCTATTTTTCTTACAATTGAGGAATTACATGTGACATTGTTATCACCATTTTAGAAGCGTCCTGTTACTGGTGCAAAAAGGTCAGAATCAGCAAATGCGCTATAAATTTTTGGTGGTTAATAAGAGAAATATTTGGTTTGGCTGATGAGAGGTCTCAAGACTACAAGCAAGGTTTATAAATGTGCTATTATAGTTACTTGAAAATGGAGTAGGAACACATAGGATCACAAATTGTTAGCAGCCCAGAGTACGTAGACATTGCCACTGAGCATGCTGCAACAACTAATTTGTGTGATTGACCCCCTCAGCATCAGTCTAGCTTTGAACTCATTGTCTATATTATAGCCCTGTACGAAGTGTTGAAAGAGCAAAACTGTGACTGCTTGATCACAACAAAAGAGCGGTCACCCCCATTCCTTACTTCATGTTTGTTCCTTCCTCCTTTCCTCAGCCTTTGTGCAGCTCTCTGGAGTGAACCATGCTGAAAAATACGTTGCCAACAACAGCAACAACAAATTGCATTTTCAGCCAGGTCAGGCAGGCACCTCATTCAGTTCAGCCTGAGGTTAGAGGAGAGCAAAACAGACACAAGTGGGGAAAATGAAGCATGGCCTGAACCTTTAACTGGCAGTGCCAGTTTCAGTGAACTAAGGGGACTGTGTGACAGTGCCCCAAGTCCCTACGACTGTTGTCCACAAAACTGAATGTGATGGACAGGCAATTGCCAGCAGCGGCCTCCAAGGATTTTTGAGAAAGGATGTGTCAGTCAGCCTGGCCCTCTGTGAATACTCCTCAGCTGAGCTGATAGTTTGCATCACAGCACATACCTCTCTGCTGCTGTCCAACCACCCACCATCCCCACACACACTTCCAGGACATAGCCTGGCCCATTTGCATGAAGGTGCTTCTGTCCTTGAAGTTGGGGCATAGTGAGGATAGACTTGGACCTCTCAGTTTAGGTGGGCTTTTAGGGATTCACCCACTTTGGTGCTGCCAGGAGTCACATATCTCCAGCTGTGAAACACAGCTGAATCTTTTTGTTTTGCTGGGTACTGAAGTTGTCACTTTCTTACAAAGTATGTCCAGAGAAGGGAGACTGGTTTCTATTTCATCCTAGTTAGAGTTTTATATGAGATATAAAACTGGACTGATTCATTTCTCTCCTGGGACTGGGGGATTTGAGTTTTCATACCACACCTCCCTGGTGAATACTCTGCTCAAGCCGTAAGGTCCTGCAGTGAGATGTGGTGGTGGGAGGGCAGATGCTGTGCTGTACTGAGCTTCACCATTGTTATCAGGAGGTATGGTGTCAGTGCAGAGTTAGCGTTTGGACACAGAGGATGCATGAAACATGCTTTCAGTGCAAGATTACTTGGCAGCCTAACTTCTGCTTAAAGGCTCAGTGTTTCCAATTAGCAGATACACTGAGCATGGTAGGCAGTACCTAAGCACCTCCAACTCTTGGAGGTGTTGCCTTTCTTTCCCCAGTTCCCAGTGGACTCAGTAAGAATTAAACAACTACACGGGTACTGAAAATCACTACTAGTAGCCTCTCGATATTTTTAATGTCTAAAATATCTTCAGAAATTGGGACAGGAATTCTGATTATCCAGGATACATGGTCATTTGGCACTAGTTATTCAAGTAGTGCCTGGAAGTTGAGGTAACCACAACCAGCGAACATTCTGAAAGCCATTTTTTGCAAAGACTTCAAATGTAGAAGATCAGTTTGGTTGATTCCTGCTTCCTGCTATAGCAACTGGACAACATTGTGTAATGGTGCTTTGTATCTTCCAGTAAAGGTGAGATGTACAAATGCACCATTGTTCTGTGAACTGTTCTATTCTGCCTCATTTTATAACCCAACCTTAAGGGAAAGAATGAAAAAGAGTACAAAGTATTGCTGTAAAAATAGGCAGGTGTCTCTGGGCGGCTTTGCACGCAGCTGTGAAACATCAGGGTACTGAGTCTGTTTGCTAGCTTTTCACTTTTAATTAGTAGTGAAAGCTTTCTGTTGCCAAGGCTTATGGTGAGGAAAAATGAATGAGAAAAAAATTAACTGGGGGTTTGTGAAGTGACTGTGGATAACTAAAGTGGCACTTTCCAGAATTATATTTTTGAAATTTTACATTAAATCTTACATTAGCTGAAGAAAACAGAGGGATAGAAACATTTGACTAGTATTTCAAGGCTTGTAGTCAAAATCAGGGTGGGACGATAGTTTCTTTAACTACTATGGTATGTAGGAGTCCTGCCAGAAGATTACTTTGGTTTCTACAAATTCGCAGCAAATCACGAAGCCTGTAAATGGTACAGGCCCATACTAGAGCTTCATTTTGCTCAGAGGCTAAAGACAGCAGTCAGCTGTGGATTAAGTGATTCCTGCTATGCAAAGCATCTTGTTTTGGTTTACTGCTGAGTACTGCTGCTTTATTCTTTTTCTGTTATTCCACTGTTACCTGTAAACATCTATGCTGAAACAACTAGGCATTATCAGTCACAGATCCTTAGATAGAATAGAAATGGGATCACTGAAGTAATACCCCACCCATTGTGTAGCCTCAGAAATAAAACAGAAATGTTCATAGTATTAAAATGTTTTGCTATTTTGACCAAATAAATACGAGTTTTTCTGTTTTATGAGAAATTTCTTGGTTTGTATTTCAGAGCTTAGGTCTTATTCTGATGACAGGTACTTTTATAAAACAGAGGACTTTTTAAAAAATCTCCTTTAATAACACCAGCTGACTTCAATGGAGTTCTTACTAAACTTATGTAAGAAAAAGTAAAAGTAAGCTGTCATTTCTGTTTTGGAGATACTGAGTCACTCTTTGGATGCCTCTTCAACATTTTTCAGTGATGCATCCCACTACATAAATAACTTATTTTGATAACATTTTAAATTCTTTTTAATAAGTATAATATTTTTGGGAGACTTTTTTTGGTGTTCAAAAATCATAAGAAACACAAGGTAATTATGTCTAAACTTTGTAATATCTGGACAGCTTTACATCTTTTTTCACAATAGTAAAAAAGTTAATGAGTTAACGAGTTTCAGTCCTGTTCAATACAACACACTGACTTTTTTTCCTGTGGCATCCATTCGGATTCATTATTACTTTCATGTGTCAGTTACATTGATGTAGTTGCTCAATAAAATGCCAAAGGCTTAATTTTCTTCCAAGAGTGACAAGCTGCTCATTTTTACTGTCTGCTTGTATTGAAGACCCATAGTATGTCCTGAGTCATTTAATCAGAATGGATACTAAGTATTTTGACAAGCAGATTCACTCCTGCTGCCTCCTGGTTAGTCAATAAAGCGAAAGTAAAAAGCTTCATTGACTCCTGTGACACTATTTAGAACAGATATCTGAAGAACTGTGCCCAGTTGAACACAGGGAGCCTGAAGTCTCTCGTTGCTGGCTTGAAAGATCATCTGAAAAAGGTTCCCACTGCAACAGTGTGATAGAAAGCAGTACTCACAACTGAGGGTATCTGTCTGTGTGGTTTATGCATTTTAATTGCCAGTATGCACCCATTGCTATTCCTTTGAAATTGGCTGTATCATGTGCTGCAGACAAAACTGAAGGGAAGATAAGCTGTACTGAGAAGCACTGCTGCACCATCTTGTGCTTTATCTTTTGCGTAAAAAACAATTCTACTGTCCAAGGGTTAGTCACAACAAGAAAAATGACCTTGGTAATTTTTTAGGTTGGTCACTATTACTTTTGCTTATGCCTTCTCAGGGCTTTCTGACAGGACTGCACTGCAGATCCCAAGGATCACACCTACAGGGACGACCTGGGAAAGTCAGTTATTAAGCTGTGAAAGGAGGCTGGAGATAAGTTAAAGCAAGGTGTCAGGTCTCAGGAAAAGGCTTTTTTTGGAGGGAATCTGCTCTGATCTGGATTGTGTCTACTCTTTTTCTGACTTTTCATCCTTTCTCCAGCCTCTGGAGACTTAAAACCTGAAGGATGGTGTCACTGAATCTGGTGATCTGGCAAAGTGTGTTCTGCCCAATGCCAGCAAAGCATCTCTGAGCAGACAAGTCTTCCTTAATAGGAAGGTAATTTATAGTAGAGAATTAACTTACTATGTATGTATGTACATTTCAGATCAATAGATCAAACACTTACACTGAATGTGGTATTGTTCATTTCAGGTACCAATGACTGAATGTCAGATGTTTAGTGTGTCTTAGTGTACAAATTTAATGGATTAAATTAGGATTGCTAGGAAACTTCAGTTTTGGGTTTTTTTTATGAACTGGTGAAGCGTTCGTTTATGAAAACCAGTATCTGAAGCAGTCAGAGGTTGTTGGTATAGATGCTGCAGACAGAGATTGAAATCCTGATTTATTGTGTTTTGGTTCTTTTCTGATTTTAAACTCATTGCCCTTGTGGCCATATCCTATTGCACTGCAATTTTAGCAGATGTTAATAATGAAGCAGGGTCCAGGCCATGTTAGCGTACAGTGAGATTGCCACATTTTTTAAGGAGCGGTGTTAGTGATTCATCATCTAGCCTCCAAATTAATTATGATCCAGTGACCCAACCAAGTGCCTAGGGGCATGATGCAGCAAGGAGATCATGAGATATTAAGTCTGTGTTACTTGCCAGTTGCTATAGTTAAAGGTCCCAGTGCAAAATTGTAAAAATAATGGAGGTAAACATTGCAACTTGGAGAGTTGTACTGTGCTGAAGCAGGGTAATTGTACAGATTCATTTGGAGCATGATTTTCCTCACTTACTGTTTTAACTGTTACTTAGAGTCCCTGTGTGCTGTTACTAAAGGAATGTGCCCATCCTTCAAGGGGCTGTACCTCAGGGGTAATCATCATATATCTTTTGTTCCTCTCAGGGAAGGACTGAAGGACTTGATGCATGTGTGTAAATTTTCTGGAAAGAAAAATATTGTAGAAACATGGAGCATGAATCCCCACCACATTTGATAATGTTTTTCTTTCAATGTAAAACAGGTTTTTAACCTGTGAGAAGAGGTCAGGTCTGCATTAAAACAGAAAACAAAATAAGTGTTGGTATTTTTAAATTCTCCTGTTTTCTGGCTTCAGAATAAAAAGAGTGTTCATTTGGAGGTTTGAATTAAGTGGGACCCTAAAATTGCTGGTAGCTGAGGACAATTAGTGGGGCTAGAGAAGAGGTGGTCTTTGTCAAGCTGATTGACTCACCCACAACACCGTTGGTCTCTATGGTCAGTCCATTGTGAGAGCACTTCATATTGATAAGACAATGAAAAATTCATTGGACTACAGGGCTTGATCCAGTAGCCTTTAGATCCAGGTTTCAGCTTTAATAGTGGAAAATATCCTAATGACATTTTTGTCAAACTGCCAAAATTACCTTTTTGGTAAACTCTTCTAATCTGCTGATTATATTATCACACTGCATTACATAATCCCCTCTGAAGTCCACAAGTGGTATGAGTTATAATTTTTTGAGAGCCAAAAGACATTTCTTTGAGTAGCCATTGAAAGCAGCAGAAGTCAAATAGAGGAATAAACAAAAACAAAAGTCAGACAGAGTTCCAGTTGCTCTAAGATGAAAGAAATAGTCCTTTTCATTACCTTGGTATCTGTTGCGGCACAGTATTTTTCACTGCCTAGCTGGTGTTCAAGGAACAGCGCTTGTCCTTTTTATAATGTATAAGACTCTCACGATCTTAAAACATTTAACCACAACAATACAGGAAAGCCTTTTTCCTGTTTCTAATTACTGGAGTACCAGACAATGAGCTCACAAATAAAATGACATTCTGAAGCGTTATGCAACTCCTTCTAGTTCTTTTATGTAAATAATTGATAACAATGAGTCAGATCTTCCCTTCCAATTCAAAGTCAACAATAGGAGAGATATAAACTTTGATAGTTATGGTATTTGTGGCATTCACTTTTCTGAATTTTTTTTCACGGAGAGTTAGAAATGAAAGGTTTTTTTTCAAATGGAATTTAACCCGGAGCTGGTATTTCCTCTAAGTATACATCTGTGTTTTGAGGTTTTGGACTTAGGAGGAAAGAGTCTACAACTGCACTGGGCAAGTTTTGATTCAGTAAAATGGTAGACCAG
Source organism: Patagioenas fasciata (assembly GCF_037038585.1). Taxonomy (NCBI): domain Eukaryota; kingdom Metazoa; phylum Chordata; class Aves; order Columbiformes; family Columbidae; genus Patagioenas; species Patagioenas fasciata. Next base: position 24,963,121 of record NC_092560.1, on the reverse strand, counting down.
TCTCAAATTGCATACACTTATACAAACAGGTCTACAGCTGAATATAATTTGAGAGCACAAATACATTTCCATGTGTTGTCACCTTTTCAGACATTGTAGGTATTAGAGACAGTTAGAGTGGATCCATGCTGTGTATGTGGTAATTGGTTTTGCCAGCTGATTTCACAGGAGTCAGCTCAGTCAAACGCAGTGCAAAATATGGTTCATCGAGACTTCTCTGCCAGCACACACATGCAAAAAGCGTAGTATTGATTCCGACTTTAATGCTTGTGGCATCACAAGCAGACCTCTAATTGCAAGTTTGATAAAGTAATTGTAAATCCAGTGTCAAAAGCTTTTTAATTGAAGCATTTTTCTAAATAGCATGCTATTAATGGTTGAACTCTGCAAAGTTATGCTATAAGCAAATGCTCTAATGGAATTATTAGGTGCTTTTATAAGACATTTACAGGGTAATACTATCAGATGTTGCTTTTTCTTGCAAATGAAAAAAATGAATCTGTGTAGGTTTATTGCTGTAGGCAGTCTTATTTTATTTTTTCACATTACTGTGATTTTGTAATTTTTCTTAAAGTTACACAGTCGAAGTATTACATTTGACATTTTAAGCAAAGTCAGATTGCTGTCTTGAAGACAAGTTACATTTTTTTTTTCCTGAAGGAAGGCAAACAAGGTAGAGAAATTCTGATGCAGAAGTGAAGCAATGGGTATCTCTCACAGATGTAGATTGTGCACTGGGATCTATGCTACAAAAGTTTAACCTGCTTTGAAAATTATTTCTGTTGCTATAGAGTCCCAACACAATCATAAAACCCCCGATTTTAGCAAACTGAGGTAGAAACTATGACTTCTTTACTTCTCCAACACATGGGATAGTGAGGCTGTTGGCTAGAGGCGTCAGGGTGCCAAAGAGAGTGTAGTGAGAAGGTATGTGTTACCTTGCCTTTCAACCCAGACTTATGTCCTCATATTATTCTTCTTAACACTCCATAAATATCAGATGAACCGCTCCTAACTTCTACAGTGTAGTGAATGTGTGAAAATTAGCCTTCGTACAGTAAAACCCCTTTTCAATTAGGAGCAAAACTTGCTTCTGCCAAATTAATGACATAAGTTTCATTAAAAACCAGTTATTGACACAGATAAGAGTAGGACTTGAACTTACTTCAACAGTTTCCCAATTCATCTTTGAAATACAGCTCTGAAGATAAATGGTAGGTCCATTTAATGCAAGACAGCATCGAATTAAATTTAGGATTGAGCACAGTACCTATCTTGCATAGTACAACTGAAATGCACTCAGAATTCAAAATAGGTAGGAAGTATGTCTCTGAGCTGTGATATGGTGAAGACACAGAGTTACAAAATATTCATTTCTTTAAAATGTTGTCACAGCAGTCATCTGCTATTAGAAATGAAGTATGCAGAACAGGTAAAGATGTGTTATTGACCTGCCTGCTCATCACTGACTTGCTCCTCTGTTTTGCCTTATGACCTTAGAATCCTTGCATCTGTCAGTGTCTTCCTTACATGAAAGTATAAATACCTTTTTTCCCTAAAAGCATTCTCCCAGACTGTTTTAAAAAGGTCCAATGGACTGGTTTCCTGCCAAGGAGGTCTAAATATGAAAACCTAGATGTGCATTCTTGTATTTGTAGGATATTTTCATTTCTACTTAGCTGTGATTTCAGTGGAATTAATACAAATATTTTTGAGAAGGTTGTTTTTTTTTTTTTCATTTGTTTTTTCTTTGTGCAGAGATGATGGAGCTCTAATGTGGAGATTTTTAATACAAGGAGATTGCTCAAGCACCTGAGATCTTTCCTGCTCAGATATATATTTGTGTCAGAATGAAAAATATAAATCAGGATAAATAGTTGCTGATAATATACTGTCATACAAAAGCTTGTGAAACAAAAGATGTGGAATGGAAGATAATATACCTAAGTACTGTAACAGAGCAGGCTCATGACCATGAATTTAAGGTGATAAAGAACGTAGGCATTAGTGTTACTTGCTTTTAGTCATGGTCGTCTAGGAACGTGAGCAGTCCTGATAAATTATTTTTAGTGGTTTATTTTCCATAGTTATACCAGGTTGTTCTGGATCTGGCTGGGGTATAGTTGATTTTCTCCACAGCAGCCCATATGGTCCTATCCTTTAGATTTGTGAACAAAAGCGTGTTGATAACCTGTGCTTTAGCTACTGCTGAACTGTGTTTGCACAGCATCAAGACCGCCTCTATTTCTCACACTGCCCGCTCAAGCAAGGAGGCTGATGGTGAAGAAGAGGCTGGAAGGGCATACAGCTGGTCCCAACTGACGAAAGAGATATCCCATGCCATATAACATCATGCTTAGAACTAAAGCTGGGGGGACAGTTTTTCAAAACTCTAAGCTGCTGCTTGGAGAGTGGCTGGGCATTGATCTGCAGGTGAAAGGTGATAAGTAATTACGTACGCATCACTTGCTTGTGTTTCTTTTTCTTTTTTCTCTTTATTTATTACACTGTTTTGATCTCAACTGACAAGGTTTTCTTAGATTTCCTCTTCCAATTCTCTCCCCTGTCCCAGTGAGAAGGAGGGAACAAGTAACTAGGTAGAGGTTAGCTGCCTACCTGGGTCAATACACCAACCTTTAATAACGTACTGGTTCCCAGGAATAATTCTAGTAGTTTTGGATGGGTTCTTTATGGTAACAGACACCTGAAGCATTATTCCTGCAAGCCTGATTTCATGGTGAAGTTGACCACAAGATCTGTGATAAGTTATCCTCTGCGTATGTTGGCATGTTCTGGTATGACAGGCTTGTGCTCCGGAGAAGTACCCAAATGTGGACAGAGCTGTTGCAGAGCTGCTGATCCCAGAGTCACTGTGCTGGTCCGTTAGTCCCTGAAAAGCAACACATAACTGACACCTGTAGCACTGGAAGTGACTGAATGAAATGTAGGTAAATGCAGGTAGAAAACAGTTGAAGAAAAGTGGAACAGCATCTTCACTTCTGTTAACTCATATAATTTCAGTTATTGCATGTAGCAACAGCAGGTACACTTATCAGAGGAATTTGTGATATCTGCAGAGGTCAAATATATAGGACACTTCAAATACACAGTAAATATGACCAAAGCAGATGAAGATCCTCGAAAAATCTTAGAAATCAGCTTCCCAGCTGTAAGATCAAATAGATAAAAAGCATTAACCAAATAAGTTCTATCACTTGGTTTCTTCATGCATAATTAGGTTGCAATGTCTTTTAATTCACAGGGCAGACCTCTACCACGAGCCAACACTAATGTGGAACAAAATGTTCCTGCCTCTCCGTGGGTTACATGCAGTTTGCTAGCTTATGAAGGGATGTTCAGAAATTGCAGTCTGAAGTTTTATTTGTGGCTTAGTTTTTGGATGTGATATGATAATTTGCTTATAGAGCAAATAAATGGGTGTAGAATTTACATATTTATTCTGAAAGTTATCAATATTAAGCTGTGGCTATTGTAGTAGGGGTGTTCCTCCTAGTCTCAGATTTGCAACTGAACCTCTTGATACCTCTTCAGTAGAATGAGAGTAGTTTTATTTTCTTACATCCAACAGTATGACTTTTAAAGATTGTAGACGTTATAGTAAAAGGTGGTGAAATGCAAGCAGGTGAGAAAGTGAATTTGCTGGTTTTGGTTAGTCACTTTTTTCCTTTGCTCAAAAAACAGGTGACAGACTACTTCATCTGTATCCATCTCATCCAAAGCTCTTCTTTATGCCTGCTGTATAGATAACATGACATAGCCAGTATGCAGTGACCTTGCTCAAGTACAAGCATGTTCACTGTAGATGGTACATTCAGAAGTTTCAGCACCAAATTTCTAGCAAGCTTTACTCATTTTGTCCAAGCCTGTGTTTTCTAATGCTAATATCTTAGATAAATATGGGGAGATTTTCCTAGAAGTAGCAAATGCATAGCCTAGCCAAAAATACTTGTTATATCAGTATTCCAGTTCTTACTCTAGAGCCTTTAAAAATTATAGAAAATTACCTATAATCTAATTTACATAACCCTATATTCAGAAACAATGATAACAGTTCAATAATGAAACTTAATAAATAAACCTGCATCTTAAGCAAACTTAATAGGAAGCATTCATAAAGTATACCAAGAGTTTCAGATTTGTATAAAATAATATTGGGAGTGACACTTCCTTTGCAGTCTGAGGTCTTGTTCCCAATTTAGGATTAATATTAGACTCCAAAAACCACTAACAAAACCTCAAACTATCGATATAGTTGCATGAGAAGAACTAGTGCAAGGACTTGTTTTCCAAGTATCATCTTAAGTATTTTTGTGTCAGTTTCAAATATTTTATTTTGTAATTAACAAGGGTAAATCAAAGTTACAGAAAATATTGTTAGTATGGTACAAGACTCTGGGTGTAAAGATTTTTGCTTGTTTGCTTAAATACATTTGCTTTTACATCTTTCCAGTTAAATCAGGTTGTAAGTAAAATAGTCGATGTTGAAGCAACATCTCAGCAACATCTGCTGAGAACATCTAGGAGCATATCTAGTTACTTTGTGAGGTTTCCTGTCGATTCACATATTTCTTTCCATTCTCCTTTTATGAAGACACGTGGATATTTTCAGGTTTGGGTGTTTGTTTTATTGCTTTGGGGGTTTTGTACTGTCAAATAGAAGTCTGTGTTGTGCATTGACTATGAAAATGACAAGATGACCTTTGTGTCACAAATGATTTTTGATTTTGCAAGGATCTAAAAGTCTCTTGCATGGAGGTGGAAAGAGATGGGAAGAGAAAGAGAGGCTGCCTCTGGGGCACCCGCTGAGATTATTTTCTAGCCAGCTGAGGCCTGTAAGTATCCAGACAGCATTTCTTTGGCATGAGGCAGCATCATTTTGGAGTATTAAACTTGAATATAGCATTATGAAGACATTAGAGAACAGTGCATTGACTGTGGCATGGGAATATGAACTGCCAGGGACATTATTTCCTCTGCAGCTTCCACGTTCAGGATTTGTCTTGCAATCATTTCCATAGGTGGCTTTTTGGCTCCATAGGTATTACTCTACCCCACGAACCCTGGGGGCTCAGCAACTCATAGGTGCTCCTCTGAGAGACAGATCAATAGAGATGAAGGAATCATAAGGCTTTATGTCCCTTGTTTTTCTTGTGTCACCTCCCTCTGCTTTTCCCTGTGTCCAGCATCTGATTGCTCTGTTTTCAGGATCAGAGCTGCATTGATATGAAGGCATAACATGCCCAGTGTTTAGTGACTCAAACATGTTACATTAATTCCCATATTATATTACTGCTCTTTATAACTGTGGCAGTAACTGAGGCAAGTGAGTCCTCCATGGCTGTGCATGATAACATGTGACATAAAATGAGATGTAACAAACAAAATCAGCAAGTAACGTACTTAGCCAAGTATATAGTTTTATGTATGGAAACTAAAACGAGTTATTTACTGATGTCTTAATATGTTTTAACCCAAGGTAAAGCAAGTAAGGATGCTGCACAAGCAAAGTACCAGGATTACGTTCTGTTCACTGAGGCTGTCACAGACTGGGAAGACATAGTTTAATTGTTGTGTTGAATCACTAATACCAAGTGTAAAAAATCAGCTAAATTAAGTATTTTTACAAGATAATTACAAGAATTTTTGTGTGTAAAAATGCATACCTGATTTTGTCCATCTTCTTCCCTCATAAAGTTGTATAAGGCAGTAGTTCCCCTTACCATTTTGTTGGCCATGTTCCAAAAGGCTTCGAAGTTAGGCTTTTGTTTGTGCTTTTTTCTGTATGTCACAAGTGATAAAACTTTCTAGTCTCACATATTAAGAATGAGAAAGGTATAGATAGATATTCAGTTATTCCCAACTATGTATGCTCCTCTGTTCTGTAGGCTGCACACAAAAAGGGATCAACCACCCTCATATGCATAAAATGATTGCCAGAATTGCTTGGAGCACATCCTCCTCGTTTTATGACTTTACCTCCTTTCTACAGCCTCTCAACCAGATTGAATTAGGTTAAAAAAATATTTTTTTTTTTTGCTTATGTGGCAAGGGAGCCTTGAAGTCTAAGCAGCCTCATATTCTTCAGTTTCAAAAGCAAAAAAAAGTCTTAGGTATATCTAGGTAGCAATATACTGTTTCAAGGTTATACTGGCCTTCATGTTGCTGCTTTACCGGTTTAATTCCAGTGCACAGGAACTAAACTGTATTGTTTTTGCTTGTGATTTGCTTTAATAAATGAGAACAAGACTTGTATTACCCACCTTAAGAAGGTTACTGTACAGTCAATGTGAAAAGCTATTAAAAAAAAAAAAAAACCTCAGATAAAAGTTTTGCACTTTGCTGGCTTTTGGACGATTTTATTTCTTCACCCCAATGCCTTTTTCTCTCTAGAAAAAAAAAAAAAACCTGCATTAAATTTTTACCTTGCATTAAAAAATATTAAGACATCAGAAAATAATTATTTTTATTTTTAATACTGAAAACTATATACTTGACTAAATATGTTATTACCAATTTTGTTTTTGCCAATTTTTGTTATTGCCAATATTGTTCACTATTTCTCATTCTATGTCAAATTTCATGGCCCTTGTCAGACCTTCTATTCATTGCTTGTTTTGCCTTTGATAGAAAATACAGGCAAAAGACCTTTTGTTCAATGCATGCACATTCATTTTCCCACTCACATAAACAAAATTGTAAAATGGTAATTAATATTGTAGAAGCACAGTCCTTTGCAGGGCTCATGTCAAAACTTCACACTTGTGACAAATTAGCTGCTTACTGCTAATAGCTAATGAATGTACAGAGAGTGGCAAGGCAGCATTGCTGTTACCAACGCTGTTAAGACGTGTGTCTGAGATGTGAAGTGTTCCATGTGTTTGTTTCAATGCTGTCACCTTTGATTTTATTTGTGACAAACAGATGAGTTATTTTCAAGTTATTCTTTAAGTAACTTCCCATAATCGTGCAAAAAGTCATTAGCCTTGGGGACCTTGACTCAAGACAGCTTCCAGTCCTGTGCTGTAACCACATTACAACACTCTGTTGGATGCCCAGAAAGAGGATCCTGTCTGTGATGTAACACCCAAGTCTTTGGCATTTTTCCTGATATCTCACATTGAAGATCTGTGTAACTTGTTTTTCACGCTTACTCTGTCATCTCTTTCTCCACTGTTATTATCCAAATATCTCTTCATTGTGAAATATCTTCATTCTTATTATTTTTCAGCTGAAGCAGATGTGTTTTAGAGGCTGAAGACTGAGGTTTTCCTTGCCCGTGCTTTTGACCTCTGACAGTTACTTTCAAATGTTCCTTAAACAACATTCCAACTCATTGCCAGTTTCGAAACTACTTTTAATCCTCCAGATTGTTAGAGACAATTTATATATGAACAGCTCTAAAAAAAAATGTCTTCTGCACTACATAAGACATTGCTCTGGGGTGCAAAACGTGCATTTCTTATAAAATACGTTTCTGAATATTGCTGTTCAAATATATATATTCTCCAGCAGTGACACATTGTGGTGTTCCAGATATCACATGTTCGTGTTTATGAATACATTCCAGTATAAGGGATCTTTGAAAACATTTGAAAATTTAATTAAAGGAGAGTTTTGCAAAAAAATTAGTGCCAACTCTGATATTTTCCTGCAGCTAAACATGGCTACCTAAAATTCTATTCTTCCTGTTCCAATAGCGGTTTGAAAATAATTTTAACATTCAAAGTTCTTTTAGTGCTAAAATTTTAAATGTCCACAAACTATGTAGTTTAGTTCATGTTACAGGTTCCATCTCTGGGATTCTACTCTGATTTATAATAAAAACTAGGGTTTGTTTTTTTTGCTTAGTATCAATGCATTGTCTTTGTGCATATATATTTACTGCATAATTACGCTAAGAAAGAAAGTTGATGCTTATCAGAAACAGGCTGTTCAAGCACAGCCTAATAAAATTGTGTAAATTTTTAGACTATCTGTTCTAACCTTTTTACGGTGATTTAGTATCCACTCTTACAGTATGTGCAGCATAGAGTTTGCAAAGGATGTGAAGTTTCTTCTTTTCTGTACATATTTCTCTGGACTAAAACAAACAAACTAACCAATGTTTTCTTCATTTGTTTACAACCTAATTCCTGTGCTGTGTATTTCTTAGAAAACTTCAGTAAATTACTGATACACCCAGAGATTTTTGTGATGAGGTTACACTGAAACACTCTGAAACTCTTTTCTCCTTAAGTTCCCATTCTGAAAAGACTCATTGGTGACAGGTTGAAGTGGGCTGGACTATAATGTTAGTGTCATGAAAAGCTGGAGGGCTTTAAATTCTCTAGTCCCCTGAGCTTTTTATGTTCTGAAACACTTAAAGAACTCCAGAAGATCAAGATGGTCTGAATGTTTGTGGAGTTCAAAGAATACCTGTTAGAGATGGAGGCTCTGAGATGCAGAGTCAATTTACATGGCAGGGACTTTTCAAATTACCAGCACCTGTATTCACTAACTCTGAATATTTCCTTACTCTAAACATTCAGACATGAGCTTAATTAATGTTTATCTTAAAGATGTTCATGGTGCCTTATACCTTCTTGATCTTCTGAAAGGCAAATTAAGAGTGATTATTGAAAGATAAATGTTTTACGTTTAAATTATGTTAGTGGGATAAGGAGTGATAGTTAATCACAGAGCATACACCTTTTCTCTTTCAATTATTGTCTGAAATACTGAGCCATTTCTCTCTCAGGAAAAAAACCTGTTGCTGAAAAAAGTTGCTTTGTGTAACAGATTAGTGTGTAGCTCTTAAATTTCTTGTATCTTTGCCGTCAAAAGCCTGTACCTTTAGCATCCAGGTGCTCAAGCACTGTTATGCATGCAGAAGAAAAAAGCAACATACACCTTTTAACAGAAGTGTATTTCTTCAACAATTTACTTCAAGTTCTCCATATAACAGTGAGGCCATTATAAGGCAAAAAAATATCTTTACTAAGGTTTTCCTGACTAGGTCTTTGACACCTTACAGACTTTTTGTTAATGACTGGCAAATTTCCTCTTTATAAAAAGAGAAGAAAATTGATCTTAATTGCCTGTGTATTTTCTTGGTTCTTTGTGTTCTTTTTTTTCTCCTGTGCAGAAGTGAAAATAAATACATTTGTGAAAAAGCTGTGCTTATTTGCCTGGAATTGAAAACTTTGATACAGCAGTTAAAGCTAGGCAGAATCATAAAACATTATTTTATGGTGGAAAGTGCTGGCCAACTTTATAAGCATCTTGACTACAACTTCTTGGAAGATGATGCCTGTGACATCTTATTTCTTTCACCTGGGGGCATTCGAGTTTAAATCTGTCTTTGAGTGGCAATTTTTCCTGTGTCTCCTTGTAAGACAAACAAAAAACAACAAACAAGCTTTTTTTCTTTCCATTTCTTTTCTTTCTATTAGACTCCAGGTAGGAGACATTTGTAGATAGGCAGAATGTCTCATAACCAAGCTTTCTTTCATGTTATATTCTGTGATATTACATCACACTGACATTAACACAAAGGACAAGTGCAAAACCTTTTAGCTGAGTGTCTCTTCAACGTGCCTTTTAATAGCCTGGGAACTTATTTCCCTTCAACATAAGCTGGCAAAGGATCCAGTGAAATGAAGCATTGACCCTTAAGTTTATCAAGATAGGCATTTGTAGAAGGGCAGTCATGCTTTGTTCTAGGACTGCATCAAGTTTTTAAACAAGTTGTATGTGGTGCAAGCATCTCACAAAGACGGGAGCTTATTGTGTTTTGATGTATATACATTCACAAAAAGTGCTGACTTGAAAGTGCCTCTTGTTTCACCTCTTGTTACTGGTTACGCTGCCCCCACAAAGTGTTTGTAGTTTGAAGTTTCCAGGATTTCATGATCAGTAGACATTTTCATTGCTTTAAAGCAGACTTAATCAATTTCAGGCATCAGCTTAATGATATTTATTTATCAAGCTAAGAAATTAGTGTAATGATTAATCAGAAGTATTTTCTAATTTTAACTGCAGAATTCAGAGTCTTTTCCAAATTGTATACCTCAAGCAAAAATCTGGACAGAGAAAATTAAAAGCAGTGTGGAAATAACATAATCTTTTGTAGACAGATTTTTTAGAAACTCTTCCTTTTCACAGCATAATTGAAATATTACTTAAAAGAGCCATAAAAGATAATATATTAAAAATTACTTTGCATATATGATTAATTCACACAGTGAGGAACTGATGGTAAGAAGAGCAATTTTATACATGTGACCTAGAAATGAATAAAACAACTTGTAATTTTGTCATTTCCATTATAAATGTAGAATGCAATTAACAATAAACTTGGCAGAGAAGCAAGGGTTTGACATAAAAATCTGCTTACAAACTAAATTTATACCATTACTGGACTTAAAATATGATTAAAAAAAGGATTTTCCAATACGTGAGGACTAGTGAAATATTCATCAAAGTTAATTTAACCCACATGTTGTAAAACTGTCCAAATTCTCTCTACAATATGCTTTTTTCTGTGATGATTTGGCATGAAATTTTTTACTGCGCTTTACTTCAATAAATATGTGTCATGATACTTCCGTACCAGTCCTTTAATTCCTCAGCTATAATACTTCTTACTGAAGTTACATCTACCACTGTGACTACGTCCACTTCAGCTGAAATTTAGGGTACAGTTTTGTGTTGCTGTTAACCCCATGTTAATGTGGGTTGCTTCTGGGAGGTTCACTCCTACTGTGACGTGGACACGGCTGCCACATGTCCCCCCTTGTTTCCCCTCTACAAACATTACATGTTCCTGGGCTGACCAGGGTGTATTTGGTGATCCAGTGGAAGTCTAACCCTTTTGATGGTGCTCGGTGGATGTAGCTGACACAGTGGCAGCTATGCCATTCCTCTTCATTCAGCCTCCCTTCTCCTGGTGTGATTTTGTGCAGGTTTGACTGAAAGTGAGTTAATTTTCTTCATGCAGTTAGAAAATGTTCTTTTTCATACCTAGGACAGTCATTTTTTGGATTTAGTTTGAGAACAAGAAGCTAACACCCTGGGACAGACCTAATGTTTTTCTTCAAGTAACTTTGCAGTGTCTTTGAACTGGAATAAAGAGAATGTAAGAGCTGCTGTTATCTTGGTTGTTACCTGGGAGCCAAGGTCTTTTCTGAGCTCTCTATCTGCAGGTGAGGCAGTGAGGAAGAGGGGCGTGGATGGGATAGGCATTGACTGACATCCAGGCTGATCAGTAAGAATATTCCATGCCATTAGCATCATGCTTCATATTTAAGAAGAGCTGGGCTTTCTGGGTGGGGAAACCTGTTCAGGTTCTGCTTCCTTTCAGATGAGTTGCATTCAGGAATTCCTTTAGTTTGGCCTTGCGCCTTTTTACTTTTCTGTCTCACCCTCTCTTTGGGATCGGCTGTTTGGGACCAGAGTGCTCTCCTCCTGGGACTGACTGCTCAGTATGGATGGATTTCGTGAGGGGTTGCATCGAGTATCACTTATTTTATATCTTATTCTCATTTTATATATATTTTTCTTATTAGTAGTATATCAGTATTATTTTGTTATTTTATTTAATTGTTTTTATCTCAATGCACAAGTTTCTCCCTTCCCTTTTAATTCTCTCCCCTATTTGGGAGTGGGGTGGGGGGTTGTGATTGAGCAACTGTCATGGTTTTGATTGTTTGCTGGGGTTAAGCCACAACAGGTATCTGTCTGCCTCCTTTCTCTAGTGAAAAAACTTCCTCCCATCACTGCTTCCCAAACTTGGTACCTGGGAGGGTTTACTTGCCAATGCAGTTTGCCTCTGGAAAGCTGTGGCTTGGCCACATACATTTCACCAGGCAGGCAGTGATTTATTAATAAATTATAATCGATACACTGAAATGATGCATGTGAGTATGCTACACCTACATTTCTAGAGTACAGTTGTCTGTGCTTTGATGTGTGAGTGACAACACCTCTAAACTTATATGTGACACCTGACAAAATCATAAGTAGAAGAAGGGAAGTTTGGGAATCATGATGTCTTGTAAATAATACTTAAGACAGGCATTTTCCTATAAATATTAATACATTTTAAAAAGGCACTGCTTCAAATAAACACAGAGCTAGAATGCTATTTGAAAATACTTGAAAATGAAAAATGACCTTTTTTAAACTTGTTTTCATCTGTGATTCTTGATTTATTTACTTGTCACTTTTCAAAATAATTCTGTAGTAGGGTAAGTATTAGTTTATCACTTAGAGTTAGATAGGCTTTCTTGAAATGAAGAAAATTATGCTTGAAAATCAGGCTTAATGCAAAAAATAAACTTCAAATTCAGTTTTGAAGAATTCTCTGATGAAGTTTGGCAACCAAATAATGAACTGTAAACCGATAAGTAGGAAATTATTTGAGATACACATATAATCATGATACCTTGATCCAGAATCAGGATTTAGCAGCATCCAACTTGTCACTTTAATTTTCTGAGTAAAGATTACACTTTTCTCATAGATTGCATACATCTCACTTATCTGGTAAACTTAATAATCTCCTTGAAATTCTAACAGATTAGCATTAGTCACTTATATTTCTTTTCTTATTGTTTCCTCTCTTTTCTTTCCCTATGTCTATTTGATGTTCTTTTCATTTTACAATAATCCATTCCAAACATCTTAGTGTTTCTCATCAGTGTGTCTCAAAAGTTTAAGGGAAAAAAGTTGCACTGATAGTAAGGAAATAAAGAGTGACTCTACCCGAAACAAGCTATACCAAGAGAAAGCAACTGTGATTCTTGTCTGTAACACAGGAGTCAACTTTCAATTCAAAAACACTAGTGTTCTCCAGATGTCTGTGTAAGCAGCCAGTCAACTACAACCAGCAGAAGAGCACCTGTGTACACAACTGACCTCACTTAGCCTCTTCTGAAGTGCTTACCATGTTGTTATCTATTTTTCGCCTTGACTTTTTAAACTTCTTTCTTTGTGGCTACCCAAGCCTTACATTAACTTTCTATCTATATCTCATCAAACCCCTATCCCTTCTCCTGGCTGGTTTGAAACTTGGTATCTGTTCTCCACAGCGGCCCACTCAAGTTCACTGTTTGCTCCTTGTTGCTTGTGTCACATTTCTGCAGTGGAGTTGCTTAACTGTACAAGGGTGAAGGCAAAACTTACTGGTGTAAAACATGCTTTGAAATCTATATTGCAGACAAAAATCACAAAGAACAGGGACAGCTTTCCCACCATGGTGACCATATGGATGACCACTGTCACCCTGTAGAACACATGGATCAGGGCTAGGCAAGGCATCCCACTGTGGCTTTGCACCACAGTGTGGAAGAGGGTGAGCAACCACTGGAAGTTTTGTGTTTTCTTTCAGCAGCTTCTTCAGATTATACCCCTACTGCTCAGCAGGCATAGGGTGTACCGCTGACGTGGAGGGTACTTCAACTGCTTTTTCTGCTCCCAGAAAGGCAGCTGGCTTGCAGGGTTGGCCCAAGACATCATCAGGACATGCTTATACAGAAGTTTTGAGCATACCTGGCTTATAGCTGGTCTTGGGCTTGCTTCTAAACACCCTTGTGGGCACTGGTGAATCCCATCTTCATCATGGAAAAGTATGGTACATGATATGCCTGCTGGAGATTGTTTGGAGATATACCTATAACCACCTGAGTCATTGTGGTAGAATGCAGGACAAACATTCTGTCTATAATGTAAGATTTGGTTCAAAATCAAGAACTGCTATCTGAGACTTTTCTGTTGCTGTGGATTATGTGTCATCATTGCATGTCTTTGTTACAAACCGTGTGTGTTTCCAGTAGCTAGAAAGCCTACCATGAAGAGTTTAATATGATTGTGATAATGATGGTAAAATGTGTTTGGAGGAATACTCTAATGTGGGTATAAATTACTACAGAGGCTTAAGTAGCACAAGACATTGTGGATATATATGCTTTTAGCACCTGAGGATGAGCAAAGTCAAAACCTTTAATCCCAACAGTCTGTGCTTACTTGGAAAAATGTTTGTCTGACTGCAGGCATGGAACCCGTTGTGCTGGAGAAGTGGCAGCCACGGCAAACAACTCACACTGCACAGTAGGAATCGCCTTTAATGCCAAGATTGGAGGTATGTGAAACAATCTCCCACCAAAAAAAAAAAGTAACCAAAGAGCCATTTGTGCTAAATAGTACATTCAGATCTTTCTCAACAAAAGAAAGAGATTTGTATGGATAACAAACCTAGCTGTGTTAACAAGTAAATCTCAGTTGTAAAGTGGTCGTTAAATACCAGTACTGAAGGAGTTTGTCTGCGGTGACACTTCTCCAGTGCTCCCTGGAATGCTGCCTTTCAGTACACACAGAAAAACAGAAAACAAGACCTTTGATGAAAACACAAACCCCAGAATTAGGACATTTGAGTTTTCTCCCAGATTCGGAGCTCTAAGTGGTTACCCTCAACAAGCCAGAAGCAGATATACACATCAGGAATATTGCCTTGCATATTGATCCCAAACACAACACAACAAACATAGAACATTTTTGTGTTGTTTGACTATGGTTGGAGAGAATCTTGTTTTGATCCCTCTGTGTGATCAAATTATTACCTGAAATATGAGATTATATTGCACTTTTTTTTTTTCATTCAGCCAAGAGGTTCTAAGTTGTTTCTGTGAATTCTATGGCTACTTAATTAAGACCTTCGGCTTAACTTGTGGAGATGACTATCAAGATGTCATCCACATGTCTCCTAGGCTGTAGCCTGCCTGTGCCAGATTTTAATGTTTCAAGTGAAGTTTTACCCTGTACTTTTGATTAAATCATGGGATTGGTATATTTGCTTTCAGTATAATGACATATAGCTCAAATTCCATATTAATTGTTGATTTTATGTCCCAAAATAGAGCCTGTCTGTGAAAACAGAAACATGTTTACCTATACGTACACCGAAGGACAGCTCAAAAATATGACCAGGCAGAGTTGAGGCTGTGTTTCCACAATTGATAGTACTGTATCTGTTCCCTAGTGGATCGGTATGAGTTTGATCCAAATCAAATGTGAGCACAGCTGCATTTCAAATTAGCCAAAGCACACAATGTTGTCCTCATGTCAGATTTCTTTTTTCCTACTGGAATCAAGAGGATAGACAATACCTGATTCAGCATCAGGTTAGAGTGATGCAAAAAAATAGTTTCCCTTCAGGCAGAGAGCCCATCTGCACAAAGTTACTCTGTCAGAGTAGTTTAGAGAATCTGATCTGGCCAAGTGAATAAGTTTGTGGCAGATGAACAGGTTGTCTCATGTGGACATGGCATTTGGTTGTGTACCAGCAGCTATGAAATCAGATTTATTGCCTTGTCATACCAAAGTCAGAGGAGAGTTAGTGCACTGATAGAGATAAAAGATGGCTTTGGGAGAAATTTCAACTGTGAGTTGGATAGTCACATAACCTGCAACAGCCCTTGAAATTTTCTCCATTAGTAGCAGTGGCTTCTTAATAGATTACTATTTATTAAGCATTAGGAATGTGCAATAATAATGATGTAGAAATCCTCAAGGCATATTAGCTGAATCACAGCCTTTTGTAAATATAGTGTAAAAACTGATTCAGATGGACATAGAATGAATGACGTTAATGTGCATAATAAATACTGAATGTGTGTACCTTTTCATTATTTATTTATTTATTTAGTATTAAGAATACAACAACCTACAAGAAATTGCACTGATCTATGTGAAATAAAAATTACATCCACTCTGTCACTATGATTCTGTAGAGCCATCACTAACACTGTTTATTAAAAGAAAGCTGGAAAATAATAACTGTGTGTCAACTTCACTTGGGATAATGTACTGCCTTTTAAAAGCACTGGTACTTCCATATAAGACATCGGGAGTCTCAGCAGGTAATCTGCAGAAAGTCAGAGATGAGAGGGAATTCCAAGGTATCAGGAAGGGATGTTCAGCTTCCCCTTCCACTAGGTGTATGTATTCAAGAGTTTCACTGCTACTGGCCTCTATTTGGCAGACCTCTCTCCATTCCCTTAGGAAAGTCATAAGCTGCACAAGTGAGTATGCATTGATTGTGTTCCCTCTCCACAGGCCAAATCGAGTGTAAAAACGTTTGCTTGTGTTATGCTGAACTAATGTTCAGGTCACTTGTTTCTCAGGGATTTAAAGACCATCCTTGGGCCTTCTTGTAGAAGAAACGAAGGCTAAGGTAAAGCAATCACATTCTCCGTACACAGGGGAGCACCTGCTGGCATTGGTGTTGAATTTGCTCTACCAAGATAATTATTCTTTATTTCAAACCAAAAAGCATCTCTGGATATGTGCAATATAGTAAGGAGATAAAGCAAAAGGGGAAGGAGATCCTTTCTATCAATATTCCATCAAATACTGGCAGTTGAACAAATCCAATTAATGATCTTTGTGATGGAAAGTCATTAACAAGATATCCAGCAGTAATGCTAATTTTTTTCTAAATGTGTTTGTACTCTTTGTCTCATTTCTACACAGTTAAGAACCTCTCACCACAAAAAGCTCAAAAATAAGATCCTTAGAAAGTCGGAGCCTTCTCTTTATGTGGTGTAAGTGGTGATGTAATCTGCAGAGAAGAAAATTTGAATAAAATTGCAGTCTGGACCTTCAGTTCTTCTATGGGCTATGGAATCTTTCTTATAAAAAATATGCACCGTGCCTTCAGTTTGCACCTAGCTAAGCTACAGGCCCTTTCATTGAAAGACAAACCAGTACACCAAGGGGTTAGATCTTATTTTTCAATGTGACTCTCTGCCATAATCACACATAGCAAATTTACCATCTAAAGAGCTTGTGAGACTTTTTATAGGAAGGGACGGTTAACGTGTTGTTATTGTTGCAGATTGATTGTGGAGGTTGCAAAGTATCTGTGGGGGTTTGGGTGCTTAGTTACTAGGCTGGGCTTGAGTCCTGATGGGAAAACAGTTACACTGAATTATGGCACAACAGATGTAGATTGTCTTCAGCAGATGAGGAATTAGTTCAGCTGTTTCTTTAAGTCAGATTCTGATTAAAACAAATATTTTAAAAGAAAACTTGCTTTCAGCTCCGTTTTGCATGTTTCCTCTGATTCATTGAAAGTTTGTTCTGACTAAAATACCGCTTACATTTTGGCAATTACTGCAAATATTGGAAAAAGTTTACAGAACTCGAAAGTCTTAGGTGGAACAATCTGCATATGCAGTCTGTTAAATGCCTTCCGGACAGCTTTTGTTGCGCTATCACCACATGCCAAATGCAGTTTGGAATGTTTGTGATCGGCAGAATTAACTGCTCCAGACATTGGGAGGGCGGGGCCAGGGGAGGAAAAGAGAAAGGAAAAAAAGAAAGGAGACAGAGAGAAAGGAATTATTTTTGTTTTAAATAGCCAATGAGAAGGACATATGTTGTTCAAAGTCACCCTTGAAACATGTCTGTCTGTTGTTGGCCAGAGAGAGCAACACCCAAGTCACAGTCTTGTCCATATTGCTTTAGATTTGACCACTTCACCATTAGCAAAAAAAAAAAACCTGGTGTGAATTACTTAAGGTGCCAATGGCAGAATTCGGAGTTATTGTTCACTGAGTGAATGTAGTAATATTCAGGCTGGCTACACAGTAACAGAGACATAAAGGGAACCTTTATTTTCTTTCTTTCAAAAGCAGTGTACATTTTATTGTCTTTATTTAGAACTAAATGTATTTTAATGTGCTTGAATGAAACTGAGAAGAAAACTTCCACCGATCATTAATTTTCTGAGATTATGCTGAGGAAGGAAAATAAAACCTGAGAATCCCGGAGTTGGTTTAATGGCTTTTTTTATAAAGTTCATAGTGAGATCACTGTTTGTAAAAGTTTATTATCTCACAAAACATGGGCAGCTTTTGTGTGAACTTAGAAATATGATCGGTTTTCTTTTTTGAGTCAGTTAAAGTAAGGAAAAAAAAAAGACCCTCTATCAACAAAGCACCCCCTATCCTTTTGTTAACTGGAAGTTAAGGTCCTGATAAACACTCAAGTCACTTCAGTCTGAGCTCATGAGCAACACGAAATGCGTCTGTAATTAAAAATATGTAAATTTGGCTTATAAGTAGTAATGGCCTTTTTAAGGGGAAAGAGCATCAAACTTAGTAATTGTGGAAGTAATCATTGTTCCATACTATCATACAGTTACATTCTAATTATTAGTTAATTTTTAACATCCCATTGATCAGATGTCACAGTAGCTGTTAATAGGTCTATTTTTTTGTTTAGGTTAAAACTGGTATCAGTGGTTTTCTCAGCCAGAATTAATTTCAGTCAAAGTCTTACAGTTAGCCAAAAGAACAACTTTAATATTTTCTCAGTTTCTAGACTTAAGCCTACCTTATTCAGTCCAAAGATCTTGAAACATCATGATGCCATTCATCTCAGAAGGGCTGTCACATTGTTTTGTCCAAACTTACATGAATGGTTTCTTTTAACACAAGAATTTTTGATTTTACCTCACATAACCTTCTGCACAGAGGAGGATGTTCACAATATTGGAGTTTCAGGTTGAATATTGTTACCTATAAGGTATTTGTTAGTTAACTTCCTGTAATGGCCTTGCTACTGTGCATGACAATCAGTCTGTAAACACAAGCTTTCTCCCCAGTTTCTTCTTTGCTGCCTCATACAATGAAGAAATAATCACATGTTTCTCTGTCAGCAGAGATCCTTTTATTACATCTGTCAAGATAGTTAGGACTGTTGAATGACTCAAATTAGGTGCTGCAGTTTCACTTCAGTATAAAAGGAGAGAGAAAAATCATACTATCTCTAGGTGAGACATGCAAACTTCTCAAGCTTCGAGTATTTTTTTAAGTTTTCTTTAGCGTAAAAGTTTGTTGTTGAAGTTTGAAGGCCATATAGTGGATAAAAGACTTGTAGATCATTTTTAAAACTTGAAAGGCCATCTTAAAATACTAGTTGCTTTTTTTTATAATTTTTTTTCTTCTGGAGTGTCTTTTCCATTGCAGAAACACATACACAAACAGGTTTTGTTTGGTTTTTTTTTTCCGTGGGTTTGGTGTGTGTTAGTTTAACACCAGTAGCTATCCTTATGATCGTTCAGTCCAAAGTCCTACACAACAATTTTCTTGGTGAAAAAGAAAAAAGGGCAGCATTTTGAGTTGTTTGGTCCTGTTCATTGTATCTTTCATTCTGAAGGTGTACGAATGCTGGATGGAGACGTGACAGACATGGTAGAAGCAAAGTCTCTAAGCCTTAATCCCCAGCACATCCACATCTACAGTGCCAGCTGGGGGCCTGATGACGATGGTAAGACTGTGGATGGACCTGCTTCTCTCGCACGCCAGGCCTTTGAGAATGGCATCAGAATGGTAAGCTCGCATCAGATTGCATCTCCTAGATCTGCTCTCTTGTGCAAGTATGAAGGTACACGCACTCAGGATGTGCAGTTGCGCAGCACATCTGTAAGAGGAAAGTATTCTGAAGGAAATAAGGAAAGCTTCCTTTGCATAAAACTAAAGTTGCATTTTCCTTCTATAGTGACCTGATGGTCAGTCCATCCTTAAGTGTCAGCTCTGTTCATTTTCCACTGGAATACATCCTCCTCACTGTCCTTTAAAACTGCTCTGAGGTAATGATGTAATTCTACCAAAAAAAAAATAACACTGAAAAACACTACTTTGCACAGCAGTACGAAGTCGTTTTTGCCTTTTCCTTCCTTTTGTTCATTGCTTTGTTTTGCTTGGTTTCTTAATGGAAGTTTGATGATTGTAATAGGGAGTTGGGGGCTGAAAAAATCTACATCCATTTTCTTTTAGCATGCATGTCTGGTCTCAGAAAACTTAAACCCTATTTATAACTTACATACACATTTCTCTACATGTCTGCGGTATTACATTTTCTCTGTGAAATAGCCCAGAGATCTTCAATAATACAACACACAAAATCCCCTGTGCTCCTACATGAAAAAATCTGTGACCTTTTCAATTTTATTTTATAATTTACTGTCAAACAAATAAGACCACAGAAGGAAATGAGTAGTTAGAGGAACTTTTGATGTCAGAGGCTAGTTTTTAGTTCTTCCTTTTACCCTTCTGCCTGTTAAATAGATCAGTGAATTCCTCCTCTTCCTGTGCTCACACCTCTTTCCACTATATAGGACTGACTGAAAGGATTTTAAAGCTTTGCACTTAAAGATCTGAACATTATTTTGAATGCAGCAAGAGACTTTCTAGTTCAGTGGTGGGTGGTTCTAGGATCAGAAGAGGGGATTAACACAAAACATTTGTTTAAAGAGACTGAAACGGTTGTTGGACCAAATGGAACTGGAACGTAGTTACTGGAGCACAGTAACACTGTTCTCCTGGTTTTGTTATAAACAAAACCAATTTCTCTTTTAGCATTTTTAGCAACTGTGCAGCAATATCAGAAAGTGCAGCTATTATTGAAGTGAGCAGTGTTTTAATCAGGTGTGCAACGACTGATTTTAGCAAACTATAGATAACATTCAACTTGGAAGGTCTATGCTGCATGTAAGACACAGTGTCTGCCACTGAGACACTATATTAGTTTAAGGTGTACCGTAAAAAGCAGTCCTAATAGCAAGTAGTAACAATGGGTATAGGGTGGCAATAGACAACAGCACCTGGTCACACTGACAGTCTGTATGCACACTACAGCATTTCAGGTGATTTGTGGTCTACTTCACTGTAAGTTATAAATAAATACATCTTAAAATTGATACCCAGTATCAACCATGTACATTGCCTCGCAGCGCAAGCCCAGGAGGTGTGAATTCACATCTAATCACAGCTGTATCCTTGGCTTATTTCAGTTTCCTCAATAAAATTGTATAAATTTCTTACTCTCACCCCTGTCCTTCGTGCCCCAAATGTGGATACTAGTACATGCTCATCTACGTAGCAAGTAAGTTATGACTAGAAATTACTGAAATACTAAACTAACAACAGGGACTGTGTGCTTCCTATGTTATGTGATGTGAAAGACATGTCTCTCAAACTCAGTTCTTTGAAAGCTTTACTAACCATGCAGCCGCAGACCACTGCCTTTCTATCACTTGGTCATCAGATTTACGCTTTTGCTTGTTGTATGTTGTATAACATGTGAAGCCTAGCATAAAAAACTACTCAAACATGTACTTAACTTTGTGTGAAATCCCACAGTTTTTGCAGTTAAATACGTTTAGGGACACTGATAGATTCTGCCCAGGAGAGCTGTATTCAGTGATTATTGCTAAAATAGTTATTGAAGTGCTCTTAGAACAATATAACAAGTGTGTGGAAGACCAAATGCACCTCCATCACTGCTTCCCATGCATCATCACTCCTCCTTTCAGATCAAAAATCAGCAATACCTATCACCCAACTAAAGTTTACTACATTGTAACAGTGGCTACAGAAACTAAAAAAAAATAAAGTGATGAAGGGAACACTAATGGAACTGCAGGATGCAGTGGAATTTGAACAAAAGAAGTTTTGTGTTTAAATATGTATACGTGTTAGTTTAAATGTCGTATTTCTTGTAGGTAAGACAATCATGAAAAGTTCAGCACAAATTTCTGTACCAGAAGAACTCAGGCACTTCCTTATTGAAATTTCAAACTGGGGATAAATGGGGTATAAATCAAGAATGTGGAATAATTCACTAGCATCATGGATCTTGCCTACAAGAATTAGTCTTCATTGTTATTATAGCTGTAATATGAGAGGATACCCTACAGAACCCAGATGAATTTCATTTTACCAGCACATTGTTCTGTATTTTTAGTAAGTACCAGTATATAGTGGAAACATAGTATTTAATGTTAATATTCTGAGGTGGTCTTTTTTTCTGATAACAATGCAGAAGCAGAGTTTGATATCTTGGTTTGAAAAATAGTAGTAGTCATATTTGATGCAAGTCAAGTTATTATTTTTACAATTTAGCTTCTATTTTATTGAGTTTTTATTCTGCCCAAAGTTGCCTATGCAAAGTTAAAGAGATTTAAATACTGCCATATATTTGGAAATTCTGTCTAGCTCTTACTGCAAAAGCTTTTGAATTTCTACTAAGGAAACAAAAGTTCTCTTTAAAGCTAGCATAAAATTATACTGATAAGAAATACAAAATCTTTAAAGTTAATATCTAATTTTAATTCTTCAAAATGTAATTTATTTTGAAAGATTGTAAATATATGTCTCAATTACCACCTTGCTGAATTGGCTTAGTTTCCACACTAAAAATTACTTTAAGATTAAACTGGTTTTATTCTTTTTAATAAACCATACCTTTCCTTGTTCATATAAAGGTACTTTTTCTGTATTTACTTACACTGTCATAAGGTGTGTCATTTTAAAAGATGAAACAAATGGGAGAAGAAAAGACAAATTATGTCTGTGCCAAAATATTCCTAAAATCAGATCATTGTCTAAGGTAATGACTAGATACTCAGCCAAACATAGATTTCCCCAGGTAGTCGCAGTAACTGTACAAATAATAATAGGCAGACAAAAATGCTTATTGCATTATGTACAGATCTTGACCTTCCCTTTAAAGAAATACTGAACTCAACAACATCTAGTATAGCATCTGTGATTCAAATTAAAGTAGCAGCGATACAGGAAAATTTGACAAGACCTTCTTTTAGAACTACACAAAAGTTCAATACTGATATTCTTAATTTATCATGGATATGTACACATAACTGGGTATTATTTTTAAAAAATTGGACAGCAAAAGGAAAGGTCAAGATCTTTAAAGTCATCTGAAAAGGAAATTATGCTTGGTTTGCTTAATTAGGAAAAGCAAAGGTGGTGCTGAATAATAACTTTGATTAGAGTATAATTAAACTTAATTATTACTTTTTAAAATTATACTCATGAAGCAAAAATGAAATAGATGAAAGAGCAACAGTTTCTTATTCAGTTTCCTGAGAGACTGGGACCCATTTAAAAAATGCCTGGTCTATCTTTAGCGCATATTATTCCAATTAACAGCTCATGTAGGGTGTTTTAGAACTATTATTATTTTTAAATCTACTGAGCTAATATGACTACTCCTTCCAAATCCTGCAGAAAATAACAAAGGTAAATGACTGTACAATTTTTCCATAGCATCTCACAGAGACAGCACATGCCATGAATTGAAATAGACAAATCTATTTAAACAAAGGATACTGAGTAATGACTCAGATTATGAAAAGACAACCTAACCCACAAGTTAAATATGCTTTAAAAATTCTGCCCAGGGTTGGGTAAAGTAACAGGAAACCAGTTTTTAAACTTGTGTCAAGTACCATGATTTTCTCTCATCTTCAGGGTATTTTGTTTAATTCTATTGAATTTGCATACTTGAGTTCAAAGAGAGACCTAGGAGACTTTGCTATCGAACAATTTCTATGCAAATATAAAAGCTTCCTTTATATGATGCTTCCAGTTGACTAGGTCCTTTTCTTGGAAATAGCGTAGTCATAAGGCTAGAAAATTCTAGAGTCTTGTGTTTTAAATACTAAGGTATCAGAAGTTGTAGACTGAATAATGTAAGAAAATAATTCCATTATAATAATGCAGAACTTTCCTGAAAAGAACAAACAAAAGCCAGTATTTCCAAAAGTAACATATTCAAGGAAAGATTAGGTATGTGATGTCATACCCTGTGTTCAAGAACAAACTTAGCATTACAAAACATGATTGGGGCCAAATCATGTAATAAGGTTGTGCTGAGTCTGGGACAAAAGGGTGAATGCAAAAGACTTTCCTAGATTCAGAAAGATAAAAACAAGGTACCATTAGATTTTAGGATGACTCTCTGTATTTTGTGGTCTATAAGCACAATGCTATAAGCACTTGAGAGACTTGGGATCACTGATTCATGGCTCTGTGGTACAGCATCCAGACTAGTTCATTTCTACTCATACAAAAAAGCCTGTTATTCTGGGATCAGTCTCAACGTCATTTGGAGAGTAATGCATTTCAGATATTTTGACTTGTGCTTTCACTGCTGTTTGGCAAAGACCTAACAGTCAAGTTTCTGGATATATGAACGCTGTTGATATTTTACCTTGCAGAGTTTCAAAGAGCTGGTTATCTCACCTCTCAAACGTCTCACCAGGTGTATGCTTTATATTGTTTGTTCTGCAGTATCCATAAGGTAGTCCAAAGCAGCAACAGGGCAGGTCATCCTTAATACAGCCTAAGAGGCAGGGAAATCTACGTGGAAAATTTTGGCTTTCTGCCTACATCTTATTGCCTTGACACCATTCTGTTTAGCAAGCTGGACACAAGCCAAAATGTTTGATGGACGTTAATGATCAGATGCTGTGTGGCTGAACCTCTTGTGAGAACTTGGCTTGGTGCCTTCCCTCCCATGATCACTGCCCCTTCTCATCTCTCTCGCTTCACCAACTTTGGCTGCAGAGTGTGTGTTCAAAGTGTTTGCTGGGAGCAGAAGGCTCCCTGGAGCCTCCTACCCACATGCAAGAGAGAGAATCACAAAGGAAGAAAAGGGAAGGGAAGAAAAAGGAAAATAGAAAAGAAATATAATAATTATTAATATTATTAATAATAGTAGTAGTAGTTGTTGTTGTTGTTGTGGTGTTACTATATGCTTCTACTCCAAAAGTGGAAAAGATTGTGCATAATTTGGAAGTGTCCAGACAAGGGTTTACCGCTTGTGTTGTACCACAGATATTTCTCTTAAATTTGTTTGTCCTGTCATCACTTCTCTGCATCATTCTCAGTAGGATGTGTTTACTACACAAACAGGAGTTATTCTGTTCCACTTTGCCAGAGAATTGCACTATGAAAATCAAAGACAGAAGTTACTACAAGAAGACTTCCAGTCACCTGTGTCAAGATAACTTCCAAAATGGTTGTCATTTTATACACTGAAATATTGTGATACACAGAAGTTAGGACCAGATTTTTTAGGTGGTGGGTTTTGCTGTTCATCTTGTACAGCTGCCATTTGAGACTGAGTAACACATATCTGTGTGCATGAGTATCTCAGATCGTATATAGTTACGTTCCGCATGCACAAAGACTTCCTGTACAAATCTAATTAGTTGGCCAAAAGCTACTTGTTGAAGATCAGCTAGAAGAATTAGTGCTGTGCTTGGGAAAGGTTTGAGAAGACATGACTTCCAGTATACTCATGTAATCTAATGTTAGGTCCTGGTATTCGTCTGTTATATGATTTACATATATACTGTGTATCCCTATTGCATCTATGATGTAATATCTGAACATGTGGTGTTGTATTTACTTCAATATACTTAAACTTCAGGTGACTGTGTGCTACAAATAGGTGCTGACTATGTACCAGAACTGGAAAAGACATATTGCATTTTAATATTTGTAATTCTTCCTTCTGACATCACCAGACATAGCATCATTGGCTTGAAATAAAATTTGTAGTTTTAACATCAGAAAAGTCAATCATCATGTAGTCCTGGCCTTTTTCATAAACCAGAGCAGCAAAATCTCATCCAATTATTACTGCATCAATATCCCTATTTTCTTGATTCCTCCTTTGTTTTCTGGTTTCTGTACATCTTTCGGGAAGAAAGAGCCTTGTCTGAAACCTGTTATGTCCACAGCTGTGCAAGTCACCAACAACCTTCACTGTTAAAACTGTGTAGCTTGTTACTCATCTAAATTTCTTAGTTCCCTTCTACTGCAAAATGCCTCTCCTGCTATATTTACAGAGCATCTTATGGTGTTAGAAATCTCCATATGTAAGTAATTACAGATTTGGCCAAGTGATCCCTTCGATAAATCAAATTGGAACACAGGGATATAAGACAGGAAATGACCATGCAGGTCATCCAGTATAATTCTCTACTATCACAGGCATCATGTCCTATAAATACATTCAGCAATTTCTATTCTAGAATGAATTAGAAAACTTTTACCCTCTATTTCTATTGGGAGACCATTTCACGGCCATCACTATTCTATTGGTTAGAGACTTTCTTTTAAGTTACAACCAGGTTTACCCATGCAGTTTTTTGCCTATTTGTTTCATGACCAAAATTGTGCTTCAGCTTAGGTACCTTTTATCCTTCCATTTTTCTCTCTGATGTATTTATAGAACACAGTCTCCTCTTGGACTTCATTTTGGTGTGATAAACAAGCCACGCTGTTAATCACTTAGAAACTAGGCTGTCCATCTCCTTGCTCATCACAGCGGTACCTCACTCCATGTCATCCAGTCTGAATTCTTGAATGCAGGTGATTGTAATTACTAGCACTAACACATTATTTCTTTGTGTGCCAAAATCACCTAATAACTTTGTTTCCCTGACTCGCCCTTAAAATAGTCTTACTCATAACTTCCTTAACCTCTGTGTTTCTTCAGCATAGCCCATTGTCTCCAGTGCAACCATTTCCACCTCCACGTTTTTGTTACATTAACCTTTGTTTTCTTTTGTTTCATTACTGATTTCTTGGAGGGCTCATCACATGTTTTGCAGAAACCAGACAGACTGGTTCTAATACATTTCTGTGCATAAAATAAGTTATCAGAGGAAAAACTTAACAGATTTACCTGGAATTCTAAAGTGTGTGTTGCATTTTAATGTGTTTCTATTAATACTAGTGCCTCTTACTGTCCTTCAAAGTCTGTTCTACAGCCTTAACAGTAATGTTTTGCATATTCAGTTTCATTCTGTTAGTCAGAATTTCCAAACCACACTTCATTCCTGTAGTTCTTTCTGGAACACTTTCTGTTGCCTGGCATTATTTTTTCAAGTGTGGATACCAAAATGGGGCATGGGAGCTGTAGCGTTCTCTGTGCACACATAGTACTGTTTCCCTATTCCCTGCACATGTTCATATTCACCCTGCTGACCGATCCAAGGAGCAGACTAAATTTTAGGGCAGCTCATTGCCAGTTGGTTACCTGGCATGACCCTTTCAGAGTCATCGCTTTCCAAGAGTTTGACCACCCTCCTGTATGTCTTACCATCAAGCTTCATGTCTAGGTCTTATTACCTTGCATTTGGTTGATATACGTATATCAGGATGTCTTAATGGCTTTGCAAATGTGATTTATAGTTGACATGATTTATTAATACCAATCTCTGGGCTGAGATTGCCCAGCAGAAAAACGGATTAGATGACAAGCTTAACACATCATTAAGCTAATAATAATTCTTTGCTCTACCATTTGCACATAGTTAGCAACTTTCAGCATTCAGCTGAAGTAGAATTAGAGATATTGCCTTCCAGTAAATAAAATAGAGTTTAGGCTCAGTGATACCTGGATGACCTTTGATACTATACACTTTATTTTCTTTTCAAAATATATAAACAAAGCTAACCTTAAAATTTCTCTCCTTTACTTTCTGTGAGGAATGAGCTTTTTCAGACAGTAAATGCATAGTACAAAAAAAAAAAAAAAAAAAAGCAGAAAAAGAAATAATATACCAGAAATGTTCTAACGTTACATTCAGTGGAATATACAAAGCCTAAAAGGCAGGAAAATTTGCAATGAGAGTTACAGGAAAATATACCTCAAAATGTCCAGTTTCCTTACAATGTCACAAAGTGTACTGGAAACCAAAACTGTTTAGTTACCTCATCCCATCTCACACATATATGGAAACTGTTGTAACAAGCCAGAATAGCATTACTGCTTTTGGACTTCTTGTCAAAAGCAGCCTCTAGTTTTGGGTGCCCAGCCTGAAGCAGGTGATATATTTTAATATAAAAAAATCCCCACACTGTTTTGTTGTGGGGTAAACCTTAATTTGAAAAGCCAATAATGAAAAGCAGCTTTGGTAAATCAGTACATTCCAGAGAGCACATTTTTGAAATATGTATCTGGTTACTTTGTATAGGCAAATCATATATCCACTTTACTCATATACTTGAATAACAGCAGGATCCATGTATGTCTGTGTGTCATGTTGGGGGGGGAGAAAAAAATCCTGAAAAGCTAATTGCTGAAAGTATGGCACCAAGAGTTTTCTGTGCATAGAATTTAACAAAAATGCATGGCGCAAGATCATGAGAACAATGATTTTGCACACAAGTGTGTTATTTCCCCCTAGATGAATGCTATGGGAGACAAACTGCACAAAGCAATTACTGCAGCACTTGGCCTTCAGAGGTAAAAGCGGAATGGCCTTACTTTCCTGCTTCTCTGCTGAAAAGAGCTAAATTAGCAGAAAACTGAGGTTCTTTATTGAACCTCAGAAGCTCAACAGATATCTCAAAATGTGAAGTTTTCCGTAAGTAAGAGTCTGACATAGTGAAACAACTATGTGGATCTGATGGCCATGGACTCCACTCTGGAGTTTTATCAGACAACAGTATAAAAGCAACAAGAACTGCCTGAACCTACTCCATAGAACGGGTGTTTGTGTGTGAAGTTCATGCTGTATCCTGTCAAAACACAGGTACCTTTCTTGTGCACTGCCTCTTCACTGTGTCTTTGTGTGCAGAGACAGTTTCACCTATCATTATCTAGAGACTCTTTGTGCAACAGAAATTTTGGAGAACATAGCTCTTGTTTTATCACAGGTGTGTTTACAATATACAGCTTGCTTTATCCCAGTAACAATATCAGCAAGAACAGTAATGGTGATTTGGAGAGATAGCCTGAACCAGAACTGCTATTCATGCAGCCCTGTAGTTGGCTCTATTTTGTTTAGGAAAATGAGAAATTCATTCCAGCATTCCACAGGTTCAGATTTCAGGTTTCAGCCAACACTTCTTTTGGTTGAGCTTTAAGCACTAATTATAGCTCTGTGGGGAATATCTTGAAGCTGTTTAAGTTGTTGTTTTAGTGAAGAATAAAATAAAAAATACACCACATGCAAGGATGCATGTTGAAATGTTCCACTGATATATCCCAATAATTACTGTGTTAATGGATGGGTACTTGTGGTTATTCAAGAAGGTTTTTTTATGCACACGTTAAAATATTTTCACACTTCAGTATTTTAAAGATATCATCCTATGACCCAATAAAATATCTTTTTCTTTCTTTTTGTCATGGTTAATTATTATGTCTTTCCTTCTATTAATTAAGAAGCTGGTTCAGAAGTAGCTAAAAAGTTGAAATTTACTAGCAACAACTTGTCTTTTCAACAGTATAAGGTAATACTTGCTTTTTGTATGTAGTGACAGATTTTGGCATTGTGCATGTATTGTGCGTATGTCTGTTCAGCACTAGGACATATTTTCTTGACTTCTTAGTTTCCTAGAAGTAAATTCATGAATGATAGTATAAAAACACAGGACTTAATTTTTATATATTCCCTCAAACATACATCTTTCTTTATGTGCACTTGTTAGGCTCATTACTTGTTTCTTCATAGATATCATAGGTACACATTTTTAATGAATTGATGCACAAATATGAATTTTTCTGAGAACTTGGATACCTCAACAGCCTCAGAAATGTCTCCATTTGTTCATGAATTTTTGTTTTTAATCCCCAAGAAGGCTGTTTTAATAAAAATTAATCCGTTTTGTCTGTCTTCTGATAGTACTTCAGAATTTCTGGCTTGGACTCTCAGCTTATGATCATCTGTTTTGGAGAGGTGCCTACTTTCAAGTGAGAGTGTTGCACAGTCTACGTAGGAGTCTTCTAAGGGTGGTGTGCCAGACTACTTTTGATTACCAGGTTAGGGGTTAAGTGGACTGTTAGAAACTCAGCAGGAGCTGGGAGATGCTGCTTCTCAAAAGCAAAGTGCTGCCAGTCAGAAAGTTGACAGCACTGCACCTCTGCACAGGGCAGTGGCATCCAGCTCCCAGGGAGAGCAGAAATCAGTGGAGCCTAGAAGCAAGGAGATGCTGCCTCTCCCAGTTGCAACTCTCAGGATCCTTGGTGCCTGACCCTGCAATGGTTATACTGTGGTGCACTCAAAATCATGCCTGCATAGTAGTTTCTTTAGGTCTCCGGAGTGCTGACCTCTGTTCTGCACATTCAGCATTTCCTCTTTAGGAATTAGTTTTTAAGGAAGAGGTCATACCATGGCATACTTTTTCCAGCTTCCACATCAGGATCATTTTCACTTTCCAGCAGTAGTTTTTATTCTTGGGAGCATTAAGTAATTTTAGAGCAGTATTGGGGAGAATAGAGGAAATTAAATGTTTGGGCTCTAGGTGTGGATAGTGTCTCTCCTTCTCTCTGCATATTTTCATTATTTGTTTTCTGCTCATGAATGTGGGATTTCTAGCATATTTGTGATGAATTATCTCTCCCTGGCTACAACCCCTGTACCTCTAACTTCTTCATGACAGTGGTTCTGTCATCTGCCTTTCCTGCTTCTTCACATTTTCTTCGCTGTCCTTGGTAAAGCTGATCACTTCTACAGATATAGCGACTCACACCGTAGACAGGGAGGGTTGTTGGGGCATGCAGGGCAGGAAAACGTCAGGATTCACAGGCTAGATTGAGGCATCTTGACTTGTAAAGCAGTAAATGAATGTACAGTCTAAACTCTGTGTGAATAAATCTTGGTCCACTGGCTTAAACTGCACCTCGTCGATGGAAACTGTTTTTCTTAGATGGAAGTGTGCTGGAAGAAACTTGAAAGTATGTGGAGATCCTGGTTGTCCTTAGATGAGTGTCTGAAGACCTCTACCTTATTACGGTTCCTGCCACTACCACTAAGGCATTTGCCCATAAAGATGTGGTTTGTATGTACACATATACACAAGCGCACACACTTGGAGCAGGAGATGTTCTTTTAATAGTGTTAGGAAATTCTGCAGATGTCGTTACGAACATGTTCATGCTGGCTCTGGTTCTTGGCAGAGTAATCCTTCCATGCTGTTGAACTGGAAAAAAAAAAAAAAAAAAAGGCTTTTGTATCACCCTGCTTGCAACTTGCTGACCATGGAAAAGGAGGCACTAGCAGAAAAAGAATGGGAATGCCCCAGGATTCTTTTGCCATGCTTTTACAGGTGCAATTTCTGCCCTGGGGCCTTTTTGTCAATGACTTGAATCCATTTCATTCAAGGTCAGCTGTGTGTTGAGCTCACTGGCTTTACCCAGGGAATGTGCTAGAAAATTGGACTGTGACTGGGTCAATAGCAAGTCTTAGTTGTCAGTGAAAGGCTTTTTATTTTCCGTAATGGAACACTTGATTTTTTATTTTTTATTTTTTTAATTATCTGACATTTTCTGCAATTTAAGAAAGGAGACAAAACAAAAGGAGAACATTCTGTAATGGTCTGATGTAAGCACTGACAAGCACAAGTTTGTAAGAGGGAGTCAGGAGCTATCATTGCAAATGGAAAAGCAGAAACAACACTATGGCTAGAGGGAGAGGTAATATATTTTTAACATCATGGGACAAGCACTGAGCGTACTCTGCTATAGTTCACTAACTGTTTTAGTTTTGCTGAAGCTGTACCCTTATGGTTTGTAAATGCACCTTTGCTTTTGAGTAATAAACGACACATGGCTTCTTTGGCAGCTCAAGGCTTGACTTTTCATCTTGACACCCTTGGGCATCTGGTAGATGACAGATGATAGATTTAGACAAACAGTAAAAGATACAGAGTGGCTTGCATGTGTGTTTATCTTAACTTTGTAACATGGTCTGAATGTTATTTAATTGTAAGTATTTAAAGGAAACCAATTGGGAATGGCATTCATGTACAGTAGGACAGCTGATGCTGTTGCTCTAATTACTTGTTTGGTATAGTTACTAGCAAGTTTATAATTTCCTGAGCATGACTGGGTCTATTGAATTAAAGCAGGGTGTTTGGAAACAGGGAGAAAGAGAAGACCAAATGCTAGTTTAACAATAGGCAGTAAATATAAACCAGAACTTATTTACTTGAATTTACTTGACACATTATTTTAGTAATGTTGAATTTAGTCTGGGGCTTTGCTTTTCTTTTTTTTTTTTTTTTTTAAAGCTGCCATTTTCTTTGCCACATAGCTTCTAGGAACAATATGTTTAGCATGTTTTCTAGACGGAAGGTAATTATGTAGCTTTCTGTGAAATGCTCAGTTGTTAAATGTGCAGTATTGCAATCTGTCAGAGGAATGGGAATTTTTTCTTCGTATGTATTAGAAAATACTATTTTCCATTAGTGAGTGCACTTGGTACTTATTTTTTTATTGCAATAACAGACATGTCGATACTTTGTAGGTTTTCAGGAGACATTAGTTTTGAAGAAATATTTGTCACTATTTGTTTACAAAAAACTTAGCATTTTAAAACCCTGCCATTACTATTAAAATCTAAATTAGCGTTTATACTGCATTGCAGAATTTCTAGCATCCATTGAAGTGTTTTCATCAAGACTGCATTTTGCACCCAAAAATGTATTCACATCTCGGTTTCTACAGCTCATTTTTCATTATTAGTACAGCAGCATACAGTATGCATCTAAAGAACTATATATTCTCTTTGCAGAGGAGCTAATAATTCAAGGGTTGCTCCTGCAAAATTTACACAAAATACAGTCCTACCCTGCTATGAAAAGGTTTTCATTGCAAGAGTGGGGCAAATCATGTTATACTACTGTTTGCAGACAAAATCAACTGATGATGACAGGAGAAAAATGACAGGTGGTCTGTTATGGATAGGATATTTTCCTGTATGCGTATGTTTCTGAGAATTTTTTTTACAAAACCTTTTTTTAAAAAGTGGACTATAAACTTTTAGGTAAAAGATTAAAATAGTTAGATTCCATTCTTCTACTCCTTGGATCTGTCATTTGATTACTCTGAATTCTTAGTTCTTCTGTCTTGGTTGTATTGGTGGGTTAATCTGAATTTGCCATTGTGTATCAATTTGGCCAAATTGAATTACATAATACTGTGCTTTTGAGAACCACGTGTAAAGAAGAAAAATGTAGAATTCTTCCGATAGCAGACACTTGTGAAAATTCATCCAAAAATGTCTTGATGGGATATTTTGACGTGTTCTGGACATAGAATTGTGTCTGTATGATATGCTTTTTTTCTATGTATTCTACCTGCCTATACGTATCCTAACATAGTTGGGGGGTATGTGTGTGTGTGTACATAGGAGAGAAAAGTTTGTCTTTAAGGGCAATGTAGGACTGGGCAAGAACCTGTACATTTATCTGAAGCAGATGTCAGAATTAATGGACAAGCCAAAATGACCATTGAGGGGACAGAAGATGAGAGCAAACAATAGAGTGTTGCTGAGAAGCATGATCAGATTGCAAGTGATGATGGGATGAAACCAAAACGAAACCCATAAAAATCAAGCAGAAGCACATTAAAAAGTACAGAACCAGCATAACTTTAGAATAATCATTGACCCTATTCCTCACAAACATACAGAGGGCCCTAATTTCTAGCTCTGTGGGCTGCTGGGATAATAAATTGGTGAGTACGCATGAGATAATATTTCCATTTATACCCTTCTTTTCATCTGTCTCATCAGATGGATGTTTTCACAATGGAGGGGTAAGAAGTAAAGACATACAAAGGGAGATGACTAGATGGTAGAATGAAAGAGAAGTGGTTGGTAAAACAGTTTCAGCATCATGAAGTGGCAGAACACATCCCATTGGCTCTGGGATGCATTGGATCAGACCCGCCTGGCTGGGAAAAGCAGGCAGAACAAGAACTCCAAACAAAAAAGGGGTTTTGATTTGGCAAGAGTTTATAATGTGTGGAAGGAGAGCTGTAACACTTCATAAAGGTTGTCTTAAGACAACAAAAAAAGTCACTATTTTGCATCTTTTTGTTAGTGTAGTGGCTAAGATCAACTAAAGGCAGTGAAAGAAGTTGAAATAGTTACACTTCCCGGCTGGTCAGACTGATCTTGTCTGGAGAATGTGGATTTCATAATACATTTAACTTGGCACCCTGGGATTTTTTTCTCTGTTTGAAATGTTTTTTTAATGAGAAGCTGCATTTTAGAGACATAACCTTATGTAAACACTAGCCAGGAGAATTTGATATTTAACTTATTTTGCTGGAGAGAAGAGTCTCTCCGGGTAGTATACTTTTATTAAACTCACAAAATGAAATTCATCTACGTTTGAGAACACAAGCCTGGATTTTGAACTGTGAGCATTTTTTGTCTTACATTGATGTAAGTTCAGTTATGCTCAGCATAGTAAAACCCATCTGAGCATCTGGATTAAATGAATCTTTTGATTGCTAATTGTTTAAGTTTGACCCGATAGATGTCCAACAGCTGTCTTTATGTTGTTTGTGATACACAATTGCACTCTGATTAGGGGAAGACAAAAAAGTTAAAAAAAAAAAAAGTAAAAAAAAAAAATAAAAAGGAACTAAACAAACAAACTCCCACCATGGCCAAGAAATTAACTCATATACAGAATGTGGTGGTTTATGGCTTATAATATTCATTTATTTTACCAAGGCGTGGACCTACCCAAAACCCAGGTAGGTACTACATGGTGAGTTGTAAGCAAATGAGATATAAATGAGACTGTTAGAATAATTATAACTGAGAAGGCTGTCCCATACTTTAAGATAATGCCATGTAAGTAAAATTGACACAACTTAGCTTAATCAAAGACAAGTTTATTTCTTTAGTGAATGGTAAAGTACTTGTAGACAGTGAGTGCTGATAATTAATGCAGATCATACAATTACATGAATCTGAATTTCATTCACTGGCATGAAATATGTAAATATAAATCAGGAAAAGCCCAATTACTTATATACTGGCGAGTCTCAATTCCCAAATGGCATCAATACAGATCACTGACCACCTTCCCTTTTCTTATCAATGCCTATATAAGAATCCTAGCACCACCAAAAATGTTTTGATTAATTTGGACACTATGTAATTTTGGTATATTAAGAAAATATCAAGGTGAAGTTACTTATTTTTAAGTCCTCATTTGAAATTATGAATATATCTAAGTAACTTGCCCAAGTGGTCATATATTTAAAATATTGTGCTGAACTAATGTTTTAGTGCTTCATGATAATAGATTAATAAGAATCTTTAGTTGTTGTTGTTTATATATTATTTTGTGCATTTAGCACTCATAATGGACTAGATGGGTTGGAATAGATTACCTGAGATCCCCTCCCACTTCAGGTATTCTGTGAACCTGTGATTTACAATGTCTGTAAAACAACCATGCTCGAGTTCACAGTATATAATGCAATCCAAACAATACCTAGTTCCAACAGACAACAAAAGAGTATGTTGAGAGCACCCCAATAAATCAAAGGCATCATGCATTACAAAGGGTTTTAGTTTCCAGTATGCTATTTCTTTTCCTTTTCCAAACCAGTATGATGTGTTAGTGCTTCTCTGAGCATTCAGCACTTCTTTCTTGGTACGGCTGGACAACATAGATGCAGAGTAAAAAACAGACACTGTATAAAAGTTGTTTCTAAAGCTGTGTTCATACCATTTATTTTCTGAATTTTCCTGTTGTCTGATTCTGAACTCTGCTAAAGTATGTTTTCATTTCAGATTCTTCTCAGTGAGCTAGATCATGTTATTGTCTTCCTCTCATCAGATGTCTTTTATGGGGAAAAGACCTGTTTGTTAAGCAGGTGAGGGGGAACTGAATAATTATTAATCAAATCTTCTGTGCTGTTTCTAAATAGGGACGAAGAGGCTTAGGTTCAGTCTTTGTTTGGGCATCTGGAAATGGTGGAAGAAGTCGAGACCACTGCTCCTGTGATGGCTACACCAATAGTATCTACACTATCTCCATAAGCAGCACAGCTGAAAGTGGGAAGAAGCCATGGTACCTGGAAGAGTGTGCATCCACGCTAGCTACAACATACAGCAGTGGGGAATCCTACGACAGGAAAATAGTATGGATTTTAATTTTTTTTTTAAATGTAGATGGGTTTGTGTTTTGCATAGTAACTTTTGGGAGAGGGAGGGAGAGATCGCTCACTTATTCTAATTAATTGACTACTTTAGAAAACAGTCATATGTGGGTAAGTTCATTTAGCCCCAGTGTGTTACTTGGTTGGAGTCATCATAATGCTCTTTGAAACCAGCATGGGTATCTTTGCATGTTGCAGCCCAATGTTGTGCAGCTGTACCCAGCGCACAGCAGGTTTTTCCACTCACCTAGTTGCTGCCATCTCCGAGCGATGCTTTCAAAGATCCTATTTCCACTGCCACTGAAACAGATTTCTTCCATTACCAGTATCTTGTAGCCCATCAGTAGGCCTAAGAACGTATCCTCCTTCTGTTTTTAATCCAGTTGTCAATGGTTTGCGTGTTTTTCACATATGATATTAGCAGTTTCCTATGTACCTCTCTGTTTTCTCAGATTTATTTCTATCCAGCATAATTCCTCTTTTTCATTCAGAGGTGGTCAGTTACTACTCATTACTGCCTATTCGAGATAGCTGGTATGTTGTAAGCAAGGTTAAGTTCAATGCTCATATTTCCTGTATTGTTCCTCATCTCATCCCTAAACAGCCAGCATCTATTTTCTGCTATGTTCTCTTCTTGTCTGAAGACCAACAGATTCTTTTTATTCTGTTTAATAATCTATTGATACCATTAGTATTTGTAAGTTATATCTGTTTTTTTCAAATTGAGTGCATTCAGTATACTTTTCAAGATTCAATATACTACTCCTTCTAACCTTTTAAACACTTGTGCTAGGATTAATCAAATTTGTTAATGTTTTCCTCTTCCCATCTTATTTATTCTAGTGTATAATTTACAGATCTTAATTTCTTCCTGATCAGAAAATTTAGGGATTTGTTATTGTTTTGGGTTTTTTTCCCTGTGTGTTTTCTCAAGTATCCATCCAACATTACCTTCATTCTGGTCCTTAGCAGATACCTCTCTTGGTGTCACTGAGCAGTTAAAAACTCTTGCAGCTGTATTTTTTTAATGGTGTCTACCTTGTCTGTCAGGGTTCTGGGATGCTGGCCATCCCTTCTTGGATCCTCCTTTATTTTCAGATGATCTAATTTTTGTTTTAAACTTGTTCTGAGGTACTTCTTCGTTCCAGTCATTTTTCTGTTCTTAACTTGCTTCTCTCCACTGAAACCCTATATCTCTTCCTGGCTTGTTTCTTGTTCTTCCTGATAAATAATAATGAAGAAAAGAACTTACTTTGTCTCTTAGCAGTCCTCATTTCTGTGATTAAATTCCCTTTACTATCCTTTAGAAGACCTTGACTAATTTCTTCATGTTTAGGTGAGACTAATAAAATATGAGGTGAGCAAAGGCCATTATGATTTCCCATCCTAACCTCTTGCTTAGCCGAGTCTGTAGAACTTTCGAGATTTCTTCAAATCCAGCAGTTGGTGTCAACTCAAAAATAATTTTTATACATGCAATCAATTTTGCTTTCCAGTGACAGAAAATCCACTTAAATTTAGGGCAAGTGGTTTCAATTACCCATTGCCATTACAAAATTTCTCTTGTTTGCTATCTGAACTCCTCTAGTTTCAATTTCTAGGCATTTGGTTGTGCCACAGATTTTATTGCTAGTATGAAGAGCACACTAGTTGCCTAATGTCCTTCCCTCTATCCAGGTTGCCTGATCAGGTAATACTTTTGATACAACAAAGTAAGCTTCTTGCACCATTCTGTATAAGGCATGTTGTCTTATAAACCCTCTCCCATTTTCTGAGGTCTGAGCACCCACACTGGAGACACCAGTCAAGTAGTAGCAGTGTTGGTGCCCAAATGCACAGGAAAACGTGTGTCTGTGAGTGCCAGCTCAGTTTTGTTCCCCTCTCTTTGTATATTAAGCCTGGCTGAGACTTCTTAGTTTCACTGACAAGTAATGTGCTTCTCCTTGTGTGATGTCCAACCCACTTGCAGAGCTGCTGCTTCTCTTTTTCAGAGTTGGTCCAAGGATGGGTAAGAGGGTAGTTATGGTCTCTTCGTTGCACCATTTACCACTGGCTGTACTGGTCTAGTACTCAGTCCAGACCAGCCCTCATCATCACTTGCGCTTTCTCCAATGTTACTTTCAGTGGAACATTCACCAGAAGATACTGATGTTTTCTTCCAAGTCTTTGATGAAAGCTTTGGGTCCTATTAAGGCCAGGCACCAAATTGTGGAAGGTCGGATTAGAAACAAGGCTCATTTCTTACATGTGCTATAAACATATCTATAATTTCCCTGCTTCTAGGTAAATACCTGATTTCTTATATACACGTACATTTTGAGACATCGTAATTATCCTATTTTAAAACGTGTGTTATGTATCATGTACATTTTTAATCTCTTAAATAATTTTTTAATGTGTAGTATCACATTATGTGTCTTGTATAATCATGACTATACTACTTTCAACCAAAGTCGTGGCCAGAAAAAAAAAGTACTGCAGCATTTCAGCAAGCTCTCTTTTCCAGCAGCTTGTGTTATCTATCATTAAACATACTACCAATTAATTAATTTAGTAACAATTAGTTTAGATTCTGTATCAGCTGTTTTAAACTGGATAAAAACTTGACAAATAGATGAAATTATTAGAGTTATACTGCTTACTCTTTCAAAATATTGACACTATGTGGGTTTTCTTTCAGTCCTCTGGAACTTCTCCAGTGTTCAAAGTCTTGCTAAAATCAACAGTACAGTCTAACATGTTCCTTGTCCAGCTCTTGTAAAAGTCTTTCGTGCTTCCAAACTTCCTGATTTAAGCTTGCTATTTAAAATAGCTATAAATAGGAGGATGATTTATCATCTTTGTAAGCTCTGAAAACTGCATTTAGATTTTTTTTCCAAAAAGAAACAGCCAGTGAAATAATCATTTACTATACACTGCTATTAACTGTCCTATAATTTCTGGACAATTAAAACAACATTGGTTTGGGGATTCTTTAGGTTCTGATATATTTGAAGATAAAATATCCTTACACTTTATTCTGGTTTTGTAGGCCTCACCATTTGACCCTTGTTTTTTCTTACCAACTCTACGCACCTTCTATCTTCTAATTTTTATTCATTGCTACCTACTTCATATTTTATTCACATTTATTTATTTATTCATTTATTTATTTATTACATCTGGCAATACTTGTTTTGTAGTAGTTTTCTGATTAGCTGATTTAATCTATGTGCATTCCTCTGATTTTTTTTAATAGCTGTAGTTTTCCTGCTTATTGTCTTCGGTTCTTTTCAATTAGCATGGACTTTCTGCTTTTACAGAATTACTATTTCAATAAAATGCCATTGCTTATTTCTGACGTGTCACTTCCTTATGACTTACACCGGAATCAAAACCACCTGGAATTGATCTCAACGTCGTTGCTAAAGACTTACTTATGAAGCATAAGAACAGATAATTTTTTAGCTTACTGTATAGTACCCATCACTTCTAGAATTTATGCACTGTGCTAATACTTGCAGTTCTATATTTTATTGTAAGATTTTTGAGAGGCGTACTTTACAAATGAAAGATTAATTACTAGATATAGAATGAACAACTGTTATCCCATAACTAGGGAAATAAAAAAGAGAGTTTACATAAACATTATTGAAAATATTTAAAGATATGCCTCTTCAAAAATGTCCTTGATTTTGAGTCTCCTTGGAAATCTCACACAGGTTATCAGAGATAAGTAAAAATAACTTTTAATTGAAG
This sequence comes from Patagioenas fasciata, assembly GCF_037038585.1. Taxonomy (NCBI): domain Eukaryota; kingdom Metazoa; phylum Chordata; class Aves; order Columbiformes; family Columbidae; genus Patagioenas; species Patagioenas fasciata. The sequence goes on along the minus strand of NC_092560.1, from coordinate 24,923,581 downwards.
TCCATAAATTCTGTAAGCACTGATTGTTTTGCTAATCAGATCATCCATTCTTTTGGGAGTGATCCAGTTGCATATACCAAATTTAGATTATTCCTACAGAGTACATCATGAATGGTAAAAGCATAAGCCTACCGATAAGCCATAAGAATTAAGCCAAGTCTGTTGATCCTTTGTTTACCAGAGTTTAGTTTACCCTTGCACTGTTGTGCAAAACAACTTTCATTTTGGGTTGCCATAAGATTCAGTGATACTCTCAAATGTTTGAATATCAGATCATAAATTTTGCTTCTAAGACTCTATTACCTGTACGACTTTATCAGCTGACTTCTGGAACACAGAACTTATCTGAGGGTTCTCTACTACTGGTATATGGCATTTAAAGCCAGGCAAGCCAGTTTCCCCTCCAGACACCTTCAGTGACAAAGCAGAACAGTGTACAGCAGTTGCAGTCAGTATCTTTCTGTTTGTGTTGTGTGTAAACCAGTTATCCCTAAAAGGGATAACAACTACATGCTTCAGTTGTGCTACAGCCTGTTGAGAAATGACATGAAATTGTGAAGCCAGCTTTCCAAACTCAGTATTAAGCAGTCATTTCAACACGCAGACACATGGAGGCATGGACTTTGTGTGACTCACTTGCTCATAACCCGATTTTGAGATCGATGATGGTAGTATCACTATTCTCTTCTCCAACTTGTCTACTAAAATTCAGTCCTCCTAAAGACCTGACAAACCTTGTTCGCCTTGGAAAGAAGTCTTGTTTGAAACAAGAACTGAAATAAAGACAGAACAGAAAATTTTGAGGACAAAACTTCAACTGCTATAAAATTCTGAAAGAGTCTAGAATAAATAAAATGTGTGTTTGTTTTCACTGCATCATAGCTCATATTTTTGCTTAGGCTTCTGCTTCATTTCTGTCAGTGGTTGTCTTCATATCTTTCCAAAAAAAGCTTAGAGCTCAGAGTAGGTAGGTTTAAAGGGAGGAATAACAATAGAAGAATAGAAAGATTATTATTAAATTTAGATTCTTCACATTCTCTTATGTATATAAGTTAATGTGCAATATACAGATTAGCTGTGAAGGGCCCAACTTCGTGCCATAACATGAAAAGAGTAGCAATATTTGATCAAAGCATATGGCGATTTGTTTTGTTGGAGTGAGACTCCTATATTCAAAATAGGAAAAAAAAAAAAAAAAAGAAGCTACTGCAGTAAATCAGGAAGAAGTGACCTGGAGGGAGATTTACAACGAAAATCAAATTAGCTTACTTATTGTCATGTAACTCAAAACAAATTCCAATATCATGTGAGAATCTGTAAAGTTGTCATAAAGAAATACCTATCCACGGTTAAGGGACAGTGAATGGTTACAACTTGAAAGTGTCATATTCCACAGTTCCTTCATATTTTTCCTTGCAGTTCTTCAGTTTAATATCTTTTTTTTATGTGCTAGTTGTATTATAAGGTAGATAAACAAATAGTAACCAAATGTTAGACACTCATTATGTGGACTAAAAATTCTTATAAAATATTTTGTTTCAGTATGGACTGATAGAAGCACCTACACTTTCATAATCACACAAAAGACTTTTATTTTGGTTTGGTTTTTTTGGTTTTTTTGTTGTTACTACACATTTTTATAATTGCTTGTTACAAATGTAGGATGTAACAATTTTAGAAGGATTCTAGTCTGGAGAGTTTTTTCCATCTTTTACAATAACAACTTAAGAACATAATTTCATCTACACAACTGTTTTCCAAATGGAGCTTGTTTTACTGACTTTCAACTAAAGTAAACTGAAGCAAATTCTGGCCTGAAATAATTTGAGCTAACTACGACATTTAAACACACACTTCTTGCATGAGCTCCTTGTTGCTCAGGGAAGGTATTCCAAATGTTTGACTTCATGCTGTACTAAATCTTACCGCAGTAACTGTTAGCGCAATATGGACCAAGTTTCCAACTTTGGGAAGTACTAACATGCCCAAAGCATACAAACATGTCACAGATGCAGTTGGATATATGCCTTTTACATAGACTCCTAGAGAAAAGAACTAGAATTACTTTTAGGTGCTTTCAAGAGCAGCTGCAAAGTGCCAGAATAGGTAGAAACCAACACACTGGCACAAAGGCAAATCAATAGCAGGTAAAATCCATAAAAACATACTTTTTTATAGAGGTTATTTCTCATAACAGAGTTAGTGCAGAAGTATTCACTAATAATATACAGTTGTCACGGTATTTTTTCCTATTATTCTCTTCTCTACTATCTTGAATACTACAAGACAGTGCCGGAAGATAGCTTTCCCACTCCAGACATGCAGCTGGTATCGGTTAAGCACCATGTAATATAGTTATCTGTATGTGCCTTTCATTTGTCAAACATGTTGCACTAATGCATCACATTTCCTTTGAATTCCTTTTTCAAATTATTTCTTAAAGCACGAGGAAATTTACATATGAAAGTCCATCACAGATATAATTTATAAACCTATTACATGACTTACCTACAGAAAATAACCTTGCTACTTACTGTTCCACCTGTTTCTTTGTTTTCTAAAAAATGCCAATTCATCTGCTGAGTTTCTTTCTCTTCTAAGATATAATTCTGCCTTGCTGACTGGGTTCCACTCTAAGCAAAACTTAAAACCATGAAACAACATCTCCTGTCAATTCTTAAGACACAAACAAAAACCTGCTCTTGTTTAGAAACTCTTTCAGAATGTCAAGATACACACAACATGGAACATTCATTTTTGGGTAGATCCAGATACACAACCGATGTGAACAGAAAAAGTAAATTTTTGTTAAACCCTTAGCACTTCTGGGGATAAAGGTTCATAGAAACCAGCACATCTTGAAGAACTGTAACAGAAGGTAAAAAATGGTTCAATCAGTTCAGAAAGCTCATGTCATGAACTATGAAATAGCAAGAAATGCATAGGTTTGGGAGGCAAACAGCGAGCGCGTTCCCTGCTAAGGGAAATCCCATTTTTTACCTTAGTCATTAACCTCCCAGTCAATGAAACTATGGAAGCATTGATGATGCAGCCTTAATAATGACTACAGAAATGGCATCTCCTTAATTCTTCAGAAAAAGTTGCTTCTGTAAAACTATCACAGTGTATCTAGAGTTTTTTCTTTAATAAGCGGGTGCATTTTCTGAAAGCTGTTGAGCAGGTACTACATTTTTGTCTGCCTTTCATCAGGATGTCTGTCCTAGGTTGCTATTAATAATTTCATGTTGATTAAACTAGGCTGGTACCAGAAACATTGTCACTGTCCTCAGTCCAATCTAGTTAATTCAAAAGATTTATAAGTGAATATAACTCATGACCCTAGAAATATTGCATGAACTTCTCTTGGGTACTCTGATCAGCATTTTCATAGATCAGCAGTTGTTGTAAAGGTGTTTGAAACATGCAGAGATGTTTTACTCAACAAAAAATTCAAAAATTTCTCCATCTCCCCACCCTCTTGATCAGAATGACAGCTAATATACACTGATGACAGCTTCATGGTGCTGTCAAATACCAGGTCCTTTTATTGTGATTAATGATGTTGCCCTCATGTGGTTCCGGAATTTGAGGCACCATTTTTCTTCTTGAAACTTGCTTGCCTGTTGGTGGTCCTGTACTCTTTTTTCTCAGGGTAGACATGACACTTCTCTGACAGTGCAGCCATAGAGTTGAAAAACATGCCTGAGATCTTGGAGGTAATTTACACCTAAACATCTCAGCTCCTGTCAGTAACTTTCCTTTGAAATAGCTCAAATGGGATTTCCACTTAGGAAGCTTTCCCTACACATTTTCTGCTGAAATATTTGCTGAGTGAAAGAGACAGATAAGGCTCTGTGGTTCAAATGGCTGCCACAGCATCCACTTAAAGCACGAGAGACAACGTTGCAGAATAAAGAGGTGTCATGGTTTATTGTGCTTGATATCTGTAGCTACAGGACAGTAAAAACACTCTGGAAACATGTTCTTCCAGAAGATGAGAAACACAAATATCACAATGTGATGTGCTTTTCACTATACTGAAAGAGGCTGTCTCTAAAGGAAATGCTGCTATGAGGGCACTTTGCCCTGCCTGAGCTCCTGTAGGATTTACAACCCTTTGGTCCTCTGAGGAAAGTGCCTGCTGCACCGCTTTTTTTTTTTGCAGGGGGCAAAAGAAAGAAGCATGTATTAATCCCTTTTCTGCATTCTCTTTTTCCTGTCCTCTCTTCCTCTCCTTGCCAAAGCAATGATCAGTATTTTTCCAAATGGCATACCTGAATCTTGCATGTCTCTCTTTGAGCATATGTCGTCCTGTAGTCCTTGACCATGTTACCACCACCTGCAAAAACACTACTTGCATTTGCACATATAGACAGTGTAGTGCTAGGGCTGTTCCTGATGCAGTTTTATCTCTTGATATTGTCAGGGCATTTATGGAATTTGCATGCATTAAGGTTTTTCCAACACTATTAATTTTCATTGTCTAAATTTATACACAACCAATAGGAGGGGAGGCAAGAGATAAAGAAATACTAGGAACATTTTATTTATGGGGTTCATCTTTTAGCTGATGACAGATAAAATTTGTTTAACAAGGTGTTCATTAAATAATGGGGGGGGGAAAAGGTTCGTTCTAGACTTTATTATTCTTGTATCTGTCCTTTGGTAAATTCACTAATGTAGGGATATGACATTATAAATGCTCTAATCCACCTTTTCCAACTTCTAGAAGCTTCCATTTTGTTTCACTTGCTCACTACTTCCTTTCAATAATCAGTTCCATGGTGCTGTTAGCTTCTTCTTCATTAGAAGTCTTATGTGTTAGCTTGCTTACACTTACATGTCATGAAAAAGTTCAGCAGCCTTATACAAATTGTATAATACATATACTACTGAACATTGCAAATGCAAATATGTGAAACCTATACCTCCTATGTGCAATTGCTGTATTCTGCCTAGATGGGATGTAGCTTCTTGTTTCAGATCGTATTTTACATATCTTCCAGTTTCAAAACTAGACAAGCATTTTTATATGCCCTCTGCTTTATGTGATTTTTTAATCTTCTCGTCCCTTTCTTCTCCCACCTTTGTATATATCCATGTTTCAAATGTAATATGATACTAATGGATTAGATTGAATGGACACACAATAGTTCTGTATGGTTAGTAAGAAGCTGTGTAAACAACTTCTCCTCTGCCCCTCAGGCAGATATTTTGTGTTCACTGGTGACTGAATCTCAGCAATCAGTTGAAATATTGTGAGTAAGGTTTGGCACCACAGGTCATGCACTCTGCCACCTTCATGGAGGTTTCCGTGCTGTGAACTTCTGCCTGCTAGAAACTGTTCTCAAGTTCGTATGGGTTTTGCTTGAGCGTCTGTTAGGTAGTGGCGACTTCTTGTGTCTACTGCCTTGCTCTTGCTAGTAACCACTTCTTCAGAAAGGAGAGCATAGATTAGAATCACTTTAGATTAACATTTCCTGAAAGAAGCAGAATTTAGAATAAAAACATTTTTGTGTGTGATTTACTGTCTTACAGAAAGAATCTGCTTAAAATTCATTATGAGATAGGAACATCCTAACACTAAGTAGAAGGCTGTGCCTCTAGTTGGCATTGCACATCATAGTTTATACATCCACTTATCTTACATATAAAAATATTTGACAGCATATAATTGAGCAATACACTACAATTTAAAGCTGCAAATAACTAATTGGCTGGTGAAGCCTGGGCCAAATTTGTGATTACGTCAGGATTTTCCAATGAATTGTTGCTTAATTTCATGTGAATTATTGCATATGGCATGAAGGAAGGATTAAACACAGTACTTAGCATGAGCCCAACTGTGTTCTGTTCTTTCACATACTTCCAATCTGACTTCAGGCAACCTAATTAACCCTTCCTTACCTCGTTTCTAGTCTCTAAAATGGGCATAAACAGTCTGTATATAGGAAGCACTGTAAGATTTAGTTCGCTGTTGTTTGTAAAGCACTTTGAGATTCTTGGATGGAAAGTGCTCTATAAATGCAAATAAAACGATGTAGTTCTAACTGTGCAGTTTGAAATCCTTCTGCATGTTTTTCTAGTTTATAAGTCTTTTTGTTGATCATGCCATGAAAAAAATGGAGACTAACATTTTCACTGTGATACAGAGAGCATTTCTCCAAGTTCACAAGTGTCTTCAAGCTCAGAACATGTAACGTCATGTATTCAGACATCCTTTTTTTTGCCTTTCCTTGGAATGAGAGGAGGAATTATCCTCCAAGTACACGCGAGTCATTTGAGCAAATTAAACCTGTTCTGATTGCTGAAGCTATGTTCTAAATTTCACACATTCAATTTCTTCCAGATCACCACAGACCTGAGGCAGCGTTGCACAGACAGCCATACTGGAACCTCAGCCTCTGCACCTATGGCTGCAGGCATCATTGCACTGGCACTGGAAGCAAAGTAAGATCTGAGTTATACTCTAACAAACAAAAAACAAAAACAACAAAAAAAAAAAAAAAAAAACAAACAAAACAAAACAAAAAAAAAAAAGAAAAGCATACAGAAAGATCTTTTTCACTCATTCAGCAGCTTTATCCAGGGACCTCAAAGTGCTTTGGAAAGTTTGTTGTAGTAATGCACAGTACCCTTCCAAGGGCAGGAAAGATCCACATGTTTATTTCACATGTAGGAAAGATGACACCATGGAAACAATGGCAGACTACTCAGTGTTGAAATAGCTTAAAACAGTGTTCATAGAATCATAGAATAGTTTGGGCTGGAAGGGACCTTCAAAGATCATCTAGTCCAAGCCCCTGCAATGAGCAGGGACATCTTCAACCAGATCAAGTTGCTCAGAACCCAGTCCAGCCTGGCCTTGAATGTCTCCAGGGACAGGGCATCTACCACCTCTCTGGGCAACCTGTGCCAGTGTTTTACCACCCTCAGAGTAAAACATTTCTTCCTCATGTCTCACCTGAAACTCCTCTCCCTTAGTTTAAAACCATTACCCCTTGTCCTATCATAACACGCACTTCTGAAAAAGTCTGTCCCCATCCTTCTTATAGGCTCCTTTTAAGTACTGAAAGGCTGCAATAAGATCTTCCTGGAGCCTTCTCTTCTTCAGGCTGAACAACCACAACTCTCTCAGCCTGTCCTCACAGCAGAGGTGTTCCATCTTTCTGATCATCTTGGTGGCCTCCTCTGGACCCTCTCCAACAAGTTCATGTCATTCCTGTACTGATGGCTCCAGAGCTGGACACAGGACTCCAGGTGGGATCTCACCAGAACAGAGTAGAGGGGCAGAATCACCTCCCTCAACCTGCTGGCCCCACTTCTTCTGGTGCAACTCAAAATACGACTGGCCTTCTGGGCCTCAAGCGCACATTACCGGCTCCTATCCAGTCTTTCATCCACCAGTAGCCCCAAATCCTTCTCAGCAGGGCTGCTCTCAATCCCTTCATACCCCAGCCTGTATTGATACTGGGGGTTGACCTGACCCAGGTGCAGGACCTTGCACTTGGCCTTGTTAAACTTCATGAAATCCACATGGGCCCGCTTCTCAAGCTTGTCCAGATCTGGATGGCATCCTGTCCCTCAGGCATGTCAACTACACCACTCAGCTTGGTATCATACACAAACTTACTGAGGGTGCACTTGATCCTACTGTCTGTGTCACTGATGAAGATGTTCAATAGTAATGGTCCCAGTACAGACCCCTGAAGGACATGACTTATCACTGGTGTCCATTCAGATGTTGTGCCATTTTACACATCACTCTCTGGATGTGACCATCCAGCTAGTTTCTCATCCACCAAACAGTTCACCCGTACTTCTCCAATGTAGAGAGAAGGATATTGGGAGGGACCATGTCAAAGTCTTTACAGAAGTCCAGAGAGATGACATATGTAGCCTTTCCTTTGTACACTGATGTAGCTACTCCATTTTAGAAGGCCACTGTGTTGGTCAGTCAGGACTTGCCCTTGGTGAAGCCATGCTGACTGTTTCAAGTGACCACCCTGTCCTTCATAGGATAGCTTCTAGGAGGATCTGTTCCATGATCTTCCCAGCTACAGAGGTGAGGCTGAAGGTCAGTAGTTCTGAGGATCCTCCTTTCTACCCTTTTGAAAATTGAGTGCAATGTTTCCCTGTTTCCAGTCACCAGGGACTTCACCTGACTGCCATGACTTCTCAAATATCATGGAGAGTGGCTTGGCAATTGAAGAGTGGCAGCCAGTTCCCTCAGTGCTCTGGGATGCATCTCATCAGGTCCCATGGTCTTATCTATAGTATATTGAGGCTCCTTAAGTGGTCACGAATGAGATCCTCACAGTGGGAGGGACTTTGCTCTCCCAATCCCTGCTTTGCAGTTCATTTTGCAGTCATGAAGTGTGGGAAGAGAGTTTGCCCATGAAGACTGAGGCAAAGAAGTTGCTGAGTACCTCAGCCTTCTTCTTGTCCATTGCCACCAGTTTACCACTCTTGCTCATGAGGAGATGTACCCTTTCTTTGACCTGCCTTTTCTGGTTGACACACCTGTAGATGCCTTTCTTGTTTTTCTTTGTGTCACTTGCCAAGTTCAGCTCCAGCTGCACCTTGGCCTTCCTCACCCCATCTCTGCACAACCCCATCTCTGCAGTGTCCCTGAACTCTTTCCAGGATCCCTGTCCCTGCTTCCACTGCCTGTGCATTTCCTTCTTGCCCTTCAGTTTGACCAGCAGGTCTCAACTCAGCCATGCCAGCCTCTTGCCGTCCTTACCCGATTTCTTACACCTGGGGATCAAGAGCTCTTGTGCTCTATGCAAAGTGTCCTTAAAGATCTGCCAACTCTGTTCTGCTCCCTTGTCCCTGAGGGCAGTTTCCCAGTGGATCCTGTTGATTGACTCCTTGAGGAGCTGGAAGTTGGCTTTCCTAAAATGCAGGGTCCTGACCTTACTCTTTGCCTGACCCACATCCCTCAGGACTGTGAACTCCACACGTGCATGATCACTGCAGCCCAGGCCTCCAATCCTGAGGTCACCAGTTAGCTCTCTTGCACTGGTGACCACGAGGTCCAGAACTGCATCTCCCCCAGTAGGGCTGTCCATTACCTGGCTGAGGTAGTTGTCCTCAGTGCACTCCAGGAGTCTGCCGGGTTGCCTACAGTTCGCTGTGCTACTTTTCCAGCAGATGTTAGGGTGGTTGAAGTTCCCCAGCAGGACAAGAGCCTGTGACCATGATGCCTCCTGTAGCTGGAGTAAGAAGGCTTCATCAATAGTGTAGTAGACACTAGTCACAAGGTTTCCTTAGTTGCCTTAGTCTCTGATTCTTGCCCATGAACTTTTTACGTACTCATGGCTTTTCTTCGAAGACAGCTCTTCACACTCTATCCCTTTGTTGATGTAGACAGCAACCCCTCCACTCTTCCTTCCTTGCCCGTCCCTCCTGAACAGCCTGTAACCATCAACTGCTGCACTCCACTGCCTGTGCTGAGCACAGGTAGTTTCCACTAAATGATGTACGGGATCTTTACCATGACCTATAGGACTCTCACAGCACTGCCCGGCTCTGCTGTACTCTGCAGACTACTGTAGGCTGCCTCATGCATTTGTGAGGCTTTTCTTAGTGGTGTCCATTCTTGAATGTTGAAGGAAGTTTTGGGACGATGTTAGGCTACCATGAACAGAAATTAATATAGTGTCAAAAATAAAGATTATCAACTTCTGCATGCTGACACAAGTCTGCTTTTTCTATTGGTTTAAGTTCCTCAGCTGTAAAAAACATGGACAGTATAGCTCCATAGTCGCCTTACCTTTAACTCAAAAAAAATTCCGTCTTATAAGCGTTTTCTAAACTGCAGGATTTTGTACTTTGTGTCCAATATATATTTTAAATGTGCTTTATGGAGCAGCAGAAATACTGGAGATTTATCAAGTATATCTGTATTTCAAAACCTTTTGCATCACTTTGCTCTATTTGCACATCTAAGGCAGAATGCTTTATCCCAAATCTTGCTTGAAATAAAATGCTTCTAAGTTCTAAGAGATTGCTTCTTTCAAATTCTGAAGTAAACCAGTTTGCTCTGGGGGCAGCCTTTGAAAGATGTACAGAATTTGCATACAATAGTCATTTCAAACTGTATGTAATTCATAGCAGCAGAATTAAATGTCCATCTTTAATGTTGCTTTTTTGAAGAAACCCTGGACTGATATTCAAGACGCAATACTTTTTTGCTGTTGAACAATGAGAATAAGAGTTAGTAATTGAATAGCTGACTTAATCTTAAGTAGTGCAGCACTTGTATGATTATAATTAGGTTTTCTTAATGCAGTCATTAAAAAAAATGTATTTTGAAAAGTTAGTATAATGCTATTTTTTAAAAACGTTTTTAATCTCAGTTTTATAATTCTTAAATTCATTCTAAACATTTTCATATACAGATAAAATTGCGCATGCATAAATTTCATTCTGATGGAAGTTTTTCTAATTATTTCTTAATAAGCAGAGGTTGCTTGCAATTTTTTGTTTGTATTTTATGTTATTTTTTGTGTGTGTTTTCTAACAAATGATTGATGTAATTGAGAGTTTCAAAAAGTTATGGCACACAATACCTACAACGAAGCTATTGCCGATTGTGGCATCTTAAAATATGCTGAGAAGCTTACACTTTGAACTTTGGTGACTGTATCAGTGGGAAATCCATGTTACTGCCTATGAACTAGCAGTATTTTTTCCAAATTAATAGTTACTATGATAGGAACAAAGACAAGACTATATTAAATCTTCACATGCACTGATAGAGAGAAAATGTGCCAGTTACTGGTAATTTTTTTTGTATTTGTAGTGCTCTGTTGCATGGTACTAACAAGAGTTTCAGGGTGAAAAAGTATTGATCTTGCCTTCTTTCAGATTCTATTCAGTTTCAGTATATGGAGGATTCTTACTTATTTCCACATATTATCCTGTGTATTTGAACAGAGCCAAAGGAATTATATTAATATAATAAATGCAATTTTCCTCATTTGTATTCCATTCACTAACTTTTCTCTCCTATGTGTTCTTACAACCAATTTTCTGAACACAGTACCATCAAGAAATGAAAGAAAAAGAAGAAAAAAAAACTAGGAAGTGAAATATTTCCAGGTTTTCCATGCTGTTTTTTCCTGTAAATTAATACAATCCTAGAGTTGGAGAAACCTTTGGCCTTGTGAAGTTATAGATTATGAAGTAAGGCCATTAGTATTACAAGGATATCATATCATAACATATTAAATTTTAATGTCTGGCATTTGTTTGTATGAAATCTATTCAGATTATTTTAAGCTCTTTCCAAATAGTAATTATTATTTATTTATCTGATTTGAAAGTTCAGGTTGTATTTTTCACCTGTGATACCTGCCAATTTAAATGGTAGGAATTAAAATACACAAAAAGAAGTTTTGAAGCCATCTTAAGTATTTTTTTCCAGTATTTTTAAGACACATGATATTGTGGCTTAGCATAAGGGCTTACTGGAACTAGTTTGCGTTCAAACAGAGTTTGGATTTACATGGATTCTTCCATAGATTCCATATTGATGCCTGTGCTAATAGCACTGGTGTTTATATGAGATTTTTTAAAAAGACTAGTTGGAAAGGGGTTTTGCAAGGTTAATTATGCTCTTCATACAGCAGACTGCTTAAAAATTGGAGCACTTAGTCCTGAACACTTCTTCAGTTTGTAAAAATGTATACTTTAATTCCACTTTGTGCTGAAAAACACGAATCATACTGTGGAAGAGTTTTGAGCCTACAAGGTCTGTTTTCCCCAGTAGCCAAATTCTGTTCCTGGGAGACATCAGGAGGTGAACAGAGCACTAGTCTGGCCTGGATACGAGTTAGAACAGCCAAGAGGTTGCTTCAACTCACATGCAAAGCTACATTAAACCAATGGAAAATGAGCAAGGCAGATTTCCACTCCAACCTGCCACTTTATTTCTTCGATAAACTTCATATGGTAGGATTGGCAAATAGCTGATGGAGGACCTCATACCTGCCTGCTGATTTGAACCCTCCACTTAGCTGTTTTTTCCAACTGGGTTCTGCTCCTGAAGTCCTGGTAACAAATTGTTTTGGGATAATCGTCTGCTTACTACCCCAATTTCAAATCATGTGAATGCAGCTTTTTTTATGAATTGCATTTTCAGTCCATTATTTGAGTATCAAGTGGATGTTTTCCTGCAGGAACCAAAGAAGTATAACTGAATTTCAGGCTGCTTGTTTGGAATCTGAGGGCTTAATGCAGAAATGTAGTCATGCAACTACCACACGAAGAAAGACATCTCTTCATATTCTATGGTTTTCTTATTATATTGAGGTAGTTAATTGTTTTATATGATGGTTCCCAATGTATCTAGTATCCTGCTCAGACTCTATGAATAAATGCTTTCTCATATATTGCAATTCTTAGTCATTAGATAATGTTGAATTTTGCTAATTGTCAACCAGCAATTATGAGTATAAAGTATAATCAATTTAGTCAGCGGAGGCAGCAGTCTTCTTACTGAAAATAAACTATCTATATTGCATAGTACCATCTACTCTTGATATCAGAGATACCCTGTCTCATTGACGAAAGGCTTGCATTTGGGATTTTGGTGGATCAGAGTCAGGAGAGACAAGACACACATTTTTTCCATTGGGCACTGTGCCATGTTCCTTTGGAGAAGCCAAATGTAAAAAAAGAACTTATGTTTCTGATAGAATAATTCATTATACATCCTCAAGTGGACTGCATGCTCCACTGTCAATAAGCCAATGCATATTTTACAGCCTACGGTATATAAACTGCAGCTAACATGAATAAGAAGTATCACCTGAAATGGAAGCGTGAATCTGTTATGTTTCTACTCTGTGGCATGCTCAGTGGTCTAGCTTTGGAAAGAGTCTTGTTTTCTTCCGTGATTCTCTTCACATGAGCTGTGTACTTTGTCTTTGGTTACCTGGAACCAACACTGAAACATGTTAGTGCTGGGAAGAGATAAATAATTCTAGTGAATTCTGATACTGATGATCCATTCAGAAAAGTGGCAATGCTCTGCACTCTTCTAAAAGGCAGTATAACCAAGTGTAATCACTGAGACAAAAGGAGAAAAGAAAATTGAGTTCACATTGCAAGGGGTCAAGAGTGTCAGAGGAAGGTACCTTGGATTTCTGAAAGCTGGCCAGATACTTGGAATACCTCCCATATTGACTGATTTTCTTACAGAAAGGAGAAAAACAGTATGCTGTTTGGCAAGGCACAGTTTTGAACACAGAGAACATATATCTATATTGGCAGAGTTATGAGGAGTTTTTTTCTTCACAAATATGGTCAGAGGCTAAAGGTGATGAGGCAGTTGAAGGGAACTGTGGATGTACTGTGACCTCTATATGTAGGCTTCCATTGCAAAATGAGAGGTTATCAGTTAAGTCCAGCATCTTTAGCTAGGTCTTTGCTCCGTTGACTGACTGCCTGTTATAAAAGGGAACACTTAAGTCTATGACTTAGACAACTTTTTGTGAATCTTTTCATTTTTGGAGTAGTTTTAAAATAATACTCTTAATGGTGAAGTATTTGAAAAACATAAACATAAATAAATGTTTAATTTAGAACCTATGTTTCTCTTGAACTTTAACCACCTGCACCACTAATGCAATTTCAGTTATTATACTGAGACTGACTTGGAAGTACTTTCCTGAATTCAGGTTGCCCAGTGTTTCCCATTTTAAGGTCCTGTTTTCAGTTACATGTAACTTTGCCAAAGGATAATCATTCCATCTGAAATTTTCCATGTAACTTGCTTTAAAAAGGTTTTAAGAAAATTCTGTCCAGATATTTCTTAAACTGAGTCTAGGTTGAAAAAAAAATATGTTTGACTGTGAACATTTTTAATTTTTTCACTGAGTTTCACTGTCTGCGCTTTGGAGCAACAGCTAGAAATAGAACAAGTGGATAGCCATTGTTCTGGTGCCAGGGCAATGCCTTTTATTTTCACAAACTCTTCAAAAATCTCAGTTGGCATGTGCTCAGTTCAGAGTTTTAAGTGTTTGGCAGATCTATCCCCTGCAGTTTCTTGGTTCTCCCAAGTGTTCCCCAGCCTCAGCTTTTAGGGGCTTCTATGGGTTGTCTCTGTGAGGGTTGTCTGCTCTTAGAGGCGCTGCTGGCTGTTCGCCTGGAGAGCGAAAAGCCCATCTGTTTTTCCCTATCTGTGTTGTTACAGCAAGAGGAAAACAAGGTGGAAGAGGGACTGGATTGCAGTCTCCCTGCAGACTTACTTTCGAGATTTCTTGCACCACAGTGTTATAGCTCAACTATATTTAAAGTGATCATTAACATCATACTTGGCAGATAGGTCAAACTGATAGTCTGGGTACCATGCTAATCATAACTGTCTGCATTAACCTAAGGTAATGGTGTAAGGCTTCCCCACATGCACAGTCACAGCTGGTTCTAAAACTGGCAACTGACCAAAGATTTTTGCTGTTGTTGCTTCCACTCTGTTGTCCCCCAGCAGAATGTGCACACTGTCTTTTGGATGGTTCCACTTAATTCTTCCTCTGGAGAAGGCACAGTAAGGGCCGTGACTCAGATACCCATCTGTCAAGGGATTTCTCCTCAGAAAGTCACCATTATCAGCCTGCAGTTGGGTCACTGTTTTCTTTTTGGCACTTAGTATTTTCTGTCTCTGGGAAACACGTGATATTCTGCAGGCTCTGGAATCTTCCACCACTGTGTGCACTGCAGATTCGACACAGGTACACCAGAACACCATTGCTGGTAGATGTATGACTGCTTATCCTACTGTTCATCTAAAGGAATAGATCTGTCCCGTCATATCACAACTTGTCTGTATTCTATCCTAAAAAAAAAAAAATAGTAAGATAATCCAAAAAGATGGTTTTAGCCAATGCAAAAGCCTTCAGACACTGAATTATGAAGAGCGTAGGATGCATTGCAGAAATTATGGAGATTCTGCATGAATAGAGAGTGAATGACATAAAGTAGAGCCAGACATAAACTGATAAAGATGATATTGTACAGGCAAATGCTATTACCTTGAAAAGTTGTTTAAGAAACTATAGCTTTGAATGGAAAATTCTGATATGGTACAGTCTGTGAGCTTGAGATGCTTAAGGTTAATATGTTTAAAATATGAGTGATTTACTGAAGTTACTTAGTGGCTATTGAAATAGACGGATCCAATGAGTCTTTCCATGGTGAAACTTGGCAAATATCAGGACACTTCAGAATGTAATTGGTTTAAATTATGTGTTCTTAATAAGTTTTAGTCAGCAGTTTGTTTTCAGATGTGTATCACTGCTCTTGTTCCAGCAGTTTCTAAATTAAGCTACTAATGGAAAAAGAGGAGGAATATGATAATTAGTGTAAAAGACTATCAACAACATTTTTTATCATAGAAAGATATTTTCCCAGAATTTTGTTAGTTGCATATCTGTTTAGATAGATGTCTATTGCATGTGCTGTTAACACTACTGATACCTGACCTTTCACTTACACTATTTTCAGTTGCCATTAAATTTTTAAGGGACTGTCATCTTTAGCCAGGCTTGAGTTTCTTTCGGAATAATCTCATTGGGTAAAATTGAAAGTAAATCAGAAACTAGCAGGAGAAATGCCAAATTTTTGACAAGCAATCTGGAATTCAGGAAAGACGTGTGAGCAAAGAAGGAACTGAGGGCTAAGTCTGAAGTAACCAAGTGGTTTTGTTTGATATACTGTTTGAATGAACCAGGGTTTAACAGATCAGAAAATGAAAAGACCGCTAGAGCAGGAACTTAAGTTACCTTTACAGGGAAAGATGTACATGCTGATCAGCAAGCACATAATATTCTCTACTTTTCTAGCAGGAAGTTGACAGGATTATTTGCAGCGTATATGATGATTAGAACCTAGAATTGTGTCAAACATGTCAAAAACACATGTTTTATATGTCCATGTGTATGCATGACTGGATTGTTAAATACTGGGGTCCATTTTTCTATCTTCTTATTTTCAGGGATGCAGACTATTTAGACACCTAAGTGTAGGATAAGCACAACAACTAGAGGCTGTCTTCATGTCTTATCCCTCTTAAAATTCTGTGCTGCACCAGTCATCTTCACACTGACTCTTTATGCATATAGGGGAAGAAGAAAGTCTCCTATTAACATATCTGATATTGCTGTCCATGTGGCTGTATATTGCAGTCATTAGGACAAGTAGTAGAGTTGTAGATCTCATGGGGCAATTTGGCTGATTTGTAAGTGATGGGAGTGTGTGAATAAACCAGGCAACTATTTCTTAACTTGTGTTTATAAATTTATCATAAAGCCCTTAAAGTTGGCATTATGCAGAAATTAGTGATGAAAATGACCTCTTACTTAGGACACAGAGGCTCATTTTTATAGAAATAATTATCCATAGCAAAGATTTCCAAATAAGATTTTTGGTACTTCCAAATTGAATGGAGATCCTCTTTTAAATTCACCCTGTGATATTGTGGTTTTCCTTGATTCTTTGAAGAAAAGTTTATTGTATTCTTCAGCAATTCTTATCAGACTCTGCTATTTGGCAGGAAATATTTTTTCACATAAGCCACCTTTGTCACATTCAAATTGCCGGTTATGAAGATAATGTAGCTATCATTATTCATGTTGCTGACAATACCATTTTGCTAAAAAAAAAAATTTTACCCTATTTGTTTATTTCATTGAGTGACACTTTTGCTAATTGTCTCTCTTGCACCAATTACTTATTTCGAACAGTTATTTTTGGCATAGTATCATTATGCAAAAATATAGAGCCTGAATTCTTTACTGTTTCCAGGATTAGCCCAATTGTCACTAGGGATACTGCTTGTGGAATGAAGAAATCAGATTTGGCCAGAAACTATGATCTACAATTTCTAAGCAGCCTGTTTAAAAATACAGTTGAATCTCAAATGGATATTACTGTAATATAATTTAATATATTTGTCCTATTTCTTTTTTTCTCATTTACCCTGTTTCATAAACATTTTGAGAAGCCTGAAAGAAGACAACTGTACTTTAGAGTGTAACTATTGGTTAAGGACCCAACATTCATTATTTTTTGGCTGCTGTACAAGCACTTTTGTATGTAATTGTTCTCACTTCTGCTTATTCTGGTTTGATTTTGAGTATTGTCTGGTATGTGTAATCCCAAGGCAATTTCAGATGAGACATTGAAAAAAAATTTCTGGAAGCAGATTGCCCATTTTTTGAAATCAGTCCATTATCAAGCAGAGTTAGGACTCTTCTTGTTAATGCATTTGTTCATTTCAAGATGTTTAGCCATTAATTCTTCTGAGATTAATCAAGTGGTAAATCAATTAGCATCAGTGACATCTTGTCTGGATCTGGGGCCCAGATGGCTAGCAAACAACTGTTTACTCACTTAGGATCCAATTTTGACATGTTTTACAAATATTTGACCAATTCTGTGATTTTTCCAGATGCTTCAAAACTGGCTGCTAGACTATCTTGTTAGGAGAAAAAAAAAAATAAAAAAAATAAACAAAACACCAAAACACAAACCCTCTTCTTTCTCCGAATGAACTGCTATTCTGACATAGTTCCAGTTTTCCTTTTCTTTTTTCTTTCTTTTCTTTTCTTTTTTCTTTCTTTTCTTTTCTTTTCTTTTCTTTTCTTTTCTTTTCTTTTCTTTTCTTTTCTTTTCTTTTCTTTTCTTTCCTTTCCTTTCCTTTCCTTTCCTTTCCTTTCCTTTCCTTTCCTTTCCTTTTTCTTTCCCTTTCCTTTCCTTTCCTTTCCTTTCCTTTCCTTTCCTTTCCTTTCCTTTCCTTTCCTTTCCTTTCCTTTCCTTTCCTTTCCTTTCCTTTCCTTTCCTTTCCTTTCCTTTCCTTTCCTTTCCTTTCCTTTCCTTTCCTTTCCTTTCCTTTCCTTTCCTTTCCTTTCCCTTCCCTTCCCTTCCCTTCCCTTCCCTTCCCTTCCCTTCCCTTCCCTTCCCTTCCCTTCCCTTCCCTTCCCTTCCCTTCCCTTCCCTTCCCTTCCCTTCCCTTCCTTTCCCTTCCTTTCCCTTCCTTTCCCTTCCTTTCCCTTCCTTTCCTTTCCTTTCCTTTCCTTTCCTTTCCTTTCCTTTCCTTTCCTTTCCTTTCCTTTCCTTTCCTTTCCTTTCCTTTCCTTTCCTTTCCTTTCCTTTCCTTTCCTTTCCTTTCCTTTCCTTTCCTTTCCTTTCCTTTCCTTTCCTTTCCTTTCCTTTCCTTTCCTTTCCTCGCCTCCCCTCCCCTCCCCTCCCCTCCCCTCCCCTCCCCTCTCCTCCCCTTCCCTCCCCTCCCCTCTCCTCCTCTCTCCTCCCCTTCCCTCCCCTCTCCTCCTCTCCCCTCCCCTGCCCTCCCCTCCCCTCCTCTCCTGTCCCCTCCTCTCCTTTCTCTTTTGTCTATTCTTTTCTTTTCTGTTCTTTTGTTTTTTGTTGTTTTTTTTTTTTTTTTTGTTAAAGTTTCTTAAAATAATATGGGCAAACAATTATAGACCTATCTTGTTTCAAATTAGGTGTCTACTGTACAGAGAAAATTTCAACCTGGCGATAACTCAATTCTTAGTAGAGTGAGGTCCCTTACTAGGCTACAGAAATTGGTTTGAATATTTTTCTTCTGCTGTTAAATCTCGTAGATATAAACATGCCCAAACTGCCATTCCTTGAGAAGATAACATAAAAATCTTGTGAATCATAGAGTGAAAAATAAAATTTGGAGGCTGCATAAAAGACAGATTGATTTAACCATATATGATGTCATGTCCTGTAAATCAGAACTTTGATCAAGGTTTTCTGCCCCAGACATCTTTACATTATTTTTTATTATTAGTTAAGGATGGTAGACAGAACAGTGAATGGCTCAGTTTTCAAGAGCTGCTGTGATCACTGTTTCTAGAAGTAAACCATGATTACAAGACCTAATCTCATTTGCTGACTGAGCAACTAAGTCAAATTTATGAGAGGTTAGTATCATCAAGTGAAGACTACTATATCTTTAGATACTTTCTCTAGGCATAGTTTGATCCATCATTAGATCCATTATTCCTCTTTAAGTGATCATTTAAGTGTGCCCTATCTTGAATCTCTCCTTTACGAGCTGAGAGTATTTGACTGCCTTATTTTTCACCAGTAGTGTGGACAGCTTGCTTTATAGAAAAACAGATTGTTTAGATTCAGGATTATAAAGAATGCAGCTCTTGGGATTACTGGAGGTCTTCCTGAAGGCCTGAAACATGTTTTTCTAAGACTTTACACAGTTTTCCAGTGAAATTCATGAGCCAGTATAAAATTATATTGATTTTTTTTCTTAAAGCGTGTTACGTGACTGTCCAAGCACACCCTGTGTTACAAACCCTTAATGCTCCTTACATTTCATGAGTTTTTTTCTTTTCTTCTTTTTTTTCAGTCATTTTTACCAGCTCAGCTGGATAAACAATTACTGTCATTCTAGTCCAAATGTCTAGCCTGAGAAATTCCACTTTAAGAAAAGAAAATGTATCTGTGGGCATATTAGTGCTTTAATAAATGCTCAGGGACAGAAGGCAGCATCTCTCCTGAAAAATAACATAATAATTTAAACATTGGAATACCCCTATGTCTTGTCAACAAAAACAAAGAGAAATTAAATGGCTATGAATTTGTACAACTTGGAAGAAATTACAGAAAAAGCTGGCTACGATGAATAAGAGATTCACTTAAAAAACGTCTTTCTTCTTCAGATTGTTCTGTGACCTCCTCCTGTTTCAACAATAAGCATAGACAGGACTTTTGGTGTTGACTTTAGAAGAATACCTGCCACTTTCTGTGGTGTAGAAGAGCACTAGATTACATCAGCATACCCATGGTCCACACACCTACTGGAAAATGTTTTGTAATGGAAAAGATACTCTTAGTATTAAAATCATATTACTGCAAAGGAAACAAGAAAAAATATGTATAGTTAAATGATTTGGTCCCTGTCTTTGCATTATTCCTTACAGTCTTGTTACATAAAAGAAGTCCGAAATTTTTAGGGAACTCCTATTTGTTTTCAAGCATATGGATGGTAAGACTATTTGGAAGTAAAACATGTAAAAATCAGTCATATGTGAGTGAATGTCCTATGTGTCCCAAAATTTTCTCTCCTGCCTGGCATTATGGACCATGGTTCTGAAATTGGTTTTCATTTTCAGTAATTCCGCCAACACAGGTGAACTTCTATTGGTTAATACCCGTAAATATAGGTAAACATGCACATGGAGTGCAAGGGGCAAGTTTTTATATCAACAAGTTGACTGCAGGTGTAAGATAACTTAAGCCTTCTCCTTAAGCTACAGTTGGCAGAAGCTGAAATTTGCCACTTGAAAGCCTAAACTGATGCATCTTGAATGAAAAGAAAGTGCTCATTTTTAATAGATTTTACTTTTGTTCACTGATTGCTTCTCAATAGTTGATTTCAGCTCACCAGATAAACAGGTTCTACCTTCATATTGAAGTGCCATAAAACACTGATTACTAAAGTATTTAAAAAAAAAATATTCTTTTGACAAAACAAGTTCTTGAAGATGTAAAACAATGTGTGTGGGATGCCAATCCACATGACATTGATCAGTGTAGATCAGAGAGATGAGTGAGTTTTTTCTGTGTCTTCCACTGTCAGGGGGACTTAGAGAAGAATCAAGTATTTCTGCATGCTTGTTGTTATCCTGTGTCTACTTCTTATTGAAATTTCTAGCAGCTTGACAATGTGTTGGTTTAAGAGTGTAGCATCATGCCATGTGATGGCAATGTCCCACTTACCCCAGAAAGTGACATACAATCACCCATGGGTTGAACTTTGCCACACTCTCATGGCTGTTGCCTTGGTGTGGTACCTGAATGTGGAAGCAGAGCCCAAGTATCATGCCTTAAAAATAAGTGCCGAGAATAAGTCACTTGATTGCCATCTCAAGCGACTTCTAGGTCTGAGAGACACAAGAGCATGTCTTAAGGAATTTGAGCAAGATTTGCCAGGTTTTCAATGGCTGCCTAGTCCTAGACAGTGTAGACAGCCAACGCTGGATCTGATAAACTTCATTCTGGTCTATCTTGTCATTACAACTGAGCAGAGTTGTGCCAGTGAGTGCAATAAGGGCAGGTAATGATACTCTGAGGATGATACTGAGTGACTGGTGTTCTGCACTGTAATACTCTTTTCCTCTTCATTTTTTAGTGGCCCAGTTTATCACTCCCTCTACTAAACCACATTTTCAAATGGAATACTGTTTGTCTTCTTATATATGATAGAAAAACTGAGAAATTGGAAGGAGAAAGAAAAAATACCCCAATTATGGCCATGCACCTTTATATCATCTTCTCAGAAAAGAAATTCTCCTTGGGGTGAATCTAAGAGAAACAAGAAAACTATACTACCTAAAGATTTACTTGTGTCCTACAAGATCAGTAGGTATTAATGTCATAAGGAAGATGCAAATGTCATCTTGTTTTCACATTTGCAGTGGTCATGTTATTAGAAATCCCTTGAAGAGATACACATCTTCCCAATCAGGCACTTGGTCTGTAATGATTCAGATTCAGAGATGGCTGCTTGATCTTCTTGAAGAATACACGCAGACCCTCAGCGAATTCCAACACTGGGGGTAATAGACAAATGAATAACAACAGAGGCAACAGAGGAGCTGTAAATCTAAAGCAATTGCCAGATTGAGCAGGCAGTTAGTAAGGTTTGGTAGAGCTTTTTAGCAAGGAAGCAGTTTGCTATTTTTTCCCTTGCACTGGTCAAGGTAAATAACATACAGCAGTTGGTGGTCATAAAAAATACCTCTGTGTGAAATGTACTCCTTCATCTTCCTTTAAGTTTTATATAATAGAATATTATCATATATTGTTATAGTCTGCTTAATTCAAACCTCCCACCTGTATAAATAATTTCTTGTAGTAATTCTGTAAAATTAGGACACATTATTTTGAATGGAGCAAAGGAAAGCAGAGAAGAGAAATGAGGGTTGTTTTGGTTTGGATATTTTTTAGTTTACATGACTTTGTGTCCCTACATTCTGGTAAAACATGTCTGATCTATGACTTTTTTCTTTCCCCTTTTTCATAGTCCATTTCTGACCTGGAGAGACATACAGCATATTATTGTCAGGACTTCACGTGCAGGACATCTGAATGCTAACGACTGGAAAACGAATGCAGCTGGTTATAAGGGTGAGAGCTTCCTTTCTTATTTGCCACCAGAGGCAACACTTTATTTGATATTTTTTGAAGAAGAAATAATCTGAAGTAGTTTGTTTGACCCTACGTTGTGCATAGTATTGAGACCTTTCAGGCTCAAACTGAAAAGGCCTGTCTTCCTTTTATGAGGAAAGCCTCTCAGAATGACTAAACCCAAAAATATTAATAGCAACTACAAAACACATTGGCCAGATCTTCTTAATCCCTATCAGTCCTATTTCATGCACTGCTGGCAGAAAACTAAGTTAATTGGTGGGTTTTAGTTTTTTCTTGTATAGCTAGCGTTTTGATAAAATAGTCTAGAGTTGAAGGTGAAGCAGTTTCTGGATTCAGATAATGTTTTCATTCAGAATTGTTGACAATTTTAATTAAAAATTACAAAACAATATTTTCTAATTTCTGTCTAGTGTGATTCACCCTACATTATTTATATTTAAGATTGCTGTCAGATTTAGAATAAAATCAAATCTTGAGCTATCAGGATTTTTAATGAGACAGAGATCATACTATCCATGTCATGTAGGTTTCTAAAATTTTTACAGTCTCGTAATTTTGTATTGAAGCTACTTTTTTTTTTTTCCTCTCTTTTGTAATGCAAGCAGAGATAAACATTTCTGCTATCAAATAAGATATATATTTTCAGGATGGGTTAAACACAGATTGGCTTCTGATTCCCATTCACTAAAATCCTACTGCTTTCAGTTTGGATTGCATCTGAAAAAAAACCAAAAACAACAACAATTAAAAAACCAAACAAACAAACAAACAAAAAAAAAACCCCACAAACACAGAATAGCTTATTTCTGGTTCTTTTTTCATGAGAATTCCACTCAAGTCTGCAGTACTTCTTTTAAGATGAGATTTGAATTGTGTTGTGCTACAATCTCCTGAGAGAAGAATGTAATATACAAGAACATCAAATCCTTGCCCTGGTTTCACTTTAAAACTGAAGCCTAGCTTTAATCTATTTCAGATCAAGGCACTGCTACCATAGCAATTCTTTAATATATCATTCTGACCTATGACATTTCTACTGCAGTGGAATAGAAACTAAACCAAAAAAACTTTTATTTTTGGATTCAAACCAGGCTCTAACTACAGGGGATAGATTTAGAAAAGTGTATTTGACTCGAACTCCCTCATCACGTGAAGGTTTACAAGTGCATGCCCACACACAAAATCACATACATAGTGAGAAATAGATACTTCCTTAATAGCAATAACATTACAGTATTTGTTACTGTGAAACATTTCCTAGGATTTTAAAGGTTTTGGCAGGAGATTGCGACTGTATTATCATTTTGTTGGAGCTATCTGAAATTCAAACAATGCTTTTCAAGTAGCATAAAGTAGAGCATTTTTTTCCATAACTCACTTCCAAAATTCTACATTTTTATGTTTTCCCACTTGTTGTCCAAGAGAGGCAAACACCCTGTGAGGCATTTCGCACCAGCTGTCACTCATTATCACAGGAGAGGTCACACTAACACACCAGCAGTAGCAGCATTGGCAGCAGGACTTGCACTGTTGCACCAGTGAAGCCTGCTTATTCTGAATCCTTGGAACCAGACATTTTTCTACGCATTGTGGCAGATAAATAGTGAGTAAAAGGGCTGAAAAAATGTATCTTCTCCACTTGTGCAAAGTCTTAAGCCCAACTGGGAGACTGAGATTCAGGAAATGCAACTTGAGCTGGCAGAGTGCTGCTGTAGACTCCATGGTGGTATCAAAAAAGAGGAAGACAAACTGTGTGCCTTGACCTCTGTGGAGCTCAGGAATCAACCTTAACCCAAATAAAAGCACTAGTTTTAACTAAATCATTTTGGCAACTTAGGCTGAGCAAATGGTTCCAATAAAAATGCAGCTCTCTTTAAACCTTTGTTGGTTTTGGAAGAAGGAGAAGCAAAAGATTTAGATTAAATCACAACATCCAAACCTGAATTCAAAAGGGGGTTTGCACACCACTGCTGGCAAGGCTGAAAAAGTTTTTTTACTATTGCACGTGGCAATATTTAGTGTAGTATTACATTATTATCCTTCACTGTTGCCAAGAGTAACAATTAAAGTATGGTTTTTCATAGATGAATTACTCTGATCAGACTGAGTTCCTTAAGGAATTGTATTATAATTCTGCTGATGGCCAGATCCATATTTCTTCCACAGCATGTTCTTAACAGAGGAAAGGGTGGAAGACCTTTTTTTTAAATTAACTAAAGCAATGACAGTGACAAGAAACAATCTACCTTTATTCAATGCATACTGGGGAAGAAAGAAAGAAACAAAGAGAAAGAGAGAGACAAGCTTACTCCTTTAGAAATGAGAACTGAAAGGGTGAAAACAACAAAAACTTGGAAAAGCCTCTCACTCCACAAAGGGTCAGCAAGAGTTGGTAGTTGAAAGTGGGTCAGCATGCCTTTTCAGTGGGCTGTTTTGCTGGGCTGCATGGCAACCCTGTCCCTCGCTATAGTGTCTGGCAGTGTTTTGCCATTGCAGAACACACAGAAAGAGCTCACAGATGTCATTACTGGTTACAAGATCTCCTCCTTTTTTCTGTCTTACATTCATAAAAACAAAGATTAATTCATGAAAATCATTCAAAACAGCTAGTGATTTACTAAAGCAGTGCCCATCATTGGTTTAATTTTCTGGCAAGTAGGCAGCGTTTGTTAAATGCATGTCAATATAATTAAGTCAGGAATGGGCAAGAATTTTTTTGTGATAATTTTTTATTATTGTTTTGTTGTCAACCAGCATGTATCTTTCCTTAGGAATTTATTACCTGATAGTCTCAAAAATAAAGACTTGAGTACTCATTTTGGGATATTCTCCAGCTGATGAGTACTACATAGAATTTGTCACTACGTGAAAAGATATGTTATGCTCAATTTTGCTTCAAACTCAAAAGGATTGTATATAATTAAAATAGTTCATTAGCTGATTGTAAAGAAAAATACTAGAGAGCATCAGTTTTTGTGAAGATATCAAAACTGTAGATCCATTTTTGCTATGGCAGATTGGTATGCAAAGGCTCCTTGTTCTGTCAGTTTTTTGGTCAACAACAGAGCATACAACTGCATTCATAAAAAGGGATTGCTGCGTTAATGCTGACTTGTCTGTAGGTTGAAAGATGCAGAAGGAAACTGCAGTTTTAAGAACAATGATAAAGTCAGCTGAACGATTCTTTACCTGTAAGTGAAGCTCCAAATAGTGTAAAATAGTGTCTCTGGAGAAACAGACCATTTGCAGTGAAGTAATACTATTAATTTGCAAGGAGATTTTTAGAGAACTTTGTTCACCATTTCTGGCTCTAAAGTACAGATGATAGCAGATCAGTACAGTGAAATAAAATGTTACTGAAAGATTAAAGGAAATAAAAATTCTAGCCACCTTTTTTCATTTTAACACCATTCCTAGGCCCAGCAGAGATATTCTTCCTATGGAAACTGAAAGGCATCTCATTTGCCAAGGAGTAACAGACTACCAGAGTTATGTCACATCCCTTTAGGTTAGTCAAAGTATCTGCTGCTTCCTCTGGAGAGTGACCACTGGAGAGAATTACTCACTTAATATTTTACAGCCTTTTAATATAATTGCTTAATTACAGTATTTAATAAAATTGGTGGTTATTTTTTGTTTGAGCAGAGCATTACCAGTCTGGGGTAAGAAAGAGACAAGCCTATTTATGCTACTAGATAGGAGACCTAGACTGGCCAGATTTAAATTACTGGCAGAATTTAGAGAAATTAATAATAAAGGCAGAAATTCAGAGACCAGCAAGAAAATCTTCACAATAATGTATACATTTCAGAGAAGACAAAATATTAATAAACACCCTGCTGCATATTTTCAATAACTTTAAAACTATATTTTTAATTCATTGTTAGAAACTGGCATAAGACTTATGAAAAATAGCAAGCACTTGTGAATGGGTATGTCAACCAATCAAAGCTATTCCTCTGTCAAAAGACCTTCCAGTCTTACAGTTGCTAGCTGATATTTTCACGCACCGTTAGCAGCCAGTATCAGCTCTTTACCCACTCCTGACACCCAAACACATGGTGCGTGGAAAAACTGAAACACGATGAGTTTGGCTGCTGTAACATCCCAGTTTTGAGTAACTGGCAATCTGATGGCAATGGAGTTGCATTGGTCTTTGTAGGAGTGAGGAAGACTATATCCTAAGCAAGCTAGAATAATGCTTTTTGTGCTTGAAAGATTAACTGATACTTTCAGAAAGACAATTTAGAATGCTGTTGGTAAGTTTCTTGTTGACAAACATGGACAAATGCAGGCTATCTCACTGGTGACTTGTCTCTCACTCTCCCAGGGTTGTGTTGGCTTGAGACAGTGTTTCCTCATCAGGAGTACCCCTAAGCACTGTGTCCTCTGACCACCTGCTTTTCTCAGCAGGCCAATGGCTTCATTGCCAAGCCATGACACTTAGCTATTTCTGCAGCTCTACACAACCCAGGGAAACCCTTAAGCCAGATTTTCTGTCCAAATGCATTAGTCCTTGAGAAAGGTTTTGTCTCAGTAATTTTGCTCTCTACACCACTAGTGCAATGAAAACATCATCAGAAGAATCTGACATCTGGAGTAATATTTACCAGACATTAAGATACACGATTTTAATATTGTGGAAAGTACATTTATGAAGAAATAAGCATATAACATACCACTTCCAAATGTAAAACACACATACCAGAACCTTAATAAGTAAGGTTTTTCGTGTAGTCAGTGATAAAGTTGCAATAAGAAGTCCAAGGGCAATCAAAAGAGACTTCAGGGCCAAATTAGACAAATGGCTAAGGGATCAGGAGAACAAGCAGTGTTCTCTATCCTTTCAGTTGCAGAGAATGATGAGGGAGGAAACAGGAAGACTCAGCAGGTAAGTAAGTGGCTCTGGGGCTGGTGTCACTGGCAAAACTTTGAGTTTTTTGATCATCAGTTTGTCACATGACATCAGGCCTGCTGGTGACAGATGGTGTACACCTGTCTCAAAAAAAGAAAAAGAACTTTGAGCAGCAGTTAGCACGGCTCACTGAAAGAGCTTTAAACTCAATTTGAAAGGGGAAAGAGACAAAACCAGGCTCATTAGAGATAAGCTTGGGGGCAGCATGCCAGTGTTTGGTGGACAATGTGGTTATTGATGTCCTCTGGTCTGATTCACAACACGCTGAGTACATTAGGGCACATTTGGAATGTCCCTGTACTAATGCACACAGCACCCTGGCCATCTCAGTAGAGGCAGTGAATGGAGATCCGTGCAACAGCAAAGACACTAGAGTTGTTAATGTATTAGAAACCACAGAGGAACCTGATAACAGTCACATAGGAATTAGGGCTTCTCCCTACAAAAAGGTGGAGGGATCAACCGTCCAACTTAAGTGCATCTGTACCAACGCACACAGCATGGGTAACAAACAGGAGGAGCTGGAAGCCACTGTGCAGCAAGAAAACAATTATCTAGTTGCCATCATGGAAACATGGTGGAATGACTCATACAACTGGAGTGCTGCAATGGATGGCTATAAACTCTTCAGAAGGGATAGGAAAGGAAGGAGAAGAGGTGGTGGAGCCATGTATGTTAGGCAGTGTTTTGATTGTCTAGAGCTTGGTGATGGTGATGAAAGGGTCAAGTGTTCATGGGTAAGAATCAAGGGGAGGGCTAACAAGGCAGACATCCTGGTGGGAGTCTGTTGAGGACTACTCCACTAAGATGAAGAGGCAGATGAAATATACTGTAAGCAGCTGGGAGAAATCTCATAATCACTAGCCCTTGCTGTCATGGGGGACTTCAACTTACCAGATGTCTGCTGGAAATACAACACAGCAGAGAGGAAACAGTCTAGAAGGCTTCTGGAGTGTGTGGAAGACAATTTCCTGACACAGCTGGCCAGTGAGCCTACTAGGGAAGGTGTCCCACTGAACCTGTTGTTCACAAAAAGGACTTGTGGGCAATGTGAGGGTTGGAGGCTGTCTTGGGCACAGAGATCATGAAATGATTGAGGCTTCTCTTCTCAGAGAAGTAAGGACAGTGGTCAGGAGAACTGCTACCTTGGGTTTCCGAAGGGCAGAGTTTGACCTATTCAGGAGGCTGTTTGGCTGAGTCCCTTGGGAGGAAGCTCTGAAGGGCAAAGGAGTCCAGGAAGGCTGGACATTATTCAAGAAGGAAATATTAAAGACGCAGGAGCAGACTGTCCCTGTGTGATGAAAGACAAGTTGGCAGGGAAGAAGACCAGCCTGGCTGAATAGAGAACTTTGGCTGGAAGACAGGGGGAAAAAAAAAAGGAAGTTTATGACCTTTGGAAGAAGAGACAGGCACTCAGGAGGACTACAAGGGTGTTGTGGGGTTATGCAGGGAGAAAATTAGAAGGCCCAAAGCCCGACTAGAAGTTAATTTGGATATTGCAGTAAAAGGCCTTAAAAAACATTTCTGTAAATACATTAACAACAAAAGGAGGGCTAAGGAAAATCTCATTCCTTTGTTGGATGCGAGGAGAATCATAGTAATAAAGGATGAGGAAAAGGGCTGAGATACTAAATGCCTTCTTTGCCTCAGCCTTTAAAAGTAACAGCCTTTAAAAGTAAGTCCAGTTGTGCTCCAGGTACCCAGCCCCCTGGGCCAGAAGACAAGGATTAGGGAGCAAAATGAAGCCCCGATAATCCAAGGGAAAAGGTTAGTGACCTGTTGCACCACTTGGACACCCACAAGTCTATGGGACCAGATGGGATACATCCAAGGGTACTGAGAGACCTGACAGAGGTGCTCACCAAGCCATTTTCAATTATTTATCAGGAGTCCTGGCTAACTTGGGGGAGTACCAGTTGACTGGAAGTTGGCAAGTATGATGCCAATCTACAAGAAGGGCCAGAAGGAGGATCTGGGAAACTATGGGCCTATCAGTCAGATCTCAGTGCTGACGAGGGTTATGGAGCAGAACGTCTCAAGTGCCATCATGCAGCACATACAGGAAAACCAACCAATCAATCAGTTCCAGTCACCATGGGTTCATGAAAGGCAGGTCCTGCTTGACCAGTCTGATCTCCTTCTGTAACTAGGTGACCCACTTAATGGATGAGCGAAAGGCTGTGGATTTTGTCTACCTAGACTTTACTGAAGTCTTTGACAGTGTTTCCCACAGCATTCTCCTAGAGAAGCTGTAGGCTAATGGCTTGGATGGGTGTACTCTGTGATGGGTAAAAACCTGACTGGGTGGCTGTGCCAAAGAGTTGTGATGAATGGGGTCAAATCTGGTTGGTGATGTTCCCCAGGGCTCAGTATTGGGGCCAGTTCTGTTTAGTCTCTTTCTGAGTGATCTGGTTGAGGAGATCAAGTGCACCCTCAGTAAGTTTGCACATGACACCAAATTGGGTGGGAGTGTTGATCTGCTGGAGGGTAGGAAGGCCTTACAGAGGGATCTGAACCTGCTGGATCCATGGGCTGAGACCAATTACCTGAAGTTCAACAAGTCCAAGTGCTGTGTCATGTACTGGGGTCACAACAACCCCAGGCAATGCTACAGGCTTGGGGAAGAGTGGCTGAAAAGCCACCTGTTAGAAAAGGACCTGGGGGTATTGGTCAACAGGTGGTTGAACATGAGTCAGCAGTATGTCCCGGTGGCCAAAAAGGCCAACAGCATCCTGGCTTGTATCAGGAATAGTGTGGTCAACAGGATCAGGGCAGTGATCGTCCACCTCTACTCAGCTCTGGTGAGGCCCCACCTCGAATCCTGTGTTCAGTTTTGGGCCACTCACTACACGAAGGACTGAGGTGCTGGAGCTTGTCCAAAGAAGGGCAGAGAAGATATGAAGGATCTGGAGCATAAGTCTTACAGGGAGCGACTGAGGGAACTGGGGCTGTTTAACTTCCAGAAAAAAGGGTGGCTGTGGGGAGACCTTATTGCTCTCAACAACTACCTGAGAGGACGTTGTAGCATGGAGCGTGTTGGTCTCTACTCCCAAGCAATAAGTGATAGGACAAGAGGAAATGGCCCCAGGTTGTACTAGGGGAGCTTGAGATTGGATATTAGGAAAAATTTCTTCATGGAAAGAATTGTCAAACAGAGGAACAGGCTGCCTAGGGAAATGGTGGAGTAACCATCCCTGGAGGTGTTTAAAAGACATGTAGATGTGACACTTAGGGACATGGTTTAGAGGTGGACTTGGCAATGATAGGTGTACACTTGGACTTGATGATCTTAAACATCTTTTCCAACCTACATGATTCTGTGATTTTAAGTAGACAGCTCACAGGAAGAGTTCTGGTAAAGCAAATGTATTTTGGAAAAGATAATCTAGTGATGCATACGTGACCAAGTCTTCAACAGATTTGTGGATGTGAAGTCTGAGAGAGATGTTGGTACTCACATAGGCAGGCATTAGTTTTACACTGGCTGAGCTGGTTAGATGAATCTGAACACTTTTTGCCATCTACTTGAAAGTGGTTTGATGTCAGAGCAATGTTTAGTTTAGCACCAGGAAAGAAGAAAACCAGTTACAATTAATAGCTACTCTAACAGTGGGTGAAAGTGTCTGTCCCAGAACTGACAGAGCATGTATGATAGGAAAAGGACTGTGCCCTCAGGAATCTCAAACCACATTTAAATATCAGAGGAATCACAGGGTCAATACCATAATCATAATCATTGCATCATACAGAAGGCATTACAGTAGATAGGGAAAATATTGCAAGAATTAAGATAGTTGATGAAACATGGTGTTAAAACGTGTATTTTAGCAGGAAGTTTAAAGTCATTGTCTTTTGATGTATGGTACTGCAACCTTTGTAGATGGCTCGTTTCCTTCCTACATGCAAGAATTCAGCTCACAACCACAAATAAAGGGTTTTTTAAATGTAATATTAAAATTGCATTAGGAATTTGTCGATGTTAAACCCAAACAAATTGTCAGGTATCTGAACTCTGCTAGCCTTGAGCAAGACCTAAAATCTCTTTGGGATTTGAGGACCATAGCTGGAAAACATACTGAATTCTGCAACCTAGATCATGGCTATTGGATGTTTTTTTCTCCTAGCACAAACTGAGATCCACACAATATTGCTTACAGTTGAAAGACATGTAAGATCAGGATAATACCTGTATAATTCCAGAGATGGAGACGTATGAAGGAGGAGAGGGAATTTCTCAGAGAAGCCAGGTAGAAGCCACTATTTCTCCCAGCCTCAAACTCTTCTCATTACTTGTTAGCTCTGCAGCACTCTGTTCCCTGCTGCCTCTGAAAAGCAAGGAACAGAGCTGTGAATGTGAAGCAAAGCCTAAGCAGAAACTTCAAACTTGTACTGGAATACACAAAGAGAAGTAGATTGACATTTTGTGTTACAGCTGATTGTTTTGCTGGGGTCATATATTGTGAGTCAAATTTACATGGTTTTTAAAATGTAAATTAAATAGCTGTAAAGCAGGAGTAACAGCAAGCAAAAGGCAAAATAAGGATTTAAATTTCTATTATAATAGCACTCAGAATTGTCACCAAACCATGATGAGAATAGCAGACAAAGAATTTAAAAAGAATAGTGCCTCTGCTCAACAACTGACAGATTTGTTGTCTGTCTGTCCTGGATAGAAAGCTATGTGCAATTACTATGCTCTGCAGCTCCTAGTATTCCAAACATTGGCAAGTGGACTGACAGCACTAGCAGGATGCACACTATGGGAATGATAACCTTTGGCATTACTTTCTTTTAACAAGCCTAACTCAGATCTTTCATAAACTTCTGCAAAGGACTCGGGGGAAGGGAGGAAGGGGAGGGATATATGTCTTCCCCTATGGACTCATAACCTAAGAGTCTAACACTTCATGAGAAATGTAGATTTCCATTTTACAGTATTAAGAAAGAAGAACCAGGATCAACGAATTTTAAAAGTGAGTGATAAACTGATAGAATTTTTCACAACTATAATTATAGACAATGAAGATTGCATTTAAAAAAAAAAGTCCTTAAAAGTGGTATGCAATTGCATGACTTCTTTATATACTAATTATCGAAACAGTACACTTGTGAGAATATTCTAGGCAAATATCTAGCCATACTTGTATATGCCCATGGCAATGGTGAGCATCTTGTGCATGGGGTAGCTCTGTCTTTTTTATAAAATAACAAGCACCTACATTTGAGAACATCAAAGCTCTCCATTGCTCTTGTGATGCTGTAGTGTGTGCCAGTAATTAAAAAACTGGTAGTTGTTTTATTATCGGAGTGTGTCCACTTCAGTGAAACTAAGTTTCAGGGCAGTTAGGAAGCAGATCACACCATACAGTATTTTAAGCATGTAGAGCAACCTGGCAGGATGTCAAGTAATTATAGGAAAAGACAAGGACCTCCATAGGACAACTCAGATCAGCCAGAGACCTTAAGTTGTTTATAACTGTATCACTTTTTCTCTCCAAAAAAATCAGCTATTGAAGGGCTGCTTTTAAGTCAGCAGATGCAGAAATTCATCCACAAAGTCTATTACCAGCATTACTGGTGCAGCTATCTACATAGACTTGGCTTACTGTTTAACTTCTTTATGTTTCAGGTTACTGATTAGAATCTACTGTATATCTCTATGGGGGTAGTGTGAAGTCTGCTTAGTTAAGTAATAATTTATCTGCTTTGTGGTGGTTTTGGTGTAGTTTTAGTTCTAAAAATCACCATCATTATGCTTAAACAATTCGCAAAACACTTTGTTATGGCTTTCTGCTTATTTGTGTATATTCTTCCTCTGCCAAAAACTGCTGCAGTCCTATGCTTACTCAGGAATTAGTCTAAATGTAAATATCCCTCTGGAACACGGACACTTCTGAACAGACACAGCCACTGTGCAAGACAGAACAAGAAGGCTGTTCTGCACCATGTGTCTGATACACCTGACAGCACAAAAATGCAATCTTTGTGTCTCCTGCTAATGATCTGTCTGCATTTCCACTTCCATTGCCTCTGACTCATCTGTCGTCATCTGTTCTGAGATGAAGCCTAGCATAGAAGCTCTTACCCAGAGGTGTTTTTTTTGTTGTTGTTTGATATGGCGGAATGACATTTGGCTGCTTTTGAGTTTTCGGGGAATCCTAAATGTACCTCTGAGCATAATTTTGTTCCTAATACAGAAAATGAGTATATATTCTTAAAAGGTGTTCCATGATGCTGTCACAAAGTAGCTTTTTTTGTTTAAAGCAAATTTGCAAGCTACCATGTTTTTCAAGGGATCTTTGTGCTTTATGGAAAAAAAATCCAACATAAAAAGACTGTCACTAGTTAAAATGTATAACTTCTGTTACTGTAGATGCTCCTTGGCCGACTTTATTTCAGCAAACTTTTTTCTCTCTTCTAAATGCACATAATCCTCAGATTTATTCCATCCACATAAGCTGGCTCATTTCAAGTGATGTAAATGAATGTCTTCAGTAGGGGCTTTATGATTTACAGCCAAATGCTGCTACAGAGAAGCAGCAGCTTGTCTGTCTTAGCAATCTTAAGCCAACAGTAATCAGGTTTTCTGTTTCTGTCACAACCCTCGTCCCTCAGAGGCAGAGAAGGAAACGGGTCTTGCTGACTGCCCTGCTGAGGTTTCCAGCAAGAATCACTGGTATTCTCTGTGACTCTGGGGAAAACGTTCCCAAATGCGTGGCGCAGTAGATACCATGTGCTCTGAGGACTTCATTAAACTGGTCTACTCATACCTAAACAAGGTTGGAGAATTAAATTAGGAACTCATTCAGGCCTCGTTGCAGGCAGGGATGACCTTGGCATGGCCATGGTGACTACAGATGGGTGCTCACTGCTGACCATGGACTGCAGGGTGACTGAATCCCAAGACTACTGACCTCTGGCCAGAGACTGCTAACAGTCATGTGAGGGGGAAGTATTGGCGTGGTACTTGCCATCACTACTAGCAGAGTCCAACTCTGATGCCACAGAAGTATATTTCAGTCTTGGTCCTTTTTGTCAACTGATGTCTATGCTTAATAACCATATGTGTTTTAAAAATTCCTGAAGTAGATAATTACTGCCAGGATGTGAATACAGATGTTATCAAGGATTTAATTCCTTAATGATTTAAGATGGTGTGCTTCAGGGTTATTTTTTAAGTCACTGGAAAGTATCATGGAAGCTGATGGAGTGTCAGAGTTGCATACAGAAACAATTCACAAAGGTACTCTGGCTATTGGAGGTTTAACTTCTACTAGCTGTCCCACTACTGTTCCTGGGCAATCTGTATTTTATCTCAGGAACAAATAGGAGCTTTTTGGCACACAGAAAAAAATGTAAAATCCAAAGGGCTGATCTTTTTTGTCATACCTGTTATCACGTAAATCCATAGTTAGTATACTATTGAAGAAATTATTTGTACTAATACAAAAATCAGAAATTGACATAAATGCAACTGGAAGATCAATGAAAGGAATTTTTTAAGTATTCTGTTAGCACCTTTCTGACCACAAAAATGGTCAGAGGGCTGGAACAACTCTCCTGTGAATAAAGGCTGAAAGAATTGGAGTTGTTCAGCTTGAAGAAGAAAAAGGTCCAGGGAGACCTTATTGCACCTTTCCCTATATAAACAGGGCTTACAAGAAAGATGGATAGACACTTTTTATCAAGGCCTGTAGTGTCAAGACAAGGAGCAATAGTTTTAAATGGAAAGAGGGTAGATTTAGGTTGAACATAACAAAATTTTTTTTTATGATGAAGGCAGTGAGAGAACTGAAACAGGTTGACCAGAGAAGTTGTGGATGCTTCATCACTGGAAGTGGTCAAAGTCAGGTTGGACAGGGCTTTGAGCAACCTGATATACTAAGATATCCCTGCCCATGACAGGGTCGTTGGAAGTGGATGATCTTTAAAGGTTCCTTCCAACCCAAACCATTCTGTGCTTCTCTGACTTTATGGAATAGAAGCTCTTGAGTTTCTCATTGCACATCTTTGTAGCTGCCACTTTCAATACAAATCTATTAGGCAACTTTCTGTCCTTCAAATCCTTTTCTGGTGTGATAGTAAGAGTAAGAATTCTATCTTCTACTTTCCTTGCAGAGCCTTCAAAGATACCTAGCTTTAATGGAATTCTGTGGGGAGGGAGGACTGAGTTTGCTGTTTGCTTTGTCCTTAAGTAGAAAATTTGAGGGGTTGGTTCTGTGTAGTATATAAAAATACAAATAATGTGCTTAATCTAGAAGGCATGAGAGAGTTTGTTTTAAAAGCAAGAATAAAAAAGTATGTTCTTGCATGGCTGTGTTACTGGCTCATAAAGTAGTTATGTGTTTCAGAAATCACATCTAGTTATCACAGATTACTGGTCATAGGTTGGCATGAAATTGCAGTATGGCTCAAACAAGATGAATTCTCATTCAGGATCAATGTTCTCTTATTTAGGACATGACAAAACAAAATTTTAAAAGTTTGAGCTGTGTGTCATCATAGCATTTCTCCTTTTTTTGTCCCTTAATTTTCTTTAGACAATTGTCTTTTCTAGTCAAGGCATTTTGGTATGCTAAGTGAAAGATAGAAACTTGAAGTAATATAAAATTACAACAAATAAAATGTCAAATGTAAAAAAATATTAGTACCATTTGGTTTGAAGGGTTTATAGGATGATAGTAACTCAAGTCTCACATCTTCTAGTCTTGTTAAGCAACATTTAAGAAAACCACAATACAAGGGGCATTTTAGATTCCTATTTCACAGAATCACAGAGTGGTTGGGGTTGGAAGGGACCTCTGGAGATCATTTAGTCCAACCCACCTGCTAAAGCAGGTTCACCCAGAGCAGACTGCACAGGAATGTGTCCAGGTGGGTTTTGAATGTCTCCAGAAAAGGAGATTCCACAGCCTCTCTGGGCAGCCTGTTCCAGTGCTCTGTTACCCTCAAGGTAAAGAAGTTTCTCTTCATATTCAGATGGAACCTCCTGTGCTTCAGTCTGTGCCCATTGCCCCTCATCCTTATGTTGGGCATCACTGAAAGGAGTCTGATCCCATCCTCTTGACACCCACCCTTGAGATATTTATAAACATTGATGAGATCACCTCTCAGCCTTCTCTTCTCCAAGCTGAATAGACCCAGCTCTTTCAGTCTTTACTGACAAGAAAGATGCTCCAGACCCCTCATCATCTTTGTAGCTCTCTGCTGGACTCCCTCCAGTAATTCTTTGTCCTTCTTAAACTGAGGAGCCCAGAACTGGACACAGCCTCATATTGCATGAAACTGGATCAAGATCCTAAAGTAACATAAATGAACAACTCATAAAAATTTACACATGAAATAGCTGAATCTAATTTAGGAAAGCTGCGTATTCCTCATTTGACAAACTGAAGTTCTTACCATTTCTCTCCTTCTGATTTAGTGTTTGCTATATGTGTACGAAATATTTATATTTCCAATGCTGCATTCACAATATAGAAAACTAAAGGTAAAAAATATAGTAGGAAGAAAGTATTCTTCAATGTTTCTTGTCAGATGAGCAAAATGGCAAGTGAAGCTTAGCATCTAAGCTACTGATGAGACATCTCGATCACTGGTGATGAAACTGTAGCCTAACAAATCAAGCTGAGCTGCACTGAGGCACTGGAAATACAGGGTTTTCAAAGTCTGGGCCCAGTTTTCCTGGAGTCTGCATGATTCTGTGTTATTATTTATCAACATCATCCATTCATGCTTCACTTAGTCAAGTCAAGTGGGATATACATACTGCGGTTAGATTTGGGGATAGCTATACATAGTCTTTGTATATGAATGAGAATGTTGTTGGATTTGCAATAGGAGTTTCAGACAAAAACAAAAGGATTATGAAAAAGCTGTGTAAGTCTATCCAGCAGCTGAACAGACCTTGATTTCATGGTACACTAATAGAGGAATTTCTCCTGGGGAAAATAAATGTATACTAGCCCAGAGATATG
Source organism: Patagioenas fasciata (assembly GCF_037038585.1). NCBI lineage: Eukaryota > Metazoa > Chordata > Aves > Columbiformes > Columbidae > Patagioenas > Patagioenas fasciata. The sequence continues at coordinate 24,886,480 of NC_092560.1, read as the reverse complement.
TTATTTTCTTAAATGATAAGAAGAGTAAAGAGATCAGCTAAAACTCAATATTTACTTTGAGTTGCAGGAGGCTAGTTTTTCTCTGAAACTTGTCCTGCATCTCTAAAACTCTGTGTATAACTGTGTTTTTTGCAGAAATAGGAGTGGATCAGTTTGCATTGTCAAATGAGTAGAGTGAGGATGCAAGTACAGTTTTGCCCATGGATACTGTGATCACAAGGACATCATAGTTTTTAGCCCTTCAGCTCAACAAGAGCGACGGTCTGCTCTTTAGTCACCAGCTTGCATTGCACCAACCTCACATTCCTATTCTGTCTCTGAAAGGCAAATACCTTCTTACAAAACAGCCCCACACACCCTCTGACATGCTCCATGATTCCTAGCAACAACCAAGCCCAGCAGCAATGGATATGTGCAAGGTCCTGGGGCGTTTTGCACTTGCAGTCAGCTTATCTCACTCTGCAATCACCAGTTCCTTTCAAACGCTGTTTTTCTGTCTGGGTTAGCAGAAGTAGAGCTCAGTACTATTCACGTACAAATCAGTGGCAGTTCCAGATGGTTCCCAGAAGACATTTATGGCCCATGTGGACCATGAAGGTAATTTTTAACCTCTGGGAGAGGCACTCTGGCATAGGGTTCACAGCAGTACTAGCATACACACAGATGAAGGGGTGCAATTTGAAGGCAGCAGGAAACAAAATCTGCTTTCTTCCATCAGACACAGGGAATCAACTACTCCTGTTAACTCTGTGATTCTTTCCTAAATTGCTGTTATTTAGTCTTTGAAAATTATGGGTCTCTGTTGGTACCTGCAGCTGCTAACCAACCCACTGGATCAAGGGCTTTGAAGTGCAAACATTGCAGACAGCCAAATGTCAGCTGCTTGGAAACTTCCCACATGGAAGGATTTAGGAGCACCCCTGACTGTCAGGAAGATTTTATTTAAATTGGAAGGCCTTTCAAGGGAAAAATGTACCTCTGTTTCAATTGTAGAAAAAAAAAAAAAAAAAAAACAACAAACAGCAGGCATAGAACTTCTCAGTCCCACCTCTGCTCTCATTCAAGAGAGTTTAAGCATCAAATCATGGACAGTTAACACAACCTTGAGTGACAATTTTTTCTCATGGATGAAAAATGAACACAATTCTATCTTTCAAGTAATTTTTAGGGTAGGAAAGATAAAAACTTCACTCTCTAGATTCTATTTGTATTTTTAATGTGCATATTAGGGATAAAAATATCTAGGGTGAGATGACTTAGAAGTAATTTTTTCCATCAGAAGGTCACTGCTTCATGGTGGCAGTGTTAGGTGCTCATCTGCTCTAACTTCTGGATAAGAAAAGGTGAGTTGAAAAGAAATTTGGCTCTTCTTTGAGCTCAGTAGTTGGGTTGAACACACAGTATCTTACAGCTGGGCACCTAACCCAATGCAGGTTGCTACCTGTCAGAAATTAAAAATGCATTTTCCATGGGATATCTCAAAATATTTTTCTATTCGTGAAAATTTAACCACTCACTGTTTAAATGTAGAGAGTAACTGTGTATAGTTACAGACCATGTAAGTCCACACTCTTTTTCTTCCCACTGTTCATCAGAGCATACAATGATTATTAATTAAAATTTTAAATATTGGAGCATTGCATGCAGTGTAAGAACAGACAAAAGACTTCACAGATAAATATACTTGCATGAGCAGCTGTAGTTTTTGCAAGATGACACCTATGGCCAGGGAGGTTTCCATCACAGGAACCATATTCACCATACAAAGTTTTTCCTTTTAAACCAGGGGTGTCAAACACATTTTCACCAGGGACCACATCAGCCTCACAGTCGCCTTCCAAGGGCCAAATGTAATCTTAGGACTTTATAAATGTAGGAGTAGTTACTAAGTCCTAAAATTATATTGGGTGGAAATGAGTTTGACACCCCTGATCTAAGCTATCCTTGCCCTTTTTATAGCTGCGTCCACCCACATGTAAAAATAGGGCTTTTTCCCTGTCCGTTTGCTTGTGGAATACATTAAGGAGAATTCAGAAGTCTGAAGGAGGGCTGAATTTAATTATTTTATTGTATTTTAGTTATTGTGTTTCATTTCTAAAAATGATACCTGGCTCATTTGGCAGAAGAGTTGTGTTTAGTTCTCTCCAGATGAACATTTCCATGCGATGTGCATCTCAGTTTTGGGCTGAAGGGGAATGAGTTGAGAAGAAAACCAGTTCATTACAAAGTCATTATAGCCTGCTGTATTTTCCATTGAGGAAATCTCTTCAGTTGGTAGTTTCAGACAGTATTAGATACTGCCGTATTTAGAAGATGGGATCCTTAAGCGCTGCTTATTTTTATGCTTTGAACTGTTATTTGACAAGGTGGGTTTTTTTTTTCGATTGAGTCTTTTGAATTCTGGTTTGGCAATGAATGGACGCTGCTTTCACAAACCCTCTACAAAGTGCAGTTGAAAAGACACCATGCCTTATCGTATTACTGATTAAAATAGCATTATGTTTTTCTGGCGGTTTTCTGGTAGCACTGTCTATGGTAGCAAGTGAAATCTGATTTATATTTATGAGCTAAACTCCTCCCTCTGGAACCTTTTTTCTTTCACCTTCTCCTGTCAGAACTTTACCAAGAGCACTGATTTGTCACAATAAAACAGCACGGCTAGCAATTCTTTCTAATCCATCAAAATCCATTTGCAAATTTCTGTTTTGATTGGAACATCAACCAAAAACACACAGCTGATTCAGTAAGTGAAACTTTAAACCTTGGTAAGCTGCTGGAACTCTTGGAATAGTTACATCAAGTTGAGTACTTTTAAAATTACAAAAGCTTGAAAGGTACAGAATTGTCACAAGTCTGTTGGAAATACTTCACCTTGTCTAGGTGTTCTCCAGGTGTTGAGCATTTGAAAGTTTTGTTTTGGTTTGGTTTGGTTTGGTTTGGTTTTGGTTTTGGTTTTTTTTGTATCATAAAAGAGATGATGTTTTAAAGCCTTCTGCTTCTTTGAGCAGAAGGCATTCAGACATTAAAGTTAAATTACTAGGCATTGAGTTTCTTGGAAGAGAACCATTGTTGCCTGTCCATTACATGAAAGGCAGATACACACGAGAAAGTATGTGACACCCAGGAATGAACTGTTAATACAGAGTGCAAATCTCTAGGCATGGATACTTGTAGCACTGTGTATGCAATGCATGCAGCAGGTAATATCAGAGGTCAGCAGCAATGCTAACAGCTTTTTGCAGGAGTAACTTCATCTGCAGATCTACAAAGCAGGTAGAGGTAGGAGCCTTTCTGACACAGACTCTGCATGAGAACTGGATTTTATTTAGGACCCTGGCCTTCAAATGCCATTGCTTTTAATCCTCGTCTTGCAGGTAGCTTTAGTGAAATGTTGGATCTACCTGGTTGGCTGGCTACTGGCAATCATACTGGAATAAGAGAACATCTGCATGCAGCTTACACTCAGAGAACTTAAGAGTATACAGCAGTTACAAAATACAGTCCATTCCTTCTTAAATTTATTCTCTCAGTTACCTTCAATATTTACATATAGGCATGTGTTTGGTACATGAGTAACAAAAATAACCTTCCTCTGGTTCTTTACACCTTTTAACTTTATGTCATATAAAAAGGACTGATCTGAACTAAAGCACATGGACAAAGGGCAGTTGGAGGTAATTGTACTCCCTGGCATTCTGCAGTTCTGGTCCACACTCCTCATGGTAAGGTAGTGTTGTTCATGATGGTTGTTTGCCTCTTCTGTAATAAAATAATTAACAGATTTAGTGAACAAATTAGACATAGTCATTATTGTTTCTGGCAAGGAGATTTTTAACTTCATGCAAAAGCACGGAAGAAGTAGTAAAGAAGCAGTTCCTGTTAGGATATGACTCTCTGAAATAAGTCTATGATGAAAAACAAGGTTTCATGCTATAATTGCAACCATTTTGTTTCTACCTTGCAGTGAGCCACCTCTATGGATTTGGACTGATGGATGCTGAAGCAATGGTGATAGAAGCAGAAAAGTGGACAACGGTCCCTCCACAGCACGTGTGTGTGGAGAACACAGATCGCCAAATCAAGTAATACCCGCTGCCAAAACTCTTGCTGGCATAAACTTATGGAAAGAAATTTGGTATAATTTACTCCTCCCTTGCATTGTGTATAATGTGCCATTTTGAAAGCTCTACTGGGGATCTGTCACTTTCACAGTTGCCAGGTCATTGCCCTGTAAAGGGTGTTCCCTGCAGTGCTTGTAAAAAGGCTGTAGTTTATAGAATGCCCCAGAAGCTAGAGGTATAAAACAAGGCAGCCTGAATAGTGATTGGCTCTGATATAGATGATGAACCAAAGAAGAAGAATGTTTGGTTGAGTGCAGTGCAGTCACCTTCGTAAGATGAGTATGGACTTATCAATCCACGATCTAACAAACAAATACTCTTTTCATTAAAATACTGCATGATATTATCTCTCTCGAACAGTCTTAGGAGAATCTCTAGCTCAGAGGCTAAGACGAAACTGCTTTCCAAATGCTATGATAGGGTCTCTATAGAGCCAGGCTTAAGAGAAAAATCCTGTATGTGCATTCTGTGGATATAGGGACAGCATAAGTCATAAGTCACACTGCCAAAGTATGAAGATTATTGTTTGATAAATATTCTTGACATGTTCAATCAATAACTAGTATAGTCTGCAAGGATGTCGTGCCAGTTTAAACCAGCTGAGTCAGATGTTGTTTGATACAGTTAACATGTAATATTTGCTATTACGTAAGCAAGGACTATGGCTATGCCAGGCATTTCCTGGGCTTAACAACCAGCTGTGATCCCACGACAATCCCAATAATTCTCAGCTGGCCACTAATCCACAAAAATGCTGAGTCCCAAAGGCTTATTCCTGTTAGAGGTTTTTCACTGCCCTCTTTTAGCATGCGTACATGCTTAACAGAAAGACAGGTAGTTGCCATTAGCTGTAGTGAAATAATTACCCTGTGGCTGTCTTATTTTACAGAACAAGCAAGAAATGCTGATACTGTTTTGTATGCTTATATTATAGAACAATACGACCTGACAGTGTTGTCCGTTCAATTTACAAAGCCACTGGCTGTTCAGATAACCCTAACCACCATGTGATTTACCTGGAGCATGTCGTCGTGCGCATCACTATTACTCATCCTCGACGTGGAGACTTGGCAATTTACCTAACATCTCCTTCTGGAACTCGGTCACAGCTCTTGGCCAACAGGTATAGTATGACAACACAACTTCACAGTCCAGTCAGCATGCAGAGCCTGCACTGAGATTGCAGCATCAGCAAAGAACAGTCAAATCGTTACAGTATGTTGGCTGGCAGACACAGGCTAATTATTTTTTCTGAGAGAAATAGAGTGAAGGGCAAATGAACTCAAAGATGACAATTTCTGTCTTTATCAGTAGGCTGGCTGGGAAAGGTGTCATCTTCAAAACAAAGATTAGTCAATTTCAATAGTCTTTTTTGGCTCACCAATTTTTTTGACGGCTGGGAAATGTGAAGAAAATAGTAAAAGGCTCAGTGTTATAGAAGGAAGCTGAATGAAAGTGACTTTCTACATACTATTGGCACTTATTTTCCATTTTTCTTCTTTCTCTGCTAGTAATAAAAATAAGACAGAATAATAGTTCTTTACTACTATTTTCTTTAAGCTTTGTGAATATGGTTATGACTCCTGATGTCACCAGTTTCCGTGTCCTGTTTTTCCCCTTTCATATTGAAGTAGTGTGCTCAATCCATGAAAGGCTCCTAGTAGGACAATGCTGAGAAGTTGCTCTAATACTTTGAAATCAATGGGTGTACTTGAAAACAGCCTATTAAAATTTTAAAAGTCAGCCATTTCCTTCATCCCACAAATCTGAAAAGGATACTTGCTTTTCAACGTCTGGCCACTATAACATCGTCTTTTTAAGAAAGACAATTCATTTTTCTCATCCTGTTGCCTCTGTGTTATGATCTTGGAGAAACTGTGACACTGCATCAAACTGTCTCTTTTTATCCAGACTGGACTCAAGTTAAGTATCTGTTTATCCAATGCAGTATTTCCAACATTAGTGCAATTTCAGTCCCTGTAGATGAGGTGCATCATTAGTATTTCTGTTCAGCAAACTGAAAGACTTCCCAGTGATATTTCTATTTCTCTAATCTACTGGCAGAGATTTTCTTGGAAGAAAACGCTGGCAGTCCTTCCCAGGTAAATCTTGTTAAATCAGTGGTCAAGAGCACTGCTTCCTACCAGAGATGGTTACAGCTCTAAGAAACCCCAGAAACCTTCTCACACTCTACCCCATTTCTAAATGTGCAAATAAGTTACAGTTATTATAAAAAAATGCTCCTATACTGCTCCAATTGGCTAGAAATCTTCCTGATGAGACCATAGTATAGTAGGGAAGCTTTTTTGCTTGGTGACTAGCAGATTTGGGTAACTGCCATTCTGGTGGACACAGAGCATGGCTTGACACAAAAGCTGATGTTAGCTGATGTTATGTAGCTCTGAAATGGTGAAAACTATCAAGTGTCAGGTCTATGTTGTGAGAACTCTTCTGCCATCCCACTTGAGTCCTCACAAAAGCTTGTATCTCCAGTCCTACTCTTCTGGGCTTTTAAGGAACTGGGAGTGACCTGCTTTCCAAACTTCCTCATCATCCACATTTCCCAAGCCAGATTTGCTGATATAGTGACTATCCAGCCCTGGAGACTTACACGTCTTCCTGTCCCTTAGTGGTAGAAGGACTTATCTTTCCTCTTGAAAGGAAGGATCTGATCTGGAGACAGGTGGATTTCAAATGGATTTGGTTCTTACTGAAGTGTGAACCCAGATTTTCATTACATATTAGGTCAGTTTAACAGAAAATATATACTCAGAATACTCTTCAAGCTGTAGACACTAATCAAACAGAGAGAAATTTGTTATGGAATCTTGGGGCCCTCTAGAATCAATCCTGTGTTTCATTACAAGTGTTGTCAGTGCCTTGCTGATAATAAAGCACATGGACGCACACATCTATGTATCGCCCTGCTACACGGAACAAATAATTTGGCTTCTGCTAACTAGTGCAGAGGCAGATGTCTACCCTCTAAGCAGCTATAAAACAGACTTTTGTTTTTCTGTTTGAAGAAATCCTTCTTTAGTTTTCTATTCCATTTTCATGCAGCAGTTCTTCCTTATTTGAAAATTTAAAAAAAAAAAAAGAAGTCATCCAACTAGATGTCCAAACAAAACAACCTCGTGTAAACCCAGTGGTCTTAACGCAGCTAACTTTTGGCTCTAGGCTTTCATGTCTTGCAGCTGACTCACAGCAAGTGGGAGATAAAGACATTCCAGTATTCACAGTTCACCTCTAGTGATGACCAGTATGTGGAATAGGTACAAAGTTTAATTCAGTCTCTTTGTAACCACTACACCTTAGAAAGTAATTATTTTCTGTACCTGTGGTAGAGAGAAAGCGAATGCATGTATTAAAATAAGGTGATGTTCAGCTGTTAATTATCCTATACTATCAAAAGGCTAATTAAAAAAACCCAAGAAATCTGAAAGGCTTTTTAATGTTTTGCCACTTTCCAAAAAGCAAATTATTCATGACAGAGCAAATATTCTTCTGGTCACACCAGAAATTCCTCTCCCATGCAAGCTTCAGAAATATACTGACTTGTCAGTCACATCTGGCTGAAACAACCAACTCTGAGTTACTATTATTATGGAATAAATGTATTTTGCGAACTCTAGGTTTGGAATACCTAGCATCTTCGCAAGACCTTTGTTAGGTTAAAGGGATGGATATGAGCACAGTACTTTGCAAAATGGTATTTCAAGGCTTGATTTCCTTGGTCTTGCTGGAAGAAGTCTTACAGCTTAGTGGTCTTGCAATTCGTAGTATACTTAGTGTTGTTGAGTGTATATGTTTTATCATCCTGTTATAAAATAAAACTCGGAGTAGGAGTGTTGTTATTCACTGATACGATAATTTAGTCACAAGGAATTTGGTTTTTTAAGTATTATTGATGAGGGTGTCAGAATAAATTATTCAAGTACAAGTAGCGTGCAGAGATGCATTGGCAGCAAGCAGTCTGCTTTTTTTTTCTACAGGCAAAGGTCCCAGAGGCTGTTGTACATTGCTACTACCTGACTGAGACACTTTTCTCCGACATACAAGATCTTTTAATGTGCACGTACATGATTAATAGCAGCAATACCAGCTGTTTTTACTGAACCCAGGGAAAACCTCATTGCTTTACCATTACTCATCTGGGTTTAATTTGAAACAGTTTGCTGGTAAAATGTCTTAAAGTGCAAAAGGTATATTTTACACATGTGTACTTCTTCTTCACCAATTCTGGAAGAAGAGTCATTGTGTAGTTTCTGGTGCACTGATGAGTAGGTCCCCAGGGCAACATCTGGTCTTTTTTCTGCATATTTTTTCCTTAATGTTGGCATCCCCTAAAATGACTTCAGTAAGAAAACTTTTTAGTCAGAGGCGATGTGGATTCCTTTGCAGGCATTTGGTGGATTACACTGTCACTGGCTTGAGCCTCATGTGCATTCTTCAAAAACTGCATTACAGGGAACATCTGCTTTGTTGTTTGGAAAGTACTAAACATGATTACATTGGATGTACTGCAGCAGAGGAAAACACAGGCTTGGAAAGTGCTGGCTGGTGTGAGGCTGAGGCTACAGTTAAGTCCAAAGGGGAACAGTATCCCGTTTTTAAAAACAGTTGGCCATTGGATTTGGCAGCATGGGTTTCTGAGTGTTTCTGAGATGTACCAAGGTCAGTTCTAACAGACACTCAGTACAGGGGGGCTGGCTATAAGGGACGAGCTAAATACAAAGAGGATAGAAGAAGCAAACTTAGGGCTCGTTTGTCTCCCACTGAAGTCATGGCTTGTTTAATTCTTGCCCTTTAAATTTAAAGCAGCTGCTGCCATTCGAACTGCGTAACTGAAATTTTTTAGCCACGTCGTGGCAAGTTTCCAGGCCACTAGCTTCCTATGCTTATATGGTACTGACATTAATAATATCTCTGTTCAGTAACAAAGGGAAGTATTCTCATGGCCATCTTTTTCCTATCATGAAACCTTAGATAATCGCTAAATTTTAATAATACCCTCCTCTGTGGGTAACTCTTAGATCAAAAACAAAATATTCTCATCTGATCTTTCTTGCTAGTTTGCTTCATAAAATGTCTCGGTGATCAGAAGTAGAAGAAACCTTTTCTTTATAGGAAGACATTTTTATTTTTGGACCAGTCCGTTTTATATCTTTATTGTGGTTTACACATTATACTCTAATAACAAAACCAACATTTTACATATCCAAATTTGATGAAAAGGATAAGGCCAACCTTGATGCTGAGTCTCACTGTTGCAGTAACTGAAAAGGATTCCGTAGTGGTATTATTAAGTCCAGGATGAGCAGCAATAATCCTCTGCTTGTATAATAGTATGTCTACAGGATGAAGCAGTTCTTGGAACACTGTTTCTCCCAATTCATACTTGCCATGTTTAATTTCGTTCAGGTTGTCTGTATATTTTTTCTTTTCGGGGGTGGCTGAAAAGACATCCAACTACCCTTCTACCACCAATTCTATGAACTGCATTTGCAATGTCAATTCCTCTAAAAATCTTTTTTCTTTTTTTCTTTTTTTATTTGTTATAACCTGATCGTATTAGCATTAGATAGGGTGGGGAGCTCTGGGGATACAACAGACACAACATCAATTAAAAAAAAAAGGCAAACTTTTTATTTCTTTTATCAAAAAGTGAAAAAATACTGTTGATTTGTTCAGCTCTGCAGAAAAGATTCAGGCTTTATGTGCAAAAGAGTAAATGAATTAATGTAAGTGACACTATCCCTCGTGTAACTCCAAAACAGATCCTGGAACTTGCTCAAAGGAAGATGTGGAAAAAGAATGAAGTGCAATATATCTAAGATTTAAAGTGACTCGTGCCTTTCTTTGATGACTGAGACTAGTAAAGAATTAATCAGGGATCTGCAGAGTAGACATTCATTGGCTTTTAGAATTCAATACCTCAAGTTCAGTTTTAGTGGAAAATTAAAACCCACCATTAAAATTTTGACTTAATTTTCTTTAGCCAAAGTGGGATTGCAGACAAGTGACTAAGGACATAGTTAGGATACAGCTAAATGTCTCAGCTTCTGAGGTGTGTATTGAGCTTGAAAGGGAAGAGCTGTCTAAGACAGGCCGAGGAAGAACACCCAGGTTTTCTGCTTCCTGCAGATAGATTTGCCCCAGCTACTGTAGTAAGAATTAATTCATATTTTCCTAGCCTTATAAAAACTACCCACACCTCAATCTAACTGTAACACTACACTGAGTTTCGCTTGGAATAAACTGGATTTTGTGATGGACAGTCAGTGTCCCCTCCTGCCCTTACCCCAGTCAGATGTCCCTTTTCAAACCTAGGATAGGGTAGGGCAGCTTTTAAGATGACAGCCGTCAATATCAGCCACACAGCTGGCTGACCAGTGTGGTGTGTGGAGCTCAGCAGCCTGACATGTCTATAGGTCATGATGGAGCATTTCATGCAGATACATGTAGTCCCTGGTAGCAACCTCTCTGTATTTAAAAATGGTGGTTGCTGTACTATCTGCTACTTCAGACGGGCAGGGGCAGTACCCGATTATTCATGCTACTGTTCTCCAAACAACTTTATAATGACAACTTAGAGATCTCCATTGCTTGATAAAATTAACTGTGATAACCAGAGGTAAAATGTAAACATTAAAAAAAATAAAAATAAATAGAAAGTGTATGCATCCATTTTTAATTTATCTTCTTTAGATCCATGCCCACAAGTTTTAAGTGCTCTTCCCCGACACGTGTAGATGAGAAAGCACTTAAGGCACTTACTTAGGACAGGTGGGCAGTAGAGTCTGACCAAAGCTTTGGTTAAGTCATTAACTTGGCTCTCCACGTGATCAGTTCAATATACGCTCATGGCTGTCAGTCAAGTGCAGCTGCACCTTCTGAGGTGGAAATATATCTCGATAATAAAAAAGTTCCTTTTGTGTGTTTACCTATTATTGTTTGTGATGGATGATTATGATGTTACCAGATGCATCACTTACATCCACTGCCTTTTCTCACACAAAATTAAAAATTATAATGAACTGAAACAAATCCTTCTGAGCATTTAGGAATTTGAGATACTTTGCTAAAAATCTGACACACTGGTTTGTTTTTTTAACACCAGTATGTTAAACTGTGAGGGACTAGCCTTATGTTCCCACTTGTGGAATTCCAATCAAGTGGCTACTTGTCTTTTTCTAGGTCTGAAATTTGATTACACATGAATGTTTCTCCTTGAAGTTATATTCTTAAATAGAAAAGTAATGCAATTTCTAGGCTGAAGTGATACCAGTGAAAGAGGCCAAGACTCTTGAATTTGTTTTAACGAAATAATTATTTTAGTCTACAGTCTGTAACATATATAAAATTTCTCAGAGATAGAAAAGTAATTATTTTTAAATGTAATGTTATTAATTGTAAGTAGTATCCCATAAATAGTTTCTCTGGATATAGTCAGTCGTATAGTCACATCCACCCTAACTTGGATGTCCTATTATGAAGAGATATCACCTGAGTAACTGAATAACAGACAGGGCATTCTGTTCTGGTTATGTTAACAAATAAGTTATAAAGATTCAAATGCTGTTACTTAGTTTGATACTTAAAAGCATGTTACTTGCGTGAGTACAGGTATTGCAGATGTATCTGATCATAGCCATAAAAATTATAATATTATTCTCATAATCTCCTTTAACTATTTTAATCTGTAATAACCTGTAGTAGTCAACTAACAATTCATCAGACCATATACCAAGAATTTACTAATCCATGATAAGCTGCAAGTGTCCCCTTGATATGAATTCTGACTCAGTGTCCATCTGAGAAGTAATAAAATCAATTCACTATCTGGACTGGCTACATGCTCCTTAAAAGATCCTATTCTATGTATATTTCTTTCTGAATAAGGAAAAGTACACCTGAATATTTGATAATTTCATTCATCCATTTAATGCCAGTGCAAGGGAAACCCATGTATTGCCTCTCAGGTTCTTTGATTTGAGAGTCTAGGGCAGGGATGTCAAAATCATTTTCACTGGGGGCCACATCAGCCTTACGGTTGCCTTGAAAAGGCCAAATGTAATTTTAGGACCATATAAATGTAACTATTCTTAAAAAAAAAAAAAAAAAAAAACAACAACAAAAAAAAAAAAAAAAAAAAAAAAAAAACACACACAACCAAAACAGTCCATTTTCTGTGAAAGAACATTAATGGATTTTGCCTGTTTACATGAATGGAGATATGAAAGCTTACAGTTTCAGCCATAGCATATTTAAGGTAAAGTTGTTTTTGTATACCTATGATAAAGTCATAAGGGATTTTTTGTCTCTTCCTCCCAAAATTACTGAAAAGAGTGATAAAATGTTAAAATGGGGATGTGACAGCAATTTAAAATTGCAAAACATGACAAATAAACACCCTTAAACAAAAAATACTATGGAAAATGTTGGACTAATTATTGTAAAAATAAACAGCAACTTATGTTTCTATTCACTAGTGAATACCGAATTTACAATATAATTGAACAGAACTTACATAATACTATATAATTTAGTTGCCACAATGGCAAAGAGGAATATTGTTGCCTTGAAGGATTGACAGTGTGTTTAGAAAGTAATACATTAGCTATCAGCAGAACACAGTATGACAATTTGATGAACTGTTGAAAATAACCAATATAATCACTTAAATGGAACATACCCACATGCTAACACTGGGTAATAACTGAGTAGTAATTTCTACCCTTTCAGTCAATTATGTGTGCCTTGTGTTTGTGAGATTTGCTGTATTCAAACAACTGATTTAACAGTGACATGAAACAAGCCAATTCTTCTGGCAGAATATATATATACACACATATAGATGCATATACACACAGGCACAGAACTGCATCAGGAGAAAATCTACCCAATTATCAGTGAAATGAAGCATAATTCTAAATATTTCTCTATATTTTAATTTAATATTATTATCACTAATAGAAAAGAGTATTATTATAGGTGTTCATTTAAGACAGAAGTAGGTTGCACCAATAAGAGCACAAAAGTCAGCTTTGGGCTGAGTCCTATAAAGTGCACCAGGTGTGCAGGTCCATACATGTCCTATAGATGTATGTGGATGTGCAGTAACTAACAAAAGTTACTGACCTCTGACTGACCTGAGTTTTGAGCAAGAAGTATGGTGTTTTATTTATGTCCTATGTGGTGATATTTACCAGAAATTGACACATCTATTGCTACAAAAGTATCCTGCTTTGCCAAGGTTTGCTGAACTTCACAAGCTTTTGAGAATACAGCTTGAAATTAGCTCAGAAAATGACAGTAAAGAATCAAGTGAGTTTAAAATACCATAATATTTTTGTAGCCTAAAATTTGATTTTTCTCTATTTTATGGAAAAGGGTTTTAAATCTATTGGATTTTCTACTGTAGAGATCTTGTTTTATGAAAACAAAATTTAACCATACCTATTACCAGCGGAATTTTCACACATGAAGACAGAATTAAAATAGTGATAAATAGATATACGCATATATATATGTGTGTATGTGCATATGTATTCAAAAATATACATACATATATGCATATATGTATGTAGAAATACGCATACATACATATGGGTGTGTATGTATGTGTGTATATACATATGTATTTTTTAAAGCTGAGCTCTACCATTTTATATAAGGCAATAATCTTGAATAGAGTACACCTCCTGTCAATAACTTTGGGGTACCAGGCAACACACTGTGAGCACTGAATAACAGTGCACATTCTCTTGTGTCTTTCAAAAATCTCATTAATAAATTCCATTTTTAGATAATAAAATCTTTGTCCAGTCTTCTTTCCGTTGCCCTGTGGGAACAGCATCACATCACAGCCAGTGTTCTAGAAATTATCATAATCCAGGCCTAAGCTCCTTTTCACCCAAGACATAGGTAACTAAATTATGGTAATGTTGTTGGTTAGATGAAACCATCAGATGCCATTAGTCCCACAGTTTTATCCAAACTCAATTTTGTTGAATGTTTCAAGAGGGTGATACCTTGGTCACTTGAGGATTGAGAGCAATGTCTCAGGTAAATTTTATTTCCTCACAAGAAGTCACAAATGTTGTATTGCTAATATTGTCTCAGTCATTTAATACTTTTTATTGCTTTTAAACACCTTCTAAGTATTCAAATACAAAGGCAAAAATAGATGTTACAGAAATTTTCCAAGTTACAAGTTGTGTTTATTTACATAATGCTGTTAAAACAACAGATATGCTGTATTGCATGCGCTTTTCCCAAGACACAGGAATCCTACCAAACAGTATTAACTTCTTCTTTGCAGTGAATTCTCTTTCTGTTCTCTTTCATGTTATGACAAATGATGGCATGTAAGGAATCTCTTCCATCAAAACAACAAGAGATTGCTGAATATGTTTGAAATATGTGTGGGAAAACCATCAGGAGTAACATTCTGTAAAGGCACAGATGAATGAACTGGCTAATTAGTTATATTATTCAAGAATTTGCAGACTTGGAAGCTTAGGTCCCCAAATAAAATGGTTCACTTAAAACAATGTCATTATTTATTTTAGGCTATTTGATCATTCCATGGAAGGATTCAAAAACTGGGAGTTTATGACTACTCACTGCTGGAGTGAAAAAGCAGCAGGTGACTGGATCCTGGAAATCTGTGACACTCCATCCCAGCTGAGAAATTTCAAGACTCCAGGTATGATTCTAACCTTTGTTTGGGCTCAGTGAATTCAGAAGAATGCTTACAGTTGCTAATCCTGACTTGACTGTTTTCCAACTTTAATTTACAGCTGGAACATCTCACCAGTTTTAGTCTGAAGGCAGAGCTGTGAAGAGCATTAATTTCATTTATCAATGCACTCTTCATTTTTATGTTACTGTTATTTGCCATTTGGGACACATGGTTCTCTTTTATTCTGAACTTACTTCTGGTTTCCATGCAGATTTTCTTCTTCTCAGGGGTAAACTACCATCTTTCTTGTAGTCACATGTCTTGCCTTGAAGTGAAAAAGGAGACTTTGGCCAGTTACAGCTACATCATACCAGACATGAGTTCTTCCAGCAGAGACAGACTCCGGTAGTATCTAACAGCTTACCAAGAGTCAGTGCTTTAAACAAAGCCAAATCTTTACTAGGCACAGTTTTAAAGGAAAAAGATACAAACCTACATAATACTGTATGTGCCACATTTGAAAGAAGTTATAGTGTCTCCATATGCAGACATCTGTTTTCTAGGATGTTGAATATAGATTTATCAGTCAGGTCTTTGACATAAGTCAGAGCAGCTCAGAGTTACTCTGCTGTGTTTGTATTGCCTGTGATTTTTATGGGCAATACAAAGCCCATATTTACTTGACCCCTATCAACTATATAGGGCCTAGGGATTTATTTTCATGTTGTTTTTCTTTGCTTTGTATTTTTTACCCTGCTCATAAGAAAAAGTGGCAATTTTTGGTGTTTGCACAACTAGAAAAACCCATTATGCAGGAGAAAGAAATTTGCAGCCTGCTAACACAGGTAGGTCACGTTGTGCTCCTCTCCTGTGTGTATGGACAGAGTGCTCATACCTGGCATTCATCCACTTCTAACTGTGCTCCTGGGAGGAATTTTTGAGGCTATAGTCATTCTTCTGCTTTTAATTCCCATTGCACAGTTCAGTTTCATTCACATATTTCCATATGAAGACTTTGAAGGAAATGGAGGTTGAGAGAAGGGCTTTCAAAGAGACTTATGGGAGTACATGCTTACTTCTACTTGCTGTTTATGAGAGATGAGTATAAACTTGCCTTTGGACTTACTGAAAAATTAAACCTTGAAAGCCATTTTGAAATAGATACATTATATACAGATAAAAATATCACTGTTTATACATGAATATTGAATAAATATAGTCATTCCTTCAGAGCCCCACATCAAAGTAGGTAGGAACCCTTCAATAAAAATAATCAAAAGTGAAACACCACTTGAACAAATAATCTAGATCAAAGCATCTTAAAGAGACAAACACTACTGATGTACTGGAAATCATTTATCACAACCTAAATTGACACTTACTCTGGACAGCCTGTCAGAATGCAATAATATTCTATTGGAAGTGACAAATATAGTTGATTACTGCTTTCCGATAAAGTTAATTATAAGAATCCTGTTATGAAATATATTTAGGACTAACATCATATTAGCAATAGAATTAGCTTATAATTCAGTGAAATAAAAGATACATTCCATCTCAGCTAGCTAAGCAGACTCACAAAGCAGTAAGAGTTTTCTAAATTATTTGCTAAAAATCAGCTCAGAATTTTAAGACATAGTTGTTAACTTAAGTACTTAAAGCTATAAAAATTTATCTTTATGAACTCAATAATAGCAGATTTTTAGGTACGTTTGTTTCTGAATTAGTAGGTTATTGGAAGTCATTAAAACTATTCAAATGGGCCTCACTAACTATAACTACTTTTATTGTTTCTAGTACATGAAAAAACACACATAAAGAAATATTGACTAAAGTGCAAACTGAAGTGCTTAAAAGCATTAAATAAGAAAGGCTAGAGTGACAGGCAGTGTGCATGTAAATTGACTGATTTAGAAGAATGTTCATTGTTTCAATTCTACTTTGTCCAAGAAAGGGCCATCTAATGTTTCTGCCATTGGATATGGAGACAGAGTACTTTGTCTTCCTCTTAGTTGAAATTTGGGTTGTTAAATAATTCAGGTCAGAGTGAAGGCTTTGTGAAGTTCACCTGTTCAAGGTAAAAGTGCCTTTCTGGGAGGCCAGCTCATCCAATTACTCCCGCAGCTCACAAACTCAGTAGGGCTATTTATCACGACTCAGAGCAAGCCAGGGCACAGGAGGAATTCTTATATTTTAACACAGAGTTGTCCAGTCTCTTTCCTATTCGAAGTGGTGCATAGGACAAACTGAACTGGCTTTATATATCTTACTTTGGATATAAAAGAACCCTCTCATTTCAAAATTATGACAAAATGGAAATGATGATTTTATGCTGCTTAGATAATTTCCTGTCTAAAAAATCTAACACATGGATCAGCCTCATTCAACGGCTGTTGAAATTCATGGAACTGAATGAGAATTTCAGTTCTTTATTCCTGCTCTTCATTAGCTGAGTTATGCTCTTTTTAATGCAGCAGATGACCAGATAGCAAATCTCTCTGCTTTTCAAAAAAGGAGTATTAAACAACAATCAAGTAATTTAATTTTAATCAGATTACTGAAGAGAGACAAAAATCAATGATTTTCAACTCCGTCTTGCACTTGTTATTCCTGATGCAGCCAGGAACGTCTCTGGCTGAAGGACAAGTTAGGGTATCTCTTCACCTTTCTGTGTACCAGAACTCATGATTCATCCAACAGGTGTGGAGAGACACAGGGCAACACGTTCCAGCTGTTCACCTCTTCCCTGGTACTCTCCCTGTACTAAAGCCTAGAAAAAGGATAGCATGGAGCCATTTCGCAAACTGTTCATCTGGGCCATTCTCCAGGCATCTTTTACAGCCCCTTTATGTCACCAGGACAATCTAAAAGTGGCCAGCTACATTTCCAGCTTAACAGTTTAAAACCTGTTCGTGCACACTCCTATTTTACATATGTATAATATCTGTATAGATCTAACTGATTTTTTAATTTCAATATTTTATATATACTCTTCTCAGTGCTACAGTCGCTGATTTCATGGGACTGATTTATTTTGTTCCATGAGAACAAAAGCCTAAAGACCCAACTCTGGAAGACAACGTGCAGTAAGGCTAGGGAATGAGGAGAAAGCCGACCTACCAGACCAATGGTTGTGGGGAAAACTGGTGCACTGAAGGAATCCTGCTGGAGAGCTTACTCTTTACTGTCTTTTTACTGCAATATGAAATCGTGGAGACCGTTTAGATTTTTACACACATTTGGATTTCACAAGGTACAGCCTGGCTTTGAATTTGGATCCTGGTTCATTGTATGCTGCCTAGTAATACATTCCCAACCTTCTGGAGCAGTGGTTGCCCGGTGATGGAAGCTGTCCAGTAACACTTATGTTCAGAAAGATTTGAAAGTGCCTGCCATATATTAGTGGTGGATAAACTCAGCTGTTTGGGCATCTTGGGTTTGGTCTCCATGCTGAACAAAATGTGAAGTAAACAAAAGGTGCTTAAACACGATTTATGGTGTCTCTCCAGTTTATCACCATAGCCTGCAGTTTATCACACTGATATCACCATCATCCCTGTTTCTTGTTTCTGTAGTGTGTGTGTGTTTGGTTAGCTATTGAAAGGTCTTATAATCGAGAGCTGCAGTTTTCCTGTAATCAAATTGAGAACAAAGAGCCAACATGTCATCATAGCCCTGCGTTGGCAAGCTAATGCCACATCTGTTATCCGTAAAGAAAGGCAGGGTTCAGTTCATAAAAGCAGTGCATATGATTTCTGCATTTAATTCTGTAGATTTTACAGAGGTGGACATGTGCTTGCTGTGCAATACTGTGATATGTCCTTTTTCCTATACATGCTAAATACAAGCAGGGTAAAGGATTATTCTAGCCAAACTAAATTATAGAATCAGCCAAAAATGGGGAAAGAAGGATTTTGGCTTAAATGTGCACACTTTGTTTGTTCATTTTAAAAGTATGTGTGTATGTACATCTACTTAGTTATTGAAATATTTTCGTTGTGCAAATTAAACCTGCCTTGAGGCATTTATTTGCTGGCAAGTCACATGAATTTTTCCCCTTTTTATTTACTGAACAATTCCTAAAAGGCAACTAATCTGAGAGACTGCATTATTCCCCTTGCTGCACTTTTGCATTAGGTATACATTCAAAGCATCTATCCTTCCTGTGATAATGTCGGTACAAGTCTTTCCATGTGTGTAAAGCCCAGATGAAATACACTGTGTCTGAGGAGCATCTTTACCTGGGATTATTTTCAATGAGTCCTTGCAAACACTTTTTTCTGCTGTTCAGTATTTTTGCTAGTGTTCTGGAGGAAGTATAAAATCAACCCCTGGAAAGTTTAGTGATCTTTGGAGCATAATGATGATGAGGATGAAAAGATCCGAATAACTTAGCAAAGCACACATTTTTTGACTGCATCCAATACAGAGTGGTCCATATGCGGTAGCAGTGTGTCAAAACACAAAAAGGAGAGAGACTGTAAATGGAGAAGCTGTAGCTTTGAAAAGGCTGTAGACATGACTACATATCTGGTTAAAAATGAGCTCCCTGTGTGTGTCCTTTCCTAAAAAGAGAAGTGCCTCTAGGGACCCAGCTGAATCACTCTATAGAACACTAAGACATAACTGGATCCCCACATGTCTGTACAGGAAGAAAATATGTGATTTTGGTCTTTTTAATCTAGTGGAGAATAAAGAGCTACATGACTGTGAGCTAGAGATAGGAAGAGACATTGAAAATGAGGTGTGTACAGTTGAACAGCCAAGGTAATTAGCCAGTAACCTGACAGCAGGTTTGATAGATTCTTCATCAGTTATTTTTTTAAATCAGGATTTAATGTCTCTTTTTAGAAGTTATACTTTGCTTTAACTCGAAAATTTGGAAGCTACTGTGTGAAACGGCTGTCACGTGATACAGTCTCTTGCTTATAGTTTCTTGTCAAAAACTGAGTATAGAGGAGGTTTCATATGAAGTGTAGAAATTTCTGTCCCAGAAAGATTAAATTGAATTGGCAAGAGACAGAGAGATAACAGAGATTCCCATATTTAACCCCAGTATAAACCATTCAAAAGAACTGCGCTATCATCTGTCAGATAGTGGTTTCGCTTATTGTTGCTTACTGCTTGAAGGATGAATTTAACAGCAGAGAGATAATATATTGTCTTGGTCGTGTCAATAGAGTATGCCAAATAAAATTGGGAAAATAAAGAAAATCACTTGTCAAGGTCAAAGTAATTTGCTTGCACGGGTTGAAAAAGACCAAGTAAACAATATGAAAGCTCAAATTATTGAGTATCATTAAAATTAAATGAGGAAGATTACTTGAATTTATTTTTACATGAAGTACACTAAGTGATTTTCTTGAGAAGAGACATACATGGATTACATTTATTTTTAAATAATAGTTCCAAGAGAAGAGTATTTTAATCACAGAACAGCCTCCAAAACAGGAACTTTCAAATTCAGAAAATAAATACTCCCTACTCCTCTGTTTTCTTTCTTTTCTGGTGACAATTTGACATTTACAACTAGCTAATCCAAAATAGATAAATATAATCAAGAGAATAGGATAAGACCAAACTTACATTCTAGCTTTTCAAGCAATGAAGTATTTTTTATTTTTTATGCTTCATTACTCTAGGTGTTATTTCAGGCCTGAGTCCTTCTGCTCTTTCACAGAATTAATTCACCAGGTAGTATAGATGGAAAGGTGGGAACAGCAAGTTCACACTTTGTGTACTGACAGCCCGAAATGGTGACTTGATATACATTTATCTTTGTGTTGTTCCACAAAAAAAAAAAAACTTCTGAGAAGTCAGATAGTGCTTCAGGCAGACAAACTTTTCATTTTCTTTTCTCAAGCACTGACAGAATGAAATCTTAGTGATGAACACAGACAATCCAATGATATCTCTGGTAAATAACTAGGGCAAATTAATAAGGAATTCTACTTGTTTGGGAGGGGACACTTATTTTCTACCATGGAGATTTTAGAATATGTTGTTTCCTGTTCATCAAGATGTGTCCTGAGATCCTATGAAAAGTAGTCTTGAGTAGCAAACAAAATGTAACCCCTTTCTGGATTCTGAATTCTGAACGCATCTAGTTACATAAGTGATCTCAAATAATAATTACTGGATAATTCTGAGGGCAAGTGAAATCCAGAGCAAAAATTCCTTGTTGAGTATCATATACATTTTCCCAAAATCTGTATGGCCAAAGTTTTGTTGTTTATTGCTTATATAGAGTTGAACTCATGATGCAAACTTTTACTAGACCTACAAGAGGCTGGAACACAATAAAAACACTGAGTAAAAATCTGATTGAAGAAAGTATGCTTTCTCTGGTTTTAGTGAAGCAGCAATTACACTATCTACATTAAACTGAAGACACTTATTTGAAAAGCAACATCTTCCATACCTACTCACAAAGTCATACTTACAAGTTATATGTTTTTTTAAGACTCAGAAAACAGAAATGGTTTCTAAAACTAGATTTTTAATACTTAACTTTCAGGCAAATTGAAAGAGTGGTCCTTAGTACTGTATGGAACATCCATCCAGCCTTACTCACCAAGAAATGATTTTCCAAAAGTGGAAAGAGTACGCTCTAGTCCAATTGAAGACCCTACAGAAGATTATGGAACAGATGACTATTCAGGTGCGTACATTCTTTTACTCTGATTGTGCATTTACTGAACACATCATAGTTTGAAGGAGTGACCTGAGACTCCACGTATGTAAAATGTTCAGTGAAGTGGATTCTTCATTTAAGATCAGAATTATTTGTTTCATAATTTAAAGTTAGATATTTTTGTTTCATCCTTACAAGTTTATAAGCATAGAGTTATAAATTTTAGACAACACTTAATATACTATGAAAAATGCACTGTTTTTCATACAAGTGTATAAAAAAATACATACGTATACACAAATACATATATATGAAAAACATTATTTTCTACATCTGTGTTGTTTCTCACTGATCCCTATGGAAGTTTTTCAACCTTTTCACTAGACTTTAATAGAGCTAGATTTTTGACACTGCAAAATAAGTCTAATTGGCTGTTTCCTACATGTAATCCAACAGGAGCATCGTGTAGATGGTTAGGGCTGATCAATTGTAAGTATTATTCTGGCAAGAAAACAGCAGGACAAAGTTCAATTTGAAAGTCTCTTATTACAGTCTCCTGCCACAGCATGTCAGATCCACAGTCCCTATTTTAGATTGAGAGCTGCTGAATTCCTTGTTTTGATAGATGACGAAATGCCACTATCTCTGCTGTAAAGGTCACTAACTTCTTAAGACTTTGTAAGAAGCAAACTGACTTTACTCCAAGTTTACCTAATGTTAGGAGAAATTTCAAGGAGGCTGGCAAAATCAACACACTTAATCCACAAGACACCAGTTATCCTGAAAGTTATTACTTCACCTGCATAAAGGGAGGACTTGATGATTCTCTCCTCCCATAGCAGAATGACCTATTTGAAAACTGTAATCATAGCATATCTCAAGTTGGAAGTTACCCATAAGGATCATAGAGTCCAACATGAGTACAGGTGAGATGGAAGCCTTGCTAATCAGCAAGCACCTAGCCAAGGCTTTTGAAGTGTGTAGCAGCACAGAGGGAAGTGCATCTGGGCCATGGTGATGGGTTCAGCTGCGCTGTGGTAGCAACTTGGAACCTCTTGTTACACAGCTGGTAACCAGAGTAGCTACTGATGGTGTTGTTATTCTTTATGTTGACCTGCTTGTTATAAGTGATTTTGCTGATAGGTCCTTATTACAAATTACAGAAGCCTTTGCGTATTTCTGAATAAAATGCAAATTATTTGTTACTCATTAGGAAAGCATATATTTAGATCCAGAAATAGTTTCTTATTGATAGATTCTATAGAGGATGCCACACTTGTTAAAAATTATAAACCACTGTGAATGAATATTGAGGCCAGAATTTACAAGGTCTTCAGGTACTAAAAAACTGATTTTTAGTGGAGCCAAATTACTATTTGGAGTTGAAATCAAACAAGAAAAGAGACTAATTACATTCTGCATTAAAATATTGTGGTTTAAGGGGTGCTAAGTACTAAATGAGGAGTTTTAATCCCCTTTTCCCCCGTATTCTGGTTTTATTACAGGTCCCTGCAATGCAGAATGCAGTAAAGTAGGGTGTGATGGGCCAGGACCAGATCATTGCACTGACTGTCTGCACTACTACTACAAATCTAAGAACAACACACGGTAAGACCAAGAGAAAAAGACTTTGCTTCATAGATTTCCTAGTGTACACCTTAGCTTCCTTTCCTCTTTGCTGCAGTCATGGATAATTCATTTTCCACTGAATTTGACAAATTTTCTTAGGAGCTGGGGAGAAGACGGGAAAAAAAAAAAAAAAACAAACAAAAAAACCCACTAGCTACTCAGAATTTAAAGGACAGCTTTCAAACACCCTTCTCTGATTATTTCCCCATCTCTTGTTTATTTTTTTATTAGAAGCTATATATATCTCACAGTTATATATGTATAACTGTGTTAGCCACTACAGCTTCTGTGATTCAGCTTGAACAAGATAGGAAGAATTGTAGATGGTCAAAAATGATACTGTATGACTGTCTGACAAGACATTTGCCAGTGAGATAGCGTATGCTGTAAATAAATGGAAGACAAGAGACAGTTTGATGCAATGCTTTGGAGGGTTACATCTTAATAAAAAAGTGATCATTAGAAAATCAGCAACTCTGAAGTACTTCTGCTTTGCAGTCATGGTCCAGGAATGTGGTGGCAGGTTATTTCATTAACAATTCTGCCTTCTCTTCCCTGCTGTCTGCAGGATCTGTGTTTCGACCTGCCCACCTGGTCACTACAATGCAGACAAGAAACGCTGTAAAAAATGCTCACCCAATTGTGAAACCTGTGTTGGAGGCCATAGTGACCAGTGCATGACCTGTAAATCTGGCTACTACTTGAATGAAGTAACCAATAGCTGTATTACCAACTGCCCTGATGGGTTTTACCTGGATAAGAGTTAGTATTTTTTGTTGTTTCTTTTTATTCTTTCTTTTATCTGGGGAGGTTGCTGGAATACTTACAAGCAAGAAAAGTGTATGTTGATGCATTTTATCCTATTCCTTTTATTAAATTGTTGCCAAGTGTGATCAAGAAACTCATCAAAAATCTTCCTTTATTTTAAAAAAAACATGCTTAGTGGCAGAATGTCTTTTCTGCTTGTGGCTGGGAGTAACAAACAGAATGAGAGCAGTTCAAGAGCAGATCAGCTGCAGGGCAGACAAGGTTATCACTGCCCCAGGAAGGGACTGACAAGACCCACATTCTGAACAGGAGGCATTCTCCATTCCTCAAAATTCAAATATGGCAGCAGATGGAAGAGAGAGCTGAGGAATTGACTGTGGCCACCAGCCTCTAGGAAAAATAGGCTCTTCAGATATAAAACATGGTTGCAACTTATGCTTCTGACAGACCTAAGTACCTGCAGTGATGCAATGACCCAAGAGCAGTAATCTTCTGCCATGTGAGACACTTGCCTTCAGCTTCCTCTTGCAATTGCCAAGTACACTGCCATGTTTAGTGTTCAGCTTTGGCCCGCAAAAGTACTTAGACATATATTCAAACATATGCTCAAAACTGCCGTGACTTCAGTTATCTTTATACACATCTTTAGAATACAAATACGCGCTCAAGAGCTCTGTTCATCTGGGTACTTAACCTTTTGTTTTCTAACACCATGAAGCTGTGTGTTCATTTTTGAGGATTAGTAAAAACAGATACTGCTCTAATTCTCCTATTTTTCTCTGTGTGAGAACTGCAGTAAAGGGAATTCCATTCCACCCATTTATGATGGATAGATTAAAATTTAAGATAGGAAGATCAGGTTTTGATTCTCAGAGAAGTACATGGCACTGCATCTCAAAAGGCAGCAGGTCTGAAGAGAGAATTCTCTTAAAGTAGGGAGCTCTTGAGATTGAAAAGGCAGGTGTTAAATAATATATATGTTGACTTTGTTAAGATCAGACCTGTTCATACAGGTGTGTCTTTAAGCACCCGATCAGGTAAGACAGGACAGGCTGCTTGCAAGTAAAGTGTAAAAGGTAAATTGTAGGACAGTCTCTGGAACACATGGCAATTGTTACTGCGTATCACTGCTGTATGAAAAGACAATTTAAGTCCATAATATAAATAGTTAATGTAAACTTTAAATGTTTATGAAGATTTTTTAACAACCTGAAAGCATATTTTTCTCAAGGTACAACTACAACTTCAAATGTTTTGAAGCAGATTAAACCATTTTGTGTTTGATGGAAAAAGCTAATGATAGGCAGCATTTAACTATTTTAGTCTTTCTAATATCAAGCTAGAAAGCAAAAAGTCATGTAATAAGACATCTATATAGTTTTATTAATCATAACCGACAATGTTTTTCTAGGCTTTTTTCTTTTTTTTCTTTGTAGATAAGATTGTTTGCCGAAAATGTAGCGAAAACTGTAAGACATGTGTTGAATTCCAAATCTGCACAGAATGCAAACATGGCCTAAGGTAAGGAAATGATGGATACAGCTAAACACAATACCTGAAGAGGTTTACAAGACTGTGGATACACAATGAAGAACATCAGATAGCTATTTAACCTTGAGTTGCCCTCATTTCATGTGTTCCATGCTGTTCAGTTTTTTCTTCCGCTACCATGTGCCAGTTTGGCTAACAAGGGATTATTAGAAGACCTTTCATTTCAGATAAAATAAAAGCCACAATCATGTGGAATGCTGGCTTCTTCACTTTTTTGACCTACAGTGTGGCAGCCAAGGATTATTTTAGAGGTAGAGCTGATGAATCATATTAATCTTTCAGATTCATTCCTGTGATAGTTAGAAACTATTTTCTTATCTTTATTGTATTTCTTCATACATTCAGTCATTCACTTATCTCAAGCACCTCAGAGTCAATTCTATTGCAATATAGTGTGCACATATTTTAAACAGCAGTGGAAATTTTTTCTTCATACGGGGACTCAATCACTCTTGAAACTGATAGGTAAAACGCACAAAGCACCAGTACACATTTCAAGCTCCTTTATGAATGAATGACCTTTTGATCCAAGCAGCAAAGGTCAAAAATCTTATAAAACTCATGATGGAATGTATGTTGGATTTATGCCAGAAAAAATATTAAGTCAGTATTCAGTGTCTGTAAGTGTTCATCTTGCAGAATATGAGTGTTCTGCCAATGTTTTAACACAGAGCTTTCACTTTCTGTCAAAGTGGATTTTCAACTCTTAGTAAAAGCTGAATGTTGTTTGTTTCTCGGATATCAATAGCTGGATTCCTTTACATTTTGTGAAGAAATTCTCATGTCTGTGTACTTATGTTACATCTAGATTCTCCAAATGCCTGCACAATTTTTATCATGAATATCTCTATTTTTTTAAGTGACCCTTTGAAAAGGAAGTATCATCTAATGGAAAGGAAAGCATGGGATCAGATCAGAATATTGGTCTATGTAAACTCTCTGTGAAATATGAGTATCTGCTTCCCTCTTAAAATGTTATTAAATTTGATGTCCATGGTAAGATTCTGGAGAACTCTAACAGCCTAAGTGTACCCTTCTGTGTATCTGCAAAATCAAATCAGTAAATTAGCAGCTTAAAAGTTCCTGCTATGGACAAATATGTCAGAAGACCAAAGACTGCATAGATTTGTTACTTTATAGGACACACTTGTTATAGAAAAGTTATGCCAACATTTTCTTTATTTCTCAGGAGCTTAAATTCCCTGTCCATTAACACAAACAGCAACTTGTGACACCACTGAATCACAGAATCATAAGATAGTTTGGGTTGGAAGGAACCTTAAGGTGTCACCTAGTCCAATGCTTCTGCAATTCTCGGGGACATATTCTACTAGATCATGTTGCTCAGAGCCCCATCCAGCCTGGCCTGGGATGTTTCCGAGGACGGGGCATCTACCACCTCCCTGGGCAACCTGGGCCAGTGTTTCATCATCCTCAGTGTAAAAAATTTCTTCCTTGTGTCTAGACTGAATAAAGTAGACAAAGTAGACAAGTAGACAGTGTGAGAAGAGAAAGAGAAATTTAAATATAACAAATCAAAAAGAACCCGAACTTGAAGTTTTCTTAGGCAATATTAGCAAACTGGGATTGGTTTTTGGTAACACTTTGAAAAAACACCACCTGTGTGGTTGTGACAGATAAATGGAGCCTTGTGGGACATGCATTTCATATTCCCCAATTGCTTAAAGCTTGCTACATTTTTTTGGCAGAATTATTGATGGGCAGGGCCCCAGGTGGGACTTGGGAGAGCTGGATTCCAGTTCTGATCCTGTTAATGGCCCATTAAATAAACTTGGGCAAATTATTAGTATCCCCATCTGTAAAAACTTGATAATGTTACCTACCTTTAAAGCACTTTGAAGTATGTGGCTGAGGAAAAACAATAATAAACCAGAGATTGTTAGGAGTTTTGTAGTTGTTTTTTGTTTGTTTGTTTATTTTTCTGAACTGGGACCATATACGCTCCTGAAAATTTCCAGTGGTGCTGAGCACACACGACTTTTGCTGGACGCGTTCTGTAAAGTAGGGTTAGCACTCACTCAGGGTAGTAGTCCCCAGAGCTAAAGAGTGTTTTTGGAGAAAGGGTTAAACTGGATGAAAGCTGAGGTTCCACAGACGATGGCAAACATGTCAGAGAAGTCCTAGCATAAAAAAGAAAAATACATCCTGTAAACACTGTACAACGTGAAAGCATAAACAGCTACTTAGAGGGAAGCAAGAAAATGTGACTCTTTATGCTATTGCTTTTTCCTCTGTTAGTCGCTCTTTTGTGTTCTCTCTCAAAAACACCTGCAGGCAGAATACCTCCAGTTGTAATCTTGACAAATCTCCCAGCCACTCAGAACTGGCATTCAGTCAGGAGGTTTCAGAGGAAACTGCAGAAAGAGGTGGTGATTTCCTTCACTGTGAATCTGTTCTTAGCCTGTGCTGTTGCATAGTGTCAGGACACACTGCTGGCCTTTCAAGAGAAGCATGAGATCTTGTTAACAAGTCCCTTAGCATTTTTTTTAACACAGTGGTTCTGACCCTGTGCCAAATTCCTCGTGGGTAATTGCATTTTACATGCCTGAGTTTTTAGCACTCTTTGGCATTGTTGTTTCTTTTCTGTCGCTTACTACTTGGTGGTATTTACAGTGAGTTTGTAAACATCTTCTGTGTTTCACCATGGGCAAAACCACATTTCATTCCCACTTGAAGTGACTGTTGTCTCTAAATTTGTAAAATATGATGTCATGGTTTAACCCCAGCTGGCAACTAAGCACCATGCAGCTGCCTGATCAGTCCCCTCACCCAATGGTGGAGTGGGGACAAGAATCAAAAAATAGTAAACCTCATGTCTTGAGATAAAGACAGTTTAATAGAACAGCAAGGAAAGATATGACAATAATAACAGTAATAACAATAATTATATATATATTTTATATATATATTATTGTTATAATAGAATATACAAAACAAGTAATGCACAGTGCAATTGCTCACCACCCATTGATCAATGCCTAGCTCATCCCTGAGCAGCAATCCCAGCCCTCTGGCCAGTTCCCCCCAGTTTCTATACTGAGCATGATGTCATACGCTATGGAATATCCCTTTGGCCAGCCTGGGTCAGCTGTCCTTGGCTAGGCCTCCTCCCAGCTTCTTGTGTATCTCCCTGCTGGCAAAGTATGGGGAAACTGAGAAGTCCTTCATGCAGTATAAGCACTGCTTCACAACAACTAGAACATCAGTGTGTTGTCAACATTATTCTCATATTAAATCCAAACTACAGCACTGTATCAACTACTAGGAAGAAAATTAACTCCATCCCAGCTGGAACCAGGATGTATGACCAATGAAGGAAGCTTATGAATCCTGATATATGGGTTATTTTTATTAAAAGAGAGCTACTGATTTGTGAATTACTTTATTGTCATCTTTAGCTGTTATCTGCCCAAACACTGTGCTTTTTTCCTTTTTACAATAGTTTGCATGGGACTAAATGTGCTATCCGCTGCGAAGAAGGAAAATACCATAATGGTAGAGAATGTGAACCTTGTCACCGCTTCTGTGCAACATGTGCAGGTACACCACTGACATTTATGTGCATAATTTCCTTTCCTCTATATTTTTAGCTCTGGTTTTATTCTACTACATCACAGTTACAGTATAAAGTGATTCTTTTTATATAAAATCTCAATTATCTTGATAGTTCTTTAAAACATATTTAAATATAGCAGACTTTTCAGCCAACATGAAAATCTAAGTTTTCTATTTGAAAGTGTGCATATGATATTTTTTTTTTTTTCCCCTATAGTAGGGCTCATTCTGATGTCCAGTAATGCTCTCCAGTTTCTTTCTGGGGTGAAATAATGACTCATAGATTTTATGTGAGCTTTAGAACTAGCAACAGCCATTTCTTTCAGAAAAAGATATACTGAAATCACGTAATGTTGTTTATTCTAACCACGTAGATTTTCCTTTATGTTACTGTTTGAAAGTAAGGCAGGTAAAACATAGTCTCTAAAATTATAAGATTTTGCTACAGTTACAGGTTGTGTCCGTTTGACAATAAGAGTAACTAGCCAGTAATATAGTATATTTTCTCTCTGGTTTAAGGTGGTGGAGTAGATGCCTGTATAAACTGCACACAGGGTTATTTTATGGAAGATGGAAGATGTGTGCAGTCCTGTAGTAGTGGTTATTACCTTGATCACTCTACTGAAAATGGATACAAAAGCTGCAAAAGGTATGATCAGTGGCTAATATTTGTGTCTGATGTTTGGCAGTATATTAGCTATTACTGTGTTGAAAAAGATAATACTTATGAGAACATAAACCACTGCTGACTTCAAAAAATAGGAAAATTATATTGCATGCTAAGCAAATGAAGGAAAATGTTTTCTTGTTTTTTGTCTAAACCAGACCGTGCAGGTCGTCTGAAAGTGGGGTTTTTTTTGTTTGTTTCATGTATGTGTGTCCTTCATTTTAAAATAAAGCCTCTAGTCAGAATCTGAGTAGATATGCATAGAATGTAAAATTTACAAATCTAATAGAGGATCTGCACTTCTTTCTCAGTAACAGACCAAAATAGTAAAAATGTTGTGGTTTCTGTAATTGCAAGTTATTTACCATTCACAAGGATCGTTTCAGTTCTCCAGCTGCATATTTGCAAAAATGACACACATACATTACCAGACATCTGTCAAAATAGCTCACCTGACTCAGTGTACAAATGGGTGGATAAATCTTGAACAAGGCTGTGCTGTACTGTGCTGTGCAAGGAAGGGACATTTTTTTCTATTCCATTCTTTGTTAAACAAATACCATTTGTTGCCCTTTGGAATAACTTATTATTGATTCACTTTGAGATCAGGGCAGGAGGGGAATCACCACATGTTGCAGTTTTCCACACAAAAAAATAATCAATACACAATCAAAACTTGATGGAGCCAGAAGGGTAACAAAAGGACTGGGCAGCAGGTCAGTCTTTTCCATCCTGTGGCTTTAGCTCATTCCTTGCTGGCACATGTATGCACAATCAGCTTAATACTTTTGTTAATTAATTGTGCATAGTTCAAAAATATTAGAATAGTACAGCTGTTTAGTAAAAAGAGTGTGAATAGAAAATGGCTGGAGGAGGGAAGAAGGACTGGGTTACAGGAGGGCTTTATTATTATTGCTATTGTTAGAACAGCTGATACCACTTGAGACAACAAACAAGCCCCCTGCAATACAGAAGAGGTCTCCTAGGAACCCCTGTATTTGGTGAGGCCATAAGACCAACTCCTACCATTGTCTTTTAGATGCGATGCCAGCTGTTTGGATTGCAGTGGTGAAGGAGACAGAAACTGTACAAGCTGTCCAAGTGGCTATAACCTAGACACTGGTGTCTGCGTAGTGGGAACAGTCTGCAAGGATGGTGAGTGCAATTCTCTGAAAGGATTCATTTTACCACAACCATCTGCTTCTTTTACGTGTATTGGGTTGGTTTGGTCTGGGTTTTTTTGTTACGGTCTAGGTTTGAGGTCTACATTACTTCCTAATTTTTTCAGGTTTATGAAAAGGAGAACACTACATTTGCATGTATTAACACATCAGTCACATCCACTTTACCTGAATTTTCCTAAAACAGTTTTTGTCCCTGCCAACCACCTACTTTTCCTTCCTTATCTGTTTTTCAAAAGCCACTGTTTTCAAGAGTTTTTTATGACAACCCTAGTGTACTATCAATAGAATCACATTTATCTATTTTGCCACTTTAAACTGTGAAAACGCTGGGAAGTAAAAAGGATGTTAAGTGCCTGCAGTATTGCTTGAATTATGTGAAAGAATAATGAGAACAAAAGAATTCTGAAATAGAGAGCACCCAATTTGTGTTGGGGGTTTGAACTTCCTCCGAGTTCTCTGTGCCAACCAATATAGTGTTCTTCTTGCATATGATTGAATTAATTATTCACTAATATTCATTCCTTTCAAATGCCACTATTACAGAGACACTTAGATAAAGTTGTGCTTCCCTAAAATGTTACTATATGACTTATTTGTAACTACAGCCCAAGTGCAGATCAACACGAAAATCATTCCAGGACAAAGCCCAGTGCTAAGACATGTGGAAGATACCTGACATCAGATGTACAAAAAGCTAACAATGACACAACAATGACTCTTGAGTCCAGCCCATTTCCACTGGATTTAGTAAGAGTTTTACCAAAGCCTTTTAAAAAAAAAAAAAAAAAAAAACACAACCAAACGAAAACACCAAAACACCACACAGAAAAGGGGTACAGAGCTGAGTCTTGTTTCTGTGGACCTTTACAGCTCCTGTTGGAATTTAGGTCTTCAAACTTTGAAAAGTATCCTGTCCATCATAAGGGTACATTACAGCTACTGGTAAACCACTTATGAGACCTTTTCACATCGGGATATTAGAAGTGTCATTGTAATCTAGAGCAAGTCCAGAGAAGGTCAGATACAGACAGACAAATGAAGAGGAATTGTAACACTAAGAGTATTGACTAACCACAGTCTCGGTGTGGTATTGCAGTTGAATTCTGCAATCCATGGTTGGATAAATCTGTCCGCATTTGTACACGTGTAACTTCATTCAGATACACATGTAGCTGCTCAAGACTGGAGACACCCAGTCTCAGTCCTGTCTCCCCCGTTCTGCCAACTGCAGCTGCCAGGGAAGGGCAGCCCATCAGTGTGTGGGCCTTCAGGCAATTGCAATGCACCGTGTTGTATCCCACCACACCACACATGTCCTCAGCAGTCCAGGGTAGCCAAGGGGAGTCCAGAAAGGTGTTTTACTGTTAATTTACAAAGCATAGAGGGTCTCATTTCACTGACAATCAAGCACTGGTTACTAGTCTAACTCACTCAGTAGGATTTGCATTTCTGTTGAGAATGTTTTATTCTTTTTCTGTGTTTTGATTGTTTTGTTCTTTTGATTAATAAAAATTGAGAACATATTTCTTTGCTGTAAATATCACTGTTTTCTAATTATTCTCTTTCTAATCTTTTTTTTCCTTCTCACAAATGGATACCAATCATTCCCTGTTGGACCACACAATATCTTTTCCTGAAAAAAAAAAAAAATGCTGTTGACTGAAATTCCTTCTGATGGACCAAATTTCCTACTTGCTACCTGCTCCTGAATGGTCTTTTCAACCAAATCTGCCTGTCTGACCAATTAAACCTTCCTCCATTGTACACGCCATGCTCTCCAAATCTTCAACCTCCCCTCCTTCTCTTGCTGCTGCCCTCCGGAAGCCACGGAAGAGTCCTGGGCCGAGGGAGGATTCTGTATGCTGGTGAAAAAGAACAATCTCTGTCAGCGGAAAGTACTTCAGCAATTGTGCTGCAGAACATGTACACACAAGGGGTGAACTGACACCTCCCAGCATCCTCCTGCTCCTGTAGACTTATAGGTTAATCCGTATTATTGAAAAAGGAGAAAAAAAAGAAAAAAGAAAAAAAAGAAAAAAAAAAAAAAAGAAAAAGGAAAAAAAAAGAAAGGCACCTCTCTCTCTCTCCCTCCCTTTGTCTGGGGAGATGGTGAACTGTTTGTTGGAACTTAAATGGAAAAACTACAACACGCCTACCTTTCATAACTGGGTGTCTAGAGCTGAGCATCCAGGATCATAGAGTCAGTATTGTGTGACCAAAGCAATTGATGCCAAAATTAACATTTAACTCATGATTTGATTTCCTGTCAACCATAGGATTATTCCTGTTTTTTGAAGGCCCTTTTTCTTCCCTTTTTTTCCTGCTTCTTACCCCTTCAAGATGTTTAAAGAGTGTTTCAAGAATACGACACAAGTTTACATGGATTAAAACTAAACAATACAAACATGTTTGCATTAGTCTTTTTTGTGCTATGTGTATTGACAGGGGGAACTTGAGTTCCTGAGGGGATCAGAAACAGCATTAGTTGCAGGACTAAGTTCTGCCCCTTTTGTAACAGTATTAAAAAAAAAAAAAAAAAAAAGTGAACATTTCTGCACACATTTCTTTCTTACTTCCTCTGCTGTGTGCTGTTTTTTGTATCACATGCAGTATGTATATATGTTTGCCCAAAATGTGGGTGTAGTCATATAGATTTCATTTTTAGACAGCTAGCTTATTAACAGATATGCTAGGATTTTTATTTTATTTTTTTAAATTGTCAAAGCTATTTCAAATAAACTTTAAAAAAAAAACATTGTTCCTATAGTGAACAAATTCAAAAGATACTACTTCTCTTGGTTTGCATAAGCGAGAGTAATGTATATGCTCAGAAGTCGGAAAACATCGCTAACGTGTAAGAAGTATTCATAAATTATTGTTGTCTTGTAGCGTTCACAAAAAAGGGGATATTATCATACAGATATGTGGACCTATTTCATAGTGCCCATATATAAATGCCAGTGTGAATATATGTGTTTACAGGACTGGATTTATAATTGTGCCAAATACATCTCCAGGAATAATTACATATAGGGCAATAAATCAGTTATTCTCTTGGTGTAACAGTTGTGTCGTGATGGGCCTGAATGTGCTTTTAACTGCTCACAATAGAAATTTCAGTAGGAATAGTCCTGCTGAGGCCAATGGAGTTACCTCACTGTAAAACCATCCTGGGTGGTGAAGGAAGTGGCCCCTGCCTTTCTCTCTTTACCCAGGCTGCCAGTATAAATTTCTGTTTAATATATCTTCATTAGCTTCACTTAGCTTACTGTTCAAAAGATAGTCATTTGCAGAAAACAGAAAAATTAACTTCAAAGATAACTGTTTTTAGGGGATAATACTTAAAACGTGCAAAGTATCTTTCTCAGTTATCTTTCCAGGACGCAGAAATATAAAATGGATTGCAGGTGTTTAAGCATGTAAAAGTTAGAAAATAAAGAGGATCAAAAATAATTGTAGAAGTTTTTCAGACAAATGGATACAAACCTCTAGAGGTAATGTGCCACCTTTAGCAGAGATCAGATAAATTATTATAACCTGGTTCAGTATGACAGCGCGCCAGTCGAGCTCCTTTGGTGCCCATTACAAATTTCCTGATAAACATTTAGATTCAAAAGAATTCAGTTGTGCTAGTTTAACTGCTAGTCTGTTACTGCCTCATTTCTCAGTATAACATGTTTAACTAGAACATAATGCTTTCAAAGTTTAAGATAATATTATATATATTATATATAAATATATATTCATAATTGAGATTTAATTATGTAATGGATTGTAAAGAATTTGTTTGGATACTTACAAATGTCTCTAACACTATTATAGAGAAGAAATTAATATCTTTGTTTTCTTTTTTAAAACCTGACACATTGTTATATCCAAATTCATTTTTACTGAAAAATACTGTACATGTGTAAAATGTTCAGTTGTTATTTGTAAAATAGGGTAGTTCTGTTGTAATTGATATTGGCCAAAATCAATGTTATTCCATATTTTATTTTTTCTATTAAATTAACCTAAATTCCTGTTCTTTTGGTCTGGAAAAACATGTTGATAATCTGTATGTAAAATATCTTCATTGAAGGGCACAGGTAGCTTTATGGTATAGAACACTTAGATACCACATGCAAGTCATTGAAACAAATTGGGAGGGTAAAGATGTTTAATTTTATTGTGGATTTTGTTATAAGTGATGGAATTTATGATTGCAGAAATATCTGTTTTCCACGGAGGACACACTTTGTGTAGTAGTCGTAAAGCCATGTCTGAACCCTAACGGGTAACAAAATTGGCTTCCTCTATCCTGGAAGTGTTTGTGAAGAGTCTAATCTCTTGCATGCTTAGGATTAAAAAGTTAAATGTGTAAAAATCTATTGGCTCAGACAGTCTAGAAGGAAGGTTTAATCTTTGCAGTCATATGTGGCCACTTGCACAGCAAGATATTGATGTATGTTCGCACATTAAAACTCACACCCAGTACACCTCAGGTCACCACCCCAGACTGCCATTGAGAACAGCAGGCTGTCTGTCCTTGCCAGTAGATCAAAAGATCTCCAAGTAGACTCATGTGTGACAAGATCCTCCATCAACGTTAGCTGATGCTGTCATCCATTTCCCACTTAATGCTACAACCTGAGTGGAGACCGAAGTGGCAACTTACCCAAGAAGTCATATATTCAGATGACGTTTTAAGAATGTTCAATAACACAGTATCAAGAATTTCATTTAAAAAAAAAAATCTTTTCAGACATAAACATCTCATTGTTACTGACTTGTTTTCAAAACAAGGAGTTAGGACATTATTTTTACAGTTTCCGTGTCAGTCTTGGGAGCAAGCACAGTTTTAGCAGTAGTTTAGTAAGACCACCCCTGGAAAAAAGGTTGACCTTCTCCTTACACCAATACTGTATGAAGAGCTTCTTTCAGCTCCCACCCCACCTCTATCTTCCAACTACCAAGAGAAATTCAGTCAATCACAGTGTCTTCTTTGTCAAAGTTTCATCTTCTTTGGTAAGAAATGTACAAGGAGTGATAATAAATTTGTTATAGCTTTGGCCAAAGAAGTCTGCTCTAGGGGACATATCTGTAAATGTTGAGCTCTGAAGTCTCACACACATAAGCATGGAGTTTTAGGCCGAAGAACAGTACTTCGTGGTGTCAGCTTAGACTTTCAAACATTTTTATTTGTGATGCCTTAATAGCACTGGCCAGATGCAAGCAGAATTTGTAATCAGCGTGATAGTCAGTCCTTGTACAAGAGAATCATTGCAGCAACAGAATTTCAATTAAAGGAAGCTAGTTTGTTCCCAGCTGCAGAGTTTTCTTACATGATTGATCCTCCCTGTCTGATTCAATGGTGAGTACTTTGGAGAGTTCAGCATTTGACACTGTGTTGTTGACATGTAGAACCAATATGGACTGTTTTAGGAAGATCAGAAGCTGCTAACAATGAGCACGATTCTACTTTACTTCATGTATGAAAGGACTGTGGATGACATCAGTCCAAATCAGTTCATTGATTTCTGCCTTATTTATATCACAAGTCAAAAAACAATGACATTGAAGATAGTCTTCTAGTTAAAATATGTCACTTACATGGGAAAGTATTTGGCAGTTCATATCTGTTTAGGATTTAAATGGAAACTGGACACCCAGCTAGACCTCTTCTTTATTAAAAGTATCTCAAAGACAGTGACAGCTTTGGGGGAAAAAAAAAAACTCACACATGTGCTAACACTACTTTTAACCAGAAAAAAAGTTTAGCATGCACTTCATGTTCAGAACATCATGCAGAGAGGCCTGTTGTGTGAGGGCAACATTTTGTAATAGAACTGTGTCTTTTTCTGCAATGGGATTACAGCCTTGCTCCCCTTCTAGCTGCAGCTCTCCACACAACTGTGTTGTGGGATCAGCAAACCAGATACCTGCCAGGATGTGTCAGTGGAAACCTTATGCTTCTGACCAGGAGCTTTCGTGGCTCTGGGCTTAGACCCTGCCTAGCCATGTACCAGTCTCCACTGGCATACCCTGCCCTTTCTAGGGAGGCTTTGCAAACTCCCCCTCTGTGGAGAACTCTGCTTTCTAATAAAGGTTTCCATATGAGACCCCACAGACTACTCCCATCTCTATTGGGATTGCAACTTTCCAATGTCCTGTGAATTTCTGAGCAACTCCTGATACAGAATATATTGTGTAATAGCAGGGCTGCTGCTTGTTTCACATTGCCAGGCAATAACAGGTATGACAGTATGAACCTTGAAGATGAGGAAACCTATATATATACACTAGAGCTGACTACCGAAATTTCACCCATCATTAAATATAACTTTCAGCTGGTGGCAACCAATCTTCTTAATAGCCACATCACAACCAGAGTGAGCATTATCTGTGTGAGTGTCCACTTGAGGTAACTATGTGCTACCTTTTTAATGATATTATTTAATGGACTGAATGACTATGAGAAGGCCTGTTATAAATTCGAGATTCCTGTAAAGACATTTAATTGACTGCTTGTATGAGTCAAAGCTTTCAATTTGCAGTGCAACTCGTGGAACAATAACTTGTCTGTGATCCATTACCATGCCTTATATTTATACTGGATATGCCATCGTCATGTCATTGGTACAGAATGAATCAAGAAAACTTCTGCCATTAGATGTTTGTGCAAAATATTTTAAGCAAGTATTAAAAATGTTTTACAGCATACAAAGAAAAATCCTAGTCAAGTTTTCATCAAAAAGAAATCAACACCTACAACAACTTGCACAAGCTTGTTCAGAAAAAACTGACACTCTGAACCTAATGCAATCCTCAGATTACATCCAGCCAATGGAAGTGCAACTGACACCTGCATTGCCACTATTGGTTCCATGTTGATGAGTAAAGAGAAGTCAGATCTATTGAACTCCTGGATCATTTCTGTGAAGTTTCAGAGTACAGTAACATTGGATCTCACTAAGGAAACTGTTCTGGAATCCTCAGGATAAAGCCAGAGATATTGCAGTAATGTTCACCTGCTGGATTACAAAGCAACGTTTATTGCATAAAAACAGAGCCAATTTTCACTTCTAGGACAGGAAATGGAGTCAAAAAAAAAAAAAAAGACGTATGGTGAGAAGTCTCTAAGCATTTAAGAAAAAAAAATATCTAGTAAGCGACAAATGCAGCCTCTCAGTGCCACACCAAAGGCTGGTTTTTGTTATGGCTCATTTTTATGAGCAGCTCATGCATTTACTGCCAAGGATGGGCAAGGCACAGCTTAGAAGAATGCCTGCTGTACAATCATTTATTTATCTATCAGTGATTCTCAGTGTTTGGGGGATGTGTTTGTTGAAGGTCTTCTGGCAAAATGACATCACTTTTCAAAGCGAAAAATACTGTTGTGTCACGAAACACAGTAGACATCTTTGCTTTATGGTGTTACACAATGAGCTGATTAAGCACCCATTTTTCCAATCAGCCTCGGGGGGAGAAGCTAGAAAATTGACAGGCAGTGAATTTTTATTTACCCAAGGAGAATTAATGGCTCCATCATGAAAACTCAATAATAGCACTGAATGTTCATTGGAGCATGACTAGTGTGATTTAGTTACAATTCAGATAATAGTGCATATATTTTCCATTTGCAACTGTCCTTGGCCTGCCCACTGCTTTGCTCCTGCTGCCTCCAGATGTTCTTTGAGATGTGGGTTGGGAGGAAAGTCTAGCACATGGTTGTCAGCCCCCCTGGATTGCATTGCTCTCAGCCATGGTGCTTGTGACCATGCTGATGTGTTTTTCTGTACAATGACACTGGATCAAAAAACAGAAATAACTCAAATATTCATTCTCAAATAAAGTAGCCCCTTTTCTTACTCCAAGAGCAAGTCCATACTGAACTGAAGCTGTGTAAATGCTGCTCTTGCTGGGCCTGCCTCTAGCACAACTTCCCTGAACACTTTCAATCCCAAGGCTGAAAGGAGGGTTCAAAGAGCTCCCGTAGTCAAATGGTGCCACGAAGTCTCTCTCCAGCTATACCTGAATTAGAGGGGCTGTATCATTTACCTGTTCCTGCACATTCATCAGGGAACATGATCACTAAAGGAAGCATCCTGGTTTGTGTTTTATGATGTAATCACCAGAAACAATTACCACGGCTATTCTTCAAATAAGATGAGAAAACTGGGGGGATTTTAAGCTGGGAGACATCACCAGTGTAAGGATATAGAGCTGTCTGAAGAGCTACAGATAGGAATAAAAAGTAATCCTTCATAATTCTCATTAAAAGACTTAATTTGTTCTGATGCTTAATTCCAAGGAGATAAACTTGTATCTTTTTGGCAGATTTATTTCAGGCTTTAATATATATTCATCTCTGCAAATTAAACAGAAATTGCATTTGATTAGCAGTATGAATGCATGTTTTTGTATCTTGTTGGGGCAATAATTTGCCTGCTGAAATCTGCCCAGTTATCAGCAGATCAGCAGATGTGTGTTCACATCCTGATCAAGTTGGAGATCTCCAGTGCAAACACTCCGTGCAGGAGTCTCTCTGTTTAAGATGGATGGCACCACTGAAACACTGCCATCAGATATCCAGCTTTTACCATTCCAGGTTTATATCTATCCAAGTCAGACTGCCAAAATCCTGTGGACAGGAAAGGCTCCGCATATGCGAATTACATAATCCTTGCTGTATGATGTAGGAGAGAGACACGGTGCTACCATGCTTGCCTCTAGAGTGTGATGTGTTTTCCTCCAGCATTGGAAGAGACCTTCTTTAACATACTCCAGGCGGAAATACCACCAACTTTACTCAATGTATATGGTCAGCTTCTACCTTTCCTTTGCATATTTCACAGGAAACTACCCAAACTTGAGCACGATGAGATAACTTTCATTGAGATTCAGGTGACTCCATTCCACTGCTCTTTAGGAAATTCCCAGCTACTGAGCTTCACAAAAAATAGGAAGCTTGACAAGATCAGACAGGGAAATTTCCAGTTGGAAGGGTCCAAAAATGGGGAGGTTGAAAAGATTTTTTATCATTGTCATTCTAAAATGTTGAGAGTGCCATAGTATTTTCCTTTCTTTCAAGAAATGAGAACGGTACAGAACAAAGTATTAGCAATACAGATTGGGATTGCTCCATTCCCCTTCCCACTTTCTCAAGGGACTGCCAAATTTCAGGCTCCAGGTAAGCAGTAGAAAACCTCTGACCTTTGTGCTTACACAGGCAAGGGAGAAACTCTAATCCCAGCCAGCTTTTACTCTCAGGCATCCACATTATTCCTACAAATGGAGGTTTAAAGCTGATATTTAAAATGCTAAAAAATGTCTATCTGGAGTGTATTTATGCCTGCTCAGTACCCCTGAGGTCTCTGGCTCTTCAATGGGTTTCTAACAACCATTGTACAAATACTACATAGAAATGAGGAAAGAAACACACATAATAAAGAGGGGAAGAAAATCCCTTTGTCTCAGCAAAAAGGGCAGCTTTGGCTAATGTAAATATTTTTATTCTGCAGTGGAAATAATAGAGGGCTGTGTAAGATAGTGTAGTTGATAAAGCCAGTTGCTTCTCTCCTGCCTGTCATGATTAAAGCTAACCTGAGGCTCTGTGTGATCTCAGCTAATCCTGCAACAAAAGGGCCCTTCGTCCTAAAATCATTATACCACACTCATCTCCACACACTGCTGTTCAGTGAAGAGAGACTGAGCCCTTTTTAAAGTTCTGCTTTGTTCCTTGGCACAAGACAGGGCTTCAGTGACTTAGGAACCAATGTCCTAATTTCAGTCTTCCGGTTTATCACTGGCTAGAGCACTCTGGGAAGTATTTCCACTCCTGCATCTCTTGCATCACCTCAGGTCATACTGCCCCGAAGTTTTGCCTATGAAGGGCATCTTCTTTGCACATCCAAATAGGGATACAGAAATTTAGTCATTGTGTAAAATGACTGAGTGTAGAAGAATAAGTAGCAGGAAGCTGAAAACTGAAGCTAGACAAGTAGTAGGAAACCAGGCTCAAATTTTGTATGACTGCCTAAAATTTGGCGGGGGAGGAAATGCCATAATTTCTGTGGCCTAATTTTTCCAAGATGAAGACAGAATTTCTTTCAAGGAGCTGTGATCTATCAAACATTAAGGCTTTGGGCTAAACAGAGGGGTAACTTTAAGAGGAATCCTCAGGGTGACTTTTAATGGCTTGTTATATACAGGTTAGCCTTATGTTCTTTATGGACTTTATGGATAAATATTTCTTCAGTAAAACTCAAGGAGCTGATCACACTAGCCAGCCCAAATAAAATGTATTAAGGTTAAACATGGAAAAAACAGAGACCTCCCTAACACAGAATCCTCTCTGTTCTCACTGCTGATTGATGAAAACCAATTCTGATCTATGTTTCTTTATCTGCTCTGTGAAACCTTTGTGATGCATAAGGTTACATACAAAAGCCATCTGCATAATCCATCTGCATGTTCTCATTAATGTAAACAGGCAAAAGGGAGGAAATAAGGTCATTTTTTCATGGATTATAAATAAAAGCCATTGGCCAATGCTATAGAAGATAACCAAAGAACATTTTAAAATCAAATAAAGTAATGTTTTGATTTAAAAAAAGCAGAGAAGCAACATGTGACTTGCAGTGAACAAGTCTCATGGGAATACTACAAAAAAAAGATCAATTTATGACTGCCAGCACATAAAAATGTGTATCTCCAGGCATAATTTAGAAAGATATTCACACCCTCATCTAACTGGTCTCCTGAAACACCATGTGCTGTCAAACTATGGCATAGATTTTGGAAAACAGGAGAGAAATAGTGACAAGATAAGGGCTGTACACTTACTCCTGTTCATGTAAAGACATAGTAACAACATGGCAACTATGGTAGTGTTCTGGACTGTGACTCACAAGAGACACGTTCTAGTTTTCTGTTACACCCTAACTTGATGAGCTTACTGCAACTCAATTTTTCTGCCTCCTTAATGGGAGACAGTAGTCCTTAGCTCATTTTAAAATGCATCATATCAACTGATAGGAACTCAGTGTAAGTGTAGCCTCTTATATGCCATGCACAGCCTGCAGCCTGGTGTGGCCCAGGTGTGGAATTAAACATTTTTAACTAGGAACACAAAAAATTGTACATTAAAATCTTCCCATTATGAGACACCATGTCCGTTAACACAGCTTTATTCCTATAATACCTTCAGTTCCTTTTTTTTACACAAGGTGTCAAAAGTTTTCCAACAACGTGACAACATAACAAAATTGAGAAATAAATGAAGGTTAAATATGGGATGACCCAAAGTAACTAACGAGCATTGCCTGATTGAAAGCATAGCTGAGATGCATTGCTGAGAGTATTCTGCCATTATGTATGTTGGACAGATAGATAATTTGAATACAAAAGAAAGAAAAGGAAAAAAAAAAAAAGAAAAAAAGAAGGAACTGAGGCTTTAATAACTAGTACTTATCTAGCAAGATTCATAAGGAAATACATCGTCCATGAGAAACTCTGGCGAACAGTTAAACTGCTCTGTGGAATAGTTTAAGAGTCTTCCTCAAAGTTATGTTCAGTGTTAACTCTTTAAATATCCACTAAAAACTATTTTGTTAACATTTAGTGGCAGACCTACAGCTCTAGATGTGACTTGCTATTCAGAGGGCCTAATATGTAAGTATTTTCTGGTGCACATTCTTATAATAGTATGTTTCTAAATGCTTCACCTCAGAGGATAAAGTAGAGAACTGGTCTTTCTGGCACTATCCCAGAACAGCTGAAATGAATTACAGCACTTCCAATGAAAGGCATAACAAAGAAATAACAAAAACCTTTCAGAACCAAGCACTTCTACCATGTGGTAAGGATTCAAGTAGGCGTAACCAAGGTCTGTGAATTAGTAGTTCAGGTCCAATGGATAAGCAGAGAGGTAGTGCGGGCAAATAAAGTGAAGGACTAGAGAAACAAAAAGTTTTCCCAATGCTTATAACAAAACAACATCAGAGAAACAATTACTTAATAACATTGCCCTGATAGATTTCCCAGTGATGTAAAGCCGGTATTATAAAGCACTGAACCACTAGACCTGCAATACAAAGACTTTCCAGACACTTCATTTTTTCATGGTTGTGTATTGTCCAAATATATATGTGTATGTATATATACATATCAAATTATATTTTAAAATCTCCTAATGTGTTTGAGATCATGGGATTTCACATTCTACCCTCTGCCTACACATCAGAAAGATTCAAGAGTCCTACATTAAGCAAATATGTCAATGGCCTGATAATCTACTCAACAGTAGGCCACTGTCCTTTTCTTTAGAAAGTGAGAGTTATAGAAACTCTGTGTTGAGATAGTTAAACATCAATACAACATTTTGTCTCAGTAATAAGTGGATAGATTCAGAATCCTGCTGAATTCAATGTCAAACAGTCATACAATTTATAATGTTTTTATCATTAGTCCTTTATAAAGTCATCTATGACACAAGATACAATGCTGCAGTTCAGAAAAGCTGTATCACTTCCATGGAATTATGTCAATTTATACAATTCAAGGTTTGCCCTACATGGGCATGTATGGAAATATATAAATGCATATATATAAAATGCTCTTTTGATAATGAGAAATACAAAGATGTGTGAATGTGTATGCAAACAGATTTCTGTTTCCCTGATATCATCAAGAGACTGTTCATTAGCTCCTAGTACTGAACTTCTTCCCAGTCAGCACTGATCCTAGACCAACCTCTGAAGAGCTCTATCACTGGCTTTTGTTATGTCTTTTACCTTTTTCATTTCTTCAGAAGACACACAGAACTTTACAAAATGAAAGTTATATCTCTACCTGCCTTTTGAGTACCTCAGCTTTGGCCCACCATTGCCTAGACGTTCCACTTGGTTTGCCTTATAACTGTACTGTCCCATCTCCTTAAGCATGATAAGTACTATCCTAACTTATAGCTCACATCAGAAATTTAAACTAATACAAAATGTATTAATACAGATTAATATGGAGTAGAAAACACAAGGGACAGAGAGCATATTTTGCAGTCTTTTAGAAAATGTTGCTTTCCTACATCATTTTACACTTACAGCAATACTTTTTCATCCAGTGCCTTTGCTTGTCAGTGTAAGGAATTCATTGCAACTGAAAGCCAAAATCAAGTCATTACACATTTGTATTTTGACTCCTAAAGTTTACAGTGTTTGCCAAATCTGGATTTCCAAGCAGCAATGGAATTGGAAAGAGTTTCTCCATATTGAAGTATCCATAGAAACTGCAGGGTTTATATATTATATAGGACTCTCTGCCCAACCTCTTCCATTACTTAAGAATGAAGAAACAGCCAATTCTCTCAGATATATAGACTCAGAATAAGTTTTCCCAT
Organism: Patagioenas fasciata; assembly: GCF_037038585.1. NCBI lineage: Eukaryota > Metazoa > Chordata > Aves > Columbiformes > Columbidae > Patagioenas > Patagioenas fasciata. Next base: position 24,842,282 of record NC_092560.1, on the reverse strand, counting down.
AACAAACTAACATAAAAGATCCAACCTTCAGCTTTATAAAGCTGCTTGATAGAGTGATCTACTGTCCTCACATGATGCTGCAGATACAGCATTCATGCTACTTATCAAATTAATATCTCTGCTCTGGGATCTACGAAGTCTATAGCTTACCAGCTTGTACCAATACTTTAATTAATACTCAGTAAATGAAGAGGTGTAATTTGCACTTCACTGTCATAGTAGTAGTACTAGTGCATTCATTATTTGGAAGTCTTTATATCTTTATCTCAGCTCTAAGGCAAAAAAAACATATAATACAGAATTGCTTTTTCAAGTTCAAAGGGACACCGGGGCACCAAATTTTCATTTGGCCAAAATGAAAGCCTACGTCTTTTAAATGCCATGTCTTCCAGCAGTGGCCTGGGAGGGGGACAAAAGCTGTTTTGCCTAGAGGTTTGAGGAACAGCAACACGTCTCTGACTAATGGAAGCTTCCTCAAGTCCTTCTCCTCATGTACTATATCCCACACCCATGAGAGCACACTCTTTATGCTGCAGGTTGACACTGGAAGAAAGTTGAAGCCACACCAAAGGACATTAGCTAATGAATACTCCCAGGTAGCACTGGTTTTGATGTAACTCTCCATGGTGAATCATAAAGAGTCCCATTACTTCAACTGGTGCAAAAGAAGTAGTATTAGCCTGAACAACAAGAATCATGGGGGGAAAAAAAAAAAAAAAAAAAAACACAAAACCAATAATAATAATAATAATAATAATAAAGAAGGCCTAGAAAATACTAGTTTTTGAGTATCCTGATTCCCCTAGGGAGCAAGTACTTGTTTTCTTGACACCACAAAAAATGTGCTCATTTCAGTAATTCAAAACAGATCTTACTTGTTTTGCTCACTGTATTTTCCACCCTGTCTTAGTGCATTTTTTTTTTATGTGAGGTGTTGCTCTGAAATAAACAATTTTTTTTCTACCAGGGGAATATCTTGATGATTCCCAAGAATGTCAGTTGTGTGAAGCATCCTGTCAGAAGTGTATTGGACCTGAGCCAGACAACTGCATCAGCTGCCCACTCACAAGGTAATTGTCTCCCAGCACAGTGCAGCACAAAGACCTCACATCATCATCTGGAGAAGTGACTGTAGAGTCTTTAGCACTAGCTTGCAGAATCTGAAGACATAAGCAATGACTAAGGCAAACAAAACTAAGGCAAGTGAGAAACCAAGTGGTAAGTAAACATGACAGCCAGCTACACAGGCTGTTTAGCCAGATTATTCCCATGGATAGAGAAAAATATTTTTAAATATGATAAATAGTCTTTCTTTCATTATCATCATTTCAAATCATAATTGCTAGAATCACAACAAAGACAAATTTAAAAACAGGAACCTAGGTGATCTGTAGTTGTACATAGCTAGAGTTTGGCACAGGGCATGTATATGGACATGTATAGGCTGTATAGGGCATGTATAGGCTAGCAATCAGCTAATTCAGGAAATATTTATAGCACTTAAACATCTTGCATCCCCTAACTGAGGCATTTTAAGTTAGGCTGATTTTTCTAACCTGTATGAGGAGTGAACAGAACTAGAATGAAGCATTTCCCCAGGACATTGCAGATCAGAATCTTATGTTTAGGTCATCTTGCATCTAATCCAAGAATCTACTGCTTTTGAAAACATATCAATAGCTTTATTCTCACACAGATAGCTCTGGTTCTGTTGTGTTGTAGCCAGCTGATATTTACATTGGTATGAAATCACAATCAGGTTCTGTAAGGCAGAACCTGCTTAGTTTAACCTGCAAATATCTATGACATGACTATGCCAATAAAAGTCACATCAGAACCAGTTGAGTCCAATCAAACTTATAACTGAGGAAACGGTATTGAATTACGGTGTGTTACATCAGAAATTACATTAGCACAGGAAATCTGTACAGAATTTTTGACTGGGGGCTGGATTTCTCAATTCACAATTACATTTAAGTTAGATTGTCCGTGTTTCCTTGCAACCTATTTTGTGAGTTTTACAGAATTTTTGACTGGGGGCTGGATTTCTCAATTCACAATTACATTTAAGTTAGATTGTCCGTGTTTCCTTGCAACCTATTTTGTGAGTTTTACAGAGAGGTATCTGCAAAATGAAGAACAAACAGGACAACGTCATTAGGCAAAACCACCCAGGTGTTTACAGAAATGAGGTCTCAGTGGCCTTTCGGAAGGGCGTTGCTGTCTCCCTCATAACAAATCTTCTAGCAGTTTTCAGTGTTGGTATCTGAGGTTTCCAAGAGCTTTCTGTGCTCCTGCAAATTATGAAAACTGTTAGAAAAAGTTGTATCAGGGCAGTCGATAGTAATAGAAATAATAAAGAAAAATTTCACCCAGAGGATAAAGTGTAAATCCTTCCAACAGACATTATTCATTATGTACATGAAGTAAACCTGTTTAATTGAAACAGAAACCTAAATCCTGTCACCCTTGAGAGCTTCAGAGCATGTCTATTGAAGACAGGAATAAGCAACCATCAGATAATACAGAATAAATTCAGAGGTGCTGCTTTCCAATGGAGGAACAACTTCTCTAAAAAGAATGAAAAGACTTGGAGGGGGCGGTCACTGAAAATAATGTGAAAATGAGAACACTGAAAAATGTCTGCTCTTTGTCAGTATCTAGTGGAGTGACTCAGGGGTCAGTACTGGGGCCAGTATTATTCAATATATTCATTAACGATTTGGACGAGGGAATTGAGTGTACTATCAGCAAGTTTGCTGATGACACTAAGCTGGGAGGAGTGGCTGACACGCCAGAAGGCTGTGCTGCCATCCAGCGGGACCTGGACAGGCTGGAGAGTTGGGTGGGGAATAACCTGATGGAATTTAACAAGGGAAAGTGTGGAGTCCTGCATCTGGGCAGGAACAACCCCAGGTTCCAGTATAGGTTGGGAAATTACATATTAGAGAGCAGTGTAGGGGAAAGGGACCTGGGGGTCCTGGTGGACAACAGGATGACCATGAGCCAGCACTGTGCCCTTGTGGCCAGGAAGGCCAATGGCATCCTTGGGTGTATTACAAGGGGGGTGGTCAGTAGATTGAGAGAGGTCCTCCTTCCCCTCTACTCCGCCCTGGTGAGACCACATCTGGAATATTGTGTCCAGTTCTGGGCCTCTCAGTTCAAGAAGGACAGGGAACTGCTGGAGAGGGTCCAGCGTAGGGCAACAAAGATGATTAAGGGAGTGGAGCACCTCCCTTATGAAGAAAGGCTGAGGGAGCTGGGGCTCTTTAGTTTGGAGAAGAGAAGACTGAGGGGTGACCTTATTAATGTTTATAAATATATAAAGGGTGAGTGCCACGAGGGTGGGGCCAGGCTCTTCTCAGTGGCAAACAGTGATAGGACAAGGGGTAATGGGATCAAGCTGGAACACAAGAGGTTCCACTTAAATTTGAGAAAAAACTTCTTCTCAGTGAGGGTGACAGAGCACTGGAACAGGCTGCCCAGGGAGGTTGTGGAGTCTCCTTCCCTGGAGACATTCAAAACCTGTCTGGACATGTCCCTGTGCAACCTCACCTAGGTGTTCCTGCTCCAGCAGGGGGATTGGACTAGATGATCTTTTGAGGTCCCTTCCAATCCCAAACATACTGTGATACTGTGATACTGTGAACAGTAGTTACCTTATTTGACAATAAAAACATTGTCAGATCATCTTCTTGTTTGACAATTCAAAACACTGTTACCTTTTTTTTTTAAAAAAAAAAAAAATAAGGAATAGTAGTTTTTTGTCCAGGTAAACTAATTTTCACAAAATTCCTCATCCATCTGTTTACTGTTTACAAACATTAGTGACAAGATCCATCCTGCTGCTGTCTTTCATTAGGGGCAACATAACAAGAAGCGAGGAAAATATACCTTACCACTGTGTCAGCTGTCTGTAGGAACGGTTGTCATCATTACCACTAGTAAATGCAGTAGAATACAGTAGTGCTTTCATGTCGTATAAGCATAGCCCAGCTACCTCTAGTACTTCTGTTATACTGTCCCATTTGCACAGAAACCAACCAGAGAGGGCTGCAGTCCCCATGAAGAACTGAATAATCTTATTGAACACGCAGGCATAGCCAGATGAGCTACAGTTTTCATAGGACAATTTTACTGTAGGAATCCAGCGCAGAGATGTATCTTTGCTGAATACTTCTCCCTGATTCCCTTCAGCAGACTGCCTTCACTCGCACAAGTGCTTTTAATCAATTCCTAAGTTTTCTTCGTTATGTGTACTTCAGGAAGGCTGTTTGCATGAGAGCCTATTCTATCTTCACACTTCATAAGCCTAGAATTTTCCAATCATTGTAAATTCCAAATGGTTTCAAAGACTATTTGACAAAATTGGTTTTAAACTTCACAGATATTTTACTCCTCTTCTTTCAGAATAAATCTGACAATGACCGTAGCAACTCAAATTTATGAAGGCATATTGCAGACATTCTCTAATGCCATTGGCTGTTTCCACAGAAGCATGCACTACCTTAATGTTATGGAAAGCTTATTGTTCCCTAGGTGTGCAAACAAGCTGATGGTCTCAAAATCTGCACTAAGATCCTGAATGGTGCTCAGCTTCTCTACATATTGAGTCCTAAGTCCTCAAATATCAAACTGGTCAAAGCAGTTACTTGTGGAAGATTGCAGTCTCGCTTCTCTTATTTTCTTAATATTGAAAACACTGCGAAATTCTACCCAACTTGTCTAATATTATTTAAATAGTTATATCTTTATTGGTATTTTTACACTTTTCTCTCAGATTAAAACCAGTAGACATTAAGCTGTGGTGAAAAATGGACCAGAAATTTTCATCACATAAAAGGATTCTGTAGCAAATATTTCATTACCCAGCAAAAGGGGAACATTTAGCAGAAAAACTCTTAAGTATTTGCAGATATGCAAGTCTAAAAATGCAGCTCCTAAAGGCCAAGATTCAGATAGATGTTTGACTTTATGTACAAAGCCATTGCAGTGAAATTGTAGTACTGTTCACAGAAAGTCTTTAAATTGAAACCAATAGGGAACTTCGACAAATAGATTATTCCTTCACAGAGAAAGACCAAATCTTTCCTTCCTCCTAGCAAACATAAGTGCCTGCTGCAGGGATTGTGACAGGAGAACAACTAGGTATAGGACCAAATGGTGATTTCTCTCAGAAAAGTTTCAGAAAAAACAACAACTCTGAAGTCTAAGATCCAGGTTCAAAACTCAGTTGACTATCCACTTAGTAAATGCTGCCAATAAGACCAAGAAAACTAAGGAGTAATGTCCAAATCCTCTTGCAAATAGAGTGAAGGAAGAATACCTTGGATTTATGGCTAGTTTCCTTTAAATCTAAAGAACGAGTAGTTGCTGAATTTGTAATTATACCTCTCTCTGCCTCTAAAGAATCTTTGACGATGGTCGCTGTGTTATGCAATGCCCCAGAGGAAAGTTTGAGTTCAAGGGACAATGTCATTTTTGCCATCACACCTGCACAGACTGCAGTGGAAGTGAACCTAACAAATGCACCGCTTGTGGAACAGGTAAGAAGGATTTCCGCTTCCTTGGCCTTGAAGTCCTTTTTTCCCTCTGCTCTCAGGATCAGTTGTTAGAGCCAATAAAATAAGTAGTCCTTTTGCTATTGATCTGCATCATAATCTTGTTTTAACCCTGAAGGGAGCTGGAACTCAATTTATTTTTTAAAAAGTACAAGAAAATACAGCTCTACATTGTCCTTGCATCTTTATGCGTTTGTCTTGGTACATTTTGAATAGAAGCTACTAATAACAGAAACAGAAGGAGTAACAGGTGTGGGTGGAAAGGACAGAAAACCTCCATAGTCTGCCTCTGGAAAAGAAAGCATCATACATGTCTCCCTCAGACTCTGCACAGTATGTGCTACACTGAAATGAAGCAAGCTTGCTTGCACAAGCAGGCAGGGAGCCAGAAGGCTTTACAAAACATGTCTGGGGAAGGCAAAGAAACAAGGAGGGTGGGTTCTACCACAGGCCACTGTATCCCTACAGCTGGACAAACGGGGCCTGTGAAGAGAAGCTTACCACTAACACACACATAAACTTGCCTTTTTGACACATTATTACAGAGCTTAGATTGAGAGAGAGGGTAATACTGTTAAAACTGTGGATGTTCCATTTATGGATGATCCTTAATGGCCCAGGCTTTATTCAGTAATAACTGTCCAGATAAAAACAAAACACAGGTATGGCTGGCATTAACTTGTCATACTGATTATGAGATTGTCTCACATATTTTGGGAACGTGACTCAGTAGATGAAATTTTCAAACGGTACTTCAGGTCCAATGTGAAGTACAGGTTTGTAGGTATAACTGCTCCCCAAGTTTCTCCCTATGGTGGACAGCAATATAATTTTCTGTATTTTCTGTGTGTCAAGAAATGAAGACATTGATAAGAGCCACACCCTAAGGAGGCTGGAAAAGAAAATTCTAAATATTTTTACATGAAAAGTAAAAGAAATAAAGTCTGAATAGTTCTGTTTTCTCTGCAGTTTCAAAAGTAAATTATGATAAGCAAATTCCTGCTTTATAGTTAAAGCAATCAAACACACATAGCAGAATAATGTATATAATTTATACTGTAGGGTAACTGATTAGAAAACTCCCCATGTTGCAGCACAGGGCACATGGAATTGTAGGTGTTTTCACAGGTTTCATTCAGAAGCGTTTGATGTAGGAGACCTCTCAGTTCCCCACGCACTAGAGGATGCAATTGCTTCGATAGAAAATAGATGCATGCTTGCTAATCAGATTCAAATCTAAATTATTCCAGACCCTAGTAGTGACTACGGTGAGGATTACAGTTAAATCTACTATGGATGCAGACTGATCCTTTCCAAAGGTGAAGTGGGAAGCTTTGCTTTCCTCGTGGCAATTCTACATCCACATGTACAACACAGGACAAATATTTGCACGTTCACTGCACTGCAGCTTGGTAATGGAGACCTCTTGATCCTTGTTGTATTCAATTGATAGATGGAAACAGTGATTATTCACTAGCACAACACCTTTGTATATCACAAATCTCCAGGAATGCTGAAGGTTTGAAGTCATGAACCTTTTATACATTTTAGTTCATTTGATGTAAAGCTGTACAAATCTAGTAGTCAGTGAACAGTATTAATTCCCATCAGCTGAATCACCAGTGCTTCATAAAGCTGCTTCTTATGCCAAAATGGCACCTGTTGCTGACGTCTTTTTCCTGTTTGCTTGCCACACAGATAGAAGAGGGTTTGAGCGTTTCCTGTATCACGGGGAGTGCAGAGAGAGCTGTCCTCCGGGCCACTTCCATTCACACCACACCTGTGTGGCGTGCCCTGGCCACTGCGAGGTGTGTCTGGACTCCAGCCACTGCAAAAGATGCTTCAGAGGCTACTACCTCACTCAAAACACATGTCAGAAGCATAGTTGTAGAGAAGGTAAGCACCCTGCGGTAGGGTTTGAGTTAATAAACACAGTGTTTAATTTGTAACAGAAATGTGGTTGAAGGTCTTGGTTCCTGTTTTGAACTATGAAATCACATCTGATCTGAGGTCCTTAAAGTCCAGCTCTGATTTTCTTCTAATATTATGTTAATGTAAAATATGAGTGCTGTCCTCAGATTGAGCAAGGATACACAAGGGCAAATGAGAAAAGAAATTTATGTGAATCTTCCTCCTTTTTGGATTTGGATAAAGTTTATTTGCAGGAACATTGTTGGGTGTTTCCAAATGTTAGCCTTCCATTACCTAGAATTAAATGAAAAGGGATGATTTTTCCAAACACAGGTGAAGTGGAAGACCTTGACTCTGAAGATTGCATACCTTGTTCAGATGGATGCCAGAACTGCAAACTGGGTAAATATTCCCTTTATTAATCTTTATTTTTATTCTTAAGGTAGGGAAAAATTATTCCTGCTCCCTCTCTTGTTAAGAGTCTATGCACATGTTACTGAACAATGTTGTATTCTCTGACCAACTAAGCTGTATTTTTCCATGTGTATTTATTTGCAAACATTATTTCTAAATTCCATCATTGCCAGCATAAATAAAAATAATTTTTGCATTATTTTATCTATTCATCTTTACACCACTTTTGGTTTTTTCCTACTTGAATGCCACACTGAGGCTGAGAGATCTACTGGCCTTCTGAAGCTATTATCAGACACAGAAACTTATCAGAGATGTTCAAAATACCTAGGCCTGAAAATAGATCATCAGCCTGTGCTTTTTCTTTAAGAAAATAGACATAAGGACAGACCTTAAACTTCATTCAAGAGCCAGTCATTGCAATAGTAATGTTACTACTCAAAATAATACTAAAACATTTATTATTTTTTCATGACAGATTTTAAAAAATAATAATTTCTAAACAAACCAAACATGATGTTGGTAGAGAGCTTGCCATCTTCAGACAAACTCAACTTAACTTGCTGAACTTGATCAAATCTGTATTGCATAAATGTAAGCGAATGCATCCAGCATAGCTTGTTAAATCTGATGGTGCTTTTGGTCTCAATAGGTCACTTTCACAGATTATTAAAAATGTTCACAAAACATCACAATTCACTGTTTCCACTGTGTTTGCATTGAGAAAATGTTATTTCCTGGGGCTGTATGGACAGGAGTACAACTGATGTTTTTCAGGGTGCTAAAACTAGACACTATCAGGACTGTCCGTCTCCTCCCTGAACTCAAACAGATTTCCACAGACAGAGCAGTTCATACTGGGCCCTCTGGTTTCTCCCACTTGCTACCTAATGTGTTTCAGGGTCTGGTGTGATGAGGGCTACTGTCAATACCGGGAGACTGAATGTTGCTATAAAGAGGAGAGTGAATAGCAGGAAAGACAACTGTGCAAGCACCCTCCAAAAAAAAAAAATTATCTCACCACTAGTCACAACTGTTTCGATGTTATCTCTGCTTTTGTGTCAACAACATTTTCCTTGGGAAACAAGACTATCATGAATGCTTATACATGCCAAACTTACGTAAGGATTTTCATCACATACTACTTTCTTCTTTCTACCAGTCATCCAGTCTAGCGTGCGGTAACATAAAACTCCCTGTGACTCTGGTGACCAGCCATTCTGCATGAATGCAGTCAAGCCTAATGTTTTCCTCGGCAACTACACCTGTAGCTTTCTATATTGCTGAACAAATGGCTGGAGGGACCAAGTTTCAATACGATTGTGACTACACTGTAGTCTCTGTTTGTACAGCATGGTATCCAGATTAATGTCAGCTGTCCAATTGGTTCTGGGAAGAAAAAAGAAGAAATTAAGGGAGAGAATCTGTTTCAATATCAATATTTATTGCTGCTATCAGATGTTACTTCCCAATAGTAGTGTTTTCTTTGCTCTTCTCAATGCTTAGAATAATACAATCATATAATTGTTTTGGTTGGAAAAGACTTGTGACATACAACTCTTCATATTTCTTCTGCACCTATTTAATGCCAATCCTTGCTTTGAACTGGGTTGAACGAACCATGAATAGCAACTTCTCTTAAAAATAGCAATTGTAAGTAATTCAGAGGCTGATTTTCTTTGTATATGAGATTAATAAGCCTGCATAAGGACACTGCAAAACTGTTTACGGGCAGCTGGCATACAAAAAAAAAAGGGGTTGTACTCATTTACCTTTGTCTTCAGAACATTGGTGGTCTCCTAAATATTAATTATCCATAATATTCACTACATATTTACTCTCAGATTCTTGCACCCAGAGTTCTGATTTGAAATAGGTTTTTCAAAATCTTCAAAGATAGCAGGTGAAACAAAGACTGAATTAACTTCCACTGCCGAGTAAAGTTGGAAGCATTAAGATTAAAGGGTTTGTAAGAGGCATAGTATCATGGAAACTCTTCAGCAGTTATGATGCATATATTCTTAAAAGTCAAACAGGTTAGTTTAATATTAACTCTATTTGGAACAGAAGCATAGCAGTGGGCTAAAAGCAAGATCCCAAGCAGTTTTTGCAGATTACCATGTGTTCCTGAAATAAAGTATGGCTGGTAAACTTCAAACTTAAAATTAATCAGGTAGAGATGCTGTTTTTTCTTGTGTTTCTGCTCTTAATATCCAATGAGTTTTCTGGCATATCAATAACTTAATTCATAGATAACATGAGTACAGTAATATGTTTCTCATATCTAATCAGAATATTGATATATTTAGAAACCTCGGGGGAAAAAAAAAAAAAGAAACACAAAACAAAACACAAAAAAACCAACCACCACCAAACAGCTGAACTGCCTGTCTCTTAACAAACACAAACAGATTATTTTGAAAGCTGTAAAGAAATCACACTGACATAAAAGTAATTGAGAATAGTAAAATTTCAAGGTAAGAAAATATGGAACATGATACATTTAGTTTCACATCTTTATGGTCTTTCTACTGACTCTCTTTTTAAAATTACACAAATGCTGCATGATTTTGCGGTCTCTCCTAGTCCTATATTCCTTTCAGCACCACTGAGGAATTTAATCTAAGAACTGTAGAGCAGGAGTAGGAAAAGCATTCCAATGCTATGAACATTTCTATTAGATGGCAGTGGAAAGCTTCAGGGAATGCTCTTAAAAAAAAAAAAAAATAAAAAAATAATCGCAGCAAATGAAATCAAAATCGCATAGTTCACATACTGAAGAATAGTTTTCACACATGAATGCAAATGCATTTTGTGCATACTTAGGGATCTGCAAAAGACTTGAGATCATTCTCACAAAAAATCAGGCACTTACTTTTTCTGAAGTGCTTTGAGATTATTTGATATAAACTTATAAGAAATAGAAATAACTCACTTCTTCAGTTTGTATTGAGCGCAGGGTCACTTCTAGAAGCTTTATGAATTTAAAAAGGAATATCAGACCATAGTGACACTGCATTGTAAACTGTGAGCAAAAAAATACAAGAGATTCTCTTACCATCTCCAAATTACAAAAGTTAATTGGTACGTTTTTCTTCTTCGTAGAAAAAGAACCAGTTTTAAGGAGGGATGCATATGCTAATTAAGAGAACTGAATTGCCTCTTTTCCTAGTAGCCTGAAGGACAGGTAATTTTCAGTCAGAATTTTTTTTTGCAGGGCACCAAAGAACAGATTAAAATACCATCTTCAGTCTTGGGCAATGTTGTCCTACTTCATGCAGGCAAGAAACAGAATAAAATTTACTCTCTTTTGGCATGATATCAGCTGTCAAGAGAACAGAGCAAGTAGTGGAGGCAGACTGTGCGGGAATTCTGTTTTCTTGATCAATAGTGACCCTACAAAGGCAGAAATATGATACTTTTATAGCGGTTCGATACTTTGCACCCCGTGTTAAACATTTCAGTGAATAATGTAAAACCTACCCAATAAGTAACACTGCAGGTTAGTGTTAACCAGATGTGAGGATACTGAGGTGGAAGATTGACAGTGTTTGTAACCAGGGAATGAAGTAAAATCTGTTTGTTCTCCTCCAAGTTTGGACCCTGTTGTGGTTTTGGGTTCCGGTGTGGAAATAGATCTTTACTGTATTTACATTAAAGCCCTAAAAGCAAAGACAGGGACTGTCTGGGAGACTCAAACAAGGACAGATAAGTCTTGTAGTTTCAGTACAGGCAATGCTTTCTTTTAAATTCAGGCGATACTTTTCTTTCTGATTCACTTCACAAATTCAGAGGCTGTTCAGATTTTAAGGAGGTAAAGAATCTTTAATGCTCACAGACATCAGTCTGCCTGCAGACACTATCAAGTCCTGGGATATATAATAGGAAAATTGCCTTAGACAGCAACAATGCCAAAAGGATCTATGGCTTTGTATGCACCGTATCAGGAAAAAATGGCTATGCACAGCAGGGTTCATCTCCCTACCTTCTTCTGCCTACATGGTCTCAAATGCAGCTGACTTTGCTTGCTTCCATACTAGCCCAACTGGCATACTCAAGCGTATGACATCCCATGAGATCTGAAAGGCAGAGTCCTGCATATGCATTGACATCTGAAATGAGAGCCAAAGACAAGTCAAGTCTTAAGGGTGACTTCAGTATATATGTTTAATACCAAATTCTTACAAGCTGCATTCAAATACATTCCTACTGCTGTGCAAGCAAGTGCAAACACAAAATTGGAGAGACAAAGTGTCTCAGAACATGTGTTGAATAAATTTCAAGTCCACACTTCCATAATTATCTTCATATCTTTAGCACCTAGGTCTGATAACCCAATTTTGGACACTGAGCCTACTTTCTAGAGCAGTGATGAGCTATTGCTCCCTCTGACGCAGATAGTTCCATGGGAACAGCAGGTCTCCATCACCTCTGGACATCAAGTTGTGATTAAATTTTGATAGCTTGCCTTCTGGTGGACTCCAGAAGTCTACAAAATTAGATCTAGCTTCTTCAACGGCAGCTGTTGAAACTTCCGCTGGAGCAATATCATTGAGGAGGAGGATTTTCTTTGTGTCATTGCAGCAGCCACCTTCTACCCCTTAGTGCAGGCTGAGATAACTTCAGAATACCACCCAGATTTTCTCCAGAGTCTTGAAACTGTAATGAGCTTCAGAAACTTTCTTCAGAGTCAAACTTACCTTTTTAGAAAGCATTCAGCTATAAGCCAACACTCAAGACCAGAGAAAAATACTAAGGTAAAACTGCAGAATTTGAGCCACTTAAAGTAATTATTCTCAGGGAATTTCAGAGTCAATAAAATGCAAGAACATGACAATGCTGGTTCTTATTTGATATGCCTAAAATACAACACATGGACAAAAGTGCCTTTTCAAACACTTCCAGCCCTCGCTCTTTCAGATAATACCATTTGCATTTGACCTTTTCCTGCATTATGAAAATACACAAAATATGAGTACTTACAAAGGTGATAATTGACAAACTTCTCTGATATGTAATATCCAGTGACTTGCATAAGTACACGACACAAGCAGAAATTGCCCCACCATTAACTAGTAATGCTAAACGTGAGCATTGAGAAGCTAAATATTTGCAACACATGGAGCTCAAGTGGATCATGGATAAATTAGTAGGAACTAACAGAAGGATAGGCCTTCCTCTCAGAAGGGATTGTGAAAGTCAGGCATTGTCCCAATTTGCCTTTCTGCCAGTGTCCTCCCATGGAGTCACACATTTCTGATGCAACCCTTAATCTCCTGCTTGCTGATTCTCTTCCACTCACTTCACCCAACTTGCGAAAGTACGACATGTTATGATATGAATACTTGTCACGGCTTCCCAGAGATTATCTCATCTCCATGTTGCAAGATACCGTTTATATTGCCTTTTGACCCATCCAGGTTTCAGCAGGGAACAGAAAACATGGCATGTCCAACCTTTTCGCCAGGACTATTTTCAAAGACTGACACTGAGAATAAAGTGCTCCTCAGTGAGGGTGCAGAGTCAAGAATGTTCAGAATAGCCATCACACTTTTCCAAAGATAGCTTACCAATGAGACAAACACTAATAAACCTCAACAACCAGTGTCTCTGAGAATAAAAGCCTACAAAATAGGCATTTAGGCCCAAATGTGACTCTCTGTTTTAGCAAAGTAGAGCCTGACCAACTCTCAAAGGTCAGGCGGAACTAACTATTATAGTTTGGTCTGGGTTACAATGTCTATGTACAAACATACAGCTATAAAGGCAGAAAGGTGCAAGTCCCCTAGGAGATTCATTATACAGAGTGAGATATGGAAAATACAGTCTGCAAGACAGCAGGAGTGAGAGAAAGCACATTTGGAGAAGATTTAAGGAACCCGTGAGATAACTAAAAGGGTAGCACTGTGAACAGACTCAAGCTCACAGGTACAGATTGTGATTCTGGCAGTTGTGCTCATGATTAATGAGTGAAAAGTGATCTCGTTCCCATAGCAACCTAAGAAACACAAAGGAAAACTTCGATTCTTCAAACCTTCCCTAATGATGAACAGACCTTGGCTTTCAAAATACCAGAGAAAATTATGATAAGAATCCTTTTTTATCTCAGAGTAAATCTTCTTCAAGAGGTTAATCCTGCAGAATGCGGTTTAGATTTGCAGATAATGGGACTCGTTTCCACAGACTTCTGGAGTGAGAATATGCAATCTGTGTGAAAAGGAATGCCCATCTAGACTCAGAACTGTTCTCTGATTTTCAGTACTGACATTTCAGTGTAGGTAGAACATTACATTAGAGGATGTTGTCTTTCCTACAGTATAGGTAAAAGAGAATTTCCTTCACACTGATGATACAAGTATGTACTAAAGAAAACATTCTGTCCTTGTTTTATTTTTTTCCTGAGAAAGAAAATTACTTCCTGGGTAAAATCCAGGCTTGGGGCAAATCATTGGAAAAAACTTAAGATAGGAGATTGAACCATGAATTCTGTAAACACAGAATGCTGCAGATTTTAGAGGTCTCAACAGAAATAAGAGCACAGACAAAAAATACTGGATCAGGCCAAAAGTACATCTAGCTCAGTAGTCACTGACTAAGCAATAAATATACTTCTAAAGTTACAAAGAAAAACAAAGCATTTATTGCTACTTCTTTATCAATTTGAAATTCAGCAGCTTCATGAATCATAATAGTAAAGAAATGTTAGCTACTGAATCATTCTGCTGGAATTACTGGAGAAAAAAAGATATTAAAACAAATATGACCTAAACCGTCTGCAGACTGGACCCTCTTTTCAGGGAAGCTTGCTGCCTCCCTGGGGCCCAGACCAGCAATGCCATGAGAAAAATGGCCTTCAAATTATTACCTACTCCTGCTCTTTCACATGGATACCAGTGGTGTTTCAAGAAGACGACCAAGGTCAGTCAAAAGAGGTTTCAGGACCCTGGGAAGAATGCCAAAGGACTCAGGAGCACAGGTAGTGCTTTCTTCAATCCTCCCAGTAATAGGGAGAGATATACTGAAAGAAACATGTGAGCCCAGGACATCAACACTTGGCTCCAAGACTGGTGCCTCCATCAGAACTTTATTTTTCATAATCACCAACAAATGTTGGATTCTGCACCTGGGACAGAGTAACACTGGGCACAAGTATAAATGGGATCAGAGTGTCTGGAGCAGCCCTGCAGAAAGGGACCTGGGGGCACTGGGTGACATTAAGCTCAGTGTGAGCCAGCAGTGTGTGCCTGGGCAGCCAGGATGGCAAATCCCATCCTGGGCTGCATCAAACACAGCACAACCAGTGGTCAAAACAGGGGCTCCTCCTGCTGTGTTTGGTGTTGGTGCAGCCACAGCTTGAGTACTGTGTGCAGTTCTGGGCCCCACAATTAAGAAAGATTTGAAGGTTCTTGAATGCATCCACAAGAGGGTAACAAAGCTGGTGAAAGGGATGGAGAGCGTGTCCTCTGAGGAGTCGCTTATGACGTTGGGTTTGTCTGGTTTGAGAAAAGGAGGATGAGGGGCCACCTCATAGATCTCTACAGCTTCCTGATGGGGGAAAGTGGAGAGGGAGGTGCTGAACTCTTCTCCCTGGGATCCAGTGACAGGCCAATGTGGGAATGGCTCAAAGCTGTGTCAGGGTATGTTCAGACTGGACATTAGGAAGCATTTATTTACTGAAAGGATGATCAAATACTGGAACAAGCTTCCTAAAGAGATGGCCAATGCCCCATGGCTGTTAGTGTTTAGGAGGCATTTGAACAATACCCTTAATAATATGCTTTAACTTTTGGTCAGCGCTGAAGTGGTAAGGTGTTTGGAATAGATGCTCACTGTAGGTCCCTTCTAACTGAAATATTCTATTCTATTCTATTCTATTCTATTCTATTCTATTCTATTCTATTCTATTCTATTCTATTCTCTATTCTATTCTATTCTATTCTAATTCTATTATCATCTCTACCTCAATATGTACTTGTTTCAATTCTTAGGGTTTATACCAGCCTAAAGATCAGAGTCTTGATCCTTCAAATAAGGAATTTCATTACAGGACCACTTAATTGGCTGTAGCAGTGCAAATCTTGGATTCTCCCCACATAGAGATGTTTCTCATGAGTTCTACGCGCATAATTATGTTTTGTTAATAGAGGATCACTGTACAGATTAGTGTTAAAACCTGCATTGATGGCTGTGGTAGAAACTTAGGACTTATGGCCTGCAGTCAGTGTTCTTTCTTGTAGGAAGGCAATCTTTGGGTAATGCTATTCACTCAGAGGAGCTACCTGTGTAGTAAGACACTATTCAAACATAAGGGACCATTTCAGCATAATAAGTGTGTTCAGAAAATGCACTTCAACACAGAGGAAGTTTGGATTTAGTAATATGTAGCTTTCATGCTTCTTGAAATCATCACATTGAGATTCTGGACATAAGAATACAGTAAGAACAAAAGATAACATCTGAGTGATAGAATAAAATACAAGACAAACTCAATGTCCTTTCTTAAGTGTTAGTACTGCTGATGTCCTTATTTCATTTCTGTTGTAGTAGTCTTATATTTTATTTTACTAGGACTAAAAATGAACCACTGTTTCTTCTGTGTAGCCTTGTAAGCAATGACTTCTCTGGTTGATATCACATCTTGGAGCTTCATGTCTTGTGTATATCTCACTACAGCACTAGTCAACTATGTTTTGTGAGCGTCTGGAGTGTTCTGACATAAAATTTCTTTTTTAAGCCAGTTTTTAAAATGTTGTATTTCTTAAAGTTTCCTAATCAACATACGTGCAAGTATTCATGTATTATGAACATTTTACCTCAGTCATACAAACCATGGAACTACTTTTGGGTAGTGTTTCTCTCAATATTAATCTTAGATTTCATTTCATCTTATCTGCATTTCATTTCTATTTCACACTATAGCATATTAAAACCCTTATTTGAACAGGTAAATACTCCTGGTTTCCTTGATTTTATCAATGAAATACAATAACAGCAAGTGTTATGGCACTCTTTCAGACTAGGTAGGTTTTTTTTCAGGTAATCAGCTTTACAGCAAGACCCAGAACATTTTTTTGTTTGTCTTTTTTTTTTTTTTCCCAATTTTCATCTTAAAGGTGGCTTTAACTTAAAACAAATTTTAAAAATTAAAAAAAATAAAGGCAATTTTAGTCAAAGTGTAAGATATTTTTGCAATATATTAAGTCTACTCGAAGGCTTATTTTCTTTTTTGCCTTACAAATAAGTATACTTTTAATTCATGAAATCTCTTGGCTGAACCAAAGTTGTGGGGTTTGATCAAAGAAAATACTGATGCCATTTTTTCCTCACATAAAATTAATTGATCCAGCTTTTTCCTTAGTTAAAATTGACAATCTCTTCATTCTGCCTCCTGGAAATAAATTATAATGTCAGAAACAAGAAGGAAGAAGAAAAAGATGATTCACCAACAAAACAAACACAAACAGAAAGTGGAAAACCCAACAAAAAAGGCACAGACAAACAAATACCTTCTTACAGAAAATGGAAGGTACAAACCAGAGTCCTTGGTTCCACAACAGAAATCTTCATTTTTAAGGCCCCACTGAAAGCAGAGTTTCTAGTCAGACCCATGTCTAGCCAAAAGTTCTGTTATGTTTGAACTGTACATTTCAGTTATTTTAACTGAGATGCCATAAAAACTAAAGAAAAAATGGTCTAAGGTAGTTAAAATATATAATTACACTTGTTGGTGATACATTACAATTTATAGTACTTTTTTTTCAGATTATTGTAAATTATTGTTCAGGGGAACATATAAGGCAAATAAAATCTAGCAGTAACTGTTGAAATTAAACAGTTACTGCAGGCTGGCCCTTAAAGGAAAACTGAAATCTAATATAAAATAATTTTCAGTCATTACATTTAATTAAAATTGAAAACAAAAATAAACCAGACTTTAAGACCCATGCAGTGAATATCCTGAACTTTTCCTGCATGCAAAAAAATTGAGTGTATTCAGCACATTCTACACTCATGGCTGAGCCAGTAAATAGTTCAAGAAATTTAATTTTAAAAGAAATTCATAAACAAAACAGGAAACTAAAATAAAAGTTACAGTCTAAATACAGATCCTGCAAAATGTATCCTTGCACTTAACTTCAACTTCCAGCTTTATTGTATACAGTAGATAAAGTTAAGCATGCATCCAAGTCATTGCAAGATCTGGGTCTAATTAGATGAGATACTTTGAGTAAGTGTTACTCAAAAGTCCAGTGGGCTAGGCATGCAAAGTTTCCAGAATTAGCATCTGTCTAAACACCATGAATACTCAAACACACTGAAACAGTGACAAGGATTTCCAAAATGCTTTGAAGCTCAATTTTAATGTGGATGCACTTACCTACTAAATATTTCATTAAGCCTCTGCAGTAACACTACAAAAAAATCACGTACAGTGTTCCGCTACGTATTTTAACAAATACATCCTTCCAGCATAACAAAGCTATGTTTGTAAATGCTAATGCCCGTACCTCCCTCCTGCAGTAAAAGAAAACACTAATTCATTTCAAATCAGAGAGTTCCAACAGAATGAATGAATGTTTGGCTTTTCACCAATATTTAATCCTTGCACGTACCTTTCCTATATTATAACATAGTTGCACTCCAAATGTATTTTATTTGAGAAGAGTGGAGGGTAGAGAAGGGAACAGGAGTATCAATGTACTACAGACAAGGAAAGAAAAAAAAAAAAGTTACTTTTTCTATGAACTCCAGACAATTTTTGCTTACCTAAGAAAACTGCAGTCAAACCAGAAAGTCACTGAGGACTGGTTTGTGTCTAAAGCCTTATTTTTTTTAATTGTTTGAATCCAGTTTCCAATGCTTCCAAGATCACTTTTGTTCCCATCTTCAAAAGAGTGGCATAGGCACAGCATAGTGGAAATCAATGCAAATGGATACTGTAAAATATAGATTAAATGTTAGCAGTTCTTATAACAAGAAGAATTTCAGAGCATGACATACCAACAAACCCACTTTGCAATCACAGAGGTCTCATTATGTTATGGGCAAGTGAAGTTCTCATTGAGTGTAGGACATTTGTTATTGCTAGTCCAAGAACTGACTGTGGCAGATATTAAAGGAGCCACTGTTGAAGAACTGCACATATATTATCCATAAAATTCCCTAGACTTAGTTCATTCTTAAAATTAATTTCCGAGATTTTGGAAACATAGAATGTGTTCAATATCAAATTTGCTATTGTAGGCATAGTTGCATGTTTAACTTTCTCTCTGCCTGTTATCGAACTGCGGCCCTCTTTGCATTCCTTTTTAAACTATGTTAATTATTCCTCTACAGTTTAAATTCATAAACTATCACTAAGAATAGAAGGTGGTAGAACTTCTGTTTAGTGGGTATGTCTTTAAGAGAATGAATAATGGCTCAGTAAGTGTTCATAAATAATAAAGTAGACAAATTGGAAATGAACATAGGCCAATTATTCTGCATTTTCGTTCTGCAAAATTGTCGAGAAATTATCTCCCCACCTCCAAAGTTTAAGGTTCGAAGAAAGACTCAGTGCATTCCCAAGTGAAATACAGCAAATCAACTGTTCCTATAAAATCTGTGGTCTTCTAAAAAAGTATTTACTATTATCGCTCCTGTCTAAACTTCATGTAAGCAGCAGGATGCAAGTGCTGTTTGTGATACTTTTCTTTCCCTCTCCACGATATGTATCCCAGTCCTCAACCTAAACAAATTATTTTTACCCATTCATTCTTACATACATCCTCTTAGAACCTAAACCAACTCAAAATACATGGTCTTTATTTAATGGCCGCTTACTCAGTACTTCACTTTTCTAATCTCTTTCCAGAGGACAACCAGACATTGTGACTTTGTTTGCAATTACTGCTGAGATCTGTCTCAAACTGAGCTACATAAATAGTCATCTATACAGGCAAAACTGAGAGGGCTGTTAGGAAAGAAAAATGTCATCAGAACCTTATACAGGCAAGAGAGGACAGAGTCCTTTCTTCAGAAAAGCCAGAAAGTACATGGAGATTTAGTTACTAAACCTGCAAGCAACCCCAGCAATTTTAACAGTGTCTCTTTGATGCGTACTTGATTTTTTCCACAAACAAAACATAAGGACTACATGTGCCAATACCGGAAATTTTTTTAAAATGTATAAATACAATTATTCATCATCATATCAACCTGGCTCGTAACAACATTTTAAAAATACTTTAAGGAAAAACCCAAACAAATTAATTTGGGAAAAAAATAACTCAGGAAGTGTCCTTATTCAGAAACAAAATCAGTGTTTCAGAAACAATTCAAAAAGAAGCCATCAACAATATTTTTACAGATCTGCAAAATTTCTGGGTGAAACTTTACACCTCATAAATAAGTTGCTAGAACTACTTGCAAAATCAAGTGCATGTTGCCTAATAAGTTTGTATGTGTAAAGTGTGATTTATTGTAGATACAGTTCAAACAGACTCAGTGAAAATTTTGCCTTATGAGTACTATTAATATCAAAATAATTTATAGGCGTTTCACAGTAGAACAGCTTATAAATACATTTGCCCAGGTTGTTCTGTTTCCTTCCATTCTGCTCCCTTTGGGATATTTGAGTAAAGTAAAAGAAATGGAAAGCTAATAGAAGATAACGGAAGGTTATAGAAAATGTAATTCAGTTTGTGTGAGCATAAAATCATATTCATCATTTTAACAGTTTTAAGAAGTCGTATAGCACTTTTTCTGTTCATTCAACAAGAATTTTGAATGCTGAAATGAAGTTTCTAATGAGAAATTTTACCCAAAATCTGCACCATTTCCTTCCTCACCCCAAATATAGAAAGTTGTTTGTCTAGCTCAGTATTTTTAAGATTAAACTGATAACTAACACGTTTTTGAAAACTTTACTTTTATAGGTGCCAAACGCTTTTAACTTCTCTCTGCAACAAAGAAGGAAATAGTATGAAACTAGAGCTTTGGATAGCTTAGACTCTCCTTTAAGAGTTCCTTTCTCCCCAGCTTGAGCTCATGGGAAGGTTCTGCTTTTCAGAACAGCACTTTCTAAGCATGCAGGACCTTCTAGGTACCTTACACTGGGGACAGACAAATCACAAATCATTGCAAAAATACAGGCCAAGACCTGACCATGGAAGATGTTATCTCCAAAAAATGTAAACAGAGATTCAAAGATAATTATGTTCTGATTATGGCTGTAGTGATCTTAATGTAAGAATGGTGTAGCAACAATTATTTTTAGGATTATGGTTTTAACTCTGAATTTATTTACATAATTCCACATTTTTCATTTCAGATGACCCAAGAATCTGTATAACATGCATTCAGAACTACTATATGTAAGTATAGCTATATAGCTTTTCATGCAAACACATTTTTCTCAAGCAAAAATGTGTGCTTGACTACATAGGTCTGTGCTGTGTGTGTTATCACACTCCTTTCAAGTATTGCCTATCTGAGAAAAATTACTTTGGAAAAAGGCATGGTAAATGTTGAAAAAACTAGCCAATCACTCTCTACCAATACCTTCTGAACCTTATGGACTGATGTGAACTTCATATATATGAAGAGAAGAATATGGAACAGAAAGGGCCTAGAAGTTAAACAGCGCCTCTGGGTTTGGCAGTAGTATGCTCTTGTGTCCAGTTCTGGTCTTTGCAGTCCAGCAGGCACACTTAAAAATGTAAGGAGGTTAAACAAAGGAAAAAAATACATAGAATAATTGAAAGTTTGACTTAAGCAGAGGGAAAAGAAGAACTCCACTGCTTTTCAAAGAGACAGTTAAGAGATCTCTGTAAAAATTATCATGACAAAAGGAAAAGTTGATTCAAAGGCTATTCAGTCTAGCTATAAACAATGGCACGGGATTATGTATTTTTACAAGTGATCAGCTCTTTACAACCAAAGTATAGTAATTTCTAATTAAGCATCCATTTGTTTTTATGCCTACATTTAAGTAGGAAAATCAAATTAGTTATACTTAAGAACTCTGAGATCAGAAAACGCACCAGTTGAATAAGTAACATAACCACAAGCATACTTTGAATCCTTCATTAGGGGAATGATTTCTGTTCATTAGGATGAGAATAGAGCTTTACCATTACCGAACCTAGAAACATACAGAAAATGAGCTCAGTGACCTCAAAATAATTTTACTAATGATGTTCTACTTTATATTACAGGTATAAGCAGCATTGCTATAAATACTGCCCAGAAAATACCTACAGAGATGAAAGTTCTCTGCAGTGTAGGGAGTGTCCTGACAACTGTGAAAGCTGTGACAAGGACAAGTGTCACTCGTGTAAGGAAGGCTCTTATCTCTCAGGTAAGCAAAGACCAAACATGGCATATATACAAAAGTATTTTAGACTTTTATTTTTTTTAGAGAAAGAGTCTGTGCCTAATTTTTCAAATTCATCAATCTCTTCTATGGCAGACAGTGGAGGCTGAAGGCGTTGACACTTCACAAAACTCGGTCCTTTGCATTATCATAAGGTGGTTGTGCTAGCCAATGGTGCCATTTGGTTCAAAGACTTCATATATTTGAATACAGATTCCCTTTTTTCCCCTAGTTTTGTTTTTAATGCATTTCTGCTCTTTTGGGCAATTACAAAAAATATTGTATTTGACTCAGACTTTGTGAAAGGAAAGGCTTTTAATTCACAGAAAGGTATGAAATGGTTTCCTAACTTTTTGCAAGTACGTTTGACTTTCAGGTCCGCATAAAGTAATGAGCTTTAAAAACTCTGAATCTAGCTCAGTTAGAACCACCAAATTCTACATCAGATTCACACAAGACCAGAAATCTCTTAGGTTTAGTATGAGGCCATAAGTCAGACAGATCCTGTTCAGACATGGTACAAAATATGAATCACAGGAAATCCTGAGGTTATGGTATTCTTGTACATTGTCTGCTGAATTCAAGAGAAGCTATGGCCACAACCTGAGATGATCTGATGGTCTACATTTTTTTTAAATTGAAACTTGAGGGAGTTCAAAAAGCTATCAGTGTAACAACTTCTATGGTCTTTGCTACAGCATGGCAGCCCTTAAACTGAATCAGATTTATCTGAGTTTTGCTTTATAGAAACTAGAGATCCATCTACTTCTCAAAATTTGTATGTATCTAACAATCATGGAGAATTCTGGACTTAGATTTAATATTGGGCCAGTATATCAGCTGTGACTCAACCATAGATGTTTTATCCAGATTTAGACTTTCATAAGATTTGTATGTGCCAGTATTTAAGATATGGATGAAAACCCACCCAGATATAAATTTAAGTGTGGGTAAGTTCTAAGACTGTGAAGTTTGGAAAGTTTGCGTAAGCAACTGAGCTGAATTTAGGTTCCACACTAAAATATTAGAGTTTATATAGCTACAAAAAGTTACATGGGTACTTACATACTGCTTTTATCTTAAGCTGTTTCTTGCTGGAGACAGAGAGATGCTATGGGTGAGGTACCTCCTTGTCAGGATTGACAGGGGTCAGTACACACCACAATGCAAGGCTCTGTTTCTGTTGCAGGTGGCACATGTGTGAGTGAGTGTGGGGATGGCTTCTTCACTGATGACATCTCTAGAGAATGCGAACCTTGCCACAGGAGCTGTGCAACGTGTGTTGGGTACAGCTACGAGAACTGTACTAGGTGCAAAAACAGTTTCCAGCTCTCCCACGGGCAGTGCCTCAATCCAAGAAATTCTCCTCCTGATGGGAAGTTCTGGAGTGGTAAGTTGCAACATATCCTGTAATATTTTCTGTTTCTCTGAAGACTACTAAAAGCTTTAAGATGAGGATATCAAGACCTTGCAGCTTGAGTGAAACTGTACTTTTGTCGAACACCTTGTCAGTTTAAAAATATACTGACCAAAACCATTGGTTTCACAAAATGAAATTGATCTTCCTGCAAATAGCTTAGCTTTTTTAATATAATGTAGGTGTTCCTTACCTGGGAGTTATCTTACCTGGATAGACAAAGGATTAAAAAATAAAGGATTTTTTTTTTTTTTAATATGAAAAGATATAAGGTAGATAATAGATTAATGTACTGGGAGTATCTAAAGTCCCGGGAGTCTTATATGCTGTTTTAGACCAGCTTTTTGGCTATTGATTCTCTACGCAGAACTGAATGTAAGTTGGGGGAAACAGAAAAGAATCAAACATGTGGCAGGGGGTCTGTGTGTGTGCATAGTGTGTGTTTAAAAGCAAGCCCCCCGTGTAGGCATGCACCACTCTCTAAGGGCCCTAACAGAGGATGTAGATCTGCATTCTGGAGTTCTTGTCCTACCTTGGCTGTTTCCACAACCTTCACAAACTAATCAGTTCTGTCTTGGCTCTCTCATCTACAGCATGAGAAAAACAATTCTCCATTTCAGGAAAGAAAAGTTTTGGAAGGAAAATACTTTTAAAATTTAAAGCTGTTTAAGTGAATTTTTTTTTAAATTATTTTCTTTCATAAGCATTTTCAAATGCATCCCAATACACAAATTTCTTGTTAAGAAAGTGTTAAATGAAAAGTGCATAGTAGGAATGTCGTTCCCATTATGACAGTCATGTAAAGTACAATTGAATAGGTTCTGTTGCAAACTGAGGCAGTGCTGATAGTGAATTTATCACCAAGCACACAAACTAGAACTCGTTTGCTATGAATATTAACTATTTTTAAGTGAAACATATGAAGCATGTAGAAGCTTAATAGTATTGCAAGAGGTACTTTTTAATTATATGTATCCCATACCCTCCAACAAAGGGTAAAATTTCCTTCGAGTTTCAATAGCTCCTTGACTGATCACTATAAACAAAGAAAAGTCAGTGTTGTATAATCCTGTCACTCTCTTTATAGTTGTAAGGCACCAGCTGGAATAATGCATTCAGTTTTGGACACACTGTTTAAAGAAAGAAGTAGGTGAATTAGAGAGGAAATAATGTGGATTACCACAAATCTGGGGAAAAAATTATTTGCAATGAAAGATTGAGATAAATGAGGGGCTAAGAGGAACACAGTCACAAAGGAGAATGGAATAGATCAGTTCTCTTTAGGTGTGGTAAACAGGACCTAAAATGCAGAAAAGGAATTTTACATTAAGCACTGGAAAAAAGGGAACTTTCAAATGGAGTAACGGAGTTATAGCAGAATCTTTTAGGAGGTTTCAGCATTTCCATCACTAGGGGTCTTTGAAAACACACAAAAGCCATTTGATAGGGATGTTTACTGAGTAGAGTAAGAGACTAGATTACTTGTGGCTCCTTCCAGCTTTGTTTTTCTATCAAATACAAATTTTCTCCTGATTCGCATGTCTTTATTTGACTCAAACTCATCAAAGAATAGCTATCCTTAGATCTACATGACTTTGCATTAAAAATTAAAATATGCTAACAAATATTTTCAGAAAAAATATTGACCATTTATATTCATTGCCTATCTATGAAGAAATGTTATATCAAAAGGAATAACACTTCTTCACTTCAGAAAAAGGAGAAGCATTAATAGAACATTGATCCTCTCCATGCATTTCCTTGTGTTTCATCCATGTAAGTATTTTTTTCAGTTTGAGACTATCTACCTCAGTGCCATGGAAAGAGCACATCTGTACTTTGATCTATTGGTTATCTGTTTCTCATCTTGTCACTCAGTGTCAGCTTCTTTCTTTTGAGCAGGCAGCTGATGCAGTTCTGTATATATCCACACTGCTGTGCTGTGACACTTCTTTCTCTCCTCCTCGCACACCATTTCTCTTTCCTTCCAGTAGTTAAAATACGTCTTACCTAGGGGCATTTCAGACTGTAAGATACATTTCTCTCAGAGCTGTACTGGCTTGAACATTAATGACTGCTCCAGAGTAACAGGGTTCCTGCTGCAGCTGGTGATGGGAACCCTGAGAACCTGGCCATGTCTTCACCTTCTCTTGGACAGACTTGCTGGGATTCCTGCAGTGTGTGTGGCAGCAGCTGTGCCATATAACTGCTAAGAAAGGGATGTTGAACTTGAGCCCTTTCTTGTTAGGGTAGGCTTCCAAACAGTAGTAACTTTCAAGGAAGTTGTCACTGTCTTTACTGAAGTGCACCCTGAATAACTACATTTATCAACAGTTTGTGATGTTTTTTGCTCAAATAGTGCAGAACCATCTGGTTCTCATAACGGTAATTTTCATTTGCTAACCAACAACAAAATCTAAATGGTTGATATGGCTGATATTTTGTGGCTAGGATATCACTCACTCATTTCTTTTGATGGTGCATTCAAGAGGCACATATCAGCTGAGTCCAGAATTCCAGCTGTGCCATCTGTACTTCAAATTGTCATTCCACACTGAAGATCCTTAACAAAAAATAAAGGATTCAGGCAGGACCAAACCAGGTTTAACTCTAGCAGTATATCACACCAATAAGGTAGTTCCTAGTTAGAGACTGCAGTACATTTCACACCCTGATCATGTTTTGAAATATGTGAATAATTTTAACAGGGAAAGGAAAAAAAAGGGGGGGAGGAGGGAGAAGGGAGTTTCACTATCTGTTACAATTATTTTCTTCATTGTCGAAAGCTTTCTGAAAACAAATAAAATTTAGGAGAGGCAGCTACTCTTTTTTATTGCTATGTTCATCAATGCTGTAGGATCAGTATAGAATGGACCAAATAAAAACCTATCTGTGCTCCTTGAAACTTACTGTCAGTGAGGATTTTGGCTCATCTACCTTTACAGAAAAACTCCCTGG
Source organism: Patagioenas fasciata (assembly GCF_037038585.1). Classification (NCBI taxonomy): domain Eukaryota; kingdom Metazoa; phylum Chordata; class Aves; order Columbiformes; family Columbidae; genus Patagioenas; species Patagioenas fasciata. The sequence continues at coordinate 24,815,665 of NC_092560.1, read as the reverse complement.
ACGTGGAACAAAGATCCCTCTCCAGACCTTCTTCAGCATTTCTGTAGGTCCTTCTCTTTTCTATTATTAATTTTAAATAATATTATGGGGACAGAGAAAATACTTTTTTATTTTCATATATTGGTGCAACGTCATGGCATCTTTCCAAGTATTTCACTGCTTCCTCTGGACATATCTCCAAATATTTTACTGCAGTCTACATTTTTTGTTCTTTAGTTTAACTACTTTCATTTTCTCCAGGGTTATTTCTTCTTAGCAAAATATAAGGATCTTCCATCTCATCTGTTGCCAAACTCACTTTCTAAGGATAGCCTGTCATGCAGTGTGGGCATGATCCATGAAGCTGCTCCATTCTGCAAGTGACATTAAAATATTTTCATGTTTGCTCACCAGCCCAGTGTGGGCAAGACTCTGGCTCAGATGTGGCTTTTGACTGTCATCCTTTCTGCCTGTTTATCAATATACGCTTCTTCTACTGGGTGCTTAGTGTCATCAACACATTTACATTGGTTCAGCACCATGGGAAGGCTGCCTCTGAGCTTCAGTGGCCTGAATTAAATAATCTAATTAAAGAATACAGGCCAGACAATTATTAGTCCTCCCACTTTGGGGGATTGAGCTGGGCATGGGGGTCAAATATGAAATAAACAACCTCGTCCCTGTCATGGGAATGAAGATGAGATTGCACCAGGCTCATCCTGGGCACATGCCCTGCTCCAGACAATGCAGGAAGACACACAACTAGGAAGACAGCCAAAATTTCCAAATCCCATAGTTTACACAAGCTTTCACCACGTTAATCTTCTATTTACTATTTTTGTTTAGAAATGTTACAAACAGAGAGTTGAGGTATTGGACCTTGAACTATATTTACGAATAATGAAGCTGTTTCTCTTCGTTTTTTCCAGCCACGTGGATTCAGTGGTTTCAGTGACTGTGTTGATGTACTATATAGGACAAAGTGAGTTTTGGAAAACAAAGGCTGTTTTTTTGTTTGGTTCCAAGGCTAACATAAATTAAAGGGTAGCACATCAGAGCCTGCCACAGACAAACCAACACAGAGTTTGACTTTCTTTGCAATTTGAGAGATTAGTCCATCGACGTGAGGATTAAAACCTTTGTGGAAGTGGAATACACTTTTTTTCCTTGTTTAAGCTTTCACTTCTATTTTTTATGCAAGGATAAATGATAGACCAGTTATGAATTTTTATGAGTACGCACTCCAACAACCAAAACATTATATAAAAAAAAACAACTTTCTAAAATGATATTTACTTTGGGGATATACTCTGCTGGGCAAACAGTTCAACTCGTATCAGGAATCATTAATAAGTCATATCCAGGTCTGAAATAATGAAACAGACCATGTCTGTTCTCCAGGCTTTTAAAAAGACAGGGTAAGCCAAGAAAGGGGAAGGAAAAAAAAAAAAAAGGATCAAGCTCTGTGTTTCTAGTGTGAAACATCTGTATTTTATCTCATGTACCAGATGATGAAATTACTTTGGAAGCCAGGAGACACACTAGTGTAAGCTTGATTCACCAAGTTAATACACACACCCTTTCAACTGGATTAAATGTTTTGCAAGTTATGGTCAGGTCTTCGTCTTGCCTGTTCACTATAAATGCTGCACCCTAAAAACTCATTCATTCCTTGGTCACACAGTTGAGTCTACCACATTCTTCTGAAAAGTACAAAAGGAAAAAAATGGCTAAGGAATGAGGTCTGTTTCTGATCCAGACTCAAAATGGAGTATGTGCTTCTTTACATGCAAATAATATATGCTGTACTAAGCTATGCAGCTACGTAGCAGCTGGTTCTGTTTACTATTACATACCACCCCCAATAATAAGAGCAACCTCCCACAAGCAGGCATTGACCAACTGTATCCATCTTGCACATTTTCCTTTTCCTGAATACAGAGTAAAACAAAACCAGTAAAAATGTACTGGGGAGAAAACAATAATTCAGACTTTAAAATAATTATCTAAAAGGACCTAAATGCAGCTACGCAGACATATATTTAAAGGTCTCAGAATATGGAAGTGGGGGTAAAGAAACAAAAGGAATGGGGTAGGCAGAAGACAGTAGGAAGATTAGCAGCAGGAGATAACGAGTGATAGTCTTCCAAGTGTGAAAATGTTATGACATTTAGAATGCAGAATTAGAGCATCATGGGAAAAGTTAGGAGACCTTTGTAAGCATTGTCCATATGTGAAATTTCAGGTTGCTAGAGGCAAGCTAAAATGATTCATTATCCCATATGTTCTCAGGCATGCCAAGTTCATGTTCTAGTTATTTGTTTGTAAAGTAATACTACAGTTGTTACAAGATAACTAGATTGGGAATTAATGGTTATTGAGTATTGTGATTTACTTCTCAGCACTCCTATAGTTTCCTTAAATTTACAGTTCACATAAGTCTTCAAAATGGGATAGGTCTAGTATTTTATTACATATGTATATCGTTTTCATTATGTTTTACTGTGTCTATGTAATTGTAATTACCTCATGAAGACATGTAACCTATTTTTGTGGGTTTATACATGACCGTATCAGTTTTGCAAGGCCAGTGGCATGCGCAGAATAAAATCTAACAAACTAAGTAGCATCTTAGCTGGATCACATTCAAATCACATTTTGCTACACAGAGAAAAACCTAGACAGGTCACCTTCTAAAAGGAATATGCTTGCAGTTACGAACAGCCATGGCACTTCATTTCCTTCTGCATTTCTCACTGGAGCAATTTTGCCATGGTCCAGCAATAAAATATACTGTAAAAATACTCTCACTGTGTAAGTCAATGTCTTTTTAACTAGAAGCTAAGGGTGTTACAAATGTACACAGGGATCTGCTTCAATAGCAACTTAAAAATACAAGTTTTTAAGTCCCCCTTTTAGTCATAGAAGAGCGTGAGTAAATAAGATTTAAAATGAAGAAAACAAACCATCTTTTATCCATCTGAACACTTCCTGCTTGCTCCACCTGACACAAAGATCCATTGTGCATAAGGAGCAGGTAGATAGAGCAAAATAGACAGTACATGAGTATATGCCAGTCAGAACTCTAATAATGCAGTTGTGGGTTTCAATTAAATTAAGGAGGCACCATAAGGCACTTCAAATGCTATTATATTTAAAGGTAGGTCTCTTTAGCTATGGCCATATCTCTGCTTATATGTTCTCAGGTTTTGTAGAGGGTTTCGTGGTTTGTTGTCTTTTAATTGTTGTTTGATTTTTTTTAATAAACTTTACATTTTCTAGAACAAGTGGTGAGTATGTGTAGAAAATCACAGTTCTTTCCACATGGCCTCATGTTTTTCACCCTGAGTGTTTTTCAGTACTCATTTAATCTTTCTCTAAAATTGATCTGAAAAATTCTGGGAGCTCAAAGTAAGATCGCTTAAGTACAAAGAAATTAAATATGGGGATTTGTGTTAAATGGAGCTAGAATTTCACTCATTTTTTCCCTCACCCAGTTTGAGGTGACAGTCAAAGTCTTACAGTACCAGGTTTTAAGAAATGCTGCCATTATCTCATTCATGTTGCACAACTCCAAATGAGAATATAATTAGAAAAAAAACCACCACATTTTCCAGTCTTCCCCTGCCCTTTCAGTTTGAAAATCCCTTGAACAGACTGATCGGGCAAGAGCACTATGGAAGCTTCAGAGATGTAGTAAACCTTAGCTCAAGAAATGGCACAGTATGATTCGGTTTCTTAGTTTCTAGAAAGAAACAGGAGAGACTGAACAGGGTGTATGTCAAAGTTGTCACTGGTTCTGACAAAGACACAGGAATCAATGTGATATTGAGTCAGAGTCTGGCCTGAATAGAGCTTAAATAGAAGGCATTTTCATTTTAGAAAAAAAAAAAAAAACTAAAGATAAAAACAGCTTAGTAGGTCTGAAAAGGTCATATGTTTTGACCTTTAAAAAGAGAAGAGCAGAACAGTATAATGATAGAACACAGGGTTTTTTTCAATGTCCCACTTTTAGAATATGGGTGGTTTATAACTCTACATCATAGACCACTGGCTTCTACATTTACAAGTTTCATTTGTAACCATAAGAGCTACAGACTGAAATTTTAAAGGAAATCTTGTTGGACCCTCAAGTACAGAATGGCATCCTTTAGGGGAAAGAAAAATACAAGCCAACAGCTAAAACCAGTCATTTCAAAGTTTTCCATTTATCATTTGTCCAAAGACCAACAAAATAGATGACCATTTTTCAGCTTTGTAGGGCTATTTTTCAGAACGCTCTGGGTACATCACTTGGAGTAATAAACAAATCTCTTGTATCACATTTACACATTTGGGGAAAAGAAAATTACATTTTAAAGCTTTGCATTATTCTACACACGTTGATTTTTGTGTTTGATTTTGGGTTTGTTTTGTTTAGTAAATGAAAACCTATTTCCAGTCAATAAGAGCTTTATCATAGGAAAAACTCATTTTAACTGTTCAGATTTTTTTTTAATGATAATAACTGTTAGATTTTTTTTTTTTTCTGTCAATACTAAAGTTGAGGTATTTAAGCACTAATATTTGACTGCAAAGGTAAAGGTTGTCTCCCATGCCAACGATCAGAAGCCCAATTGCTTGTGTACATTCCCCTCTGGTGGCGATTAACATACATTACAGAAAACAACAAACGCTGAAATCACAAGGATTAAATGGAAGTAAAAAGTACTTCACCGAAAAATATATTTTTAATTGTAAGACGTGAAATTCTTTTGAAACAATGGTCTCATTTAAACACTCTTCTGTGGTAGTTAACAACTGCTCTGCCTGAACTTACCTTCCTGCAATTTATTTATTACACCAACTCTCTTGCCAGAATCCAGGTCCTTTTCACCTGACAACACATACTTCAGTAATATTTCTGGCTTGCCTCTTCATACACATAACTGGTATTAAATTACAGCACTTAAAACTACCCAGTAGGGATTTAAAAAAAAAACGAAACACCATAAGCCAGGGTAAAGTAGCCGGATGCAAAGCTGCTGAAAAGGAAAAAAGAAAATTTGTATTATTTACTGCATATTTAGAAAGAGGTAAATGACATTTTCAGTGGGAGAAACAGAACACTGCCTTCGCAAATTCTGAAGGTTTATCAAAGCAACTGATGGAGGAATGGAGGACGTGCAACTGCAGGCAGGCATCAGGAACAGATGGTCTTTCTTCCAGCCAAGGTTCTAGAAGCAAAGTGAAAAACATTAATTAAAAACTATATAGCTGTGCAATAGATCATCACTTATTCAATGTTCTTTTTCAGAGGATGCCAAATGACTAGGCTCTAAACGGGAAAAATCTTAGAATTTGCAGGCCAATGGAGATCTTTTCTCAAGAGCAGAAAAACAGAGAGGCTGTACCTATTAAAGGATAGGCAAATGGAAAATCTATTAGCATCAAACATCCAACCTTTCAGGTGTATTCCTTTTATTCTTACAGATGACATCAAGAAGGGTACTCTTTCAGGATTTGTTCAATAACGAAGGGTCAGGAAAAAGCTAAGGAGTAGTCTCTCCAAATAAATCTTGTGACAGCAAATTTCTGTATCTCACAGGAGTAACCAATGGTCATCAGCAAGTTACTTTGAGGATTACTTAGATAAACAAACTTAAAATGCTCGTGTGCTATATGGTCAAGAGAGATTTGGACTGTCCTCTACAGTCAGGGCACTTAAATGGAACAGAATCCTCTTGGAACAGCATGCCATAACTTGAAATATAGAAAATAGGTCTTCAGCAGGAAAAAAGCCATAGAAAATATGTCAGCAAGAGACAGAAAGGATCTAAACTCAAAGAACCTGTTTTTGCAGAAAGCCTTACAAGATATCCACACCAACAAAGTGAAAAGGGCTAAGAAAAGCAGAATGAAATGCTCATTCTCCTCAAGAAGGATGAAACTCACAGGCAGCTGAAAACAGCATTTTAAGATGACTGTGTAACTCTAGTTCCTCACTCCCTAAACTACACAGCTGCTAATCTATACGTAAATATATAACTTATACACAGAGAGTGCAAAGTACAGCACTTAATCAAGATTTTTCGAGAAATCTCCTTTTACTCTAAACGTTCAATGAATCTGACAACTGTCCCCCCCCAGCAGCAGCAGCTGAGGCCCCAGTTATATGAGTGATATGAGAAGGTGAGGCATTTCATTGCTTCTTTAGGCAGCACTGAACTCACTTCACACACTGAGGTCTTGTGTCTCTCCAGTCCTTCATCAACACCTGTTCCTGTGCTCCCACCGCTGTAACTTCAGAGATTTCTTAACAGTAAATCCCTCCCTATCCACCTCTTTGGCTCCTGATGCTCATACATCAGTTCCATGTTTTCTTCTTCCACAAGCCAGGGACTCTGTACCTTTCTCACTTTTTCTTGTCTTTCCAAAGAGTTTTTCCAGAGTTTTTGGTTTTTGCATAGGGATTTTTACCTGATAACATACCCTTTAGGTTCAGCTATGATCAATATGAAGTCATGAAGGTGTCACAGCCCTCCTGTGTACAGAAACCCAGGGGTTTCATGTCAGCTGTTCAGCAGCTGCACATCTAAAAATTCAATTTCAGGAATTTTCTACCTCCAGAAAGCCTCTGTACCTTCAGAGCTGAACATACTGTCCTAGTTCCACCTGTCTTGATCCTTGATAGGTTTCTGATTCACCATGACCATCGACACTTCTGGCTACTAAAGCCAACACTAAAATCACTTACTCTTTTCCAGTGTATCCACAAGGTGTCTCCAGTCTGGACTGTCACAATCCATATTCACCCTGACATTGTGCATCTTTCTCCTGTTACATACATCATCCTGCGGATCTTATGGCCTGTGCCTTGGACCCCGCAGACACTCTTGGGCCTTTGTTCAGAGAGGGCATGGATGCTGAAGCCAGCCTCTCCTAATCTCTTGCTGGATTGGGAGCTGCTTGGTATTGTGGCGGTTACCAAGACTTGCAAGACTACGGGCTTTCACTACCCTGTGCAAGTAGTATTTACAAGTAGTCCTGGCAAAAAATGACACTGTCCTTGCTGAGTTCCCTCCTGTTTAACAGCCAGGTTTTGATCTGCTGTGCTGTCCCTGGACCCTCCTGAGTTCTTGTTCTGGTCAGTGAAAGCGTATTGAGAGATTTTCTAGCACAGAGAGTTTAAAGATGTTCTGAACAGCTGGTGGAGTCAGATGTGGATGTGACATATTGTTATGGACCGTCTCCCAGATACACTGAATGTGGACCTAACTTCTTTCACTGAGATAGCTATGGCTCGGCTCATTTAGCAGTACAGTTATAAATAATAATTATTTTTAATATTTTTGTCATTAGTTCTCCTTCTTCTGCAAACTGTTCCATGCTGTGTGCGTGTGTACTTTTCTACCGAGTATCTATCTGCATAATAAAATGGTCACCATTTCCCCGCAGGGAAAAGGCTGTATACAAGTCTCCTGTTCTGATCCCTCCTCTTTTTACTCAAAGCATTTACTTTCATGACTTTCATTCAAAATGTCAACATTTCAAACTACCTTGCCATAATAGGCAAAAAAATAAAGTGTAGTGATATGCTGCATGTGGCAGCATGGATACTGTCAGCCAGTTCATCAACTTACAGAAATCATACATATTTAATTGGTAGGATGAGCTGGATGTGCTGAGTTGCAAAGCTCAATCTGCAACCAACTTCTGATTTATTCCTTATTTTTTACTATCAGCAAAATCAAAAGACTACTGTCTTCTGTCCACTGGCCCACAATTACTTTTTCATCAGACATCCATTTACCCATTGTTATAACTGCATGGATCAAAATACAGAGCTGCATGCTGAGATTTATCACGTTGCATGGCAGACTTTCTCATATTAAGTATGATCCTCAAATCTCCTTGTCATTTTGGAGCTGAGTAACACATTTCATACAGTCTATGCAAGGCATCATTAAAGTCTTAGTTTTCCACAGGCGTGAAACCTCCCTTTGACACACATCGGACTCTTCCTTTTGGAGGGAAATAGCAGAAAAAAAGCATTGGGGAGAATTATTTAACAGATTTTCTTTCCAAACACTTATTTACTTCTCCTTCCTACTCAGAGTTTTTTCCTTTAGTTACAGAGTAACTGTTCTGCAAACACCTAGAGCAAAATCTCCATGAAAGTATCTCACTTCACCAAATTCTCCAAATTTACATACTTTCTAGCTGTTCCTGACTTTAACCTATCAAGATTACAGATTGGGATTTTGTTTTGGAGCACTACACTGAAACTAACATTATTAAGCTACATTATTGTTCTCATTTGCAATGAGCAGTTCAGAACACTGCCTTAGTGAATCTCAGGATAGCATTTGTATTTTCTTTTATTACAACTCTTCACTTCCCATTTTAGAGAGTGGAGTTGAACACAATCCTCAAGATCTTTCACTTTGTGAATTCTGAAAATTCACAGAGGTACCTTTTTTGAAACAGCTTAGGAAAAGTCAAGGCCCTCCTACAAGGAGGGGAAATGAAAAACAACAACAATAAAAGCCTGTAAGACAGAATAAAATGTTACTTTTTTTCCTTTCATCTCAGATGCAAAAAAAAGGTTTCAGCCCTGTGACCCTTCATGTAGGACCTGTGAAAAATCCGCTGACGTATGTACCTCATGTCCAGAAGGTAAGAGACTTCAGCTTCTTTGGGTAAGTTTTGCAAGAGGCTGAAATATACTGTATCCTCCATTCTTCCAGGGAATATTTTCATCCATGGTCACTAGAACGTTCTTTGAAAGCTTAAAGCATAGGCAAGTAATCAGATAATCACCAGCTGAAGTCACGCATCAGCTAGGAATTAAGCAACTGCCCTTGGCAATACAGGTAAAAACATTGTTAGGTGGATTTTGTTCCTTTGCTTTATTTTCAACCAGAAGTTGTAGACATGATGCAGGAATTACTGAATTGCAGTTTATTCAGGAAGATGTACTAGACAATCCTGATGGTTCCTTCTAATCTCAAACTTCAGTGAAGTTTGAGAAATGGTTTATAGAAAGTTTCGGTCATGTTTTTAAGCACCAAGAAGTTAAATTTTAAGAAAGTTTAAAGTTTTTTTTATAGCCATGGCAGGCAGCAGACTTTTATTTCTAACTGGTGCCTTTCCCCACCTGGGTTTCTCTTTTGCCAGGAAAGTTTCTTATCCATGATACCTGCGTTCCTGTGTGTCCTCAAAAAACGTTTGGCAGCGTTGCAAGCGGAAAGTGCGAGATGTGCATGGATGGCTGTGAGGTGTGCTCCGACCACTGGCACTGCCAGAAGTGTCAGGCTGGACAGGACCAGCCGCTCTTCCTCCACAAAGGGAGATGTTTACAGGAATGCCCTGAGTAAGTAACTCCCGTTGGATGACTGCTCCTTATTTTCTCTACTGTGCTCCTTCTCTTTAAAGATCCACCTTTTAAGGGAGATTTTATTGTAACCTAAGCTACCAGAAACTACCAGAAAGCAAAAGTCATTTTCAGCTGGCCTGAATAAACAGCTTTTTCTCTTGTCTAGAGAAATAAAGAAAAATCAAAAGTTGAACTGGACATGAAATCCTATGAGAGATGCTACAGCTCCCATTGTCTTCAACAGGATCAGGGTGCTTCACGATGGTTCTTTATGGCAACTGAAAATAAGCCTCTAGTCATTCTCACAACTTGTTCCTTCCTCAAGTACAAAGCAGGGGTGTAGACCCAGAAAGTGGATGTATCACAGTCCTGGTATGGAAATACAGTGCTTAGTTATGTGTTCATCTTTGGCTTATATTCTTTACTTTTTCCTGTAATAAATGGAATTCAAAGGAAAGATTCCCATTTGACTGTGATGGATATTAGATCAGGCACTTGAGTAGATCAGGTTCTCCTGTTTCTGTATTTTTTTCATCAGCATTCATCATACCTATAAATACACACAAAATTTGTGCTAGGCAGTATGAATATCTTGCTTGATTAATCTTTTTCTTTAGAAAAATGAGCAGCTCCTCATTTTCTTACTATCAGTAGAAGTTCTTTGGCAGTACTTTCCTAACTTTGTGAAATAAGTCAATAATGGCCAGTGGAATAGATTCTGATCATCAAATGTCTCAATAAATGCAAAGTAATTGCACTAAACCCTACTCTTGTTCAGAAACAACTTTTAATATCAGAAATTGGGGCACACAAGCAAAGATCATGCTTATGCATTGGTATGTTTGTTCTCAGTACTCATTCCCCACAGTTATTCCACACAGGGTCAGTACAACAAAATTAAACATTTTAAAATAGCATTAGTCTTTTCAGATGTTATTAACTTCCTTTTTTCCAAATATATAAATAATGGCTTCCCAGACATCATTCAGCAAAGTCTGACAGAGTTAAACTTTGGTTTCAGCCTTGGAGGCAAAGTTCTTGAGGCATAACTACTTTCCACTGGAGCAGAGGATTATACAAGGGGTTTTTTAGGGTGTTTTTGAGTTTTGGGACATGCTGTAGAGGATGGAAAGTTTTGACATGCTGCACTGATAATTTCTGACAGAGGATTTTGAAAGGCTGGTCTAGGAGAGTACTCAAGACTGGAGCGAGAGAAGAAGACAGACCTGTGAGAAATAGATGCGCGATCATGATGAAAGTTACGAGGAAAAAAGAAGATGAGAATAGATGGCAGGCACAGCTTATCTTATAGTTTCTTAAACCTTGCTCCTAGCTCATCTCCTCAGCCTTTATTTGGAAAGATCCTCTCCAAGAAGGAAACCAAAAGCACACCTCTACAGGGAAGAATGAGGTTGTTCACGTGAAGTACATATTCTGGGACTACTTTCTATGTCAAATTCTGCCTTAGTTTTCATCATACGGATTTCAAATCATCTCAAAATGTGGACTTACTTGTCCTTTAATCTTTTAAAATTTTGGTTTTGAGAGTGTAGGCAGGTTGGATTGCATCCAGCCCCCCCTTTTATCCCTCTTCACCTTAAATATAAGTGCAATTTTTTAATATATTTTATTTATGACTAATAGTCCCAACTGTGGTTGTCTACAGTTGCTCTCACACCACAGATACCAGTAAAATATGCTCCCTCTTCACTGTCTCTAAATTGTTGTCACTAAACACAGGTACTACTCAAGGATCCTGGTTTTGGTTTTTGTTTGTTTGCTTGTTAGTTTAATCCCAGCCCTACTTATTCTTCCCAGCCTTCACACTTCCAGAGTGTTTTCTTCTTTCTTTTCTTCTCTTGGGCCACTGAGGTTCTACTTCTCTGTCTCTCCCTGATATCACTGCTGAGAGTGAACTGTGCAAGACTGGAGGTTGCACCTTTCTTTTCTCAAACATTATAATTCTTCCTATCTTATGTAAGGGAGAAATCAATAAATGAGGAAGAAATCAAGCCCAACATCCCTTAAAGAAGGCACAAGAACAAAGGCAGGCCAGACTCCCTTCATAGCCCTAGCTATGCACATTTTCTGCTCACAGGCATAGGGGATATAAGGGCAACAAACTGTGTGAGAAACCTGTTTGATCCAGTGAAACATTTGTGCTGGGAAAGTCTCATATACACTCATAATTCTTATAGCCTGGCCTTTTTGATAACTACACATTGACCAACCATTTACTTTGTGTCTATTTTCGTTCAACAGGGGATATTTTAATGATTCTGAGACTTGCAAGGAATGTAGTGGATCCTGTAAGACATGCACGGGAAGTGCAACCAAATGCCTGTCCTGTAAAAGTCCTTTGCTTCTGGAGGACTGGGAGTGTAAACCTACCTGTTCAGAGAAGCATTTTGCCTCAGAAGGAATCTGCAAGCACTGCCCTGAAATGTGTCAGGAGTGCATTCACCATCAAACATGCAAAGGTATTATGAAGAACGGGTCTTGACTTGGCTAAAATCTATCTGCATGCTCTAGAGACAGACTGACAGAAACACAGATCTGAAAAGAAATTCCATAATGAGTAGATGTTTAAGAAGGGACATATAGATCATTGCTAAGATAGAGGCTAAGCAATCACTGTTTTAATAATACTCAGTCTAAACCATTAATCATTCACATTGCTTTGCCTGTTCGAGATGTCCTTTGGAGAGTCTTACTGGTTTGATTCTATTTTGGACCTTATCTATCCATTCCCAAGCATTTGCATACCACATTTACCCCAATGTGAAATATAGAATGTTTCTTTCCTAGTTTTGTTGAACTTTACATCTCTTTACCATTTCTGCAAATGACTACTCAGGGTAGAGAACGAAATCTCTGTAATTAAACACATTAGGAAGGCCTTGGATATCCTGGTAAGTCCGAACATACCCACAAAAATTTCCAGGATAGTTAATATTGAGCAAGCCATTCTGGAAACTTAAATATGGATGAAATAAACCAAACCAAAACAAAACAAGCTATTACACCCAGTACTGATGACAAAATTAACAGCTGGATCCCAGCCCTATGCAAAGACAAACATTCAGGTTCATATATCCCAGCCAGACTCACATTTTAATAACAAAGCAAAAAAAAAATTCGTATGTAAACATCCCTGATTTTGTAGGAAGTTCATAATGCGGGTATAATATCTCAACAGAAGTCCACCTACGTTCAGTGGCAGCACAGTGTGGTTAACATCAGCAAAGCTGAACAGATCACTTGGTTTCTCAGTCACTTGATGTAACACAGAAGATGTTGTGTGAGGGTCAGGACATTATGGGCAGTTTGGAGGGAAAGAATCAGGAAAGAAAGCTCTGCCTTCCCAAGCTGTCCCCTTACCTCCTGTGATGAGAAGGACCACAAGATTTACAGTTTCCCAGGATTTCTTCACACCTTCACTTACAGGTTGGAATCGGGGGCCTGTCTGTTCACCCATTGTTTGTTGCTCTCTGCAGAGTGCATGGACGAGTTCCTCCTGCACGAGGGGCAGTGTGTGCAGGACTGTCCCTCTCATTTCTACGCTGAGGACAAGCACTGCTTCCCTTGCCACACAGACTGCAAGGACTGCGATGGGCCAGACTTTGATGACTGCACGGAGTGTGCCAGCGAAGGTTTTGTCCTCTACAGTGGCATGTGTTTTGAAGAGTGTCCTGAAGGGACTTACTATGAAGAAGCCACTCAAGACTGTCAAGGTTGGCAGCTGTTGTTTTCCCTGGAATGCTATAGAGATACAAGTGTGTCTGGTTAAAGACTGTCCCAAAAGGGACTACGTGTGCCAGCTAGTGTCGCTATCAGTGTCCTGGAGACAGAGAAAATAGCCAATGCAGAAAAATAACAAGGCATATCTTAGAAAAGCAAAAATTGGAGAAAGCTGAAAGGGTGATAGTGAAGCTAGATATGTTTCACGTTGTGAGAAACCACTCTGGTAAAGTGCTGAGTATTGCTGTAGACAGTATGTTGAAAACCACTGCAAAATGCAAAAGCAGTGCCAGTGCAAAAGGAAACCTAAGGAACTGGCTGTGTAAGACTGAAAATAGTAAAATATTTGACTATGTAGAAACAGAGCTATCACTCTGTTTCCCTCAGTTTCTCATCCCGAGACAACTGCTGCTTCTTGCAAAATTAAAGCTGAATAATAATCTGAAATGCAACAAGAAATGGTGACATTCCTACTGTTTGTCCATTTCAGCATGCAATAGGACGTGTCAGACTTGTTCTTCTTCCACTGCCTGCCTTACTTGCAGAAATGGCCTGATGCTGGATGACGACTGGCACTGTGTGGCAGCTGGATACTGCTCTCACACTGAGTACTACGTTGAGGAAACTCAGACCTGCAAGCCTTGTCATAAAAAATGCTTCCACTGCTCAGGACACACTGAACACCAGTGTCTTAGTTGTGCGAATAACCACTATCTTCTCAGTAAGTGTCTTACTCCCGCCTCTAGATTTTATGCTAAACTGAAAGCATGAAACAGGCAAGTTTCTGTCATATTCATGAAACATCTAGGACTGCTTCAGCCAATCTCAATATTGCAAAGTTGACCTGGCAAGTAGATAACTTGTGCAGAGATAATTGCTTTTGCAGAGCTACCTGGAAACTCTTTGCAAGACTGGGCTTGCCACTCAGTGGGGCCAAAGCAGGACTTCTAAGTAGCAACAAACTCCACAGCTAAACAAACCTTTTATGTTTCTTTTACTTAGTATGTACTCATGAGAAATGCAATACTTAAGAAGAGCTTTTAAAAAGTTGTTAATGGATCATTAGATCACTATTGAGTAGATGGCTGAGGTGCAAAGCTGCTTTTCAGACTTTGGAGCAACATGCTCAGCTACTTTGCATCATTGCAACTGGCGAACTCGATGGAAGTATGTAAATAAACACCCTGGAGTGGAGAAAGAATTGCAAGAAAGTATCTTCCTTTTTCCAGTTGCAGCCTCAGCAGCAAAACTGTAAAGACAATCTGTAACAGAAAATTAGTACATGGTACTAATCAGTAATCACTGCTCTCTCAGCTTGATGCACTTGCAGTTAGTTGCATCAGTCCTAACTTCTTATTCAAGATTCCTATTCTAATGATCCTCTGAAATCTCAGCAGAAAAGTGCGATATACATGGTACATCTGGCAGCATTACAGGCATTTATTCCCCTAATATAAAGCAGCAGCCACAGAGGTAAAGGCCAATGAACAGATGCCATTAAATGTCAGATTTACCATCAGATTTGCCATATACACAGAATGCAATGAGATAGATGCTCAGAGTAAAGCACAAGGAAAGCAGCAATGCAGATAGTTTCCTAGTTACTCTCTTTGTATATTCTGAAAGAAATCACAGCTGCTGTTCATTATTATGCATTATGCATTTATATTTCTCAAAGATAAAAAAAATGTCTGACCTGAAAAGCCTGCTCATGTACAGAAAATGCAGAAATGAGGACTAATGAACTCACAAGTCTTAGGAAAAAAAAAAAAAAAAAATTACTATATCCCAACAGTCTCTTTTCTTGTTCTGGTGCATGCTCTAACAGCATCTCCTCTTAGAGAGTTTGCTCTAGCACAGGTGTATGAGATGTTTTACAACAGCAAATATTGAATATGTTGTGTTATTCTGTATGTTGCCTATGTAGATACAACCTGTGTTCAAACATGCCCAGATGGGTATTTCACTGACAGCGATGAGCGACAATGCTCCCCGTGCCACAGCGCCTGTGTCACTTGCACTGGAAGACACAGCTCACAATGCCTTTCCTGCAAACCAGGCTGGTACAGACAAGGAAAAGGATGCGTAAACCAGTGTCCAGCAGGGTAAGCTCCAAGACCTTTAGGTAAGGGCTACATCACAGGGAGAGGTTTGAGAAATTAGGTCACCCTGCCCTATTCTACTTCAGAGCGAAATAGGATAGAATTCTATTTTCAGGTGAAAAAATTCTTACGATGCCCCCGTGCAGAGGTGGTGGAAAACATCCCCTCACAGTAGAAAACTGTAAATCTGGTGCCCAAACTGGGACCAGCTTAAGGTAGTGTGGCCATTCTTATACTCCAAGGATGCTCTTAGGTTATGTTAACACAGAACAGTGTGAAGCAGAACAAATATATTAAGTTATCTATTAGTCAGCTTGAGCACAGGAAACAGTGTAACTTCCTCCAGGCCCCCTTGCAGCCTCCACTCATAGTTCTAGATAGCAACTTCATTAATATGTGTCCATTTAATTTCATAATATGAATTCATTGTGCCCTTGTGAATATGTCTCACAAATTCAAATCTGGGAAGTGAACAGGTCCATTTCATCTTGCAGTACAGGAGGATCACATTGTTATAATCCCATTAAAATGGGAGTCTGTAATACCACATCTCAACAAAACCGCAGCACATCTTTTTCTCTGACAGCACAACTCAGGTTAACATTGTTTCTCTGCTGGTATCTTTTGGCTAAGCCTGTTTGTGCCTTGAAAGGAAATATGAAATTTGTGAATTTCTGTCTGACAGCAGGTCATCAGGAGCAGTGAGCAATTCAGTGCTCACCCAACATCTCCAGGATAGCTCTTTCAGAGCCAAAACAGAGTTAAGGTTTTCTGAGCCTCGCCTATTTATCCACTTTGTGTCTGAATTCAGCCTAGATTTTAGACAGCCTTCATTTATATACCCTCAGTTTACAAAGTCTTGCATTATAGCTGAATTCCAGTGGCCAAGGGGAATTAAAGGCAATAGATTCCCTTTTCAGTGAGATTGCAAATGTTTACTGTGGTCACATCAGTATCACTTTTATACAGTGATGTAATCACTGTAAAAGCTAAGGATGAAGGATGTTTTGGTTTTCCTGTCGGTGCTAGGCTTTATGCAAAGCCATGACTATCTGATCTGTTTCAGATATTTTGCACAAAATTCCACTGGATCATGTGAGAGATGCCACAAGGGCTGTAAGGAGTGTACGGGGCCTCAACCCACAGACTGTCTTTTCTGTGATACTTATTTCTACCTATTGCGCTCCAAGAACACATGTGTTAGCTCTTGTCCTGAGTACTATTACGAAAGCAAGGAGAACAACATCTGTGAAAGATGCCACCCTTCCTGCCGAACGTGTGAAGGTAAAAAGCATATGCTCCACTTTGACCTAAGGTGTGCCAGGGGAGGTTTAGGTTGGACATTAGGAAAAGGTTCTTCCCCCAGAGGGTGGTGGAGCACTGGAACAGGCTCCCCAGGGAGGTGTCACAGCCCCAAGCCTGACAGTGTTCAAGAAGAGACTGGACAATGCCATGAGACACAGGTTGTGAACTGTGGGGTTGTCATATGCAGAGGCAGGAGTTGGACTTGATGATCCTTTCAGGCCCCTTCCAGTTCAGGACATTCCATGATTCTATGATCTGCCAAGGATTATCAAAAGACATGCCATCTCTTTATTATTGTTATTGCCATTGTCATTGTTATTGTTGTTGTTGTTGTTGTTGTTGTTATTATTATTATTATTATTATTATTATTATTATTATTTTACTGTCTGCTCCAAGAGTTGGAAACAATTCATGAAGAGTTGTACCCCACACAGCGCTACCAACCTGTCCATGACCTAAGTAACTGCAGTGGGTTACACAGAACTCCCGGGGGCTGCTGGGCTCTCCATGGCCCCAAGCAACTGGCTGCTGCATGCTGCCACCTTACTTTTAGAGTATTGATGATCAAGATCAAGATAAAATTCTTGCCAGGCTCTCCACAGGGCTGCTTCAGCCACAGAGCTGCTCACCAGGAGGGCTGGGAGCGAGTCTCAGCACCAGGTCACTGAGGGGAAACAAACTGGCAAACAAAATGAAGTTTCCACCAGCCAGACCTCTTGCAAAGATGCTCATCAACTTAAAAAAAAAAAAAAAAGGCATTTTTGATTACAGAGCAGCAGCCCATATTTTGCACACTGAATAATAATATAATATCTCAAATATCTCACTCTTCGAGTTGTCTTAGTATATGTTACTGTGTGAAAGCCAAGGAACCTAAATCCAACCACACATCTTTACAGTCTGCAAAGAGAAGAGCAGAAAATCAACAGCTAACAAAAAAAGAAAAAGTAGTGATGTTTACTGCTTTTAATATAGTTTATTTTTATATTTTATAAATATTTTCTATATTTTAATATAGAATATTTGATAATATTATATATTATAACAAGCTAATATTATATTAATAATATAATAGTTATACTAATATAATATTTAATATTAAATATTTTATATATTTTATGTATTTTAATATATAAATATTTTATATATTTTAAATATATTTTTATTTTATACTGCTTTTAATATAGTTTAATATAGTTTATTTTTCAAAGGTAACTTTGAGAGATCATCTGTTTTGTTCTGTGACACACCTATGTATTCAGTTTCTTCTTTTTTCTAATTCTTGTAATTCTGAGACAAGCAGCATTAATCCCTTTGGATACACTAATATTTGATGTCCTGTTGTATCTGAAAAGCACCAGATGATAGCTAACAGATGCCACTCTGCAGCTTAGACCACACCATATTGTAACACATAAAATTTGGTTTGGATAGTGGATATACTGGCTAGCACAGACGGGTAATTGCAACACAGCAATATTTAAAATTGTGGAAATAACTCTTAGAAGAAAACCACTTTCAAGAACTATTAAAAAGTAATTGTATAACAACTTTAAAACAAATATCAGAAATATTTTGGCTTGGATTTGGAACAAAAATATAGCCATTTTAATTTACAGACTACTTCCATTGATTTTTACTTTATTTTGGACAAATACTACAGGACAGATATTCTATCATAATTACAGAGGCACCAAAATGAAGCACAAGCCAGTCATTCTAAACAACAAATCTGTAGGTGTTCTGAGATGCATCTGCATTGCTGATGTACGACCAGTGTGTTGTGGTGTCTTTAGTTTCCCAAGAGCAGGAAGGCAAACCCTGCCCTGCTCAGAAAAGTTACACAGTAAATTCACTGGGTTATAGAAGGTTGCTAACTTCATCTGTCATCTGCCCCTAACGTGAACTACTTGCATGTCCATTTTCTTCCTTTCAGATAGTGGCAGAAAATGTCTGCTTGTAGGCAAACGGACAGGTGCATCTTAACACATAGGACAAACCCATCACTTCAGAGTTTCACAGAAATATTGCATGTAGCATCTGTCTTCAAAAAGAGTCTCCAACACACAAAGTCCATATGATGCTCTGTTTGCACCTAGCAAATAATTTTTTTCCTATGCAACTAAATAATTCATTTTGCCATTCAAAAATAAATATGCCTTACTCCATTGTGGTTTGGAAAGGATTAGCTAGCAGGTCTAATAAACGTTGATTTTGTCAGGAACATTTGGCCAAGGTTTTCCACAATTTTACGTCAGTGAGGTGACCTAATTGATTTTCCTGAATGTGTCAGAACTTCCCTGTATAATTGGTTCCCAAATCAACTTTTCACGAATATAAAAACATGTAAGAAATATATGTTGTGGGCACATAAAACCTCAAGGCTAGGGCCAAACTCTTTCTAATACCAGCCTCCTCATGTTGGACTCCTCACTGCTGATTCTTGCTGTTGACAAATACTCTTTTCTTTGGTGGCACTGGTCAGTATAATCTTTAAAGGAAGTTAGAAGACAATTTTTCCTCTTGTAATAATGTTGGTTTATTTGCCTTTCTAGAGAAGGGAGCGTTCAGCTGCACGTCTTGTGTATGGAGCTACAGTTTATTAGGTGGAATGTGCAACTCGGACTGTTTTGTAGGTGAATACAAAGTCCAAGAGACACCAGGACAAGAGGTACCTATTTGCAGGCATTTTCTCCTGTGACTTGTATGCTGAACTTCTACTTCTGAACACAATACAAACAACAGAGAATGTTCTTCTCCGAATTTTCAAGGCTGCTTATCTTTCAGTATGCTTACTTTCTTCTTCTCTTGGCAGAGGAAGCACTGTTTCTCTTTCTAGGGTTGTTTAGGATAGAGTAATCCTCTACTAGTAAATATAAAGGCACAACTTTGAAAGCAATGACATCAAAGCCATGTGAACAAAAACATCTATATAAGTAACGGAGTGGTTTTTTTCTTCCAGTATAACTGAGATTTCACCACGGATTTCTGCTGCTTTGCCTGTAAGAAATCACATCACATTCCTGATTGACAGGGTTGCTGGCAGAAAGCTCTAGTGGAGAGACAGGCTGAAGTTAGCAGAGCAGTATATTTAGTGGAGTGGGACCACAAATAGGTTTGGGTCTGTGCCACAAGTCTGGGTACTATGGCTTCCAGATTTCCACACCAACTGCCTTTCAAAGATGTTTATTCAAGAATACAGCAGCAAGACAAGCCAGCTGGCCTGAGATGCTGCATACCCTTGAATCTATGGCCTGGAATATCCCCTTAGCAGTGCTGCTCCATATCTGTAAGCCTGAGAAAAAAGCCTAAGAGCTGGGGTCTGAAAAACTGGACCTCCCACTATGACCCACACATCTTGCCCAGGTTCTTTGATTCAGGACAACCAGCCCCACAGGTCTGACAGCAACTTTGATGAAACGTTATTGGAATTTCCAGATCTTCACACTGGATATGGAGTCCTGGTACCATGGCAGAAATATAGGAACTGTGAACACTGAAAACATTTCATTATCTGAGCTCAGAGCATTCTGCAAGGCAGATGCAATGACAAGAACCTCCAGCAGTCTTTGTACACAGAGGTTCCCAGGAGCCTATCTGGTATTTGAGAAGCGTATTTTAATCTAAGCTGTTTCTGTAAAACAGAACCAACATGATCTAATAAAAATCTGGTTTGACAGAAAATTTCCAGCCAGCTTTATTCCTTATTTCTGTTCCTTCACAAGTTAAACCCAAGTTAGGAAGGAAATTCTTTCTTTCACCTGCCTTTTTTTCCAGAGTATTTCACGTTGCTTCTCTCATGTCGGTTACTTTTAATGATACTTTTGGGTACACTTCTGTAAGGACACATTATCGTCATTACTGACAAAGAACCACAGTTGTTCTAGCGTGAGACTAGCAAAACGAAAACATGCTTCCTAGCCAAGGAGCTTACAGTGTGAAAAAATTTGGCTTGCTGTCTGGCTAGGTGAAATCTCTAACTAAGCTCCTACCACACCTTCTCCCTTCTCCTTATACTTGAGGGAACCTAGGAAATACAAACTAAATTTCAGTTTTTCCGCTCCCTACTGTATTTTGCCATTGACCCCCATGGTGCCCAGAGATGGACCACCAAGACAGTGAATGACAGAACAGAACTGCCAGCTCAGGTCCAAAGAATCCAAAAATGAAAGGTGCATTGCTTGTCTTCTGTGTCTGAAGGAGGACGAGCCCAAGTGTGAGAGATGTCACCCTTCGTGCACCGAGTGCAAAGGACCTGGACCTCTCAACTGCACGGTGTGCCCAGCCACCATGCAGCTCTACCTGGAGCAAAGCCGCTGCCTGCCCTGCTGCAGCGACTCCGACACGGCAGCTACCCCCGAGTGCTGCGACTGCCATGAAACACAAGGTAGGGCCATCCTGAGGAGCGGTAGGGGTGCTGAGGGGCTTTACGGCTGACTAGGCCAGCATTTAAAAATCAAAAGGGGAACGGAGAAAAAAACGTGCTGCTGAACTGCAGGCACACAGTGTGTTCCTACTGCTTCATCAGCAGAATAGGAAGGGCTTTACACAAATATAATGACAGCAATCATGACTGATGGAGGAGACATCACCTTCTTTCACTCACAGCTGTTTTGTTCAGTGGTCAGGCATTTCATAAATCAGGCGACTGGGAAGTGCTTGCTTTAATAGACAGCCACATGAATCATCACATTTTAAGCTCATCATGTCAAAATGCATCTGCGCGCCTATTCAGCTTTTCTGCTTCTTTCTGATTATTTTTAATTTAGTAAAGAAGCATAGCTATCCCAGCAACCTTGCTTGCATTCTTACACCATCACAGATACAAGAACACAGTTGTGGTACTGGAAGAGTACAGTTGAATGCATTCTAAAAAGTAAGCAGGCCTAAGCGTTGTACTGGGTCTTCTAAGAAAATTGACTCCCTGCCATACACACACACACAAGCTCATTTAATTTTATTTTTTTTTTTAACTGCTATTGTAGATGACTGTGTATTACGGACCACTCTACCACCTGAGAGCAAAAGCAAAACTACTTTCTTTGTTATTACCTGCATTTTGCTTCTCCTTGTCATTGGAGCCATTGTATTCATCTGGAGAAAATCACGAGCCAAAGCCCAGGCTGTCAATAAAGGTGGGTATGAGAAGCTGACAAATCACTCCAAAACCTTTTCTTCCCATGTGAGCAACTACCACGAGAGTCACAGTTACCAAGAAGATCAAGTGATTGAGTACAGAGATCGAGATATTGAAGATGATGAAGAAGATGATATTGTATATATGGGCCAGGATGGCACAGTCTACCGCAAATTTAGATACGGACTTTTGGAGGATGATGAGGAAGATGAGCTTGAATATGATGATGAAAGTTATTCATTTAGATAACTCTTTATTAATCTGTGTATTTCCTGCTCTGTTGCTTTTGTTATAAATTTACAGCGATTTAACTAAGTATGTTTTGTTACTTCTCAGCAGCCTGAGCTCAAGAGGTTAGCTAACAGTTATTGTGAGAGCAGAATGACTTCTAAAAACATTTTTTTCCTATAGCTTTTAAGTAGTATTCCAGATGTAGCCTGGTTGATTATTTTTCTGTCTACTTGTGTGGAAGTAAATCCTTTCCCAATATATATCTGTGTGCATTATAACTAATACAAACTCTGCTTCAAACACACGCACGTACTGAGGATGTTGCCAATCACTACCAGGAATGTGCAGATACAAACAAGATGGGTGCGTTTATCTACCTGATGAATGCCACTGGGACAGGGTGCCAGTAGTTTACTACTTTGTGATTGCAGTTACGCAGCAATTCATAGAATAGGCAAATTTGCTGACTTTAACCAGATTTTCTTCCTTGGTATCATTTGGTGCATCTGTGTTCCTCCAAGCGAACACACTCCTCCTTACAATCTTATACCCTACTTCTCGGTGAAATTGTGCACCTATGACACAATGTTTTAAGACTTCCGACCGCAACTCTACTCCGGGTAACTATATTGTATTCACAGTTTGTATGAAACATTTATTTATCAGTCTCTGATTAATCTTTATTGTGGTGTTTGTCAAATAATCTTTAATTGTACACAAAAACTTCCGAGTTTACTGCTAAGGGAAATATGGTCTATAAGCACATCTGCAAAATTAGGAATCTTTTTGTCTTTTTAACTAGCTTCTCAAGCTATAAGGAAGTGATTTAAACACAGAACATTTATTCAAGCAACTTCTCCTTTTCTGTTGTAAAAGGCTCTGGACGTTCAGGCAATTGCAAAGGGGATAATTAGCACTTATTTGCTAATGTAACTTAAAGGAACACAGCAATGTGATTTTTTTATTATTATTATTAGAGAAATACGATTTATCATACTAAAGAAAAAGGATGCTCTTCATGGCTTTTTGTTGTGAAAGAATAAACTATTCGCACAAAGCTGTCTTAAATATGCTGTTGTCAAGTTTCATTCACTTTCAGAGTTCTTTTAGGTTTCCAGTAAGTATCCACTCTAGAACTATAAATCAATTAATTAGATTTAGTGTCTACAAAGGAATTGTGTGACAATAATTAATTGTTAGGGCTGAATGCTTCAGTGGAATTTTCTGAATTAAGTATTCCTAAAGACTTTACGATAGTTCCACCTGTAATTTTAAAGAAGTTTTATGGAGAGGTTTACTGCTTCCACTTTGAACTTCAACATTTTAATCACTGCACCTTCAGTACGACAGAAATTAAAATTTACACGACTTCACAAAAGCCAAAATGAGGACTTATGTTATCAAAAGCTACATGGATAGCAAGGCACTTTGGAAAGATGCATGTTATCTGTCACCTTAATTCAAGTTCTGCTCTGGTGAAGTTCTAAAGAAAAAAGGAAGAGGGAAAGAAGACGAAAAAAATCAGTTTGAAGTCATACTGAAAGAGACTCTTATCCGGCTCTCCTAAACTTGTTTGAATTAACAATATGCTTTATTATTGTTCCTAATGGCTTATAACACAACCATAAGAATTTGCTTTGACCTGAAATCTCTCCTCACATTTCAAAGGCTTAATCCTACCTATGCCCGAACAGTGTGATAGGTGTAATGAGCATTTTTGTTTAAGGGCTCTCAGACTAACTTTATAATCATCTTACAAAAACAGTTTGTTGCATTTAAAGTTAACTTGAATGGTAGAAAAAAAAATGCAAACAGGCACTCATTTGGGGAAAACTGTTCCAATTTCGTCAAAATTTTTGCAAGGTAGGCTGTGATAAATTTGCATTTCTAAGTACACATTAAAAAACCAAACCAATCAACCAACCAACAACAAAAAAAACACACAAACCCTCCAAATTCTTCTCAAATGCCTTTTTTTTTTATTTTAATCCGGAGGTTCTTTGCTGTGGTTTGGGCACATCAGTTCAACCACATTCTGAGTTACCAGCTGCATACTCTTTCACTTCTGATTCTTCCTGCTCTGCAGTCCAACACTTTCCTTCAGGCTTCCAGAACCTGTCACATGCAGCCAGGGATCCTGGATGTCGAAAGCGAGAGGGAACCTCCTCGTGGTACTAGAGCTGCACAGGCCGAGCTGAGGCACCGTTTGGTAGGAGAGAAGCAGTACTGGTGAACCTCCTTCACCCAAGCAGACAGTACTTTTTGGGAGAGATTCAAATGACTGTTCAAATGATAAGCCTAATCTTAAGAGGCAGCAGCATGTGTGTAGCAGCACGCATGATTTTTTGCTGCATGGGTAAGGTGACAAGGTGCATGTGTTGCAAACTGGCAGAAAATTGCCCTGAAGGTGAACCACTCTTCTTAGGAGAGCAGTAAATAACTGATAAATGAAGTTAGAATAAGACATGAGGAAGACAACAGATTTTAGGCTGTTATTTTTTTTTTTAAGTAGGAGTTTCAGAATAGCGGTCAAGAAGACCCAAACTCAGTGACCCACAGAGACATATCACTTGTACAGTGTTCACAATTAAAATTCCCTGCTAAGAGTCCACAGGGAGACCAAGAAAAATAAAGTTTAACAGTTAATTGGCACAAGAGGAAATCATTCATGAGTCACTCACACCTCTAAAGAAACTTCATGGAAAACAGAGTACACCAAGGAAGCCAGTAATAAACACACAGAGAACACCGCATACAAAGGAAATACTTATTTATTGGAATTTTTTATGGACTTCTAGTGTCTAACCCCCTCACACTCTCTCCTGAAAAAAAGCTAGAGAAATTCAAATCCACAGTTGTTGAATTCCACAAATCCTTAGTTGCAACAAAGCGAATTCTTCTCCTTTCTCCTCCATCCGCCACAGTGAGAAGGATGTCCCAAAGGAAGCAATTACCTTTCAAAAACAAAGCTGCTATGGAACCTCTTCCATTCAACTGTCAATCAGCGTCAAATCCTTCTTAACCTTGGCAAATTTCTCTCACCCTCTTGCTTCTAAAGCTTTTCCCCATCTCAATGCCCTTCCTTTCCCCTGGACCACTCTCTTTGCTACTCTCATTTATCCATGGACCTTCTCAAGTCCTTCAGACTTCATCAATTACTTACATTTTCTCTATCCTTCTCCTGGGGAACTTTCATTACCCTTTCAGTAGGAAAGGTCTTTAAAAAAAGATCTCATAAAATTTACATAGTTTTACCACCCACCTACCTCTTACGTAACCTAGTAAACCGATTTCAAAGTAAAGTGTAGGTTACCAGTATTTTTTACCCCCTTTCCACAGAGTGTACATCAATAAGGAAATGTTTTCTCTTTCATGACTACACCCTGAATTTTTGCTAGAAAGGAGGTGGAGGAAAGGAGGAGGTGGAGGATTGTAGGAGTTACATTTCAAGTGTATTGAGCCCTAAGACTCCTTCCTCTACAGGATTTCGCTGATCAGACTACCTTTTCATAGTATACCACTTATTTCCCCATGGGTCTTGTATAACACTTACAGGATTTCTTGCTGAGGACTAAGGCTGAAATTTCAAACCAAAGATAGGAATGAAAATGTGGAATGTGGTAAACTTAAATGCATAACTCACAAAACCCTTTCAAATTGATATTTTGAGGTATTTGGTTTTCTCATTAAAAATAACATGTTTCAGGAGAAATATATATTTGCATTAAAAATTTTTTTCTTAGTGATCAGATTTCCCACTGCAAAGGTAACTAACAGAAAAATTCTGATTATCCATAATAAGCCACTATTTTACCCAGGACACCTACGTTCACTTGAATCCCTTTTGGGGTGGGGACAGGAAGGGAGCAGAAGAATATCTTCCAGAGTAGACCAGAACTAACTCTTCTTCACCTCTTATGTGTACGTGTAGTTTCAAGCCTGATCTTTTTAAAGAGTAACCAGACATGCATCCTGATGAGGAACAGACAAATATTCTGACTCAGGGCTCAAAAGCATTTTTGAACAGGAAGACTTTAAGAAGCTTTTCCACTTTTTTTCCCTCTCATTAGTACATATGACAATAATAAGCTATCATATCAAACAAAGGATGACTAAAGGTTCTGACTGTACACAGACATACAGTGAAGTAGATACATTTATAGGTGTTAAGATTCCAAATTAATAGGAGACATACACATATAAATTCTATTCTCCTTTCAAGGTAGGTACTGTGTGTTCCTACTTTATTGGTTGTTTCCTACTGCTCAGAAATAATTAGGAAGTTGCCTAACACATGTTGGCTGATTTTAACATCTCTCTTCTGATTGTTAATTATTAACATGACAAAAGACCATTTTTCCTTGGAAAAGATACGTTACAAAGTAGGCAGTAACTATGACTTTTCTCCCTCATCACCCCTTTTCAGCTCTAGGTTTACACCGGAGGTAGATCTCTCAGACCCTAACAAACAAAACAGATGCACCAATTATCTCTTTGCATGACTTTACACATTTAACTGAATAGTAAAAAGAGAAAAAAAGTATTCTTCCTCATTCATATTGCCTATTTAACATCTACATAAGCATATTTTCTTTTCCAATAAGAGTTCGGGTACCACACTTACCTAAAAACCATTATGCTAAGCAGCTACTGCTCCATTTTTCTCTAGTGTTTGTCCATCCTTGCACACTGTACGTCACATTTAAAATCCTCATCCAATTATTTTTCCGTATCCTTTCTCCTCCTCCTTGTCACCTAGCATCCACAACATTTGAGTAGTCATGGCAGTCAGGTGAAGTCGCTGGTGACTGGAAAAAGGGAAACATTGCACTCAGTTTTTTTTTTTTAAAAAGTAGAAAGGAGGATGCCAGGAACTACCAGCGTGTCAGCCTGACCTCTGTGCCTGGGAAGATCATGGAACAGATCCTCCTAGAAGCTGTGCTAAAGCACATAGAGGACAGGGAGGTGATTCAAGACAGTCAGCATGGCTTCACCAAGGGCAAGTCCTGACTAACCAGACTGGTGGCTTTCTAAAATAGAGTAACTACATCAGTGGACAAAGGAAGGGCTACAGATGTCATCTATCTGAACTCCTGAAAAGCCTTTGACACTGTCCCTCACAACATCCTTCTCTCTAAATTGGACAGGTATGAATTTGATGGGTGGATTGTCCAGTGGATGAGGAACTGGCAGAATGGTCACACCCAGAGAGTAGCAGTCAATAGCACAATGCCTGGATGGACACCAGTGACAAGTGGTGTCCCTCAGGGGTCTGTGTTGGGACCAGTACTTCTTAACACCTTCATCAATGACATTGACAGTGGGATCGAGTGCACCCTCAGCAACTTTGCAGATGACACCAAGCTGAGGGACAGGATGACATCCAGAGGGACTTAGACAAGCTCAAGAAGTGGGCCCATGTGAACCTCATCAGGTTCTACTAGATCAAGTGCAAGGTCCTGCATCTGGGTCAGGTCAACCCCCTACATCAATATAGGCTGGGGGATGAAGGAATTCACAGCAGCCCTGCTGAGAAAGACTTGGGGGTACTGGTGGATGAAAGGTTAGACATGAGCCGGCAATTTGCGCTTGCAGTCCAGAAGGCAAATCATACCTTGGGTTGCATGAAAAGGAGCGTGGCCAGCATGTCAAGGGAGATGATTCTACCCCTGCAGTCCTGTGTCCAGCTCCGGAGCCCTCAGTACAGGAAAGACATGGACCTGTTGGAGAGGGTCCAGAGGAGGCCACAAAAATGATCAGAGGGCTGGAACAGCTCTGCTGTGAGGACAGGCTGAGAGACTTGGGGTTGTTCAGCCTGAAGAAGAGAAGGCTCTGGGGAGACCTTATTGTGGCCTTTCAGTACTCAAAAGGGGCTTGTAAGAAAGTTGGGGACACTTTCTACCAGGCCCTATAGTGACAGGACAAGGGGTAATGGTTTTAAATTAAAAGAGCGGAGATTCAGACTAAACACGAGGAGGAAATATTTTTACAATGAGGGTATAAAACACTGGCCCAGGTTGCCCAGAGGGGTGGTAGATGCCCCATCCCTGGAGACATTCCAGGCCAGGCCGGATGGGGCTCTGAGCAACCTGATCTGGTTGAAGATGTCCCTGCTCATTGCAGGGGGTTGGACTAGATGACCTTCGAAGATTCCTTCAAACCCAAATTATTCTGTGATTCTATGATCATCTTAATTTCCTGTTTGTTTTGGGTTGTTTTTTTTTCTGATGCAAACACTGGATTTTATCACTTAAGTATCTCACCATTAGCAAAAGAAAAAAAAAGTCAAATATAAATCTTACTCTATTCATTGGACTAAATTCTACCTTCTTTCACTGAGAAATCTTAGCACTATAGAAAAGCAAGCTAACCAGAACCTCAGAATAAAATTAAAAAAAAAAAAGATACTAAGCAATTTGCTACCCTGAGCCACAATCAAATTCTCAGTCATTATGGAAGACAACCATGATATGAAGTCAGTACCTCACATTATGTAATTAATTATATATTAACTGTCATTGTCAGCAATGTTTATAAAGTCCTAGTCCCCTTAATAGCCTAAACAGGTCAACAATTCTAACCACCCAAATACTCCCCTGGAGCAAGAGATAATGTAAGTTCACTAACCATCACACTCGTAAGTAAAACCTTCTGTTTATAATTTCTCTTATGTATTTCTCCTCCCTTCAGAAAAATATAAGAAAATCAGGGAAAAAAAAAAATAAAGCCCTATTTAGACCATAACCATTACAAATTACATTTGAAGTCAATTTGATTTTTTCTTAATCTCACTTTGGCTCCAGAATGAAAACTACTAGAACATCTGAATCCTTGGAAGTTATAGTGCTTGAGTGTTACAAACAGCAACCTGAAGAACACGGGTGCTTCAGGATTTAACAGTGTGGACACTGTGTTGTCAGAACAGCATGAGCTGTAACAAATTCCAAAGTACACTGCAGAGTTCACTGCATCTAACACAAAAAGCAAGCCTCACGACATACCCACACCACTACATTTTATTACATTCTTTCCTGATGCAATTTTGGGGATGCCTAATAGAGGTTATATAAAAATGTCCATGTATAAACAGCAAGAAGGTACAGGAAAAACTTTTCCTCAAGAGGTCTGAGCCAGATTAACGTGTTCCAAGATAGAGGCTTGTTTCTTTTTCAGCTGTAGCAGATGGACTTTCGCCCTGACACAGATTAATGTTTAAACAATTGAACCAGAACAGAAGAACAAGATGCAACTCTTTCCACCTGACTTCTAAAAGAGCAAAGCAGTTTTAAATTTTGAAAGAAAGTGTACAGACACATCTATTTTCAGCTTGCAGAATTCTGAAGACATAGCTCCCCTAAATTCTAAATAAAGCACAAAAATCCCCAGATTGAGACTGGTTTTCAGGAATGCTTTAATTTCAGCTAGTTTAAACAACATCTCACCATTGTGGTTTGTTTTTATTTTTTTTTTTCTGTCAGTGTAAGTTTTTAGGTGATCACACAAAGCTTTGGAAAGGACAGGGACACCTAACTGCACTAGGCATGGCAAAGGAAAGCACCCCAGGAACCCAGTAATTATCAGAAGCCTCCATAGACACAGAACTTACTGAATATCAATCCTGGCAATAACAGTTACTATTATACATCAAAGCGCTGATTCTCACAGAATAGAAACTGAATGATATCCAAGAATTGCTAGAAGTCTAAGGCAGAGTAAGTATTAAAAAGGATACAAACTATTACCTCTATATACCAATTCAGAAATAACTTTCTAAGAAGGACACCCAAAGTTATCAAAATATCAAGGTATCAAAGACACCAAATAGTACCAAGTCCTTTGGAGTAAACTGTCAGTTCACCTACTGCAGCTTTGTGATTATTATATTTAGCCACAGTTGACTAGTGGCATATGGGTATCCGATAAAGTACTAAGAACTTCCTTTTCCTTTGGCTCAGTACAACTTCTCAACACAGATGTGACAAAGTTGGAAAAACATCAGTAAACAAGACTTCACACTAGTTATCTTTGGCAAATTTCTCTCACTTTCTTGCTTCTCAAGCTTTTTTCTATCTTGGGGTCTTTCAGTTTTCCTTCCTTCCCCTCGTACCTCGTTCTTAACTTTTCTCATTTATGTGGGTGACTACAGTGGGTCCGTGGATTCCCTGACAGAGGGCTTGGGAACAGAAATTAGCCTTGAAGATATTAAGGCCTACCCGTCAGAAAGATGGGAGGAGTATCCGGAGATATTAAGGAGTACCCATGAGAGAGAAGGGAGTAAAAGAGTAACATTGATGATAGCAAAAACAGCCAATGAGATGTTACTGCTGTAACTTGTAACCAATAGTGAAGAGACATATGAATTGGTACAACTGTATAAAAATGCACTTCTGGCAATAAATGACATCTACTACTTTCATCCTGGAAGAACTTCGTCTATGTCATTTGTCCGTCTCAACCACAACACACTTATCCATGGAGTTAGCAGTAAACTAGACTCCACACTAGTGCCAGTCTTCAGCAGAACTGCTACTAGTGACACTTGCAGCATTTTTATCCACTGTATTCATTTGGAAAACTGTTTGACAGTCTCCATGTTCATAACATGTAACAGTTATTGAACGTGAAGGAAAATATATTCATATCTGTAAGAATTTTAACATATAAACCTATAAAAGAATACTTTTATATATATATATATTTATATCAGGATTTTAAAATTGATTTTCAAGTTCCAGAGAGCCAGACTTCATTTTCAGATAGACTTCAAGAACATTATGTTGTATACATAAAAGAATCTGTTCTAAAGCAAAAAGGACACCAAACGAATGCAGGTTCCGCAACTGTTTCTAGGAAGGCTCCAAATGCATTATATACTTAGCCATACAAGAAGCCTGTATGAGTAACTCTTGCAGACTATTTGTCTGTGCACATTGTGCCTTTACATTTCCTAAACATGAAGGTGTGCTGCGTTCTAGCATCTGCTAAGGACAGGTTTTTTAAGCTATGAGAACATCAAACAGTTTAATGCCACAGCTATCCAAATAACACCATTATCACTTATAAGCATAAAAAAAAATCCCGAACACACACACACACACACACACACACACACACACACACACACACACACACACACACACACACACACACACACACACACACACAAAAAAAGCCCACCAAACAAAAAAAAAAAAAAACAAAAACAAAAACACGCAAACAACCAAACAACAACCACCCCACAAACAACTTATACTACTATTCCCACACTGTCAAACTCAATTCCAGAACAGTAGCAGACTTCAGGAGTCAGTCAGTTAAAATGCACTACAGGTTTTATTTTAAGAGTATTTGATACTTATATTACTCGAACTCCAACAATTTCAGTGACGTTTACGCCACACTTGGTGTTCACACATTGTCTTACAACTGAAGAACTGCAAACATCTGGAACATAAATAATTTATCCCCCAAATTTGTATGCAAGAACAATTCTCCCTCCCTGAATCTGAAGAGAGTTTAAGCACTGTAATGAAAGAACTCTGTAGTGCCTACTTGAGTATATGCTACGAATATGCACAGATGA
Source organism: Patagioenas fasciata (assembly GCF_037038585.1). Classification (NCBI taxonomy): domain Eukaryota; kingdom Metazoa; phylum Chordata; class Aves; order Columbiformes; family Columbidae; genus Patagioenas; species Patagioenas fasciata. The sequence continues at coordinate 24,784,228 of NC_092560.1, read as the reverse complement.
TTTGCATCACATATAATACAATAGATCAGAAAACCTGTGATAAGCAGCATTGCTACTTTCTCAGTTACATTCTTTGAGTAATGGTACAGTGTCACAACATGAATTGTAGTAGCTATTTGCACAAAATACGAAAATATAACCCTTCATAAAGTTTACACTGTGCTACAAATCATGTATATTGATTTTTGAGTTCAATATAATATTTGCTATTAAATAATATGCAGAGACAGGTACACTCAGCCAAATGAATGAAATTACCTTTCCTATAATTTGAAAGCAAACATGCAGAGAACAGCTTATTACTTTACTGTATACATACTTCACACTGCAGGTAAGAGCTGTGAGCAAACTAAGTTCCTCGAGTTTTCCTTTTGCTACTGTTCTCAATACTCAAAAATAGTGGTTTTAAAACCAAATGACAAAATTAATTTTGGATAGTGGCACTCATCAGCAGTTACAGAATAGTGTTACTAAGATAAGCAGCTTAAGGCACTACAATTTCCACAACAGAAACATGAAATCACTGACAAAACCTAATTTTAAAAGGCAGCTATGAGCTTGGCTGTAATAACACAATCAAGAAAGATTTATTCTTTAAATACGCTCTTAACAATGTATTACATTGATTACCATGGCTATTATTTGTTTTATATTTTACCTTTTTGGAAGAACAAGACCTTGACATTGTTATTTACTCAAAAATGTCTCCTTACACTAGGGAAAAACAAAGTGGAAAAAAATTCTCCCATCATCTCTCAACTGAAAGGTGGAGGCAAAAAAAGAAAACAACCTCACTCTGAAGAAAATTCTTGTACAGATTTCCAATATATATACAGTAAAAGTCTATTAAACTGGTTTTGGTTTTTCAGGGTTTGTGTTTGTTTTTAAAGTAAGTACTTCTGGCAGCAGATAAGGTCATTTTATTTTAATGCTTTCATACGAAGAAGGCCAAAGTGCGCTGAAAATGTGCAGGCAACAGTTAGGAACAAAACTGTCAACGTCTTTGGATTAAAGTTATGAACAATGTTTGCATGAAGTCCCGCACAGCTACAAGGACTCCTTGGCTCGCCCAAGGCCTTTTCCCAAACAGCCCATGACACTGGCTGTAAGTTAAGACATTATGAACTAGAACCCTGGCAGGCTGACAGTGCCCGTCACAGAGAATTCCCATACGGCTACCTTGACAGAGGTCTCTGAAATGCTACAGTGAAAAACAGCATCAGAACAGGACGGGGAAAGGCGGAATTTCAAAAAATTGTACTGGGGGGTTGGAGTAGATTTGGAAGCACACTTGCACACTATATATACACATACATACTACATATACACACAACAAATATTTTCCAAATTACTATTACTTTTGACAACACATCCTCCATTTATCTGTGCAAATATTTCAGAGTGGGAAAGGCCTCAAAAACTTCTATAAATACTCAATATCTACTAAAGTGTTGGTGTATTACTCCAAGAATCCCCAAAGGCTTTCACTGATCTATAGCCAAAAACTTGGATCTTACCCACACTTCAGTGTAGAGGGTTGAAAGGATTTTCCTGTGCCTTACATTCTAACTTAAACCTTCAAGTCATCCATTTCACTGTCACTATGGTGAATAACCCAGAAGTTTTCCTCATCTAAGGCAGTTGCCAGCAGCAACTAAAATGCAGTTGCCTTTAGTTACTTCCTTTGTCTTAGGGCCCAAAGTGCAAAAATACTGCTAGACTGGTTCTCCACCCTGTAAGTCTGAATTTTTGCAGTGTACCGACTTCCTCCCTGTCATTCGCTTACAGAGTTTTAGTGAAATGTGTCCTCAGAAGGCACCTACACAGATTGTGTTGTCATACACATAGTCAACTAGGCAGAAGTATCTAGCTCACATTCCAGTAATTCAATGAGTAACAGTCATTTCCTCTATTTCAATTAAAATTACAATAAGTAATTTCAATTTAAATGACAGCTACAACCACGATAGCTGTATAGCACATCAAAAATAGGAACTACAGTGAATCGTTACTGTTATCTAATCACTGGCTTCCTGCACCACAGATAAATTTTTTATTCAATCAATACAAAAATTTCCTAAGTTGATGTCTACAGTCCGGATGTAAGAATGATAGAAAATTGGGAAAACAGTTTGGAATAACATTCTCTGTCTGAAAAACTGACAGTCTCCATTGAAGTATTTAACTACTAACTTTGGCCTTGTTCCACATGTACTAACATCTCTAAATGATTTGTAATATTTGGATTCATGATTTTTCTGTAAAGACCTGAAGTAGCCTTTTACTCCTTTTGCATGACTTGGTTAAATGATCAAGTAAGACAAACTTAAATCACCCAGTGTGGTTTTAGTGTCTAGTTCCAATCGCAATTACTGAAACATGTTGTTGCAGGATTACTGCGGCAGGCAGCTAAGCACCATAAACCCACTAGCCCACTTCTCTCACACCTCCCTCAGTGCCACAAGGAGAAAAATAATACAAGCAAGAAAAGTTGTGGGTCAAGACAGAAATAGATTAAGAAGCGAAGGAGAAGTGGAAGAATCTAAAAGAAAATAACTGATACAAAGGCAATCACTCACCAGATGCCCAGCCAGTTCCCAAACAAAAGATGGCCAAACTCTCTAAACTCTCTACCCTCCATTTTATTGCTCAGTATGCCCATTATATAGCACAGAATATCTCTGGTTAATTCAGGTCATCTATCTGGTTGTGTCCCCTCCTGATCTCTTGCACAGGTCAAATCTATTAACTGGAGGAGCAGAGTGAGAAGCAGAAAAGACCTTGATGCTGTGCCATCTGTTCAGGAATAGCTATAACATCGGTGTGTTACCTTAATTGTTTCGGTCACAAATCTAAACCACAGCACCATATAAGCTGCTATGAAGAAAATTAACTCTGTACCAGCCAGACCCAGTGCATATGCAGATGTCATATATCAAATGATACATGATAGCACAAAGAAGAGAGCTCCATGAGATGAAAAAACCCCACATGGTTTTGCTTAGTGGTTTACTGTTTTGCCTTCTGACAGATGAAAGAAGTCGTCTTCTTTGAGTTTAAGATGTTCTGGCAAATCTAGCTGTCTTTTTGCCTCTTCAATGTCTTCCTGAATTGCTGAAATCAGTGCCTCTGCAAAAGACAAGTATGAAAATAATATTTAAAAGCTGGTCTGAATTCTGAACACAACAGCAAGTGAAGAACAGAGTACTACAGAATAACATAAAACTATCAAAGGCAGAATACATTTATTATTATGAAGTTGTAAAGACAACATGCCCTGTTTTTAAAATGACATGCTTTCGACATGCGTTGCACTTTTCACTGCTGTAAACACTACTTCTTCCTTGTACCAAGACATTTTATCAAAAAAAGTAAGCAGAATCTCATTAACTGTTTTAGTTTTAATGTTAATGCATTTTTAAAAGAAAGTGACAGACTAAACCAATGTTTTTACAAGCTCACGATTTTCAAGCTGCTCCTCAACTGATTGACATGACAATGTAATTTTTAGACTGAAATAAGTAAGTACTGATAGTCTGGAAGTTGTGAGGTTCTGATTTTTTTTTAACTACTAATTCATATACTAGTAGATCCAGCTTTGAAAAATATATATATACTTAGAAGTCAAGAGTAAAACAGAATGATAGAATATCTCAAGTTGGAAGGGACCCATAAGGATTATCAAGTCCAACCCTCTGCTCCTTGCAGGACTTCCTAAAACTAAACCATATGACTAAGGGCATCACTCAGACCCTCCTTGAACTCTGACAGGTTTGATGCCATCACCTCTTCCCTGGGGGCCTGTTCCAGTGACTGACCAGCCTCTCAGTGAAGAACCTTTTCCTAAGGTCTGATCTGAACTTCCTCTGATGCAGCTTCATTCCATTTCCTGGTGTCCCATCACCGGTCACCAGAGAGAGATCAGCATCTCCTCCTCCGCTGCTTCCTTGAGGAAGCTGGAGACTGGGATGGGGTCACCCCTTGGGCTTCTCCAGGCTGAAAAAGCCAAGTGACCTCAGCAGCTCCACATAAGACTTGACCTTGAGGCCTTTCAACATCTTGGTCACCCTCCTCTGGACACACTCTAATAGTCTGATGTCCTTATCCTGTGTTGCTTAGAAAACTGCACACAGTGCTCCAGGTGAGGCTGCACCAGTGCAGAGCAGAGCGGGACAATCACCTTCCTCGCCCGGCTGGCGGTGCTGTGCTTGGTGCACTCAGGACACGGGTGGCCCTTTTGGCTGCCAGGGCACTGCTGGCTCATGTTCAACTTGCCACCAACCCAGCCTCCCAGATCTCTTTCTGCGGGGCTGCTCTCCAGTCTCTTGCCCCCCAAATTGTTTGTATCACCAGGATTACTCCATCCCAGTGGGAGAATCCAGCACTTGCGCTTGTTAAATTTCATGTAGTTGGTGACTGCCCAGCTCTCCGTAGTCTATCCAGATCTCTCTGTAAGGACTCTCTAACCTTGAGAAACAGCTCCATGAAACAGCTGATTATGAAGACAGAGGACAATGACACTGTTCTTTCAATATATATGAGAAATAAAACATTAGTTTAAGAGAGCTCCAATACTGACCTAAAGAACTGAAGTTTTTTTCTGATCGAATACATCCAATAATGACTATACTAAGAACCTCTCCATAAAAGTTGTCTTTGAACGAGTGGATAATGTGGGTTTCCTAAAAGAAAATAAATACGTTAACAAGTAACATTATGCATTTTGAGTCTGTTTCCCTTGTTGCAAAGATGTTCAGCTAACACCTCTAATTCTAATTCTCTCCCACACATACCAGGAAAACTGAAACAGTTAGTCTAACATATATAAAGCAAAATTAAGAGGCTAGAGCTTTGATTGCATTAGTAAGGAGAACTGTACTTTGGGTGGCATGTAAAAACATTGTGATAATTATTTCAGAGGTAAAATTTTCATGGCAGCAAGTCACAAACAATGCCTAGATTTGTTTGATCATTAAGTTGCTGAGTCCAAATAACTGTAATGAATTTGATTGAAACAGTTGTTTAAAGAGAGCTTTTACAAGCAACTCACAGGAACACTGACAAAATTCTTGAAAGAGTGAAGGCAGCTATCTTCAAAGCAGGGATTCAAGTCAAAATAAAACCACTTCCAAGCGTTAACAATTAAAACCAAGTTCTGCAAGACTCAGGAAAAACACCAGCACCCAGCAGAAGAAAAACACTGATGCTGTAGCTCAAGATTTTAATTCCATCTTGTTACTATTTATTTTTTTATCTTGATTCTGTACATTAAGTCACAGCACTACATGCATTGATTTCCACTATTTAAGAGAACAATTACTGGAAAATCATTACAAATTAAGATGCCCCAGAATCTTGTACTTGAAATGTGGATGGATTGCAAAGGATGGCAGATTATTATGCTCCAGTTCACTCTGGGGGTCTCAAAACGACTTAATACTTCTAATAAGTTTATGTTTATCTAGCTATCAGCACAATAAGCCACAACCACTTTGGAAATATGATTTTTTATTTCAGAAGTATTTATGTAATGGTGGAAGAGGCAAACAAAAATAATTTGTATTTACCTACAGCTACATATTCTATGGCTACTGTGGGTTTTTTTGAGTTTTGGCTTTTTCCTCCTCGGAATACAAACATTTGAGATGGATACCAAAAACATTTCTAACAGCAAATGGAATTTCTAATCTCATTTATGGATCAAATTTTGCTTATCTTACTCAAAGTCAATGTCTGGCTCATTTATTATTACCAAAGTACCACACAAAGCAAAATTCTTACCACTGATTTCTTAATATTCCTATAGAAAGGGTTCCATCCTATGCTCAAAACCATTTTATGTACATCTCCATTTCCAACACAGGCCCATCCATAGTATATACCAGCAGAGATATCTGATGGAAAGCTTTCCACTACTTGCTCAGAAAAGTTAGCTGCAAAAATTTTAGAAAGTGTACATTTGTGTAAGTAAAGTGCATGACAGAATGTTCGAACACCTAAAAGCCAGGCCCTGTCTACACACTACTTACAAGCAGAACACTGATGATGATAGCAATACAATGTGCCACTTCCAAAGTATAAACCAGAAAGCATCCTCATAAAACACAGTCTGTGGCAGTAACGGAATTACCACATCGCCTACATATATTATTTCATAATTAAATACATACTATTCAATAGTTAATGCTATAGTTAAAATTTATAAACTAAAACATGGAGTCTGAATGCACTTCACCATTAGGACTCTCACTGCTTTAATATGGTCAACAGAAAAGTCAAGTTTATATTGCACTGCAAAGTATCATGTTGGAATTATTTAACTATTAGTAATTTTTTTTTTGGTAAGTAAAATATGTTAAAATAAATGAAGTAATTATTTCAGTCACCTGCCAATTTTTTCATGTTGTCTTTTAGGTTATTCATTTGGAGATTCCTAGGGTTTTTTTAGAAAAATACAAATCTGAAACAAAACAGGTTCCCTTCTGACTGAAGGGAATAAACCAAAGTCTTCATTCAGCAACAGTGCAACTTTAACCTCACACATCGGTAGGGCTCTTCACGCAAGGTTTCAAGACAATTGTCAATAATTTACAGTTAGTGGATTTCTATCCTAGTTTATAAGCAGAAATAAACTTCCCTCACACATTCCCTGATACTAATTAGCCATACACGGACAATCAAAATAAAAAAAGTTAATATTGACATGTCACCACATGTCCAGTACCTTGAGATTTGTTATACGAGGTTTTCTTGCGTATTAGGATTTGTGCAGAATGCCTGCAGACTTCAGCCACTTCAGAAGAGACTGAAATCCATTTGAATTACACCTCTATCTGTATTCAGACAAGTCAAACGGAGAACAGCAATAGGAAATCACAGTGCTCTCTAGGACAACTGCACTCGGTCTTCCTTTTATTCTCCACATTATTCCCTTTACTTTTCCGTTCTTAAGGCAACTCCCAGCGTCCACTCCCTTTCTTGTCCTAATCTGAGGTTTAACAAGTTTAACAAGTTTATAAGTTGCCAAATCAAATCACACCACTATGCAGTGTGGATGACTTTCGAACATCTTGCAAATCGTCATGATCTCCATCACATGAGCTAACTAACAAAAAACCCAAACAAACAGCTTAACAGAAGGTCAGGAAAATAACACAAATGAGTGACCGAGGTTGTATATGAAAAATAATAATGAACAAGCATCAAAAAACCTGACATGGAACAAGCCAAGCCTTTTCCCATGAAGAGCGAGTCACGCCAGCAGCGCAGTTGCGCGGTCAGCGGATCCTCCCGCGCTCACAGCCGCGCAGTCCCCAGCCGGGCTCCCCCGCCTCTCCCGGGCTCTCAGCGGCGGCTGCACCTCAGACCCCCAGCGGCCCCGGGACAGGGACCCGGCCCCCCGCTCACCGGTGGGGATGCCCAGCTCCTTGGAGCCCCTGCCGAAGCCCTTCACCACCTCCCCGCGGCAGAAGTACGGCAGGTGCCGCATGGCGCCGCTCACCCGGCACCTCCTGCCGAGCGCTGACGGACCCCTGGGCAGCCGCGCGCAGCGCTCACGCCCACCTTGTGCTGGGCGCTACCAAGAGGAGGGGGAGTTACAGGTGGAGATCTCCAACTTTCGATTTATACAACTCTCTGACAGACACCTGACCCCCCCCAATAATGGACTCGCCCCCACCCTTCCAGGCAGTGCGGCGCAGGCGGCCGGTTTAGCTCGGGGTACGCGGAGCGCCGGGTTAGCGTGCGGCGCAGCGAGGGGCAGGCCGCTTACGGGGGCACGGACTCCCCCGAAGAGGAAAGTCTGGGCGGCGTGAAGCGGGTTGTTCGCTCTGGGAGCTGAACTAGGGGGTGTCTCCGACTGGAGGCAGCGGGGCTCGGGCGGAGCCGCCGGTGGCTGCTGCGCTCACGGGCTGTCCTTTAGTTCTGCCCACGGGCTGTGGCGGATACACTTGATCCCCGTGCCCCGCCAAAGCAGCACCAGTTTGGTACAGATTCCAAAGGAGACCGAGGGCTCTTTTCAGGAAACCCACAGGGAAGCAGAACAACACTGAACAGCGATGAGTTGTGGGCACAGGGAGTCTCATGCAAACCTTTCCCACTGTTTGCAGTTTGACTATGAGCCAAACACTTTATTTCATAATTACAACAGCCTGGGTGAGCCCACTGTGAGCTCTCTCTGCTGAACAAGCTGGCTGTATGTGGATGATCTTCTATTACTCATGGATCACTGGATGACCCCATTTTAATTTTCATATCAATGATTTAGCTTGAGTAAATGTGTACTAATTACAAGGTTGTGTGATTTTTTAATATAAACAAAACAAAGGCCCATCTGAGATCAGTGAAAAGGATCCAATGAGAAGCAAGAAGACCCCAGACTCAAATATTGCTGTTGGGCTGAATCGTGGCATGAGGGGCAGGTGTGAGGCTGTAAAAACCCAGGGATTTCTGAGCCTGGCTGTGACCTCTGGAAGGCACCCAGCTCGAGCCAACCCCACTGCTGTACTACTCCACTGAATTATTTACTTCCATGGGCTTCAGTGCCTGAGAGCTTGCTTTGAGAGACCTGGGATCCAGAGTTCAGAGTGACCTGACACCAGGTCCCTGGAGAGGAGGTTAGCAGGTTGACATGCAGGATAATGGAATTTTGAAATCCTCAACAAGCAATATAAAGAATTATGTGTGCACATATAATCCTTTGGCCATAAATGCATATAATCCCTTACCTGTTGTCCCTTACCTGCTGTGTCTCTTAGACTTGAACTGTTGATCAAGTCTGGGGTTAACTTTGGATCCAGCTGAATGTAGGCTCCCCTCTGAGGAGTTTAGAAAGCAAGGGGGTCCAGTATGAACCTTATGACTCAACCGGAGGGCCTCCTTCTATGCTTTTGTATCTCCTGTCCTGATAAAAATCACTCTAAAGCAACTCTCACCTGATCCTGCTTGGCTTACTTTCTCCATGCTGTAACTGATAGAGTGGACCTTGCTATTGAACTCTTTTAAGTAACACTTATCTTTAAGTGATCTAAACGTTGCTCTGTGGCAAGCAGAACTGTAAATCACTCATCCACGCCACAGACCTCTCTAGACTCCAGTCTCGGGGAGCGGCTGAATTTGGCAAGTGTTTGCAATGCCTCTTCAAGGTGACAGGCAGTTGCCAGTCCTTGCTTTGTAAGCTCTCTTAACCTGAAGTCACGTCTTGTGCTCTTCACCCATGCCTAGGAATAGTGAACATTTCTCTCTCAGTAGTTCTATTTTTGCTTTTCCTTTCAGAAAAGCTCAAATGCTTCAGAATATGGCAGACATCTGGGTAAATCTGTGAAAACAGATTTTTTTTTGTTGTTTTTTTAAGTAATTATGACAAACAATAGTTGCTTGTTAATGAAAAATAAGTGGTATTCTCCCATGATTTGTCAACTTAACACTGCAGGGATTTCCTTCAGGTAAATATATCTAGACAAATACCCATCCTGCATTCACTCTGGACTGTGAAAGAAAAGCAAAAGCCCACTCAGTGTTTCTCTCCTTTAATTTTCTGTTTCCAGTTGCTCTTCATATTGCAGGAGTGTCCCTACACTGCTTTTGTATGCTCAGCTGGCAACACTCTCTTTCCTCAGGGCCTAATCCAGCTCAAATAAATGGAATTTACATATATGCTATTCAAGATAGCAGATGTAAGTGCCTATTTGGTCTCCACTACATAGCAGACAGCCTAAACTTGTCTGTTTGTATCGGTGTATCAGTATGCCAAATAAGTTTGAGGGATCTTATCTGTGACTGCTATAGTGTACTTAAGCATATTTATATAAAAGCACATACCAATATATTGAAATACCACCAAAGTCCTTGAAGTGAATTCCAAATAATTCCCAGTTATTCTTATGAAGCATAGTTGCTAGTTTTACCAATTTGATAAAACTAGTTACAAAAATGTCACTGGAGTTACCTCTGTTAGCTGTTTTTTATAAGAAAAAGCAGACTAAGTGCCTATGTTGTGCTCATATCAAAGCTGCTGGTAACCAGTTCATTCCAATGATGGGGAACTGTCTTCAGAAACTGATCATGTCACACCACAAAATGCTGAATGCTACCGATTCACAGATCTGTGGGCATTCGTTAGTTTATAGGATAAGGCCAAAATTATTTTAAAATAACTATTCTATCCCAAATTTACCCTCTTTTTTTTTTCTCTCATGCTACATCCCCACCATCTGTTTAGTGCTAATATTTTAATTCATTGCTTTAGTTTGAGTAACTTAGACTGACTTACGGTATCATCATTTATATAACTGCAGCCGAACAAAAAAGAATAGTGGTAACATATATAAAAGAAGCAAAAATAAAAGAAAAAAGAAAGTCCTAAATAGACTACTACTTCATACATTCTGTTGTGCTGTCTGCCAGCGTGGAGAGAGAAATGTTACCTAAGGTTTTGTTTAATGACATCTAGTAATGGAAGTATCTTGGATAAGTCCAAATGCTGAGTTTGTTAAATAGTTGCCTAATTAATGACAGGCCATAACAGCAGACAATGTGACCACTAACTTGTGGAATTTTTAGTTTATTTCAGCTGTAGAGAAAAAAAAAAAGTTAAGCAGGTACATTTATATTCTTCATAAGAAGTTTTCCTGTTAATAATGAATTATGCGTGTGGTCACAATTTGTATATAACGTGTATTTGCATACTTCCATTCTTTTTTAATGAACACTTTTCAGAATAAATTTTGATGTTTTGTGACATCCACAAGATGGCACTCGATCTCTTTTCCAGTATCTACCGCTTTGCGCACAGGTTTTGGACAACGGGTTTACCATCTTATCTCAGTAACTGAAAAGATCTGAGAACCAGTAAAGATAGATAAATATTTGTTTGAAAATGACATGAGGTCTCACTGACAACTTCTATATCTCATTCTGTCAAATGGTTGTTAATGTTAATCATTTTTCTCAGTCATGATGGGTTGATGTGACCCAGTTTAAAATTGTTTATCCTTGATATTGGACATGTTTTTATTTTGTTATTATTTGTACCTAGTTCAGCTTGGAGGGAGGATTTTACAAAAGTAGAATTTAGTTATCTGTATTCAAATTTAGTAGACACGTTCCTTTAAAAAATGTAGTTGAATTTTAGTCCCAAGATAAGCCATTCAATAGCTTGTACCTGCAGTTAGAAAACTCAGGCATTGTTTCACACAGCTGGAAAAATATTCTGCTCTGTGTTGATGCTACATTTTTTACAGCTGCTGTTGTTGTTAAAGTCTTTAAGTATTTTTCCTAATGTATATTATAGCCTTACGAACCAGAATAAAGAAAAGAGAGCAGTTGTAACGTCATCTCTGTAGTCTTTTGTAGAGGAATAGCCTGCATCAGCCCTCACCACTGTACTCTTTATAGAAAACTGAAAAGGCCTTGTTAATTTTCAAGATGCAAGGGAGAAAGATTTCTGACCTATGCAACAGCATCAGAAAGATTAAAATGGTGACTCTAGTGACACACATCATAGGGACAAGGTATGAAAGGAAATGGCTGCAATGTTTTTTTTTCCTGCTTGCTTGTTATTGTTCATTAAGCTAATTATCTTCCTTCTTTCCTTCCCTGGGACAAGATGGCTTTGAGCAATGTGCTAGGAAGACGAGTTCCCATTATAGCCTTATTCACACACTAGGGAATGACTGAGCAAACAGGAAAGATTCTGGTGAAAATGTCCCAGTCTTAAAAGGAGGGGGATGTTTATACTCCTGCCATCACCAATGTGTGCTGCTGTCTCCCAGGCACCTGCAGGGCATGTCTGCAGTTGTTACAGCGCTGCCACCTGTGTAAGGCAACGGTGCTGGGAGCCTTGCAGAGGATGTAGTGGTTGAGTTTGTGATCTCGAGCAAGCTGTATCTGCTGGGCCTTGTACTGAGGCTGCAGTGTCAGCATGAGCAGGTGCTGTAGGAGCCTGCAGCAGTGAGTTGTACTGGCCTGTGTTGTGTGCTGGTGGATGTTACGGTGGAGATAATATTGCAGCCTGTCTGGAGAAGATATATGTTCCCGTTTGTTACACAAAACAAAGGCCACTGCAGCATGGGAGGACGGAAGAACCTCTCCAAGGATAAAACCTGCACAGTGTGCTGCAGGGGAAATCCATCTGGGATCCATCTGATACTGCACAGGAGCATCTGAAGGGACATAAGACTTACTACCTGTGTTATAGTCAAATATGACTCAAATAAATTTAGAATAACTTTCATTAAAGATAAATGAGCAAAACAGCGCTCGGCGGCTGGGGAATCACTGCTCCACCCAAAGGCACGCAAATTGGTTACAGAAAAAAAAGTGTTTATATACCGTCTGTAAGTACACGCCCCAGATCTTCTTCCTGATTGGTTAGATGGGTTGCTATGCTGTCAATCAGTCTTCCCCGCACAGCGAAGCACATCCCCCTCCCGATAAGCACAAAATATCTTTCCCGCCAAAACTTGCAAAGCAGGGTGTGCAACAGCTTTCCCGCCAAAACTTGCAAAGCAGAGTGTGCAACATCTTTCCCGCCATAACTTGCAAAAACAGAATGTGGCAAACTATGGTGGTTTAACATTTACACAGTGAATTGTCAACTACTAACATACTCTTGGTTTGATTAGCAAATTTCGTTATGCAATCTATAACAATCTGTATTCCTCTTTTTATTATCTCTTATTGAAACAGATGTTTCATTAAGCCATTTGTTGTTGGGCCTTTCTTGCCGAGACCCAGAAAGATCCCTGCACCGTTTCTCTCTCACTTCCCTGCCCACTCAGGCACAAAAGAGCAACCCCTCTTTCATTTAGGACAGTACTGGAAAATATCAGTCCATGTGTGTTACTCAAAGTTGATGTTATGTATTAATATCAGAACTCCCCCAGGAGTGCCTGAAAATTCATGTGTTCAGATTCCATATTTCTGTAGGTTATTTGGAATAATATATAGGGTACTTTTATGAAAGTGGTGTGCAGAAAGACTGCCAAGAGACAAATTTTGGTAAAAAAGAGATGACTTGCTGAAAAATGTTTTGCTGATCTTAATAACCCTACTACCCTGCTATAGGAAAAAAAAAAAAAAAACACAAAGATGAAGAACGTAGAGCAAAAACATCACTGGATGAAAATTCAGATATAAAAGAAGTGCTACCAATTTCACTGAAAGTTGACAAAACATATCACAAAAAAGAGATAGAGTGAAATTCTGAGTAGCTGAAAGCTTGATGACAAAGGAGGAGTGAAGTAGAGACAAAAATGTAATACTGTGTTAACAATATTGGAACGAGCTTCAGCTCCATGGTCCGAGACTGGCATTAATTTGTTTGTATATGCTGAAAGAAAAGTGTTGGTACTGTCACAGCCAGCCAGAATACAATTTGGATCAGATCAAAACAGACGCAATTTATTACTATTGCTATAGGAGAGAACACAGAGCTGTAGAGAGACCGTCTCTACTGATACAAGCTCTGCTCAAACGGGTCAGTTAACAGGGTTGATACACCTGCATGTTATACAACACCTTCTTCACCAAAACTGTGTCAGATAAGCAGGATATAGTAGATAACAAAAGTGATTTAAATCCTTCAGATGAGAGACAATACATCCTTTTATGAATAATCAACTCCCTTTATGAATAACCCACTACACAACAAAGCACCTTCAACAAAAGGGGGATGGAGAAATACGACTGAATTTAAATGAAAAAAATCAGCTGTGAAACAGGAGTAGATCATAAAAAATTAAAGGAAATACTTGGGCAGAGCATTACAGAGGCAAACTCTGCAGTCTTTCAGAAGGAGCCTGCAATTAGATCACCTTAAAGCAATTGTGAGACAGAGCTCTGGAATGGATGAAATCCAAGAACAGAAACCAAGTCAGACATTAACTCAAAACTCCTTGATGAATGCATGCATACACCTGTGCATGTATTTTTACTGTTTAGTTTTGGGTTTTTGTTATATACATAATATTGCCATTTTTTAATTTTTACTTTGGAAAAGGGGACTCTCTAGGATAACTGGGTAGTGTCTCAGGTTACTGTCTCAGGAGGAGCTTGACGGATTGTCCTCATGGTTTAGGTTTCCTGTGGTTAAAATAAAAGCTTTTTCTAGCTTTAGCAGAATTATCTGTCATTACTCCTGCCAGACAAGCCAGCAAGAGAAGGAGTAATTCATTTCCCAGGCAATCGTATTAGTGCTAGGCCTGCTTCTCACTTCTACAGTGCAATGAGCACGGCGTGCTTTTTAACTTGATTAGAGTAGCAAAAAGCAATCTAAGAGGGACAGTGAGAGGCCCCTGATTTACCCAGTACATGTTTGGTACTTAATTTCACCAACTCAAGGCTGCAATCCATTTCTATTTCTATTTTCTAAATCCATTTCTGCTTTTGATTCTGTAACTCGGGCTAACTGCTAATCAGTCTCTTGGAAGAACTGAACTTTGTCCCAAGATGGCCTTACTTTGACATGGTTTGTTCATATTAAACTCATTTTAAACTCACCTGAAAAAAATTGCCTATCAAACGTATGACAATTTGTGAAAACTCACAATTGGTAAAATGAAAAACTATTTCTGGTGCATTTTACAGATATTCATTCATACAAAAAAGAGCATGTGACCTTCCCTTATTAACTCTCGCAATGAGTCATGCTCAACCCCGCAATTGAGCTCAACTCAACTCAAACATGTTAAGTCTCCTTGTCTGTTTCCAAGGCTGTTTCCTGATCAGGCTCTTCCAACTGGAAATAGATAGGAGGAGAAAACTGCTCCTGACAGACCGCGGGGTTAGTCCCTCCTCAGCAGCTTCTGGGGCTTCTGGCTGCATCCACCTAAATTAATCAGACCCAACCTCAAACACCACTGGCATCCAGCCAGAAACACAGGGAGACACCATGAAAAAGCATGGTGAAAAAAAGTGTTAATACAAGATAACATTATTTGCTGTTGATCTTTTAAGCCCTCCCTATGTAGCACAGAATGAAATGCAGTGCTAGAAGTCAAGGGCCTGAAGCAGAAAACCAGCCCCTGTCACTGGCCTCGCTCCAGTCAAAGGAGTTATTTGAATGGAGAGCAGTGAGTTGAAGCAGCTCAGCTGGACTGTGGTGTTTGGCTCCTCTCCCTGCTCCTCTGTCACAGCTGGAGCAGGTCCCCCAGCCAGGAATAAGGGCTGGCCCTGCGACCAGAGGCTGACAGCAACAGGAAACACTGGCACGCTCAAAAATACTTTCTGTTTCTGAAAAGTCATTGAGGCACCTGCTGGGTGCATTCTTTATGAGGCTGCCTTGAAGCCAACAGTGAGGGTGAAGTGGCTTACTAAAGACAACAGACTACAACAGAGGTACAAAAGAGAAGATTCACTGGCAATTCCTGGGTTGGGTTTTGCACACAGGAGAAGGAGGGAGGAGAACGTAGCCTTCTTCAACTGCAGTGCTTTCACCCAGAGGCACTGAGAAAATTCATGCATTAGTTAGAGTCTACATTTGACTGGATTCAGAATATCCTCCAAGGTATTTTGTCTATGTGGGTGATGAGTTATGAGCCAGGGAGGCTAGAGGACGAGCAGCAAACTGCAGAGAGGCCAGAGGGATTTGTCAGACAATACAGCTACTCCATCTTGGGAATTACCTTTCTCTCATTCTTTCATTTAGGATGAATGTCCTAATCTGTAGCTGAGGAAGCTTAGAAGAAGGGGGGTTAAGGCCTTTCATGAGAGTGCAGGTACAGTGCGTTGTTTCCCACAACAAAGGCATCAGGAGTATCAGGAGTATGACAGAAGAGTACAGACCAGTGTTTGCTGTAAAATACATGAGGCACACAGATTGTTAACATCAAGAAAATAACTAGAAATCTCTAATAATTTTACTGCTGCTGACTGCATCCACACCCCTGAGAACATCCCATCTCAAAAGCAATATGAAGTCAGCAGTGAGAGTAGGGCTGCATGCATGCCCGACACATTCGTTATTTCAGCTCAGCAGCAACTCCCTACAGGGGTGGAATGGCAATTTTCCAACATTGAAATGTTTTTAAATAAGTAAAATGTTGAAAAAGGCACAGAAGGCTTTGGGAACTTGATGTTCTAGTTAGAATGGCACCTGTTGCCTTAATCCACCACAACCCTGTAGCTGTGGCATCTGATCTAACTGGAGGAAGACAGCTGCTAACCAACAATATGCCTTGAGTTTGTAACTTATAGATGAGCTCTGCCCTCCCCACTGCCTCCTTCTCCAATGTTTCCTTCGCTTCTGCCATCCCACAGGGAAGACACTCTCTCTCAATATGTGGGAGTTTGACAAAAGGAAAGTAAGAAAAAATATTATTTTGTTAACAACGCACCACAGGATCTTGGGAAGCTGTTTTCATGTCCTTCAATCGTAAAGGACCAAGCACTGATGCTACAAGATGTTTGCTGGGCAAATGCCAGATAAAAACTCTCTAAAGTAGGTGGATGTCATAGGTTTTACTGAGTTCTCTGCTCTTTGTGGATCTGGTCACCTCAATTTCTGTGACTTTCCAAGGCACCTTTGGAGGCTATGCCCAAAGACATACAGGGACATTCTAGGTCAGGCAAAGTAACTCTCCTGAGCAAATAAAGATAACAGTTACTGCTTTTCAATCCAGCAAATTCTGGTCTCAGTTCTGCCAGAACTGTTCGGTCCCTCCAGCTACATCACTCTTGCTTATTCTTGCATTTCCCAAGCCTGCTCTTTGCACATCAAAATCCAAAACCCTGTCCTGTTTTCAAGGTGTGTCCTGGTCTGCCTCTACCGTGTAAAATAGCAGGAAAGAGAGGAAGCATGACCAGGCTGTGCTCTGGTGACTGTAATACAGCCTTCACCAAGGGCACATCGTGCCTAGCCAACCAACTGGCCTTCTACAATGCAGTAACTACATCGGTGGACAATGGAAGAGACAGAGATGTCATCTACCTGCACTTCTGTAAGGCCTTTGATATGGTCCCCTATAACATTCTTGCCGCTAAACTGGGGAGATACGGGTTTGTCAGATGGTCTTTTAGATGGATAAGGAACTGGTTGGCTGGCCTTTTCCAACAAATTAAAGTTAATGGCTCAACGCCAAAGTGGAAACCAATAATGAGTGGTGTCCCACAAGGGCTAGTATTGGGAACAATTATATTTAATGTCTTCATCAATGACATAGAAAGTGGGATCGAATGCACCCTCAGCAAGTTTTTTGGATAACACTAAGCTGAGTGGTGCAGCTGATAAGCTAGAGGGAAGGGATGCCATGCAGAGGGACTTGGACAAGCTCGAGAAGTGGGCCCATGCAAACCTCATGAGATTCAACAAGGGCAAGTGCAAGGTCCTACACCTGGGTCAGGTCAACCCCCGATATCAGCACAGGCTGGGGGATGAAGGTATTGAGACCAGCCCTGCAGAGAAGGACTCGGGGGTACTGGTGGGTGAAAGGCTGGACCTGAGCTGGCAGTGTGGACTTGCAGCCCAGAAAGCCAACTATATTCTGGGCTGCATCAAAAGGAGTGTGGCCAGCAGGTCAAGGGAGGTGACCCTGCCACTCTACTACACTCTGGTGTCCAGCTTAGCGGTCTCCAGCTCAAGAAAGACAAGGACCTGATAGAGGCAGTCCAGAGGAGGCCACAAAAATTATCACAGGGCTACAACACCTCCTCTGTGAAGAAGGGCTGTGCTGGGGTTGTTCAGCCTGGAGAAGAGAAGGCTCCTGTAAGGTATCCCTATCCCTTGAGGGACAAGAAGCCTTGTAGAAGGATGTAGATACACCAGACCATTAAGCAGTCATCAATGGCACGACATTTAACAGGAACAAATGCTGGATTCTGCTCCTGGGAGAGAATAACACTGGGCACAAGTATAAATGGGATAGGAGTGTCTGGAGCGGCCCCGCAGAAAGGTACCTGGGGGCACCGGGTGACATTAAGCTCAGTGTGAGCCAGCAGTGTGTGCCTGGGCAGCCAGGATGGCAAACCCCATCCTGGGCTGCATCAAACACAGCACAACCAGCGGTCAAAACAGGGGCTCCTCCTGCTGTGTTCGGTGTTGGTGCAGCCACAGCTTGAGTACTGTGTGCAGTTCTGGGCCCCATAATTAAGATGGATTTGAAGGTTCTTGAATGCATCCACAGGAGGGTAACAAAGCTGGTGAAAGGGATGTCCTGTGAGGTTTGTCTAAGGACTTCGGGTTTGTTTGGTTTGAAGAAAAGGAGGCTGAGAGGTGACCCCACTGCTCTCCACAGCTTCCTGAGGAGGGGAAGTGGAGCTGGAGGTGATGAGCTCTTCTCCCCACGATCCACTGATAGGACATGTGGGAATGGGTCAAAGCTGCACCAGGGGAACTTCAGACTGCGGATCAGGAAGCATTTATTTACTGAGTGGTCGAACACTAGAACAGGCCTCCGAGAGAGCTGGTTGTGCTCAATGCCCCGCTCAATGCCCCAAGGCTGTCAGTGTGTAGGAGGTGTTTGGACAATGGCCTTAACAACATGCTTTAACTTTTGGTCAGCCCTGAGTTGATCAAGCAGTTGTACTAGATGATTGTTGTAGGTCCTTTCCCACTGAGATAGTCTGTTCTGTCCTGTGAAACTTCCTTACTTGTACACATAAATGTAGCCTGGCAATTGACGTTGTCACACCTCTACCGTGTTTTTCTTAAAATACGGGCTGAAAGCTGCACTCGGTCTTTTCTTTAAGGATGGCTGGGCTGTGCCACTGTCATTGAGCAGATGAGCTGAAGACTGGAAATCACACTCATTTCTTCCTTTTCCTTGAGACAGACAGGGATACAGTGCTGGAAAGGGCTGTCTGAAGGAACATGCTCCCAGGAAGCAATTCTGATGAGGGGAAATAATTAGGCAACACATTTCCTTCCAGGATATAATTACCTTGGGCCCCTCAGTTCAAGAAGGACAGGAAACTGCTGGAGAGAGTCCAGCACAGAACAACCAAGATGATTAAGGGAGTGGAGCATCTCCCTTATGAGGAAAGGCTGAGGGAGCTGGGGCTCTTTAGCTTGGAGGAGACTGAGGGGTGACCTCAGTAATGTTTACAAATATATTAAGGGTGAGTGTCACAAGGGTGGAGCCAGACTCTTTCTTGGTGACAACCAATGATAGGACAAGGGGTAATGGGCACAAACTGGAACACAGGAGGTTCCACTTAAATATGAGAAGAAACTTCTTCTCAGTGAGGGTGACAGAGCACTGGAACAGGCTGCCCAGGGAGGTTGTGGAGTCTCCTACTCTGGAGACATTCAAAACCCATCTGGA
Source organism: Patagioenas fasciata (assembly GCF_037038585.1). Lineage (NCBI taxonomy): Eukaryota > Metazoa > Chordata > Aves > Columbiformes > Columbidae > Patagioenas > Patagioenas fasciata. The sequence goes on along the minus strand of NC_092560.1, from coordinate 24,764,969 downwards.
TACATTCCCGTGTAACCTCATCTGGGTGTTCCTGCTCTGGCAGGGGGACTGGACTGGATGATCTTCTGAGGTCCCTTCCAATCCCTAACATTCTGTGATTCTGTGATAATGTGATACCTGCCTCCAAGGCAGGCCGAGCCACACCTCCCGGAGGAGCGGGGCTGCTCGGAAGGGCCGCGCTGCAGCCGGGCAGGCGCGGAGCTCCGGTTAGAGAAACCAAACTTTTTAAACTTCAGTTAAAAAACACGGCGGTAGAGGAGCGCAGAAGCGACGACGAGCAATAACTACGGCCCAGCTGTAAGCCGGCCCGCCGCTCCGAGAGCTCCTCGGTATCGCCACAAGCCCAGCCGCATGGGCAGGGCCCCAGCAGGGACGCGGGACCTGAACTGGAACTAGAGCGGGAACATCTCCGCCGCCAACCCGCCCCGCCCCGCCCCGCCCCGCCCCTTGCCCTTTGGCCCCGGCGCTGCCCCAGCGCTTCCTGTCCGCACCACGTGGGCGCGGCGGCATGGCGGGCGAGGCGCAGTGTCTGAGCTACGCGGGCTGCAACTTCCTGCGGCAGCGGCTGGTGCTGGCCACCCTCAGCGGGCGGCCGCTGAAAATCCGCAAGATCCGCGCCAAGGAGGAGGACCCCGGCCTGCGCGGTGAGCGGCGGCACCGGCGGCCGCTGGGGAAGAGGTCGGGGGGAAGCGTGGCGGCGGAGTCTCGGCTGTGCCGGGGGCTCGCTGCCGGGCGGGGACAGCCCCGCACCGGTCCCGGCGGGTCCTAGGAAAGGGGCGCGGGTGCGTGCCGTGTCTCCCCGAAGAGGCGCTCTGCCGGGAGGCGGGGGACCTGGCACACGCGGGCGGAGGGGCAGGAGGAGCAAGGAGGGTGTCACCTGGACGCCTTGTTTTGGTGGAAGCCGACGTACCGTGCAAGGACGTTCTGCTGGCGGCGGTGCGCTGAGGTCTCGCTTCTCCCACCTGGGCTACCGTGGGCCGGTCCGAAACGGAGAGCACCAGGGCTTGTGCCGCCCCGCCGGGCTCGGGCTGTCCCGTTTCCCCGCAGGGCGGCTGGGCTGCCCCTGCCCGGGGCCCGGCGGGTGGGTCGGACCCGCTGGCTCCGCTGACAGCCCCGCAGCCGGCTCCTGGCTGTACACTGGGCTCTTCGCTCCGAAGCTGCGGAATTTGGCGGCTCTCCGGCTGTCGTTGTCTGCTGTGTGCCCAGTGCCCTGTTCTCCACCTCTTTGCGGGAGCCGAAGTACCCAGGTTTTATTGTGTTCGGGGTTGTGCTTTGATTTTTGCCTGGGTTTTGCCCAAATAATAGTAAAAGTGAAAGGCATGAAATCTATTTACTTCTAACTTCTGAAAGCTTCTGACACTGTGGACTCCTTTGAGGGAACCCTTGCTTAGGGAATACCCTCTTCATTCCTGTGCAGGACCTTTGGCAATCTGAAGTAAATTTCGTTGCTTAATAGAACAAGACAGTAGGCTACCGATTGAGGAAGAACATTATCGTGGTGCTCAGTAATATTTTGGGCAAGGTGTGAAGTTTGGAACAGGTATAGGACCCTCCATCCTGAGGACGCTTCAGTTCATGGCTAGAAATTCTCTGAAACTGTTAAAACATTATTGTGTACTTCAACATTTACCATGACCCAAAGTATTTATTTTTACGATGGGATATTTGGTGGTGGTGAATTTTGTAGGTTTTGCCATGTTTTTCTAAACGGCATTTGAGTTGCCTTTTTTATATATGTGTTAAAATGTAAACTGTGACTGTAACAGAAAAAATAATAACAAACCCTGATTTGTGTTAATAATTCAACATGCAGTTCTCTGGTTTTCGTGACTGGAACATTTGCAACGAAAACTCTTCTACGGGTTTGTTCTCCAAGAGGGAAATGTGTATTCACTCTTGCACTGAAGAAGTCTCGGTACTGTCATATCAACTTGACTTTTATAAATTATCAGAGAGCGGAACTAACATTGTGTGACTGGGGCATCGACTGTTATGCAACTATTAATGAACCGTAATTTCTGCAGGTAGCCCTTTCGTTTAAATGTTTATTGCATCCTAGAAGCTTGTATAAGAAGAAAAAATCTGGTTACTGTTTAAGAAGCAATACAGGGTTATTGCTAAGGAAGTTTTGCAACCTGCCAACCATTTTGCAGGTGCTGCTGGTGCTTAAAACTACCTGGGTTTTGAACTCTATGTATGTTCTCATATTTTCCTTGATATTGAATCTATACCAGCTTGGGCTATCCAAATACTAGAATGCTAGTGTATTCCTGCTTTTATTTTTGCCCATTGTATGTTTTGCTTTGTACTGAGCAAAATGGAAATTGTCAAAGCTTTTATTCTGGACTTGAGCGATTCCTCAGGCCGCTGTGGTCAAAAGTGTCACCTTGGGTCGCTCACCGTGTGGCTAGTCCAGTGGTCACATCTGAGGGCATCTCAATTGGCTTGAGATGCCTGTAAGCATGAAGGCTCAAATTAACATCTGTTTTTACAGTGAGTTGCGTTTTCTCATATGATAGAATTATACCACAATAAGTTGGAGAGAGAGGGTAGCCTTACTGTCATGAAAGGCAGGAAAGAGAAAGTGTACATGTATGGTGTTGAAGTTTCATTTTTTTTTTCCAGGAATAAACTTAGGGAACTTTAAAATTCTGTCTTTGTTCTACTCCTTAGATTTTGAAGCAAGTTTTATTCGCCTGATTGACAAAGTGACCAATGGCTCTCGGATTGAAATAAACCAAACTGGTGAGATCTTTTTTCTTTTCTTCCTCTGTTATGGTCTTCCAGACTGTATCAGTTGCTGCAGTGAAATCAGTTTTGGCTTGACAGAGGTAGGTGTTCAGATACCATCGACTCAGAAGATCAGAAATAACCAAGCTGAGAAGCCTTGCAGTGATTGATCATGTGCAAGAAGATCAGTGCTCCACTGTAATGCAGAGAGTTAAGGAGACTGTATTGCTCAACAATTAAAATTAGTATTTGTTTACTGTGCAGGATTTTGTAGTTGGGGAAGGTCCTTCTGAACCAAAATGGATTTTTGTAGAAGGCAGAGTTTGGAGCAAGACTGCTTGCCTAGTCCTGCACAGAAAAGGTGTTGGTTTGAGCAAGAAGTATTCCATGCAAAAATTTCATCTGGTATCTGGTTCTTGTTTTTTTCTTGTTTTTGTTTTTTGTCTTTTTAAGGGTGGTGGTTTGTCTGTAAAGCAGATGAACTACCAGCACGTATGCCAAGACAGAGTTGGCCTGATGTTCTGGTGAACATTTAACCGATGTGGAGGATAATGATTGCTTGTATCAGCATTTGGGGGATTACTAAGACATCCTTCATTTTTGGGAGGAAAGCAGAGGAGGAGAAATTACGTGCAAGACAGACAGACACACACGTGTATTGTGCCATTTATTAACTGCAGACATAGAAAGAGTGCGCTGGAAGTGCTTCCATCTTTCATAAATTCTTCTGTCTCCAAGTTTGCTGTACACATTGTTGCAAAGCGTCTTTATGCCATGGTAATGGCCAGTGTGCTGACAGTGTTCTCATTTGGTTTGCTCCCCTGGCATCTTCCCCAGGTACTACCTTGTACTATCAGCCTGGTCTTCTATACGGAGGCTCCTTGGAACATGACTGCAGCCCTAGTCGTAGTATTGGCTACTATTTGGAAAGTCTGCTCTGCTTGGCACCTTTCATGAAACATCCATTGAAGATCATCTTGAGGGGAGTCACAAATGATCAAGTAGATCCTTCGGTAAGTTATAAAATCCAAGTACCAGAGGAGGATTATTTTTTTTTCTTAGAGGGAAAAAAAAAAAAAGGAAGACATGTATGAAACATGCTGCATGTTGCTGCATCTGCCAGCAAACTCTCTGAATCAAGCAAGCATTTGCTAAACTGTTTCCTTTCTGCATCACACTCCAAGCTGCAGTTTGTAATCCACCTGTTGACTTTCAGTTCCATACTGCTTCTGTCTTCTTCCCTGGAAATTCCCTTTAAGTGCAGTGTGAGGCCCTGCTGCTGGTTTGCTTCTCCTGTTCTCTTAGAAATTAGATGTGTTATTTCTCCCACACCTCACCTGTATTTAATATAAACAGAGAAAATTGTCTTTAAAATTTGAGTGTGACAAGGAAGGAATCTTTCTTTTCAGTTGGATGCTGGACATAGTTATACCAGTGCTGCTATGAAGCTTGCTTTCTGTTAGAAACAGAGCTCACGTGACAGTTACGAAATTACAGTAGCAAAAATATATAATAACTGATTCTTCAGAAAGATGCTAGAAGGAATGATAGATCAAAGGACTGTGAAATGCTTGCCTTGATTTCTGTTACTGCTGATTTACAGCCCTTTGTTCTAATAGTATTGTTACAAAAACGAGCTATGAATAATGTGGGATTAAAACACAGGAGTAGTACTTAGTGTTTATGCTGGGTTTTTTTTCCCAGAAAGACCCCAAATGTAATGGATTTTGGAGAACAGTACTGCTGTTTACCTTTTGAATGGTGATTGGAGACTGCCTATTTTCTTCTGAGTAGCTTAAGGAAATGCTGTCATCTGAGAACTTAATCAGTTTGAATGAATACAAATAGTATGAACTATAGTTGGAGATATTAGACAAGCCTCAGAGACGTGCTAGTATTTATGACTTTTCAACTGTTCTTCTCTTGTTATTCAAAAACTTGTTCTCTCACCTGTGGCTCTGTGAGACACATTAGTCAAAGGATGATTGATGTGAGTTGTAAGCAGCATTGCCAAGAGAAAACAAAGGAAAAGGAAAGCAAAATAAAAATGGCAAGCATGTTTTGTTAATCTTTCAGTCACTGTAATTAGACGTACTTAATAGAAATGGTAAGTAGTAAGAATCAAAGAACTATCTTTTGGTTCACTGCATCTCTTTAATCAAAATGGGGAATTTCAAGAGCAGTCCAATCTTAGCATTGCTTTCAGGTAAGTTTGGACACTTACCTAAGCAACTGAGTCTTGATACTGGAAATTATCGCTTTCCAGGCATCTGCCACATGGGCCAACAGTGATTAAACATTTTTAGTTGAAATGTGTGCATGGATTTGAGCCAGTTAGTTTGTGCTGGAAAGAGACTTGCACTGGCCAAAGCTCAGACAGAGGCAGGTGTTGGCATACATCATCTGAATCGCAGTACCTGACAGTAAGTGTAAATTAAATACAGATGTGCATGCTGAGGAGTTGTATCGTCAGTTCACAGTGCTGTAGAAATATAACTGTAGTTATTGTGACTCAGGTTGTGTAGTAACTTTTAAAGTGGTGATACCTGAATACCAATTCCTAAAACTGGTTTAAAGCTGTTCTATGTCTGCTTAAATTGTTTGAGGCAACATTAAACCTGGTGTATACCAGTAAACTACTTTAAAGAGTTTTACAAGATGTTTTGTATAGCATATGGCTCTGCTGGTTGCTGAGACTAGAAGCACAAGTTTAAGTGCTAACCTAAGCGAGTTATGCCTTAAATAATTGGAAACTTGGTTTTAAATTGATTTTTTGCTTTTATTTTTCAGTAGACAGAAGGTATTTAGAAAGTGGATGAACATTTATTACCTATATTTGCACTAAAAGGGATGCTTAAATTTTGTCTATCCATCTCTACACTTCCTGACTTTCCAAGGAGAAGAGGGAAAGGCAAACCAGTGTAAATGTATTGTGGGCAGTTTAAAATGGGCAAGGATTTTTCTCTGCTGCTCTTCATTTGAGAGCCTCTCCCTCTCAGCTTAGTAGGTACAATAGACAAGACACCCATTCATCTGCTTTGGGTACTGTTATTGTTTTTATTTGTGAAAGGGGTATCATGGTTTGTAAACATGTGTCTTTATTTTGGAGCTAGATGAACTTTCTGGGATATATGCTTGCGTGAGTGTATTCAGCATCTGTCATCTGCGCATAAATGTACAGGCTCACAGATGTGTGTGCGAAAATATGTATGTGCATACACAAACACATACACACATGATCCGGTAGCACGCCCTTGGTGCTTGAAAGAAGACGGTAGTCCTGCCCATCCTCCCTCCATCTCTCCTGCTTTCAGCCACACAGTCCTGCATACTCCATGGCCTGGACACTTTTCCAGAGCCTTCTCTAAGCCAGTTCAGCTAACTTGCAAAATAGCGGAGTGCATTTTCTCATGGAGGCATGCACAAAGTAAGTAGCAGGAATGTGTGTGCAGCCAGGGAAGTGTGACCTTTGCCTCGTAGTAGCAGTGAGTAGGTGAGCTGACCCACTGCACTTTCTGAAATTTGCTCTTGGGTTTTACACAACCTTAAGAGTATCTGTTGGATGCGATAGCTGTGTTGTGGGTTTGTGGTTACTCTTCACCAGAGACCCTGTTGCCAGGAGGACAGAAGGGAATATGTCGGATCTACTGTGGGCAGAGTGCAAGTGGTCAAAGCGAGAGGAAGGGTGTTTCTGAAGGGTGGCGTGTGGAAGGAGAAACTTCAGCTGAGTTCAGTGACACACAGGTCAGGCTGAGTTCCTGAGAAATAGAGTGTGTTCATGTTAGCATTTGGTTATTATCTACATTGATAGCCCTCTGGTGGGGTGCAATGAAAAGCTCTTTGACAGCTGGTGCTGTCCCGAAAGAGCACTGGGCCACTGAAATACAGGGTGATGTGCACTTGCTCACAGTTGCACCCTGGTGATAATAGTGTGTGGTACATCCTACATGAGTGAGAGGGGTACTACTGTGCTCACACTTGTTGGGAGGAGAGGTGGCTTTGGAATACCAGCTTGAACTGTTTGCTGGCAGCCTGCATTTGCATCATTACGTTTTTGTGCATGACCAGTGGTGAGACCTGACTGCAGGTAGCTGGTGGGACTGACATAAAGGGCTGAGGTAGTTTCAAGTCTCTCTGTATAGAGAGTACGTATTTGGGGGGTGTCTTTATAAAGTGCCTTTTGGGAGGGAATGGAGGTGACACACAAATGACAGCTCTTGTTTTCCTCTCATTCTCTGCGTGTTACTATGACAGATACGTAGTGCTGCAGTAACCTGGTTCTGGAATAGTCATTCTTAGAGTTTGTGTTTGCAAGCACCAAAGTTTTTCTACAGCTATGCCATGGGACTTTGAACTGAAATTACTTTAATGAGTTCAGCACATGAAGTTTTGCCTTGGAGCAATAATATTCCACATTAATCAAAATTTAGCAGTTGTCTGTAATCTCAGGAAAACAAGAGATTTTTCTACTGATTTCGACTTTTCTGCCTTTTTTTTTTCCTTGCTATACTCTTGATTTTGCTCTTCCCCACACCCCTGCAATGGTCCTTGTCCCCAAAACGTTATACTGTATTTGTGGCAGGGATCAGTGCTCTTCTGTGTAATGCTGATGGCTACACAGGCCAGCTGACACTTGCCCCTTTCCTGAGTAGCTGTGTGCTGTACGGTCTGTGTCTGGTCTTTTGCAGCTTTGCACTAGCTAAGGGATTCTGCAAACCACTAAAAATGACTCTTTTATTTTCTGCAATCACTATAGAGTTCTTTCAAGGAAGAAGGTTTGTACTTATACTAGTTTGTGAAAAAAAAAAGGTCTGTAGGACTCAGCAGCTTCTGTGCTGATGTTTTTATGACGCGTTTTCTTTCAGTACAACTTACTGTTGTGTTGTCTTCGCTGAAGGTGGAAAAACTGCCCTACAAAGGGATCTGGAGGGTGCTTTATGGCTGAGTACAGGCAAGAGACTGAAAACATGGGTTTAGGTCTCAGTTCTGCTACTGTCTTGTGATTTCCAGTGAAGTAGTTAACCTCTCCTGCCTGAACTCCCACTCATCTGCTAAGCAGAACAGCCTTTTTCACTTCTTTAAATACTGCCTATTTAGTCTGCAAATTTGGAACAGAGGCAGTCTCTTATGTGTTTGCCTGATACCCGATAAGTGTCATACCTGAAATTTGTCTGAGGACTAAAAACTGTGACAACTCTTTAAATTTTTGGAATCAGACAAACCAGACTTGAAATTGATCCAGCTTCCTCGTGCTGGTACTTCCTCCAGAGATACAGACCTCAGTCCAGAGAATTGCAAAAGTGGAAATGGAGGATGGAAAGGGAGTTCCTCACATGCACAGTGGAGCTTTTATTTTTTTACTGATATATTTCGTTTCATAAGAAAGGAGAAATATTGTGTGACTTTAATGTGAACCAGATCAGCTTGTTGAAACTTCTGCCAGTGGTATTTTCATGTGTCTGTGTGCGCGCACTTGCATATTAGTAAAGGTTTTGCTCCGAAAGTCAAATTTGTGTGATTAATGAATAGTATTGAGGAGCTGAATTAAGGTAGCCGGTCTATAAAAAATATATAAAAAACCCCTGACTTACAGTTTTTTAAAATTAAGACATTCAAATATTGTTACTACTATTAAAAACAACACCAAATGCCTCTTTGTAAGGAAGGAAGTGGGTTGGCCAGCAGGATTTGAAGAATGAGAACAGCAGCATGCACTTGTAGCTACTCAGGTAGCTCTGACAGGTTATTCACAATGTTGTAGGTGAGGGATGCGCTACTGCTTCATCAATGGCTTGCATTCTCTGCAAAGCAGAGAGTGAAACTCAAGAATTGTGGATTCTGGCTGAAGGCATGGGAAGGAGGGTGCTTTTGTTCTGCCTCCTGAACTACTGCCTACCTATTGCCTACCTATTTAGTTCTTTTTGGTCATGCTGTCCTGGTCCTGTCTCACTCAAGCTCCTTGTCTTGGGTAACTCGCTGTGATGTTGCACTGCCCAGTAATTTTTGTCACCTTTGGAGATGCTGCTGGAGTTTCAGCAGGGGGAAGAAGATGATAGTCACTGTTGCCTTATGTCAGCAATTAGGAGGAGCAATGGCAAGGAAAATCCTGCTCAGACCTGGATCTGGTGAGCAGTCTGGCTCAAAGGAAGGAGATGAATGATGTGTCACCCACTTCAGATTCTTCTGAGTATTTCAGCAGAAGTTACCTAGAAGCTTCTGTTTCTCAGAAACAGATGAAAAGAAGTTCTTGACAAAAGGATGGGGTTCTTCCTGCCAGATCAAGGGTCTGCTCCAAAATGCGAAGTTTCTTGCAGTCATCATTTATTTAGCTGTAGGAATTTTTTAGCAGTGACAGAAGAATATATATTTTTTTCAATATCTACGTTCAGAAAAACAAGTGAGCTGTTTTCGCTGAACCATAATAGAAATAAAAATCAGGCTGAGGAAGGCATCCAAAATAGAAAATTCCACCTCCCAGTAATTTATGCTAGCAACTTTTTTGGGTAGTGAGATACTGTGGTAGTCTTAAGAGTAACTGAAGCTCTCTGTGCTGCATTTCCATGTCTTCCTGTAGAATACCTGGTACAGAGAAGCCTTTTCTTTGTTAGGTACCTAGTAGTGCAATGTTTTTTAAATTACCGACTTCTGTAACTTCCAATAAAGAGGTTTTTTTTTTAATTCTGTATTCTGTAGGTTGATGTCCTTAAGGCGACAGCTCTGCCCTTGCTGAAGAAGTTTGGAATTGATGGTGAAGGTCTGGAAATAAAGGTAAGACAATTTGTTTCATTTTTTTCTAGCACATGTTGCAATGGTACTTTTTGTACTGCTTCACAGGGCCATAAGCTTGCTGCTGGTATCTGTCTCTAGCAGATATCTAGTTGTAGCCACACAGATTTCTAAAATTGCCTGTTTTTCTTGGCATGTTTTAACTGGCATACCAACCATTTAGTGATTGAATATGTGGTAGGAGAGAGACGCAAAGACTATGGGTAGAAAGGATAAGGAGAAAGTAGTGACTCTTGGTCTCGGAGATCTTTGCAAGCTAAGAAGTATTTTTTTTGTCTTGTTCCTCTTAATTTATCTTGTTTTTCCTTCCACTTGCTCTACCTGCCCTGTGCTTCGGGCTAGGGAGTAACATAGAACCCTTTGCCTCCTTCACCAGCGGAGGAGCTGGATCTGTGTTTGGGTGATTGAGGTTTGCTTCCAGTTTGGAAAACACAGAAAATAAACTTTTTTTTTTTTTAAAGACTACACTCTTCACAGGCCCAATGAAGCTTCAAGTGGAATGCATTTTTTAGATTGAAGAAATAAACTGTTGCCTTTCAAAGTTAAGAATGCTCATTTAAATTGTGAGAAGGCCATAGCTGCACCACTAGTCTTTGCTTGCTTTGCCAGTCCCTCTGGGTGCCTCCCCCCATGCTGCCCATGGCCCCATACCCACTCCAGCTCCCCACAGCAGGGCCAGTTTACAGCTCCCCACAGCCCTGCCCTGAGCCAGGCCCTCCCATGGCCCTGTGTCCCATCGCCATCCCTGGGGGGCCTGGCTGGGGCAGTGGGCCAGGCTGAAGCTACTTATGGGAATGAGTTAATTTTGGTGCCCCATGGACGTCTAACCATCAAATGCTTCTAGACTTTGTTCAGCAGTGAGGTACTGAGTTGCTACTAGAGACTGTCTTAAGCCATGGTTGCCCTTGTGCTAAAGATGTGGGATTTTTGTTTGATTGGTTTTGCTTTCCATTGAGAAGACTTGCCCTACTGTAATAGAGAGAAGGAAAAAATGAGTAAATTTTTCATTACAGATTGGTGCAAAATCCATTTCTGCTTTTAGGATGTCTCTTTCTCACCTGTGTTCACATAATACCTCTCCCAATAACTTTTTATTATAGATTAAATAAAAGTTATCATGTGTGAGTGTGTAAGTACATTCTCTGTGCTCTCAACTAACCTACTTTTTTCCTTCATTGTGTCTAGATCAACCGGAGAGGAATGCCTCCCAAAGGGGGTGGCGAGATACTGTTTGCCTGCCCAGTGAGAAAGGTCTTGCAGCCAGTTCAGTTCACAGACCCCGGCAAAATCAAGCGCATCAGAGGAACTGCGTATCCTTTTTTTTTTTTTTAACAACTTTTTTCTTTTAAATGATTTTACCTTAAAAAATTAATCTCCCAACATGAAGTCACAGAAGTGCACCTGTGTTGCTGAGCATGTATCCAGATAACACAGAGTGACATTACACAGAGGGATCACACAACTAGATGTCTCAAAACTGCTGTGTTTAGAACATTGCTGTTCAAAAAGCATCAGTAGACCAGTAAATAAATTTAAAACTGAACAGCACCGTTTAACATCTTTTCAATAGCAAGAAGAAGTTAAAATACCTTCTGTCACATACTGTAGCAGCACTAAAAGAAATCTGACCTTGTGTGTAAATCCAGTAGTAACAAATGTAGTTTTGTTATGCATTGAATAGGTGGCATCTTGGCTTCTAATGAGTCTAGCAGAGTCTTGGATGGGAGCTCAAATATTGTTATAGTTCAGTTTACACCTCGCTGCATACATGTGAACTAAGCTTTTTAGTGTGTTATGAGCATAAATTTGTTAGCTCTTTACCTTCAGTAGTACCATTGGAGATGGAAGTGGAGGCAGTTTCATATCTGCACAGAGATAAGGGCACAAGATAATGTTGTGAAGTACTCACTTTTGGAAACAGAACTGCACATCTAGTTAATGTTTTGGGGTCTGTGTGTTTTGTTTTGTTGTTGTTTTGTGTGTGTGTGTGTGTTCTTTTTTTTCCCTTGTGGTTTTTACATGTTCTGTTATGAGCCTGCTGTCACCATAGGAAGAAGGCAGAAATCCCTTATAGATAAGGTATACTAAAGGTATTTCGTGAGCTCCTGCTCTTTCTTGAGCGTTGGCCAACTTGTAGTTTAATTTGTGATTATGTAAGTCCCAAATGTGATCTGGCTTTGATTACTCAGAAGAAAAGCAGAAATGAGAGCACGTTTCTTGCCAGAGTTGCAGACTTGCAGCCTGTTCTACTTTTACTTTATTTCATTCCATCATGATTGTGTGTGAGAGGAGCATGCCTTGGCTTCTATTTCCATCTGCAGCATTTGGATGAGTGCAGCATTGCAAAGCGAGAACAATTTGCTGGGTGCATGTGATGTAGAATAAAAAGGAGGTAGCTCGTTGTGCTTTTGTTGGGGTTTGTCATGATCTTTCCATGAAGAAAATAATTTCCTTATGCCTCCATCCACCTCTCTAGTAAGTAGTTTAGCCTCTCTGTGTGAAGGAGGAAGCAATGATTATGGCTTTAGTGCCATCTTTCTGAATTGACATTAATGTACAGTGGCACTTTGAGCCACTTTGACTGGATTTGTTTGGTGTCTGAGAACTACAGGTTTTTGAATTTCCACTTCAGGTTCTCCTGGGCTCTTTCTCAGGGATAAAGGTTTGCCTTTAGTAAACCCGGTGAGAGGCAGTCTCAGTTTAGCCATTAAGTGGTCCTTCAGGCCAATAAAACACAAAACCTCTGGAAGGATAACGGCTTAGTTCTTCTACGTGTGCATTTTTGTCCCCTCAAGATTCAACTGAGCAAATCAGCTTCCTCACCACTGGGGAGCTTGTGTTGCAGCAACCTTTTATTGTCATCCACAATACTGGATGCACCAACTGCGCAGAATGATCAGTTTTCTGATTAATATTTAGTGGTTTTGGCCTTAAGATCCTAAAGCTTTTTGTTTACTGACTCCACAAGACAATGCAATGGAAACTTGTAGAAAAGGAATTCTCTTCTGCCAGCTGGGAGGTTTGAGAGTGTTTCTCTGCATTGCCATGTGCGTGTAGGTGCATTATAGTTGGGATAGAATTTGGAGCACAATGTGCTCTGTACGTTTGAAGATCTACTGGGAGCATCACTGAAGCAGCACCTGAGTGAAAAGGCACAAAAGCAGTTGGTCTGTTGGATGCTGTGAGGAGGTGGGTTGAGATGAGCAGGAAGGTGGTAATTTCTTCTTCCCAGAAACCATTACCTTCAGATGCTTAGTGAGTAGAGAACCAGTGAGCTTGGTAGCCTCACAGCACTGCAAAATAGTTGGAGAGAGCAAAGATTTTCTTTTTTTTCTTTTTTTTTTTTTTTTTTAGCCTTTTAAAATTGTTCTTTTATCTACCCAGTTTCTCCCTGGCAGAAATAGGACAGCATTTCTTGCTGCTAATTCAGGGAAACTTTGCCTGTCACCATCTTTTAATAGTATTTGAAGAGCAGACCACACAAGGCTCCTTCCATTATAAGAAAGCACAGGGTGACAGAATAACAATTTAAAATTATTAAAGAGCATTTTTAAGATAGATGTTTACATAGTCATAATAAGCTTTTCTGCACATGTTCTGTGTACTTCACTTCAAGGTGAGTGAAGTGAAGACTGTAGAAAACACTTAGTCACATGTGCTTCTCTACAGGAAAATGGACCAGGGCTCCTGAAATTATGTATAGGACAAAAATATATTTTCTGAAATAATGCTTTGGGACCTCTTGACCACTTTTGTCAGTCTCTGATTTAAATTTATTTTGTGACTGCAATGAATTCCTTAACTTGGAAATGTAGATACTCTGTCAGAGTGTCACCACAGATGGCAAACAGAATGGTGGAGTCTGCAAGGAGCATCCTGAATAAATTCCTCCCAGACATTTACATCTACACGGATCATATGAAGGGGGTCAACTCTGGAAAGTGAGTATCCTGTATTGACAGAAATGTAATTCTGATTTTTTTTTTGTTTGTTTGTTTTGTCTGCTGGGGTATTCTGATCTGTAATTTCATTGAGTTTTAGAACATGATCTTCTATTTTGCTGGCTTTAAATAAATACTCCTCAAGGGGAAAAAGTGGAATGAACCGCTAGATATTTGTTTTACTTGTGGTGAAGGGGTAGATGTGTTACCTTTACCTTAAACAAGGAAGGTAATAAATCATTACTTCCACTAAAGGCAACTTGAGCTCCCTTCAGTTTTAAACCTGTTACTTTGAAATGAGGTCAAGGTCAGAGGTGCCATAGTGTATTGTATAGTTGAGTTTGAATGCTGGTTTTCATATCTTCTGATGGAAATGGTAGTTTTAAGGGTGGAACCAAACTGTTCTAGAAAACTTTTGAGCTGTATGGGTTGTCTTCTACTTTACTATTACAAAACTAGCTGAAGAAGTGTCCTTTCACCAGTGATGACTGGAAAATTGAGACATTAATTTACTGTACTTCTGCAGATTTGGTTTGCCGACAGAACACTAAAGCAATGGATGCGATTCAGAAAACTTTATTGATATTTGTCAACTTTGTTGTCCTCTTGTCACTTTTCACTGAGATTTAAGGAGTTGTCGATAACTAATTTGTTTGTCTTCTGTCCGTATGCTCAAATGCAAGCACACACATCTTCTTTCATTGTTTCTGCTTTTTTTAAATATTACCTTAAAGAAAGCTTGTTAGGTTTGCAAGATTACAAATCTAAAAATTTTTTACTAACTTTTTTTTCCTATTTTTGAATCCTTCATCACATTTAATATCCCAGGAATCTTGTGGCTTCAGACTGGTAACAGTGATCAGAATTGTGAAAACTTGCCTGGGATATATGTGGACCTGAGGTCCTATTTTGTTTTTTACCTGTCTGTGAAGTGAAACAGTCAAATGAACTGGGACAACAGCATTACATTTACTGCTTGACTGGGTAGCCCATTGTGCAGGTTTGTCTGAAACAGAGTTAATTTTCTTCGTGCAATTAGAAAATGTGCTTTTTTATAGCTAGAACAGGCATTGTTTTGGTTTAGTTTGAGAACAAGAAGGTAACATCCCGGGACAGAGAAATGTTTTCCTTTGAGTAACTTTCCAGTGTCTCTGAATTGGAATGAAGGGAGTGTAAGAGCTGCTGTTATCGCAGCTGTTATCTGGGAGCCAAGGTCTGAGTGCTCTGCCCACAGGTGTGTGAGGCAGTGAGGAAGGAGGATGTGGATGTGGCAGACCTGACTGACATCCAGACTGATCAGTGAGAGTATTCCATGCCTTTAGCATTATGCTTCATATTTAAGGAGAGGTGGGGTTTTCCAGGTAGAGAGATGGAGACCAGTTCCGGTTCAGCTCCGTTTTGGTGCAGTTCCATTCAGGAGTTCCTTTTGCTGTTTTGCTATTTTGCAGAGGCCTCTGGGCCTTTCTGCTTTTTTCCCTCTGCCACCGGGATCAGCTGTTCAGGACCAGGATGCTCTCTCTCCTCCCAGGACTGGCCACTTGGTGCGGACCGAGTTTGTGAGGAATTGTTGAACTATGTCCCTTCCACAGTGCCAGAAGCTTCAGGGAATACATCATTTGAGCATCTTCTGCCACCTGCGATGTCTGTCTAATCAAGAAACTTCTTGGTTCTGTGTTGAGCATTTGCAGCAAAATGTTTGTGCAGATGCTTCCTAATACTGTCTGCACATACATGAGGTACTGGATGATTTGATTTTTATTTACGCAGATTGCTACATGCCACTGAACACTAACAAAATCTAACAGCGGGTATAGTTATTAAAGGATACCTGTCCAAAAAATCACGTCTTTGACACTGCACGTGTCATGCTTTGTAGATGTCTTCTCTCTTTCAGAGGAAGGAAAGGAGAAAAACATCTTTAACATACCTTCTGTGTTGGTCAGGAAGTGCAGTCAGCTAAATATGGGTGGGAACCACTTGGATCTTTCTTTCCCACCCTACTGAAATGCCTCTGGAGGAGTTGTTGTTTTTATGGCCAGACAGAGTTTGTGTGTCTTGGTGTTTGGGGTTTGATTTTGTGGTTTGTTGATGTTGGTGACATTCCTGACAGTTTTGGTCAGTGGAACTACTGAAATCAAGAAGTTTAGGTGGTGGAGACAGCAGGAGTCCAGAACTGTGAGAATTCCTGTATGTGGAATGAAGTTAATTTAACCTTATTTCGAATGGCTAGCTATTGGTGCTCTTCCAGAGCCTAGAAATAAGAGGTTCTTGTGACTTTTTTTCCTTTCCTTACAGCTTTCTTATTTCTCAGCAAGCAGTACTCAGCCATGTGTGACTTTCTTGGAGCAAAAATGTTTCAAAACACTCACAGTAGCATTTTGTAGGATGCTAAGCTATGATGAAAATAGGGATTTTTTTGTTTCTTCAAAATATATGTTCAGAATTCTTAGACAGTTGTAATTATTTGAATGGTATGAAACTGTAAGTGAAAAGAAGTGATTGGAAATACAAGTAATGTAGATCAAACTTTTATTTTTTTTTCCTCCTGCTTTGTGCCATGTGTATGGTCTAATCTTACTAAATACTGCAGTTTCTAGGGAAAGAGCCCAGTGCCTAAAGAATGTTAGTATTAGTTTTGAACATTGCAGAGAAGAAACTCCAGATACCTTCGAAATGCTTATCAAACATGAGTTAAATAAATGTGAACATTACTATTTTTTTAATAGGGGAGAGTATTTCTGAAGTTTGGATGTTTGTTTGTTTTTGTTTTTTTCCCCTTTAAAAGAGTTTGTGCCAGGAGTAGCCAGCACAGTGGGTTTGCAGCAAGTGGTACTTGGTGTAACTTTTAAATACTGTTGTTACTGTTTTTTTCCAGGGTGAATCAAAAGTAAAGAACAGTAAATTTCTCAGCAAGTCCAAATTCCCAGTATTGTCCCATGAGAGGAGCTGTTTGTGACTTGAGGAAGGGGTTTGCTGGGAGTCATTCTTAGCTCATTACTTCATTTTTGTCCTTAAATCAAATGCACTTTTTCCCTTTCTTTCAGGTCACCGGGTTTTGGCCTGTGCCTTACTGCAGAAACCATCAATGGCACTGTTCTCAGTGCTGAGCTGGCTTCAAACCCTCAGGGCCAGGGAGCAGCTGTGCTTCCTGAGGAACTTGGTCAGAATTGTGCTAAACTGTTGCTTGAGGAGGTCTACAGGGTAAGTGGCCGATATGTTCTGCATATATAGCTGTAGGGAAAGAAGGGGATGACATACTGGTAAAGCAAGAAGTGGTTTAAGGGCACCCTTAGGCAGCCTAAGGTCCAAACAGAGGAATGAACTGATGCTGCCAGTGTCTTCTTCATCCAGGTAAGGAGTGGTTTTTGAGTGATTCCACTAACAATGTAATGACTTATTGGGACATGTGATTTCCCATGTCCGGGAGGTCTTAGCTATGGATCATAGTAGTGACATTTTTGTTCTTTTGAGTTCTGTCTGCAGCAGATTTCAGTTGGGTTCACATGGGCTGATACTTTTTTTAATAATAAGTTGAAGGGGTAATAGAGTCAATGCTCTTAAGCTGGTGGTTAGAATGGGGCATTATGAGTGGGAGAATATATGAGGAATCATAGAACAGTTTGGGTTGGAAAGGACCTTCAAAGCTCATCTAGTCCAACCACCTGCAATGAGCAGGGACATCTTCAAGTAGATCAGGTTGCTCAGAGCCCCATCCACCCTGGCCTTGAATGTCTCCAGGGATGGGGCATCTACCAGCTCTCTGGGCAACCTGTGCCAGTGTTTCACCACCCTTGGTGTGAAAAATGAGGAAGCAGAAGGGGGAGGAAAAAAAAGCAGCTAGGCTAAATGCCGGCCACTTGATGGTAATGATAACAAAATCAAAAGCACTGAAACTTGTTGATCGTATGAGGAATTGGATGAATGGTTTGTTGGAAAGGAGCTTGGATAGTGTTTGTCTAGGAGTCCTAAGTACATCACAGTCTTCTGCTTTTTTTTTTAATGTTTTTCATTTGTAGTGAGGCTTTCAGTGGATGAGCAGTTTTCAGTCTTACAAGCGATTTGGCAATTAGCATGATAGTGAGTTTCTGATTTAATAAAGAACCTACTTTTCATTATGTATATCCATAAGTGTTAAAGTAGCTGTTAGGGCTGACAAAACACATTTGGCCATTAGGAGGCAGTCATCTACAAATTGTACTTACTCTTTTTAAAGAAGTAATTCCTCTCAACTGGACTAAACTGATAGGATTTTGCCAAAGTATTAAAAATGCCATTAATGAGATTCTGTGTTAGGCAATACAGTTATAAAATTAGCCCTTAACCTCATAAACCACATCTGTGTCTGTAGTAGATTGTTCATCTATGCCCATCTTACTTTTTCCTATCCCTGCTGCAAACTCTTCATCTGTCTGAATTACCATCTTGCCCACTTGTTCCAGTCTTCCATTAATATTTTGTCTTTTTTTTATTCCATATATGCCCATGTTTCTAGAGGACTTTCCCTTTCTAGCCCAAGGTTGTTGTATCATAGAAATGCCACAAATATTCTTCCTGGGTACAGTCCATACTGGTGGCATTTGAAAGTCCAGCATACATGTAGAGTGCAGTCACAGATAGTGACTGAAACATCTGTCTGTTTCTACAATTAGGTAGTGACAGGTCACTATTTTTATTTGAGGACTGAATTGTAAAATCTTTCAGCTTGTCGCTCCACTCCCTGCCCCAAAAAGGAAAGAAAAAAAATATTGTGTGTTTATTGCTTTGTGTAAACCTCTTGGGAGACATCCTTAGGTAATCAGATGATTGGAGGCACCAAAAATCCAATTTCCACATACTTCTGTCAGCAGCAATAGGTATTTTTTTTCTTCTGAAAACAAAACCATCCAGCACTTGACAGATTTAAACTAGAGAGGGAATTTGTTGAGATAATATACTTTCTTCAGAGTCAGATGTCAAGGAGCTTCTGAAATGAAGAGGGCTGGAAAGATGTGAACCAGATAATTTTCGGCTTTACTGTACTGCAGCCATTTGAATGTGGTGAGTCAGATTCTGCAAACCACCAGGATAGTGAGGAACCTGGGACGACAGAAGAAAAAGCATTTGAGGAGTAATAAACAGGGTCAGGTAAATCTCTGAATGAAGAAGTGAGAGGCCATGGGATTTGTGTCTCTTTGAAGGCCGAGTTCTGAGTGAGTGAGGTGGTTACCTGCAGCCTGCTATGGTACTGCTGCTGCTCCTGGAAGGCTCTTTTATTTGTGTGCTGCTTCAGTCCAAGAGTGACTGATTGTCCTGGTTGCAGCTCAGATAGAGTTAATTTTCTTCCTACTTGCTAGTATAGTGCTGTGTGCTGGATTTTGTATGAGAAGAATGTTGATGATACATTGATATAATAGTTGTTGCTGGGTAGTCTAGGACTTCAGCTTCCCATGTTCTACCAGGTGCACAAGAAGCTGGGAGGGTGCACAGCCAGGACAGCCAACCCAAGCTGGCCAAAGGGGTGTATTCCTTATCATAAGACATCATGCTCAGTATATAAACCAGAGTTGGCTGATGGGGGGCACAGATACTGCTGCTGGGGAGGGAACAGACTGTTGGTGTCACAGACGGTAAGCGATTACATTGTGTATCAGTTTATTAATATTATTATAATTATTAGTAGTATTACCACTGATACATTCCTCTGTTGTCCTAATAAACTGATCTCAACTTACAATTTTTTTTTCCCCTTTCTGATTCTCTACCCCATCCACCTTGGGGGTGGCAGTTGTGAGCTGCATCGTCCTGGTCGCCAGTTGGAGTTAAACCAGGACACTGACAAGTGCTGAGCAGTGTATGGAATGTTTGTGGTCCTCCACTCATGGTGGTAAAGTTCTTGTTAGCACTTTTGCTAGTGTGCCGCTTATTCACTGGAGGGCTCAGTCCTTTTTCAGTGTTCATGAATTCCCCAGTCCCTCTGCCACAGGTAATACAGTGGCTTTTGTTCTCTAGTTTTTAGAATGAACATTTATCTATGACGCACATGCTTACACAGCACTAGCCAGGAATTTGGAAAGATGGGCTTTCTCATTGATTTTTTTTTTTTTTTTTTTCTTATTTTAAACTTAGGTCAGTTTGATCTAGCGTTAACTCCAGAGGGGGTATAAAAATATGTTGCAAAGTGTGCAGTGTTTGTTTAGTTTGAAGATACTATTTTTTTAAGTTTCTTTGCCTAGATGAGACATCTAGTGAAACAGTAAAAATTTAGGAAAGCTGTGCATGAACCAAATACAGCTTGCTCTGAACAGGCATTCTTTAAGTCCCACTCTCTTTATATCAGCTACTCACTGAATACAGGGTTCAAGGGGTAATTCGTCTCCCTGTGTTTAGATCCTCTCTATATGAGATTGTTTCTCCATCTGTGTCTTTGCCCGTAGGTGCTGTGCTGCAGGAGACAGGGAGAGTGGGCCAGAGAAGGGCATCCTGGGAGCACTGGAGATAATTCTTTGTAGAAGGGTTTTAGCTGTCTGGGTCACCCACAAATCTGCTGGAGTGCATTACTGTTTAAAGGGGCCCAGGGACATCTGTTAAAGAGCTTGTTTAATGCTTTCTATTATGTGAACATTACCACCTAGGAAATCTAAGGCTTTGAGTCTTGCTATGTTAAGTGCTAAACACCCCCTTTTATTAAGCATTCAGAAATAAATGAAAGAGGCTGTATGATTCATGGAATCAGTGGAGCTTTTTTGTGCACATTTGTTGATGGAAATATGTCAGAGCTAATTGACTAATAATAGGTAGCACAGTGCTGATTACTGCCGCCCTGAAAGAAGGGGCATGGAGTGACTGGCTAGCATTGTTTTTACAAATCCATATGCCATTCTTCCCTGAACTTGATTGTAGAAGGCCAATAAAGATTTTCATCTTGTCTTTGAAATGCATTCGTTTTAGTGGCTTTCTGTAGCAGGTGGTCGGCAAAATGGAACGGCCTGGAAGAACTGGAAAAGGATTGAACGTTTGTATTCCTTGTGCTTGTGAGAAATAGGGGAGGATGCAATACGTATTTAAGGCTGAGTTTTTTAATGAAAAAAGGCTGGGTTGTTAGTGGGGCTTGGAGGGACAGAAGGGGTAAGGCTGTTTCTTATATTTAACTAGAGCTGAAATGAGTAAAGCATTTCACTGAAGGCTTAATTTTCAAGATGGCCTTACTTCAGTGTGACAAGGCTCTGCTCCATTCTTCTGGAAGAAAAACAAACAAACCCGCCAGCCAAAGCACCCCACCTCTGCACTTCACCTAACAAATTATTGAGGCATGCAAGTATTTACCACACAGGTAAGGGAGGAAATTGTATGTATGCCAAAAGTAGAACCAAGATTAAATCAAAGCTGGAGTCAAGCTCAGAAGAATAATGCCCTTCAAAACACAGTTATCCAATACCCAGAGTTGTGGTAGTTGTATAACAACATTTCAAAATGGATGGGATTTTAAGTGATCTGTGTCTCTAATTATCACATTCAGCTGGATCTGACTCTATTGTAAATGGAAACAATAGCAGAGAAACTGCTATAAACTGAGTTAATACGGACTAGAAGCTGCATTCTAGGTTGGTAATGAGTGCCAGCTATTTTGGAACAAAAGTCAGTACTTTGGCTCTGACTTCACCCATCCCATTTCTCTTGGGAGGGCTGTTTTTTATTTTGAACTCTTGAGTAAGTGGCAGGTGGATTCAGCAAAAAAAAAGTTGGCCTCCTTGGAAGCAACATGTCCTTCATTTGGCACAAGTTACTGTTCTGTCATCATTAGATTACAAGCAAATCACTTAATTTCCCTGTCTGGTAACTGCCTATGAGGAAGTGTCATAACAGCATGTTGCTAATGCACGAGAATAGTGGGGACGACTGACTCACTGCAGCAGGAGCTTGTGTAAGCAGCTAAGACATGATGGATACATCATCTTCTGTTGTATTGTTTAGGTTGTGGTTGTCTCCATGCTGACTGAAGATTTTGTATAAATTTGGTCATAAAAATAGATGTTTTATAATGTTTTCAGCTTTAGAAAAACAAAAACAAGCTCAGAAAATGTAGTTTTCATTAAAGTGATAAAGAACATTGTGAATTATTAACTGAACTTGAAATACAGAAAGTCCTGTCTCAGGAATGCTTCTTGCCAGACTCTCATCTGCTTCTTGTATGTGTTTCAGATTTGCAAATACAGCTGGTGAGAACTGTGGCTCTAAATTGCACCAGCAAATTCTGCAGATAGCCTGTCCTCTCGAGATAAAGCACAATTTTTATCAGTCCCGTAGAGGGCCTTAGGTTGAGTGTTACTAGGAGTTAAGTCATGGTAGTGAATATAGTTAAGATGTTGCCTTCGTTGTTGTGTATCATTGGTTGCAAGAAGTGCAGAGGCTTTTTCCAGAAGAACGGAGCTGAGACTCTTCACGCTGAAGCAACGGCGTCTTTTAAATTAAACCTTCAGTAGTTCCCCTTGGAAAGGTCCACCTTTCTGCCCTCTCACTGAGAAAATGTACTGAGCTTGTCACATCTTTGTGTTTTCTTAATGTATGTAGTCCAAAATTTATTTTGCCCCTCCCTCGCTTATTGGATGGTATTATCTCTTAAAATGATGACAGGTTACTCTCTGCCCGCAAAGATAACTTTTACCTCATTAGAGAATGTGTTTTTAAAAGGGTGAATTTTTAGTTTTGCTCTCTGCAGGGAGCCTATCCAGAGGGCTTAGCATTAGGCCTGATCCAGCAGGAAACTGTTCACAGATTTCATGTGGCTTTGGATCAGGAGGAATATAAGGACATTCCAAAATAATGTTATGCTGGATTTTTTTTTTTTAATTTTCATGGTGTTTCCATAGTCATGGTAAGTAAATCTTCTCTACAGTCTTCTCTTGACTGAAAGTAACCCTTTTAATTTATGTTCAACCTTTGTAAACAAAGCAAGCCTTCCAATTCTAATTTACACATGCAGCATAGTTAACACCTTCAACAGAGGAAACAATTTACCATGCATATATGACTTATTACAGTCAAATATGTGCAAGAGTGTATGTAGTTCTACATAAATTTATGCATGGCTCTTTCACATAGCAATTAAAAAAATCTTCCCATTTTAAATATGGGACAAGAAGTGTTTTACAAATGTAAAACCACATAAATTAGCAGCAAGGGTGTAGGTGGATGTGTGTGAAACAACTTTTAACTTGCTGATTTGCACCTGCTAGCACTGAACTATTTGTCTGAATTTAACTTTTTATAGTTACCATAGACTGCTGCAATTCATGGTATCTTCAAATGTACATGATCTGTTATTATTAATAATACCTATTTTCAGTTTACTGCAAATAAATTCTTCAGTGCTTATGTTCTGTGATATTAGAAGAGAACAAGTTGAGAGAGATGAGAGGGATCTTTAATGTGACCTTCTTACTGGGTTTTGGTTTAGTTGTGTTCCTTTCCCAGCCTATTTGGCATTAATTTGTCATTGTTACAAAATCTAGATTTTTACCTTTTGGCCCTTGAAAACTGGGAGCGATAATTCAGACTTTTAAGTGTATTGCTCTCCTTCGTTACTCTCTTCCCATCCCAGTGTCTGGTTGGTACAGAGATTAATTATTAAAACATTTTGGTTTGCAGGGAGGCTGTGTAGATTCAACAAATCAGAGCCTTGTTCTGCTCCTCATGACCCTTGGACAACGAGATGTTTCCAAAGTCCTGTTAGGACCTCTGTCTCCATACACGTAAGTTGTTTTGTTCAGTTCAATTTCCCAGTCTTGTTTAATTCAGTCCTCTTATTGCACAGCTGTTTTTTTATATATGGATGACTTTGCCTGTGGCTATGAATAGAACAACTTGTACCTGTCTTCAAATGAAACAGGTGGTGTAAGTTACCTAGTGTTTATTTCTACACTTTATAAGCTTATTCTCTTGCTGTTCTATATTATTCCTGGTTCTGAGAATTGCAGAGGTGGGTTTTATTGATGGTTCTTAGTCTCGGATTGTATGTGTACACCAGTTTGCTTTTTGTTGCCTAGCATACTCTGTCGTGTTTTCTTAGTGATCTCTCTGTAGCTGTGGCATTAAATGGCATGTTTCACATGGCTAGCCAAATCCTAAAGCTGTGATTGTCCATAGGAGAGAGCTTAAGATTTCAATTGTGTGTCCCGAAAACTTGTAAGCAGTGGACCTCTGTCCAGTCCTTCAGTCTCAACTTTTATTGAAGGTTTGTTTGTGGCTGTTGGTGGCTCGGAGGGTAGAAAAAGACTACATTTCTTACATTGCTAGTTGCAACACACAGGTTAGGGGAAGGGCATCCATTACCAAAAACTTAATTTACTTTATCAGACTGACAACTGGTTGACCAGATCACAGTTATTCCTAGGGACTGAGCAGTTTTCCTGTAATCCAATGGAGGAAGGGTTGCTTATCTGACAGTGGCATCAAATAATAAGATTATGAACTGTCCTTTTTCGGTTATCATGGTACCGGTGCTGTATACGTGAAAGGTACAGTACTGTGATAACTGAAGAATGGTGGTGCCATCACATGAGAGCTAGAAATTGCCTAACTCCTATTCTCAACCCCTGATATCTTGGAAAGAACATTCATCAGATTTTGAGGGGAAAACAGGGAAGCCTCCCATTGCACAGGGACAGAGTAAGCCCCTGTAAAGGAAGTATCCCCATGAAAGGCTTACTAAGAGTAGATACCAGTTCTTGAAGTGCACAGTTAAGCCTAGGAAGCAAACCAATCACTTGTTTTGTCTTTGATGCCATGAAAATCACGCAAGTGCTCTGGTCTGTTTTATAAAGAGGCTAGTTTCTAGTGAATGGGTTGTCACTTCTTCCAAGCTAGGAGTGTGTGGCAGAAATGAAAGTTGGGAGCAGACATCCTGAAGCAGCATGTTTCACAAGCATGTGATTCTGTGAGAATCTGTGACTCATCTGCCCAATGAGGATCTATTCAGAGATCACGCAGCTTTGTCTGCATCGCGCCCATGTCCTCGCTAAGGCAGCTTATAAAAGGCTGGGAAGTTTGACTCCCAAGCAACTCATCGGATGCACAGGCTTTTGAAGTAAATTACAGTACTGTCGTGTTCCGCTTCATTGTCCTTCCTTTGCTCTCTTGGAACTGTGACATCTCTGCTTTCATTCTGCAGAATCTGAAGCTATTTATAAGCCATATTATGCTAGATTTGCTTCCCTGTCTAGCAGAATCACAGAATGTTAGGGACTGGAAGGGACCTCAAAAGATCATCTAGTCCAATCCACCTGCCAGAGCAGGAACACCCAGATGAGGTTACACAGGAAGGTGTCCAGGCGGGTTTTGAATGTCTCCAGAGTAGGAGACTCCACAACCTCCCTGGGCAGCGTGTTCCAGTGCTCTGTCACCCTCACTGAAAAGTTTCTTCTCAAATTTAAGTGGAAATGTAGCATCCATGTGACAGTTTAGCTGATGAAGGAGAGCACTTCGGGGGGATATGGTGCTTTCGAATATACCCATCAATATGAGGAAACATTTCCCAGATTGTCTGTTTCCACAGGAGAGATCCTTTGCCTCTGCTAATAGCGTGGGATGGGGGGTACTAGCAATGCCATGAGCAGGGCTGCCCTGGGTGGCGGTGGGGACACCAGTCCCAAAAAGACTACTTGGCCTGCAATCATTGGGATTGCCTCCTCTGGTGTTCGGCTGCAGATTTCACAGGACTAAGCACCTCTCTGTCAGGCTGAGCTTAAAATCAAACGCAGGGTACTGGCTGTGTTGCCATCTCACAGAGGATGGGTGCTGCAGGACAGGCTGGTCTGCAGGTGGGTGAATTGGCATGGCCAGGCGTTCGTGAAGGAAGAAAACGGGAGAGCTCCAGCTCCCTGGCCTTTGGTTTTGCAAGGGCTTCGAGCTGGGGGGGACTGGGAGAGGCGCAGCCCCTAAAGTGGGGCTGGCTCCGCGCAGGCTGCTGCTGCCCGGCTGTGCCGCCGCTCTCACTGTCGGCTGTTCCCCGAGCCCATCCCGGGGCCGGGGGTGCCCGCCCCCCCTGCCTCCCCGCAGGGCAGGGCGGTGCTGCGTGCTGCGGTTGGGGCCTGGCTCCCGCCCGTCCGCCCGGGGCCGTGTGAAGGGGTTCTGTAGAGTAGATGGACTCTTTTCTTTTTTGGTACCGTAAAGGCTTTTTATTTGAAAGTGGCTGGCCCAGAGGAAAACATCATGGTTCATGTAGCTGTCCCTGGGCCCGAGGAGAAGTGCTGAGCTTTGCCTTGTTCTTACCTGAACAGTCTGCATTTCCAGCAAAATAAAACTTCTCTGCACCTCTCACCCTCAGTCCTCCAGTCCATGTGTGTGTGTGTTTGGTGCAGCCTCCACTATTATTTGAGGTGAAAACCTTCACGCACGTGAGCCATGCCAGCCTCAAGCTAATACAAACCCACGTTCCGCTGTGCTTCTGTCACTTGTCCCTGCCTTTCCAGGGCTCTTACCGCTTGTGTTTCTACTGCTGCGAGACAGCTGGCCTCTTGCTGCTCCCAAATTCTCCCCTGCCATCTCCAGGCAGCCTCTCCTTAGTGCCGCTTCTGTGAGCCTTTCCCATGTACCTCTTGGGTTTTCTCACTCTGCCTTTATTCAAAATGGAGAAGAGGTACAGAAGCACCATAGTCCACATATGTGCAAATATGGGTACAGACTGGACTGATCGCAGCAACATGTCGCAGAGTTTGCTGATCAGCTTTTAGGCTTTTTCCCTGAGCGCTGAGCTCTGTGCTGCCTCTGGCGTTTGTGCAGTTTATTCTGTGCCCTCCTTGCAGTTGAGCACACTGCTCCTGCTGTTTTGGGCTTGGCTGCTTTCTTGTCATGCTGCCAAAGCTCTGGGAAAACACCCAGCGAAGGGGGAGGCAGGTACAGGGCTTGTTGCCTGTCAGCTTTACTGCAGCATTTGTGCCAGCATGTGCCCATTTGCGCATTATAGCAGCAACCAGAAGCCTTTCAACTGGGGAGGCATGGAAGAAAAGGCACTTTTCAGTTCTGTCTTTCAGCTGTTAATCCATTTGAGAGATGAGGGGTGTTGTCTGTGCTGAGGCTAGTTAGCAGCCGAGGAAGGTGAGGTAGAAAGGTGTACATAGGGTGGGGATCCAGATGCCCATATTCACCCTGCAGAGGTATTCAGCTGACTGCCCGAGCTAACTCTTAGATCTTGCGAAGCACCGACCAGGGTAGGTGACAGCAGCCTCTCCTTGTCTGGCTCCTGCTGTTTCCCTCCTCTCCCCATGCACATACCCAAGCACAGCAGCAGCAACGTGCCCAGCTGAAGTAGATAAGGCTGTTCTTTTTCCTGCAACTTTTGTGGTGCTTATTCACACTTTCTGTGAATAGAAGCTTCCAAGAGGCTTTCATAAGCTTCCTGCTTCCCATATTCCAGGTAGTTTCTCTTGATTTGGTGTAGTGATAAGCTTGCAGTTATGCTCTCAGTGTGCAGAGCAAAGGCTTTTTCCAGATTGCCAGCCAAACAAATGTGTGGACTGGATGTGCAACATTCCCTTTCTTCAGAGGTTAAACTTAACCTAAGAATGGCACATACCAATTGCTGCAGGAGATTAAACCTTAGGTCAAGACTGCAGACTTGCTTGTGGTCATGACTGGAAGAGACCAGACTTCTGTCAGGAGCAATTGCCGGTTTTTATATTTGTAGCCCTTTGGTGTAATTGCTTGTTCCCTGTTTTGGGGAAGCCTGTAGGAATGTTTTCTTGGGGCTGGTTTTTTTTTTTTTAATATATATTTTTCGGTAGTTTTTCCTGTCGCTTGCCCTCTGGTCAGTGTGTGTTCAGGTCTGTGTCTGTTTAGTCTCTTTATATCTCTTGTTCTACAATGATGAGAACAATTTTTGTTTTTTTTTTTTAATGAGAAAATAGGAAGAATACAGAGTCTGAATGTTATTCTAACAAAACATTATAACTAAGAAACAGACAAGTTAGCAATGCAAAACAAACATGTGCTTTAGGATCTGATGTCTCTCTTCTTAAAGTATGCATCCAAGGCCTACCTTTTGGCCATCCTTGTTTATCTTTTATTTCTGCTTTAAACACTGGGAGGTGGGGGAGGAGTACCACACGTTGGTGTGTGGTTCATATGTCCCTGATGGAGGGTCAGCAGCGTGAATAAGTGACCTTGCCAGGCTGCATCTCATCTTTATCCTTTTTTTCTGCTTCCCTCGCCATTTTGTCTTGCTGTGTTTACCAGGTGTTCCTTCTCTGCTCATACAGAGAGTGCAGTGGTTTCACTAGCGTCAGTAGCCACTTCTACAACACAAGTCAGAACAATGTTTGGAGCCTGTAGGCTTGTTTCTTTGTACTAGGCAATATTTTCATGTTGTATTCACTGTCCACATTGCCGGAATCAGCATTAGTACATTCTGGTAATGAACCTTCTGTTTTGTTTCTTAAACTCTCTTGTTTTCTCTCCCTCAGAATTGAGTTTCTGCGACACCTGAGAAGCTTCTTCCAGATCATGTTTAAAATTGAAACAAAGACCCCTGAGGAAGAGCACATGGGCGGGGAAAAAGTCTTGATGACATGTGTTGGCATTGGATTTTCCAACCTTAGTAAAACTATACGATAAGAAACATCTGCAGACTTCTTGAAATGGGGTGACAGAAAACACTGCAAAGATCTGATAAAACCTGCCTCTCCCTGTGCTTATTCTGGCACAGGGAAACCAGTGATTCCAGTGCAGACGTACCGAAGCTTGCTGCATATAAACAGTAAAGCTGACTTGAGGCCAATTAGACTTGTGCTGTTTATAAATGCAATGCCTGTATTCTGTGCTGCATGGAATGGCTGGATAGAGTCTCAGCAGGCTTGGAACTCTTTGCACTGTTCTCCACTGCATGGGACACAAGTGCCTCTTATATCATTGTGTCTTCAAGTCTTAGTGCAGTGGGTGCTCTAGTTTTGCTATCTACAGACTTCACTCTTAGCTTTTTCTAAAAGGTTTAGATAGAGAGGGAAAACAGGATGGATGAAAACAAATGATCACACAAACATTAGATTCTTGAGGTACTTGCAGAGACAATATTGGTGTGGAAATAAAGTGTGACAATTTTTTGTTTATAGATTGTATGTGTCTAGAATCTGTCAAACGCTTCACTCGTGCTTACATTGACTAAATTACAGTTTCATGGGAAGAAAACAATATCTCTCTTAATTTTCCTTAATGTTAGAATACTGTATAGCACAGCCTATACTGACTTGTTTTAGCCTCCTCTGTAAAGATGGCCATGGGAGGAGAAACCTCCTTGACAATTTTTGACTTACCACGTATATTCTTTTTAGGTTTGTTTGGCATGCCACACACTGCAGTTCACAATTAGTTGTGAAAGGTAGCAAAAAAAGCTGTGTAGGCTTCAGAAGAGAAAAATATATACATCATAAAAAAAAATATACATCATAACATTTTGTCCAGCTGCTCTCTTTTTGAAAGAGGGGATAATGACATATGGGCACTACCCCAGTTTTTACTGCAATTTAAATATTTACACGAGAAAGGCTTTTGGTAAATTCCAGGCAAACCTGCTGAAGTTGATGCTGAACTCCTGACACAAGGAAAGAAATTTATACTTCAGACTACACTGCATGTGTCTGGAGTAAATTAAAACCATGTCAAAAGCTGCTATATATATAGAGCAAGTACTAGTGACTGTGTTATAACGGTCTTACAGAGTTTATCTGATGTCACTGTAGAGTGGATGTTACATCTGTAATATGAAAACCGTATATCAGACCCAAAAGGACTTTGACAAAATGTTAAGTATTTGATAAGTGTTTTATTAACTATTGCAAGCTGTGTGAGTCATTTTTGTACTGTACTTTGTTCTTGTTGCAATCTATCTAAACTTGTTTTGGAAAAATAAAGTATTTTTTCCTAAATGATGTTTTATTTCCCTTGGAGGAAAAAAAAAAAATAAAGGCAAACAAACAAAGCAAACAAAAAAACCTACACCAAATCACTTTTTCAGAAGAACAGCTTTGGGAGTTGCCAGGGTGGGAGGAAGGGAGAGGGCAAGTGCCTCCTTATTATTCACTAGTTTTCCAAAATTTGATTTGCAGCTGAGGAAGCACTAGATTAAACAATAAAATGTAAAATGAAATTTTTTAAAAAATCTAGCCAAAAAATTTTAAGTTACATTAGGAAAAAAGCGCAAGGAAGAATTTCTTACCTTGCTCCACTTTGTCACCTATGGAATGACAAAGGTAGAAACTCTCCTTTAAAATGACACTTAAAGACCAGGAGCCACTGATTTTGAAATGAACAAGCTGAGGTTAATAGCCATTAGAATGAGAATATGGAGCTTACACTGATTAAAGGTTAAACTTTGTAGCGCAGCTCAGATTTCCAAAGTTGGCCTAAGTAAAAATCTGTGTTGTCACAACTGTAAAAAAATCAAAAGCTTTATTATCTTTAAACTTTTAAAGCTCTTGGCTTTGGAGCTCTGACAGAGCATTTTCCAAATGTTCCAGTTGCACCAAACATGGAAAGGGCAATGTGCTGCCCAGGTAGCAGATTCCTTAGCAATAGAGTAATTATGTCATAAAATTACCCATGCTTAGCTAAACCTCAGTGTTAAAGTTAGACTGCTAACCCTTAGCCCTGCTGCAAATTGCACAGCTTTGCAGCACAGCCAGTGCTATGACTCAGAATTCCTGGTTGCTTTACAGAAAATAAAGTATATGAAAGGTGTATGTTTTTCCAGAACAACCAGTTTCTGGAGAAACAGAAACAATTCCAGAGGAGGTTTTAAATAAAAGCTTTTTTAAAATTGTTTGACCTTCACATTCTGTGAAAAGTGCTTGTTAGGAAATCCTGCAGATAAAAGGTGTTTATCTGATGTCACTGTAGAGCAGCGATTAACACCTATTTTGGTGTACTGATCCCGCGTGGAGTCAAATAGTTAAATTTTGGAGCTGGACAGAAGAAACTGATTTTTAGTGAAGACAATTCATTCTCTTCATTGTCACGGACTTTATGCTAAGGATGCTAGTTGCTAGGAGATGCATCTTTTATCCTGGCAGATTTAATAATCAGGTGACTTGAATTTGAACAGGTTAGCTATATATGAAACATCCTGTACTCTTTGAGCTACCCATCAGCAATTGAATTAATCCACTTGGGTGAACAACTCTGATAATAGCTTTCTACTGTGACTAGAAACTTCTGCTTATAGAAAGCTTTAAGGCTGAACCATAAGGAGGTACAGGTGTGGGAGAGGACTAGTTAACACAAATGTTTTGTAATGTGTGTTTTTGTTGCAATGATTTAACAGGAGGAGAAGGTGAAGAACACACAGAGAAATGCTTTGAGGGAGAATTAATCGGAACACCTCATAAAATGGAGAATCTCTTCCTTTAAACTTGCCTAACAGCAAATGCTGCTAGTGTGGTGATGTGAAAAGTATTGCAAAATGTGCCTTTACCTTTCACTTGCTTTTACTTTTGTAGTATCTATTGTCAAACTCTTTCATGTCTAAGCTATGATGGTAACTTCACTTCACCTTCTGTGGTTACATCAGAAAATTGGTGTTAACTTGCTGCAGGACAGGTTCTGGAGCAGTAGAGATTGTGCTGAAGGTGAAATTGCTTCAGTCCAAGCCAGCACACTTCACTGAAGGCATGTGGCTGGAAGCCGATGTAAGAACCATCTGGGGAAGCACACAGAAGGTAAGTTAGTTGGGACAAACCAGTAAGTACATGCCTGTCTTGGGTAATGTTTTCAAAATGGTGATTATGTTACTTCAGAGCAGAGGTACTCCCTCTTTTCTTCCTCTTCCCCCCAGGTGATATTATGAGTCAAATGGATTTTGTTTCAAACCGCTGAGGCATAATTCTGCTACTTGAAGGCTCTGACATTCGCTTCCCCATTGTTCAATCATGCTTTTGAGACAGCAACAAGAGGAAAAAAGATGAATAAGAAAAGCACCGGCTTTCAGGAGACATAATTTTGCCTGTGAGTTTCTTTCCCGTTTTTTTATGTTTATGTTGTATGGCCATCTCCACACTTCTAGTTTGTACGTCTAATGGAAGCGCATTTCTGTTTAGTCTAGATCCTCTGGGATACCAAGTAAGACATGCAACAGTGTCAGGGCAACTCTGAATAACAGAAAAACGTGGAAGGGGCATCTTTTACAGTTACTGCTTAGCTCTTGGTAAGCTCCATCTTAAAAGATCGTTCTTGTGGGATATGTACAGTTTTGCTTGCGTCTGATCTATAAGCAGCACTGATGAGCTGTGAAAAACACCTAATACCTGTTGTCAGTGAGAGGGGTAAAATGACAGTGTCCTGCAGGAAGAGAGTGTGTGGGTTGAACTCTGTGGTGACAGCACTGTGTGTGTGATGGAAGTAAGTCATGCACTGCGTCAGAACACTGCACTGTCCAAATAGCACTTGTGCTGGATAGAATTAAGTTGTGACATCGTTATAAGACAGAATTGTTAGGATGATTTGTAGTATATCTGTAGCAATAGATGTTAGGTATGAGTGCTAATCTTGCTCCTGGAACAGTAAGATTGCTGTATATACACACCAAGAAGTGTGCCCAGACATATATTCCCTGTGTACTACAGAGTATAGAAACAGCTGTGTTTGGAGGTAGCAATAAGGAGACCCACAGAGAAAATGTTTTATTATAAACTGCTGTTGATCAAGGTTATATTAATAACTACAAGAAAACAAGGGCCAAAAGCAACTTTTACATTAGGGTACACAGTGGCTGGGAGCCTGCCCCTGCTGGCAAACCCCTCTGCACAGCTGTGAAGCTGTTCAGGGGGGGCCCTTTGTGCACACCAGGAAGAGGCTGGTGTCTTTGCACACCTGCCTCACGTTACATGTCTGCCAGATACTCCACATTCACATTGCTCTTCTGTGTATGG
Source organism: Patagioenas fasciata (assembly GCF_037038585.1). Lineage (NCBI taxonomy): Eukaryota > Metazoa > Chordata > Aves > Columbiformes > Columbidae > Patagioenas > Patagioenas fasciata. Next base: position 24,732,622 of record NC_092560.1, on the reverse strand, counting down.
GTCTGGCCACGTGTTCCCAGCAGCCTCCACTCTGCTGTTCACACACCAAACATCCATCTTCTTCAACAGTGAGCCCATGGTGGAAATCTGTAGGGTCCTTGTGGACACTGATCCGTGTGACATTCCCAATGCTTAACTGTGGATGAGCTAATAGTGGTAAGGGCTTGACTGCAGTGCTCATCACAGCACGTCAGTGACACATCCCATTACACAAAATGTGGCCGGCTCAGTGGAGCGCCCAAGTTTGCAGGCTGCGCCAAAGGTCACGCCATTTGAAAGCAAATGTCTTACTCCTTACCTAGCTTCTAACATGCAACCACTCTGCTCTTTGAAAGCTACTTCCACCTTTTCCAATCCTGAACTGTCTCCATGGACAAAAAAAATAGTTGCTCTAGCCAGAGATGAATGTAGATATATTCTCTAAAATAAGGCTGTGGTTCTGAATGTTCATCCCTCAGCACCTTTGGGGTGGACAATTCTCTTCCATGTATCTGGGAATGTAACTTTGATTAGGCATAAAATACTATGCATCTGCGTCTAGGTCAAAATATGCATGAGTTTTGTCTATTTATTATATTTACGACCATATTTTTTTTTAACGTCATGGGGGTGGGGGGAGGGAGGGAGGAAAAAATTCCCTTATGGCTTGTTTTTGTGTCAGCATTCAAAAGGTGCCTGATTCAGTAAGGCTTCCTGAGAGATTCCAGTTCGGCATCACAGGCAGCCCTACTCCCTGCCTGATTTGCCTCCCCAGGTGCCCCTCCGTAATAGGTTTGAGACCCTGGATCTTGAAGAAGAGGTAGGTGAGGAGGTGGTGCCAAGCCTGCCTACAAGATCACATAGGAAGAGGCGGTTGACTACACAACTGAAGACTACCTCTGATAAGAAAGATAGAAGGGTGATTGTAATAGGAAATTCCCTTCTGAAAGGAACAGAGGGCCCAATATGCAGGGTTGACCCTCATCTTAGGGAAGTTTGTAGTCTACCTGGAGCCCGGATCAAGGATATTGCTAGAGAGCTCCCCAGACTGGTGCACCCGACAGACTACTACCCACTGCTGGTCTTCCAGACAGATGGGGAGGAAGTTGCTTCCCGTAGTCTGAGGGGAATGAAGAATGACTTCAAGGTCTTGGGAAGGATGGTGAAAGATTCAGGGGCTCAAGTGATCTTCTCTTCACTCCTTCCCTCTTCAAGTGACGATGTGGGGTGGAATGGGAAAATTCAATCTCTAAATGGTTGGCTCCAAGACTGGTGCTACAGGCAGGGCTTTGGTTTTTTTGATAATGGCTGGTTTTATAAGACTCCAGTCCGGACAGTGTTATGCAGGAAAGGCTTATCTCGCAGAGGCAAAAGGATGCTGGGGCAGGAATTAGCTGGGCTCATTTGGAGAGCTTTAAACTAGCCTCGAAGGGGGATGGGGTTGTAGTTGGGCTTGCCCCAGAGGGGCAGCATTCTAAAACAGATGAGGACCGGGTGGCCTCCTGTGCCCCTAGGGAGAAATTGGTGTGCTCTGCTCGCTCCCTGAAATGCCTGTACACCAACGCGCGCAGCATGGGGAATAAGCAGGAGGAGTTAGAATCCTGTGTTCGGTCGGGAGATTATGATCTGGTGGCAATTACAGAAACGTGGTGGGACAGTTCACATGACTGGAATGTGGTCATGGATGGCTATGCCCTTTTCAGGAAAAACAGGCCAGCCAGGCGTGGTGGTGGAGTTGCTCTCTATGTGAGAGAGCAACTGCGATGTACTAAATTCTGCCCAGGAGCGGATAAGGAACGAGTTGAGAGTGTATGGGTCAGGATCAAGGGACAGGCTGGTAGGGGTGATACTGTTGTAGGTGTCTATTACAGGCCACCAGATCAGACTGAGGAAGTTGATGAGGCCTTCTATGCGCAGCTGAGAGTGGCCTCAGAGTCACAGGCCCTGGTTGTTGTGGGTGATTTTAACTTCCCTGATGTTTGCTGGAAGGACCATTCAGCCAGCCAGCCACAGTCCAGGAGGTTCCTCCAGTGCATTGATGATAACTTCCTCATGCAGATGGTGGAGGAGCCGACCAGGAGAGGTGCACTGCTGGATCTCATCCTCACTAACAAAGAGGGTCTGGTCGAAGCAGTAAAGGTCGAGGGCTGTCTGGGTTGCAGTGACCACGAGATGGTGGAGTTCAGCATCTCGTGTGGCAGGAACAGAATAGCAAGTAGAATTGCAACCCTGGACTTTGGCAGGGCTAATTTCGGCCTTTTCAAGCAACTGCTGAGGGAAACCCCATGGGCAAGACTGCTTGAAGGAAAAGGGGCCCAAGAGAGCTGGATTGCATTCAGGGATTGCTTCTTCCATGCTCAGGATCAGAGCATCCCCACACGTAGGAAGTCGAGGAAGGGAGCCAGAAGGCCTGCGTGGTTGAATAGGGATCTGTTGGGTATGCTCAAGCAGAAGAGGCGAGTTTACAGGTCATGGAAGCAGGGACTGGCCACTTGGGAGGAATATAAGGCTGCTGTTAGAGGATGCAGGAAGGCAGCTAGGGTAGCCAAGGCCTCCTTAGAATTACAGCTGGCGAGAGGGGTCAAGGACAGCAAGAAGAACTTTTTCAAATACATAGCAGATAAAACTAATACCAGAGGCAATGTAGGCCCACTGATGAATGAGGTGGGTGCCCTGGTGGCAGAAGACACAGAGAAGGCAGAATTGCTGAATGCTGCCTTTGTCTCTGTCTACTCTGCTGGAGGCTGTCCTGGGGAACCCTGTACCCCTGAGACCCCGGATGAAGCCAGGTCAATGGAGGAGTTTGCTTTAGTCGATGAGGACTGGGTTAGGGAACAATTAAGTAGTCTGGACGTCCATAAATCCATGGGTCCACATGGGATGCATCTGCGGGTGCTGAGGGAGCTGGCTGAAGTCATTGCTAGACCGCTATCCATCATTTTTGCCACGTCTTGGGAAACGGGAGAGGTGCCTGAGGATTGGAGGAAAGCAAATGTCACTCCAGTCTTTAAAAAGGGCAAGAAGGAGGACCCGGGTAATTATAGACCGGTCAGCCTCACCTCTGTCCCTGGGAAAGTAATGGAACAGCTTATCCTTGGTGCCATCTCAAGGCACATCAGGGATAAGAGGGTCATTAGGGGCAGTCAGCATGGCTTTACCAAGGGTAAGTCATGCTTGACCAACCTCATAGCCTTTTATGAGAATGTAACAAGGTGGATGGATGATGGCAGAGCGGTGGATGTGGTCTACCTTGACTTCAGTAAAGCCTTTGACACAGTCCCTCACAGCATCCTCACAGCTAAATTGAGGAGGTGTGGTCTCGACAACAGAGTAGTGAGGTGGGTTGCAAACTGGCTTAAAGAGAGAAGCCAGAGAGTGGTGGTCAATGGTGCGGAGTCCAGTTGGAGGCCAGTATCTAGTGGAGTGCCTCAGGGGTCAGTACTGGGGCCAATATTATTCAATATATTCATTAACGATTTAGACGAGGGAATTGAGTGTACTATCAGCAAGTTTGCTGATGACACTAAGCTGGGAGGAGTGGCTGACACGCCAGAAGGCTGTGCCGCCATCCAGCGGGACCTGGACAGGCTGGAGAGTTGGGCGGGGGATAATCTGATGGAATTTAACAAGGGAAAGTGTAGAGTCCTGCATCTGGGCAGGAACAATCCCAAGTTCCAGTATAGGTTGGGGCATGACCTATTAGAGAGCAGTGTAGGGGAAAGGGACCTGGGGGTCCTGGTGGACAACAGGATGACCGTGAGCCAGCACTGTGCCCTTGTGGCCAGGAAGGCCAATGGCATCCTCGGGTGTATTACAAGGGGGGTGGTCAGTAGATCGAGAGAGGTCCTCCTTCCCCTCTACTCCGCCCTGGTGAGACCCCATCTGGAATATTGTGTCCAGTTCTGGGCCCCTCAGTTCAAGAAGGACAGGGAACTGCTGGAGAAGGTCCAGCGTAGGGCAACAAAGATGATTAAGGGAGTGGAGCATCTCCCTTATGAAGAAAGGCTGAGGGAGCTGGGGCTCTTTAGTTTGGAGAAGAGGAGAGTGAGGGGTGACCTTATTAATGTTTATAAATATATAAAGGGTGAGTGCCACGAGGATGGAGTCAGGCTCTTCTCAGTGGCAAACAATGATAGGACAAGGGGCAATGGGATCAAGCTGGAACACAAGAGGTTCCACTTAAATTTGAGAAAGAACTTCTTCTCAGTGAGGGTAACAGAGCACTGGAACAGGCTACCCAGGGAGGTTGTGGAGTCTCCTTCCCTGGAGACATTCAAAGCCCGCCTGGACACATTCCTGTGCGACCTCACCTAGGCGTTCCTGCTCCAGCAGGGGGATTGGACTAGATGATCTTTTGAGGTCCCTTCCAATCCCAAACATACTGTGATACTGTGATACTGTGAGATTTGTTACAGTATGTGCATTTAGAACCAGATCTAGAGACTCAGAATGTGTCTGCTGGAAAGGGTTTCTATTGCATGATGTTTATGAGCATTGAATGTAAAGATCTACTTCATAATTCACACAAGTCTGTTATCCACTATTTTCACTTTGTGACTTAAATAATGTATGTAGTGTACTTTCCAAGGAAACATCCACAATAAATCAGGGCTAAATAAGACAGCCTAGAAAATGTTATTCCTGTTTCTTTTGGAAATCTGTTTGTCACATTGTTAATAAAAATACTGTTTCCTCTTCCTTCACTATCAATGTCAGTGGCAAGTTTTCCCTTGAAACAGTGTCAAGATCTTGTTCTAGTCTTTTCTGGATAATGATGTATGGACTTGAAGTGAAGAAGAGCTGATTTGAAAAGATCTAGCTTTTTCCACAGTATGTAGAAGATCTTAGAAGAACAGGCTATTGCACAACTCTCAGGCTTCTTAACAGCTTCTTACTGAACAAGAGGGGGGTGGCTAATCTAAAGCTACACCATCTTGGGCTGGCCTTGTCGCAGCATGAATGTGGCAGCTGCCTAAATAGCTTTTCTTCTAAATTTTCAAAGTACAAATAAAGAATGAACATCTCTTTCAGCTTGCACAGTTAAGTAAGCATTGTAAGCAGATGTTTTTTAAGACTTGAAATTTATGGTAAGAAGTGTTCATGAAAAGGTGTAACTAGTAGCCAAGGAGATGGATATTACAGAATCATATTACCCTTTGTTTCCCTCCCCATCCCTACAGATTTATGCAGAAAAGAGCAGTTTGGTCAGAAATTGCTGAATAGCTGTTGAGATGTAAGGACAATACAGAAAAAGTATCCTCACTCACCTGACTGGAACATGAACGAAAAACAACCATGCATGTGTTCATGGCATCTTCTTCACTGACCCAGCTTTCGAAGAAAGATCTGCTGTGAGAGAACTTAACTGAAACTTCTGTTTTCATACCTTTTCAGATTTCAGTAAAATTCCTAACTGATTTCCTCTAACTTATGTCTTCCCCAGGCAAGAACAATGCCATTAATGAAGGAACTATTTGAATTGTTTTTGCCAAGTTATAAATATAAATATTAAAAGGTGCATTGTTTGCATTCATGTAATGAAATTCTTGGCTTTATGGATTTTTATCCTCTGTTCCAGGCTGTGATTTGGAGGACTGCCTTTGTGCCTGTGGTACAGAAGAATGAAGTGACTCATTTGTATCCCCACAGAAAGCTGAACTAGAAAATATGAAGATCCACAGATTCTCAGGTCTGTGCAAACATTTTATAGACTTTTAGACTCACAGACCTATAGAATTGTTTAGACTGGAAAAGACCTATAAGATCACCAAGTCCAACTATTAACCTACCACTGCCAACTCCACCACTAAACCACGTCCCTACCATTTCCTTGACCTTATGAGAACTATAAGCATGTTGTGGCTCTACAAGCCCAAATCTCTCTGGCTTATTTCTCCTCTTTTTCTGTTGTGTTTTGTTTTGTTAATAGGATTTGTTTGGGTTACCTTGTCTACATTAGATTCTGGTAAAGACTAAACCCTGCCCTTTTTATTTGAGAAATATTTCCTCCATGATACATCCCTTTCTCTGCTGATCTGTTCTCCCTCCTCCTGTTAGTTCCATGGCCTTTTCTCCATCATACGAGCTGGAAGAATCACAGAATGTTAGGGATTGGAAGGGACCTCAAAAGATCATCTAGTCCAATCCCCCTGCTGGAGCAGGAACACCCAGATGAGGTTACACAGGAATGTGTCCAGGCAGGTTTTGAATGTCTCCAGAGAAGGAGACTCCACAACCTCCCTGGGCAGCCTGTTCCAGTGTTCCGTTACCCTTACTGAGAAGAAGTTTCTTCCCATATTTAAGTGGAACTTCGTGTGTTCTGTTTTGAACCCATTACCCCCTGTCCTACCACTGGTTGTCACAGAGAAGAGCCTGGCTCCATCCTCGTGACACTCACCCTTTATATATTTATAAACATTAATGAGGTCACCCCTCAGTCTCCTCTTCTCCAAGCTGAAGAGACCCAGCTCCCTCAGCTTTTCCTCATACGGGAGATGCTCCACTCCCTTGATCATCTTGGTGGTTCTGTGCTGGACTCTCTCCAGCAGTTCCCTGTCCTTCTGGAACTGAGGGGCCCAGAACTGGACACAATATTCCAGATGGGGTCTCACCAGGACGGAGTAGAGGGGAAGGAGGACCTCTCTCCACCTACTAACCACCCCCCTTCTAATACACCCCAGGATGTCATTGGCCTTCCTGGCCACAAGGGCACAGTGCTGGCTCATGGTCATGCCATGAACAGCCCCCACCATGCTGCTGTGTGGTTCTGAGTTGCTCCATCACTTCCCTGGCATGTTTCCTGGCATGTACATGGATTTCTCTGCAGGCTGTCTCCCCAGCCACTCACCCAGACAACTTCCCTCTCTTTTGTCCAGTGGTCACTGATCTGCCTCACTGCAGGGACTTTCATTCCATTATAAATTGGAAAAATGAATAGGTGCATTCAAGTTCTTCTAACAAAATGTGCCCTAGTAGTCCCTGATGTGGAAACAAAGCATTGTCCTCATCTCTTCCATCTCAGAGGTCTTCTTGAAGGCTTGCCATCTTCAAGTCTGGGAGCTCAGGACTAAGAAGGGTTGCTAATTACAGAGAGTCTGACTTCCTGCATATTAATAGTACATTCTTCCTCTTTCAAAGGAAATGACAACTTTCAGAAGGGCCTCCAGTCTTCACCAGGAAATCTGAGACATGATGTTTCCATTACACAGTTTTGTGAATTTGTTCTAGCATTTATTCACGTGCTGTTTAAGAACAAGTACTTATTTTACTTGGCCAGCTTTCAGCTCCTGGTTCTTGCAGCACTAGAGAGCATTGTGGGATCCAATATGTTTCTACTCCATGAATAATACATGAAAGACCTCAAAGGAAAGGATTTCTGCTTTGGGATCAGAAAGCCTTATCTGGCACATGGAAGTACAGTAATGGTCTTCTAGCTGAATCCTCTGAGTTTTTTGCTGGTTGGCATTAGAATGTACAGACAGCTTTAATACAAGTGGCACATCATGCTACTAAACCAACAGTGGGCATGTTCTTATAAAGTCCTGGGGCTATGGGTTGCGTAAGAGAAAACAGCTCCACTCTTTTGAAGTTGAAAGACTATTCTTTTAGGACCCTCTGTTAAGGAAACAGACCTAGTGTTGTGTTTACTTAGCAATATTGTGGATTTTTCTCTCACTAACCTTCCACTGGTGGAAGCCCTGACTGTGTTTCATTATATAAGGTGTCTACCACTGCTACTACAGAGCCTATTTCTAACATAAAGACAGCATTGGCTTAAGAGTAGGAGTTCTGAGGACTAGATACTACTTTTTAGCTCTTTGATTTTCAACGAAGCAGGGTGGGGAATACAAACAGGAAAAAAAGTGCAGAAAAAGTCACGGGAATACAAAAGCACACAATGGAAGAAACAAATGTAATGGTGCTTGTGTTTCAATTATCTCTTTATATTTAAACTATAAAACTATTTTAAAATGTCATTCTTTATCCCACTAGCATTTTATAGGTAATAAAAACAACACAACCCTTGCCAGAATATTTTTTCAGCGCTAGCTTATATACAGCAAACCAAGAAATGTAGATCCTAAGGCTTTCAGTAGCTGTATCTCTCCCACCATTCTCATGCCAATCCACTCCTGCTGGTGTTACTACAGCTGCAATGAAATGTTAAACTCGGCAAGCTGCGTGTGGCATAATATGTTAGTTTCACTTTCGAGAGGAAGCAGAGAAGTGGCAATTCCAAGTAAAAGCAGCCTCCTTTGCAATCTTCTCAGCTTGCTTCCTCTGTTATTTACTGAACAGTAGCCTATCCTTAAATCAGTAGAATATTTATTTCTGTTGCCTGCTGCAGCACCTCGTCTGCACAAACGGTTTCCCATTTTCACCATATCTGCTGACCGAAAATATTTCCAGCTGGGCTTGCTGGTACCTTTAGGTTTTCCACCTCTGTTTGACTCAATTGTGTACCGGCAGAGGAAGTGAGAGAGAAGATGTTCAAAACCAGGAGGGATGGACTCACACGTCTCATCTCGGAGGACCACGGTTGCCCCCCAGTCCTAGTGGTGTCAAAGGTGGCACCATGGCTGCAGGACATTCTCCTGGCTTCTCTGGCCCTGGGAATGCCAGATGCAACAGGGTTGACACTGGATACGACATTTAGCAAAAAACAACAGAAAACAGCTTTCCTCCATTTCTGTGGATGAGGACTAGTTCTCTTTCAAGCGATTAGATAAACACTTCTAATTGTTTTGATCCTTCACATAAATCTACCTTGGGAATGGCATATTTTGCAGCTACTCTCTGCAAGGATCTAACTGAGTTAGCCACTGTTCCTGCCTCAGTGATATCTTTTATAACCCCATGGAAGGCAGGTTGGAAAGCTGGGTAGCTAGTGGCATATCCCTTTGCCTCAGGGAGAACTTCCACGCTTAATTTTGTGTGTTCACCTCATTGTGAGGGAACACTTGCTGGAACTGCTTATCTGAAGATCTTCCTCTCCCAAGAAGAGGAGTTTGTGGAAGATATTTCTAGATCCTGAAACACTCTCCCTGAGAGGTCCAATATGCAGTTTATTTCCATTACGCTACAAAAACTGGAATGAGGAACTGACATTTTTAAACGTAATAGTTGCTGGTTACCATTTTTTTGGAAATAGGAAATGGAAACAGCTGAATTTGATTTATTGTTTTAATTACAAAGAAGAGAACTAACTAATGTGACTTGAGTTCAGAAAAAAGGAGGAGAAAAAGACGAGTGACATAGGTTTGACGTTGTTTGTACCGACGTAATTCCGGAGCAACAGTGAAAGTTACTAGTTAATTAAAACTGTGTAGAGTCGGACCCTACAATTAATTAATTAAAGCAGTATTAAGTGTTGGTCTGTGGGACAGACCTCTCTCTTTTTAGGAAGCCTTTCTTATCTCATTTGCACAAATACCTGCAGGGAACCTTTTTGAATCCAGACAGGGAAATTTACTTCTTCAAGAAATCCTGTTGCTTCTGCTAGTTTTAACTGAAATTGGCCAAAAGATTAAAAAGCAAAAGAACTATGCCAAAGATACTTAATAATTTATTTTTAGTCTAAAACGTTTTGGAGTTACAGTTTTACCAGTGTGCACATTTGATACCAATACAGATATCTAGATGTTTCCTGAAATAACTTACTTTTTCAGAAATATTGATAAACATCTCATACTGACTCTCATTTGAGCAACAATCACTTAGCACTTCTGAAATATCAGCATGATGCATATTTTAATAATTTTATTTCAAACTGAAATATGTTTCTGATTTTAAATTAAACTCTGCTCATTTCTTCCCAGGACTGTGAATCGGAACACAGCGTACTATTACTTTGTATTATCAACCAGAAGCAAAACTGAATGGAAACAAAAGTGAAACTCGGTGTCTCTGCTTCACTGTCTAATACTAAGATGTGAATAATAAGTGGAAAAAATAACAACAAATGGAATGTTTCACTTTGAATTTACTATAAGCAATTTAAAGACTTTTTCTAAAAGTTTCTTCTTAATGTATTTCTGTGTTTATTACGGGTTCTTGCTCTTCAAGGTTTCTGGTGATTGATATGAATACAGTAGGCAGTTTGAAAAATGTACTAGATAAACTTGGTTCAGGTTTATGACATTAACTTCCATATTGCATGCAGGTAGCCTAGCAATTGTATCTTAGTCATACATAAAAATGAAAAAAAATTGAAAAATATTACTAAGGCTGAGCTCTCCAGTGTGAAAATAGCAAAATTTCAACAGTTGACCTTCAAGAGACTTAGTTACCCTGTTTTCTATTGTGTTTTGTCCTGTTAGTTTCCAGTTGTATCACACTCGCATCCTGTCACGCTGGCAAAAGCAGATTAAATTACATTAACAGATTGAATAATAATAAAAAACCCCAACAGGATAAGAAATTACTAACTGAAATGAATTTATATAAACATTAACTTTTGAAGCTTCCTGATTTTCACAGATAAGTCCTGCCAAACAAGTTCAGGAAGGTTAACTTTCCGTAGTAATGCAAAGCAAAAGCACTCTGATAGAGGTGCAGTTCATTCAATTTAAAATCAGATTTCATTAATCAGTATATATTTAACTTCTAGAAACCTTAATTTGAAAAATCCCTAACATAGGTTTCCATCTAAATATCCACAGGTATCTTGAAACATAAGAAAAAAATCTAATACATGTAGAAGTGTAAAAATATTCATTTCAAATAATAGGCATTTGCCACAATCTGATGCCAGGTCCACCCAAGTAATTATGCAGAACTGAACACTGCATAGGATGAATTCCCGGAGAAGGTATTTACATGAACCTGGAGTAGAAACTTTTTTAGTTTGGGTTAGAGTACTTCTGGTAAAGTTTTGAGTCCAGCTAAATGTTTGGAAACTCCAAAGCTGAAAGCAGCAATATTAGTTTGAGTATATGAGGGAAGTGGGCTGTTTCCCATGTTTGACTCATTTAAGAAAGGCTGAGGTGATTTTGCTTAGATTTTTCTGAAGAAAAATACACAAACCCTTGCTCCTCCAAAATCTGTCACAAGAGGTACGCCAGTTAGTCAAGTTCCCTACTCTGAAGGCATTTTCAAATACTTTTTGGTGGTGAGTTATAATCTGTTTTCCTAGGTAGATGCAGGAAGACACAATTATAGCTCCTCTTTATTATGAATATAAATACATTTAATTTGTATAACAGTATAGATAAAACATATATGAAATCATATATCATTGTGTTTGGCCACCAGTTAAACACAGAGGACATCCTGCTCTAAAAATTAAATAGACTTGGGGAAAAACACAAGAAAATAAAACAAAACCTATGCAACCAAAATTTGATTAGGGAATAAAGTGTAACTCAATGGAGACCTGTATGATAGATTCCAGAAACATCTGTATTGCAGTCACTAGGACTTCTGACTGCAGAGCCACTGGCAAACACTGTGAGCTAAGGTTTGTAGTATCCGCACTTCAATGTTCTCCTTCAACTCAGGTTGCAGTTTTATTAATTTTGGTTTGTTTCATTCTCTTAGCAGGTTTTGTTACAGGAAAACCTCAGGTTTTTCTTACTAACTCTTCCTCAGTGGATGGTACTAGCATCCGTATCTGTTTACTCTGACACTAAGCAAAAAGCTCTTAAAGTCACGGTGTGACAGTAAATTTGTGGTTCCCTGTAATGCCATTTATACCAAGCCATTTCCCATCAGTGGACTGCATTTCAAAATATATTTTCAAGGAGTTCTACAGTTAAGATAATTGCTTGCACTCACTTGCCTTCCTGCTTTTTCCAGCTACATAACTCTTGGCTGCATGCTAGGTTTTACTTGATAATAGGAGAAAGGCACGTGTTCCTTAAAAGGAAATCCCCTACTGCTCCTCAGTTGTGACTCAACTAACTTGGCAAGAAACTAATTTACTCCATCTCCAGATCAGATCCACACCAACCTGTGCTGAGCCACATAGATGAGAAGGTTCAAAGGCTTGGAACATTTAACAGAGCTACGGCCAGTGCAGAGGTTAGTGTGGGCGTTGCTGTTCACGAGGCAATCAGCTTCATTAAAGAGTAAATTAAAAAAATTACTTCAGCTTTCTCTATTTGCAGAAAGCCTATCAGAAACTACTGAAACCAACAAAACCAGAGTAACTCAATTTGAAAGATACAGATGAAAATCGGATGCACTACACGTGGTCCATCTGTGTATATGTTACCAATATAAGTAAGCACTACAGGAATACCACGTCATTTTTAATGTAAGTTTTATTGCCACTGCACATCCAGCTCACACAGCCCCATTATACAAACCACGAAATCTGCCAGGTAGAGCACTCTTCCCGGTCACGGTAGGCTGGATAAAGTGGACTTCTTCACTGTCTTCTTGTATTGCTTGGAGGGAAGCCGAGAAAACTGCTGGAAGCCTCTGGAGAATGCTGTGGAAAGGAAATCAGCAGCTACAAAGGAGGGGGGAACATTGACTGACTTTATTCCCCTCTGTTTCATAGAAGTCCTTACACTGCGTCACTCACTGTAGTGTCTGAGTGCTTTTCAGTTGCTCAGCAATTGAACTAATGCTTGTTCTTGCAGGTTGTTTTATTATTTTTTTTAATTTTATTTTTATTTTTTTCCTCTGAGATTGTCGTATCATGCAGCATTTTGTACCTCATCAAGAACACAGCAAGCTCTTAGAGAAGGTAGTATCAAAGAAACACCTCTTCTGCCAGGAGCAGTGTCTTGGGTGGAATTTAGTGTTTGGGGAAGTACATCTTCCATTCTTAGGAATCTGCTCCAAAAGCAGCCTCTGCAGAAATGGATGGTAGGCTTTTTTTAGGTGCTCTCTGCTATCTCTGAGAGGAACAGTTATCAGGTCTAGAAGAGGACACACACCCTCGGGACCATCAAAGCCAGGAGATGGCATTTTTTCCTAGGTTTGTTTGTTTTTTCCAAAGTGGATGAATTGGAAGTCTGTCCTGTCCAGAGCTGCATCATATGCAAACCTGCATTTACCGGTGTCTGCTCCTCTTTTCTCCTCCAGGAAAGTGATATTCACTTATATCGCTCAAGGAAATAGGTTTCAGAGAATGGCTATAAATAATGAAAAGGTTTTTTTCAAGAGTGTTCTTTGTGCCATAAAAAAACATGTGTTTTTAACAAAAATATGCTTTTCTCTAAGGCTGGGCCTACACAAAGAGGAGAAAAACTATTACAACATATGTACTTACCTTTAAACATTAAGAATTTTACATCCTGCTCCAAAGGTAGTAGGAAACGTGAAATACATGCGGGCAATTTGACTTCATAGATTTTACTTAAAAAGTAACTCCCTTGGACTTGTCCTAATACATGAAGGTCTTGCAAATAATTCCTCCATCCTGACTATAGAATGCACTTTGATTTTAATTTCAGCTGAAAATGACAAATCTAAATCCAACTATGAGAATTTTTGAAATAACCACAACAAAACTGCTTCTATCATTTTTAGCTGTTTGAATATGAAAATGAAAAAAAAAAAATCTATTTCCTGGTCTGTATGCTAATCTCAGAATGTGGAACACATAAGTAATCAGGAAAGAAAAACTAAGCCTCTTGCACAGATGGCAAGTTTTGTAACTTGCTTGGAAAAGCAAACTAACTCTGAAGGGAAGTTGTTACAATAGTTGTAAAAAATAATATTTTGTGTATAATTAGTGGTATTTTTGTCCATTATTTGGGGGTATGCCTACTAAATTTAGTGGTTTACATCCTTATTTAATTTAGGCCTGTGTTACTACACCTTACATATATATGTCTGACATGGTGTGAAAATGTGAAATGTAAAAAGGATGTAGATACATGAAGAATAAGTTCCCACGTGTCAGCAGCTGACACTTGTACCCAAATGTATTAACATGCAAATGCTTGGAGACCTTATGGTCATTTGGCAAAGAAAAAGGAATGGGAGATGCATAAATGGTAATAAGAAGCAAACCTGAGATGCTGACAGTTTTGTGGTGCAGATGCCTTTGAAAGGACTAGTTAAAAATTAATCAAGTAGCAGGAACACTGTTGAAAATAACGAACAACCCTAAGCAGACTCGTAAAAAAGGGTATTTCACAGGGCAATAGTGTTTCTTGCTATACAAATTGTTTAATTATAATAGAAGACAAACAAAAGTAAAATGCCTGGTATCATTAGACAAGCTGTAATGTTTTGAGTCCTAATTAAGACTGGCCTTTCATAAGCTCATCAACTGATGGTGTGCTTTATCACTCAAGAGTTTGGCAAGTTTTGAAGGTCCAATTAAACCTGACCCTAACAAAATGTTGGAAGTTAATTATACAAGGAATTCTCATCTATTTCAGTGGAATTCTTTGTATAACATTTGCAGGGTTCTGCTCACAGAGATCTTGATGAGCAGAGTCTTAACTTTGCAGTGAGCACAAACAATGTAATATACTACTCTCCCCCTCTTTTAAGTGGTCTGGATACCTGTGGTATATTAGGTGATTATATTTTGGAGGCATCAGATTATTTTTATTTTGTAGTTTTTTCCTTTTCCTGTTCATGAGAAGTTTTCAGTGTCACTGCAGTATATGCTTGTGTGAATTTTCCACATTGCAGCCTGGAAAGAAATATTAAAAATGAAAAGTAAATCATTAGAGGATGTAATACCACAGAAACTTTCTATGAGATTGGAGGGCTGATACACTAGAAGAAAACATTCTATAATTGACTTTATTTCAGAATCACCAGGTATCCTTCAAACTGCACGTTCAAGGAATCAAATACACAAAGTAATCAATGTGCACACCAAGTTAAATTCTAGTTCTGAATTGGCCTAGATTTCATTTTCTGTCAGATGATAGGCCATGGTTATACCTTTTCTTATGTGCAAAGAGAAAGAAACCCACATGTAACACTGGAGAAATGGCAGTGATAAGCTTGTCCTTAAAGAATTATATTTTGACAGTACAAAATTGTTAGCTGACTTAACAGCTTGCCTTGAAATCAGTGAAACTTACAAGCATGAGTCTGCTGGCAGTTTTAAGACTCATTATCCATCACACTTACACGCTTATTAGTCCTTCCCTGTCCCAGCTTCTGTTCTTTGTCTCTGATACAGGCTCAACAGTACCCATTTGTAGGTCAAGTCCTCTGGCTCTGGTGTTCTTTACTTAAATTGCTCATCTGTGAGAGACAACCTCGTTCCAGAGCTTTCAAACGAAGCATGTTTACTCAGCACGGACAAGAAAATAAACAACGAACTCACCATGTAAGAAGCTGCAAAAAAGTGTACAAGGTTAAAATTGTGCGATAAATCCTGGGAGCGAGGACAGAACTAGCACAAACATGCACTGCTCAAAAAAACCCGTGTATTTTTCCTTTGGCCCAAGTAACACACACACCACTGTGAAGCGAGACCACAGCAAGGATGCACTGCTTTTGTTTACTACGGCTTAACAAGGCGAGGTCTGTCCCTCAAACTGGCGCTTGCTGGTCCAAGGCCCTTTACTTCACTTCAGCTTCCGCCTCACAGCGGCTCCCGCTGCCCAGGGCAGACAGAAACCTGCGGGAGACAAGCAGCCCTTGTTCACGCAAGGACGGGGGGGCGGGAATACCACGGAAAGCGGCACCAGCTCGCACGGGCGAAGCTACTCTTCCCGCGCTTGCAGCCCCCGGTCCCCTCTCTGAGGCCCCCGGCTCAGCTGCTCTGTGCTTGCCCTGCGGGCGCTGCGCTGCCGGCAGCCGACGGGGCTGAAAACCGGCCCTCACGACGGGTTCCCTGAGGCGAGTGACATCCTACCAAGGAGCGGCGGGGCCGAGGGGCGAACACCCCCGCCCCGGGAGCCTCTCCGGCCGGCACAGCAACTCCCCTCAGCCTGCGGGGCAACGCGCCTGCCGCGCGTCGCCTAGCAGTTACGTGATGACGCAACGGCGGGAGCCTCGCGGCTCGCGTCCCGCCCAGCGAGAGGGCGGGGCCGAGGCAGCGGGCAGAGCGCAGAGGGCGGTGGAGGCGTCGCCGCCGCGTCCAGCGGCGCCGTGCATGGAGAGGAGCGGCCGCCGAGGGGGAGCTGCCTGCGCGCCCCACTTTGCCCAGCCCAGCCCAGCCCAGCCCTGCCCTGCCACGCTCTGCACAGCCGTGCCCAGCCCAGTCCAGCCCTGCCCAGCCGCCGCGGGGTGAGTGGGGCCAGCGCCACCCCGCGGCCGTTGCCCGCAGCGGACGGGGGGGGTGAGTAGGCGGGGAGGCGAGTGGCCGGGGTGGCGGTCACGCCTCAGCGTGTCCCGCGTCCTGTCCCACTGCGGGGGAGCTGCGCCGGGCGGCCCGAGAGCCGCGTGTGGAGGCTGCGCTGCCCGGACCTCACGGCCTGTGAGTGCGAGGGGCCGGGGGTGCGCGGCGTGGTGGGCGCTGGGCAGCGGGGCCGGGCGGGGGCTGGCGGGCAGCGCTCGGCGGGACAGCCGCGCTCTGTAGGCCGTACCTGGGAAGGGAGCGGGGCGGAGGGGCTGTCGTTCGGCACGAGTGGCTCTTGCCTGGTGGCGGTGTGCGGGTCACCGCTGCGTCCCCCGCGGCGAGCACGGTGCCCCCGGGAGGCTGGGCGGGCCGGGGGGCAGCTGGAGCCCGCTGCGGGCAGCCGTGCTCCGCGGAGCTGCCGTGCGGTGTTTTGCTGCGAAACTTCCTCGAGAATACTCATTTGAGCCGTTAAAAAAAAAAAAAAAATTATAAAACCTCTCTTTGCAGAAGGAGGGCAAACTGTCATAGAAGCGTCTGTGGTTTTCTCTATCCGTCTGTGTTGAATTTGTTTCTGGCTGGGGAAATGTTCCATTAGATGTGGGTTATGAATTAGTGAATTTCTTTTTTTTTTTTTCACAAGAGAATATATATATATATTTTAGAAAGGAATTGTGGATAAAACTTTTTTTTTCTTGTGCAACTTAAGTCTAATGAGAACCTAATTGGCGCTGTCTTCAAATTTCCCCTTCTCACCTCTGTAATCTGTAACAGGTGAGAAAATACACCTTCCTTTGGTTGTTCTTAAATTATTTGTTGCCAGAGAGACACAGACTATGTTCTTTTTGGTTGCTGAACAGAAGAAAGCATAATAATAGGATTGTGATGGCTGCCTATAGTTTCAGATGTGATTTTGCACTTGAGATTAGTTGTTTAATAGTCACTATTTCTGACATAGCCCTGTACAGCTCTCCAGTTTATCTACTTCTTCATTGGTTCTGTTGTTAGTCGAATTTAATCTCTCTCTCTCTCTAAATATATATATATATAGATAGATAGATAGATAGATATGTAGTTCAGGTGAGAAAGAAATATTTCTAGAGTTAGCATTTTGTGGAAAATGAGTATTGATAGGAGATAGTAGAAAGCTTATGTGCACTGTTAAACAGGGTAGTTTGGATCAGTTTTATGGATTAATGTTTTTTTTTCTTTCTCCATGTCCATTCTTCCTAGTAATCGATACGGGAGTAATATTGTACTGATGTTCCTTGGGCATGCCCATTTATCTTCCCTGGTTAGGGTTGATGACAGGAGTTTGAGGATTCAGTAGGAACACTGTAGCCATCAGTGTCTTCTCTTTGACAAGAATGAGTCCCAAGTGACTTCAGTGGTGTCAGTGGAGAATTTTGTAGTAAACAACTTCAGTATTATACTGTGAAATGATAGGGATTTAAAACAGTGGTGAGCTTTCCAGAGGAGCCTTAAATCTGAGCTATTTATAAAGTTTTTCATTTTCTTAAGTGCCAACAACAGCAACATAGGGAAGAAACTGCTGGGAGGGGAAGTGTAATGAGCAAGAACTTTACAGAACGCAGAAAATGGTTCAACATTCGTGTTCATCAAATCAGATTGACGGGAACTGGAGAATGGAAAATGAAAGGAGACTGCTGCTGCCTCTCACGTGTAGCTGTTGAGAGTGGTGATTGGGCTAATGAAAAACAAAGCTGAAATCTCTATAGAATATCCATTTCTAAACTGTATTAGATTAATGTTATGCATGACCACATACTACTGAAGTAGTCACTTGTACTAGCAGTGGCATCTTCTTGCTGAAGTTGTAGGAAAAACAGTTGCTGAACAGGGTTGTAATTTTTGCCGTTGGTCTTTATCTCAACTCTGGGGCATTTTTACAGTGTGACTTTATGTAAACAAAGAGCTGAGTGATGATTTTTGGAGTTACAGGAAATGACCTAGCATCTCAGCGTAAAGAACCTTAAGAGGGAAATAAACAAGATTCAGAAATATAGTAGTATTAAACAAATACATTAATTAAATGGTCTTAGGGACAAAAGGGAACTACTATGAAAAGTTAAAAAACTTTCACTAAAAAGCAGATTAACATAATTAAACATGCAATAATAATTAAAAAAATAATTAATTATGTTTTGGAAAAAACAACTGTGGAAGAAGGCAACCAAAACTTCCTGGCTTTTTATAAAAATAACTGGATCTTTGGGTAGGAGGTTGAACTAGATGACCTCCTGACATGCTCTTCAGTGTGAATTATCCTATCCTACTGCTGCTATGCTATTATAGGCTAGTATTTCTGTTATAGCATCCCCCTTTCCTTTTAACTAGGCTTCTATGGAAATATTAACGCTGTTATTGGGCAACAGAGTTTTATTTTTTCCATCTAACTTAATAGGGCTGCTGTTTCCAAGGCTCTGACCATGGCTGTGCACTGATTTCAGTGGGTTCCATATGATTTCATGTGTCCACCCACAGGTTTCTCAGCATGAGCTCAATAAGATGACTAATACGAGTAAGACTAGCAAGATCTGAGTCAACATTTGAGCTCAGGCTTGCATTTGTATTTCCCAAACTTGTTTCAGATGTGATTTATCAGAAGGTAAATGAGGAGCTTTCTTTAATTTCTGGATATGAGATTTTGTAGTTTATTCCATAAGGTTGATCTGCCTTTATGGAAACTTGAAAACGAAACAAGAATGTGTCTCCACACTGGAGCTTCTTTATAGCAGTTCTGCTGGAAGAACTGTAATCAGTTTTGTTTGCCACATGCTAATAGATGCTTTCTCTATGTGCTGTATTGATCTAGAGAGTACATTATATCTCTCACTTACATGGGTTTTATGTGTCGCAGTACTGTGAGAGGTACAAGTGTAAGGCATCTTGTTGCTGTCAGTTGCAGCCTGTGAAATGCTGGAAGAAAAAAGGTGATGCCTCACTTCAGTTTTAAGTTCTCTGGGTTATACACTACTGAATGGAGATAGATCTGCTTCACATGGACAATGATATAATCCCCTTGTGTTACTGTGAGTATTGAGGTGTAGCTGATTTGATCTTTAAAAGTAATTCCTAGCTTGCTTTATATCCTGTTGACCTGCACTAGAAAGCTGTTTTCTGTGGAGGAAAATCTAAGTACTTCTTGAGTAGACAAGTAGAGTGACTCTCCTGGAAGATAATTGACCATCTAATTTTTGTTATGCAGTCACTGCATCACACAGTCAAACACAAATATATAAATCTGATTTTTAAGAAAAAAAAAATCCAATGTGATGCAGCCAACTATTGATTTAAAACAAGCATTGTCCTTTTATGATGTGAATTATCTCTGCATCTATGTCTTTGACAGTGAGTTCACAGTAGTATTACACAGTTCCTTTTATTGTTAATAGATTGCTTTTTAATCATGGTTGAACATTTCCTTGTATTAGGAAGAGAGGCATTTGCTCTTGATGTTTTGATTTTCTGTACCTCTGTCCTTCCTTCTGGGCCTTTTTTTTTTTTTTTTTCCTAGTATCATTAGTATTTGTCCATAACTGTAATAAATGTATGAGTTGCTTCTGGTTTTCTGTGTTTTCTGTGATGTCACAAACGACGGTATTGCAGGTGAAATGAGAATGTTTTTGATCCCGTTCTTTGTTCATTGGAACACTTTGGTTCTTGTCTCGTGTGTGCCTGTATTAAGCAGAGATTCTGTTGAACTGCACATCCTATTGCATGGTTGTTTTGTTTATCTGCCTACATTTGGCTTAAAAGTCAATGGCATGTGGGAATAGCTGCAAGTTAATCTTTCAGGAGGTTATTTTTTTGTATTTGTTGACATCAAATGTTACCTGTCTTCTGTGTGGTGTGGTTTTTTTCCGCTTAGCTAGCTCTCAGTTTTGACTCTGTTCAAGTCTCATGTTCACCAGTTATTACCAAAGTTGTTTTTAGATTCCTGTTCAATACGTTCTTAGAAAGCTGAAAAATATGTTCAATGTCAGGCGTAGGAAAGAGAGCTGGAGCATTTTATGGACTTATTAAAGTGAAGATTGATTACTTAGGCTTAGACATTGAAAGTAATTATATACTTTCATAAATGTTTATAGTGTGGTATTTCTTGTTCTGTGTTCATCCCTGTGTAAAACTGTTTCTGATATTTACTTCAGTTCTTGAACCATGTTTGTGGCGTGGAATTTTTTTATTGACAGTCTAATGGAGCTATTTTAGCTGATATTCCCTTTGTCATTTTGCTTAAGTGCTTGAGCTGTTGTAAGACACTGAAATCTACTGCAAGTGTTTTAAATAAATGAATATATATGATCAAAGTGACGTGATTAAAGTTATTTACACGTATAACTGAGGATTTAAAAATGTTTCTTTGTGCGACTTTATTGGTCTTTAAGATTTTTTTTTTGTAGCCTTTAGTAAGAATAATTAGCAAATCAGTTTGTGAGTCTTTTTATTTTATTTTTTTCACAAACTAAGTTATCTTGTTTCCCAAAACTGAATATGGGAACAAGAACTTTGAGATTTTGGGGGTTTTAGTATTGTAGAGGAATAGCGTTAACATAGTCTATGATTGACACTTTGCACATATAAAATCAATATTTTAGAACATGTATGCTTTAAATGAATATTTTACGTCTTTATTCTCAATTACTCTTAGTTGACTACTAGGAGTTTGTAGTTATGAGTGAAGTGTTCATCATCAGTGTATTGTGCTACAGCCTAGGTTTCTAGCACTGTGAGATATTTTTAAAGTAAGAAAAACTTTGCCTTTTGAATGTCTTATTTTGCTACATATAAATATACAGTAAATTTTGTACCTGTATTTCTCAAAACAATTTTAGAGGCCTCAGTTGTTCAAGTGTGTTTGGATTGGGAGCCTTGTTAACTTCAACATGGAATTGAAGGATTGCTTGCGTGGATTAAGCTATAGAGATAGAGCCGCAGGTGCTGTTGTAGCTTCATGATGTGTTTTAAGTGTCCTCTTAAACTGTCTCTGGTGGGCAAGATGTTTCTTTCCTCAGACACTGGAATTTGCTCCTCAGTTTTGTAAACACAACAGCTAGGGCCGTGCTGTGAACTGTATCACAACTGTGGCTCAAGTTAAAGTTTGTTTGTTTTTGTTTTGTTTTGTTTTTTGTTTTTGGAACAAGTGGCACAAGGGAAGGGGAATGGACCAGATAACTTCTTAAGCTGATTTGCAGTGCCAGAGAAAATGTTGTGTAACCGCATCCTGGATAACCCCAAAGATGGACTGAGCTACAAAAGAAATTTTGGGTTCCCAGTGGAATCTGAGGACATGGGATTGCACAAGACCCAGATCCTCAGCTGTGGGCAATAAAACATGTGTCAATCCAACAGCTGGCTCCCAAAAGACTGAGACTTTGGAACTATTCTAACAACTGTGTAAATAGGTGCATGGTTATCTTTTAATTGCTTTGTACCTGGGTCTTCATAAACCTTTGTAACTATGCTGTCTACCAGGGGGTTTGTGGATAAATACTTGTGGTTGCTTTTTCTAAACCTACCTTCAGTTAAAGGTGACTTCAAGGTAGCTGAATAACATTAGGGCATTCTATTCCTGTAAGTCTTGATCCCTAAAACTGGAATCTAGAACACTACAATGGTGTTTTGGGGACTGAAAAGATGATGGAGTTGCACTGAGTTCCAGTGAGTATTTTGTAAGCATGCTTGCAGAAGTTGGGGAGAAGCATTTTAGACTTAAGCTTGTGATAATGAGAATGTAAAACTCTTAGTAGGACTTATGGGCCGTCCGCAAAGCGGGTATCAAAAATAAGCTGGAATTCTCACTGTTTGTTGTTACGCATTGGCAGACCTAAAGCAGTATGATGAAACAGACTCAGGCCAAAGTGGAGAATAAATAAACTAGGAGGTTTATTTGATTGAAGTTAATGAGATTACACCAGTCTAAGTCAGAACCAAATCAACTGGAAGCTATTTCTGAGGTATAGTTTCATGTGTGATTGCCACACACATGGATGTACCTGAAGTAGCTCATATTTCACCAGCTGGAAGCCACAGAAGTGTAAATTGCACAGGACACTGCAAATTTCGTGTAGCTTTTGCTGTCCAAGCTCGCTCAGATATATTAACAGTGTTTGGAAGGATATCTTTAGACTGCAGCAGACTAAAGCCATACCATAGTTTTCATGGGCATCGGTACTTTTCCAAGTCTGTTTTTGAAGAGCTCTGTCACTTGCTCAGACTGATAGCTTATCAATAGTTTTGCCTGTGAACTCACAAAAATGAGTTTTAAACTGACTTTAAAATGGTAAAACGTTTTTACTTTGTTTTGTAAAAAAGGTTGTAATATTTGTCAATTTTGTGGCAGTTCTGTCAGGTTTCATGTGTATTTTTTTAAACTCTTGAGCCTGAGGTAATTTTTGGTTTTAGTAAGCTGATAATATATTATGTCTCTTTTTATTGTTTAAGATATTGTCCTGTGATTAGACGACGATACAACATAGTGAAATAACATTTCTTACAGTCGGGACTTTTTAGAAGAAAATTTGAAGTTTTTCATTACCTGGTAATACAGCAAGTTAACCACATGCTGGAAGACATTGTCTGTCTAGTTTCTTATTCCTGCGGTAGCCTTGTGGACTGCTGTACCAACTTCTGTGAAATATATTTGAGTGGCTTTATGTTTAGATTATTTAGATTATTTAAAGTCATTTCTGGAAACATGGAAAAGCTTTACTTCTGAACAGCATGTAGGGCACTTGGTGCTTTGTATTAATCTATCAAACTACTTGTCTCCTTCTGGTACATCTGAAGTCTGTCTTGTCTAAGAAACCCAGTGTTCTTTTGACTTTCCACAGCTGAAGTATTTCTGACTGAGAATCCCTGAGGAGAAGTGACCTTGAGTCCCCTTTATCATACTGTTAAAGGAATTGGTTAAATCACAGAACGGCTGGGGTTGGATGAGACCTCTAGAGATCAGGAAAAATAGTGGTCCCTTCACACTAAGGGATCATGCAGAAGGCAAACAAGAGCACATCATGTCTGATCTTGGATGCTTAGGTGGTTAATAGAGATGGACAGGATTTATTTAAATTATTGTTTATTTTAAAGAAACTGTTTGGAGGTTGTTATTACAATTCTGCTAAGGCCTAAGTTTAGTCAAATAATGTAACTTTTGATAAATAAAGATACTGTATTCATAGAATCACAAGATAATTTAGTGTGCAGGGAACCTCAGAAGGTTTCTGCTCCAAACTCCTGCCAAAAGCTGGGTTGGTAGCGAGGTCTGAATGGGTATCAAAGCTTTATTCAGTCCAGTCATAAAAACTTCCAGGGATGGAGAGAGCACATCCACTGCTGGACTGTCCTCAGGATGACAGACTTTCTCCTTATATCCTCTCTCAACCTGTTGTGTTTCAGCTTACACCTCTTGTCTCTTGTTCTGTGAAGAGCCTGGCTCTGTCTTCTGAATAAGCATCTTGTTGGTAGTAGAGGCTGCTGTTAGTTTGCCCCAAAGTCTTGTTTTCTCCAGATGGAACAGGCCTCACTCCCCAGTCTGTCCTCACAGGGCCTGTGCTACAGTCCCCGGCTGTGTTGGTGGCCTCTGTTCTGAAGTCATTCGTGTTTGTCAGTGCTTTTTCTGTACTGGGGGGACAGGATTTGGCCTGGACACAGAATTTTAAATTCAAATGAGGTCTGAATATTGGCAAAGTTGTAAAGAAAAGCCAGGACAGTAGGTGGTCAGAGACTTTTCAACAACCAGACAGGGAACATTTTCCTTTCCAAATTTATGTATAAAAATAACCCTAAGATTATGAGATACATTGGTTTTAAACCCTTGAAGGACACCATGACCAGAAACAATCTGTTCAGTTTGTATAATTATAGAGCTTCCCTTCTTTAATTGACTGCTCAGTTTGAAATGTGAAATGTGTTTTGATAAATGTGTTTAGTTATGTAGCATTCCTTTAAAAGTTTGACATTTATTAATGTCAACTGTAGATTTTTTTCTTCAGTTCTGTGTATGTTTTGGTTACATTTCAATTTTCTAAATGCAGTGAGCCAGAAATAAGTTTAAAATTACTGTCTTGAAAACCACAGGCAATGTGCTTGTTTGCATAATAGAATTATTTAAAACTCAAAGTCTGGATAGAACACAGTAAGTTCTATCACTTCTTACATAAAAATGCAACATAATGTGTCTTATTAAAAAAAAAAATAGTACAAATAATTATTTGGCTGCCTTGATGATTAAATGTGCAGAACAACAGCTTAAAAAACAAATGTGCAAACCGAATGATTTTTATTAAATGTTCTCTTCAATTTCAGTCTTAACTTAAAGAAGCTGTTTTAAATGAACGTGAATAAATCAATCTGTTTTGCCCTCAGATTGCTGAGTACTTAATTATACATTTATATTTGATTTTGGTTTTATTTGTTTTTTTTTTAATTCCCTTTGGTTCTGTAGCATTCATGGACTGTTAAGCCAACTAGAACTTCTGGTGTATTACAGCCTTATGTTATGTCAAGTCATTAAACTTCAACCAGTTGAGACCAATGCATTCTGTTTTGCTGGAATGTCTTCTAGAGCTAGTTACAAGGGTATGCCGGTGGGATTTAGTTCTTTTATCAAGCTGGATTCTTGAGTATTTTGATATTTGACTTCCATAACAGTTGCTTTGTAACTGTGTGGACTGAAAATTTCTTATCTTGAGGAACATAAATGTATGATGAATTGATATGCCATTTTTTTGAATGATGTAATGATACCTAGGTTTTTTTTTTCATTACAAGCTTGTACTATTAATATTATTTATTTCTAAATTATTTCTTACTGAGATTTACTGTTATAAGAAACTAATTGTGAGAAATGTGAGAAACTAATTACGTATGTAATATTAGAATATTACTTAATAGTCTTTTTCCAATTCTTTTTATGTTGCTTTTTAAATTTCACATTTCTGCCTCTACTATCAAATAAAGATGAGCTAATATATTAGGCTGTTTTCTTGATTATTCAATGTTAGTTCAAAAGGGGAAAGAAGAAATTTTAAGAAATTCCGAATTGTTAAGCCAAATATCTTTGCCTTAATTCTTTTCCTCAGTTTGAGAAATGTGTCTGGAAGCAATAAGCATGCTTGTATTACTGCTATGGTGTTATTAGCTGAAACTATCTTTGATTATTTTCTGGTTCAAAAGCAAATAAATTTTATCATTTAATTGTTAATTTGTTATAATCTGTTACAATGAATTTAGAATTGTTGTTTGGTGCAGTATCTTTCTCATCTTGACATGATTTCAAGCTCCTCACTGAGCCTTTTGAGAAATAAACAAAACAAAACTGATGGACATCCTTTGCTGTCAGGGAAATAAGACAGGGGAAATCATCCTCCCTGGTAACACATTAAGGAGAAGAACGAGACTAAGGGAACAAGAATAACATAAAAGCCTCCCTGGCAAAAACACATAAGATGCAGCAACAGAGTTAAATGGATTTGTAGACTCATCTGTTAACCTTACACGGCAGGTAGTAGAAAAAATAAAAGTTTTTTAAAATTGTAGAAGTGGACTTTCTATTATGAATGATACTGCACCACATACGAGGTAATTATTTTGAGCCTACAAATAAAAGAAGCCAGTCTCAGTCGAAGACACTGTGGGGAAACATAAAAATCCTTCCTGCTTCTGAATTATTGTATTTACTGTGCTGTAAGAAAATGAATTTTCTGCTTTTTCCATGACAGTAAAAATATTATTGCTTTCCTTCCTTGTAGTAGTGAAGCAGGAGGTGAGCTTATTGGGAGAAGCAGGAACTCAATAGGATTCTGGAAGCAAAATGGCTTAAAGTAAGGAGGGAGCAAGTATGTAAACAGCTTTGTCTCTTCATCCTTTCAGATATCTTTCTGTTCTTTACCTTCTTACCTTCTCTTTATGCTTCTTTTTCAGAACTTTTTTTGTGTGTTTAGTCACATCTCTCCTTATGTAGCTTTATTGCTTTCTTACCTTCTTTCCTCCGGCACCATTAATTAAAAAGACACACTAGCTGTGCTGTTGTTCCCAGAGCCAAGTAGGTTTTAAGACAGCTTTATGATATTGACAATAGTTAAGGTCTGACCTACTTGGAACCAAACTTCAGGGCCCAGGCAGTCAAGTACTGTGTTTTTCAGTTTACTTTGGTGAAACAACTTTTTGTCTTTCTGAACCCATTGCCAGCCTTGGATTTGCTAGACCAAACTCCCCAGTCAAGTTTTGAGCATCTCTGGATGCTCATGCAAATGGGTAGAAAAGCAAATAACCAAAGACCACATTACATAAAATAAATATTAAAATCAGAATCTATATGCCAAATATAGTTATTTTGCAAGCTGGGCTAAACTATGTTAAAATTGTCTGGGAGGCTGGAAAATTGATTTTCAGTTGGAGAAGAACTGTTGCTGGTTTTGAAAAGGAAATTAGTTTTGATTTGTTAGTGAAAGAAACAAATTGCTGATGAAAAACAGGTAGTGAGAAGACTCAGTTCTGTTAGTCTCGGTGGGGAAGGGTGTGGTATTGTGTGAAGTGCGGGGAATAGGAAGAATCAATATTTGGCTGGAAGGAAAAGAGGCTGACAGGTGGCTTGGCAGTAGGCTGGATGTTTAACCTGAAATACAGGGATAATGGCAGGAAGTAGAGATGTATGATGAATGAGGGAAAGAAAACCCACACAGATCAGAGGTGGAAAAAAAGGTACAAGAAAGTGTGGGTAGATGAGGGGTTCTGTACTGGAAATGCAGACAGTACAAGTCTTTGTGTGTGTCTCCAACCTTCACTGTTAATTTACATATTTAATTATTCTAGCATTTGTAGCTGTTGGAAAGTACTGTGTAATTTCAAATTCCAGTGACGCTGATATGTTGAGAATGGAGAAGTCCTTTCTTGTGATTACATTTTGGAAATTTTCTTCTGTAACCTCGGTATAGACAATTGATCTAGAAAAAAAAACGATGCTGGTAGGCCTTTGGGGCTTCTGTTCATATTGTGTTAGAGTGTTTTGCTCACTTTTGATTCACCATGGTTGAAGGCCAGACACTCTGGCTAAATGCAAGCATTAAAGAATTCATAATTTAAACTAGAATTATTTTGAAAATAAATTAGAATTTATTTATCCAGCAAATGCTATATCTAACACATGTGCATGCACATATGCCGTACTTACTTTTCACCTACAGCATTTTAGTTTCTTAATGGTGGAATGAGGAGAAATATGCATTTCGGATTGTGGTCTTTTTCTTAGACCCTCTAGTGGAATAAAGTAGCAGTTTAACAAACCTTTTTGTTTTACCACATCTCTACTTTACTGACACAGATGGTGTACAGAATTAGTTTTGCAATCATAATTTGTGATATCTCCTTTCCTGTTTGTTCTTACATACTTTTATTTCCTTTTATCTGTGTAACGGGTGAGGTTCTTTTCAAAGCATAATTAAAATATCAAAATATGAATTACTATAAAAGACTAGACTGTTTAAATTACTGAAACATTAATAATAATACATGATACTCATAAACACATAATTGTACATGCAGTGTTTACAGTGGAATGTTGTACAATTCTGATGTTTTTTGAAAGGGAATCTTTAGTAGAGTATCATTGCATGGGTAAATATACATTTATCACTATTTAAAACTATAACATGCATTTGTTTCATGGAACATGGTAGTTAATGTAGGTCGCAATTACAAAATTTCACACTTTGAAAATGCAATTAGAACATTGCAAATGTATTATTACTAATACTGCTTCTGCCAGTTTTAAAACATTTGGAAAATATTCTTGGTGTTTAGCAAGTACATCATCAAAACGCTACTGTTGGACTAGTTCACAGAAAGTCTGGCTTTAGTAAATCTCATTATATGATTACAGCCATACTTAAAGTGTTAAATGGTGTGTACAAGTAATGAAAGAAATGGCAGGTCAGCCATGGATTACACGACTGTATGTGAGAGTGTCAGTTTGTTAATTTGTCCATCTTTTCATTGTTGCCCTTCTGGAAATCATGGCTGAGTAAATAACATTATGTTTACTGTGAAGATTACTACGATAATTAGACTTTTTGGAACAAATGCATGATATCTAGACTCAGTAACAACATCATTTGACAACTGCAATTGTGTTTCTATCACACAAAAAGTAGAAGATGGAAAAAAAACCTCACACGATTTTTAGCTTGCTAATAGTGCTGAAACTAATGAAAGTTACACTATAATCTAAACTTGATCATGGTTTGATAGAAATGAAGTAATGTGTAGTGCAGTAGCAAGAAAAAAATGGCAACCCTACCCTTAATGGTAGTATAAAAATGAGTTTTCCATAACATTTTCCCATATATGTTTTCCATATATATTTCTGGAGTTTATATAAGTTTGTAAGCTAACACGTTTCCCCATTATAAGGCAGTCTCTGTGTACAGCATATTTGCAGGTAATCCTGTCTTGTAAAGTTCAGTGGCCACATAATTAGCCTGATCAATAATTTTTACTTTTAATGGATTATTTCTAATTACTGACTTGACAACCGTTATACAAGTAAACATTGCAGATTATCAACTTCAAAAGCAACTTGTATGCTCTTGAGTGATAATGAAATAAAATACTAGAGAGAGCTGGCTTTTTTGTTTTCTACAGAACAGAAAAAACAAACTAAACCAAACCAAACCAAAAAAAAACAACCACCAGAAAACAACAAACCCTAAACCTCTCAAAGGGCCAGAATAAGTTTCCCTAAGGAGTCCTGCTGATAGGAAAGAGGAAATGGGAAGTGGAGAATACCCAAAATAAACAAAGTGAAACAGATTTAAAGTGGGGGATTTTTATAAAATACAGAATCGAGTAGGAGTATAGATTAAAGTGAAAATAACAGAAGAGGGTGTGCAGTTTCTTTCCATTCCTCTTTTTTTTTCCCCCCTCCCCCTCCCCCCCCCCTCCCTTTTGTGTTTTTGATGGTGGGGAGAGGATTATGGTATAGACAAAGACATAAAACCAGAGGAAAAAGCTGAAGGGGATTTAGCTGCCAGCATAATTATGGTACTGCTGGACTGGTGGCTCATCTTGGGAAGTATTTTGAGGTTTTGAGGCCCAGTATATACATGCATTTGTGTGGTAAAGGGAGAAATATTTAGTTATTTGTCTGAGTCACGCTACCACATCGAAAAAGCCCGTGAAATGAAGGGCCAGTAAAGGGGGTCCTCAGCAGCTGAGCAAAGGCAGTACAGACAGGACTGGTCTGAGAGCAGCCACAGTGCTAGGCAGTCAGTTGAACTACGTATGGGACAGTTTTGGATTTATTAAAGGGAAAAGATGTAATGACATTTTGGCTATAGTGGAAAATGGACTTGTTTCAGTCCATTCATCAGGATCTGGGCACCGGCATGTGAAGTGTTTGACTGTATAGCTGTACCTTCCATATTGGTGAGGTAACAGAAGTTTCCCATCCAGTATGCCAGTTACAGACACATAACAACGGAGTATAAAGGAGAAATAGCACTGCAGGTGTTTACTGGTCTTGTTGGCTTATAGAGTAGAATTGCTAGTAAGGGTGACATGGATGTCATTAAGGGGAAGAGATTTGGCATGGCTACGATGAGAAGGGGTGTGGAAACTTGGTGTTACTGTTATCAACACTTGCTACAAACAAGCCTGATAAACAAGAGGAGTGAGATCCCCCAGCAGAAAGCACTGAGGAAAGAGAGGTAAAAAAGAGAAAGCGTTTAAAGTTTTGAGCACTGGCCTGTTCTTCCATGTCAGGAGCCTGACAACAGGTCAGGCTGTGCTGCTGCAGCTGTTCCCGAAGGGCTCCACCAAATGGGGTTTTCAGTGTGGCAAGGGCTCTTTATTTGAGTCAAAGGACAACTGAATTTACTGAAGTTGAGTAACATAGATAGAGAAGGCTAGGAGGTATGTACTCATTGTTTTATTTCTAGTACTGCTGCTGCAGTTATATGGAGTGAACATAAAGCTGACAAAGTCCGTGCACCTATATATACACTATAATTACAGTAGTTGAAGGAATTCAAAGAAATACTTGTTTAGAAAGATACAGGTGGCTGTCACCAAAACACTGATTCTACTATTTTATTGCATTCAGTATAAAATAAGGTTCATACAATCTTAAGAACAACAGAACAATCATAACTGCATATATGATTACAGCCCTTGAAACAGATGAATTTCAAGTGCCTTCAAAGAGGATCTGTGACTGAATCATATTTTTCCTGTATATTTAAAAATAACCACACACCTCTATTCAAAAGTTTCAGTATTATCACTAGAAACCTAGCTTCTGATATTTGCCTAGTTTAAAGTATGCAGCTCTTTTGGGATGCAAATTGAAAATGCCTTAGAATAATATGTAAAAAGCAAGTCAACAATGAAGCGTGTTGGACTCCTTAATCTAACTTGGCTGCAGCTTGTTTAATTTGACTTCTAATTTTTTTGCAGTCAGGATTCAAATACTGTTTCACTGCTTGGTCTTTGACTTCAGTCAAAGTCTTACGAAATTAAAAAAAAATAATTGAATGCTTCTCTATTTTCATTTTGAGCTATGTGGACACAGGAAACAAATATTTTAGTATTACATGACTCAGCTAGTAGCTGAATAAATCTAAGCAGGTTTTATGTAGGAAGAGTTTTTTAAAATTAGATTAATTTCTGAGTTGTTACTGAGGTAATCAGAAGCTTGTTTTAGATAGAAGATACAGCCTTTTGGAGGTAACCAGCAGTACATTTGTAATAGCACCCACTGGACTTGCTACTTTGAAAACACTCCTGTGTAGCAGGTCCTGTTGTTTATTATTAAAGCCTTGAAGTTCTTGGTATAAGTTTAGCAAGCTGCCATGTCCCAGATCTTTCTTGCAATGCAAGTGAAGTGCTGAGAAGAGATATGGGAAAACTCCCATACATTTCCACTTGACTTGAGCCTTCTGAAGGTAATGGAGAGCTAGAGTAGGAGGGTGGAGAGTGTGTGGTATGAAGCAGCTTGTAGTCCTTGCTTGTATTTATTGGCAGATCACATTGCAGAAATAGATAAATACTTTATTGTAGTTGCAAACAGAAGAAAATCCTCTCATCTCAAAACATTTAACAATTAGGAACATTGCTTCCTCACTAAAATGGTTCTTCTCTGAAACTATTTCATTGTGCTGTCAAATTGAGAGTACTTACTTGCTGCTTGATGTAACCATCCCACGACCTGTCCTGGTGAAAAGAATGTTTTTGAATCCTCTTCTGCTCTTCTTCTGTAGAATTCAGAAAGGTACTGTGCATTTTCAGGAATCAGTCTGTGTCTCTACAATAACTTTTTTTTTTTTTCCATCTACAGATTGAATTTGCTGGTCTTTGATGTTACGTGAAGTAAAATATGAGTTTCTCTCATATAGCCTAGCCAAGTGCATTGTACACTACTATGAAACATCCTTAAGGTTTGAGGAGGGAGATTGTCTCATTGTAAAGTTTGGACTGCACTTGCTAGGGAAAAAAAAAAAAAAATCATTAACTCATGTTAGCCCAAAGAAAGTTTAAAACTGAAACAGACACTTTGTTTTGTTGCACAGCAAAATCTCTATGTAGGGTAGAATTTTGGGTTACTATTCCTTCTTTCTTTTGCAGGTCTTGCAATTCTTTTGTCTACTTTTGCAAGTCAAGCTGCTCCAGCAAGTTCAGTGATTCTGTCAAATATGTGTGACTTCAACAGTGACAACAAATGCTTGTAAATGACAGTTTTGTTCTTTGATTTAGTCTTGAATTTTAAGCATTTAAATATATGCAATTTACTGTCTACATAGTCTTCAAACTAGAATAATCTGAAATAAATGTTACTCCTGCAGGGACTATAGAACTATATTCCTGTTTTATATTCCAGCCAGGTGTGTAAAGGTAAAATTGTCTCCACTCTTGGTGACTACCTTCCCTGATTTATATATATATGTGTATATATATATATATATGTATATATACACACACACATTTTTATATATAAAGTATATAGGTAAAATTGAATGTGCATAATGTTGTGTGTGTATAAAGACATACTCTGATCTCTATATATGAGTGGTTCTTATACAGTATGTTTACTGCTCAATTATGTTGAAAATTTGTATTCAATTCATTCTTACTATGCCAGTAGTTATAATAACTACTACTTTCAGGACATACTCAGTTGTTTTCTAGGTGTAGTCTGCATTATTCTTGGGTATCTAACTTTGCATTTTTATCATTAAAATATATTTATTTTGAAAGAATGTTTTATTTGGAAGGGCAGTCATTTTATCTGATTGTGCTATTCCAGTTCAGAGCTTCTTATTAGATCAACATTGGCATACTGAAAGAGGTCCAGTGAAGACCACCAAAGATGAATAGGGGGAGAGTACATTATGTATGAGAGGCTGAGGGAACTGTGTATTTCCATCAGAAAAGTCTGAGGAGACATCTGTTGTCTTCAGCTACCTGATGGGAGGCCTTAAAGAATATGGAGCTGGACTTCTGTTTGAAAGTACTTGGTGTTTGGTTGAGAGACAACAGACAGAAGTGAAAACATGGGAAATTTTTGTTAGATATTAAGGAAAACTTTTTCAGCAGGAAAGCAGTCAAGCACTGGAACAAGCTGTTCAGAGGGGCTGTGAAATAACCATCTTTGCAGATGGTAAAAAAACTTCACTAGACAGGTTTTGAGCCTGGCATATTTTGACCTGACTTTGAGCAGGGATATTGGACCAAATTACCACCATAGGTCCTTTCCAATTATATTAGTCTATGATTTCTTCTGATTAATTATAATTTTTATCAGCCTTTGTTATTTTCACATGTAATAGTAATGACTTTTAGCCTATTTTCTCATACCAAAGAAGATGCTTGATTGAATTGCACCTGTGTATCAATAATCATAACCCCAGGGTAAACAATCCTGCTTGGGTTTGATTCCTTGTTGATAATTGGTTTGAGACTCTAATTAGTGTGTACAACATCTTCTCTAAAGTATGTTTTTCGCTTTTTTCTTGAAGTGGAACATAATGGAATGTGAAGTCGAAATCCTTGCAAAAGCCTGCTGAACCTGTACAGATATTTGGTTAGTTGATGTGTCTTGCTGTGGAAAAAAAAAGTATGTTCATGGCCTTTTTTCTGTATTAGATCTTTTATTTGTAGGCTTTCCTTGAGTTGCTTTTTAAGAGAATATAAGTTCCCAGCCATGAGCCTGCTCTTTCTTAATTCTCTGCTGATTTTCCTGTAGTTTTAGAGAAACTTCAGTTTTCAGTGGTGCATTCATTGAGGGTACAGTTCCATGTCAGTGTTTGACTGGCACACGTTCCCACATATTTCTCTGCACCTGTGCTAGCAATACTGTGTGTAGTGAAAAAATGCAGAGAGCCGGTCCTGTTGAGAAGTTTAAAGTAATCCTAACTGAAATTGGTGTACTGAATGTTGTCACAGTACAAATACACGTGCTGGCATAGGGTAGCCGGTATAAAGACCAGTTGGAAGTGGGAGTGGGACTTCAGCATTCCAGATTTTCGCAGGTTTAAGCTAATGTGAAACCACTGTCCTCCAAGGAGGAATTAGGCTGCATTAACCTTCATATTTGAGACTTAAGTTTTGGTGATGGTAAAATAGGAGTGTGGCTGGTTTTGTGGGCATTCAAAATTAGGTGAGCTGCTTGTTCAACTTAAAATGTAGCTGACTGTTGCAGGTAAATTTGCAAGTAAATGCAGTTAGTTAATTGGATTTTTATTTCTGTGGCATGTTTAGACAACAGGTATATCTCAAATGTCTAGCTTTATTAAACCCTTTAAACTGGAGAAAAAGAAAGCTAGTGTGGAACTTGCTGCCATTTCTAATTTTGTGCTGGTCTGTGGTTAATGTCAGCTCTTGACTGGTACTGTTCTAGATAGTTCTGTAATTTGAGATGGAAGTCATAAATATCCAAAGCCAACATTCTCTCAGTGATAAAATCATTGTATTTGAACATACTTGCTTCTAGTTATTTAAAAGTTTCTCTCCTTTTTTCTTGGGGTTTAAATGGTTAAATGGATCTGTTTATGTACTGAAAAGCTAGCATGTAGAAGAGTTAATCAGGAACACATCCTGAAAGATAAAGAATATAAGGTAAGGTTCCTTTGGACTTAATAAATTGCATGTTGATCCTCTATGTGCTCAAAAGATTTGTTTTATGTTGCAGTAATGGTAACGCTTGCCTCTCCTGCTTCCATGGCTGTGCTAACAGCTCACTTATTTTGATACTGTGGATTGTCTTGGTGATTTCAATGACACCACTTTATATAAGAACTTTTTCAGAACTCCAGCTCTTGAGAACTGTATGATTTTCCTCATATGTTGGCAAGATGTCTTGCATTAGTGTATGAGCATTTAATTAATGTGTGGGTTCAGTTTTCTTGCGGTCTGCCAGTTTCTGTGTGTACCATATATGTGTACCTAATATCTTTATCTTACATTATTAATTAAATGCTGCCCCTACTGCTGTTTCACATAGTCTCTGCTGGATAGTGCCTATTTGAGACACAGGCTTTCCAGTTCATGCAGCTCTCTCTGCTGGTCAACCTGTATAATCAGATGTGCCTTAATACAAGCACAACCAGGATTTTTCCTTTAGTATATGCCTGTCTTTTCCTACATAAGGGTCAGGAGGTGTCACTGGCGATCAGTTGCCTTCCTCTTCAAGTCCTTTCAAGATTTCTGAATACTTAAGTTGTATAATTTTGCCTCACCCATGTTGTGTTCCACTATGCATTGTCCTTGTCAAATAGATTTGCAGTCCTGCCTGTCTCGCTGCCATGATTCGTGGCTTCCCTTGAGAGGGAAGCGGCCTGCTTGGTTTTTTTTTCTTTCTTGCCTAGTTTACCCAGTTATTTTAGTATGGTGTTACTTATAATGGCTTGCCTTTCTTGTGTGATGCAAGGACTGTTCACAGTAGGTATTTTCTTTGTGTCCAAAATTATCTGTCAAATTTGCTGCACTAAGTTTGATTTCATTACTTGGAAGTTGACTTGTTGAGTGGCTTATACTGATTCTATGTCTTCTAAGTTAGCTAAGTTACTATGATTCTCTTTCCCTTCTGGATCACAGAGAAAGAAGATTGCGTAGTCAGTAGGATGGGAGAAGAGAACTGTAGAAAGTGACAAGATGGAAGGAGGAAACAGTAGAAGAGAAAGAGGAAATTATATGGTAATAAGGAATTATGTGGGACCTTAAGGTTAATAATTTTGGGGGAAAAAGGAGTTTCTCTAACTTAATTCTACGACTTGAATACCTTCTGATCTGATGATTTTCATGTTTGAAGGCCAGAGGGATTTTCAGAACTGACAGACATATCTAATGCCCATTGAAATACAGTAATATTTGAGTGATTTTTATATTTTAATTCAGCTAAGTGCCTGCATCCCCGTAAACGTCTGAAAACATGGTAGAAGCTGGCCAGAACATAAAGCAGCCCAAATTTGTGCCATACAATTGACAAGATAGATGAATATCCATCTAGAATATTAATCTAGCAGATAACATCACCTGTCTGCAGATTCCTACAAAACATGTTACTGAGATACTTTTGTTCTCACCAACCTACCCTATGCAATACGAAGTTGTCTTTATCATGCATCTAATGCTAGTTTTGGATGAGAAATGGATTATTATTATAAAGGCAGACGATCCAAATCAGTTCAGTCCCATTCCATGTACTTCACTGCACGTTTCATATATTATAGTATACTTTTATTTGAGTTGTAAGTTTAGTTTGCCAAATGCTGTAATTCCTCTGTATGCGGAAAATTAATTAAAAAGTTCAATCTACT
The DNA here is from genome assembly GCF_037038585.1 of Patagioenas fasciata. Lineage (NCBI taxonomy): Eukaryota > Metazoa > Chordata > Aves > Columbiformes > Columbidae > Patagioenas > Patagioenas fasciata. The sequence continues at coordinate 24,696,607 of NC_092560.1, read as the reverse complement.
TTGCAAATTAGAAGTATCCCAATAGGAGTGTGTTAGCTCTTACTTTTCTGTGTCCTCATTCTTTGCCAGCAGGAATACACATACATTTTGGAAACCTGGTAGTGCTGAGACTTGTATTACTGGTCTCAAAAGGCCAGTAATCATCATCTGCCTTAGAAATTAGCACTGAATATTTCATGCAGTTGAACCTTTGTTGTTTCAACTGTATGAAAGGAAAAAAAAAAATAAATCAAAACCCAACCAAAACAAAAAACAAAAAGCACAAAAAAAAAGAGCATGATTGGTAGGAAAATGAGATGTTGTCAAGGTGCTGTAGCAGTAAATGATGTGGCAATTCATGTATGTTTGGAACAAAAGTAAACATTAATAATCTTAAATGTTGACATTAAATGTCCAGTTCATCTTGGTGTTAGCATTTATCACTTATCAGGAAAGCATCTTTTAAAGTCAAATAATATAGATAATAGAACAGCATACATGTGATTCAACCACCTATCTGTTGTAGCACCCAAACCTAGGACTAAACAAATATACTTACCTAGGAGAAAACAGTAACTCTCAAGTTACTGAGCTCAAGCAGTTGTATGTGTCCTACAAGACTTCCCTGAGTCCATTAGATAGCTTTAATTGTGTAATATTTTCCTTATAAGGTATTCTCCTAGATACAATATGTGTCGGTCCAGCTTCTCAGAAGGTCTAAACTTGGCAGAGGGCTCTGCATTGTGATATACAAATGCAGAACAGAAAAATTGGCTTAGGCTACACAAAAGACAGTACACAGCAAATACAGCTGGGTGAGGAGAAAGGGCAAGGGACAAATAATGGTCACGCTGGCAAGCAGCACTTCAATACCTTTTTAGGTTTTTTTCCTTCTTTTTGTGTGTGTGGGGAAGTGTCAAAATCTTAAGATGGAAATGGAATGCAAATGCATCACTGGTATGATGGATGTTGTATACAAGAGGTTTGTTATTTGAAATGGGAATTGGGACAGGGAGACTGGGTTTCTGCATTCGTCTGGTGGGGGATGAGTAGGAAACAGGAACTGCCAGTGAAGGTGGAAGAGTAGAACAAGAGGGGAGAATGACAAAGGTCAGAAAATGGAATGGAATTAGTGGAAATAAAGAGATTGAAGGATGCAATCAGACAGGTATGTCAATTTGTAACATCATCAAGTAGAGGAAAAGTAATGGAAGGAGAAAACAGTGGGGAAGGGTACACACGTAAGACCATTTAGCAGTTTGTTTGCCCTAGGAAGAAATCAGGACAGGAAGAAGCAGAGGTAGGAGGGTGGAGTCTAAAGTGTAAGTTAAGCAACATGAGGTTCAGTTATGCTGGAGAGAATGTGCCTTGTAAAAGAACCATGTGAGAGAAGAACAGTACATACTGGAAGTTTAAGCTGATCAGTTTCAAGGTGATCCTCAGCTTGAGTGGAAACAAACTCATGGAGATGCTGAAGTGAGGTGAGAGAGTGAGAGGATATGAGGGGGTAGGCAGAAAGGAGGGGGCAGAAATAAAGGGTTGAGCAAAGAGTTTCAGCAATCATTTGACTATATTGAGAAAATAACTGAAAGGAAATTGAATGAGAAGTGGCCAGCGCTGATGGAGAGACGTTGTGGTATGGGTGGCAGGTAGAATTGTGGGGCTGAAGATTGTAGAGGAGAGGTGTGTTGTCAGAGAGAAGAATGTTGTTTGATGGAGTATCTTGGGCAGACGATAACAATTAATGCCTCCCTTGGCTCTATGGGAGATCAAAGACAGGAAAGCAACAGAAGCTCACCAGGGATCAGTAGTTGAAGTTTTCTGGGCTGTGAGGAGAGCTAGAGAGACCTGTTTGTTTAGGAGTGAGTGTGTTATGATATGGAATTGAAATAAGTAGAAGCTCAAGAGGAGGGGAAGGATGTGTGTTATGATAAGTGCTAAGAGTAGGGCACAGGGCATTGTGCAGAAGCATAAAAATTTCTTATTACAGTAATGAGCCCAACAGAATGTTGATTTGGTTTGCTTGCATTAACAGTTATAATTGATTGTATTAACAGTTTTCCACAAACATTGGAATTGGGAATGTTTAGCTATTCACTGTAGTTGTGGTGTGATTAGGCAGTACAAATTAATTTAATCTATGATCTGACAATGTGAAAATGTGTTAACTTATTTTACTTTGTTTCAAATATACAATGAGTTTTTTTTCTTCTTTTAAAAGATTTTGAATATTATAACTGGATGTTGTATAGTAGAGGAATTTTTGTGCCGATCAATCACTTCTCACTCAGAACTAAAGAAAATGCAGTGGTGGCTTTCTTCCCTTGTGCACTACACTGACTCTTTTTTTTACTTACCAGATGCCAATATCTTTCTTCTGCCAAGCAGTAAAAGCTCTTTCCATGTTACATATTGCTGGCCTTAATCAGTGCCCAAAACACTGCTGTAGGCTTTTGACAGTGACATGGGAATGATGCTGTTGGGAAAAGGATTACAGATACACGGTAATGTGGTGTTAGAGTAAAATATATGGGAAAAGAGTAGTGAGTGAAACTGTCAACTAGAACACCTTTGATGTAGAAAGTCTGACTGTTCTAAATCAGGAAAGAAGGAGTAGGATGTGTGAAGGCAAGTCTCACAAATGATGAAATGCAATCTCTCTTAAGCACAGATAAGAGAGTTACTAAAGATACAGGAATACAAGAAGTCTTGAATATGGTATTAACAGGGGCTACAGTAGTTGTAGTGTAAAGAGTCTGACCAACAAACAAATGCTTGTTCTATGTCTTTTCAAGTGTTACTTGTAAAGAACATAAAGATGATTTTGTATTCATCCTGGCTTGACATGTTTGTGAGTCTCACATCACTGTGCAACTACACTCGGAAGGAACTGCTCTAGGCTTGTCCTGTTCCGAAGCTTGTTCCTGGACACTCATTCTTGGCCAGTGTTTGAAGAACTATGTGACTTTGATCTGATCCTATATTCCTGTTCTGAAGCAAGCAAACAAGCAAATGGCTTGAAAAAAATCATACTGAGGGAGAATTAACTCTCAAAATCATGTTTTCCTGTTGTAGTTCAGGTGCAGAATAAATACAAGTAACAGAATTGTTCAGTGCACAGTTAAAAAGCAAAACCAGTCTGAAATCACCCAATGTATTGAACATTGTTGCTGGCTCAGGAATGACCTCTACTTCTGTCCTTATGGTTGTCTCCAAAACATGCTCACTGGATCTATGCCAGTAAGCAAAAAGCGTGTTTAGAGTCTTATGCTGAGAAAAGCAAAACGTTACTACGTATATGGAGTAAGCTTTGTGTGCATTAAGTCAAAACCACTTCAAAATTGCTATAAATGTATATTCATAAAGATGTAAAAGAACCTCCATTGCTGTAGCTAAATTCTCTAGAGATATTTCAAAATTATTTTGGATTTACAGGTGTGAGAATGGTTGTTACATAGCCATTTGAGGAAAAGGGGGAATGAATACTTCATATAGCTGAAAGAAACATGCGTAACAGGCTAATGAAGAACTCTGTCATAACTAGTGAGTGTGAAGAACTGAGCCTTTATTTCATTGTTCATCAGTTTTCAAGGAGTGTAGGTCTTACAGAAATATTTGCTGGTACTCCTTCATTGTAGGAATAAAAGTAGCATCTCGGACTATGAGGATCAGGAGACATTGAAGACCAGAGAATCAGGCTCATTTGGAAGGAAGAAAGTGCTTACGACTTCAGCTTTCAAATCAAGAATGATTTCTGCTTTGAAACTTCAGTGAAAAAGAATGAAAGAAACCCAGGCAATGGCTGTAGTGCAAAATGCATGGAACAAGATAGCTTTTTGATTATGTTTCTGTCCCAAAAAAATATGGCCCATGTTTGTTATCTTTGTTTTTAAGTTCACATACTTGAAAATTACATGGCCAGAAGAACTATCTAATTTTTGTCATACTGTCTATGCTGGGAGAGAATATCAGTCTGTTAGAGGTTTTGTCAAAAGCTATTGTGTTGTCTTCTATGTCTGCAGTGGCTACTAGGCTTCAAGCAATCACTGTGAGCAACATCCAGAGAAGTATAAAACGTAATAATTAGGAACTTACTTGGCATCACTCTGCTAGTTTCTTTTCTTGTACAGTAGACAGATGAATCTGGGCAGTAGTCAGTAAGAAATTCACATAATGTACTGCTGATGGAACGGTTATCTCATTGGTAGTCTAGTCTGTGAATAATCACAAAATCATTTGCGATGAACTCTGTTCTTCTGCTGTGACACCTACTGATTGTAAAAGTGTTTACTGATTGTAAAAACTACATACTATTAATTAAAAAAAAACCCCACACTAGTCTTGAAATTTAGGCAAGTGCTTAAAGTAAAAAGCAGTTATCATCTTTAATTTGAATTCTTTCCCTATTCTGAAAAAAAATAACTACTTGAAAGGCAGATACCTATCTCTAAATGTTCCATAAATCCATCATATATCTATTGTGATAATGATACATAAAGCAGTGGAGGGAAGGTGATTTACAACAAGTGCATTTAATTAACTTTGACAGCTGCTTCAGTGAATAGAGAAAACATACATACTGTTTTATCTGAGCAGATGTTTGCATAGTCTGCCAAGAAAAATTTGAACAGGCATGAAATCTGCATGTGAGCTGGTGGACTGTGCAGAACCATTTATTCAGTTCTGTTTTGTGTGCACTTGGGAAATAGCCAGATGCTTATAATTTCTAGTTTGGCTTACTGTATGTTCCAGGTGATAGGAAAATAACATAGCTACTTCCCTGTCTCTCCATTCTGCTTGAGAGTGGCACATCACAAAGGTACCTGGCTGGAACCACAGGGGTTAGAGCTGCTTTGTTCTTCTGGAGGAGCATGTTGCTACAAGTAGTAACTCTTCTGGTTTCTTTCAGTAAGAATAGTTGGCTCTGCAACAGGTAATGTTCATCGGTTGCTGAAACTCTAAACATTCTTTATTCTGTCATTGGGAATATGTGTAGCATGCCCTCTTATGCCATGCTGGCTCAAGTATATTGAGGAATAACAGTCACTTTTACTGGTATTTTTACACACTGCACAAACAATGAGAAGGGTCAGAAGGTGATTTGGACATCTCTATTATCTTGGTCTTGCTCAAGTGCTCTACTGAAAGACTCCTTTTTAACTCCCACCTCTGATCATATTTTTTTCTTTTTTTTTCTTCCCCCCAAGATCTTTTCTCCTCCTGCTTTTTGTTTTCTATCTGTTTAAAATACGATTTTATAGGTTTCCTTTATTCTACCTTCATAATAAAAAGGGTCTGCAAATGTCAGCAACAGGAGGGTGGCACTTGTAATTTTAATGCTCAAAGGCATTAGCTGCCTTTGAGGTGTCTTCCATTTACTCCTCACCTTTAAAAGGGGAAAAAAATGACTGAAATTCTTGTCTTAAAGATCCTAATCGCCACCCCTGAGGCTGGGCAATGTGTCTGAATCCTCCTTCATCAACTTTTTACAGCACTTCTAAGGGAATAAATAAATGTTGTTTGGAGAGTGATGGAAGAACTGAATAAATATTTGGTACATATTGAAATAATAATTTCTCCTTCCCTCCAAAAAGAAGAAGGCAGGAAAAATCCACCCAACCAGCTGTGGTATATTTTTTAACAGCAGCTATTCCTGCTTATTTCTGCTATGATTGAGATACCATGGGAATGGAAAATTAGTGAATTTACCCTGTGGTGTGGGATATGATTCTTGCAGTATGCTCTGCAGTATCTGATTTGGTAGCCTTAGGATGCTGGGCAACTCACAGAACCTAAGGGAACTGGGAAAGGAGAGTCCTAGGTGGGGAGTCACAAAAATTGGTTTACTTGGATGAGTTTGGAACCTATCTGCCAGAGGTAGGAGGAGAATTGAAGAGTCCTATATGCTCTTTCTTACAAGACAAGAAAGTGAAAGTGCAGGAGATTTTCTGTCTGCCGTATGACTCAGTGTGCTGTCTCTGTCTTCCTACTTGAACTGAGGCTTCTGTGATTTTACTCTGCTCGTTTTCTCTCATGGAGTATCTCAGCCTTCTGGTGTCTGTCACTGCCTCCCAGCAAATAATATCTATGAGAAGGTATTTTCTTCTCAGTAGTAGTTGCAATTTCTTCCCAAGTTTTCATTTGCATTCAATTACATTTCCAAAGGTTGAAACAGAATGCTTTGGCAGAAGTTGATTGTGGCATTCATTTCCTTCCTCTTTTTGGATTTTTCTAGGAATCAATGGAGTCCAGACTTCTGGTCATGTTCAGTAGTTATGATGTGTCATCCTTGTATCCACTGAGATCAAGCAGGTTCCAACCTACTAGTTCTTGTTTTGTTTTCATTTGCCTATGCACAATCACATTTTACTGTGTGTGTATTAAGGTTATGCTTGCCTAGCAATCTGCTAACTTTTAATTACTTTTTAAAAAGGTCGAGTAAATGCTAAGTGACTGAGGTTATTTCAGTTAAAATTCCAGCCTGATTCTGTACCCAGTTGTGGGTGGAAGGTAAGAGGATAATTCCTCTCCATTAGAGAAGCTTAATGGGGAGGAATAGGGAAAGAGGAAAAGCAGCTGTCTTTTGAGATTCTGGGGCTCAGACTTGGCCTACTAATCTGTGCTTTGACCTAATAATGCATTCCAAACTTGGACTATTTCAGCAACATCCAGGTTTTAGAGTAAGTGATTCTCAAATCTTTGTAGAAGATCTTGCATTTTGCCTTGACTGTCTATTCATTATACCTGCCATTCTGTCCTCTCTTTTGATTCTATTTTTTTGCCCAAGATTTGCTTGTTTTTCCTTTTGCCCACTCCTTTTCTTCTTTCTGGCAGAGACTCTATACAACCCATAAAATGGGTTGAAGTCTTTAGGTGTGACTCAGCTGCTCTGCATACATTGCTTAACAGGACATGGTCTGAGAAAAGGATAGTTTGGCTATAGGGAGTTTCCATGTCAGATGGGATGGAGTCCTTCACCAGAGGATGAATCCTTCCATTATGCTGTCTTGCTGTCAACAAAAGCATCTGGCTGGTAAAAGGAATAGCATGGGAAGGCTCTGTTGTGCTGTACCACTTCTTACATTATTTTGTTTTTAAGGAATGTCTAACATCCTTTATGGATTGTGGCAGTCGTCAAATCACCTTAACTTTCCTTCTGAAAAAGAAACTGTTGTATCACTTGCAATTCTGTCTGTCTGAAGTGACTGGCAGGATCTGCGCTGGCTTATACTATCCTTGCATATGGTCATGGTGACATACGCGGCTTGTGCCAGTATGATGAGGTAAAGTGTTAAATAGTGGTATTGTCTATGAACAGTTTTCGGGAGGGTGGGAGAAGCAGCATCTCCGAAGTGAGATAAACTTCTTTCAGATCACTTGTTTTATTTACTGCTTGGAATAATGCAGAGGCATTAAGTCACCATAGTAATACCACTTGGACTGGATCAGTACCACAGAGTCATGAAGAATCCTGCTTCTGCTGAAGGCATGACTGAGATCTTGATTTCCTATGAGGTACTGAGCAACACACACACAGGCTTCAACAGAGATGTTCACAGTAGTGTCACGGTTGTTACCTAATTCTCATTTTACTGAACTCTGAAGAGTAATTGAGAATGGAAATCTTGAACAGTTTGCATAATCATTGTGTTGTGTTACTTTGAGACGTGTTAAATATATTCCATATATGCCTTTCCCTCAATTATTTTTTTTCCCCTTGGTATGGTTTGTTTTCTATTCTTACACGTGCCCTTTCTGTTGAACTCTGTGTGTTCAGTTTTTTTCTTTCTTTTGCCTGAGGTTTCCTCTATATACTAAAAGTGAAAAATTAAACTGAGGCACTGCATGTGGGGAGAGTTACGGTAAAGATCTAATTTAAAAATTGATTTCTTTTTGCAGTGTTTAAGCAGTTTGAAGAAGGAATTCTGAGGTAGTTCTTCCTTCACAGTGAAATTTGTTGTATTAATTATTTTTTGAAACAAAGAATTGTGTTCTGATCTACCAGTTTCTCACAGTGTGAACTTAAGCAAATAGTTTAGACCCTTGTACTTCTATTACATCTGGAAAATAAGAAAGGTGACAGTGTTTTATGTAAAACACCCTAGTACTGAAGCGCAATCCAAACTGACAATATGAAGTTTACTATGCATAGTTACGAACTTGTGCAAATAGGTCAAGATGACTTCCACTATTCCAGGCAGTCTGGTGGCACTGAAGCTCAGTGTGCCACCGACAGAAGCATATTGTCTTCTACAGCAATGCCAGATTGTGGGGTTTTGTTTTTAAATTAATTTGGTACCAAAGAATGCTATTGGTGATCTAAAAAATTAAGGCCATTGTCTGGCTTCTCCTGTTATATGGGTGGAGTTTTCTTACATTTGCTTTTGTCTGTGTGCCAGTCAGAGAGATGTAATTGCACTGTGACCTTATTTGCTTTAACAAAATGAAACTCAATTCAGTTATTTGATGAATTGCTGGACAAATATAATGATGTTTAGTTTGGATCTAGGTGTGGGTGGACTGTTTCTTGCATGTAGTAGTGGTCAAAGTCCTTACTATGTACAGTTAGGGAAAAAAGTCTATTTAAAATATTGTTTACTAGTAGGTGAGCAGATGTCACAAGTGCTTAAGGGCAGGAGGGAGCACAGAGATATTCATTTATACTGAGATGCTTGGTCAGAAGCGGTCCATTCAGACATTTTTAATTCTTGCTTAAGATTTTTATTTGAATTTAGTTTGCTAATTGGAATATACATTTAACAAATGAAATAACTAATGGTATTTATAGTAATTTGAAGCTTGGTAAGCTGGACCTCAAGGCACGCATGATGAGAGGAGAGATCATGGTCAGTTTTAAACTTCTAGTTGATTTCAGTGGGTCTTAGCAATTTGTCTTATACCTGAAAATGTATGCGCAAGAACCTCTTAAAGTGACTAGTTCAGCTGGAGACATGTCTTATTTGGTGTATTTCATAAGCTACCAAAAAACTCGTCTGGAGCACATTGTATTTCACTTGTATTCTAGATGTAGGTCCCGACGTCCCAATTACCTAATTAAAAGTAATTATATTCAATGAAATAAAAAGTGCCAAAGAGTCTGCAGTATCTTTAACAGGCCTTTTTTGGGAAATAGCCAGGTTTTTAATTGTATCACAGTCATAACTTGGTTTTGTCATCTTTTTGTTACCCACGTGTTAAATAGTGTGGAATCCTTAAATCTTTTTCTGTTTTGCTTTGGAGGCTGGTTCTTGAGATCCGTGAAAGTCTGCTCCTTTTCAGCAGCTTGTTCCAACCCTGGCAGAGAGGTCTGAAATTCTTAATTGGCAGAGCTGATGTTGAAGCTGCAACTAAGTGTGTATAATATGCTGAAACGATCTGTAGCAAACTGAAGTAGCTTATGAGTGTGAGATTGTTGTCAGAAAATCCTGTTCTGCTATTTAGAATATCCTCAATTTTGAACAGTTCACCTTATGTAGATTTGAATTTTCCATCCAAAAGTGGGTGGGGAGAATACCACCTTTAGGCAAGATTGAAACAATAAGATGTTTGACTTGGAGCGTGCTCTAGCAGAAAGAACTGATCTGTCTTGGTTCACGTTACTGGCTCGCTACATCCCCAGAATTTTCTTCAGAGCAGTGGAAACTCCTCTGAGATTGAAATACAGATGAAAGCTCCAGATTTCAGGGCTCAGGGGCAAAGCTTCTGTTAGAATTTGACTTCTCTACTGACAGACTTGAGAGTTTTAAGTTGTTGGTGGTTTTGTTTTCTTCTCCTAGGCTTCTGCATCAGATGGGCTTTTAAGAATAGTTGAATAATTGTTCAGTGGGAATTTTGTGCTGTTAACTTTTTTATAAATGACTTATCAGTTTAAAGATATGGTCATGGTATAAATGTTTCATCTTTATTTTATAATGCTTTCTTGTAAAGGAACTGATAATAGCACAATCTATAGCAGCACATTTTGAAATCTAGAAAAGAACACTCTATCTTCTTATCTGATCAGAAGTATGTCATAGACCAGTTACATTTTGGCTTTCCTCTTCCATGAAGTTCAGTAACACCAGTTTATTGAAAGCCTATTTTGCAACAGTGCCTGTAGTTTTTATGTTTTAAAATAAAGAAATAGAGAATCTATTGCTTTCTTGATTGTTTGTTCCAGTAGTTTAGTGTTCTTGTTTCTGAGAGAGAGAAAAAAAATAAAAGTGTTTCAATTAAGTATTTATTATTCAGCCTATTTAAAGAATTATTTGCTTTTCTGGTTTTTGTGGTGGTGGTGGTGTTTTTGTATTGTTTTGTTTTCTTGAATCTATGTCAGGCAGTGTGATTTGTTGGGGCACAATTCTCACAGTCTTGCTTTGTGCAATTTCCTTACACTTTTTTCAGGGTATAATGTCAAGAATCCTGAAAAAAAAGTTTTGTATCATTCTCATTGAGTATTTCCCCAATTTCTGAAATATGAATATAGGGAGCCCTTTGTAAGTGTATCTTAATTGGAAATATTTTCTTTTTCTTTAGAAGTAAAGCATACAACTGAATTGCATAATCATACTCAAAACAGAGTTCTGTAAGTACTGGACACATATGATGATCATTTGACTTTTAATTTGGGGGCGGGGGGGAAGGAGGAAGCACCAGTCTATCAGTCTCTCCCACCAGCCCCTTTATAAATGTACAAGAGAACATAGAATATTACACATGTTACATTGTGGAGATATTATTGACTTCCCTGTCATTTTCATTAGAATTTTGAAGAATCTCCACTAACTGCGTATTTTTTGACAAACTTTTGTTTACTTTCAGAGCCCCGGGGTTTTTGGCTTAAGTTTTTTTTCTGACAATCTGTGTTTATAGAGATAACATGATCTTGGCAAAGCATGTAGTGCTGTATCTTTGCAAAAGCTGGCTGGTATTTCAGATAGGGAACAAGTGGAGATGTCTCAGGCCATTGATGATTAAAGAAGCATTAAGTAAACTATCAAGTGAGTACATTTTCCTGAATTATAAAGATAAAATGTCAACACTGCTATCATAAATTATTCAACAATATGAAGCATTAGAATAGTGTTTAAAAAAAAAGAATATATTCCTTTTTAAAGAAAAAAACAACCTTCAACACATCTATCAAAGAATAACAGAAACTGTGATATTTACGTATACGATAACTGAACTCTAAATCATTATTTGATAGGCCTGTGAATGCATTTGTATAGTTGTGGGTTTTAGATTATTAGTATTTAATTAAACATTCATTTACAGAAATCACTTGACTTTAAACATTTCTTTGGCACTGTCTCATGAGATTGTTGCTTGGATGTATCAGAGGGACTTCTTTGTGTTTTGTTGTATTGCATTATGTGACCAGTCCCTGGTTCTGTAGGGATTTATAAATGTGATTTAGTCCGTGCACAATGCCTATTTGCAGCTCTGTTAAATCTGTATAGGATCTAAATTGGGGGCCAAGGAAGGAGGTGTTTTGGTTTTGTGAGTTTTTTTGGGGGCTTGTTTTTTATTTAAGGCAGGTTTTTTATTACCTCATTTAGAGCTGCACGCTCTAATTTTGCCTGGGTTTTTAGCTGCTTCTGTAATACCAAAGAAAATTTAAATTAAAAAACCAAGATGTGTTATATAAGAGGCATTGTGTGGAATTATATTTTCTACAAAGGTAATTCTAAGCACTTATAAATAATATTAGTGTTCCAGGTTTCTGTAACTGATGTGTTGTGGTAAAGAGTTAGCTTTGTTGTAAAGAGTTAGCTTTGTTTTCCTCTACAACACTTCAAGCACTTTGCAAAGGTAGGCACGGGGAGCAGGGGGGGGGACCACCACCAAAATCCCCTAGAAACCCCCTGGACCTTAAGGAGGGAATTAGTACATGAAATTTGCAACAGGTCAGTCATATTGATACACAATTTGCAAACTGAAGCTGGAAAAGCAGGGTAAGATGAAGACAGTGTTTTTGGAGAGTCCAAAGACGAGACTGGCATCTCTTGCTCTTGGCTGTTCAGTAGAGATCGCTGATTCATTCTGACTTAAACATTATCCTGTTTACGCGTTGACAGTTATTTCTGCAAAATGCTAATTTGTTAAAGTATGTTTTCAGATTCTCTTCAGATAGTGTAAAAGCTGGGACAGAAGTAGAGGATAACTTCATTTGTCCAGATGTTTTCACATTTTTGATGACTGTGTCTCAGATTTACTAGTCTTTCCCTCCCCCCCCCCATTTTTCACTGAAAAATGTTACAGGAAACAAGGTCATGCATGTTTTATCAAGCAGCAGATTCTGCAGCGTCCCTGTCCAAGACCACTTCAGCCTTTGCTTTTGGCAGGTCGTGTATACTGGGGGAGAACAGAAATAAAAGAACCCACAAAATGAGAGCAGCAGGGACAACATCTTAATGTTATGAGAAACATTTTTTTTTTCTTTTTTTAGCTGTATAAAAGGTGGCTGGGGTTGTGATTGTATTCTCCTTGGTACTTTACCTTGTATGGAAAAGTGTGAAATTGTACTTTTAGTCTGCAAAGGTAGAGATTTAGAAGTTTGTCAGAGAGAAAAGTAGTATCATTCATGATATTCTGGTTGTTGCAACTGAAGGTGCTGTCTCACCTAGAACGATATAGCGAAGAGGCATGGTGATACCATTTTGTGCAGTTATTTCTCACTGTACATAAGGTGATTGCAAATTTTCTTCATTTGTCTTTTGAGGTTCAGTAACATTTTTTTCTTAAGTTATTCTGATCAGGATTTTCCTATACTTGACTCTCTTTTCCCCAGTTCTTTTATGCTGTGTTGGAAGAGAATAAACCCCAAAGAAAAGTAAATGTCTTAACCCACGGAGGGGAAAGGAAGTTTTAAAACATTGGGTTTACGTTTTGTCTCAACTTCACCTCTTCCTCCTTCTGTGTACCACCTGCTTGCCTACAGAAGACTAGCAGCGTCACTGCCCTTCCCCCCTGCCACATAATCTTCTGCTCCCGGTTCACAGGAAGAGAATTCTCGCTCTTCAGCCGTGGTGAGTTGCTGCACCGTGTAAACACAGATGACAGTTGCTGTAGAGGCAGTAGTTCACTGACCTCTGAGGAGAGAAGTTGCCAGGCTGAGGAAGTGAGATAAGAGGGCAAGAAAATGGAGATGACAGAACTCAGAAGGAAACTCCAGAAGGGTTTACTTTTTTAAAATCCAGGTCCTGGGGAAAGCTTCCTGACCCAGCCTCAGGCTGGGCAACTTATCCTAACAGCGAGTGGCAATTGGAAAGAGTTACGACTGGTTTTCCTCACAGAAATATTTGTTGTCAGAAACCACTTATCTTCTGTGGAGGAAGAGAACCTTGCATTTTCTACCAGGATATAACTCTGCTTGAAGAAATAGTTGTGTTTTTATTTGCCTAGAAGATACTCCTTTTTTTTCTTTTTTTTTTTTTTTTTTAATAGACTCCAGAGCACTCCTGTAGTCAGAGAGAAAAAAACTTTGTTGAACATCTGGTGCCCTTCAGAAGTACTGAACTATGTACGGCAAGTGGTGCGTCTTAGCTGTTCTCTGTCTTCCACAGTTAAACTGTTGAGAGCCAACATTTACCTGAGAAATCGCTGCCTGCCAGAAGAGGAAGGACAGGTCTTCAGAGGCTGGGCCAAGAGTAACCATTTTGAAACCTTTTCCAGTGTGATAGGGCTGATGTTGTCTGTTGCGCTGCTGTTCAGCACGCTAAGGCTGCAGAGTGAAATGCATGTGACTTCTGAAAGCTTCGTTCAGCCTGCTTGGTTCTTGAGTGCATCTGCTAAACTGGCATCTGTTTTGTAACTGCTGATGCTATTCTTTGGCGATGTAATACTGTAGCAACAAATGTTGGTTTGTGTTTTGACAAATCCCTGTTCACTTACGACACTGGGAATTGCGTTTGGGAAAGGATAGCTTGCTTTCTTCAAAAGTGTCTTCCAGCATCACCTCCCCACTATCTCAGTCTTGCAGTGTTTAAGAAAGCCGAGCCACTTAACAGGCTGCTTTGTTGCTGTTGTATTTTTTGCCTTTGTTTGCACTCTCAATATTTATTTTAAGCTCTGACTGTAGCTATAACTGTCATGTGTGTTCTCTAGAGGTGATTGGAGGGTTTTCCCCCTAGACACTGTTTTCAACAAAAATGTCTTTTAATAGAAAAATACTTCTTTCTGGTTCAGTGGTGAGATGGAACATTTTTTCCACTTTGAAATGTGATTTTTTTTTTTTAACCTTTTACAAAATTGTCTCCTAATTTCTTGGTAATTCACTAGTAGTTGTTTTTACATAGAAGCCAGTGCTTTGGTTGTTCAATGTAGAACAGTGGTTCTCCATTTTTTGTAACCAAAAACCAGCAGGCAGAATGAGAGTAGTAGCAAGCAATCCACAGGGACACTTTACTTTGAGTTAATTTGCTTCATGCACACAAGAACATTGGCATTTCCTTTTTTATATCTTTGTGAAAGAAATCAAAGAATAAATTAACCCTTATTTAATGGTCTATGCTATTAAAGAGAGCTGTTTGCAGTACAGTTCACGAAGCAAAGTCTAGTATGATGTGGCACACTTGTGAAAATACCACTTGGTCCCAGTTTTCCTGTTGTCATCTTTTATTGCATCACTTCAGAAGAATTCAAGAGATGTGTAAGGGAATCATGGGAAATTTGGGACATTTTTCATATACTTAATGCAAAAGGTCTTTCTGACCTATTGTGGTTACTTATCGACTGTGCATATAAAGCTGTGCAGATAACTATAGGTCTGGATAGACTAAGGATCCTTAGATACCACTGTCTCGGAAGATAATATTTGCCAAAGCGGTTGGGCAACCATTTGAATTGCTTGGGAATTATCTGATGAAATAGTCTTTTGCTGAAATGTATCAGCATGGTGAAATGGAAATGTTTTGCAGATACAAAACAACTTTTGCCAAAGCTTTGATGGAACCTAAGCAGAGCTGTTGCTTGTGGGCAGGTCTCTCATTTTGGTTGCTTTTCTGGTAACTCACTTACTTGGCAGGTTACTGTGATGCCGAGGCTTCTAGGATGTATTATTGTTTATTCTGCTTTTCCAGCAGCACCCTCAGGTGGCTTTTTTCCCTGGAATAAGCAAGAGCAAAAGCTTCACTCTTTTGAGTGAAGAAATCCTGATTGTTTTATACCTAATCAGAATGGAAATATTGAAATCCTTATACCAACAGCTTCTATCCACTTCGTCCCTGTGTGTCATGCAAGTGGATCAGGCCAGGATCGTTACTCTTTCCTTGTGCAAAAGTTCATGGACTCTTGCTGAATTGCTGATACAGACAGTGGTTTGCCAAGCAAAAACTGTAAGCAAATGTTATCTTTGCTTCTCCACTTTTTTTAGCATATGTTTTGTCATTGATATGTTAGTCTGCCATCTTCCTTCTATGTCTGCTTGTTACCATGTGCATTCAAATTTTGATCTATTAAAAATCCTTGTGTGATGTTAATGTACAGCTGACGAAACAGGAAAAATCATTTGAAATCACTTAGCTTTTTGCAGTTGTTTCTTGCACGAGCAGTTTTTTGCTTGTGCCAGTGGCTTTACCTTGTGGCAGGGCAACTTTTAGATCCCTCAGTATTTGAGGGCATATTATAAAAAGACCATGAAAACTGAAGACATACTCTACAAAACATCTTTAAATATGTTTTAAGACAATATTTTATATTTTTGTGAAAACTGTTTTTAAAGTTAGAACAAATATTACCTGGGAAAAGATGGCAGAGTTTTCTTAATGCGGAAGATTTAAAGCGGAAAATTTAAAGCACAGATTAACTTTATGTCTAAGCTTGGCATCTGTCGTCTGAACAATGGAATAAGTACTTAGATTTTCCAGGTTGCTTACTGGTTTTAAAGGTATTATTGAGTACTTTGATGAAGTTAGTCACAACATTGTTTTCTCTTGAATATGTAGTGGAAAGATGTGAATGTGTTGCTGTGATTTTTTTTTTTTTTTTTTTCTCCTTTTTCCTGAAATACTGGCTCATGAACAAAGACTTCAGAATCTCTTGCTTGTCCTTTAGAGAACAGGGGCATTTCTACACGTGCTGATGTTTTAAAAATACAATACTTTATTGCATGTTGAAGTAGCATATGCATTTTGTTCATTGAAGTTAATATACTTTCGTGCCTAAAAAAAACCACCAAAACAAACCTGCATACACAAAGCCAAGCAAACCAGACGTACAAGGAATAGTGCATGTTGTATGCAGAGTATGAACACTATTATCTGTTTAAAATTTTAAAGTTTTCATAGCATAACAGGCCATGCTGCGTGCATATTATGGGAAAGTTCAGTTGTACTCCATTTGTCTGTATATTCAAACTGTGACTACTATAATTGAATGTTAAGTATACAGAGTAAGTGTAAGCCCAACTAAACAAAACAATTAGAGTTATGAAACTCAGTGACTTTTTTTCTTAGTCTAATCTTGGGTTTAAAGGTAAAAAATTAAATTGGGTGGTCTTGTAACATGACACATGATACTCTTTAGAACTTACTGATATGCTCCCATAACTAATGTTAAGATCTGTTAGTACTTTTTGTGAGACTTTTCTAGTCTCTTACATACAATCTTAACCACCTGTCTACCATTACTTAGGAAGATTTTCATGACACATGTTTGCAGTGTTCATTCAGGTGCTTTGAAAGAAGCAGATGTGTATAAGCAGATAGAAAGTGCACATTTTTGTCATCTTCAGTTTACCAAATATGTCCTGGTCTACTGGCAATAAACATGTTGAGTTGTTGGGAAGCAGCTTGTGTCTCCAAGGCCTTACCTGTGAATAGAAAATGCTGGTTTGATCTTTCTCCTCTCTTGCCAGCAAATAGAGTATTCAAGGTACTCAGTGACACAAGCAAAATGAAAACTAGTATTTATAGGAATTCTGAAGGCTTGCTGAAAAGTGACTGTTTCAGGTTGTAGAACCTCCTCTGCATAACAAAATCTGTATTGTGTTCTTCACAGATAATGGAAACTTGGAGATGATGGACTAATTTATTTTGACTGAGTTTTGTTAGACTCTAAATTCATTTTGAAATTGAGTATTTAAATCCTTGCAGCTGCCAGAAATCTAAGCTGGGGTAGACTTGAACAGATTGAAGGGAAAGAGCATGTGTGGGAGCAAAGCCGCTGGCAAGATGATGCACTGTCAGACTGGCACAGCCAAGAATGTAGGTAACATTTTTTGCAACTCTGCTGCTAAAAAAAGTTGTGTCATATGAGACTTACTCAGCCTGAAAGTATGTACACTGAATAGTTTTTATAAGATCTTGATGCAGACCCTATAAAGAGTTAATTCTCTGTGTGCAGAAAGAAAAGTGGTTGACTCACTCTTGGGGAAAAAAAAAGAGAGAGAGTGAGAGAAACAAATACCTTGCTATTACCACCATGAGCCTGTTCGTGAGCTTGGAGTTTTTAATCTTTGAATTTCCTTGTTTTTTGTCAGGAGCCATGAGCTGCTGTTTCATAACGAAGCAGTATTTTTCTTCTTTGTCATGTGTATGATAGATTTGATGTTAGGCTGCTTTATCCAATTTTTGCCTTTGAAATGTAAGCTGAGCTTATTCAAAATGCTGCAGCCCTTATTCTATAGGGCTCTGCTAGGCGGAGAGTAGAAGTGGTTTGAGTTCTTAGGTTCACCTGGTTTGTCCCATAAGTTCATTAGCTACATGAGATAGCTGCTAATGATGTTAGACAATCGATCTGGAGTTTATGGAAAAACTACACAATTAACTACAGTCTGGTAAATCTTAACGCCGTTTTGCTCAAATTCAAGAGCCTGACGGGATGATGAATGCAAGGCAGTTCCGAGCATTGAACAATACTTTTAAAATGGAAAATAATTTAGAATACCCAGCAATGTGTGTTGGTGTGCAGCCTGCGTGAGCAGGTGTTGGTTCTGTGCTTTGTTAGAAGCCAGTGCTCTCAGATCAGATTCGTGGCATGTGTGCTCGGTAGGTCAGTGGCTCCCACTGCCCAGGTCTGGAAAACTTGCATCGACTGTGCTGGACTTCGGGTCGGATGTTAGTTAGCTGGCTAGACAGCACTTGGAAGAGAATTCTTGCAGCTGCATACAAAATACACAGCTGTCCAAACAAGGCAAAACTGCTTATCTCTGGAGCCAGTGTTGCAAGGGGAGAAATGCTAATCATTGCCGTCACAGTCTGACTGCTGTGGGGAGAGAAGCTGAATTTACTGCTCGTTGAAGTGGATTCCTTTTTCTTGGGGTATTGGTGAAAGACTCAGTAGACACACAGCACATGGTGCTGAGGAAGTAGTGTTGATTTCTTTCTCTTCTGTCCAGGGAGATTTCTACCTGAAGAATCACCAAACATAAAGTGAGCAGAGTTCTCCCGTTTTGAACTCTTCTGTCTTTGAACTTCCATTGTATTTTGTTTCCCTCTAAGTTTTAAAATTCATTTTTGCTTCTCTGTCAGGCCCTTTCCTATGTCGGGAGGATTACAACAGGGAATTTATCATTTTTTCGCTGGTGCAGAAAGCTGCTGTTGTGCTTGTGTTTTCAAGTGGTGCTTCTTGCAACCACAGAACTGTTGTGCAAAGGGAGCGAGGGTGGGTGTGCCCTTGTCCTTCCTGCTACAAGATGCTTGGTGTTGACTTCCACATGAGCTTGAAATGAGTGGCTGTTGTCAGTTTTCAAATAGAATTATTTTTTCTGGCTAACAGGAGTGTTCTTACATGAAATGAGCATACCATGTCTCTTTTTGTAATTACTTTTCCTTTTTCATTTCTTTGTGTAATGCTGTCAGCTGTTTTCTTAAACTTATGCTGTATTCACAGAAAATAAAAACATAGTGCAAAAAAAATATTGGTAATTATATTTCAAGTCAAGTGTCTGGTTCATAGACCAATTGCATGCTAGAACTGAGGAGGAGTCTCTGATAGTACCAAAAATGTGGGTTTTTTCTTTTAACTTTGTATTTTAAAAAACCCTAAATTTAAAAAGTTCTTGGCAAAGAAGACAGGAATTTGGGCAAATGAGATAGGAGTGGATCACTCTATCTAAACATAAACACAGATGTGAATTCTTAAATAATAATGCATTATTTTAACATTGTGTTTTTATTGCAGATACATTATGTTCCACCACTGCTTGTGTGCCTGTTTTGTCTGACCTGTGGATACCAGCAGCACGTGGGTGACTTGTGATGTGTTTATTTAAAGGGCTTCATTACTCCCATGTTTCCTACAGAGATTTCTCATGTGATAAAAGGTAATTAACAGCATTTTATCTGTAGTGAGAGAATGCTCAGATTCTTGAACCTCCTAAGATGTATGTTTGAAATGGTATGATTTAAGATCCTAGCCATGGAGGTTTACCTAGAAAATCCGCACTCCCTCCTGCCCCCGTTTCCCCCTGCCCTGCAAACCACAAACCAACCAACAACAATGACAGAAAACAAAACAACAAACAAACAAAAACCCAAACCAACCAAACAAAAACCCCACAATGAACTCGCAACACTAAACTGAGGGTGAGGGAGGATAATTTTCAAGAAGAGAGAGTTTAAATCTTGCAAAACTGGTAGAGCCCATACCTCAAGAAAAAATTGTTGTTCTGAATGGAGCTGTGAATGCTGCGTATTATTAAATCACTGGAGTTTTGTGTGCCCTCCACATTTTAATGAAATTTCTTGCATAAGTGACGGTTTTCAATCTCGTGCTTAATTTCTTCCTAACTGACGTAAAAAGAACCATATGAATTAGTGCAGCCTAGTGTGTCTGGTAAAATTAATTCTCTGTTAGGTGCACTGCAGGTACAGACAGCAACAGAGAATTGCATGTAAACATGTTGCATTTTAGATGCTGTTGATTATGATTAGAACAATATTAGTTCATTTAGTTCTATAAACAATATTTCCATTCATTGTTGGATAGACATAATACAAAGAGACCAAAATGAATGGATCTGTCAGTTGAGGTGGAGGTTTGTATTCAACAGAGGGATTAGAGTCTTTTAGAAAAAATACTGTAGTTATGGAAGAAGGCTTCCACACGTGATCAAAGCTATGAATGTTTTGTATAAGCAAGTGGTAGAACAGAAACATTACATCTTACTTATTGTTGACAAGGGTAGTGAGAAATCTTTAAAAGATGATGTTTCTAGTGATGTGGTGGCTATTTTCTTTTAAGACACATGAATTCCTTGATGAGTTAAGAGAAATGCTTTTTTTTTCCTTAGTTGAACACTTGTTACCTGTGTGCTGCCTTTGCAGCTGAAAGCACAAACCTTCTCATTTAAAGGTGGTTGGGACTATGAACAAAGCGTAGGGAATCCACATGCCCCGCTAGATCAGGACCCAGGGAATGTAGTGAGTGAATCTGGACCTTCAGATTCAGGTTTGTATGTCTGTAATACACTGGCTCTTTGCATTGCTTAGTTTGGGAAATAAAGTGATGCTCCTTTCTCTTGATGGTGGTGTCTTTACTGTTTTTTTTCCCCTCCCTAGAATCACCGTCATGGTAGCATTGATTTATCATCCTGTATTCATAACTGAATATTTTTGTCTGTCACAGCACATTAAGTTAACATTTTTCTCCTTTAAGATGTTTAGCCTTTTTTTCTGCTGACTTAAATGTTGCAATCCATTTTTGTAGCACAAGTCAGTTTAGCCCACATAAATTTATAGTCATACACTTATCTTTTCCTCAGTAATTGTAATTAGAAGATTTTAAAAAAATCATGTTCCAAACAGCTCTTTTATGATAAAGCAACAGAGTTCAATATAAACAAAATCTGTTGAAAATGCCACTTTAAGAATGTAATATGTCTATGCAAAACAATAAATATATTTTTAAGTTAAACAGTAGCATTTTCATAGTCAATATCTTTATTAACTCTTCAGTGTCTTCAACATACAGTGGGATGGAATGCACCCTCAGCAAGTTAGCAGATGACACCGAGCTGAGTGGTGCAGCTGATGGGCTTGAGGGACAGGATACCATCCAGAGACGCCTTGACAGGCTTGAGAAAAGGGCCCATGAGAACCTCATGAGGTTCAACAAGGCCAAGTGCAGGGTCCTGCACATGGGTTGGAGCAATCTGCAGTATCAGTACCAGCTGGCAGATGAAAGGATTGAGAAGGCCTGCTGAGAAGGACTTGGCGACACTGGTAGATGAAAAATGTGCACTTGCAGCTTAGAAAGCCAGTTCTATCCCATAAAAAGAAGCACAGCCAGCAGGTCAAGGGCTGTGTTCACCTGCTCTACTCTGCTCTTCTGACATCCTACTTGTATTCCTGTGTCCGGCTCTGGGCTCCGCAGCACAGGGAAGATGTGGACCAGTTAGAACAAGTCCAGAGGAGGGCCACAAAATAATCAAGAGTGCTGGAAGAAGAAAGGCTTAGAGCTGGGGTTGTTCAGCTTGGAGAAAAGAAAGCTCTGGGGAGACTTTATTGGGCTCCAAACCATTCTATGATTCTAAAAAAAATCAAACCTTTATAACTGCTGTCTTGTTTAGACCTATTCTGCATTTTCAAAATATGGAATGCTGAATTCCAGGCGGTAGTTACTTGGAATAAGTTTTAGTAAAAGCAGACCTTATAGACTGTGGTTGAAGCTTTTATCATAAGCATGAAGTATACTGATTAAAATTATAGTGGAGTCACAGAAAAGCGAAGACATTCTTTGATTGGCTTGTGCAATATGTTGTCAGCCTGCGGCTATATATTGAATCATTAGTCTCTTTTTAAAAAAATACATTTATCAGATAGTATTTTTAGCTCAAGTTCCTTATGAATAGACTTAAGTAGTCTGGCAGAAAGTGGTCTTGGAAGTCCTCCCATTCATAGCTACAAAACAAGTCTGCTTACGTAGAATCTCAATTCAGCATGTTTTAAGTGTCTGCTTAAGACTAAAACTCAGCTGAAAGGTGCTATTCTGATCCTTCTCTTCATCAGTGCTGGTTCGTGACCTAGCTAGTTGTTTCATCTTCTAAGTTCTCAGTGAAATCTTTGCATTTAAACAGCAAATATAATGAGTTGCACAGATGTAAAAGGATTATTTTGGCTTACAGGTTCACTAGCGAGTTTCAACTGGACAGGTGAGCCCACACTGTGTAAAATCCAGTGAGCGGTGATAAATCCTCTAGTTTTACTCCCAATTAATGTCTTTGGTTTTCCTATCATAGTGTCTGTTATATTTCAGAGTAAGGCCATGTAGTAAATCAAAGAGAAACACAACTTGTAGTAAACTTTCTAAGCCGTTCTCTTGTCCTCAATTTTTCCTGTGGCAGAATGATACTATCATTACATGAGAGTATTACAAGCAAAAACAAATACAGTTAGTCAAGAAGTACTTCTTAAATTTCTTTTAGGCAAGTGGTCTGAACAGAACCAAAAAGAAGAATGGCCTGTCTTACAATGACAAATATGGAAGGTCCAGCAACTTCTGCTGTCAACCAGAATGGTGACATCCGTGGGAATACCAGTGCACCCAAGCAGACAGAACCATTGCTTCAGGTGTACCTTTATTATTCTCCTGGGAAGACAGGAGGAGATTACCTTCAATTTCCAGCTGGAGAATATGTTGCAGAAGAAATTTGTGCTATTGCCTGTAAAGCCTGCGGTAAGTATGTACATAGTGCTTTTCCTAAAGAAGGAGTGAAATTCAGCCTAATGCAAGAAATAATCAAGAGCTTATAAAAATGGTGACCTTTTAACTGAATGCTGATCTCTCTGTTCTTTCGGAAGTAATCAGTTTCAGAAGTAATTAGCACCAGGCTGCAAAACACTTCCTCTTGAAATGGTTGTGAAACTGAGATTACCATCAGGTGGTTGCCATCTTTTTTCAAATAATTTGAGGGTATACTAACCTTTATCTGGAAATCTTCTTTCATTGAGCTGAGATGTAGTTTGGATAGTTACACCACAGCAGAAGCTGGAAATAGCTTGAATTACTTTATGATGCAACCCTGCAAAACATCTGTCCTGGAAGTTATGTGTATAGCATATACTATAAATGCTTAATCATTTTGCAGATGGGAACTGTTCTGTTAGATATAACTTGATTGCTTGTGTGTATGTGTGGTTAATGCTTTTCATAATAGTTTAGGAAATAAAGTAAGTAAATTACAGGGTCGTATATTTAAAATAAATAAATAAAACATGTTTATGTTTAAGAATGCCTTTGAATTGTTACATTTACCCAGCGTATAACAAGAGCAGGTGCTGAGGCCCATAGTAAAGTAATTCAAGAGTGTGTTTTGTGCATGTCTTTCTTTCATTGCAAAAGTAGGTTGAATTTGTGAATAAAAATTAATTCCAATAAACTCAGATACTAAAGTGACTGTCTTTTTATTCCTCATGCACATGTGCACACATACATATGTTCACAGCGTATCTCCATAACTACTTTTAGGCTGTCAGTGGTACAAGGTTGGATTTGTCTTTCAGCTTTCCAAGTAAAAATTTGCATTCCAGGTGCAAATGAATTTAAAAGAAAGGCTTGTGATTCCAAATCTTTCTTTTCCAGTGGGTGACAAATATGAAGCTTCTGACTCTGACGCTATGTTTTATTATGTCTAAACATCTTATACTTTTGTGGTTTTTGTCTTTTGATTGCTATGCTGTTTTTAAATATGATTTTAATGACTTCTGGGAGGATCTGTCAGTTTTATTCTGTGCTGTTGAATGTCTTGTACTGACTTAATTGCATGCGGTGAGTTGGCAATTTACTTGTATATGCTGGCTTCACGACGACTCTTCTCGATTTAAGCCCTGTTGTTCCTTGGAGTTCTTTAGGTGTGGCAGAGTCTGACTAAGAATCTGAGTTCGTAGAGTTGCTCTTCCTGTAGTGTGAGAACTTTAGTCAAATAAGCACATGTAATGAGTTCAGCAGAAGCGCTGCCTGGGATTAATTCTGAGAGACCATGAGGAAGTGGTATTTTTAAGTTTGCGAAGTTTCAGCTGTGTGAGATTCCACTGCTCTAATGACACGATAGGTCCGAGTTTGACAGATGGACCTGGGAGTGTTCTTGAAGTTAAGGTATCTTTTGATGGTGACTCAAATCAAGATCTTCCAGATATCTTCCACTGTGTCCCCAAGGTTCTATAGTATTTTTCTTCCAGTTGAAGAAAAAAAGTGTTGTCTCCCCACTTTAGAAAATATACCCGTACTAATTTCTGTAATAACAGTGGATTTCTTCACATTGGTGCCCATTTGGGGGGGGCTTCAGTCTTGTCTCTTGTTACATTTGTCAATTTAGTCCAGGCCCTCAGGTGCAGCATGTAAAGGTGTATAAGGCTAGTGGGAGCGAGGTTCTTCACTTTTGCAATGTTGAAGTGATATTGAATTTTTGTATTAGACAATAGTTATATATTTTTAATGGAAATAAATAGTTGTAGTCACTGAGGTTATTGAGGTAGAGAACAGTTTTACTAGACAGTGGTGGGAAAAATGCTTTAACTTAGATATGGATGTACCAACTTGCCAGAATATTAAACTGTTGAGGGCTTGTATCCATCAAATTCAGAATGTTTAAAATAACATGATTTTGAAAGAATATACATACAATGATACATGTCAACTGTGACATCAAGTACCTTGCTTCCTTTGCTTTCTATCTGACCTTTTTTTTTTTTTTGTGATGGGGGAATAACATGTCATTTGCACACAAATTTTTCAGTTATTCTTCTAATGCATTGGTTAGTTAAAGCTCACCTTCCAGAAAATCTCCCAGCCTTATCAGAGTTCATGGGAACAGTAGCTACCTTGGTGGTTTAGTTAGCTGTTTCTACTGTTACTGCGCGTCTGTCCATTTTTTTTCTTCCCTTTTCTCTGGTTTGAATATTCTTTACTTCAGTTTTCAGATGTTTGTTCAAGTTTTGTTTCTCCTTTCCTCATCACCAACCCTAGGGAGATATTTATGTGCCATAATCAAATTATCTTTACATTTTCTTTTTGGTAAAACTTAAACTGATTTATTTATTTAGCTTGAATGTCATAATTATTTGAATTTTTTTACGTCTTCTACAGTTTCACAGGAAGATGTGCAGCCCAGGCCATGTATGATATTCTTGTCATGCACATTACCAACATAAAAAGTTCAATTCCTGCTAACCCACAAATCCAATTAGTATCCCATTACATCGTCTGAAAGACTTCATACTCTATTCCTTGTTTTGTCAGGCCTCACAAATACTCTCATTTCTTTCTGAATTGGTAGAAAAGGCAGAAATTGCTTCAGTTTTTTGTTCTTTATTTTTGTTAGCAGTTATTAGTTGTTAAATAATGAGGTGTCACTTATTTTCTGTTTTTCCTAGGAGGTTTTACGGTTGCACAACAGAACACACAGGTCTGCAAAGCCTATGCAGTTAAATAATGTCTGTGTTAGCAAGACTCATCTTTTGGGAGTTAGTTAGCTATGAATCAGAATGCTTCATAAAGAGAGTGGTTCAGGTAGTAGACATGTCCAAAGTGTGGCAAACTTCGTTATTGTTAATGAACTTCCTCCATGCTCTGAGCATGTTAGATCTTGTGACAGCAAAGCTGGTTACATCGAAGTAACACTGTTAGTTACTGGCGGCAAGCAGGACTGAATCCAGGCAAACATCAGGAGTCACAGTCTTCTTGTGTACCTTTTACACTGTTCAAACAATTGAAGGTTTTCCAGTCTGTGCTGACTTTAGATCTGTTGTATATGCCATGTACTGGCTGTACAAAATTTAGTCTGGCTAAATATTATGTAGTTGCATGCCAGCTTGAGACATGCATGCAGAAGCTAAGCCTTTTCTTGTTTTATTTAAAAACAAATTTATGGTTTTGGAAAAACAGAATAAATGTGATTTTTTTTTTTTTTTTTTTTTTTTTTTTTGTTAATATGGAAAACTGCCTGAGCAGGAAACTAAGTGTCACATTTTCTAAACAGAAGTGCAAAAACAAATGAAGCGTCATGAAATTAATGGTTCAGCTATTGTATGTTAACTGGTAATTTTTTACACAACCATTACAATACAATTGTCACACCAAAACCAAGGGAAATCTTTGCTCTCAGCCTAAGATAAAGTGTGGAACAAGCTGATGGTGCAAATAGAATCTGACAGTCAAATTGTTCTAGAGGTTAGAGAATCATTGTTAGTTGTATCTTCGAAATTCAGTATTACAGACTTGTTTTCCCAAATCATGATCTTAAACCCTTTCATTTCCTCCCCCTCTCAAATAATCTTGAATGAAATTTCTCTTTGAAGCTGTTTTTAATGTGTTTACATTCATTTTATACAAATATCAAGCAATCACAGACATTTGAACGCAAGTAGCAGTAATGGTTCATGAAAGCCACCAGAGCTGATATGAGATAGTGATAACGTAAGCTTGATGTGATATTTAACAGAATAAATAAGTGTGGTCATTTACAGAATAACTATAAACTTTGTTTATAATTTTAATTTTTCTAGAAGTGTAAATTATGAAAAACTCTAAAAGTCTGTTTAAAAATTAGCAGGTGTAACTGAAAATAACGGTAACTGAGTTTGGATGTGGTGTACGTAAACCAGATGCAGACTACTGGAAACATTTGAAGTCTCTGAATTTGAATCTTGGATGTATTTATTTGTATACAGAAAGAAGGATATTTTGTATACTATATTATAGCTATGCTATACAAACAATTTTGCAATAAGATGCTGCTCAGTCTCTTGTAAGTGGATATAAGAGTTTTTAACATCAGATAAAGCAAATGAAAAACAAACCAAAAAAGCAAACCAAAACAAACGAACAAAAAACAACCAAACAAAAACCACACCACAACCACACAGCTGTGGACTGTAACTTACCCAAATAATACATTATACACAAGACCAGTATTACATGGAAAAATAGTTTTCTTTTAATTTTTAGACTAACACTTTGTTGATTTATTCCGTTGGCCGAATTATATGGGTAAAAAGAATACATGTGTCATTTGTATATATAATCCAGATTGTTGCTGAATTGAAGTTGACAACGTGAAGATATTTTTGTATTATACTAGGCAAGTGAGTTTATAAATCACAGTTAATATTGTTACTGTTACAAACTAAGCATTGCTTTAGTGTTAGCCACATAAATTTGTGCCATGTTCTTGAAAATCTTAAATTAGTATTAAAGTATGCAGAATTTGCTACTTTAAATGTAACTATGACCTTTAAATAGAACACTGAAAAGTGTCTCGGCAAAGTCAACCAAGGAACATAGTTTTGGTTTGTCTTGCATGTCTGCTATGGCTTGTCCCCCAGGTGTATGTGAATCCTAAATTTCTGCAGGACATATTTGACTTATTAATCTACTTTCTGACATGCTTGTGTTCTGATTTCCTCACTCCCCTTCTTTTAGGATCATTAAACCCTGAAATCTTAACTTTTTAATGGAATCAGAATCCTGAGAGGGAGCCAGTTTGATAATCCTGTGTTGCTGAGTTACAGGCAGCTGGCAGTTGACAAAAGACCTTGAATTTGTTAATATCTATGTGTGTGTGTGTGTTTGTTTTTTAATATTGAGATTCAGAAACTCCACACAGGAATGTTTTCATTCTCACACAATCTGCAAACAGATTGGAAGTTCCATGGTACTTTCAAAATGTTTAATGTGCCTAAGCACTCACAGTGTCTGCACTCAAACGTTTTCAAGGGCATCACTGTATTGCCTGGTGTGATGGTTCTCATGATCTGTAGTACCTCTTCGCTTGTGTGATTCAGAAGAGTTTCCTTGTTAGTGGCTAGAGAATTTTAAGCAGATTTGTCCTTAATATGCTGAATTCTCAAATTTCACATGACTCAGTTACAATTGATTATGACTGCCCATTGTGGGTTTTGTATTTTGGATCTTTTTGTTGTTGTTTTTGTTTGTTTGTTCTTGTTGTTCTGGTTTGTTTGTTCTTGTTGTTTTTGAGGAGGGGTGTGGGGTTTGTTTTGTTTTTGATTAAATGATAGCCTTCCTGGAAAATCTGCACACAACACCCCTCCTCCCTCCCAAGGTGAGGGATGGATTAGGCAGAACTCTGGGCAATTCTGTTTTGCCAGGAAAGGAAACATGTCTTTTAATTAACTATTCAGAAAACATTTTCTTGGCAGGATAGCGATATTGAATGTGGTGTCAGAGTTTTATAAGCCTCCAGTTTGTATGAAAGATGAGGATGAGATGTTATTTTATGTAAGAAAAGCCAAGCAATTTTCTGCCTGGTATGTGCAAGACTTCTTAAGTTTTAGGTAGTTTACTTGACAGTTGTGTGTGAGAACTGTCTGATGTTTGTATTGGACTCTGAAAGTTAGAGATTTTGAAAATGTTTCAATAATTAATTCCATGTAACTAATTGCTTTCATCTGTATATGTCCAGTGATTTACTAATATGCTTGAATTGACAGTTTCATGAGACCCTTGTTTCTACTGTAGGCTGTGCGTGGCTTCCACATTTCATCGTGGTGTCATGGCTTCTTGTGATTTACAGTTTTGGGGTTTATTTTTTTTTTTACAGATGGTCAATACCTAATGAAAACATATTGTATGTGTGAAAGGGTGCCTAATACCTACAAAAGAGGAAATACAGAAAAACTGTGTTTCCTTAGCTATTCAGGGTGAATGAAGTAGCCTGACTTGTCTCTATGTGGAGTTTTAAAATCATAATGCATCATACTATGCAAATAATTTATTTATTTATTTATTTTATTTTTTTATACTGGAGGTAGAAGTTTGAGAAATAAACTTCTGCTGTTTTACAGCCTTTCCTGATGTTACTTGGCAATCTGTATAGTATGATAAGGATCCTTTAATTAGCCTTACAAAGTACTTGCCAAGAGATAGTCAAGTTTTGTCTTGCAATAGTCCAGAGAATTTATTTAACAGTCCTTTGTCTGAGTCATTATCTCCTCTCCTAATTAATCATCGATTTGATAGCATGATTAGTGCTGTACAGAAGTCTAGTACCTGTTGTGAACAACTTTTTTCATTTTACTTGTTTTAAAAATACATTTCTCAGGAGTTTTCACTATTGTTGACATGTCTAGGCTTCATCAAAAGTCTTTGATTCCCCAGCTATACACACCTCCACCTCCCACTCCCAGCCTTTTGGTTTTTATTGGTTTTGGAGAAAACACTTACATATTGCAGTTATCATTCACTTGAAAAGACCCTGCAATTAATAGTCCTGGTAAGAATTACATGAGCAGAGATGTTTCTGGCCTCTCTGCTTTCATCAGATATTTGTGGACAATTTTCAAGACTGTAGTAAAGAGATTTGCTCTCTTTGTATAATCACTTTTTCAAGTGTAGCAATATTCTGGCACAAATGCATAATTCTTAAGGCGGAGGAAAAAAAATAATAATAAAAAAAGTGTAAGTGGTTTTTGTTAATGCCAGCATTTCCGATTTGTAGAGGGAATTCCAAAGTCACATTCCTTGCTTAGCTAACGTTTCTTTTCAGAATGGCAATGATATGATCTGGACTGAAATATCTGTGGGTTTTTTTGTTTTGTTGGTTTGTTTTGGTTTTTGTTTTGAGAGGTGCCAGTGTCTGTAATATATTTGGTACATTATAGCTTAGCATTTTAATCTAAGAATATGACATGGAAGTTTTTTCTTGTTCAGCGTGCTTTACATGAGGTTGTTAATAGTTATCGGAAATGTATTAGTGAGACTAGGTAAATATTCAGCATTGCCTTGAATGCTGTTGAGCATCTGGCTAGGATCCTGAAATAGGTTGGTGATTCACGTGCATTACACTGTAATCGATCTGAAATTATTTGCGGTGCTACACAGCTTTAAGACTGATACATTAGTTGTAACTGCTTTATAGACAACTAGTCTGTAATGTGGTCTAGGTGTGATCCCTCTTCACACATCGAATGAGAACCATACTTTGTTACATGGGATAGATTTTTTTTTTTGACTCCATAAAATGGAGTTAATTTGATACTTCTCAAATCTCTGATGGCTCAAGTACATCTTACTGCACCACAGATTTGCAGTATCTAGATTTACAGCCAATCCTTGAGTTACTAATCTCTTTAGGGTTATTCCTTTGGACGTTTTGTTTAGTTTTAGTTTTGGTTTCTGTTTTCTGGACATAATTCTTTCCATTTCTCTGGTTTCCTGTAAATCCATGACTGCTTTTCACTGAAAATCATGTGTGGTTCTGGTGTATTTTGGTGAGCTTTAGTTTAAACAAATCTCAGCGTATTAGTGTGTAGATTTCAGCAGTTTAATCTCACATCTGCACAACAGATTGCCCAACAAGACCTCTTGTTCTTAGCCTCCTTACGGGCTCTCTACAAAGACAACCTCCATCTTGTGAAACATTTAAACTAGTTGTTATTTAAGACTGAATTACTTTTTATTCCACAAATGTGAAGTTCATTAGCTTTTTCAAACAAATTGTCTTACATGCACTTTAGAACTCACGGAAGAAATTTGTGTCTGCCTCCTCCAGTAGTTACAGAGATGTTGTTCTGAACAGAAAGAAGTAAATAAAGTGTTGGGTTTTTTTCGTTGTGGTTTCTTGTGTCAATTTCTGTGATTTTGTTCTAAGTCTTTGGGGAGGGCTGTGAGTAGTGTGCCTTTTCCTGGAATTCATTATTAATATAATTTTAATTTACTTTTGTTGTCTTTATCTGTTATTTTTTCAGTGTTATCTGCCTTTGTTTCCCAGAGTATCTTGCTTTAATGTAAACACGTTTTTCTTTCATAATGACCATAATTTTCATCCTAGTTTCTGACCTCTAGACCTGTATCTATTCGTGTCTTCCAACTATGTTTGGTGATTAGAAGTGATTGGAAGTTCATCTTTTTGTGCTGTCAATTCTCAGGCATTTAACCTGTTTTCCAAATCATAGCACCAGCATCACGTGGAGGCATAACATTGCAGCATAGTACAGTGCTGTGGCATCTATTTTAGACCATACTTTCAGCTGGGAGCCCGAAAGCCAAATTAAGATTCTGGTGATACTGAGGAGTTCATGCTCAACTGATTTCCATAATTTGTGATTAAGAAGGATTGCATGTCAGTTCTCATTAAAACAATCCCGAATTGTGGAGTGGGGGGAAATATTTTCCAGTTTTGTTTAATTAACAATATATGTTTGGTTTTGTTCTCTGCTGAACTACTAAACCATAAATGGGAAGTGGTTGTCCTAGTCATGATTACTTTCTTTGTATTGTTTTAGTTCTGATTTTTCATTTGTCTAAATCAATGTCTTGATCTGGTTTTGGAAAAGGTTAGGAAAAAGGTACTGTTGTTAGCTGTTACAAAATTAAGAGGATAAGCAGCCGTTGTATTAAATATCATACAGAAAAAGTCTTGTAATCTAACAGTGAAGGTTACGATAGCAGGTGAACAGAGTCTGCAGTCAGAGAACATAAAGGAAGAGTGAGAAAATAAATGAGCAAAACCAGCCTGCATGTTATGGGATGATGATTGCAATGGTATGGACAGTGATCGAGCAGTGCAATGGGTAACTGGAGAACATGTACCAATCTGCTGCTTTTAACTGACAATATGCAATTTTTTAAATAAGGTTGATCCTTTGTGAAAACAGTTTCTTATAATGGTTTCCTTCTCTGTTCTTTCTTCAGGTATCATGCCAGTGTATCATAACATGTTTGCACTCATGAGTGAAGCAGACAGAATGTGGTATCCCCCAAATCACATCTTCCATGTAGATGAAACAACCAGACTCGTCCTAATTTACCGGATAAGGTAATCAAAATCAAATGTTATGGTAAAACAAAACTATGTGAGAAAACACAGCCAGTGAGATATTTAGTTGAACCATAGTTTTTCTAAAAAGTTACGGACAGATTGTTGGTGATATCTGGATCAGAGATAGATGAAAGAATCACAATTTTTGGAGCCGGTTTGAATAACATATTTTTATCAATTGTCTATATGCCATACGTTTGTCATGTCAGATTGAAAAAGCAAACAATAAAAAAATAGCAGAATTAAAAATAATACTGTTCTTAATAATGATACATATCACCTCCTCTGTGCTTGCCTGTTTGAAATTAATGACAGTTGTGAAATGGAGAGTAATCATTCTGTGTAGTCAGGCAGATGTCTGCAACAGAACCATTTTTCTCCAACCAGATTTTTGAATGTGGACATGTAAAGCTACACTTAGTTTTCTGTACATAAAATATTTTGGTTTTTATGTTGCATAAGGTGGCCTGAGTGTTTCTTTAAGAACTATCTGAGGGAGACTAGAAGACTGTAACACAAAATCCTCTATATTGTGACTAGAGAGTATAATTTGGTAGAGGTGCTTGTTCCTACCAGTACTGCTTAAATGTTGTAGTACCTTAAGACACCAAGAACTGGAGCCAGAGCCTTCCATTGACTGATCTGGCTTCATATTGGTCCTCCAAACCAATCAACACTAGTTACATGTCTACGAAAGTGGTTATGTCTGGTATTGGTAAGCTAAAATATCTGTTTATTGATGTTTGCTTAAATATTTCCTAACAGATTTTATTTTCCCCACTGGTATTGCAATGGCACCAGCAGAGCATATCGATATGGCATTCTTCGAGGTTCAGAAAGCCCTGTTCTTGACGATATTGTCATGTCTTACCTATTTGCACAGGTATGATTTGCTTCATTATTAATGCAGGTTGGTAAAGATTTTTAGTATTTATTCATTTTCACATCTTCTGATAGTAACAGTGTAGGCTTCTCTGACAGCTTGAAGCCCAGTTAAAATAAAAATTAAATTCCATGACATGTTTTGTATTTGGAGAGATGAAACTCTAATGGCAGTTGTGGGGAGAGCAGTGAGAGTGTCTAGCTCCTTTCTAGTGCGACTGCCATGTGGGAAGTCTTTCAGTGCGACTTTCATTTTGGACTGACACAGTGCAGAACAACATCCTCCTCATACAGACCTTTTGAAGATTTGAAATGGAAATAGTTTGAAAACAGTGTTCTAAGCATGATGCTAGCTGGTATCCCTTTACAAACATGTACAGCTTTTTGTGGACAAAGGGGTTCACTCAGAAGAATGCAGTGTTAAAAGCAAGCAAATGAACAAAGAACACCAAACAAATAAACAAAAAACCCACACACTCCAAAAAACATTAGTTGATGGGCAGGAGTGCTACAGTTTTAACTTTTTTTCTCGCATTCTTCTTTCACAGTGGCGAGATGATTTTTTGGATGGATGGGTACAGATGCCTGTTACTCACGAAACACAAGAAGAATGCCTTGGAATGGCTGTTCTGGATATGATGAGAGTGGCCAAAGAAAAGGACCAAACCCCTCTGGCTATTTACAATTCAGTCAGGTGACTCAATACTTCATAATTGTATTGTACCTGTCTGATATCTGAAACCAATATTTTTGCATGTTAGTATCTTGGAGTAAATGTTCAGCTCTTGGCACTTCATTTATTGTAGCATAATGATTCCATAAACCTGCCTATAGCGTAAATTAGAAATTAGTAGAAAGCTTGTATCATGATGGCAGTTCACGTTTTTGGGTGCATGTATTTGGTTCTGTTAATGAGAGGTAAGGCAGCAGCTAGTCATGGTCATGTGGGAAAGGACGTCAGCACTAATTTGAGTTGGGAGGTCCCTAGAAGTCATCATATCCAACACCCCATTCAGATCAGGACCAGCTTCAAAATTAAATGAAGTTACTTACAGCCTCATCCAGTCAAGTTCTGAAAACATCGCAGGATGGAGATTCCACCATATTCATAGCAGCTTTGTCCGCTATAGAGTCACCCTCACTGAGGAAGATTTTCTCCGTATCTGATCAGTCTCCTCTGTGATCTGTGTCTGTTTCCTCTTGTCCTTCACTGTGCATGTCTGAGAAGAGTCTAATTCACTTTTCTCCATAACCATCTGTTAGTTGAAGACAATTAGTACAACACCCTAGCTGAACCCTCTTTTCCCCAGACTGAGCAAAGCAAGCTCCCTTATGCCTACTCTTGTCACGTCATGTGCTCCAGGCATTTAACCATCCTGGACAGATCCCAGCTAAACTTGCTTTAGTTTGTCAGTGCACTTGGGTTTTGTCCACCTGATCAGTTTCTCACTCCAGCTAAGTTAGTTCTCTCCTTGCTCCGTACTTAATGGTTGATGTTTGCCTTTTAATGAAACCTGGACGGAGGAGTGAATAACAGAATGAGACGATGAACTGGCCAGGTGATTGCAGGTGACAAACTACTTTTTTGTCCCTTGGTAGAATATGGACAGTGATATAGGATTCAGTGACAGCCAGCTACTGTGTTGTACTCTACCACCTCTATTTTCAGCCAGGAAATCTGTCTTCTATCCATGTAGTTGCCTCTATAGGTACAGTATCCTCTTTCCAACTTCCACAAGAAGTAAAGCAACTGTGTAACTTCTGCTTTGCCTTAAAACTTCAGTAATGACTGGAACAGACATGTCTGGATTTGTGGAAAATGTGTTATGTCATGTATGTTGAAAGCAAGTGAGGGGAAAAGATAGAAAATGGGAGAAGAGAAAGAAAGGGCTGTGTTTGAAAAAAACAGACTACAGACTGAAGAGAGAGTCCTTGTTATCCTACAGTTTAAAGAATAACATTACATTTAGAAGAAAATATATTTTAATGTTGACTTGTTTAACACAAAACTAATTATCTTTGCTGGATTTAGTGGATAAAATTAATACTTTTTTTTCTGGTTATGTATTCGCAGCTACAAAATGTTTTTGCCTAAATGTGTGCGAGCAAAAATCCAAGACTACCACATTTTGACGCGAAAAAGAATAAGATACAGGTTCCGCAAATTTATCCAACAGTTTGGCCAATGCAAAGCTACTGCCAGAAACTTGAAACTTAAGTATCTTATAAATCTGGAAACCCTTCAGTCTGCCTTCTATTCAGAGGTTTTTGAAGTAAAAGAACCTGGTGGAGGTCCTTCTGGAGAAGAAAGTTTTGCAACCATAGTAATAACTGGAAATGGTGGAATTCAGTGCTCAAGGGGAAAACTTAAAGACTGTGAGACACTGGCAGAGCAGGTAATATCTGTTGTTATTTTAATAATTGTTCAGTTTGTCATGTAACACAATGATTAGCTTATGTTAGAAGTTCTGATTTACCTCTGGTATTTATGGTAGGGAAATTTTACTTCACAGTGATAATACAGTTTCCTTATGGCTGAGGCTCATGGAAATGTATTGACTTAAACTGTGCAGGATTTTAAAATAAGGTTTCTTATTGAAGCATTCAAAGAAAGTCAGTACTTGAATATGTAATACTTCTGTGCTTGACAAATGAAAAATTCAGTGTTGGACCTTCATTACTGTGAAGAAATCGATGAAGAAAAGTAATAACACTGCCCACAGGTATAAGTAAAATGCACAAATTCCTCAAATCCTCTTGCTGCTTTTAGACTCCTACCAGTGTCTAAGCTAGCAAATTTTAAGTGAGATTTCTGTGACTGCAGAGTCTATATACTCTTTGTTGAGGAATTAGATGCAAAATAGTTGCAATAAGTGCAAGTTATCATGTTGCATTTTTACTTGTCACTATTATTTCTTGTGTGTTTGATTTCCAAGCATGACTATTCATTTTGTTGAATTTACCTGCATCTGATACAAACTCTTATCAGTGTATATTGAGAGTGTGGGAATTTTCCAAAGGTAAAATGAAAGGCAAAGGGTCAGTTTTCCAAAATGTGTCAGCTTTCCAAAATCCATTAGTTTGGTAGTTTTGATGCATAATATATAGCAGTCAAGACCAAAGTACCAAAGGTTGTATTTTTACAGTATGCTACAATCATTTGTAAAAATGCTTTTTTTTTTTAAATTATACTTAGCAAAAAACAAACAAAAAAAATTACTGAGATTTTTTTTAAGTGTGGTGTTAGAATATTTGTGGATTGATGTTAGGTACAGTTACTTCATTCATAGTTGTTATGTATCAGCTCTCTACCTCTCCTAAGTTGCCTGTAAGTGTAATTAATAATTGACTTATTGACAGAGATGTGGTGTAGGCCACATGTATTCTCACTGGTACGAAAACTGTGTATAAAATTGGTTATGAAAACTTAGTAAATGAATAAGACTGCTAGTAAATGTGATCTTAACTCTTGTTTCAGCAAATTATACTGATGAATCTTCATTAAGATATTGAACTGAAACAAAATTTGTATGTTTTTAAAGGCAGGAATGACATATGTGGGGTAGATTGTGAGGCAATTTCTTTCGTCAGTTCCCATTTCCAACAACCAGATGAACAAATAGGGCTTCAGAGGCTTTGGTGCATTGGAGCTGATTTATTCTAGCTCAGAGGTGTCAAACTCATTTTCACCGGGGATCACATCAGCCTCACGGTTGCCTTCAAAGGGCCAAATGTAATTGTAGGACTGTGAAATCTAGGAGTAGTTACCCCTGAGCTAGCTGATACCCTCTGACTCTTACAGCCTTGATTATTACACCTGTCTTATGTGTTAGGATATGCTTGCAGCCATATGAATGAGGTGTTCTGACTTGAATAAAATCTGTTTGCTTTGGAAGAATAATTTTAGATAGATGAATTTACATTTATTGAAGGATATTACTTAGTACCTGCAGTTCTGCTGAAAAAAAAAGTATAATTTATATGACATTGTAATTTGACTTGTGTAAGGCTGAAGAAAGTGGTACAGAATATCGTAGTGTTGAAAACTACCTGAACTTGCTATCAAAGGAAAATGCGGATTTCCCATGTGGTTATGATTGGTACCTTCAAAAGAGTAATAAAAATTTTCCATTGTTAATTCTTACAAAATACTATAGAGCAAAGAAGTATCTACTATAAACAAACAAACAAACAAAACCACCCCCTATATAGGGATATTTCTGTTCATGGTTCCTGGATCCTTGTGCAATTTTAAATCGATGTTCCTAGTGGTGGTTCCATAAACACAAAACTACTTTCTTAATTTTTAATGGTGTACTTGAGGCTTTATGATGCTCTTTGTTGCTAGCTTACAAGTTTGGAGTTGTAGGAATTCTAATGCTGAAAACAGGTGAAATTTTTAGTTGCTATTTATATTACTGACATTATATAACCAATATATATTGCAGGATTTACAAACATACTGTGATTTTCCTGATATCATTGATGTCAGCATTAAACAAGCAAGCCAAGAAGGCTCCAGTGAGAGAAGAATTGTCACCATTCATAAACAAGACAGCAAGAATCTGGTCTGTTTACTTTGTTTGCTGTTTTTTCAAATAGATGTTGCTTTGAGCAGGCTGATTGATGTAGTGTTTATAGTATTGTATAAGCTATTACCATGTTAATTAAGCATGAGGTAAAACTAAATGTATTTCAGCAGTATAAGCAGTGTATCAAAACTTGAAAGGTCTTTTACATTCAAAACTCTGTGCATGGACTGAAATAGATTTCTATAGATTAGGGTAATTTCTGATACACAGATTGATTCTTTTCTTTTTTGGATTGTTAAACCTAAGGCTCTGGTTTTAGCTATTGAGCATAGTGTTTCCATGCTGTCATGGTATGCCACCTGCCAGTGACCAGCACGTTCAAAAAGGCTTCAAAATGCTCTGAAGGAATGAAGACACAGAGAAGATTAGTATTGGGACAAAATTAGTATCACTGCTTTTACTGTTTAAAATTGTTTGAAGATCTTGAGAAATTATTTTATCCGTGCGTGTAAAAAGTTGTTTCAGTTTGAACTGTGGCACTGCACTCAAGTCAAACTTACCAGCAGGTTTAACTGTCACATAGTTGTGTAGTGGCTTGACCTTGGCTGGATGCCAGGTGCCCACCAAGCTGCTTGGTCACTCCCCTTCTTCACCTGGACAGGGGGAGATAAATACGATGAAAGGCTCATGGGTCAAGATAAGGACAGGGAGGTCACTCAGCAACTACTGTCATAAGCAAAACAGACTTGGCCCGGGGAAACTAGTTTCATTTATTGACAACCAAATCAGAGTAGGGTAATGAGAAATAAAAGTCAAATCTTAAAATAGTTTCCCCCTCATCCCTCCCTTCTTCCTGGGCTCAGCTTCACTCCCGAGTTTCTTTACCTCCTGCCCCGAGCGGCACAGTGCAATGGGGAATGGGCTCTGTGGCCAGTTCTGTCACACGTTGTCTCTGCCGCCCCTTCTTCTGCACCAGTGTGGGGTCCCCCCCGTGGGAGACAGTCCTCCATGAAGTTCTCTAATGTAAGTCCTTTGTTTGGGCTGCAGTTCTTCACGAACACTCCAGTGTGGGTCCCTTCTACGTGTCCTTTCCATGGGGTTCAGTCCTGCAGGAACAGGCTGCTCCAGTGTGGGTCCCCCATGGTTCACAGGTCCTGCCAGGAGCCTCCTCCTCCAGCATGATCTCTCTACAGGGTCACAGTCTCCTTCAGGCACATTCACCTACTCTGACATGGGGTCCTCCTTGGGTTGCAGGTGGGTCTCTGCTCCCCCATGGACTTCCATGGGCTGCAGGGGACAGCCAGCCTCACCATGGTCTGCACCACCAGCTGCAGGGGAGTCTCTGCTCCAGCTCCTGGAGCACCTCCTGCCCTCC
Organism: Patagioenas fasciata; assembly: GCF_037038585.1. Lineage (NCBI taxonomy): Eukaryota > Metazoa > Chordata > Aves > Columbiformes > Columbidae > Patagioenas > Patagioenas fasciata. The sequence continues at coordinate 24,658,140 of NC_092560.1, read as the reverse complement.
TTTTCCACTGACCTCAGTGTCTGCAGAGTTGCTTCTCTCACATGTTCTCACTCCTGTCTTCTAGCTGCTGTTCTGCAGCAGTTCTTTCCATTCTTAAATACATTATCACTGAGGCGCTACCTCTGTCACTGATGGGCTTAGCCTTAGCCATCCATGGGTCTCTCGTGGAGCTGACTGGAACTGGCTCTGTTGGTCATGGGGGAAGCTTCTAGCAACTTCTTACAGAATGTGCCTCTGTAGCGTCCCCCCCCCCCCCCCCCCGACTTTACCATACAAATCAACTACAAGTTGTTTCTTCCTTTATCTCTGACTGGTCTGTGTGCTTTCAGGGCTCCCCATCTTGGGCATGTATGTGACCAGGAAGCTTCCTTGTCTGTGTGTGCAAAAACTGAGTACAGCTTATGTACTTCTTTTCTGTAAAAATAATTATTTAAAATTCAAAAAAATATTTCAGTAAGCATTAACTAGTTTTATTTTCTAATAATGCTTTTTTTAAAAAAGGCGTATGGTTTACTTTCAGTGAAATTGTGATTCACGTTCATTTCCTGCATTAGTGGCACAGAATTAATGACCCGTTAAGAACTGGAAATTTTTTCAAGGCTCTTTATTGAAACCTAAGAGTACGTAGAATATCTGTGGTGTGCATTTGTCATGCTGAGAGCATAACAATGTTTCACATTGGTGGAGGAGGCTTCCTTAATGTTGATCCATTACAATTATTTTTAAAAAATTCTCAGTAACAGTAGTTAAGTACTTGACTGCATATGTTTCTAAGAGTAGAGGTGACTTTCGAAGCGCTTGGCCAAAAAAACTACTGAAGTGTAAGGCAGAGTAGGAGAAAGTGCAGTAGCTGCTATTTTGCTTATGATTTGTGTGTGGACGGTTTACACACCAGAACTTGTGATTTAGTTTAACCTGTTACACAGCTAGTATAATCCATTATATAAATGTACTTTACAGTGTACAGTTTTAGGACACATGGATTGAATGAAATGGCTGTTTTTCTATGTCCATGTGGGTTTTCCGATCATATTGAAACAACTAGAAAGATAGTTGTTTCCAGGTCCACTTTTAATTAGGAGTTTGAAGACTCCACACAAACTCTTGGCACATGATCAAAAGCAATTGTGTTCAGCCACTAAGTGTGTCCCCAGTGTCATGAGCAGACTTTTGTAGTACATACTGAAGCCTGTTCTGTTGGGCTGTTCTACTGAATAAAATCTGGTGTGACTCTGTAGATGGTGGAGTAACACTTCTCTGTTGAAGTACAGACTGCCTTTAATGTTCTTACACAACTGTCAAAATATTAAGAAAATGTAGATTGTTGCATAAAATAGACTCTAGTTTCGCGGCAATGAGGAACGACACCTACAGATGCAGACAGAGACGCACAGGCACAGAGTTCTTGTTAGCAGCAAGAGCAAAGCCAGGCAGAGCTGAGCTCTCTTTTATTAACAGTTCTCAATTTATATGTTTACAGATACAGGACTAAGAGTTTAGACAGTTTTTTCAAAAAAAGTTATTCTAAACACACCACACTCGTGCCTGTTTTCAGTCACGTTCCCATGCATATCTTGTGAACGGCGTTCCGACCCACTCATTCACACGCTCAAGCCCAACATTCACACGCTCAAGCCCAACATTCACACATCATACATATGGGGGCGGTTTTCCGACCCGAGATACCATTCTCACTGACCTGGGCTGTCATTTCTTACACTCATAAAAAACATACTTCTGCATAATCTGTCCAAGGCCCTTTAGCTGGAACTGCACATCCTGCCATTGCCACATAGTTTCTTTCATTTGGACTAATAAATATGTTACAGATTAATTTAATTTTGCCCAGCTCTTACCTGTTCAACGAATTCTGCATGGACCTTTTCCACACCCCATTTTTGTTTGACCACATTATTTTTCTCCCTTCTTCAATCGATTGCACTTCTCTTGATAGTAGTTAAATGTCAGCTTCTATCAATGATCCAGGTCAGGATGCCAGTTTTCACTGACTATTAGTTGAATTTTCAGGCAGGTACTTTTCTAGAAATTTTTCTTTTGTACTTGAAGGCAGCCCCATAAATCTTTGATAAATGAAGACTTTTGTTTAGGAAAAAAAAAATAACACTGTGATGCCGGAGCAGTGGATGTCTGCCATGCTGAGGTGTATCTCAGTTTTTCCCTTTCAAATGTTCCTTCCTGTGAGCATTCATCTTCTGTTTCGTATATTTAGAATAAGTTTGGTTGTTGTTTTTTTGTGTGTTTTTTTTGGTTTGGTTTGGTTTGGTTTGGTTTGGTTTGGTTTGGTTTTTTTTTGTGGCAGATTGATTTGGGTTGGGTTTAATATTGAACACTGAAGATTGCTAACAAGTTTTGGGTCACACCAGGAAGGCAGAACTGTACAGACTATAGTTAAAAACAGTCTGGACATATTTAATGTATGCGTATATTTATATCTTTTATACCATTACCATATCCAGTAATTTTACGTTACCTATTAAAAACTGGAATTTTCATTCTCTGTTTCTTTTTCTCTTTCTCTCTCATTTTTCCCTCCCACTTCCCACCCCATTCTCCCCTGGAATTTGACAGGAGGCTGAATTTCAGTCATTAAGAGAAGCTCTCTCCTTTGTGTCATTGATTGATGGATATTACAGATTAACTGCGGATGCCCACCATTATCTGTGTAAGGAAGTAGCTCCACCATCAGTCCTTGAAAATATCCAGAGCAACTGCCATGGACCAATTTTGTAAGCATTTTTTTAGCAATATAATAAGATGATGTTATTTTGGAAATATGAACTTGCATTGACTGTGAACCATAATGGATATCTTGAAATGTGTACTTATTACATTTATGTAACATAAAATGCTTTGCATTTTTCCTCTTATTTTTCACTTTGCAAAATACAGTGCCTTCTTGACATATTGCAAAAAATAAATGGAAATATTCTGGTTTTAATTTTTTTCCCTCAGTATTCTGTTTTCTTCAAGTGAGAACAGGTAGTGACATCATTATAGTTACTACCATGGCAGCAACATACAGTGTTATGGACAGAGGATCTTGTGTTTTTACTGCAGTCTCTAGTTGTTATATTAACTGAGTGTCCAGAGAGAAAAAGGCAAAATTGGGTAACACTCTCTTCAATATTTGAGCAAGGACTGCATTGAACTGCTAACCGTATGAATTGGAACTTCTGTTGATTTTAAGGAATGCTGTCTCTGTTTGTTTGCTTTGTTGGGTCTTTTTTTTTTTTGAGGAAGAATTTAGTACCTTAGTTGATTTTTTTTAAAAAAAAACTTATTTTAATAGTTCGTATAGTATTGTTTATTGTTTGCAGAAGCTAGAAGCTTAGAAGAATGAGCAGGCACTGTGCCCTTGTGGCCAAGAAGGCCAATGGCATCCTGGGGTATATTAGGAGGGGGGTGGTTAGTAGATCGAGAGAGGTTCTCCTTCCCCTCTACTCTGCCCTGGTGAGACCACACCTGGAATATTGTGTCCAGGTCTGGGCCCCTCAGTTCAAGAAGGACAGGGAACTGCTGGAGAGAGTCCAGCGCAGGGCAACAAAGATGATTAAGGGAGTGGAGCATCTCCCTTATGAGGAAAGGCTGAGGGAGCTGTGTCTCTTTAGCCTGGAGAAGAGGGGATTGAGGGGTGACCTTATTAATGTTTATAAATATGAGTGTCAGGATGATGAAACCAGGCTCTTCTGTGTGTCAACCAATGATAGGACAAGGAGCAGTGGGTATAAACTGGAACACAGGAGGTTCCACTTAAATATGAGAAGAAACTTCTTCTCAGTGAGGGTGGCAGAACACTGGAACAGGCTGCCCAGGGAGGTTGTGGAGTCTCCTACTCTGGAGGCATTCAAAACCCGCCTGGACGCCTTCCTGTGTAACCTCATCTGGGTGTTCCTGCTCCGGCAGGGTGATTGAACTAGATGATCTTTTGAGGTCCCTTCCAATCCCTAACATTATGTGATTCTGTGCAGTATTCAGTCAGGATAACATGAATATTTGCTTTAGTTACAGAAAACTTGAAAACTGATAGATGCAAGATATGTTCCTGAAACTAGCACTGTCTACTCAGCTAATACAGAATAGTTCTGTGAATTTCCTGATGACAGAAAGAGAATAGGTGGTATAACCTTCAAAAGAGATGGAGGAGGAGAGCATTAGAGACCTATACCGCTCTAATCATATTTCTTTCACTAACGTGTAGTGCTGTATATTGACCTTTATTTAGGGCTGTTTAGAAGAACATACAATATGTCCAGATGTTTCCAAGCCATTCTGTTCCTCATTCTCAGAGATGGATAGAAATAGTCAGTTAGCAAGGGCTGTTTAAGGGGAAATTGTTTTTTGTAGTAACAAATCATGTTTTATTTCAACTCCTCTCTCTTGTTAGCCCTTTCTCAAACCCACGTTTTCCACCCACACAAGTATTTTGATAATTTTAGCTTGTTTATTAGGCAGTTTTATTACAGCTTCTTCTCTAATGGATGCTGAAAGTTGTATCATAAGCCTAGGAGAATATACTTTTTTAGGCTGTAAAATTCCTCATTGTATAAATAATAGTGGTGTTTTCTGTATTAAGAATTTTTAATACACAGCTTCCTATATAAGCAGCCACCCTGAATATTGGAAAATAAAGGGATGAAAATACTAAAGGAAGCTGTAAAAATTTGAGAGTTTGAATTGTTGTTTTAGATATCTGATAATAGTGCTAATTAGCCAATCTCTGTTGCTGGTTTTTGAAATTATGCAATATTAAACTTTTTCTTTTTACTATAGCATGGACTTTGCTATCAGTAAACTGAAGAAAGCGGGTAATCAGACTGGTTTCTACGTTCTTCGTTGCAGTCCTAAAGATTTTAAAAAATACTTCCTCACCTTTGCTATAGAGGTTTGTATTCTGACTTAGTATCTGTGTAATCTTTGTTGCATTACAATAATGAGCATGGGATGTTCAGTAAATGATTCAGGATTTTCTCTCCAGAACATTTGTCTGATGTGTATATTGCATAGCTACTTCTATCAGATTGTCCAACTTTCAGGGTCTTGTGAGAAACATTAAAACACTTGCATGGTAAAGAATTGCTAATGACACATACCATATGCCTAGGAGAACAAGACAGGGAAGACAGCTTGAGAGTTCTGGGGTTGGTAACATGGCTCTTGGGACTGTAGTAAGTGTTTGGGTGATGGGCTGTTCTCAGGGTTTGGTTTTTTTTGTTCAGTTGTTGGGGTTTTGTTGTTGTTGTTTGGGATTTTTTTTTTGAAGGCTTGGGGTTTGTAGTTGCATTCTTTTGTGGGATTTTCATCCCTCCTGGCTGCACCCTCCACGAATAGAGCTTAGATAGTCTGGAGTATACAGCCCTTGGTGATCTGAATGTCTCTCCTTTATGGGTTGTTCTGGATTTGGGTCCTGTCCCCATCCCCAGTGCTAGGCCAGCCAGATTATTTGGCAGCTGTTAAGTAACACAGATCTCCTTCTGGATATCTGGCGTCAGCTTGAGTGGGAACCACCCTTGAAATGCCTGCAGTTCTCATCAGCTGAAGACCCAGATGCACCTCACTTCTGTGAGACTGCGGTCAGTGACAATACAGTATTTTAATATAGCTGTTAAACAATTGCATGATCTTGTTCCACGGATGGGTTTCTCTTAAATTCACAGAGCTGCCTCTGGGGTTTTAGCTAGGGAAAGTAATACAAGGGTTTTCCTGCTGGTTTGCAGCAAGCTAGCAAGTTCACAAAGTAGTCTGAGATACGTACATCTCTGAAAATGACGAAATAATGCTGATGTGTGGATAGAGAAGTAAACAGCCATTTTAAGATGTTTCACAAAATTGATATGTCAGTGAAGTATGCTTGCTGGAGAACTTTTTAGACTAAGAGATCAGTTCCTGAGCAAGCTTGGAGAGTCAAAGTCTGTGAATTGAGATTATGAATTAAGCCTGCCATTAACTGACCTAGCCATGGGTTAGTTTGTTTGGGTTTTTTCCATGTTCTGATTCTTTCTGGGCAAGCTGTTAGAAGGCTTTTGAGATTCAGAATTTGTTGGAACATTTTCTACAGTATTGACATGAAGGACCATGAAAGCACTATGAAGAGCTCCTCTTGTTTAAAAATATTTAATGGGATTTTTTCAAGATTCATTGTAAAAATAAATCAATGCATATTGAAAATCTATGCTAGGAACTAATTGCTTAGAACAGTACTCTAGACAGCAGAAAAACAGAATTACAGCTGAGATCTCCAGATGCTTGTTAAAAGAACACAGAGCATGAACATTTGGGTGATTGCTTCCAATAAAATTGTTTTGATGTTACCCCACATACAGGCAAAGAAGTTTTAACTACTAGCTCTGAAAGATTTTTCTTAGCATCCATTATCTGTTTTCTCAACTCCTTCTTTGCAGATTTTGTAACATTTGTTTTTCTTAGCATCAACATGCTAATTCCAGTGATGGGAGTACAATCATGTTTTTCTCAGAATCAATATTACATAGTGAGAGTAAACTAACAAACTATGGTAGTGTTTTGCTGAAGCATTCTTTCTTTAATTAGTAGAATCCTATAGATTTAGATAAGCTTTTAAATACTAAATATTGATAAATTTTATTTTTAATGTAAAAAATCTCTGCAGCGTGAGAATACCACTGATTATAAGCACTGCTTAATTACGAAGAATGAGAATGGTGAATATAATCTTAGTGGAACCAAGAGAAGTTTTGGTAACCTTAAGGATCTGTTGACCTGTTACCAGACAGAAACTGTCCGTTCAGACAGCATAATATTCCAGTTCATCAAATGCTGTCCTCCAAAACCAAAAGGTAAGAGAAAGATTTATTTCTAAGCAGAAGGTTTCCAACTTTTGGGTTAAAGATTTAAGAATAAGTTAATGTTAAATGACTTTCATGTAGGTAGATACATGTGTTTGGGGTTTTTTTTTAATTTTACTGACCGTTTTGTTTATCTTCTTAATCATAGTTTTCATAGTTTTCAGTCCTAGTGTCTGTCAAATTTTCCTTTGTTATTGATGGTCTTCCAGAATCATGGTAGCCAGTTTCATGATCAGAAGCAAAACTGGTTTCTTAATTGCAGTGAATTGTGTGCATCAGCATTTCTTCTTCAGTCAAGTGTTTTCATGTCTTGAGAAGAAAAGAGCTGCTAAATGTATAATTTCTCAGTAGGGTAGTTCCATAAGCAGAGAAACCAACAATGCCAGTGAATTTCTTGACATCTTAGCTGAATTATGCGAAGGCTGCAGTGTGGTTTCAGCTTCACTGAAAAAAACGTGTCTAATGGAGGTCCCGTGGAGTTTTCTCAAATTTAAATTAAAGGGTTTTACCTATCTTTGGTATTCCTATTATCTTTCTCCTTTATGGATTCTGATAATGTTTGTCACTTTTGCTTATTGTAAGTAGTACTTCTTAGTACTTAGTCTCTATCCAAGTCCCAGTTTAAACAAAAACTTGAGGAAATACTGTTTGATATCACTTTTACCTCTCTCAAATTTGATTGAAATTATCCAATGGATTCAAAAGTTTAGAAAAGAGATTTTACAGTGCACATGCACATTACAAATAATAATTTTGTGACCTTATTTCTGTATAAATCAAACAGAAATGTATACGCATCAGAATTATAAATAATTGAATAAACATACTAACAGACCTGCTTTACTTCATGGAAAGTCTTTTTTCAAAATCACTTGAAGAATACCTACTCTGTTAAGGTGATAAGGATCACTGAAGTGTTGCCGGGTCAAAAATACGTAAAAGTTCTAAAGGGGCATCAGAAAGACATGCACATCTTTACCAGAATGATTTCATAATACAAAAGAAGGTGACTTATATCCTCTTTTTTTGCACACCTGATTGCTATTACATACACAGGAGAAGCTGAAATATGAAAGGAAGCAGGACTGTTTTCAGAATGTGTGTCAAAAGTATGAAACTTGAAATAGCTAAGTAAGCCTAAATGTTTTTGCTGATCAGCAGAAAATCAGACTTTGAATTTGGTTAATGAAATACTGTGTGGCTTTTCAAATAAACTGATTTCAATGCAATATCTTATTTTTGTTGGATTAACAGGATCTCAATAATCCTCTGAAATAATATTGGCTTAGTTTTATATTTTACAAATTTAGTTTATTTTTCTTTTCCCTACCTTCTTTCTTCTCCTAGATAAATCAAATCTCCTAGTCTTCAGAAGCAATAGTGTTTCTGATGTACCTTCATCACCCACGCTACAGAGACACAATAATGTCAACCAGATGGTCTTTCACAAAATCCGGAATGAGGACTTGATATTTGTAAGCCCATTAGTTGCTTCTTCCACTGCAGATGGTTGGTTTAATATACAAGAAGTTTTTTAAAAAAATAGTATATGTTTAAAAGAACCATATCTGAGCTAGAAGATTTTGCTGTGGTCTTGCCCTAGAGTTGTTAGAGAAAATAATTTTATTTTAAATTTTCTGCTAATACAAATGATTGTGGGGTTTTGAAAGTAAGAAGTATCCTTTTGACTGCAGTAGTAGTTGTTTACTTTTAGAGATGTCTAAATATGTCTTAATAACTGCAGTTTCTTCCTCTCTGGTTCTTGCAGCAAGTTGTTTTCTGAGATCCTTGAGGAGTCTAAAAAATAAGCTAAGATTCAAGCTGTTTCTGATACAATTGATTCCTTGTCCCCTCAGTCTGATTCTAGAGGTGTGCTAGCTGTAAAGATTTGCATATACATTACTTAGGGTGGGTGTTTAAGAGATCTTTTGCAAAACAGTTAGAGATTTCTAATTTTTTGCCATCTCTGTCCTTCCTGTATTTTAGGAGGAGAGTCTTGGACAGGGCACGTTTACTAAGATATTCAAAGGTGTAAGGAAAGAAGTGGGCGACTATGGCCAGCTCCATCAAACCGAAGTTCTGTTAAAGGTGCTGGATAAAGTGCATAGAAACTACTCTGAGGTTAGTGTGATTGTTGGCTGCTATATAACATTCGTCTGTTCTACGATGAATATTACTTTTCTTAGAATAAATGAGTATTTGTTATGGTAGAGGGTTGTGTGTTGAACCAAGCTCATTCTTGGCCTTGTGACACCAGGAGGGTGGATTTGAGACTGACTTTGGGAAGGATACCTATGTACTTTATTTCCCCTCTCCCTACTGTCTGTTGGAGAATTCAGAGCTACCCACTGAGAGCCAGAGAACACTTTATTTATGTGATACAAGTACCACAAATGAGGTGGTATGGCCACAGAATTGCCTTTACCAATAAATTCTTTATTGACAGGTGAGGTACCAACATTTATGGAAAATTACTTTCTTTTAGTAGAATATCTTCAGTGTTCTGGAGTCATACTGATTGTCCAGTAAAATCAACTTTTCATGCCAAGTCATAACAAATCAGAAGTATATATGTATGAGAAACACTTGCCATATATAGAATCATCCTATTAATGTAGACTTTTCACTGTTTGAGTAAAGCTGTGGGCAAACCTGAAATGCCTTTGAGCAAAAACTATGATACTGGTAATATAATTGGGCTCAAGATTGTGTATGTGATAATTTAATTTTTAAGACTTTTAACAAGATGTGGTAATGTTTAATAAATATTGATATAACTTTATATGGCTGTTTATTGATTATTTTCATGAGATAATTGTATCAAATGCCTAATCAATCTAGCCGTGTTTACAGCAAGCCAAGAAAACCTATCTATTGGTTACTGAACTTTTCAATTACTTAAGAAAAAACCTATATGCAAAAAAGGAAAAGACATTTTGGATAGTTAGTATTCATAAGCAATGTAGGCCTACACTTTGGACAATTGAAGACTATAAAGAAATTATATTTTAACTTCAATAAGCTGAGTAATATGTTTGCATTGTAAAGCTAAGTGAAAATCAGTTGTTAAAAGGATTAGAGTACAGAAGTACAAATATAGTCACTTGAAGAGAAATGTGCTAATTTTCACCTTGTTTTGTTGGGTGAATAATCAGTATACAAGCAAGTGTAGTTGGAGATGCCATTGAAGAGAATAAAAAAAGGAATAAAGAAATAAAAGCATCTGAAACCTTCCTGACAAGGTTGGGTAAGGTCTTGCAGTAGTGGATTAGTAGTATAATACTTCTTGTCTTTTAACTTAATAATATGTTGCAATGAAATCAGTTGGAAAGTGAGTAGTGCACTATGAAAGAGTAAGTTGGAAACTAGACAGTGCATCATGAATTTGTCTGCTGTTTACATTACTTACTTAACTGACATGGAAAGGAAAATTCTATTTAAAATGTGGAGATACTGACTGCAGAAAAAGACACTGCTAACCTCTCTGGAACGTGGAATACCAATTGTTTAAAAAAAAATCTAAAACAACCACAAATAATATATATTATACAGGGTCTTTGCAATGAAATGGAAGTTGAAATGTTTTAAAAATGCCCATAGTTTTAATAAGCTTATCAGAAATCAGATAATGTTTTTGAGTTTTGTTTTCATTGATATTTATTCTTTCTCAAACTCTCTCCTTCCTCAAAGTCCTTCTTTGAGGCAGCAAGCATGATGAGCCAGCTTTCTTACAAACATTTGGTGTTAAACTATGGAGTCTGCGTATGTGGAGAGGAGAGTAAGTAGAAATTAATTATCTTTTTGTACTAATTTTAGACAGCTGTCATTAGAGTTTGCCAATGTTTCTGGGTAAAAGCAGGAGGGAAAAATGAAAAAAAAAGTGTGTTGCACTAGCAGGACACCCACTGCATGTTCACATTGCTGTAGTATTAGTCTTGCTGTCTGAGAACTAGTTAATATACTGATAACAAAGAACATGGAAAAATTGTGTAAGTGCAGTCAGTGTGAAAAGTAACGTCTATAAATTACTCACAATCATGTCTGTTCTATCTGAAAATCTCACTTTTGAAAAGTTTTGCTGAACTTCTGAAGTGACCTTTTGAAATGCCAGAAAAATTGCACCTCTACGTTGTATGAACCGTGGTTAGTTAGAAAGGGAAGTGCTTTGCTACCCAAGAAAATCTTCATTTACTGTGATCAGAAATGCAGAAACTGCCACCCGTTCCCACGCATGTACTGACTTTTTGAACGCAAAAATAGCTTTGGGAAGTTTGGTTTGGAAATCCCATTTCGAAAAAATAGGTCCCATTATTTCAACAAAAACACCACCAAATGTTAACAAAGGTAAAATCTTTGCATTGTCTACAGAAGCAGAGTGTGTTTCCAGTTTCGCTTACTGCATGGTGACTATTTATTAATTTGTTTGACTGTTTTTATAAGAACACCTGAAATACTTTTATAATATCTTGTAATTAAATCTTAACTTTTGACAGCTGTCATACGCTTGTGTGTGCTAACTTCAAATATGCACTGATGTGTCTCACTTTAGCAGTTCCTCCTCATTATTCAGGACACTGGGCAGAAATGTCAGTTTGTCCTAAAACCATTTTTTTTTCAGTGTTTGGAAGTTTGTAACAAAGGGAAGCAATTTTTAATTGTATAAACCTATTACATGGATGGTTGTCTGCACTGAGAGAGAAGGAATTTGGAAAAGCAGGCTAGATTCTGTATCAGGAGTTGTTTCCCTTTGGAACTTGGAAAAGGCACAGCACTGTGTTTGTCCAAGAGCTTGTTACACCATTTTATTTGCAAAAACACCTACGAGTGTTTTTTCTAGTTCATTCCTTGTACTATGCAGGGGGACTACATACAAAATTTCAGGTAGATCAAGTGTGTAGTTAAAAAAAAAATATCTAAAGATGTATATGATCACATAGTTCTTTAGATCACAGTTGCCCTCCATAGGCAGTTCTGTTTCTGAAGGCAAAGGGCTTATTATAGTTTAATAAGAGGCATGTACTAAGGAATAGGAAGAAAGGCTCTTATTTTTTCCTCTGAGTCACACACTTGATATACAGATTTTACGAAAATTACTTCACATAATTGTACAAAAAAAAAAAAAAAAACACACCTGAATTTTTATATCTTTAATTTGTCATAAAAAATTGGTTTGTTATAACAGATATAAAACCTGAGGTTCCCAGTGTCTTTAGATTCTAAATGAGAAGTGCTTCAATGTGAGCATCTTCCAGCTGAAGGAAAGAGTTCAGTCATGCAATTTGAAATTATTGTATTGAAACTGATGAAGGCTGTGCAGCACTATGAGATGGATCTTGTTTCTTGGGTTATTCACTGGATGACTGCATGAAGGCATATGCCATATATATATATATATATATATATATATATATATATATGTAACTTTTTTTCAGTGCAAATATTAGTCTGTTTCCAAGATACGCATCTTCTGTTAGAAAAGCATTTTATTTTTCACTAAGAATATGGAGTGTGACAACTATGAAGTGAATGTTAACTCACTACATTGATATTGCAGTACATTACTATGCTTTGTCAGAAGTTAAGTTACTTATTGTGCCTTTCAAGTGAGGGTGAAAGGATGTTCACTGGATTTGTTCAGATGGAAACCTATTCTTTAAAACAACCTATTAAATACAGTAATTTTGCATTTTAAAAGCAATAAGGCAAATTTCCACACTGTGAATAACGGTAAAGAACACAGAATTTGTGGCAGTACTCAGATGTTATACATAGCTTTGTTCCCAAACATGGTATAACAGAGATGAGTAGTACTAGAGTAATGAATCTGTCTTGAAATTACTTTTTTGTGTGTGTGTTGGTTTTAATGTTACTCTTTTTACTATTTTAAATCAGACATCCTTGTACAAGAATATGTAAAATTTGGATCCTTGGACACGTATTTGAAAAAGAACAAAAATGTTATAAATATCTTGTGGAAGCTGGAAGTAGCCAAACAGCTGGCACTAGCTATGCATTTTCTGGTAAGCAGTTTATTCTACAGTTTTGGTAATAGCTGAATTCAAGTGTTTCAGGCTAATACATGTAGAATGGCTGAGTTATTACGCCCCTTCTCAAAACTCTGGAGGAGGGTATTTGAAGATAGTGAATAACCAAGGACAGAGCATTGTGTCTTGCACAAAGTGTAATTGAATTTCTCATTCTTTTTTTAATCCTTTATGTTTCAGTTGAAATAAAAATACATTTCTAGTAATTCCCCCCCTACCCCTACCTCCCAGGAATCAGTCCTTTCTGGTTTTCCCTTCTTAACTCATGATGCTGAATATAAATTATTTCCTGGTAGTGTTAGTAGTTAACCACTGGGAGGGGAAAACATTGTACTGTTCAGACTACTAGTACATTCGTTTTGTGCACCAGCTCCCAACCTTACAGTCTATTTAATTCAGTGTAAAGGCTGTTATTTGAGACAGGTTATATGATTAGATGAATCTTCCCTTTAACAAGTTTAAATGATGGACCAGTATTCTTCCCCTATAATAAAGGTCAGATATTTTTAAACCTAAAGCTTGAGGTAGATAATTTAAAATGTGTAAAAATTGGCTAGAAAGCGTAAGTCTGAGAGGAACTGGTGACATGTCTGATATTTGATCAACTTAAATCTATGATCGTTGTTTTCTCTACTGTTGTTTCCCTTATGCTGTAAAATATTGGTTTTAAAATACATCTTCAAACATAAGTTTTTTGTCAGTATTTATAAGACACACTTTTGCTCATAGGAAGATAAAGGCCTTGTTCATGGGAATGTCTGTGCAAAAAACATCTTGCTTATCAGAGAGGAAGACAGGAAGTCTGGAAACCTCCCGTTTATAAAACTAAGTGATCCTGGCATCAGCATTACAGTTTTGCCAAGAGACAGTAAGTTTTTGTGTCAGCTTTCTTGTTTAATGCTTCTGACTTATAAATAAATAAATAAATCTGTGGGGTTTTGGTTGATTGGTTGGTTGTTTTTTTGTCATTGTTTTGTGATTTGTTGATGTGTTTGTTTTGGTTTGGGTGTCTTGTTTTTCTGACCACCATCTAAGGTACTTCTGTTATTTTGTCTGTCACTTTAAAATAATTTCTCCATTCCTGGTCAGCAGTTTTGAATGTTTCTTCTTTATCAGCAAATAGTAACAGGAAATAAAGCCACCATTATCCATTGTGTGAGGTGGTGTTTTTTGGTTTTTTTTTTCTGCTGTTCTCATTTTCAAGCTCATTTTCACTGGTGGTATTATTAGTATGCTACAGTGTGCTGTGAATAAGTCTGTTGCACCTCCTGGCAGCTGCTGAACTTAGTATCTTATTATTGATCAAGACTGAATTGTTGTATTCTATAGCTTACATAAGCTTTCAGAGCTGAAACTAAATGCACTTTTGAAAATGTTGTCTGGCAGTTGAAAATCATCTTCAGTGCATTTCTTGGTCAATGCCAGAAGCCACTTGATGGTGCTATAAACACTGTATTATCGTCTGACATTGAGGCTGTTCTAATACTGTTTATGAAGCAAAATGCATTAAATGAAAAAAAATTGTAAGTGTGTGCAAGATTTTTGTGCTAATGAAATTGAAGCAACCTTACTTTTCTTTATCTAGTCTTTTTAATAACTTTGGAAAAATTAACACACTTTATACTTTGTAATTTTATACATGCCAAAAGAGATAATACATCTAAGAGACTATAAGCAATGCAGTGTCGTTATTTTCCAATAAACTGTTGAAATTCCCTCTTTTTAAAGGAGAAGCCTACGTTAATCTTGTGAGATCTAATTTTAAGGACCTCTGACACGTACAGAATAATCTTTTAACTTTTTACTACACTCAGTACCAAAAGTTTAAAAATCAAATAGTAGGAAATTTCTTGTTATGGCGCCTTTACTCTGCCGCTATGTGCCAACTACTAGCAAAGTACTTTTTACTCTTTGCCCTCTAGTTTCTTTGTGGTAGCTACTAAATTTTGGTAACGTTGTGTAAAATACAGATGTTGGAGCAAAAATATAATGTGTAAATGACATTAAGGTGGTTTTACAACATGAGGCTCATTTTACAATAAAACTAATGGTCCTCCATTCTGATTCATAAGTATTTTTATGTGTTCTGTAGCTTTTTTTTTTTTTTTTTTCCAGGCAGGAGTGAAAACTTGGAAATGTATTAAAATCACATCACAGAATGAAATTCCTATATATACTAAAGTAATTTTTACTAAATCAAATATGCTATAGAATTTTCTGGTTTTATTATTCATCTTAACATGATGTTTCCTTTGCATGATTGTGCAGTTCTTCTTGAGCGAATACCATGGGTCCCACCTGAATGTATTGAGAATCCCAAACAACTAAGCCTGGCCACAGACAAATGGAGCTTTGGTACTACTTTGTGGGAAATCTGCAGCGGGGGAGACAAACCTCTGAGTGCACTGGATTCTTCAAGAGTAAGTTTTACTGAGTCTGCAGTCACAACAGCTCTTTGGATACTTATAATTTAAAATGTCTGCTGTTGTAACTGTATCAGTGTGTAAGGTGGTATGGGCCATGACCACTGTAGGAAAAGGACACTTTTACTGGTAAATAATGATCAGAAGTGATGAGTTGAGGTTTGGTTTTATGTTGTTGGGTTTAATTTTTATGGGGACAAAGTATGGTGTTCCCAGTATTCTCTTGTTCATGTTTCTGTTACATTGTTACAACAATGTGTCAGTTTAAACAAAAAGCGTTCCTAATATGTACATGAATTTCAATAGGTATTATTCTAGTAGTTCAACATCTTGAATGCTGCAAGACTTTGTGTGTTGGAGATATATTCTACTGTTTTAGTTAAACCAGAAATGTTAACTTTGACTCAGTTAGGGACAGGGGGCAAAGGGGTAGCATGTTCCAGTAAAATTTTTTTTTCTTATATATTTGCTTCCATAGTTGGAAGCAAAAAGTTTCTTTCCTTTACTACAAAAAGATTCATTGTGTTATGTTTTATAAATGGACTGTTACCTTCTCACAATCCACATTCTTTCATAATGCTTATGAAGCATTTTACAGCTGGAAATGCTTAGCCAGCTCACAGGGGGTAGAATTTTCTGCTGGATCCATCCAACTGAGGTTTTATGGAATTACCAACAAAACAGGCACAGTCTTTCTCATTATCTTCACCCGTTTTCTTAATCTTCCACCAGCAACTGACTGGGAATTTCTGAACTGATTACTCTGAATCGTGCTACATAGTCATCCATTTGATTTGAGTTAGTCAGATCTGCGTTTGGTGAGATGACAAGTCTAGGTTGACAGCTGTAATTTTCGACTGCTCTGGTGAGAATGTTAAGGCTTCTGCAGCTCTTCATGGTTGTACATTAAAACAGCTTTTATCTGTTTAATTCCAGAAACTGCAGTTTTATGAAGATAGGCACCAGCTTCCTGCCCCCAACTGGACAGAACTAGCAAACCTCATAAACAACTGTATGGATTATGAGCCAGATTTCAGGCCTTCATTTAGAGCAATTATACGTGACTTGAACAGTTTGTTCACTCCAGGTGAGTCTGTGATACAACAGGAACACAGTAGACAGAAAGAACCTTGATTACCATTGGTTCATTTTCATATGGTGCTTTCCCTTTCGGTGTGTTGACCCCATAACCACTCTTCAAAGCAGCCCTGGAAATCTGAGTTCATAAGGGCACTATGTTACTGCTTTTTAGTTTTTTGTAAGAGAAAACAGTTTTCTGGTTTGATTAATATCTATCCCAAACATTCAGTCTCTTACTGAAGTATCTTATGTTTGTGACTGTCTTTCTTTATTCTCTCAATACAACAAATAGGTGCCTTTCTTTTTTCCAAGTGGAAGACACATGTTATCAGAAGCTGTTGTGACATTTACATTTCTCCCTTCTGCAGTAGTGGAGTTGTTGTACAATAGTTGCTAAATTTGAAGTACAATAGGCCTGCAAAAAAAAAAGGAAAATTAGGAGATTAAGGCAAGACTTGCTGTTAGTCAAGACAAGATATTCGACATTTTTGTCATACGTCTTTCTCTTTGACTCCAAGTTACTATATAGAAATTAGGGTGGTTATTGATATTCTACTGAGCTTTTGGGTATGCCAAGCAGAGATAGAACATACCACGATTGTAATAAGTTTCTTCATTCTTCTCTTGACTTTCCTGTGCCACTTGTTACCTTCCTCTCTCTGCTTCTTCCTCCTGCCCTTCAGATTATGAGCTGTTGACGGAGAGTGATATGTTGCCAAATATGAGAATTGGAGCACTTGGATTTTCTGGTGCTTTTGAGGATCGTGACCCAACACAGTTTGAAGAAAGACATCTGAAGTTTTTACAGCAACTTGGCAAGGTAGGTTGTTTTAAAATTCTCTAATCGCCTAGGAAATAACTATATTTTTCAGTATCTTCCAATGACCCCATATACATTATTTACATTGACAATTCTGTTACAGAAATTAATAATTTCAGTCATATCTGACCACAATGTGCAGTTCCCTTTAGATCTTTTTCCAGATTGACAATATCATTAAATAGAACAAAGATGACTGACCTCTACAATGAATCCAGTCACACCAGAAGGCTAAAATCTTTTTCAGTAATGCAGAGCTGCATCTGACATAAAGTTTTTTTCTTTTTTTATACATGGTATTAATTGAAAAATGCTCATGCATACTCTAAGAAGCTGGAATATGCAGTCCCTAAATTCATTAGTGTCTTTGAGATATAGTAGTCCTTGAACATTTTAGGCTTTAGAAATCAGCATTTGGTTACTAGTTTTACAAGTCACTGCAGCCTGGCTGTGTGAAAGCATGCCTAGACAGATGACCAAGCGCAACCAGCAGATTTTCACCAAGTACCGTTTTTTCATAATGGTTCCTTGTTAGTTGATGTTTTTTTATTGACATGATAGATATAAGTTCCTTTGATTCCAAGTCCTAGTGAAAGCGAAGCAGCAGAACTACTTCTGTTTGCAGATGGTTGGCTGTTGACTGTACATGGTAGCATAGCACAGGGAGAGAAAGAGAGCGGTGGCAGGTGATAACTGCATAAAGGAAGATAAAGACAATATAAATGAGGAAAGGAGGAAAGTGAAACCTTGAAACATACAGGAGGAGAACCAGCAAGAAACAAAGAAGAATTGAGAGCCAAGAGGAACCTAAATGAAGGGGTTTTTGCCAGCGCAGGAAACGTATGCCAACTGACCGTTTGAAAGTAGAAGTGGAAATTTGTGAAGAAGGGAGAGAAAATTAATGGGTGTCACCCCCTTTCCTTGTCCTGTTTTCCTCCTGTGCTGTTTGCATCCTTTCATAGAACATTTTTCTTACAGAACTGTTAGCTGTGATCCTGTACTCCTTTTCTCTCAGGGAGATATTGTGACATTTCACTTAAATAATTAATTGTGGTCACCTTACTTCTGATACAGTGAGCACTGAGGCAGTGTGAACAAGCACTAATAAAGAGACAATGATAAGGACTTGTTTTTAATTCAATATTTCCATTTGTCATCTAGGGAAATTTTGGCAGTGTTGAGATGTGCCGGTATGATCCACTGCAGGATAATACTGGGGAGGTGGTGGCTGTGAAAAAGCTGCAACATAGCACAGAAGAGCACCTTAGGGACTTTGAAAGAGAAATTGAAATACTTAAATCTCTGCAACATGATAACATTGTTAAATACAAAGGAGTATGCTACAGTGCAGGTACGTGCTATATTGAATACACCTTGAGGTGTACACCTAAGTGTGCATACTGAGAAATTCGGAGAGGTGAGTGTTTATGAAAGCCACTGTCTTGTCCTGACTTTACCAGGTCTTAGCACAAATCAAAGGAAATGGTGTTTTTAGTACACTATGTCTCAGTACAAGGTGGACATTTTATTCATTCAGTTCATTGCACAATTTGATTGATTTAGTGAAAGTGCCATTTTGTCTAGTTACCCAGTTTCTTTGTCTTAAAGCATGAAAGTCTTCCTAGAAAAGAATTTAGGGTTAAGTGGAAAAATGCAACCATTTTGTAACTGTTGTTCTATTTTGCTCAATGTAGTGTCCCAGAGTGGATATTACTAATTCTTGTACAGCCGATGCAGTAAAAGACTAGACAGGAAAAAGTTTCAGAAATGGATGTGTTTGAGTGAATTGTTGGCGCTGTTCAAGTTGATGACTGAAAGCATGGGCTCAAAATCAGGCTAACTTCTTAAAGATGGTAAAATTGCTGACCAGTCGATAACAGTTACCGTTCTGATGTTCATCTCTGCAATGAGGAGGAATTACATAAACACAGATACATGCATGTGGCAATTTTACTTTGCTTTAACAATAGTAGTTAAAGTATTGATGAGGGGCTCTTGATTAGTGATGCTCTGTATATCAAGCATATTCACATTATTGTTGTGTTTAAAATAATTGGCATTTCCTGAACAAATGCAGTTAACTAGTATATGAAAAATTGCATTGTGATGTCCATGTAATAAACTATTTTTTGTATTAATACTATTTTCTATTACTTTTATTCATATACTTTTGTGAATATTATTTTTTCTGTCACTTTCCAATTGCAAGTTTTAAAATATAAAGTGTATTTTGTTGTTTTTGTAAAAGGTCGTAGAAATCTAAGATTGATTATGGAATATTTACCATATGGAAGTTTACGAGATTATCTGCAGAAACACAAGGAGAGGCTGGACCACAAGAAACTTTTGCTGTATGCATCTCAGATATGCAAGGTAGGAAGTTTCAGATTGATATTCTTCAACAAATTTTTCTCCCTTTGGTCTTGCCTCATTTGTCTCAAAACAACCAAAACTGGATGTTTTGGTGTATCTTTTATAATACTGTTGGGCTGATAGCACCACATAACACTAAAAGAAGTAGCAGTATGTGTTCCTATACTCAAGAACCAGACAAACTTCTGAGTATTTTAATACAGGGTGCAGAGACTGGCCTCTTTGCTGACCAAGGCTGAGTATACTCCATTTATTTGTGTTTATTTTATAGTTTGCTTAGCTTGTATTTCATTCAGAAGAATTAGAGCATTTTTTCTCCCTAATGAGAGCAGAAATAAAATTTTACTGGAGTTAATGCACTCACCCAGGCAAACTGTTCATGACATACCATAATGGGTTTTTCAGAATGTTGACATTGGGCTGTAAAAACACTGTAACATCATGTTATATGTTTAAGATATTTACTTTAAACTGTAAATAATATTAGCTTATTTAGCAGAAAGAGCAAAGATACGTGGTTTCTGTATGAAGAACTAGAGGTCATAGAAGTGCCCAAAGCCGTAATATATGATTTGTTAGTCTCAGTGGTTGGTACTGAACATCCTTCATAAAGTCCTGAAAAGGGGAGAAAAAAATCTGTTTTCTATTGTGATATCTCATTTGCTTAGGAAGAGGGTTTATGCCTGCTCTGTTTTTATTGTTATTATGCAGGGGCAAGGGGGAAAGAGAAGAGGGGGAAAAAAAAAATACAGCCTCACCCCCTCAAGGCATGTAGGCAGAAATATTTTCAAATTCCTTGCCCAGTTCCTACTCAAAGACATTGAAACAGTAGGTTACTTAAAATTAATGAGTGTTCTTCAGGGTACGTAGCCCATGGATGTTATGTCTGGCAATCCCTGCTATATTCAGAGCAGAAGACTCCCTTCTGCAATATCTGCAGAAGAGGCCAGGAGAGCCTGCTAGAACCAAGATGATCTCCAGGCATTCCAGCTTCCACCTGATGAACAGAGCTCGATAGTTCCTGCTTGAAACTGGGCTGACTCAGTAAACCTCTTAGCTACAGGGCATGTACAGAGGATGCTGCATGCACCTTCAGCAGCTGTTCTCACCTGTCCCTGTGCTTCACTGTGCAAGGCTAGGTGGGTAGTCTCTGCCAAAAACTCGTGATGGGCAAGCAATGGGCAATGGGGTTGGAAAACAGGAAGTGTTCACAAGCCTGTGGCAGGTGTCAGTCTTTTCACAGAGAGGAAAGATTGAACATGTGACCACCCACTCAAAGAGGGTTAAAAAGCCTTCTGATCTGTGTCTTCAAAACGAGAAGTCATTCTCTGTTAGCAAGCATAAGACATTCTCTCCATATTATTTCTGCTGCAAAATAACTGTTATTATCAGTGCTGGTAAGTCACTGAAAAAAAAAAATAAAATCTTTCTTCAAGCAAACAGCTGTAAGAGTCTTAACACTCAGCACCACCTGGGAGGACAGTGACAGTGAATCTTTCGTAGAATAAAGTTGCAGCAGGGATTTTTGAACACACAAAGTCTGCAGCCACTTACCTGTTTTATTCTGTGGCCATCTCAGGCTATGACCCAAAGAGTCTTAAGGCCCCTGCCCTGTTTACTTGTGTAAGAAGCTGTGAAGCTTACATGTATAAGGCTTCAGGCCTTATCCAAAGCTTTTTACAAAGCTTGAAGGAACAACAGTTGCAGCGTATCTCAGGACACTGGTCTCTGAAACAGAGGTATCTAATAGGAGGACCAGAAGGTGGATTTTGGCAGTGCAGGTATGGCAAGACACTTTGGGAAAGGAAATTAAGTCAGAACGTACAAAGAGAAAGGTTCTTAAAGTATGTGTGTACAGATGCATGTATAAAAGAAACATTGAAATATATACAGGTCTTCAGAATGGTCATGAAAATGGCTGCTTCCTACATACCAAGCACCAACCAAAAGGAAGGGAGCTAGAACCTGCCTTTTGCAGATACTTAAGTGAGAAAACATCCTGCTTTCATGTGACAAAGCATGGGTGCACAAAGTCTGAGAATGTGACAAGTCCATATATAGGGCTTGCTCTTTAAGAAGTATCTTCACTTTTGAGGGAAGCAAAGTGTAAGAATTGCAGTGTATGTGTTCTGCCTTGCACCGTTGTTGCTGTACTACCTGGAAAGCAAAGTTTATATTGCTCGGTTTAATATTTCACTGTAATGTGCAGGATTCTGTTACTTTAAAGGAACTTAATTAAAACATAGCAGGTACCTAGTATTACAAAATGGAATCTGAACACTTTTCCTGTAGCTGATCACATTTCCCCCTTTATTTAGCTGGTTTTGTTTGCTCTTCCAGCACCTCACACCTTTCTGCTCTGCATTTCTGTCACTCTGTTATTTTGGGGTTTTTAATAGAAAAATTTTCTGCCTTGCTGCTCTTCTCTCAAATATGAGAGAAGTGGAGGCATGCCCATACCTGAGCGCTAAGATGAGTGTGTTTGCATGCTTGCTGTCATTTGATTCCTTGCTACTACCCCAAAAATAAGACAGAGTCCTATTTTAATTTTTGCTTCAAAAGATGCGTTACAACTAATTTTCAGGGAATGTCTTACTTTTCCATGAACAGCACTCTACATTTATTCTTGAACAAAAAATCAACATTTATTCAAATATAGTCATGTTGTCACATTCTGGAACACCATCATAACTCTCCAAACCATTAATTCTGTCATAAATTTCTTGTGACTCTGCTTTAGAACCATTGCATCCAATTTCTCATGTCTAGCAATAACACTTTCCTTAACTGAGCAACTCCTGTCCTTGTAGCCTGCTCGTAGTGCATTGGCAATGCAATTGTCAGTTGTCAGTCAGGTGTCAGCTTTCCTTGGTGAAAGGTCTGTCTGTCCTGCTGCATTCTGTTGCCGATTAATTTTACTTTTTTTACATGTATAGCAGCCTGGACACTATTTAAATTGACTTTTTAAAAATCATTGTAACTAGGGCTTATTTTTAGAGTAGGGCTTATATTTCGAGTATCCTCAAAAATCCTGGAAAATCATGCCAGGGCTTATTTTTGGGGTAGGTCTTTTGGGGAAACAGTATACTGGGAACAAATACCTGACTTAAAGGTGATATTGTTTTAATGCATATCTCATGCTGTGAAAATCAACATTTTCAGAGATGCCATTTACTAGTGATGATGTTTCTGTAGATGCAAATTAGTGCAGCTGTCATCTGGTGCAGCTTGTGCTTGTGGCTTGTGTCTGGTGGCAAGCAATAGGGCTCTATGTGCAACTTCAAAGAAGACTGGCAAATAAGGACGTTAACATCTCCATGCATCTGATTTCTGGGATGTTCTTTTCTGCTCTTTTGGTGCTGCATTTTGTTAATGCTGGCTGATAGGAGAAGAGGATAAGAATAAACTTATTTTTCCATCTCGTAATGCTTAAAGTGGATAGCCCAACTGTAATGAAAGCAACATTTGAAATTATGTAATTAAACTCAACTACATTGTTAGATTAGTGCCACAAGATTATGATTTCCACTTAGAATCCGCATGATTTAAATATCTCTCTTACAATGGTTATTTTCCAGGCTAACAGAAAAATTACTATCATGAGAGAAACTTCAGGACTGTTTCCAGTACAGTATGTAGGAGTAATAAAATGTTACAGCATTTACGTAGACTGTCATGTTGGAAACCCAGGAGTCTCACTTTGAAAAAGGCAGGTTGGGTATTTTCCAGGATAGTAGTGGATAAGTGGGGCATTTTTTTAAATGGTTTTAGAATGGATGCGAGTAAACAGCAGTGCTACCCAGTGGTGCTGGGGGGTAGCAGGCATCTGAGAGGAAAGCCCAGCTTTGGACTCAAACCACTTCTGAGGTTTCTCACTTAAAAAAGAAAAGAGAAAAAGAAATGTTTTAGCATTAGTAGCTTAACATTGGTATTTAAAACCACTGAGTTCAGTTATGTTGTTAGCATAATTTACTACTTTTTGGTTGTGCTGAAGGAGTAAAATGCTTTCTTATAGAACTCTGACAGCTTTCTGTGTGTTTCCTTTCACCTGAGTAAGAAATCTCTTAACATTGTGCAGTGTCAGCTTCTGTCCACCATTTGTTGCTGTGTAAGCAAATGCCACTACACACACTGTCTTCTTCCACATTTCGTTGTTAGCAAAAAGAAGGGATCAGCCGCTGCAAAAGACAAAATGGCTTCAGGCCGATGTTTTGTTACAGCAGCTCGTGGAAATGTAACAATAAACAGAGCTGTGTAGGTGAATAATGGTCCATTCAGAAGAGCAACAAGACACACTGTGGGAATACAGTCAGAGAATAGTTGTCAAATTCAAGGATACATCATATTAAGTTTCATAAAGCAAGCAGGAAAGTGGGTGTACAAAGTGAGGAAAAAAGATTAAATGGAACAGGTAAACAGAACAGTCTTCTCATTTGCCCTGGATTGTGTAACTCAGCCCAAATATTCTTTTCCTTCTGTCTGTCACTGGCAAACTGCTTTTGGCCACAAAAAGGTTATCCAGCTGGTTATCCAGCTACATAATCAGAAAACACTGTCAGTGACAGGTGCTCAGTCGGTCTCCCCTCAGTTAAGGGAAGTCCCTGCAATTGGAAGAAGTAACTCAGAGAAGACGAATGTCCAAGCACACTGATTTTGGTAGCGATTTGTATTTGGTTTTAACTTTGAGGTTCAGTCATCCCTTTAGGCAAAGTGCACCTACTTATTGGTAAAAGTAACTCTTTTCCTGTTGTTTAAACTTTACACCTAGGGCATGGAGTATCTGGGTACAAAAAGGTATGTTCACCGGGATTTAGCAACAAGAAATATCTTGGTGGAGAATGAGAACAGAGTTAAAATTGGAGATTTTGGATTGACAAAAGTCTTGCCACAAGACAAAGAATACTACAAAGTAAAAGAACCTGGTGAAAGCCCTATATTTTGGTGAGTCTTCCTTTGGTATACTGAATCATACATGTTTTCAGTTTTTGCAGTGTCAACCTATTACTTTGCATTTTGTGGAATTAAGTGCAAACTCCCAAGTCAGTTGCCCAGCGTTGTGTAAGTCACATGTGCCATGTGTGAATTTATGAAGCAGCATTGTGGGACTTCTCAACATATCTATATGGATTAAAAAACTACAACTTTGTTTGGAGAAGGAAAAAAAAAAGGCACAACAAACAACTTGGATATAGTTATCACTAACTGTTTGCTTAAGGTGGTTTGTGTTTACAGTGCCAATAAACTGCTATTACAAGAATAGTTACTGGTGAAGTTAGTGGAAGGAAATGAGAATGTGCTAATGCCTATGAACAAAGAACACTTATTCATTTAAAAAAGAAAAAGACAGTCTTATTAAAAGAAATACATTGCAAACCAAAAGAGAATATATACATATTACACAGAAAAAGATTTGTTCTACCGCGTGTTACAGGTATGCTCCAGAATCTCTGACAGAAAGCAAGTTTTCTGTGGCCTCAGATGTGTGGAGTTTTGGTGTGGTCTTGTATGAACTCTTCACATATATTGACAAGAGCAAAAGCCCACCGGCTGTAAGTACATAGTTAATGGTTCTCAGAGGTTTTTTGGTTTATTTAAATTTTCAAAAATACGTAGTTCGTTCCTATACCTAAGTAGCTTGATCTTTACTAATCCTTTTCTGGATATACCTTAGTGTTTATGAGGCAGCATCCAATCAGAAGCAGCAACCTGCTGTAAAGTATTAATATCAATCCATAGGAGGGAAAGAAAATCTGAGAATTGCCTGATAGTCTGTGCAGATCTTATCCATCCTGTAACTCCTATCTGTTCAAAAAAGATTTTAAAATTTCTCATTATAGATTGTTCTTTCTCGTCCTTCTTGATGGGTAATCCCAGATGCAACTGTTTCACTGCAACATTACATGTACTTTTAATGCTATTCCAAATCTAAGACTGAGCTAAAAAAATAGATAAACATTAAGTTGATTTAAATAAGGTAACTTTAAAGTTGTTTTGTTATGTTACTGGAACCAAGTTAGTAAGTTTTTGAAGTTCAAGAAAGAAAGGGAGTGGCTTTTTACAGACTGACAGACACCGTTGAAGACAAATTTAAAGTGGACAGATTGTACACTACTTGTACACTGAAAAACAGTTCTCCAGTTGGAAATGGGACTCACAGTCTTATTTCCAGCTAGCAGACCTCTGCGCGTATAACAGAGGAGAGCTGAGCTGTTTATATTTGCTGGTGTTGCCCTCACCCTTGGCCAGTGTCTCACTCCTGGCAAATGTATTTTTGAAAGACTGACGATGATGATAGGCAGAAGTGCGCTTGCAAGATCTCTGCATTGGCCTCCGTGGACCTCTTAGTAAATGGATACAATGACTGAGCCATCAAGGAACAACTCTCAGGCAGGGACATCTCTTCCTGCATAGTAACATAAACATTGCAGACACCTGGAGTTCTTATTCAGAAGGATTCTGAAATGAAAAGTGGTAGAGTAAGTCGTGGGCTCAGATGGAATATAAGTCAACTCTACATGTGCCTTCACCACTTAATCAGGTTTGCTATCCTACTAGTATGTCTCAGGATAAAATAATTTTACCAGTTAGACAAAGTGGTCTGTTTAACTGTCATAGTCTTTGTAATTATACATTGTTTCCCCAGCTCTGGCTATTTGCACATTCTACCAATGGTTATTTCACATTTTCATGTCAAGGATCATTAAAAAAAATCCTTGCATTGGAAGAAAAAGTCATTCCTTTATGTTGTGCTTAGAAATTATTTTCAGTTAATAGCACTTCCTCATTTACTTTTGATCTCTGGCAATCTGAGTGAGATATAAACTACTTTTGGGGTTATGTTGATTTTTGGATAACAAGATTTACCTAAGCCATGTTTTTTGCTTTAATTATCCTACTGTTTCTGACCTGTAGTTAATTTTTAAGATTGTTAATCTTTATATGTGTGTGTGTGTATATATATATATATATATATATATATATATATCAGTATATTATCTGTTCTGTTTGATTAAGATTTTTCAAAACATCAAGAACTTGTTTTAATATTTCAAGGAGCTCTTTAGAACTAACTGTGAGGTTTATCCTTTTAAAACTAGCAAATTGTCAGTTGATCGTATTTTTAAGAGGATTGTTCACTTATTGCCTTTAATTCTATATGCATCGTGCTATTTTTACCCCCCCACACACAAAAAAGTAGTTATTGATATATTTTCTGTATTTGTAATTTGTAATTGTATTATTGTTATGTACTATTTTATTTATTGTTTATTCTTACAAAAAATTTTCCCTCGGTAAGAATATTGCAGCATCTTTTTTTCCTTTCAAAATTATTTGACAATCAGCCTTCTGTTTCAGGAATTCATGCGCATGATTGGCAGCGATAAACAAGGGCAGATGATTGTATTTCATTTGATAGAGCTGTTGAAGAACAATGGACGACTACCGAGACCAGATGGATGCCCCGATGAGGTGAAGTATTGTATTAATATGTTAATAGTATGAAAGATGGTCAGTCAGGGTGAGTACCTGGTGAATGCAAACCTCATGTTTTGTTCTGCTTGAATTCCTGAAGTAGTTATACAAGCAGAATGGCTGTCCTGCTATTTTATCAGTTGCATGATAAGTATAATCATATTTATTTTCTGATTCTGTAGGTTGTATTCCCTAAGGAGCCTAGGATGTATTCTTTCTAAGTATATGAAGTAGGACTATCATGACTGTCTGCGGTAGTGGGACACTCAGGCTTCTATTTCAAAAATAAAAATGTATTAAGGCAATGAGATTAGTATATAGAACTTGTTCCATGGAAGTCAGAGTCTTATTCAAAGCTGTGAAGGCTGGATTCTTTTGAAGTCTGTAGCATTTACCAGAAGTATCTTAATATCTAAATGTGGTTTTTCACACTTAATTCCAAGATTGAAAGAACTCCTTACCTTGATTATTTTCCTTCTCTTGCTCTTCTCTCCTCAAGCATAGGAATACCCATGTTTATTGTGTATAGTATTCACTGTCAAGCATTCTGAGACAAGAGCTACCTGTAGACCGCAGGCACAGTTAAGTACATGAATCAGATTTTTAAGTTCAGACTTCAGATTTGTATTCGCATTCTGCATAGATTCTGAAGTGCAAATGTATGTAAAGCCATCCTTGGAGCACACAAATTAATTAAGTACTCTTTTTTTTTCTTCCTAATACTCCAGATGCTTTAAAAATACTTTAATAGTACTTCCAAGTCTCATAGTTCTCTGTTCTTCAGAGCATGGTGCACTTCAGCTTGAGTCAAACTGGTAGGGTTGGGTAGCTGAATCAGTAGGGAAAGAATGTAAGTAAAATAGTTACGCCTTTTATATCTATAACTTCAGCTCAGATTGGTTGGTGCATCCCTTTAAAATAAAGCACACTTGACAATAAGTTGAGGAACAATCTATTCAAAGCTGGAGGCAGAGGAGAGATCAGGGTCAAGTGGTCTAGCAGAGAAGTAAAACAATGGTACAGGTAGGGCAGGGAAGCCACAGGGGAAAAATAGTCTGTAGGAATCAAAAGAGAAGTCTCTGAAGTAACCTTTCTTGTACCAGTTGTTGAAATGTAAAGGTTTGGCTTTTTGTAGATAATCTGAATGTCATAAGATAATACATAATCTACTTTTCTGAAGCTGTATCCACACTAATGCAAAGGTTTCCATGTGTGACATTTCTTCTGATATCAAAGCAAGATGGACATGTCTCTCTTTTGTCAGAAACTGTGCTGTTTTTTGATCTTGAAAGGTTAGTCATCACAGATATTAAATCTTCCAGATGTCTGTAGACTTGGGTCTGAAGCAGTTTGGTCAATGCAGGAGTTGCAGATTTGCTGAAAAATAAGGAACTAATGCTACTTGTTTTCTTGGGAGCTGTGCCTATTTTTCTTAAGCAACATGTAAAAATTTTTGGAAGTATGAGAAGTTTATAATAATGATCTGGGTTAAATTAGTGAGAAGACTACAGGTGAAGAGCTTGGCAAGTTGTTTTGTGACCAGATGTCAGGTACATGTTTGGGAAAAGAGAAAATGGTTGTGAAGTGCCTGTTGTAACGGAAATCTCTTCCAGAAATCATTTAAATCTGCTTCTAACCCACTTAAGTGGGTTAAGTTTGCACAGTAGCTTTTTTTGGCTTAGTTCTAATTAAATATGAATAATAATTAAGAATTTAATATACAAATGTGGAGAAACCTATGTTAACCTCGCAGTGTAAACTTAACGTAGAATTGCTGGTTTTTTGAATCTGATTTTTTTGGTCAGACTTGTAAAGCATTTGTCATTTTAACCCTTTTTGAGCTTTCCAAAAAATAAGAGCAAGTAAGAAGATGAAAAACTTAGCAAAATAACAGTAGTCTCTTAAGTTTCGAAAACTGAGTGAATTTCCACACTAGCCTTACATACATATATATATAGTAATAAGGGCTTTTGCAGAGTAGCTGTCCTCACCTCTTAGTGTCGTTAGTATCAAGCAGATGAACTGGTTGGTAGAGGAAGACTTTAGGCATGCTCTTGTGCTGCCGTCGCTTGGAAGCGCAGAGTTCAGTTGGATGTTCTTTGTACCTGTTCAAAGTAACTATTAACTACTCATAGCATTTGTGTGCCTACTACTGATTTCCTTTGTTTCTTCTCCAGATTTACACCATCATGAAAGAATGCTGGAACAATGTTGTTACGCAGCGCCCCACCTTTAGGGATCTTGCTCAGCGAGTGGATCATATAAGGGACAACATGGGTGGATGAGAAAACTGCCCCTTCTTCAGAGGATGTGTTGGAATGCAGAACAAAATACAATTGGTCTGCTGTCTATAATTGACATATGTACACGCGTGCATCTTACCTTTGCTGGAAGTAAAATCTGTGTGGCAAATATCCTATCTCAATCTGCATACTGGGGAATCCTGCTGGTTTTCTTTATCAGGATATTATTTGTTACTATGAGAACATGTTGAAATTCTCAATAGGGAGAGAAATTATTTTTCTAAATAAAATAATCTAATATATGGTCAGTCTACAACACCATTATTTGCCTTACTTGGCAATGCAAAAAAGAGGTGACTTAAGATGTGGTGAGATTAAGCGATGAAAAGAAAGTGTATTTCCACATTGAAATGGGGATGCACAGAAAAGACTTCCAGAAGTCTTTTCACACTAGGTATATAATGACTTGGCACCCTATTTTGTGTGTTGCACAAGGGCTTATGCTTGTTAATACAGTTTTATAAGTTTTTCATTGTTGAATCAGAAATGG
This sequence comes from Patagioenas fasciata, assembly GCF_037038585.1. Classification (NCBI taxonomy): domain Eukaryota; kingdom Metazoa; phylum Chordata; class Aves; order Columbiformes; family Columbidae; genus Patagioenas; species Patagioenas fasciata. The sequence continues at coordinate 24,628,292 of NC_092560.1, read as the reverse complement.
CTTCTCTGTATAAAGAAATAGAAGTGGTTTTGTAACCCAAAAACTTGTAATATGCCTGTCTGAAGCAGTTATCAGCCAGCAATATATGGAAAGAGATACAGTAGGCTGACAGAAAGGGAGCAAACTGTTCGTAACTTGGAGAGCCAGAAAACCTACTCATCTGTGCGAAAATTTTAATTTAAAATGAAAAAGCAAACATGTTATCCAAGTTTTCTTACTCTTCTTCTCCTCTGAGTAAGTATTAGGTTCCCTTTATATAATTGAAGATACAGTGATAAAATGAAGCCATTTTATAGAGGGCAGTATCTTCAGTTTATTTCTGAGTATGAAAAAGCTAAGCATGCTGCTTTTAAATGCTGCTCTTTTGTTCTTTCCGTCTTTGTAATTTCCATGCAGTCGTAAGTCTATCTACAAACTGGGAACTTTTTAAAGCAGAATTTAAAATCTAGAAAATGCCCTCCATTTCACAGACCGTCACGTTGCAGTTAAAATGATCACCTTATGCCTTCCTTCCAGTACACAAAAAAAGAATGTTTATGGTCCAGTATCTGATATGGCCAGTCACAACCATATCAAGTCTATTTTGTAATGAAATATCCAAAGGTAACTTCCTGTTTCTTCTGTGGTAACATCCAACGTAAGACTATTTGGAAGGAGGAATTACAAGTGCAATTGCTCCACACTCAGCGGGGGACAAGGACATGATCCCAGTTACTGCGAACTGGAAGGAGATCAGAGCTGTCTGAACAGATTACTCATGCTGTACAATTCAGCTTTTGAAATCTAACAGAAATTTATGGACAAAAAACTCTTTGCTTTTTGCCTTCAGGCATAAAACTTGGGGATAATCTTGTATCTCAAAGCAGTAATGTTGCAGTAATGTTTATTTTTCATTCAAGTAATATTTCTTTTGTTTTTACTTGTTCTTAAGCATTATTGTTTGTGAAGTACAATGCTTGTTCTTCTTGGACTTTTGCTGAGAGAAGTTCAGTTAAGGGGATATACAACTTGGCAAACAGACCTGCATCCAGATTTGTATTTAAAATGAAGTGTTTATTTTTAAAATTTGCAGCAGTGAGTCAGTGAAACAGAGGACTTACTGTGGCGCCTCCTTAAGATTTCTGGTTAACTACATTCATCTTATCAGAAGTTTAAGTACCTCAACTTTAAAAAAACAAACAAACAAGAAAACCTTACTTAGTGTAACATAGTGCCAGTATAGCCGTGTTTTGTACCACTGTGATGTTTCTCTCACTCAGTCACTGATACAACATTGTGATTTTACAATAGGGGATATTGCTAAATAGGGAGGGCAGCCTCAGCCCTGTTTCTGCCCTTTGCATTTTATAATATTTTTGTTGGTTTTCTTGTCACCAAGCACTTGCGTAGATTATTTTTAAAACTAATTTCACCATCAGTTTTTAAGCTGCAAAGAACTTTAAAGTGCTTTGTTCAACTTAACATTTGTTTTCTCCATTTCTGTACGTTGCTTTTGAAGATTTAAAGTTTTGTGGAAAAAATGTCTTTGCATTTGTAGTCTCAGTTGTGTGTATGTGGGTTTTTTGTAACAAAAGATTATACAGCTTTAAAGCATTGAAACAGCATTTTAGCTGGATAACATATGCAGGAATTATGTAAAATTTGCAGTGTATGACACTCAGTAGCTAACTGGTTTCCAATATATAGTAGGCTAACCATAATTTATGTAAAAATCTCAGGGAAGTTTGTGTAATGCAATGAAGAAATCTTCCAGTCTGCTATTTTTTCAAGTGAATAAAAAGTCTTTTTTCTTGTTCTACTACAGTATGACTGATTATAGTCTATTTGATTGCAAAAATATAGTGTTGAACTCAAGGATGATTTTTAAGTGTCTTGTTGATTTTTTTTTTTACTTTATTTCATAATTTTTAGAGAAAGCCATATCTTTACACTGCAGTTTAATTTTGTGCTGTTGGTCAGGATCATAGTCTTTTGTAAGAGGTCCGTCTGTGCAAAGGTCTGGGTCGTCTGGGATGGGCTGGGGGAACAGGACCAAGGAGTGTTTAGGACGCTGGGAGATGTGGGGTCGTCTGCAACATCGATGTTTAGGTCCTGGAGCGGACCAAATGGTTTTCTCAAAAAGCTGTTGAGGATGTAAGTGTGGTGATTTTGCTGAATTAGCTACTGCAAATTGTAGTGAAAAAACAAAACACTGCATTTTGAAAGCTTTCAGATCTACAGTAGCATTGTATGGCAACATATTTTTATATAGCCTTTGTATTAACAGACCCAGTTCTTCGTTTTAGAAACTTATTCAGTTGGCATTGCATTTGTCAGTTGCTAATGTTATTTAGTGTAATGACTGTGCTGTGATTTTTTTTTTTTGTAGAAAAAGTGCTGGTTTATGCATACATGGCTGCTGCTATGATGAAGAATTAAAATGTTAACTACTGCTTTGCACTTGTATTTGAAGTGAATTAATCTTTCTGTAAGCGCGCAATATATCTTACAGAATCTCTGCAAACAAGTATTGTCTAGTATAATATTGGTTTGTTGTCTATCAGTATAAATAAGTTTCAATATTAGATTTAAATATATTCCACAACCTTGCAACAGTCATGTAGTAAACCAGAGGAGGTATGAATTTTCAGGAAAAGAAACCCATGTTCTTGTCACATCCTGCTATTGATTAAAAGTTTCCATAGTTGAGATAATCGTTACAAAACATACAGATGAATGTAACTGTTAAAAAGGTACGTAAAAATTATTTTATTTTTTCCAGAAATTGCATTTTTAATTGTTGCATTTAGTTGAGATGTTGACCCACTGCCTTGAGATGTATGAGAAAAGAAGTTACTGTATGGAGAAATGTAACTCTTGTGTAAAGAAAGCAAGATTATCAGGAATGTGTGATCACAAACACCTGGAGGATAGAGTTCTGAGAGCAAAGGTAGAAGCATGGAAGAAAAACAAGACTGATGGAAAAAGGCTGATGTTCAACACTGAAGAAGCTTTCTGAAATGTGAAATGCACAATGGTTTATGAAAGCTGATGTCCACTGAAAATGCCATACCATGACAAATATGTGCTGATATATTTCTAAACTGTGTATTGTCTGCCTTAAATTTGAAATACAGAGACCTAACCTAACTGAAAAATACAATAATTACTATACCAAAAAAACTGCTTAAGGTTGTGCTGTGCCAGACAGCGGTTTTTGAAAAGGTGTTTGGCTTAGAATTTTTTTTTCTGAATTTTGCTTTTGAATAAGAGGTTTACAATACTTTATATTAAAGTAGAAAAAGTCCCTTTAGGGAGGGGGAACAAGAAAAGAAGACACCTGCTACTTATGGTTGGACTGCAAACATTTGAATTCATGATTTATTGAAGAAAACATGAAAGGGGTATTTTTTTAGAAAACAGTGTATTGATATCTGAAACTTAACTGTGCTTTTCTCTTGAGTTTGGATAGTGAAAATAAAATAACTAAATACAATTAATGGCACATGCCTGCCAAGGTTTTCTTTTATATAGTACCTACAATTAAATATTAATATTTAAATAGCTGCTGAAGAGAGCTGGTATGTTTGAAGGGATACAGCACACGCAACTCTGAGACCTTCCCAGAACAGCCATAAGTAGTGTTTATCTTTTGGAAGGAACTTACATGTACCAGTGTGAAGGTGGTATATTGGGTACTCCCCAAAAATAAGACTGGGGGGTTTAATTTTTTATTTTATTTTAATTTTTTTTTTGTTAAGCTGATTATTTTGGGGGGAAGGAGCATTCCCTTTACTCTCAGTATTTAGAGAGAAGCAAGTCCGTAGGATAGAGACCACAAACAGGTTGCAGCCTCCATTATCAGACTGGAGTTACTTAGAATTTCTAATGCAGTCTGCTATGAAACCACTTCTTGATTTGTATTACTTTGTCGTCTGTTCACGTGACTTCTCTGTAACTTTACATGAAAGTTACTACCGCTAACCTTGAGCAGGGTTGAATGCTGTTGTTAAATGTTGAGAACTCCAATGGCAAAATGGAAAACATGGAAAAAAAAAATATATATAAGCATGCAAATATGTACTTATGCTACTCTACTGGAAGTGAAACTGCTAGTTCAGTTACGCCTTCCCACACATACAAGGCATCTTCTTCTCCCAGCAGATTGCCTGATTTTATTTCATGTGACGAAATACCATCCCAACAAAGTGCGCAGGTTATTATAGGCAGTGTTCCTGCTGTTCCTCCCACCACATACTGGATATAATTGAGGAACTTAAATTGTTCTAGAGAACAAATTTCTGGGAAAATTTGAAAAGTTTGAAGAAGAAAATACTGTAGGAGATGTAATTATGTCATGAAGCCTGTTGTCCCCGTGTCATGTCATAAAGTATGCGACAATATAGTCTTCAGTTAGTTTTCATGTTACGCAGTAGTTCTGCTTGTACTTTGTGATAAATACTCATAGTGGTTTTAATGAATTCTGAAATTCAGGTTTAGAGACTTGCCAAACTGCAGTCAGACCAAATGAAACATACTTTGTGGATAATAATAAGGAAAGAAATGAGAATATCCAGTATTTGCCAAAATTACCCCGAAACATAATGTTGTAATTTCATGAAGGATTCAGGAAGGCATTTAACTGGGGGGGGGAGGGGGTGTAAAAAAACAAACCAGAACTTACTATGTTAATAAAGTAACCAAGGCAGCAGGTACTCAGTCAGATATTTGTCTGTTATAGAACATTGACACAGCTGAGTCTGCTCTAGAAATGTGAGCAAATTAATAGATACTATCATAGAATCGTTTTAGTTGCAAGAGACCTTCAGGACCGTAATAAAAAATATGGACCATAGAGTCCATATTTTCATAATGCTGATAACTAGGAGCGAGTACAGAAATGTTCTAGCTGAGCAATACTAATGGTTCAAGTTTTATGTGACTAATCATTTTGAGCGATGCAGAAACATCCAGGAGTGGAAAGGGTTCAAGAACTTCCAGCTAAATTACTACTGCAGCACAGCAAGTATTAAATTCTGATAAACTGTATTTTTGTAGAATCATAGCACAGTTTGTGGTGGAAGTGAGTGTCAAAGGTCATCTAGTCCAACCTCCATTTTGTTGGGCATTTGTTTTTGGTTTCATCTTGTTTTGTTTCCCAGCTAATGAGAAAGACAATAACATACTAAATTGAGTTATTACCTTAAACTTCTGCAAGATTTCAATAGCTAATTTGCTGTGTATCTGTTTTTCTATGTTTTCAGTTGCATTTTTCATATGGGGCTGTGCCATAAAACTTCAGCTCGTAGAAGAATTTGGTCAGAAAAACAAAGTAACTCATATATTAAAAGACATGACCCAGATGTAAAGCAGATCGTTTTTTTAACTCCTCCTTCCTAGAGTATCTGTAAAACTGCAGTGCTACTTAAATGCCTTCAAAAAGAGTGAGAGAGCTACATTTGAAGTAATTCTGGCTGACTCAGGGGCTTTACGGGACTTAGCAGAAGAAACGCAAAGTTGAGGGAAGGAGGTCTGGGCAGTTCAGAACTTGCTGGCGCTGCCTCGTGCCCCAGTTGCTGGTGCCCCGGGGCAGCTGGTCCCAGCCTGGTGGGGATGTGTGACCACCCTGTGCCACTGCCGTGTGAAAGCTGGCAAGGTGCTGTGTGCGAGGCACCCCTGAGATGGCAGAAACACTGGTTGTCACAGCAGCCAAAAAACAAGAGCTGCGTGTTTCAAGGGGGTTTTGAAGGGAGTTTGTGTACCTGGTAATCCTGGTTCACAGCTGTTGCTGCTGGGGCAATGCACGTGTCCCGTGGCACACACAGTCTGGGGCTCTGGGAGGCATAGCTTGGTCAGGGACAAGTGGAGGTGTTGGGAGTAGGATCCCCGAATCTCCAAGGAGCTGTGTGGCAGCCAAACATTGGCAAGGGCATTGTGTAGGTGACCTTTCCCTGAGACCTTTGTGAACCCAGAGCTTACCCTTCCGCGTGCTTCCTTTTGCACCACAGCTGTGGTGAAGATTGTGGCAGGCGGCGTAGGTAATTCATTTTTTGTAATGATGTCATTAAAAGGAGATTAGGTAATTCCAATTTCTAGGGAACGTCAGCAAAAACGATAGAAAGATGTTGCAGTTTAACCCAAGCTAGCAATCACAACCATGATAGCTGCTCATTCACTCCCACGGTCACTTACCCCCGAACAGGGGAGAGAATAGAGAGGGAAGGGGGAAACTCATGGATTGGATAAACACAGTTTAATAAAATAACAAAATACTTTTAATATACCACTACTACTATATATAAAACAGAATACAGAATAAAAGATATGCAATGCAATTCACCACAAATGCTGTCAGCACCAAGCAGCCAGTCCTGGGAGGAGAGAGAGCACCCTGGTCCTGCACAGCTGATCTGGGGGAGAGGGAAAAAGGCAGAAAGGCCCAGAGGCCTCTGCAAAATGGCAGGATAGCAAAAGTCTGAACTAAAGGAACTCCCAAACAGAACTCAAATGGAAGAGAGCACAATTGGAATGGGTCTCCTTCTCTATCCTCCTACCTGGAAAACCCCACCTCTCCTTAAATATGAAGCATGATGCTAAAGGCATGGAATACTCTCACTGATCAGTCTGGATGTCAGTCAGGTCTGCCACATCCACGTCCCCCTTCCTCACTGCCTCACACACCTGTGGGCAGAGCACTCAGACCTTGGCTCCCAGATAACAGCTGAGATAACAGCAGCTCTTACACTCCCTTCATTCCAATTCAGAGACACTGGAAAGTTACTCGAACGAAAACATTAGCTCTGTCCCAGGATGTTACCTTCTTGTTCTCAAACTAAATCAAAACAATGATTGTACTAGCTACAAAAAAGCACATTTTCTAACTGCATGAAGAAAATTAACTCGCTTTCAGTCAGACCTGCACAACAGCATATCTGAGTTTCTAACCCAAAATCAGAGGTTACCAGAGCACGAACCAGAGTTCAGGAGTGTGAGGCTGTATTTGGAACATCAACACATAGTTTGATGAAGGGGTAGCTGGAACTGAGCTTCCCTACTTTTTGCATCTGTACACTTGACTAATATTTTTTTCTTAGCAGAAGGAATGAATGAAAAATGGAAAGTAGAATGGTTTCCAGCATTGAAAGGTCTTTATAAGATGCCACTTCATTTTCAGATGTGTGGAGAATATCTAGATGAAGCACTGGATATGCCCTTCATTTGTCAGGACTAAGCAAAATTTTATTACTTTGCTGTAAGGTATATAATATATAACAACAGCTACAAGGAAGCTGATATGGGGATATCACAGCCTCTTTACAAAGGCTTTTCAGACATCCCACGTTGCAAGTGTCTGTGAACCATGTTGTTACAAGAACAATAATATGGAGGAAAGAGGCTGCCCTAGAAGAGCTTTAGCCTACTGTATTCAGGCTGTTGGGCTCTTGGGGACCTGTGCCTCCAGACCCGGTCAGGTAGCACTAGTGAGCGTGGTTGGGAAGCATACAAGTACTTGGAGCAGGCCAACCAGGATTGTGACAGTGCTGGCAGCGGTGAAGCCTGGCTTTAGCATGGGGAGCAGTGCACGTGCTGGGGGGCAACCCAGCACAGAGGCATATGGAATGGAGCCTGGAGGTCCAACACCGTGTAGCGGCAGGACGTGGCGGAGGTGCAGCTACTCCGTCTGTGAGCTGAGCTGCCCTACAGCGAGGCAGGTGGGAAGGAGTGAGGTGGCCCCCTCAACTCAGCTCTGCTGGTATATGACAGTGATAACTGGGGCTGGTCTTGGGTAATTGTGTATGGTTGTGTAAGACAAGTGAGTGAAGAGCCTGTCCCATGCTTGACTTGCTTAATACATTAAGCTTAGTAATGTCAAACAGCTTTATGATACCTTACCCCACCCAAACAGAAGAACACCGTTACTTCAATCCGTGTTTTCCACTGCCAACCTCATCCACCAGACAGAGGGACCCATCAGCTGCCATGCGGGAAAACAAACACTTTCCTGGCACTGAACTGGGCTTCACCACGTGAAACTGTCACCAAGCTGCTCACTAATTAAAGGCTTTGGAGACCAACAAAAGCCACAGGAGTACATAGGCACTTAGGAATTAGGAATGTCTGTGAAACTGAGATGGCTTTAAAATTAAGATTCAATGAGTAACCAGTTTTAGGGATTTTAAGAATGAAAACTCTAATAGACTTTTATAAGGACCTTTCTCTTATGCATCTCAGCAAAACTTTTAGATCACTCCAAAGCACCTTTTTATCCAAGTTATCATCTTCACCTTGCTTTCTTTTGTCTGTGTTTTCAGATATTCAGATTGCATCCTTGAACAGAGAGGAAGATTGTCAAACTTATTCTGCTTGCATCACAAATGATGGAATAGAAAACTGAAAAATAAGACATCAGTCTTGCATCTGTATCTGTGCAGATAAAACTGGTTATACAGACAAGACATCTCAAGTAATTTATTTGTAATAGTGAGCAATAATAAGAATGTAATTATGTCAGATTACTTCAATAAAGACAACTGCCACCTGTTAAAAGACTCAGAAGAATTGGAAATGTGAGGAAAACCAGAAGTTGGATTAAGTATGCCAGAAGAAGAAGGATATTATTGCAGAGTTGTATCAGAATTGCTACAAATCAGACTACCTAAACAAGAATAGCAAAAAAATCCTGTTTGACTTCAAAATGTGTGATCAGTATATACTTTAGGTACACACAATCAATTTTATCTGCGTAGCATGTGACTGAATGCTGCATGATGGGAGACAACTAACCCTGTATTTCATTCCCTCTGTACTACAGCTGCTATCATATCACTGACATCTTAAAAAGAAAAAAAATATTACAAATGTAATAGCTAATAGGGATTTTGCTTTGCCTCTTTAAACCTGTCTGCTCTTTTACTGAGGCTAGATAACTAATTTTAACTTTAGCCTTTTTATACGTATATAACATTTTTTACTGAGCTTCTGTAAAACGTTATTAAGAAATTAAATATTAATGGATCAGATATTTAAATTAAATATAAATGGGTACATAGCTCAAGTGTATTGCAATTCATTTAAAACCACAGCAATTTTGCCCCAACAAGAACTTCGATTAGCAATCCAGTGCGCTATTTAGTACATCTAATGTGAAGGATGAAACAATAAAGGCTAAACAATAACATCAAGAGGAGCTGAAAAGAACAGCTGTTAATGTGGATTCTAGATGTGTTGCCTGAGCTACAACTGATTGAGCTCTAATCAGATTGATGAGCTTTTCGAACTATTTCATTAAAAACCATCAGTCAGGTCACTATTAGAAGTGGCTTCTCCTCAGAAATGCTGATTTATCAATTGAAAAGATTAATTGAACTTAAATATCTAGTCCATGTACAGCAGCTTCTGTATGTGAAGCATGGAGCTTACAAATAAGCACACGCAGGTTCCTAGGTCTGAATGGACCTCTGGAAAGGCCTTGAATAAAACGTAAGGTTAAACCTAAGCTTGGCTTCAGCCTTCAACAGAAGAGCACAGGACATGAATGCCTCTGTTCACTCAGCCAAAGGTATTGCTATTTTAAAGGATGTTTTGATAGCAAATGAAAATAAAAGGGAAAGAAAAGAAAAAAAAAAATGAAAGGAAAGAAATGTAAAGGGAAAGAAAAGAAAGGAAAGAAAGGAAAAGGGAAAGAAAGAAAAGAAAGACAAGAAAAGACAAGACACGACAAGACAATACAAGACAAGAAAAGACAAGAAAAGAGAAAGAGAAGAAGAAAGAAAGAGAAGAAGAAAGAAAGAACCCCCAAACGACAACAAAAACAAACAAACCAAACAAACCAAACACCAGAACCAAAAAAGGATTCTAAAGCTAAAATAACTTCTCCATTTAGGACCAAACGGGTTGGAATCCCACCGCAAACTCAATTCCTAAATGTGGGAGAAGAGAAAAAAGTTTGGCAAATACTTCAGAAATCACAGGAGAGTTCCCAAGATGAGAGAATACCAAATTCCTTCCATGTGAGGACTGTCAATTAGATTTTAAAGGAACTAGCATAAGTACCTTTTCAGTATAAATGTTTAATTTAGACTAATGGTCAGGGACATTCAAACAGGTGATCACAATCAAGTTCTTTTGTTGTACTGCATACCATTTACTAAATACCCCAAACTGATAGTTTTCTGCTATTTATAAAGAAGTCATAATTATGAGATCCTGTAAAACTGACTAAGATTTTTTTGTATCTTTGCAGATATACCTCTCCTGCCATATTGAAGTTAATCTTGATAGATATTTGTCTAATATGCATATTCCATAATCACTATGGGAAGCCTATTCCACTGATTACTTTTCCTTGCTCTTGAAAACTCTTTCCTGATTCTAAAATACGTTCCTGTAGCCTAAACATATTGTCCTACACTGGTTGCATAAGATGTATTTCTTTCATCTTTAGTGCTACCTTGGCATAGCTGAAGACATCTACAAGTTCTTGCCTCAGTCTTCTTTACATCTGTATAAATTTTTTACATCCTTTCTTTATAAGCCATATTTTCTATACGTTTGACAATTCTTTTTACTGTCTTCCTCCTTCCTGAACTGTGGTGTCAAAAACTGGACATGGTACTGCCGACCTTCTTTGTCCCCAGCAGAATAAATATTTCACATATATTACAGTTAAAATCCTCATTTACATATCCCAGTATGATGTCTGCCTGTTTTTACAATATGATACTATCTCTACAACCACAGATTCTTCTGTATAGCCAGACATCCCTTGTATTTATGCTTTTGATTTTTCCTAAATGTAGGAAATAATTCTCCTAATTTTTGAAGATCAGTCTGAACTCTTCTGACATAATTCCAATTCCTTCCTCTTTGATGTCATCTTCAAATTTCTCTGCGTCTTTTCTCCAATTCTTTCTGCATCTTCATTGTCTCCCTTCATGCAAGCAATTGATGGAAATATCAAATAGTACCAGACCAAAGAACTCCAAACTCAGTTTGGTCTGTATCTCCGTGACAGCACACCTTCGATAAACAACCGGAACACCACACTAAGAGGGTCTGACAGCACTCCTCTTATTAATAGTTTAGCTCAGTTTGTGTTACCCTGTATTATTTGCAAGGATTGTAAATTTTGATGCTAAGATATATAACATATTACCTACCCAGAAGATTTGGTAAATTTTTTCTTTGATGGTGGTTGTTCATCATCTTCTGTATATTGTTTATTTGACTGTTTACTACATTTCCTCTTGCCTCCTGAATTACAGTCAGACCGAATGATCTGTAATTCTCTGTCCACTTTTTAAACAGAGTTTAGATATTTTCTCCTACCACCTGAAAGCTCTCTTGTTCTAGTTGAATTCCCACAGGTAACTACCAATAATTCTGTACGCTCAGCCCAGGGTATGCAAACACCCAGGTTAACAATCCTGCTCTGAATTGTTCTTTCCTCAGCGGTGATGAACACACTTGACCTCTGGTCGTACTTTGGTTCAGGCTGACTGAGGAGCAACAGCCCTCATGCCATGTGGTGAACCCGTGAGCTGGAAAGCTCCTGGCTCACGTACAAGGGAGTGAGGGTGCCTTGGAAAAAATATTTTGAAAGGTGGTTTCAAAACCCCAAAATGCAAGACAACCAGATGACAGAACAAGATACCAGAGCTAAAACAAGCACATCAGTTTTGTCTGTACTGTTGACTAGCAGTCAACTACTTCACCCTATACGAAATCCTTCCTCAGCCAAGTTGCAGAGGTCCCCTACCCACGAGAAGTCCTTGGTGACTAATAGGACACTGAATTAATACAAATGAAACATTACTAATCCACGTAGCTACTCAGTAGTGCTATAAACACTCAGCAGTGCTATAAACACTCAGCAGTGCTATATAATTCCATTAGGTATAAACCATTGTCCAAGTCTGAGACCAAGACTGGATTACAGCCACACCTAGGCTCCATAAGGAATTTAGAAAGCGAGGGGGTCTGCTCTGAACCCCGTGACTCAGTAGAAGGGTTTTTCCTGCTCTTTGTGTCTTGTGTCTCTGTGCAAGTCATTCTAACTCAATTCTAACACAATTTTCCTTTTTATGTTTCTTCCATTAAGTAATTAATAAGGTGAACCTTGCCATCAAACTTATCGAACCTTGTTCCATCATATTCATTTGAACTCTGTTAAATTATTATTTTAGCTCAATAAAGCACATTGCTCCTTCTCTCTTTTGAGTGAGGTATATTGCATTCATTCATAACACTAGCTTAGTCACAATTCTCAGCCATAGGTCACTGGTGTATTTGTGCTTGTTGATTGCACTTGGTAATTATTTCAGTAAACACAGGAGCATCAAGGGACGCATTAGACACCTTTTTTTTTCTTTCTTTCCTATGTCATGATTTGTTTTAATGCTCCTTTCTTTATTAAAAATGATGAGTATATAATGGTCATTCTTTCTTATGACGCCCACTGTGTTGACATTCTTAGCCAGACCTTTTGTAGAGGTTGTAATCAAATAACACATTCCCTTTTAGCTGTTTTATTCATCTTCTGCAGAGTGTTTCAACACCTTTCCAGAATTTTCTGGGTAGTCTGTGTCCTTCTGTATTGCTTTCTCACCAAAATGATAAAATTTCCCATTAGTATGAAGTTTAATGCTTTTGATAAGTCCTTTGGTCACCCGTGGAAAGACTCATCTCCATTATTTACAGTCCTCTGTAGTCCCTTACATGACAAAAATATTGCGTTTAGTGATAAATGTTTAGTCACTCTACCCTGTGTTATCCCTTCTGCATTAAAGAATAAGCATGCACATCCTTGAAACATCCTTTGAGTCTTATCTGTCTTTCCTGAACAGACCATACTTGTCTGTATGAACCAAATCTGTAACACACCAATTAAGACATGATTTTGAATATGATCTAAGATATCTAGATTTTCTGTTTCCTATCCTCTTTCATTACTGTTTAATAAACTAATTATACTGTGTATATACATGTATTCTAGTTATCTATTAGTATATAATGAACAATAGCATACAATGAATATATATTTGTACATAATTAATTAAGATGTTCCTGCTTATCTTTCTCACATCAGGAAAATACTTCCTTCCACATCTACGTCTTTATGCTGATTGCTGCCTTGGATGTGACTCCTTGGTTCTTACCCTTTTTGCAGGGGAAACCCCAGGGAAAGGCAGGTTGGTGGGACGTTGGCAGGGCTCCTGTCCCATACCCTGCCACAGGCTCAGCTGTGGCCAGACCAGGCTCCTCAAGGCATCACCCAGCTGGGGCTTGGACACTCCCCTAGGTTTGAGGTGACACCACATTGCTGAATCCTGGTCCCTCTGCCAGGCTGTCCTCCTGGGCAAAAGGCTTCCTCTTATCTCACACTCTGGTGTTGCAATTTATCACCACTGTCTCCAATCCTCTCGCCATGTACTGCTGTGAAAAGCCTGGCTCCTTGATGACCTCTTCATAGATAGCAAGGGACTGTGTCATTGGGATTTTTTGGATCCACCAATTACCTATTCAGATCAACTAGTTTAGTTTAGCTGCAATCTAAGTTTACAGCTAAATTTAGGATCAAAGGAAAAAAAAAAAAATATGTATATATGTATATATGTACATATGTATATATGTTCATATGTATATATGTATATATGTATATATGTATATATGTATATATTGGATGCTGCAGGTCTGAAAAGAGAGAATAGTTAAGCCAAGTTACAAATATCAGTGAAAGTTCACTTACTTACACACACTTCCATGCAAAAGGATTATATCATGGGCAGGTCAGGTCACTGTGATTTAACGAGGCTTGAATTTAGAACAGATACACAGCTCTGATCATCACTGGATCTTTTTTAAATTCTGATCATTTTTAAGAGACTCTCTCCTGTTTGATAATGATCTTTAGTTTCCAATATGTCATTTATGTGTGGCCTGGAACCCTGTGCAAGCTCAAGCTCATCTCACTGACAAATTCTGAGATGGATGTTGTTGCCTGAGTAAAGCTTTGGACAAGCCTGGAAACACAGTAAGAGGAAAAGCTTGTAAGTGCTTGAGGGTGGATTGACAAAGCTGTCATTACAGAGAATTTGACAAAAGTCCGTGGGGAACAACAAAAAATTGGAAGATGAGCTTCCTTGTATACAATTTGGAAATATTCTCAGGAATTGCAGGGTAGTCTAAAAATCCTTGAAAAGAGGATATGTTGACTTCAAAGGATGAGGTTCCAATGAATAAGAAGTCCTCTCTTTGAAGATATCTGCACTGTGCATCTCTAAGAGGCAATGCAGACAAATAGCCAAGGGGACTGACAGGAAGGTGTATCTATACACTTGTCAGTGCCAGGCTGGAAGTTATCTATGTTTCAGTAAGCAAAGCTGAGAATGCTTCTCTTACATCAGGTGGATGAGCCTTCAAAAGTTAAACTAAGGTTAAAAATTAAACAAAATTAGACTCACATCTGGCAAGTGAGGTCTGCCTGGTTACTGGACACTGGAACAATGCAGAAGATAATGCCTTCTTCAGAAACCTATTCAGTTTCTGAGACTTCTAATTGAGATACACACACATGCACACATGGTTCTCTCTCTCATGCAGCACTCAATGAGAGTGGAAGAGATCCAAAACACATAGTAATGACAGACTTAAGATGAATGTTGGTAATGTAAGAAATCTGATAAGGTGTATGTTGTGGTTTAACCCAGCAGGCAGCAAAACATGACACACAACTCACTTCTCCCCCAGTGGGATAGGAGAGAGAATCAGGAAAAAAAAAAAAAAAGAGTAAACCCTGTCAGTTGAAAGACAGTTTAATAGGACTGAGAGGGTTAATAATATTAATTATACATAAACCAAGTGATGCATAATGCAATTGCGGTTCTGGCATTTGCACCAAGAAGTGGCAGATCTCGTGAGAGAGGCTGATGCGGAGGTGGTGTTGCCAGGACATCTAAACAGCTCCTAGGGTGCACAGGAGACCAGGAACACAGTGAACAGGGCCATCAAACAGGGCTGAGGCAGTTAGAGTGGCAGCTCGAGTGGAAGGGCGAGCGGCAAGGGCAAGGAAGCTCTGTCAGCTCGAGAGATTAGTGCAATTAGTGATTATCAGCCTTGCAAGAGGAGGCTAACTGTGGTAGCCACTCGGAAAAAGGGTAAGTCTCCTGCATCTGACATGAAGGAGGCAGCAACACAGAGCTGCTGAGGAAACATGCAAATGTCCGGACCTCAGGCTGCAGAGAATGCCAGAGCCTCTCAATGGCATGGAATGGTAAGAGACAGAACAGCTGTGTGAGGTGTGAGAAGGTAGCTGACCTGCTCAGCCTGGTGGTGGAGCTAAAAGAGGAGGTAGAAAGGTTGTGAAGCATCAGAGAGGCAGAGAAAGGAACAGACTGTTGGGATCAAGCCCTGGCCTCCCTGACAAATGAAAGGCCACCACCAAGAAACCAAGATAGTCCACGACCCTCCTCCCAGCTAACCAAAGACAGTAGGTCAAGGGAAAGGGATGAGTGAAAACACGTCCACACTCATGGTAACAGGTGACACATCCCCTTGCCTACACCACCCTCCCAGCTGCCTCTGTACAGGCATGAGGCTCTGGAAGTGGAAAGCCAGTCAAGGGCTGATGAAAATGAAGGACCATCTACACCGCAGGTCCTCTCATGATCGGAAAGGCCTACCCCCAGTATCACAACAACGTCCACAAGAAAGAAAAAGAGGGTTATAGCTGTAGGTGATTCCCTTCTGGGGGTTATGGAGGGTCCAATATGCTGGAAGGACCCTCCTCTTAGGGAGGTCTGCTGCCTTAGTGGAGCCTGGGTTAAGGACATTGCCAGGAAACTTCCTAGCCTGGTACGGCCCTCAACTACTACCTTTTAGTGGTTTTTCATGTAGGTGGCTGTGAGGTTGTGACCTGTAATCCAAGGACAATTAAAAGAGACTTCAGGGCCTTGGTTAAGTTGGTGAGGGAATCAAGTGCACAGGTTATTTTCTCCTCTTTTCTTCCAGTCATGGACAGTGACATTAGAAGAAACAGATGGGTGTGCTCTATTAACACATGGCTCTGTGTTTGGTGTCACTGCCACAGTTTTGGCTTCTTTGATAAGAAGATGATCTACACAACACCAGGTTTGCTGGCATTGCAATGGAGTCCATCTTACACATAAAGGAAAGAGGGTCTTTGCACACAAGCTAGCAGGGCTTATTGACGGGGCTTTAAACTAGATATGATAGGGGAGTGGGATGTAATGGGGCTTGCCTGTGACATCCTGCGGGGTGAGACAGCAAGCACAGAGGAGTGAGGTGAAGCAGTCTCTACACCCATGAGCTTGGGGGTGGGGCCCAATGTGGTGAAGCTCAAGCAATCACATCCAATTGGGGAACATGCCAGACCAATCAGAGCAGTGAAAAATATTCCTTAGCTGCCTCCCAAGATGAGAACCAGAGGGGCCACCACCTCAAGGGTACACACGGCTGCAGTAGATCTTCCTGCACCCCTCATGAGAAACCTGCATGCTGGAGTACTTCACCATACACCAATGCGTGTAGCATGAGGAATAAACAGGAATAATTAGAGACCTATGAGCATTCACAGGGCCATGATCTCATTGCTATTGTGGAGACATGGTGGGACAGCTCACATGATGGGGATGCTGTCATGGAGGGCTATGCACTTTTCAGGAAAGACAGGCCAGCAAGGGGAGGTGGAGGAGTTGCGCTTTATGTGAGAGAGCAACTCGAATGTCTTGAACTCTGCCTAGGGGGGTACAATGAATGATTTGAATCCTTATGGGTAAAAATTAAGGAACAAGTTAAAAAGTGGGACACTGTTGTGGGTGTTTACAACAGGCCACCTGATCAGGAGGAGGAAGTTGATGAGGCTTCCTACAGACAGCTGGATGTAGCCGCATGATCACATGCCCTGGTTCTCATGGGAGATTTCAGTCACCCTGACATCTGCTGGGTGGGCGGCACAGCTAGGCATGCACAGTCCAAGAGGTTCCTACAGATCACTGGTCACAACTTTTTTACACAAATGGTGGAGGAGACAATAGGAGAAGCATGCTGCTGAATCTTGTACTAACAAACCAAGAAGAACTGGTTGGAGACATCATGGCTGGGGGCAGCCTCGGCTGCAGCAAACATGAGATGGTGGAGTCCAGGATCCTGCATGGAGGAAGCAGGACAATAAGTAAGACTAAAACCATGGACTTCAGCAAGGAAAACCTTGGCCTCTTCAAGGTCCTCCTTGGAAGAATCCCATGGGTTAGGGCTCGAGAAGGGAAGGGGGTCCAAGAGAGCTGGCTAATATTCAAACATCACTTCCTCCAAGCCCAAGCCCAATGCATCCCTATGAGGAAGAAATCAAATCAATGGAGTACGAGGCCAGCATGAATGTGTAAGGAGCTCCTGTCAAAACTCAGGTGGAAGAAGAATGTTTATGTAATGTGGAAAAAGGGACAGACCACCTGAGAGGAATACAAGGAAGCTGTTAGAGTATGCAGGGATGCAGTGAGGAATATAGCTGGCCAGGGATGTCAAAGACAACAAGAAGGGCTTCTTCAAGTATATCAGCAGCAAAAGGAAGGTTAGGGAAAATGTAGATCCACTGCTGAATGAGGTGGGTGCCCTGGTGACGGATGACACCAAGAAGGCAGAGTTACTGAATGCCATCTTTGCTTCTGTCTTTAATGATAAAACTGGCCCTCAGGTATCCCAGACCCTAGAGATGATAGAAAAGAAAGTCTGGCAAAAGGAGGACTTTCCCTTGGCTGAGGAAGAACAGGTTAGAGATCATTTACACAACCTGGACATCCACAAATCCACAGGCCCCAATGGGATGCACCCACAAATGCAGAGAAAGTTGGCGGATGTTATTGCTAAGCCACTCTCCATCATCTTTGAAAGGTCTTGGAGAACAGAAGAGGTGCCTCAGGACTGGAGGAAAGCCAATGTCACTCCAGTCTTCAAAAAGGGCAACAAGGAGGACCCAGGAAACTACAGGTCATTCAGCCTCACCTCCATCCCTGCAAATGAGATGGAGCAGCTCATTCTGGACATCATCTCCAAGCATGTGGAGGAAAAGAATGTTATCAGGAGGAGTCAGCATGCGTTCACCAAAGGAAGATCATGCTTGACCTACCTGCTAGCCTTCTATGATGGTGTGACTGGCTAGGTAGATGAGGGAAGAGCAGTGGACATCATCTACCTTAACTTCAGCAAGGCTTTTGACAACGTCTCTCACAACCTCCTCATAGGCAAGCTCAGAAAGTGTGGGCTGAGTGAATGCATGGTGAGATGGATCATGAACTGGCTGGATGGTGGAGCTCAGAGGGTTGTGATCAATGGTGTGAAGTCTGGTTGGAGGTCTGTATTTAGTGGGATTCTCCAAGGGACAGTGTTAGGCCAAGTCCTATTTGACCTGTTCATCAATGACCTGGATGAAGAGGCTGAGTGCACCCTCAGCAAGTTTTCTGGGGATACCAAACTGGGAGGGGTGGTTGATACATCGAAAGGCTGTACTGCCATTCAGTGTGACCTGGACAGACTGGAGGACTAGGCAGAGACGAACCTAATGAAGTTCAACAAGGGCAATTGTAGGGTCCTGCACCTGGGGAGGAATAACCCCAGACACCAGTACAGGTTGGTGGTCATCCTGCTGGGAAGCAGCACTGCAGAGAAGGACTTGGGAGTTCTGGTCCACAACAGGTTGATCATGAGTCAACCATGTGCCCTTGTGGCCAAGAAGGCCAACAGTATCATGGTGTGCATTAGGCAAAGTGTGACCACCAGGTCAAGGGAGATTATCCACCCTCTACTCTGCCCTGGTGAGTCCACATCTGGAGTACTGCATCCAGTTCTGGGCTCTCCAGTTTAAGAAGGACAAGGAATTACTGGAGTCTAGTGGCAGGCTACAAAGATGACTGGGTGTCTAGAGCACCTTTCTTATGAGGAGAGGCTGAGAGAGCTGAGTCCATTCAGCCTGGAGAAGATAAGGGGATCTCATCAATGTTTATAAATATCACAAGGGTGGGTGGCAAGCGGATGGGACCAGACTCCTTTCAGTGGGGCTCAACACTAGGATGAGGAGCAACAGGCACAGACTGAAGCATGGGAGGTTCCATCTGAATGAGGAGAAACTACTTTGGGGGTGACAGAGGCTGCCCAGAGAGGTGTGGAGTCTCCTTCTCTGGAGACATTCAAGACTAGCATGGACACAGTTCTGTGCAATTTACTCTAGGTGAACTTGCTTTGGCAGGTGGGTTGGACTAGATGATCTCCAGAGGTCCCTTCCACCCCCAACCATTCTGTGAACTTCAGTCTGTGCAATGTATCTGTATCATGGGCAACCTCTTGAAGTCATCACAGACTATGACAGTGCCTGTGAAGAAACCAGATATAAACCCAGATTTCACCATTTCTGTGATTGTGCATACTGATGTAACTTAACGTATCTTGAACGCTGAAAAATGCCTGTTTACATCAGATAAAGACCAATTTTTCTATTTATAGTTCTGTCTTAGCATGAAACAGTTAATCTTGAACATTTCCACTTAAACGATTTGTAGTTTACCAACAGGTTACTTCTAACCTGGCAAGTTAAACTCCAGATTGTTCTGTTCAAGACTTAAGCTCACAAATTTAAGATTTTAACTACATCTTTGTGTTATTCAAGGTATAAGAACACCTCCTCACTATACTTGCAAGCTGTGTACCTGGACAGACCAGTGCTACCGGAGCAAGCAAGCAGAATAAACACCATATTCACCTTCCCCAATACTACTTTTTAAAAGCTTCGCAGAAAGTTTCCTAGCAAAATAAACAACATATGCAGGCTAATTTTCAGCTTCATCAAGCATGGCATTTTTGCATTTTCCCTTTTTTCAGGGATTCTACGTACCATTTAGTCTTCACCTTACCTGAGAAATCTGAAGTCCCAAAGGCCTGGATCTTACTCAAAAATAAGGAATACTTCCCCTCAAACTCCTACTGTATTCTTGCAGGAAATCCTGATCTAATGTAGGAGTTTCCAGACCCAAAACTACTTGTGAGGTAAAAATTACTGCAAACTAAGGTATGGAAGTTAAGTCAGGCTGTTGCAAAGAAAACTGTAGCAAAACTTCACACAGTTACCTTTTCCACTCAGCAACAAAACGCATCTTATGGTCACTACAAGAATGGTGGGGAAGAAGATAACTCATTTCTTGCTAAACATTATTGTTACAATGACAGAAGAGACTGTGCTTTTCAGCTAGAAGATTACAACATTCATAGCAAATGCCCATTCTGCCCAGACTTAACAAAATTGACGTGGTTTAGAAAAATTAAAAGGACTGACAGATGTCTAATTGCTGGAATAACAATAATATCTTAGGAAGAGGCATAAAGAAGTGATGCACTAATTTCACTAAGCAGTAGTTCGATCAAAGGACACTTTTCAAAAGACCATCTGAAGAATGAAGCCAGAAGTTGTGACTCTCCTGCCTAAGCTATGAAGTAGGCTCTGAGTCAACTATGGCTACAAAGCTACATTACATTACCATGAGCATCATTAACATCAGAAAAAGAAACCCAAAAACCTCAAGTCATCAAAACATAGCTAGAAATACAACTTATTACAGCTGAGAGAAAGACCCAGGAAAGCAAAAAGCTTAGAAACGACAGAGATTAAATTAGCTTTTTATAAATACAGTAGCCATTAGCAACTTCGAAATAGCCATTAGCAACTTCTGAAGTAGTGTAGACCCGCATACCATAAGGACACACAGGAAGACGTCTGAGTGTCTGTAGAATAAGTTACTTGAAGCACATCCAATGCTCACACTTAGCTGTCCTGCCAAAAAAAATGGGGAAGTCAGGTAAAGAAGGAATAACTAAAGTGTTAATATTTCACCTACTAACTATTTAGGCACATCTGTGAACATGAAGAAATATTTAAGCTGCAAGAGTTGTATTGTGGTAAAGTTTCTAGAAAGACCATATTGCATAAAACATCCTGCAATTACAACAAAATAGAAAACGCATGTTCAAAATAATCAGCAAGCTGAGTCAGTGTTGAATGGAATTTCAACTGGCAAAATATCCTTTCTGTACAGCTTTGTACCACAAATCTCACTTCAAGAACATTGCTGAGTGTTCTTTCTGTTGACAGAGAAAGAATAATTCAGTAACACACAGTATAATTACATTTTAATGAAACACTGAAGTTCTTTCTAAGGTGTTACAAAGATATTTATAATATAGGTGTAAAGGCTCAACATTACAATGAAAATACTTAGTAAAAAATACAGATTAAAAGTTACTGCAGCAAAATAAAGTTGTTACAATTACATTTCTGGCACCCTTTTTTTTTTTTTTCTTTAAAGAAAAACAGCAGTATTGACTGACACATACAGACAAAATAAAATACAGTGAGTTTTCTTTCTCCATAGAGTATTCAATCATGTAGCACTGCAACAAACATTGATTTCATGCACAAGTGAAGAAAGGATGTTAAACTCTGCATATAGTGCTAATTTCAGCTTTTGTACATCCCCATTTGCAACACATTCCTGCCAAACCCAGAGATTCCCGTTTTCTTCTGGGATACCTGGCCCAAAGATAACTGTTTGATGCCTCAGGGTTTGCAATGCCTGTTCCTCCCCTGTCCTTCTGAATAGCTTCTTCAACCTGATGAACAAGTTCTTTGAAATCATCTGCCACAGGTACATATTCATTATAGTCATTTAAACTATACAAGTCCTTAAACATCTCCCATCCAAGAAACGGGCTGCTTTGCTGCAGCTGCTCCACTTCAGGGCCCAAAATTGATTGCAGCTTGAAGTTTCCGAGTAGTTTGTTACTTGCTGTTCGTACAGAATCTGTTTAAAGAGAAGACTTTTTTTAAGTTCAGGCTGTAGAAAGAGTATCAAAAGGAGCATGTAGCTTTAAGAAACAGCAAAAAAACCACTCAGCAATAAGCACTTTTATCTAGAACTGTCAGTACTGCAGTGTCTCCACTCCATTATTTACTTGTAGCTTACTTTTAGGGGAATCTTTTTGTTTTAAAGGCTACATTGCCTGTTAGTCATGGACACTACCTGGCTACAACTGTGACTGAGATATCAATATCCTGTCACAACTGCAGTGTTATTGACATAGAAGAACCAATACTTCCGTAGAAACAAAATTTTGTTGTAAAGACACATACCCAGAAACCACACTGAGCTATCTCAGGTGGCTCATGAATTAGATTAGACCACTCCTCTCCCATGCACAAACACACAAACTAGTACCATATGAAGAACAAATGTAGGGAGGACCAAGTATTGGACTAAATAAGCAAATATTGTATGTAAACTGCTTCTTGTAGATTTTATTTTTCTATAGCTATTTTCAGCCAGTGCTTTCAACTCAGTTCCTTCATTTGTCAAGACACAGCAGAGGCTTGCAGAATTTACTTAGAAATGCACTTTGTCTCACTGATTGAAGTGTTCTCAAAAATCCAGCTCTACTTCCCTTCACCCCACACTGTTTATCTTGGTTTTACTTTGTCAAGGCAAGTGGCATTGCTTGCTTCAGTTACTCTGAAGAAAACCAGCTCCTTCAATTCTTAAGCTAAAAAATCCAAAATAACTGTTTCTCTTGTGGTCTTAATGCTCTTAATATGTTTTTGTTTCAGAAAGCTGAAAGAAGATGAGAACATCCACTGAATGTTTTATTTACTTTAATACGGCTAATCAATATATAGAAGCCAACTTTCAGATAGAATAGTTGCCTGAATATGTACAAAAATCAAAACGATTGTAACTAATTTACTAATTAGACAGTAACAAATGCTTAGTGGTCTTTTGGGGTAGGGAAGATTTAGCAGGCAGCACAGTCGTTGCTTCCTAGTGACCGATGTTCTCAGAAACTACTGTTAATAAGAAGGAAAACAAAGTTTAGTAGGAAAGAACACAATCTCGGCAGAGGCTGTATATATGTAATTTGTTATAATTACAAAGGTTACTTTTACCTTCTACTCAACCTGTTAGCAAAACAAAACAAAAACCACACACACAACCAACCAACCTACAAAAAACACCACACCCTCCCAAGAAACCCAAATAATGACTTCATTAGCTGCTTGATATCCAATGTTATTGCATTAACAGCATGTTTAAGCAAGAAGGAAGCAGCTTTTCCATCACACATTCTAGCCATAACTCCAACTTTTGTTCTTGTTTAAAATGTTATTTTCACTATTCAAAATATCAACACAAATGAGTAATCACTTAAAATTACTGTGTTACATTATTGTACTTTGAGAACACAGCCCAAAAATAGTTTGCTTACATCTTCTTAATGTATAGGATTTGGAACATGTAACAGTAAGTGTGTGAGGAATATTTTACCCATAGTTTTGCCAAAAATCCCTAAAGCAGTTCTTGCTGTTTAAATTGCAATCTGGAGCACCAGAGTCCCATCCATCCTCCAACCTGCCAACTCTTTCATACTGAGCGGCACAAGCAAGTGATAAAAAGCCCAAACGATTCCACACCCAATAATGCCCCTACCACAGCCCACCAAGGCGAGGAGCACAGGTTTAAAGCTCCTGGTAGCGAGGGACAATTGAGCCAGGTCTCCCCAGCCACAAGAGTTACCAGGTTTGGGAAGGGAGAAAATCTACAGCCAGAGGCACTCCGCACTGCTTCCAATGGTGCCTCACACCTCCCTGCATGGCCAGGAAGAAAAAAAGCATGATTTATTGTTCGTGGGTTTTTTAGATGAAGAGATCAGTGCGCCGCGGCCGCGGCAGGGCTGCTCAGCGCTGTGCGGGGCGATGTCTCTGAACAGAACAGAAACTTTTCAGGTTACCCCGACCAACAACGCCCCGGCGATTGCCGTGTCTTCTCCTCTCAACTTGTGGGTTTTCTTTCAGAGGTCACGGGGAACGCCGATCAGCACCGGGAGTGGGAAGGGGACGCTGCCCTGCGGCTCGGGCCGGGAGGGGCGCGCACCTTGCCTCCCTCTCTCCCGTTCCCCCCATCTCTCCCCACGGGACCTCTCCCGGTCCGGCCCCGCCCACGCCCTCTAGCTTCTCGGACACTCACCGGCCGCGGGCGGCGGCTCCATCGCCAGCAGGGACAGCCGCTTCCAGCGGGACCCGCCGCAGGTGAAGATGACGGCGCGGATGAACTCCCGGCCGCACAGTTTCACCCCGTACCCGTCCCCCTCGCCCGCAGGGAGCACGGCAGCCGCCGCGCCCCGGGCGCTGGGCTGCCCCGGCGGCGCCACGCACAGCAGCACCGCCGCGGCGCAGAGGAGTCGCAGCTTGGCCCCCATGGCCCCGTCCGCCCCGTTCCGCGGGCGCGCTCCCGCCCGGACCCACCGGCCACCCAGCCGCTCGCGGCCTCGAGCCCAACCGCCTCCGACCCGCGTGCCGCGCGCGCGCTGCCACTGCCGCCGCCCGCCTCCCGCCTTTATGCGCTGAGGGCGGCGCTGAGTCACCGTCCGGCCCCGTCGAGGCGCCCGCGGGGAGACACCCGACCCTCCCCGCCCCGCCCCGGCCCGGCCCGGCCCGGCCCGCCACCCGCAGCTCTCGCCGGGCGCCCCGGGTGCCTGAAACCAGCGTCGAGGCGCCCTCGGACGGCACTCTGTCTCTTCTGCCCCTTAGAATAATTTTCGTTGGAAGAGACCCTCAGGATCATGGAGTGCAACCATGACCTGACTCTGGCACTAAACTATGTCCCTAAGAACCTCGTCTAAACGCCTTTTAAACACCTCCAGGGATGCTGACTCTACCCCTTCCCTCGGCAGCCTGTTCCAGTGCTTGAGAACCCTTTCCGTGAAGAGTTTTTTCCTCATACCCAATTTGAACCTCCCCTGGCACAACTTTAGGCTGTTTCCTCTTTTCCTATCACCTGTTACATGGGAGAAGAGACCAACCCGCTCCACGCTACAACCTCCTTTCAGGTAGCTGTAGACAGTGATAAGGTCTCCCCTCCACCTCCTTTTCTCCAGGCTGAACAGCCCCAGTTCCCTCAGCTGCTCCTCATCAGACTTGTGCTCCAGGCCCCTCATCAGCTTCATCGCCTCCTCTGCGCTCTCTCCAGCACCTCAATGTCTTTCTTATGATGAGGGGCCCTTGCTTGCTGTTACAGCTCCTCAGACCTTGGTGAAGTTGCATCCCACCTTCAGCCTCCCTCCTCAGGGACCCAGCTCACTGCCAGCCCAGAGACATGCTCCATTGCCACCAGGCACTTCGACTCTGCCTCAGCTTTTCCAGTTTGTGGTCAAGTACCAGTTGCTGATACCCTCTCAAATGACAATTAAATGTGAAAATCTTGTGCTCATCTGTTTTTTAACCTAGCAGGTCTAGAATCTACAGAACTACGCATACATCCTTAAAGTATTGGCTGAAGCAAAAAGACAGAAGAAGAAAAAGTAAAATTAGCGCTCTTCCACAGAACTACTTGAACTGTGGACTTGGGAGGTGGGATTTAAAAGGCTGAATTCCTACTGAGTTCAAGTTTCTTGTTCTGGACACTCATGTTCAGTGGTACACTCAAGCATCAGAGACACCTCAGCTCCAATGAGTGTGTTATAGAATAGTTTGGGTTGGAAGGGACCATCAAAGGTCATCTAGTCCATCCCCCCTGCAATGAGCAGGGACATCTGCAACTAGATCAGGTTGCTCAGAGCTCCATCCAGCCTGGCCATGAATGTCTCCATGGATGGGGCATCTACCACCCCTCTGGGCAACCTGGGCCAGCGTTTCACCACCCTCATTGTAAAAAATTTCTTCCTCATGTCTGGACTGAATCTCCCCTTCTTTAGTTTAAAGCCACTCTCCCATGTCCTGTCATTATAGGCCCGGTTTTTCCACAGTATGACTGCTTATAAAAGGGGACACCAGACACTTCTTGTCCTATTGTGCTGGGAAAAACCCCCAAAAGACTAAAAAGTCTGTCTCCATCTTTCTTACAGGCCCCTTTTAAGTACCAAGAGGCTGCAATAGGGTCTTCTCCCTAGAGCCTTCTCTTCTCCAGGCTGAACAACCCCAACTCTCTCAGCCTGTCCTCACAGCAGAGCTGTTCCAGCCCTCTGATCATTTTTGTGGCCTCCTCTGGACCCTCTCTGACAAGCCCATGTCTTTCCTGTATTGAGGCCTCCAGAGCTGGACACAGGACTCAAGGTGGGGTCTCACCAGAGCAGAGGGACAGAATCACCTCCATCAGCCTGCTGGCCATGTTCCTTTTGATGCAGCCCAAGATACAATTGGCCTTCTGGGCTGCAAGCGCACATTGCCGGCTCATGTCCAATATTTCATCCACCAGTACCCAGAAGTCCTTCTCTGCAGGGCTGCTCTCAATCCCTTCATCCCCCAGCCTGTATTGATACCAAGGATTGCTCTGAACCATGTGTAGGACATTGCGCTTGGCCTTGTTGAACCTCATGAAGTTCACATGGATCTGCATCTTGAACCTGTTCAGGTCCCTCTGGATGACATCCTGTTCTTCAGGCATGTCAACTGCACCACTCAGCTTGGTGTCACCTGGAAATCTGCTGAGGGTGCACTTGGTCCCACTGTCTATATAACTGATGAAGATGTTAAACAGTACTGGTCCCAGTATAGGCCCCTGAAGGACCTGGGGATGTGGAGCTCCATGCCTTTGTGTTGCACCACCAGCCCCCAGCAGGCTTTTGCTGTCAAGAGTGGCATTCTTTGGACTCACCAAGCAGAAGTATGTGCCCTTTGAAAGTAAACTTTGCTTTTGGGGGGTTTTTCTAGCACAATAGGACAAGAAGTGGCTGGTGTCCCCTTTTATAAGCAGTCATACTGTGGAAAAACAGAAAATTTATATAAAAATACAATGAAACTGTTGTACATGGATCCTTTTGTATGAGGACTATACTTTCTATTCCTTGAGTACTATTAACGTATAGAAAATACACCACAAAACTAAATCTAGAGGGAAAGGACAAAGAAAACATGCCTAGTGTACAAACATGAATGGTGCACCTGTGCTGGGAGAGAAGATACAGACTCTAATCACCTTGTCAAGGAAGACGTGAAGAGCTAGAATAATGAGCAACCTGAAAAGTTGTCTATAGTTGGACTTTCTTTTTGGTTCTGATTTGTGTTTCAAGACGGTGGCACTGCTTGAACAGCAGTCACTAACTATCATCCAGGCTGTTATAAGGATGCAATCTGCAAAAGTGGAGGCTGTCAATCCAAAATTCCTGAAGAACAAAACCTCTACCTGTTTCTCCCTCAGCTAGTCTGAACTGTTATTCTGTAGCAGACAAGTTGTGCAGGGGTAGTCACAACTTGCACTTTTAAAGAGAGCAGCAGCTTGATGTTGTTCGTGTTGTGAACTTTCTCTGAAAACACTCGTCACATCCAGTGAACTTACTCATGGACTGTAAGCAGTATTCTAGCCAAGAGAATTGTTTTCAGTGACTGGAGAGCTGTAATCATATGCAAGAGCACTACTGGCACTTGGCAGGGCAACAAGAAAGGTACCTCCCGAATCAGGCAGTGACTGCCCTGGTGACTTACTTAGCTTGTAAACTAACATCACTTATTTTATACCCTACTTGATGCCCATCCTCAATATTGGATCCAGTCTTTAAAAGCACCAAAATGTTGGATATATCTCTCTCACTTTTTCACCAGGGAATTTTGGGAAAGGTCCCCAAATAGCAAGCTGATTTGTCAGTCTAGCTGGAAAACTCCTGAATCTCCACATGCTCTAGTTTCGATTTTAACTGGACCATCAGTTACTGTGGCACCACACATTACTTCCCCTAAGCAAAGGCAGGCATTATGATGGCCACCTTCAGTGTTTTTCTTTTTAAGAACTTCATTTTTGCAGCTGTCTGAAGCAGGTAACCTTTGAATTCTGATCACACCTCTGACTACAGCTGCTAAATACAAGCACTCAAGATACTGGAAAACAAATAGTTTAAACCTAGTTTTCCTGACTTCACCTGCTTCTTCTTCAGGGCTACTGAATGTGAAAGACAATACTTCCTGTGCTTTCCATTGTGCTTGTTGGTAGGTGATAAAGCACGAGTTGTCAAAGAGGCCTTGGAGGCAATGCCTTTTCAATCCATTCATAATTCCTCAGGGGAGCCCACACTGCAGCACTCTTCATTGCTTTTCATGTTGAAAAGCACAGGCTATGAACACTCTCTTCCTAAGATTAAAGACTGCAGTAACAGGCAGTGAGTTAATGAGTTTTATTAAGGATCATATCAGAATGAGCTAGCAGTAGTTTGACATTGCTTAATGTTACTATGCTTAATGTTGTTTCACTAGTAGGGTGTATTGCTCAGTACTTTTCCTGCAGCTATATTTTAGTAACACTGGCTTTGAATCTAGGGCTTTTGACTACATCTACTGTGATTTCAATAGTAGGTTATAACAAAACTTACTATGTTAGTCATGTAACTTTAAATCATACAGGATTTTATACAGAAAAGCCTCACTGGCAGTCTTGCAGTAATTTGCTATGAATTTAAACTAAGTCAGAACTTAGGTTTATCTGTTTATCATAGCTAAAAACCTACTTTATTCAAGAAAATAAATAATTTAAATACAACCAATCTGAAGTAACTATCCACCTTCTCACTGTTTGTATTATAAAGAAGAACAGACAACAATAGAGCCAAAAAAATGAAATTCCATTTGTGATCTGTAGGATCTTGCAAGATAGGTACATCCAGTGTACTATCTCAAAGCAAGTATTTTGTGTTCTTTGCTTTCCTAAAATAAGATGATTGTACTGTTTCTCCCCCTTGCACTATCTGTTGGCCAATAGCAATCAAAGTTTGCATAGGGCAGAGGATATTTGATGAAAACCAGTGGCTGAATAAAAAGGATACCCTTTAACAATACTCTGATAGCCTTGAGTACCTTGAATGAAAGGCTTATTCATATGTTAAATGTCAGACAATCTGCACAGCAGATCAGATGTAGGACAGAAATGCATGAACTTCATTAGCCTTTTTTCAGAGACTTCATTTCAAATTCATGCAATTCACTGCTGCAAGATCAACTTCGTTTTTGAAAGCTGACCAAACACAAATTTAAAATATTTCTTAAGTTTGCTTAGAACCAGACAGGATTCTGCAAGAAACATGAAATACATGAAACATGAAATGCTGCATGGATATGATTGGTGACTAAGTACCAGTGTTGTACAGCTATCTTCCTCAGATGACTGTGGGTTTTAGAAAACAGTTCTCCTTTAAGAAAACAGTTCAAAAAAACAAAAGGAAATCCAAGGATTTTTGTATAATTAACCCCAAGACTCATAAAACAACTAAATAATAACACAGAAATTATCTCATCTCATTTGTGTATGTCCATGTAAGTGCTTTTCTCTCCTACTTTCAAAAGCAGCGACATGCAGCCGTAATCAAAAAATAACTTCAAAACCTTCAGGAAGGTGCTGTAAAAATAATTTTTCCCTATTGTAAGGAAGGGTGCAGAAAAGTTAGATCATTCATCCAAGGAACGAAGGGCCCAAACTGGACCCCTGAGACTGACTTTGCTTGTTTCTCAACAATACACATGTATCTTATCAAAACCAGATTAACAAGAGAAGTGTGGGGCAGGTAGTTGTAGCATACAAGTAACATGCACTTTCTTGGATTCTAAATGAGACATATCCATAATAAGAACACAAAGGATTTAATTTTGACATCCTAATCATGACTTACCTCTCACTTTCCCAGAAGAATCCTGCTCTGAGTGACACTGATTCAGGATATATGGCTATCAGACATTACAACAGAAAAAACAACAGGATTAAGGTAGTAAGATTAGTACCCTCAGGTCAGAACACGCTCCCCCTGCAGTTATTCTTCTTCTCTTCCCCAGAGATTCATGAAGCCAAAGACAGTTGCTGTCATATATTAAAGTAAGTTTATAGCTGAAGGCAGTTGAACACAAATGACAAAAAGGAGCAGGATGTTTTTGCTGTTTTATCTATTTATTTATAGCTGTGAGTACAACTGGTATGATGATCACAGGCAACTTGGGCTATATTAGACACTGTCAAAAGTAAGCTTTCCTGCTTTCTTTTATTGTTTTCTGAAGGAAATCATACAATTCAGCCACTCTGTGGCTGGATATCTATGTGACAGATAGACTGGGCTTGGGATGTGCATGCATTTTGATTAATACACTGGTAGTAGAATAAATAACTCTGTTATGAAGAATCAGCATATTCAAAAGAAAAGCACATATTCATCAAGAAAAAAGTTAAGCTAACAGTTTAAAACAAATGCAGTAAAAGTGACTAAGCCTTAGCTTCTTGACAATCTTTGGCACATTATATAGTCCATTTAACTCTACTTCTGGGTTCAGCATTATACTGTCCTGCTTAGAGCCTGTTGCTTTTCCCTTATAAATTGTGTAATTTTCACTGATACTTGCTGTGTAACAGTGAGTTAAACTTGCTCCATTTCCATCACTTTTTAGTGTGGAGTCTTGCAATGGATTAACATACTGATCTAAGTTTAACATTTGGGAGAAAAAAAGAATAGCCAGGATGGAGTAATAAACAGCTATCCTATTATCTCCTAAAACTGCAATCTGTTTCATTATTTTGCTTAGCCTGCTTACTTCCTTTAACACCACCTTTTGATCCAACACCATAGCCAGCAATCTATCGCAAACACACAAATACTAATTCCTAATTCACAGTGGATAGGATTAGGCTATTTCCTAATTTTCTAGGATTTGTAAATAAAACTACTGAATGGACTGTTAAAACTGCTCTCTTGTGAAAATATCTTTCACAGAATTAAAAGGCACATTAAAAGGCACAAATGGATAAGTAAAAATACCAAAACAAGCTGGTTTAATTGATTTTCTTTCTTGGAAGATGACAGAGATTAACACGTAAAAGGCTGTTATAGCTTCTTCAAAATTAAAGCAAGGTAGACTTCAGTAACTGGAGGAAAGGTAGTAGATGATCTGTTACTCAAAGAAAAACAAGCAACGATACATACGTCCTAAGAGCAGTACATAATATAGCATCAAGTGGTGAGGGTTTATGTTATAGGACAGGCCAAAAACACGAGGTGTTCTTGGGCTGCATTTTGTGAGCTCAGAGAACATGTGTAGCACCACAGGCTGAGTTGAGGCACTCTTTCCAAGCAATTAGAATCACTGCCTTAAATCCTGAACAGCCAAAGTGTAGACCAAGCTATTATAACCCAACAAGCTATTAAAACCCATTTTATCACACTGCACACTAAAATGCATAACATTTGAAATTCTTTACAGATAGTATGCATTGTAAACACACAGATGACTGAAACAATTACAGAAATTATTGAATCCAGAAGTGAATATTCAGAAATCAGTCTTACACAGCTATGGAAACTGTGCTATTCATTTCTTCTAAATTGAGATGCTTTTATTATATATTCACTCATTTTACTGTAACAATATTCTAATTTCAGTCAAGTAGTCTTTAAAAACAGACTCGGGGCATTATCTCTGGCTGGAATTTAATTTTTAACTCAGCAAATTGTCAATACAGACTTAGGCTTAACTCATTATTGGATGCTTTTTGAGCATTTGTTTTTCTTTCCACAATTAGACTAATGCTAGAAGAGTTACCATGCAAAATGCAAAAAAAATCTGTTTTTAAAGCAGATTTCCAGTGCAGAAAGATGTGGGTTTTTTGGCTAAGTGTAACATCAGAACACTAAAATATACTAAAATTATATTCTCAGTATATAG
Organism: Patagioenas fasciata; assembly: GCF_037038585.1. NCBI lineage: Eukaryota > Metazoa > Chordata > Aves > Columbiformes > Columbidae > Patagioenas > Patagioenas fasciata. Next base: position 24,596,584 of record NC_092560.1, on the reverse strand, counting down.
CATGCTAGAGTAAAGGCATGCAAAAAAATCCCTCAGTTTTTCAGTACTTGTAAAGCCCCTTGGATCTATCCATTACAAAAACATAGATTAATAATTTTGCTTGCTGTTAGTCTAAGTTAATATTTATCTTAGTAGTGAAACTCTGGTTTCATGTAAACAAATTATCCTGAATTTCAGTATGTCAAACAAGCATTAAAAAGATTCAGGAAATAGCTACATAATTTGTTTTCTCTTTTTGAGAAATTATCTCTGCTCATACTTTAATATAGTTTTTCCTAAGAGTAAAACACAGTTAGTAAGTGACGTGTTTACTTCTGAACCTACTTCTGATAAAAGTTGTTTATTCCAGAATTTTAAGTGGAGATGGTGAGCTTACTGCCTAAAGAACAGCAAATAAAAGTGTCTTATTTTTCAAAGAAGTTGACTGTCTATGCCTGACTTCAAATTGAGCTATACATCCTTGAATATATTTGAAAATTATAAACATATTTATACAAATTTGTAACTACTAATCAACTTATTTTTTTCATTCTCATGAGTTTGGTCAGTACCAGACATTTTTACTACAGGTGAAAGTTATTTCAGACTCTAAATAGACAGTGGAAATCCAATATTTCACTCTAAACAAGAAAAATACAGTAGCAATGGATATTTTCAAGAGATACATACAATATTAAAATAATTGGTTTAGAAAGTACTGATTTAAAAAAAAATAATTTTATTTTGATTCTATAAAAGCTCAAAATTTTCTAATTTTTTTAGTCATTAATTTATGCCCCAAACCAGTATTACAATCACATTTCAGATATTTTCAATACCATCCTCCTATTTTTCTATGAAGAACTTGCTCTGAGATCTTCTGATTTTCTCCAGGTCTTCATAAGTGAGTGGTCCTTTCGGCAATTCTAGCAAAGTGCTCTGTGTGTCCAATATGTTCTCTGCTTCACCTTAAAAAATAAAGAAATTAAATGAATTTCCTCACCCTTACAGTAAGAAATCAAAGCAAGTTAAAAAACAACAACGACAAGATTAAGCTGTCCTTGTTTGGGCCAGAACAACAAAATACCATGTCACAGCTATGTATTTCACAAACCAACTGATGCTAGTGTAGCATTAAATTTGTCTTTAAGGAATTTTGTACAGTTGGGATAAATCCACACAGAAGTGTTCCATGGAAGTGTTTGGTCTGAACTGAATATCTGCTTCAGGCTATGTTTGTTTGAAAGAACTTCAGCCAAAATGACCAATTGTGCTGTTCTTGCCATTTCTGTTAGCCCTTTCCTCCTAAACACTACATGGAGTTACAGGGATTTATTACACACATGCTTTGGAATGGAGTCACGACATAGAGCAAGGACTTAGGATCACCATGTACTTTGTACCAACCTGTTATTATATTTGACCAATTAGGAGTCTGAGAAGAAGGTGGACCAGACATACACATATTATAAAAGTGTACATAAGCTTTAACAAGCAAATTCCCTCTACACAGTATCCTAGACATGCCATATTTGGGTACAATTTCTCTTCTTGTCTAAGGCCTGGGCTGAAAGATGTCAGGCTACAGGCAGAAAATGGGTAGCACGGGACTTGAGGAAACATGAGTCAAAGCAGACTGCTCACAAAACGTTTGCTAAGACAGTTACCTAAACATTCAGCCTTAACAGCATAACACAGAAAAGTTGTAGGGTGCAGAATGCTTTGGGTAAGGCTGGAATGAAAACATCTAGGATAAAGAATGCAAAAACCAAAGATACAGACTGAACATCATGCGTAAGCTGTGGTGGTCTGATTGTGATACAAGAAAGGATGAAGATTAGGCAAAGAATGTGTTTGTTTTGGCTGATGCCATTTGGTACAATGCCAACAATCGTTTTTACCTTTGACTTAACTCCTCGCTCAAGGATCACTAGGGCAGTGATTTGACGCTGTATTTATGTCCAACAAATATGACTGAATATAGTAATGCAGTTGAGAATGAGGTCATTCTTTAAAACAGGTCTGAATGCTGAAATCTCCAACTGCAATTTTGGTAGTATTACAGTGCTTGGGATCTCCACACCTCGGTAATATGCAGCAGGACAACACTGGTTACCACTCTGAGTAACTGGTAATAACACACTGCCAGTCAGTCGCATATAGCATCTGATTATGGAATAGCAAGAGATCTTATTTGACAGAGATGTTCCACATAGTTAAATCTCTATGCCTGTCACTCACATGTGTGAGAGCAGACTTCCCAGTCACCATCCTTCTCACATGGCTCTGGATACAAGCTGTGAACTATCCAAATCTTGGAAAAGGTAGCCCGAGTTTCATTGCACAGTAGAGAAGTTCTGTGCAGTTGGAAGCTGGCTATGTAATCCCTTTGCTCCTCTGATCATTTGTCTGAGAAACACCAGCAACATGTACCTGGACTGGGAGGAAAAGCAGAACAGCAAGACGAAAAACACAGATAGCAGGTCCATGATTGATTTCTCATGTTCTCAGCCATTCAGAGAAGATAGCGCACCTGAGGGCTGTTCTGTAACTGCCGTCCCCAAAAGATTCAGTTCTGATACATGGTCCTGGCACACTTATGGCTTTTCAATAGTACAAGCAGAGCTCAAACTAGGTATTTCCCCTCTATGCACTCAGCTTTTGCTTGAATTAGTGCATACTATGAAAAAGGAAAAAACCCCTTCAGTTTCATAACCAAGTTATGAGAAAGTTTTTGGACAAGTAGGATAGAGACAGAAGAAAAACTTAACTGTAAGCAAGATCAGAGACAAAATGCCTGACGAAAGAGAAATAGAGAAACCTTCCAGGGGTATAAACTGATTCCAAATAATGAAGGACAGCAGATGCAGGGCTCTTTGATCAAGGTGGTTCAGATACAAGGAAGATTGTGCAGCACGGAAATAATTGCAGATTAGCTTAGGAGGGGGAAACGGCTGTGAGGCTAAATGTAGGCACACCCTGGAGGAAAAAGACCAGTTAAAGAGGAACAATAAAGAGAATGGTGTACACATTATTACACCACAGAGATGAAGCATGGGATGCATCAACAGAATACATAGGCAAGGAGAGAATGGGCTGAGAAAGCAGTCAGGGAACGGACACAGGGATCAGATGAGTAATAAGAACGAGCACTGTGGCTGCAGGTTAATTGTGTCATAAAACCTTCTCTCCAACTACTTTATTTTAATTTTAAAATAAAAATGACCTCCTGAACCTGATTTCCACATAATTATGAACCTTCTTCTGATTTCCAGCCCAGAGTCATTCAAGTTGATCCATTTCCTTTTATTCTAGTGCTGATACTAGTAATTAGTTTAATTTCCTTCTCTTACTTTCCTTTATCCTAGACTGCAAGTAGGATCTGTAGACCCAGATCTCTCCTGTCTTTTTATAAGGTCAAACAAACTAATAGTATTTTTTTTTTTTCTCTTGTAAGGCAGGTCGGCATTCCCTGATAATTTTAACTCTTAAGTAATTCTAGATTCCTTATACAGAAGTGATCCAAATTATGTATAAATTTCCAAGGAAGACATTACTGTTTTCCTGCACCAATACCTCCCTATTTGTACTCTCTATTTGTACTACGGTTGTAGAATATCCATCCCTGGAGATATTCAGAAGCCACCTGCACCTTTTCATGGGCAATTAGCTCTAGGTGATCCTGCTTGAGCAGGGGTGTTGAACCAGAGAACCTCCGGAAGTCCTGCCCAACCTCAACCACGCTGTGATGATACCAGGAAACCTCGCGTGATCTTTCTAGACTTCGTTTGACTCTCATAATTTTCATCACACTTTTGGATCATACTCATTCTGTGATCACCTAATACATCCAGGTTTTCTCCCTTTTTCTATCATTTTCTAGCTGCTGAACTCTGATGGTAGAAAACCCTGTTAGTCTCTAGCTTCTCACTGACCTTCTTATCAAATTGAATCCTATTTTACTGTCTCTGTTCTTTAAGTCATCAGTTCATCTTGTACTGCAGTTCATTACTTCTCTGTTGATGACAACAATCAAGTTTGTCATCCACAGATTTGATTAGCATAGTCTACTCAGTTTCAAACACAAAACAAATGCAGATCCAGATCAAATCTTGAAGAACATTGCTAATAACCCTGCCAAAGCCTAGCCTTCCTCTTTGAGTACAAACCTTTGAAAACTTCTATTTACTCCAATGCTTACCTGTCTACCAATTTCCATGTCCTTCATGCTAACTTAATCTTCATGTGATACCACACTAAATGCTTTCATAGTAGATCTACCACATTTCTTTTGGAAAAGAGAAATTATCTTCCTGCAAAAGACAGAGTTAGTTTGGCATATTTCGTCTTATCTTATTGTCCATTTGGCTCCATAGCTTCATTTTTTCAAAACCTTTTCACAAGCCTTGCATATTGCTGAAGTTGCTCTAGTGGATCTAAAGTTATGAAGATGACTTTTCCTATTTGGAAAGCAATAGGATACCACACTGCTCCTCTTCAACCTATACAGGACCACATGGTCTTCAGTAAACACACTACATACTCTTGCCATGGGGTTTGCATTACCATATGCTCACTCTTTCAAAATTCTGGAATGAAAATTACCTCACTTAAAAAAAAAAAAATTAACAAATCCTAAATTCCAAGTGTTTCTTCTGCATTGCTGTACTAATCTCACCCAGTGTTTCTCCCTGTCCTTAGCTGCTTCTTCATATTAAAATCCCAATAAATGTATTTAGTGGGGTTTTGGAAATGTTCACAGATATACACTGTTGTATCATCTAAATATATTTGCACCTCTATGCAGCAGAAAATACCTCAGAGTTTGTCTGATTAATTTATCATTATTTTCAACAAAGTACACAGAGTTAGGAAAGCTAGCTCTTAGGTCTGCAGGTTAAGACCAAGAACTGAAACGAATTTTTATTTTGTTTCAATATGCTTATGTCAGTAGTGAACAGGAAAATCAAGCTAGTTAACTAAGATGATCTGTGAAAGTGACCAGCCATGGCCTAATGCTGTCTTCACATACAGTGAGCACTCTCCTAGCGTGTTTCCTCCACCAGGAATCAGATCTAACATAAATGCACCTCTGTAATTCTCAACACCCATCACTTAATCAGATCCGCCATTGACAACTAACTATGAAGCAAGGGCTCACTTTCTGGGGCTCACCTTTGTTTTTTCCATCTTAGCAGGGCACTGTGGCAAGATGATCAGCAGATGACTGTACTTGGTCACAAAGCTATAAGGGTATGATTCCTGTCTCTATCCCTTTATCTGTTTTTATAATCACTAGCCCTTGCTAAAACAGCAGCATCAGAGTGGAATATGGAAGGAAATAACTAGATCCGTAATTTCTCCCAAATATGCAACACTTACTTCAGCTGTATTTATAGCCTTAGAATTCATGTTTTTTTAAAAAACAATAAGAGACATTAATAAACAGTCTCAACTGGAGGGGAAGGCTGTAAAAATAGAGTACTCTTGACTGGGAAAATATTGATTGTAACAGAGAAGGAAAGAAATGAAAGAGTAAGATTTTTTTCCAGAAAAGAAAGAGAAAAATATATTGCAAATTTTCTCCCAATCATTTGAAAAAGAGGTTATTTGAAATATTAAGCTTGGTTCTATGCGTGAACCAGACAGACTTACATACACATACCTTTTATCCTTTGCAACAGTGTCCCATAGCCCATATCATATTGATAGGCAAAGATAAAGCTTAAGGGAACTATTGGCAGTAAAACTCCTGGCTTCTTCTTCTTTATTGCTCTGTTTGAGGGAGAAAAAAAAAAAAAAAAGAAAAAAAAAGAAAAAAAGAAAAAAGAAAGAAAAGAAATATTATTTAGGACATTCAGCACATCAGCGCTGTTAGTTTAGTTTGACCTCGACTGTCTGGGACTTGTGTATCCTTCTACACTCTCTAATGAAAGAAGAGCAAGTCTTAGATTTCCTCAGAAGAATTAATCTTCTGGTTGCCTTTTTGCTCAACTGTCAACCCAAGGGTATTAAAAAATGCTTCAAGTGAGTTTTGAACATATCTAACAAAAATGGGATTATCTAAGCTGCGTAGCATGCATGTGCACGTGTATATATCCATCCAGTCACACGCAACATGCAGCAAGCAAGATACAATGTTCAGTTCCAAATGCACCTGAGTCCACTGAAAACACACAATACATAAGATGCATTTAATCTGTATCATGTAAACAAACCCACAAATATTTTATGCATTCCCTCTAATAATGTAATAGCACAAGAAAAAAATGTTACCAAACAAAAGCCCTATAAGGCAATTTCTTTCTCTTGCAATGCAGCTTTATTAGGCAGGGTTTTTTCCCTGTGGGTGAGTTTCTTCATTCAAACTTGAAGTGAACAGGTTCCAGAACATGTCCACTTGTTCACTGACATATTAGAAAAAACAGATGGCGGAGGATATCTTGCTCATTAATAGTTCAGTAAATCACAATATAGACAAGAAAATAGCATGGATTTTAAACAATTCCTCCTGTCCCATACACAACTTTTATTTTACACTGAACTTTTGGTACTTCAGCTGTATAGTTTTATTGACAGCTCACATCTCTGCTTTTATAAAAGTCTGCAGTACAGACATAACCAAAAGACATCTGGAAGCAAACAGAATGAGTCACTTTGTCATCTGATGAACCTCTGAGCAGTTACTGGATAAAAATAACTACCTGCTACAACGTAAAAGGAAGATTCAGCATCATCATAGCAAAAGAAATGTAGTATATCTGTATTTTCTGTTAGGAAATAAACTTCATACCCAGCTGTTAAAACTACAGCAGCAAGTCCAAAAAATGTCCCAAAATATTTGAGAAATTCTCGTGACCAAGCAATCTGCATGGCTGTTTGTCTCTCTCTCATCTGGTTCTGCATCAGTAGTTGCCTTTCCAGCTAAAGAAGGGAGAGAAGTTAAACAAAATTAAGTAATTCATTTATTGTGAAGACTGAGTCAATCTCTCATTGGTCTATAAATCCAAAACAGTAACTGAGAGGATTTTTGTTGCTGTTGTTCTTTTACTTCAGTCATTCATAACTTTTGATTGAAAATGGTCTTCTGTAATAACTGAGAATAGTTTATACCAAGAAAGCGTTTGGGTCAATTAGCAAATGCTTTAATGCAGAATCTTTGTAATGCTGTTCCTTAAGGCCAAGAAAACCAAAATACCAGTATCAGGTTTTGAGAGCTCCCCACGTCTCAGCAGCATGCCCTAGGTTAAGGTTCTCTGACGTTTGCATTTCCATGGTGATACAAAAGGTATCATCTAGCTCCTTTCCAATTTATTCCGCTTTATTTCAATTTAGCTGATAGTATCTTTAGAGTCAATCTTGACACTTTTTTGCCTTTTGTGGATTTCTCTTCTTCATGATGCATCATAAAGCTAATAACTCTTTTGAAACACCATAGTTTACAAATATAGAAAAAAACCACCATGAAGATATCGGATCTTTTAAAGATACTGGAATACATATGAAAAGTCCATGAGAAAATACTCTTTAACTAAATTTAAAAGCAAACAGTACAATCTAGGCAGTATATTAACACATCAAATTCAAACTTTCTGTGGTGCAACAGAATGAAAAAGCACTTTTTTTTCTTTAATTACATGCCCCATCTAAACATACTAGTACATACCCATTAAATAAAGGTAAATTCACTATTTCTTAAAGGTTTCTCTGTGTTGCACAGACCACCAAAAATAATAATGGTCTTTCCTCCTTAGAGTGATGCAAAAAATAAGAATTGTGCCAAAAATAAACAGTCTGAAACCAGAGTACAGAAGTTAGATAACACAATAAGAAGTCTACTTCTTCCCATTGATGTTTGTAACTCATTTTGGGGGAAAACCAGAGTACCCAAGTTGGTATGTCTAGCTTAGCTAACCAACTAGCATAAAAAGTCCAGAAAGGTACAGTAAACACAATAACAGCTGCCTAAAAAAGTGTACTACAGAAAAGAAAGAACAATGAGAGAATTCAGAAAGTTCTCTTCTTATGCATCTATAAAAGTAATTAAATCTGTTATTGTCTCCTACTTTCTAATTCAAGAATAATTTAAAGGATTTGTAATTACTTAAGGTTTCCACCCATTTATTCATTTCCATTACCATTGATTTAGCCTGAACAGAACAATTTCTGTTAAATTGTTACTAATTATTTCTTCAGACTATGTTGATCTTGCTATCTTACTTGCAAGCTCATTCAGTACCTAGATAGGTAGAATTAATTTTTTAGACAGCACAATAAAAAGGACAGATCTAATTACATATAATTGTACACAGCAGGAAAAACAACATTCACTGTAGTATCACAATACTGTTTCATCTGTTTCTCTTTCCTCCAGACTTACATTGCAATTGTTGTTCTCACAAAAAATATCAACAGGCTCTACCTTCCCGATATCCGTAATTGTCATATTGCAGGTTTTTTTTTTTTTCAGAAGTAATTATGTAATGGCTGACAAGCCACTTAATAAAATATCAAAATAATTAGACTTTATTTTGTCACCTATGGGACACTTGGAAATCCTAAAGTAAACAAGCACACTGCCCGTTAATTAGCCCCATTGTGGTGCCCAATATCCTAAGCCTGGTAAATTGCTGAGGGTTGATGTGACAAGATAAAATAATGACACGTAATATCAATTTAATGACCTCTATTTTCCCCTTCAGTTTGCTTATGTGTGTAGTTTGCACACATGTGAAAAGTATTAAGGGATCCTTTGTTTGCCTGTCAGCACAGATAAGGAGCCTAGCCTTCCAAGATGCACAGTATTACCCTAAATGAGCTTCGATTTGAAGAAGGACTAATACATGGTGAAGAAGTGGGAGAAGGGTATGCTGATGAAATATAGGTCTTGATAAAAGGAAAGTTAATGGCGAAGATAAACAGTTTAGTACGCACAGAGCACAGAAAGAAGCAAGCATTTAATAAAAAGAAAGCTGTAAGTTTAAATCTACAAGAGTAAACTAAAGGATCCTGACATGACTTCTTTAAAAACAAACAACAACAGAAACTTCCCTGTCCTGGTTTTGTTAAAAAACAAGTTCCTCTTTTAGTGAATTTTGCCTGTCAGCTAAAGCCTTCATATTAGCTGCGTTTTTCTGGAGAACCAGACACATGTTTTGGTAAACCTAGCAATAGAATGCAAACTTATTGATAAGCACGGATGGACATCTCGCAAGAGGGGCAACGAGAAACCGGTGACCAAGAGACTGACCAACGGTGTATAACATTCCATTCACGTGAATACTTCATATAAAAGTGGGAGATCATGAGGATCTCGTCGCCTTTTCCCTTCTCCTTCCCTTTTTCCTCATGGCTGACATCAGGAGAGGACCTTGCTGGTGGTCCCTGTGAACTGAGGCCTAGTGAGAGATTGAATCCAGCTCCGGTTGGCTACAGAGTCCAATCCAGGACTTTGGGTGCTGGCTCTGCAGTTGCTGAGACTTTCAAGATTGGTTTTGTATATTTCGTATTATTTTCTCTATTCTTATTAGTAGCATTAGTAAAACATCTTTAACTTTTCCAACTCTCTTCTCTCTGTCCTTCTTTCCCTCCCGATCGCCTGTCCTGAGTGGGAAGGGGGGAGAGGGAGGGGCAAAAGGGGGAAGTGGGGGGGGAGAGGAGGTTAACAATACATCTGCCAGGGTTTGATTGTCACCCCACAATCTTAACCCTCAACATGCCCTCACATAAATTATGCTTCCACAGCTCTTTAAAACCCAAGTACTGAAAGAAAAAGATATCACTAAGTCACAGACACTAAGTTCAAACAAACACGTTTCTGCAGGAGCCTGTCATATCAAACTTCACAAGCCCAAGGATACTTTCAGATGTATCTACAAGTAGTTTATAGAAATAACTTAGTATAAATAAAACCAACTTGTTTCATATATTATAAACAGCAGCCAGATAACATGATCAAACAATTCTTTTCTAACCAGAAGGATTTTTTTTCACTTAAGACAAAAATCAAAACAAACAACTCTCAACTTTCTACATGGTACCCCATCCAAAAATAAGTGGGGGGAAAGCCACATAGAAAAATGCTCATAATTCCTGTCCTTTGAGCAAACCTCTCCAATGTGGATGTAAAATCTTACCTAGATGAAGCACAAGACTGTATTTAAATTAATTTCTTTAAAAAAGATGTGTCGGAGGGAAGCTTTAGACTGATGAATCTTAGAGAGGAGTGTTTTAAGTAGTACATGGGGAAACATGGCACAGACAAGAAGAAAAGGTTTCAGAAGAATCTGCACAGAAAGCAGTAAAAAGTGTATCTAGTGATATTTAACTAAATTAATAATTTCATTATTGCTATTACTGAAGTTGTATGATGCAAAAATGAACAGTTTACTATACAAGGTCTATTCTGTCCATAAACTTAGAATGTAGCACCAAGAAAGCACTGAGATGTTTTCAGGAATGCTAAGTAACCTATAGTACTGCTGCAGAGGTTTGTTCTTAAATTGATTTTTATTTAGTCATAAATTACATAGCAAAAATCTAGTAACAACACACAGACATCACTAAATGTGCTCCAAAATCTCTCGGAGCCTATGCAATTTTATGCCACACCCAGGACCCTCTCTTTTGGACCTCTCCCAGACACCAGAAATGCCCTTTGTTCTGTTCATTTCCAAGATCAGTTTTGTCACTTGGCATAGTTTCATCTTGCCAAGACAGAAGACTATAGTGCTGTAGCTGTAGGACAGCATCAGGAATCTGCGTAATGAAGAGATTTAGTCAAAGTGTTCCCAGGGCAATTCCACACTGACTTTGCCTGATTTCAAGCTCTCCTCAAGGAAAAGGAAAGGGAAAACTGCACAAAAATTATTGCCAAAGTTGTCCCAGAACATACGGTTTACTGGAATAAAACAGTTTTGAGTATGCCTGAGTTCTTTTCAGAGAGCACTGTACTGCTGAATAACATGGGTCAATGCTGCCATCATGTTCCACAGGTGAGCAACACACGCTCAGCACGGCAAGGAACACCACTTGGACAGAGCAGACATCAGGCAGGGCACACACCTACCCTGTGTCATCAGAGACTGCTTTGACATGTCCAGACCCAACATCTGATCAGCTAAATAGGTTTATGAGCAATGTCCAACACTAAAAGAGTATATGCATTTAAATGAAGTCTGGATGCTCTAAGTTGCAAAACTTATCTACGGGGGAACTCAAGCAACCCTTAGGTACCTCAATCTCTAAAAGTTTCAAAAAACCTCAAGAGGCAATATCCTCATGCTTAGTCATTGAACATGTCAATCTGAATTGAACATCTTGAGCTCCAAGAGTTTTGAATGACCAGGATACCGTGATATGCTGGCTTTACATTGGCAAACAACTATCGGTAGATCATAGGGTGAAACTATTACATTAAGACTACATAACCTTAACATAACCATAATGTAGGCAAAAACTCAGGAGTCCACCACAAAAGATGATTCCAAATTAGATGAAAGATAGAAAACCAAATAATGTTTTACTGAAGTTCAAATCAATATCCCATTTTCAGCTGTTAATTTCTTAGTAACTCCGTCTTATTTTTCTCCACATGTGTTCTATCGAAAACGCCAGCCACACTGGCGGAGTGAAAGGGTGGAGAAGACTTTTCACCTATTAACATGTAGATTTTATGATAAAGACCAAGTCCTAATCCCTTAGGACTTACTTTGCAATTATGTTTAAGATAACTTATTTTCCCATTTTGGCAGATCAGAAACAAGTATTAAGAATAGTAGGTATTCATTTTACTGCAAACCATAACTTCACATGTAGAACTCTAAAGGTGATAAGATTAAAAAAAAAGTGTATCATTCAAACTTCACAGGTGTGCTGCAGTTCATTTAGAATAATGTCACTGATGGGAGAAGTTGATTATTGTGGAAACAGGCCACAGGTGCACATCATACCTATCAGGTGAACACCAGTTCAGCATCCAGATGCCATGTCTTAGGGAAATATATTCTATGTAATTTTAAATACATAAGTCTCCCATATATATAGCCATAAAAACTTCAATAGGGACTATTTACAATACTATGCTTGAATAAAAACTATAGGTAAAGGGTCTCAGGTGCAGATTTACCATAGGAGAAAGTGGGATACTGTAGTTTTCCCAGCCACATTGCTGTGCATGGCACAAGAGAGATGAAATTGTAAAGTGGATGCATGACTACTCATTCAAGCATGCTTTTCTGTTACTGTTAAGAAATCATGTCTTACAACAATCAGACCATATTTCAGAGACACAAACACAAGTACACTTTACACAAAAATCTAAAAAAATCCCATATAAATTTCTGTTAGTTTAATTCCATAATAAACAGATTTTCTTAAATGACAGTAGCACCTTCTTTCCTGGTAATAATTATTGATTGTGTCACTTTAAGATTTAAGTTTAGCATTTAGAAATAAAATGGATACTAGGAGTAAGTAAAATTTTCTATTTTATAACACTCTTAGGAGGACCCAATTAGAAAAAACGTTCTCATTTTTCCTTAAATACAGCTAGCAGTTTCTCAACACCATGTGAGAAACTGTAAGGGCTGATTAACATTTGAAGTCTGCCACATAGCAACTGTTATAGTAAAAGGAAATCAATCTGACAAAATGAAACATGGCAGATTAAGAGAAATGAGGCAGAGAGGAAAAAGGTCAGTTACTGTGAAACTGATAATGCTAATAAACTAGTCAGTGGTAACCATCCTTATCATCTCTATTGATTATTCTTCAGACTGTCACAATGATGTCAAACCACAGAAAAGAGCATTTATACCATCATTTCATTGATTAAAATCCAGTGGGAGAAAATTCTCATCTGAAATAATTTAATCAACTTTGACAACTTGCACAAAAATAAACAGTCCTGTCTGGATTACAAGTCACATCAGCACTAGTAGACTGGAAATTTCTGATACTTTATACTCCTAGCTTGTTTTCTCTCCTTGTGCTTTTCATGTTCAGATACTATAGGAAGGAACAGATACTGCTTTGGTTTTGCATTAAAGTGATGCACAAAGCAAAACAAATGGGATGCAAGGAGGTGCACAAAGGCTCAACATAAATGAAAAGCAGAGCCAGCACAAAATGCTCTCTCTTCACTGCCCATGTGTATTAAATACAATTTCTTTGATGTATTTCATGAAGGCCAAGATTTATCTGGAGAGACGAAGATAGTCTTAGGGCAGGCAGCAGTTGCTTTTGAAGAGTGACCAGCATTGCCTGTCACACCTGGATCTGCCTTGTTCTCACCCTTTCCCTGTTGCTGTCTCCAAGGTGTCCATGTTTGTTTTCCATGTTGAGGAAGAAATGTTTCACAATGAGGGCGGTGAAACACTGGCACAGGTTGCCCAGATTGCTGGTAGATGCGCCATCCCTGGGCAGATTCAAGGCCAGGCTGGACAGGGCCCTGAGCAACCTGATCTAGTTGAAGATGTCCCTGCTCATAGCAGGGAGGTTGGACTAGATGACCTTTGAAGGTCCAGTCCAAACTATGCTATGATTCTATGATAGTAACCGCCCTGGATAAATCCTCTATTTGCAGCCTGATACATTTAAGGGCTCTCCTGGCAGATCTGCTGTTTTCCCCAACCCCTCAAATATTGTGAGCAGGACAAACACCTGACTTGAGAGTGGTCATGGCAGTAAACCTGTTTTAGGTATCTGTATTTCATGTCACTAACATTAAGACATAACTATGCTGACTGCCTGGTAAACAGATATTCGGACAGAAAAGGTATTAATCTACCTTAGAAGCAATTATCATCCAGATAAATATACACCATCTCTGCTTAAGTTCTGAAGCTCATTTTCTAAATCTAAGAAAAGAGAAACATGAATAAACTGTTGGAATATCCTTACACTCATGTTAAAAGAATGTCCAGTTTTGGCACATGCTAATCTGTATTATAGGCCATGGCTACTGTGCCTGTAATAGAAGGTTATTTTCACTTACAGTTTTTCAATGATCTAAGAGACTCTTTCAATGATCAAAAAGACTCTAAAAACATTCTTTAAATAAGTAGTCACTTCTAATTTCTGAGAACTTAGAGGCACAATGAAAAACAGGCTTAATTTCTCAAAAATGTGACAGTCACACATATAAAAACCTGCAAATCACATGCAAAACATATAAAAGTTGGTGTGCAGGTAGTAAACTAACTAACTGCCCAAACCCCTTGCAGAAGCAATGCACCTGGCATTTCATAAGAGGATGAAAGAGTAAAAGAATACGTGACTCGTCCTTCCTAATCAATGTTGAAAACCAGAAGCTACTGCAAATGGTTGTTTAGCAAAAACAAGTGGAAAATAGAATAGTGATGCCTACGTTTACACCTCCACTGTAAGCCACCAGAGTGCAATACAGAGATGGTAACTTGTAACAATTACATACTGCCTGCTTAGTTTGAAGTGTCGCAAAATGGGTCTCTAGATCAAACAGTTAGAATAAATCAGATTTAAATGTTTTATCCTGCTGCATCAAAGCTTGTTTGCAAGTATCTTTCACATCAAGTACACAGAGCAATTAAAATTATTAGCACTGCAAGAAAATACAGTCTAAAAAGAAAACTCATTTCTTAAAGCTTCCAAGTACAAAGACACCTTACAAAATATTCACAAGCTAAGAGCTATCATAAAAAGAAAGGAGTCTCACAATATTAGCCCCAAACCAGAACACAAACTGCACTGGGAAAAAAATTCTTTACAAAAAAACTTAATGGAATTACATGCCATATAAAAAAGTAAAAAAAAAATCCAAAGCACCTAAATCCACTTTACATTTTAAACTATGTGAAGCAGAGACTCAAACCAATGGACTGTCATATGAAAGTAACATTTCTTGGCAGTAACTGAGCGTTTCCATGCTTCTGCTGCGTGGCCTCTGAGCACTGAATGGGCAGAGTGAAGAAGGGTGTCCTCCACCTGCATTTAAAAATGTTGCCTACTGAGTAAACAAAGTTTTAACATACTGTCACCAGTATTCAGAATTCTCAGGAGTTTTATACAAGCTCTATAAAGATCAATCAAAGTCATTGGATAGCCAGTTACATAAAAAAACAGGTATCCGTGTGGTAGGAATAGTAAAACAGATCAAGCAGGATAAGACAAAGAGCTAACATTAAAACATCGAGTCATTCTGAAAGCTGATTAATAACTGAATAAGAACTATTCCATTTGTTATTTCCATCCTCCAATAATGCCTCTAGGTATGCTCTTAGTGCACCTCATAAACCTGTTTTTTGTTTTTGTTTAATATAAAGACTCAGAGCATTGAATCAAAAAACAAAAACCAGAAGAAATGGCTGTAAAATGATACTGCATTATGAAAGGGTGTTATAATACCAAAAAAAGGGCAAATATTATATTTCTTCCTATGCATTTCAGATTCTGACTTGCAAAATTACTGTGGGTGTCTTTACACCATTTTTGTTATGGAATTAAAATAGCTATAAGACTCCTTTACTTAACCATCATACCTCCTGGGCTCTGATGAGTTTGGGTCAATACAGGGCTCCTCCCCTGCTCATCTCCCCATTCCTTTTGTTTTTTGTTTTTTTGTTTTTTTTTTTTCAACTTAGCATTCAAGAAATAGTATTTCATAGAAAAACAAGTAAATGTCTAGATTCAGCTTCAGTGGACTTAACAGTAGAAGACTGAAATGGTATGTCTGCTCTACTAAGAAGAAGGAACTATGGAAAATTTAGAGCATTAAAGAAGGTAGCTTCACAAGGCATTTTTTCTTTGAAGTCCACTAAAATCCCCCCAATGAACTAAGCCTTCATGTGTAAGGTTGAGCTGCAGGTGCAACTCCAAGCAAGACAAGAGTTTTACCTAAGCAATCTGCATTCACCATATATACTAGCCACAGATATTCCCCAGCAAAAAGACTGGCAAAACTGATTCCACTGAATAGATTTAATTAATATTTATCTCATTACTAGTGGAGTAATCAGTCTGGTTTGCATCTTTTGCTTGTAGTGCCTGCATGTTAGAAACAGCTATTAAAATCTGCTCTCTATAAACCACTGCATTTATTTCTTAACAGTGATCAGGCAGAGTATACAATCTCCCAGCTAATACCAACAAAACTGGCTTTTTTCCTGCAAGATAGATTGTTCTAATCTTCCTCAGTACAGATATAATTCATCTTGCTCTGTTCCATTTGATGCACACAAACTATTAAGGATATAGAATTGTTACCAGAGAGCATTTATTTCCTGAATTAAGCCCAGATCACCTAAGGGGCAAAACAATGGTTCTAATGCTTTGAGACAAATGCATTAGAGATGCCATAAGTGCTACTAGTATCCTGTTAATAGAAAACAAATCTAGCTGTTTCCCACACCAAAAGGAAAAGGATGGTAGTAGTCAGGAAAGGGAAAGCTTGCTTCCATTTTACTTCACACGGAAGGGAACAATTGTTTTCACTGTAATAGAACTTTAAAAAAATCCTTTTGACTAATTGTCAGTGAAAACTTCAGAGAGGAAAAGGTTAAGGACTTATAAAACCCTGCAGAAAATTACTCAAAGACATTAGGAAAAATTGAGTTTTGGGGGTATCATCATGGAGGTGGCTGATCTTTTACTAACAAAGATAAGCTGGCAAATCTGTAGATTTGATTAGGCACAGGAAGGACCCTATAGAAATCAGAGAATGCAGAAGCATGTGTCAGTTCTCTTTCTTTTTTGATCAATGAAAATGATAAAGTATGAAAAGAAGCTTTATTGTTCAGAAACTCACTGACATTTTAAGATTAGCCATTCTTTTTCCTGCCAACAGTCAAAACATAGCACATGTATGCCTTTCAACAGCCACCTCATTTTATGATCAACTGATAAATGATCAATAATATGTTGACAGTGTAATGAGTCAACTGAATTTATTATGGAAAAAAACAACAGAATCCCTCAACACTACTTGCATATACACTTAATTTTCAACTTGATCTATTATAGCTCATTATTGATTATTACAGCTCATTGCAGGGGGGCTGGATGAGATGAAGTTTGAAGGTCCCTTCCAACCCAAACTATTACATGATTCTATGATTCAAACGAAACAGACAGTATCTCCCCCTGCCCTTACTCACACATTCTTATACTGTCTTTTCCATTCTTATAGCTTGTTACTCAAAAGCATCCTAGGATAAGGACAGCCACATGTAAAAGATAGAAGTCCCTATCAAGAACAATATGATAGGCTTATTAGGTCAATTCATCTTGCCTAAGATGGAACATTCAGTCCATTACATATCAAACTGACAAGATGTCCAGCACACAGCTGGATGAACACACAATGCAGTGGGTGAGCAATTGGCTGACAGGCCAGGCTCAAAGGGTTCTAGTAAATGCGGTAATGTCGGCTTGTGACCAGTCACTAGCGGGGTTCCATGGGGATCCATCTTAGGGCCAGCACTCTTCAGTGTCTTCATAAATTACTTGGATGCAGAACTTGATGGAATACTAAGTAAGCTCACCAATGACACAAAACTGGGAGGAGCTGTTGACACTCTTGAGGGCAGAGAGACCCTTGCAAAGGGATCTGGACAAACTGGAGAACTGGGTAATCATGAACTATATGAAGTTCAACAAGGGCAAGTGCCAGATTTTGCACCTGGGACACGGCAATCCTGGCTGTACATACAGACTGCGGGATGAGATGCTGGAATGCAGCTCCATGGAGAAGGATCTGGGGGTTCTGGTAGATGGCAAGTTGAACATGAGCCAACAGTGCCCTGGCAGCCAAGAGGGCCACCCGTGTCCTGGGTGCATCAAGCACAACATTGCCAGCCGGGTGACGGAGGTGGTTGTCCCGCTCTGTTCTGCACTGGTGCAGCCTCACCTGGAGCACTGTGTGCAGGTCTGGGCAACACAGGATAGAAAACATACTGTAGAGTGTCCAGAACAGGGCTACAAAGTTTGTCAAGGGTTTGGAGGGGAAGCCATATGAGAAACGGTCAAATCACTTGGTTTGTTCAGCCAGGAGGAGACTGAGAGGAGACCTCATGGTGGCTACAGCTTCCTCACAAGGGGAGGAGGAGGGGCAGGCACCAAACTCTTCTCTTTGATGACTGGAGGGAATGGCAGGAAGATGTGGCAGGGGAGGATTAGGTTGGGCATTAGGGAAAGGTTCTTCCCCGAGAGGGTGGTGGAGCACTGGAACAGGCTCCCCAGGGAGGTGTCACAGTCCCAAGCCTGACAGTGTTCAAGAAGAGACTGGACAATGCCATCAGACACATGGTGTGAACTGTGGGGTTGTCATACGCAGGGACAGAAGTTGGACTCAGTGATCCTTGTGGGTTACCCTTCCAACTCAGGGCATTCTATGATTCCAATATTTTCTCTTTTCAAAAGTTTTGTTCTCTTCTTATTTTCATTAACATTTTGTGTTTAAGTTGAATTACTAAAACTGAATGTGGCCCAAAGTCTGGTTTCTCGTAAAACTACTGACTTATCTTGTAATAGCGTTTTTACATTCTTTATTTGTTTTAAACTTAACTGAAATAAAAATAATGCATATAAAACCTTCACCTCAAATACAAATTATTTCCCAGTTTAAAACTAACTTGAGATAGGAGTGCAGGAGATCATCAAGTAGCCTGATAAGTCAGGTTTTCCTTGTCTCTCTCTCACAAAATTCTCAGTATCTGCAGCAGTAAAGAAGTTCAACGAAGTGTTACATCAGTACATCCTAATGACAGCAGAATCCATTACTCAATTCAAATCTTACAAAAACAATAACTTAAGAAAGGTGTACATATTTGTATTAAAAACATTTATCTTCTTAACTATGCAGGTAAAAACACTGCTTGTACTTTATCAATGCTAAATGAGGAATCTTATTTTTCAAATGTTTAAAATGCTTCAGCTGTCTCTTTGACTATATGCTGTGACATATGCTACCACAGAAGCTTCTGTTTATTATTAAAAAGTAAGAACTTTAAAAACCACTATGAGGATAACTAGATTATAGATACTTCCCAATAACAAACAAATTTTAAATGCCTGTTGAAAGGTTTAAACTTATTGCTTATCGGGCACATAGAAGCCTTATGATTGTTGTGTATGTTTTCAAAAGGACACTGAGATGAAAACCAAACACCAATATAATTGAAGTTAAAACATCTTGTAATCTTTGCTAGATAAAAATCTCACTGGTAACATGATATAATAGCATTCACACAGAAAGCAGTGTTGAGTCCTGAAAAACAGGTATTGTACGTATGTGTTTGAGCTGGTTAGAAACGTTAAGGTTGGAAAAGAGATGTTGCTAAGGAAGCAATAGTATAAAGTGCAAAATAAATGCAGAAGAAAGAGTTGTTACATGTTAGCCAGCCGTTGGTTAAATGGACATGAATTCTGTTCAGGTACTTCAGTGTTGGCACAGTCATGAGGATAAGGCTGGAAGGCATATTCAGAGGCCCTTTTTAAAGTTAGCCTGAAAGTGGGGAGCTGAAATAAACATTTATTTATCCCAGTCAAGACCACCAGGGGCAGATTTCACTGCTTTTCATAGTAACCCATATAATCACAGTTAAGCACTCAAAGTCTTCCAATATTTATCCCAATTTTTACTTGCTTGCTTTTGCAATGAAAAAGCTCAATATCTCTAGAAGGATGTATAAGAAAAAATAGTGGATTAAAAAAACACCACCAGCACACACAAACTTAAAACTCTAACAGATGTGTTTATAGCATCAGACAAACACGATTTGTTTTCATCCTTTCTTCATAGGTTCTAATCTCTTTATTATTCTTACTACCATCTTCTGAACTTTTCACAGCTTGTCTGCACATTTAAAGTAGTATCAAAATATTTTTCTCAGCAAAGTCATCAGTTGTGCAAATTGAGTAATTTTATCCCCTGGTTAATAAATCCACAATTTCATCTGCTTTTTACAATAACCTGTGCTGTTGACTCAGCTCATGTATCAGTATATAAATATACATGTATAAAAAATACACTGATATGTACGCACAAGTATATAAAACATATGGGGTTTTTAAGCTCCTGAAGTCTAATCACTTATACTCAGTTAATCTATTTAACTATTCCTTCTTGGATAAAATGCTATGGACTGGTATTTATTCTATTACGTATTATACTGTTGCCTATTATATCATGCGTTTTCCAATTCATCAAGACAACCAGAATACTAAATTAATACTCCAATCTAAAATTGAAAGCAAACAACATTTCATTGAATTATGGCCACATTTTATTCTGAGAAACCGCTGAGTGTTTGGATATAAACTGTTCTGGTTCTTTTCCCTTGCATCACTTATAAGAGGCGGGGGTTTTTTTGTATTGTTTGTTTGGTTGTTTTTTTGTGTTTTTGTTGTTTTGTTGTTGTTGCTTGTTGTTTGTTTTGGTTTCTCATTTGTTTGTGTGTGTGTTGTGGTTTTTGTTGGTGGTGGTGGTTTTTTTACTGTTATTATTAGTTTAATTCGGAAAAAAATGACATAACTTGGTCATAAGACACGGTATATAAGGGAACTTGCTACACGGTACTTCTATACTTTCATTTCAGATTTAAGGACAAATTGTTGAACATTAAGAGGAAACTGCCTCATCCCTTTCATTTATTGTCATTCAATGCAAACCTCTTAAGGCAATACAACCCTGACAGGAAAATAATGCAATCGTGCAATGTTTTGCTTCTAAAAAAGTGCTGATAGTGTAAAGAAAAAACCACGATATTGAGTTGTATTTATCGAAGTTTTCACTGAGTTTTTATAGTTTTTCCAAACACAAATACTTTTGCTACCTATAACATCAAATTACAGTCTAATGAAATTAGTGTTTATATATTTACATTATGACGAGCTAATGTGCCAAAGCATATTCTTATGAGACTGAGAACATTAGAGCCATTTGCAGACACGGAAAACACTCAACAGCAGTGTAACTTCAAGCTGAATCATGAATGCATGTGCCATAGCTTGTACATACGGTATAAAATGCACACATCTTTCTCCACAGGCAAGAGCTGTAGAACAGATGGAAGTGCAGAACAGTTAAGAGTCATTTTCAGAAGTAGAATTCTTGTGATTTATATTTTGAATGAAATAAGTAAGTTATTTCTACAGGTACAAAATCTGCCAGAGTCAAATATGTTTTTGGCATTTCTATGCTGTGTCCAAAATAATTTTTCACTTATAGAAGAAACTGCTATATTATTTTTCATTTTTAAAAAGTCAGACTATGTACTGTTGCACTGGAGGAGGACTTTCCTTAGCAATGTTTGATACTATCTGCCCACCTATTCAACTTAACAATTTTTACTAACTGGGGAAAAAATGCCTCTAGTCTTTTTTTCCCCCTTATTATTTTAAATCACTGCCAAAGCTTTAAAAGGAGTTGTTAGAACAGAGTGGGAAGGGGGGCTGCAGAGGGGGGACTTCATTAGAATAGCATACTGTGGTCTTCCCATGGCTCAAAATGAACTCCTATGATGCCGGGGACCCCAAAAGAGGGAAAATATTTGAAAAAAAAAAAAAAAAAGAGAGGCTGGCATGGATTTTCAGAAAAGAAGATATAATTGCACTACATTGTTAAAATAGAAAAATCAACCCCTTAGTTTTCCAGCTTAACTTTTCACAAAGGAGTACAGAACCTTTCCTGTGCCTGCAAGTCTATACACTCCCAAGGCCTAACTGTTACGAAAGCAGATCTGTGACTGCTTCCTGGCTATCCAGTATTACCTGGGGAGAAGAATGCACTTTACAGTCTGACATAATAAAATAGGGAGAAAGGAGGGATGGCAGGAGGAGAGGAGTAAGACTATCCAGAAATTCATATTGCAGACAGGACGTTATAATCAAACATTTTTATTATGGGTGAATACAAGATTTGTCAGAAGTAAATTATTTTCCTAGCCTGTTTATTTTCTCAAAGGTTATGTTGCTCCCATCGAAGATTAATTTGAAGGATTATCTCTGACTCCTGAATGCAATTATCCTTTTACCACAGAAAAGATTACCCTTCTGTCTGAGAATTCTCTTGCTGGGAAAAAAAAAACCCAAAACTCAACAGAACAAAACTCAAAGTCACTCTGAACTGCTAACCCAAAACAACAACAAAAAAAAATCTGGTAGCCACAGAAACGAAGATATGCCCTAAGCACTAACTAGTCTCTTTCCAGCACTCTCAGTGATTTTCTGTTTCTCCTGTATTACTTTCTTTTAAAACTTATATTTGTCAAGAATTCCAGTCCTCCAGTTTTCTACCCTTATCAGTCTGATCTCCCCTGAATGTCTAGCAGAGCCAACCTGCTGTGATCTTAAAGCAAGACTTTTGTAACAAGTTTTGCTCAAACGACGGTTATAGCTTTTTACTGGATTTTGACTGATTTATCTGTGTGCTACTGCTGGATAAGTAATATTAAACAGTGCTGGGGAAACTTACCTGTGAATACAGCAATACATATTATAAAGCTTTCAAAATATACAGGAGATTGTACATTTATTTTTCAGCTGAATTATTCCCACAGATAATCAGATTTTTGCTTAGGTTTTGCAATCTGACGTGCAAGGCACAATGAGACTTTAATTCTGAATTTCTTTCTTTGTGATGTTATTTCTGCATCTGTATCAGTACCACTTACACATACCTATAAGTCTGTCTAGCTATTGTCAGTTAAAAAAACCCTTACAAAACAAAATCTCAGCCTCCTCCCCTGAAGAGTTACCTTTTGTGTAGTTCACTGAGTACTTACAGACAAACTATGTACAGGAAACCCAGGAATTATCTTGGTTTCCCCTGTGTAGAGTTTCCCAAGCAAAGCAATGAAAAGCAACAATTTAGAGCCAAAAATAAGAGCAGGGCATAAACTAAAATCTAAGCGAGGGGAGCAGGGAGGAGGAGAGAGTGTCATAGTACTACTGAGTTGGTGGGGTTCAATTCAAAACAAAAGAAAGTGGTTTTGATTCCTCTACATGCATGAGAAAGCTTGGCAAAAATTTCACAGGAGAGCTTAGGCTTTTTTATGTCTATAGCCTAAAGCAAGTCTTTAAGTTGCTTTTATAATGTCTTTTGCACATCAGCACAGAATTTTTTTTCTGTAGTGAAAACTTAATTTAGTAAGCTTTGCTCAAGAATTGAATTCATTAACAGTAAGGAATTAAATTTAAAATTTTCATCTGTACTGTGCCATGACCTTCTACCATGATTTTGTTTCTTATCTCTCTAAATAACACTATATATAGAGTATACAAAGTTGTTTTAATATTTTTTATTAATATTTGTAAACAATGTACTTGTATTATGCACTAATCATACCTAAGCCTGTCTCACCACAATAAAGTATTTAGCACGCTTCAAAGTATGTGAATTCAGCCAGTTTCCTATGAAGAGACTCATCTATTGGTCAAGGAACATCTAGAAATATCAAATTTAAACAGTGATATTTAAAGTGTTCTAATACACACTGAGGAATGAAAGATCAGCCACAAACATTGCTGCATTCTTAGTTGCCAGTTTCAAAACGTGTATCTTTTTCCAGGTTGTCTTGTACATCTTAAAATGGCTTTCTTAGTAAATAGTTATTGAAATAGCTTTTTTAAGGTATATATTTGGGTTGTTGAAAAAAGGGCAAGGAATAAACGTCTAACCAGAACAGGAGTACAGAACATAGCACTTCAACAAAAGAAATACGTGAATTTCCTCCATTTGTGCTAATATTTCTCCTTTGTGTTAAGAGCACTCACATAGCTCAGGAAAATAAATACTCCGCTGTAAATGCTCGGAGACCTGGAACCTCCTCTTACCCATTCAGCCACGCTAAAAGCACTTAACAAGGCCATATTTTAGGCTTGAGCTGTAGATCTGATAAATATTAAGTGTTTGGAAAGAATTTTGCAAGTTACACTTTAAGGAGCAGGTTTGTGATAAAAAAAGAAGCCTCAACAAACTTCTAACATAAACAGTCTCCACTTGACACAGACTGGTGTTTAATTCTGGAGCCACACCAAGACAACACAAACAACTAGCAAGTCCTTCAACATCAAGGCAAACTGACAGTTGAATTTTTATTATTCTTCCAAAAAGCATTAAGATAAAATTTACAAGGCCACAATCCCTTATTTTCAAAGTTAACTCAAGAAGGGTATAATGAAAAAAATACACACATAACTTTAAAACATATTTTAACATTCTCTTATTCTCACATATTCAAGCTGGCGTGGGTGTCCAGCACACATCAGAGTGACTCTAAAACCCACTGAAGTTTGACATGCACCAAAGCTTGGGATTTGGAAAGGTCTTTACCAACTTCTGTCATGTTACTCGCCTTCTTATTTTTGTAATGGTCTTCTTCCAAACTACAACCCAGACAGCGGATAAGTCCATAACTGAATAGCTTTGCATCTTCATTCAGAGGACAGCATACGCCTATGTTTTTTCTTTGGGGGGGTGGGGGGGGGGGGGAAAAGTGTTCTCTCATGGAAACTGATAGCATAAAAATCCAGTTCCAAACTGTTTACAGTAACTTTATGACCCTTTCTCATCTGCAACGAACAGGAGAAGCCTTTACAGATTCTGACTGTGTCACCAACACATCCCGTGTTTTGTTCCAGGCCAACTCAAAGACTTACTAATTCACTTCTGAGCAGTGTCACACCATCACTGTCAGTAGCGAATGCATTCTAGGAGAAATAATTTTGATGAGTTCCTGATCCACACCAATTTCTTTGGAGTAATGATAGCACCCAACTCCCTCAAAACTGTAATCATGTGGCACTCCAAAGTCCATTCAGAATTAAAAGCTCCAAGAGGTTTCAATCCCACATACTGTTTTGGGATAGATTTACATTTAAAACAGATCGGTATTTTTTTAGCTCTCATAGCAAATACATCACATTGTTTGATGGGGAAACTTCTATTTTATTAATAAATATGATGGTTTTCAGAGAAATATCGGAGAACCGATAGCATCCAAATCACAGTATTTCACCACAAGAGAATATCTAATGCTTTAAGTTATTTCATTTTGGTCCTAGCATGACATAACTCCTCCAGGCATTTCTAGATACAATTTCTGTCTAAAAGCAAATAAGTCAGGCTATACTGTTTTCCACAAATAGCCTGAAAATAGTCTGTCTAACACTAAGCTTCAGACACATCACAGGTTTTGTTCACATACAGAAAAGACAACTGACAGTGTTCGCTCTCTCCCTAAACTCAGAGCAGAGCTATTTTCTTCCAACCCCTTTTGTCACAAAATTTAGTCATTCCCTTGCCCCACTGCGTATTTTGCACCTGACATAACTGCCTACTTTATGAATTTTTAAGACACATATTTTCTAACAAGGTTGGTATGTCTGCAAACACAGTACAAAGGAAATATGATCAGGCATTTGTAGTAGGAATCTACTATGTTGACTATTACTACTATCACAAAGAAGAAATAGAGCACAGGGAGAGTTCCTAAAGAGCAATTTGGAAAAGTTTTGTATGGAATCTCGAAATGACTTTTTTGTAAGTGTCCTCAAAAAAGTTTGTTTTGTTTTTTTACTTGTTTGTTTTTTATGTATGTTAGCCTGAGCATTTGGGATAGAACTAGATTTGTTAGGCATCTGGGGTCAAGAGACCAGAGTCTGTCATTCAAAGCCCGCAGCACCCTACAAATACTAGCCTGAATTCAGTCTGTGTTCTCACCTCTGTCTTTCATTCTGCATGGCAGAGAAGCAGATAATGAAGCAAGCCTCTACTTCAATGTCATTATCATTCTTTCAAACTGAAAACCTTGCCATCATCTGGATTAGCAAAAACTTTGAGGGTGGGAGGAGCCCATCTGTATAGGTAAAAAAAATAAATTGTACATGAAACTTGTGGTTGCATCTGGGAAACATATGACCCAACACAGACAGAAAACAACACTTACAAACCTTGCAAAAAGTTGATTTTCTTCAAATAGTTACAAACTATCCGGTATTTTATTACATCATTTTTCCTTATGCTATCTTTCTCCTTCCTACCACATTTCCACGGTCATCTCCAGTGTTAAGTTTACATGTGGCCCTACAAAAGCTATGCTCTGCACATTCGTTTGAAAACTAGAATATGCCATCTACTGGCAACTTAATAAATTGGAAGGTCATCTATCATTACTTTAAAAATTTTACATTTATCTGTATTCAATTTAAATTCAAAACTAAAGGGACAAAATCCAGCTAAGTCCTTCAGATTGCATTTTAGCATTTGATATGTGAACAAGTTACATATCATAAGACACCTAAAAACAAATCAGAAGGTTACACCTAGTGCCACACTGTAAATTCTGTTCAGCACAACTTTCTGAACCTTGGTCCAGCTGGTTTTCCTTCTCTTTCTCTACCACTACTTTATTATTTTATGACAGGGAATAAACAATCCCCTATGCCTCATTTAGTTCGAGGTTTCTAGAACACTAAACAGCTATATAGTGCCTTCCTAGCAAGGTGGAATAACTGCAGTTACCTCACCGAACCAGAAGAAAGTGTTGTTTGACTGATTTTCTATAGTGGAAGAGAAGAAACATATTTAGCTCATGTATTTTAAGAGAATAGTATCCATGCTTTAGTATCAATGCTGTTACAGATTCACTTATACATGTTGCTTGACACTGCAGTAGACTAGTTGTGCTACAGGGAACTATTCTAGGCAAGTTTGCAAAACTGTATTTTTAGGGTCTGGCTATCATGGGATAGTTTCCACCTCTACAACTTGATAACACAGACTGCCAAGGAGTTGTCAGATCCAGCGAACAGGTGCTTTACACGTCTGAACCTGCCATGTTATATGACTGCACCGGAGCCGCTGGTGTGTAAACGGGGCACCTTCAACCCTGTGGGGAGAGCAAACCTCAGCGGACGGGGTGCAAGCGCGGCTCTGTGCAGGCAGCAGGCCGCGGGTGACCTTCCTCCACCTTGCTGCCGTTACCTGGAGCCGTGAGTTCATGAGCATGAACTCCTGCTGAGCTTTCAGGCTGTCATTCACGGACTTGGAGAAGACGAACCCCATCGTGCCCTGCAGCGCACAGGAAACAGGCAGGTGAGGCCGGGACCCGCGGGCAGCACGACGGGCGGCTCCGCTCAGCCAGCCCGCCCCCGGGAGGAGCCGGCCCCGGGGGGAGGCGGCGGGCAGGCCGCGGGGCAGCCCGGGTGGGTCGGGCCGCCCCTGAAAGATCCACCGCTCCCGCCGGTCTCAGGCGACCGCTTCGGCGGCGCGGGCCGCTCCTTCGCCGCCGGCAGGCCTGCGCCAGCCGCGCCCCCGCTCTCCCCCTGCCAGCAGGAGCCCCCGCCCCGCAGTCGGCGGCCGGGGGCCTGGGCTGCCGACCAGGCCCGGCCCCGCCGCGCCTCACCTCCGGGAAAGGCGTTGATCGGCCGCGGGCGGACGGAAGCGGCTGCGGCCAGTTCCGCGGCGGGACACGGGCCGTCCTGCCCGCGCTGCCTGCGGCGGCGATTGGCCGGCGCCAGGGGAGCCGGGCGGAGTTCCAAGGGCCGGCGCCGGGCTGCCGCACCCCGCTCGCCCCGCGCCGCGGCTCAGCGCGGCCCCAAGCGGCGGCTCAGCGCGGCCCTGGGCGCTCCCCCAGGGACGGCAGCGGCCGCCCGCCCTTCGAAGCGTCCCGGGGGCAACAGCACCGCTCGGCCGTTGGTTTCTTTCGTAACCAGGAATACTTTACCTTTTTTTTTTTTTTTTTTTAAGCTAGTTTTCAGTAAACACCCCAGCAGCTTGAAAAAATGTGGTCCCATTGATGTGAGACTGTTACCATGTATGTGCTCAACCAAAAAGTATCACAGCATTGACATTACAGGTTTCAGACAACTAAAGAGTGTGAACATGCAAAGAAGTGATGGGTTTCATGCTGGTTCTTGCAGCTGGGGTGAGTATTCATAGGATCATAGAATAATTTCAGTTGGAAGAGGATCATCAGGGTTATCAGGATCATCAAGTGTTAAAAAAACGTAACCTGACTCTGGCACTAAACCATGTCCCTAAATACCTCGTCTAAACACCTTTTAAACACCTCCAGGGATGGTGACCTAACCACTTCTTTGGGCAGCCTGTTCCAATGCTTGACAACCCTTTCTGGGACAAATTTTTTTCTAACATCCAACCTAAACCTCCCCTGGTACAACTTGAGGCCGTTCCCTCCTGTCCTGTCACTTGCTACTGGTGAGAAGAGTCCAACCCCC
This sequence comes from Patagioenas fasciata, assembly GCF_037038585.1. NCBI lineage: Eukaryota > Metazoa > Chordata > Aves > Columbiformes > Columbidae > Patagioenas > Patagioenas fasciata. The sequence goes on along the minus strand of NC_092560.1, from coordinate 24,568,387 downwards.
TCCATGCTACAACCTCCTTTCAGGTAGTTGTAGACAGCGATAAGGTCTCCCCTCAGCCTCCTTTTCTCCAGGTTAAACAGCCCCAGTTCCCTCAGCTGCTCCTCACAAGACTTGTGCTCCAGACCCCTCACCAGCTTCGTCGCCTCCTCTGCACTCTCTCCAGCACCTCAATGTCCTTCTTATGATGAGAGGCCCAAAACTCAACACAGGATTCGAGGTGGGGCCTCAGCAGTGCCGAGTACAGTGGCACAATCACTTTTCTAGTCCTGCTGGTCACACTATTCCCAATACAAGCCAGGATGGTGTTGGCCTTTTTGGCCACCTGAGCACACTGCTGGCTCATGTTCAGCCGGCTGTCAATCAACACCTGCAGGTCCTTTTCTGCCAGGAACTTTCCAACCACTCTTCCCCAAGCCTGTAGCGCTGCCTGGGGTTATTGTGACCCAAGTGCAGGACCCGGCACTTGGCCTTGTTGAACCTTGGACAATTGGCCTCAAGCTCATCGATCCAGTTGGTCCAGATCCCTCTGCATGGCCTTCCTACCCTCCAGCAGATCATCACTGCCACAACTTAGTGTCATCTACAAACTTACTAAGGGTGTACTCAATCCCCTCATCCAGATCATTGATAAAGAGATTAAACAGAACTGGAGAAATGGACGCAGTACTGAGCCCTGGAGAACACCCCTCATGACCAGTATTAAAAATGCTGTGGATGGAAAGTGCCAGTCCTGTAATTTTCCTCTTTATTTATTTTATTTTTTTTTATTCTGTCCCTGTCTATAGAAGCTGTCCCAAGAAACTTCCAGGAACTTATCTCTACATCAAATGTATACATTGGCCCTGGCAGGTTCACAATTCACAACTTGGGCACGATCCAACCAGGTACTAAGTATCAATTAGCAAATAAAATAATTAAATGCCTTTGACACTTATGCTTCCTGTCTTACTCTGCCTCTCATAATATGTCAGAATGTTTTCATGGCATCATGATCCGTAATTAAAGGCTGACTTTGAAATCCAAAGAAACTAAAGCTTTATAACTAAAACATGTTGAGACAAAATTATACTCTGTCACTTGACTTTTAAAACAGTGTTACAAATATTGTATGGGATTCCCAGGAGTCTTTTTGTACCGAAGACCCTCTCATTACAGTTTCCACCAGTCTGTGACAATATACGGTATCTGAAACACCACCTCATAGTGGAATTTGACATCTCACCTTGCAACAGCAATTAATAATATTTTTCCAGAAAAAAAGTCTTATAATTCAAGATTCAAATGTAGTGTCATTTTCAAATACTTACATCTGCTAAAGTCTTGACCTGCAAGTGATTCTTGTTGTTAGTATTAACTCATTTTCTAAATGCACGTATTTTGGTAAAGGTGTTTTTTTTTTTTTTTTTTAAAAAAAAAGAAGGCCTGAGAAGACAGCTATCTTCCCATTTTTCTTTCTTCCCCCTCTTTTGACAGCACAGTGAAAATAGAAAAGCAAGGAAATAAATGTTTTTCTATTATGGAAAACTGCTCAACACTTTTACTTCAAGTCTTTCCAAGACCTTGATTTTTTTTTGGTGACATTTTGAAAATGCCTGTGACTTTTAAATGTATTTAATCTTGTGACCATGCATAGTTTTAGTTTGTAAGGAGATACAAATTTTAATAACATGAAGGCAGTAGGTATTTTCAGCTCCAGAGGTTTGACAGACTAGGCCATGTTAAACTTTCACTGTCAATTTACAGTATAAAGTAAGTGTTGATTTGATTTAACTGCTTATAAATGTAAGGACTTGCAAGGATGAAGGCATCTGGCCCAAGATTCTGCATACGCCTTTGAAAGGTGGGGCTTTGCCCCTGCTGAACAGTTTTACTGAAAGTATTGTGTTTCTCAGAAATAAAAATCCTTGCATAAGTCTTGGTTTATCTAAAATAAGGTTGTATCTAGAATTGAAACATTCTCTGTCCTAAAGATACAGCAAGTGACAGCAACAACCCAGGGATAGGGAAACAGGGAAGCTGACTCACAAAGTTACAATCCTGTGCAGGGAACTGGAGGATGCATTGGACTAAGCGCACCTAGTTCTAATTGTGATCCAAGAAGGCAGTAAGGTTTTGTGGAAGGATACATGGAAGTGCTGTAAGAAAGGATCAGAGAGTGAGAAGGCAGAGGACGACAGAAAAAAATATAGCTAATAGATTAAATTACGCACTGCTACAATCCTTCCTCCAAGTGAGCTGGAGTAGTGGCTTGTGTGTTGAGCACGAAGGTGTCATGCAGCCCCTTGAGGTCCTGCATGCCACTGATGCTGCAGACCATCCAGGGGAGAAATTTCCTGCTATACTCCAGTTCCACGCAAGATGGCAGTACTGACTGACAGCCACTGACCGGTATTTCTTTAATTAGGCTTTATCGCAGAAAATTGTGATTGATGAGTCTCTCACTGGTGAATCTGAGAGAATGTAATTTTCCCTCAGAGTTGGTTACCAAAGATATCACAGTATCACAGTGTATTTGGGATTGGAAAGGACCTCAAAAGATCATCTAGTCCAATCCCCCTGCTGGAGCAGGAACGCCTCGGTGAGGTTGCACAGGAATGTGTCCAGGCAGGCTTTGAATGTCTCCAGGGAAGGAGACTCCACAACCCCCCTGGGCAGCCTGTTCCAGTGCTCTGTCACCCTCACTGACAAGAAGTTCTTTCTCAAATTTAAGTGGAACCTCTTGTGTTCCAGCTTGATCCCATTACCCCTTGTCCTATCATTGTTTGCCACTGAGAAGAGCCTGGCTTCATCCTCATGGCACTCACCCTTTATATATTTGTAAACATTAATAAGGTCACCCCTCAGTCTCCTCTTCTCCAAACTAAAGAGCCCCAGCTCCCGCAGCCTTTCTTCATAAGGGAGGTGCTCCACTCCCTTAATCATCTTTGTTGCCCTACACTGGACCCTCTCCAGCAGTTCCCTGTCCTTCTTGAACTGAGGGGCCCAGAACTGGACACAATATTCCAGATGGGGTCTCACCAGGGCGGAGTAGAGGGGAAGGAGGACCTCTCTCGATCTACTGACCACTCCCCTTGTAATACACCCCAGGATGCCATTGGCCTTCCTGGCCATAAGGGCACAGTGCTGGCTCATGGTCATCCTGCTGTCCACCAGCACCCCCAGGTCCCTTTCCCCTACACTGCTCTCTAATATGTAATTTCCCAACCTATACTGGAACCCGGGGTTGTTCCTGCCCAGATGCAGGACTCTGCACTTTCCCTTGTTAAATTTCATCAGGTTATCCCCCACCCAACTCTCCACCTGTCCAGGTCCCGCTGGATGGCGGCACAGCCTTCTGGCGTGTCAGCCACTCCTCCCAGCTTAGTGTCATCAGCAAACTTGCTGATAGTACACTCAATTCCCTCGTCCAAATCGTTAATGAATATATTGAATAATACTGGCCCCAGTACTGACCCCTGAGGCACTCCACTAGATACTGGCCTCCAACTGGACTCCGCACCATTGACCACCACTCTCTGGCTTCTCTCTTTAAGCCAGTTTGCAACCCACCTCACTACTCTATTGTCTAGACCACACCTCCTCAATTTAGCTGTGAGGATGCTGTGAGAGACTGTGTCAAAGGCTTTACTGAAGTCAAGGTAGACCACATCCACCGCTCTGCCACCATCCATCCACCTTGTTACATTCTCATAAAAGGCTATGAGGTTGGTCAAGCATGACTTACCCTTGGTAAAGCCATGATGACTGCCCCTAATGACCCTCTTATCCCTGATGTGCCTTGAGATGACACCAAGGATAAGCTGTTCCATTACTTTCCCAGGGACAGAGGTGAGGCTGACCGGTCTATAATTACCCAGGTCCTCCTTCTTGCCCTTTTTGAAGACTGGAGTGACATTTGCTTTCCTCCAATCCTCGTGCACCTCTCCCATTTCCCAAGACTTGGCAAAGATGATGGAGAGTGGTCCAGCAGTGACTTCAGCCAGCTCCCCCAGCACCCGCGGATGCATCCCATCTGGACCCATGGATTTATGGATGTCCAGACTATTTAATTGCTCCCTAACCCAGTCCTCATCGACTAAAGCAAACTCCTCCATTGACCTGGCTTCATCCGGGGTCTCAGGGGTACAGGGTTTCCCAGGACAGCCTCCAGCAGAGTAGACAGAGACAAAGAAGGCATTCAGCAATTCTGCCTTCTCTGTGTCTTCTGCCACCAGGGCACCCACCTCATTCATCAGTGGGCCTACATTGCCTCTGGTATTAGTTTTATCTGCTATGTATTTGAAAAAGTTCTTTTTGCTGTTCTTGACCCCTCTCGCCAGCTGTAATTCTAAGGAGGCCTTGGCTATCCTAGCTGCCTTCCTACATCCTCTAACAGCAGCCTTATATTCCTCCCAAGTGGCCAGCCCCTGCTTCCATGACCTGTAAACTCTCCTCTTCTGCTTGAGCATACCCAACAGATCCCTATTCAACCACACAGGCCTCCTGGCTCCCTTCCTCGACTTTCTATGCGTGGGGATGCTCTGATCCTGAGCATGGAAGAAGCAATCTCTGAATGCAATCGAGCTCTCTTGGGCCCCTTTTCCTTCAAGCAGCCTTGCCCATGGGATTTCCCCCAGCAATTCCTTGAAAAGGCTGAAGTTAGCCCTGCTAAAGTCCAGGGTTGCAATTCTACTTGCTATTCTGTTCCTGCCACACGAGATGCTGAACTCCACCATCTCGTGGTCACTGCAACCCAGACAGCCCTCAACCTTTACTACTTCGACCAGACCCTCCTTGTTAGTGAGGATGAGATCCAGCAGTGCACCTCTCCTGGTCGGCTCCTCCACCATCTGCATGAGGAAGTTATCATCAATGCACTGGAGGAACCTCCTGGACTGTGGCTGGCTGGCTGAATGGTCCTTCCAACAAACATCAGGGAAGTTAAAATCACCCACAACAACCAGGGCCTGTGACTGTGAGGCCACTCTCAGCTGCCCATAGGAGGCCTCATCAACTTCCTCAGTCTGATCTGGTGGCCTGTAACAGACACCTACAACCGTATCACCCCCGCCAGCCTGTCCCTTGATCCTGACTCATACACTCTCAACTCGTTCCTCATTCGCTCCTGGGCAGAATTTAGTACATTGTAGCTGCTCTCTCACATAGAGAGCAACTCCACCACCACGCCTGGCTGGCCTGTCTTTCCTGAAAAGGGCGTAGCCATCCATGACCACATTCCAGTCCCACCACGTTTCTGTGATTGCCACTCCCACCCAGCAAGTCCCTTCCAGCCAAGCAAACCATTCTGGCGTGTACAAATTTCTTCTTTTCTTGAGCAGGTAGATATTTCAGAATTTAGTAGACCTCTGTATTGCACAGGTCTGGTGTCTGTGAAGGGGCAGCAGATTTTAATAATATAAGAATAGACAACAGGGGGGAAACCGTGGCAGCTTGCAAGGGAAACAGGGCCCGTTTCTGAATAAATGATTAATGATGCAAAAAGCAGCAGAGAGAATGCAGGCCAGCTGCGCACAGGGCATAAAGAACAACTGTGGTTTCTGCATGTGAAGGGGAGACATGTTTGAGCTACACCAAACTGCAGACATTGGGGAGGAGCCCATCTGCAATAGGGGCTGCAGGTTTTGCCCCTCTGTGCTGATACCTGGTTGCTGCTCCAGACATGAGCTGAACAGTATGGTTTCACTGACACTGTGCTTATTCATGGCACCAAACTGGGGGACATTGCCCATCCTGTTCCATTTCCCACAGCCCCAGCCATGTTGCGGCTCTTCATCTGAGTGGCTGTCAGAGGAAATCAGAAACTCCTCTGAAGAGCCTCAGTCAAATCCAGAATTTCTGTCCTGCCTGGCTGACTGATATCTGTCTTACTCCTTCATCAGTGTCTTGCTAATAGTGTGTTTCAAACGCATGATAAAAACGAAGAGCTTGGTTAAGTGGTACTGCCAAGTCCACCTCAGTATGCTGCTGGCACATTGTCTGTGGGGAACCGTTGTCCTGTGTAGTACAGCAGTATAAAACCTGGGCTTAGGCACAGGCTCTTGTTCAAGTACTCCAGGCTATGGCCTGTTGACCATCAATCTGTGGAGGCCATGATATGGAATCCACAGAAAAAAAATTAGACAGCATCCCATACTGCATGGTGTTGTTGGATCGTTGGCATTGCAGAAGACCCATGCATAGTCATAAGGACATTTGGTAATAATATAAAACTGGCAGCCATTAGCCAGGTGGTCATGTCTCCTTTGTTCTTGTCAACTTTTAAAAAAACATTTAAATGATAAGATGTAATTTCTCCACAAATAGTTGGTCCAAAAATAATGAAATCGTAGAAATTTTGATTGTAGAGCTTAACAACAACAACAAAAAACCCAAACCTAAAAATAGAAGTAACTATAACTTATGCCAATATAGGTGTTTAATGGTGTGTTGATTTTACTGAAATTGAGCTGATTTTCTTCATGCTGTTAGAAGGTTTTATTATTAACAGCCAGCATGGCCTTTCTTTGTCTTGTGTTTGGTACAAGAACAATGACATAACATTGCTTTTCCCTGTGATGGACTTTATGTTTTTCCTCTAGTAGCTCTCTAGAGTTTGGGATTTGGTATGAAGAGAATCTGAGAATTTGCTGGTATCTTAACCATTGTCAGGCAGACCAAGGTACTTCTGAGCTCTCGGTCTGCAAGTGTGAGGCAGCGAGGAAGGGGGACATAGATAGGACAGACCTTGACTGACATCCAGGCTGACTAATGAGAATATTCCATACCATTAATGTAATTCTTCATGTGTAATGGGAGTTGGCTTTTCTGCCAGTTAGATCCATTTTGGTTCAGTTCCATTGTGTTAGTTTTGGTTCAATTCTATTCTGTTAGTTCAGTTAGTTTCATTATTTCAGCCTTTTGCAGTTCTGCTGTTTTGCAATTGGCCTTTAGGCCTTTCTGCCTTTTGCCTTCTTGCCCTCTCCCCGGGATCGGCTGTTTGGGACCAGGGTGCTGTCCTTCCTGGGCCCAGATGTTCAGCCTGGGGGCGGAGGGGTAGTGAGTGAGCAGCTATTGTGGTTTTGATTGCTAGTTGGTGTTAGACTGCAACAATTGGGTAGTTAAATGTGATTTTCACATGACAAGAAAGAAAAGGGAACATAGAAGAATAACTAGAGTAAATCTTTGAGAGAAAGCAAGCGTTCTTCTTGTCTTTATGTGTAGTGCACTTGGATGAATCAGATTGCATTTTACCACAATGATTTGGGTGTAAAACCATCCATTATCCACTTCAGTTTTGTAATCCAGATTAAGAAGGAACCAAATCATGCTAGAGATAGCCTGTAGAATTAATATTTGGAAAGGAAGTTACATCTGTATCAGTCTGCCCAATTGATTCTATTGAACAGGAAAGATTGTCTACAAATTTCCCAAATCTATCAACATTTCCTGAAATGGAACAGCAAATACTTACTCGGTACTTTATAGCTTTAAAGCTGATGGATCAAAATAGTTAAATAATTTGAAAGAGATGAAAACCAACGCCCTAAATTCATGGTCTTTAGCAAACTGATTTCCTGGTTTTACTATAGAGTATTAGTCTGAATACACTGGAAATGTACTGACTGTAAACATGAATGACTGTAAGATCATTATCATGAATTCTGTAACTTGTGACAATTGCTTATTTTTATTTTGGGAAAGAGCATTCAGCAAAAAATCCAGTTTTCTACTATCTTACGTTAATGACAAAAAATGATTACATCCTTAAACATTTTTGGTTTTTGTTTTCCTCTTACTATTCAGTTTTCAGAAAAAAAAAGGAAGCGCATGAATATCTATGTGAACTTTGAAAATCCAGTCACGTACACAGAGCAAATATAAACACTTAGTTTTGACACAGCATTCTTTGTTTGCAGTAGGGAAGTTCCAGTGTTATCTAATCCTCTTAGTTAACAAAAGCATTTATCATCTTAGTAAAGTTGCTCTTAAACTAGGTTCTGGGAATCTTTTTGTTGTTTGTTGTTCTTACTGCAAAGGGACTTCTCAGGCTGGTTAGTGACTGTTTTGTAGCTTTATGTACACCATCTAGTCATATAAGTAAATTTGTTATTTACAAAAGTCATGTTTATTACCAAACAATTAAAAGCTTATTAAAATATTAGCTGAATTAGTTGTAGTGGTTACCTTCATGTTTGGCACCAGTTCCCATGACCAGTTTGCCTTCTGAACTGCAAGGACAAAGCTGGATGGGTGATTTCAGCTCCTACTCATCAAGTTCCTGATATTTTAAAAAATAAAAATCCAAATTCCATTCTTGATTTAGGTGGTGAAGTCTGCAACTGGAGAGGAACTCAATGGATAACAATGTGTGGAATATGTTTGTTTCACCCTGTCACTTCCAAGTGAAGAAGTTACTAAAGAGATAAGCTACTGCTTAATATTCCCTTAGATAATGACTGCTCAGCTCATATTTGCTCATTTTGGTTTTCCACTTGGATTCTTGCATCACGAGTGCTGTAAATGCTAACCAGGTGATACTCCCGTGATCTGATTTTCTTCTTCCTTTCTAATGGGGTCTGATTTAGTGTTTAATAGAAAGCATTTCCTTCACATTAAGAAACTGAAAAATAGACAAGTGTTTTAACATTTCATTTTTTTGTTTGCACTGTCCTTCTTGTCACATTTTGTTAGTCTAACAGAGCCCTTCAATATCTGATCAGGCTTGATACCACCAAAGAGGTTGCCTAACACTTCTGGATTATCATTGTGGAGTAGTAGAGGTTGCTGTCCTCTCCTCTACAGTCTATACACAAAAAGATTTTACACATGTAATACTGCATATTAAATATCAAATGTGACCACCACACCAACTACCTATGCTAGGTATGCTACAATACACCATAACTACTACAAATAATCCCTATATTTCCAGGGAACTGTTGTTACCGTGTGGCCCTGTGATACTGAATCTCTATTCCTCGTAGCAGGCTGTAAGCTGTATACTCAGTTTTGCAAGGCCTCCGGACTGAGGTTTGTCAGGCCTGCTTTATCTAAACTTTTCTTGACCTGCGTGCAGCTTGGTGTTATTTGGCTTGTCTCTGGCAGCAGTTTCACTAATTGATCTGTTTTCTGTGGCTTGTTTGTCTTGTTTTTTTTTTCTCTTTGCATGGTGCCACCATGGTTTTATGAATAACATAAGGAAGTAGTGTAGACAAATGCAGGCTTGGTATGACAGCAAAAAAATTATTAATTTTATGTATAAGCTATGTTTCCCCTTTGGTTATAAGCAACACTTTAAGTGTACCTGCCATTGAACTTAGTCTAACCTGTATTCTTCTTTCAGCATACTGAGGGTAAATGCACCTTTTTATACAGTTCCATTGAGACACTTGTTTGAAAACAGGGGAAATGTGCAGCAAAACTGAATGTGGCTATCTAAAGCTGCTTTCCTATGCTCCAGAAGCCTCAAGAAGGATGCAACTGTAACTGTGCATAAGCTGCTTTTAGTTCCCAATATGGAAAATATTTCCATATTCCATTTTCACGTGGAAAATTGAATTAGTTTCAGTAACTCACACATTACAGAAACTCAGACCTGTCCTTAATGTCAGATTCAGTGATAAGGTGCAACTAAAACTGTGCATCAGTAACAGAACAGGGCATGCAATAAGGCTGAGGTAGACATAAATCATTAGGGCAGTAGGCCAATGAGAGATGGAAAGGTGGACACATGAACTTCTGGACAGAAAAGCATATATCCTATTCAACCACAACTAGTAGTTTTGTGGGTGTACATTCAGTAGTAAATTTGCAGGTAAGTCCATACATGCTTGTTCAAAGCATACAGCAGAATACAATAAAGCATTTGAGCTATTGCATTCCCAGGGTAGCTCCGTGTCTTGTTTTGAAAGGTATCCAGCACACCGAAAATGGGAATAACAGTTGTTTGTGCTGTGGTCCTGGCTGAAAGGAACACTTCTGTTTGTCAGGGGAATGAGACAGATCTGGCAGCCCAAGACAGTGAGCTGGCTGCAGCCCCATGCCCACAGGTCCAAACACTCTGAGCTGAGCATGTGTTCCCGGTAGGCACATGCACACACAACTCACGGATACCTCACACATACACACATACATGCACGGCCAGTTACACAGGTGACACAGACAGACTTGCACAAACAACATCAACAGCTTAATCCTGTTTCTCTCTTTGGCTCAGCAGTACAGAGGTCCATTGGTGGGAATATATATGCATATGTAAAAGGTGGATTCCTCCCACAGCTGTGCTCTGACATTCACTCTGCCAGCTAGCTGCCGCGGATCCCAGTCTCCTAGTCTATCATCTAGACACGTGAGCCCATGAGGTCTGCAGCCCCTCTCCAGTTGCTGGTACTGACATGCCCCTTACATGCAGAAACCCCATGGACCACCCCACGGACCACCCCACACCTCCATCCAGAGCTGGCCAGGATTCTCCTGCTTTCCCAGTACCAACCCCCATGCTCTCTCCCTTACCCCTATGGCTCTCTCTCCCAGAGTCTTCACAGACCACATGGTCCCTCCAGTAGCTGTTTGGGACTCCCCTGCTTGCCCTGTTAGGGTCCCAGCTCCTTCTGTGGTCTTGCCTTCAGAGACTCCCACCCCCTGCCTCCCAGGCTACCACACATACCTGCTGGCTCATTCAGCTGCATCTGTGCTCTCACTCAAACATTACACACCCCCTTCCTTGCTCCATGCATTGCACCCAGGGAACAGGGCCTTTGATCCCCTGTCCTATCCCAGGGGCTGGCACTTGGTGTCACTCAGGTCTCTCCCTCTGACCCATGATCTCAGTCCACCACAGACACAGAGGTCCCTGCAGCTGGGGTCTCAGTCCAGTTGCTGGCACTGAAGTCCACTCACTCCAGTCTGCAGTCACTGCACCATGGGCACATGAGTCCTGTGACCCATGGAACGACTCCAGTTACTGGCACTCAGACCCCCATATGCACATGCTCAGATCCTATATAAAGAGTCCATCACCCACAAAAAGAGCTAGAAAGCAATTTAACAAGAAGAGAAGACAGACTGCACTAACTGGTCACAGGGCATGACTAGACCAGCAACTATTTATATGCAACTGATTGTTTTTGTCCACTTATTCCTCTATTGTCTCACTCTTGTTCCTCACCAAATCACTTAGATTTATCCCTTTGGCACCTTTGGTTCCTCCCCTAAGCTGGGTATTTCCTGTGATGGGCCCAGGAGCAGTGGGTCTTATTTGAGCTCCCCACCTGCCATTGTTTCTGTGGGGGTGCAGAGGAGCTTTTGTCATACAACCTAACATTCCACATCCTTTTTTTCTGAGGGTCTCATATGATTTCAGAAGATTTGGTCCCAAGTTAGTGAATGAAACTGATATTTGTCAAGCAAGCACCTCCACAGCAATGTGCTGTATGAACAGAAAACCGGATGGCTCCCTGGTATGGATCGCAGTGGCTTCTCAATCACCTATTGTCTTGTAGCCCATACAAACATTAACTATGTGTTTCAGATGGCAGTAGCTGGTAAGTACAGCGTAGAGAGCCCAGGGATTTGGGTGTCCCTCCCCTCCTTTGGTACACATATCTGCCACATACATGCTGTCATGGGTTGCGGCTTTGAGTTTGCTTTATATTCCACCCTGTAAATGTATGTGATATTCAACTGTTCTTACAATGACTTCTCGGTTCTTCAATAGATTAATGTCGTGAGTTGCTTTCTTTTGGGAAAGTTAGTCAGAGATCTTGCTAGGGTTATATTTCATAACATAAGAAACTATCGCAGCAAAGAAGCTGTATACCACACTATATTAGGAGATTGTATTGTCAGATTATTGAATTGGAGTTTTATACCTCAACAGTATATCTAAGTGGCAGAGAACAGAGCTATTTAAATAAACCTAGGATGCTTCTTTGTCTCAGAAGAAGCAGCAGATAGTTCCTGGAATTTACGCCCATCCCAGATGCTGGGCAGAAAAAATGGATGGACCCCCACAGTTTGAAACTAAGGATATGTTTCTCAAAAACTGTATACTCAGCTTGTCTTCTTTTCTATCTTCTCTCAGGCACCAAGGGCTTCTAGCACAAACTCCACCGTTAGAGTTTGCAGCTCACAGGTTTCAGCCTGGAAACTGTGTCCTGGTCAAATCCTGGAAGGAAACTAAGCTTCAGTCAGATTGAGAAGGACCATTTCAAGTTTTGCTGATCACCAAGACAGCAGTACGACCAGCTGAGAAATACACATGGATTGAAGGGCCAATCAAACCTCCGAAGTACAATCATGAGTGACAAGTACAGACAACTGACTACTCCCTTCAACTAAAGATACAGAGATGACAATGAAATTGAATGTTTAGGGATTATTAACCCTGTATTATGTAGAATCATTAACATCACTGAAACTGAAGGTTCCGTAACAATTCGAGTAGATGCTTGTCAAATCCTTAATTGGGATGATGTACAGAACCAAAGAGAATTGTGTTATGAAGACAAACACATGTGTCCAGGGAAACTGAGCTGCTCTAAGGATGATTTAAATAAGTGCATAGTTTTCATTGCTCTCTCTCGTTGGCCCTCCTGGTAGAGTGTTATCTGGATGACAGAGTTTAGGAGATGGACAGTGAGCAATGAGCATTTATACAGGTGAAGAGAAAAATTACCCTATCTAAAGGACAATCTCTCTCAGGATGTAGTGCAACCCTTTTCTAATTACAATACAGGGAGTAGATGATTCAGTAAATGGGGTTTATAGATCACAAACAGACATTAGTGGAAAATATGCCCTGCGAAGGTTCAAAATATAGGTGTTAAAGAACAATAGTAATGAAGAATTAACAAAATCAGTTACTCAGAAACTTCTAAATGGGGCCTTGTGTCCTGCCAAATGACCCTAAAGTGGTCACAGTTGTAGAAATACCAGATTTAAGAGACACCTTTGAAGTAGAAACAAAATATGGAGATAAAAATGCCTGGGTAGAATGGATCAAATATACGGTGCAAAGCCTATGTGTGTGCATTGGGAAGGCCTGTGGCACAAGTAATATGCTTCCCTCTGGGATGGGGCGAAGATTGACAGGGCGTGGAGTGCATCTTAGACTTATAACAAGACTCTACGGCGTGGGGAATTAAGTCATGTCATACTCTCTCCCTACTATTTCTAGCCTTACAGGAGAAAAATATCAAAATTCCCCCGGAATTTTCAGGAATAATTGGAAATCATCCTGCCTGTCTCTCACGACGGGGCAGGAATGATACCAGGTTCCTAGGAACATGAGTAGGTGTGGAGAGACACAGGAAGTTGGTCCTCATGCTTCCTTAAATGTTTATCAAATGTTTATCAAGTGGATCTTTGGTGGTACTGTGGGAAGATGACACTTCATTCAATTTCCCAAACTGCACTGGGAAGGTACCTGTGATTGATACTGTTCAGTTGGCAATTCCTTTTACCCTGGCATTTGAACACTGATTCATCAGTGCAACAGGAAAAGGAGTTTAGGATTTTCCTTTGATGACAGAGTTTATCTCAATTCAATTAGGGTTCCCAGATGGGTCCCCAATGAACACAAAGCAAGAAATCAAGTAATGGTGGGTTTTGAATCCTTTTTACTCTGGTGGGTAACTATAAACAAGAATGTAGACTGGATAAGTTAGTTATTATAACCAACAATGATTTATAAATGTTACTAGACAAGCAGTTAAAGGAATCGCTGAACAATTAGATGCTACTAGTAGAATGATGTGGAAAAATAAGATGGTCCTAGATAGCAGAGAAAGGTGACATATGTGTAACCAGAGCTTTGCAAGGACTTACAACTTTAGCAGAAGAATTGGCTGAGAATTCAGGAATAGATAGTCCACTCATGGGATGATTAGAATCTTGGTTTTGAAAATGGGAAGAAATTATATCTATTTTTACTTCTTTAATCATAGTAGCAGGAGCACTAACTGCATCATTCTGTGTGTCCGAGGACTTGGTTACCAGCTTATTGAGAAAGCTCTATCAAAGCAAATGCCTTTAGGGCCACTGCCATACTCAGATAAAATGATGCTGCTAAAAGAACAAGAAGAAAGAAGCAACAGCAAACGCATAACTCCCAAAGAAAGACGTGAAATCATGTTGTCTAGAATTGAAGCCACCTATAGAACTATATGATAAGAAAATGCAAAACCAACAAAAGTAAAAAATAAGCAGAGAAGGAAATTGTACGGAAGGTTTAATGAAGGAATGTTGTTTTTACAAAACTGAGAACCCGGTGCCTGACCCCAGTGGGGAAGAAGGACCAAAAGACATCAGACTACTAATCCTTGATGTAAAACAAAGTCTCTTCCAGCTAATCCCAGAATGCAAACTGATACTTGTATACACAAGTTAATCTAGGGGGAAGAGTAGCCGAAGAGCCAGGAACCCATATTTTAAATAGATTGATACAAGGAAAGCTATTTTTCGGATTAGATGAATGAAGTGTGTAAACTGAGGCAGACACTGGGTAGTCTTGTCAACCCTGCAGTACCCAGCCAATGGGGAACAGGGGAGGGAATTTGTGGCTGGGATTTGGGGGGCATATAAACAGGGTTTGTTTGCCCTATTATGTGTGCCTACCTTTAGGTAGAACACCCGATCTTGCAAAATCATTGTTAAAATATGCTTTGCTGAGAGATCCTGCCTGGGCCTATTACGTTTGCAAGCTAACTGTTTCCTACAGATGCTATGCAATCACCCAAATTTCCAGTCCTTTGACACCAGTCTTCCTTCACCTAAGTAGATTTCATCATGAAAGCCATCTATATGGGGATCGAAGGATATTATTTCACCATGAATTTGTTTCCTGTTTGGAAAATAAAACAAAAAAAGACAAGCAGCCATGATGCGTGAGCGATGTGCCGTGCCGCTCCTGCCACGTACCCCTTTTCCTGAGGTGTACTTCCTCTCTACTGTTATTGTATTGTATTTTGTTTTGTGTTATATTTTAGCTTCCAAGTTAAGAAAGGTAGTTGGAGAAGAAGGCTTTATGTGCAAGCAATTATTATTTTACTGTCATTCTCACCGTTTCAGCCTAACAACTATTACTACTGGCTTATCAGGAGCAACTCTTTGGAGTGTCAAGAATGTTGCAGTTCAGTCCTAATGAAGAAGGGTTATCTGTGCCTATGCAGCTCTGCTGAAATTAGTAGGCTTTCAGGGTTGCTGAGATAAAGTTCAGGACCCAGATAATTTTGATTCCCGTGTCAGACATCTGGAACAAACCAGTGACTATCAGTTCTTGGACAGAGATGATAATAAAAATCCTAGTTTTTTATTTGTGTTTTACAAACACTGAGGAATGAGCAAAGAGTGGCGGCGCTGCTCGCTTTCGGTTTTGTTTTCCGAGAACCCGTGGCTTTTAGGAAAGGGCAAGGTCTACGGGGAGGGCACCCCGACTCACGCCGGCTGCAGCGCTGGGAAACGCGGGCTGTGAGCACAGCGCTGGGGCTTTTCGTGCCGGCTTTCCGAGGAGTGCCCAACTGGGGAGGGCCGCCATCGGCAAACCCGCAGCGGGGGCGGGCGGGGAAAGCCCCAGCGGGGTCCGACGGCCCGAGTCCAGTCGGGGGGGCGGAGCGCGGCGAGCCGGGCCGGGCTGAGGCGGGGCGGCCGCGGCCCCGCAGAGCCGCTGCGGCCGCCGACGGGAGCAGGTGCTGGGTGAAGTGGCCCGCAGTGCCCTGAGGGCCCGCCAGGTAGGGGCTAGGCGGGCAGGGGGTCAGCCGGGAGGGTCTCTGCCCCACCAGCCCCCGGGTCCGCTGCCTGCGAGGGCGGGAGCGGGTGTTTCTTCGCCCCCAGCCACCTGGAGGGGCAGGCGGCGAGGGGCGCAGGGACAGCATCCTTCCAGGGAGAAAAGCTCCCGGGCAGCGGCCACCCCGATCATATGTTTTGCTTACGGGTACCGGATGACAAGCAAGACTGAGCTATTTGTCTGGAAAATCTGTTAAACAAAACCCCACTCCGCAGTATATAACTATGCTGTAAAACGTGGGAGTGTGTGTGTGTATATCTCTCTATATAAAACAAATGAAGAAAAAAATGGAAAAACCTGTCCTGGTCTTTTATTTGTTACTAAGTGCTTAAATGGAAAAGCAACCCTGTGACCTCAAGGCAAGCAATGAAAAATTCATGACATTAAAAGCTAGCTACATCAATGGCTTCTGTGGTTTCACAGTCAGTATTTAACAAATTCGTTTCGGTTTCTTTCTGTTTCTTGCCTTTTATTTTTTTTTTCCCCCGTGGGAAAACATGGTTAAACCTGTTTTTGAGCAAAGAAGAAATCAGTGGAAATTAACCTTCATTGGTCTCACCTATTGTGGAAATCTACCCCCTCAATCTTGTAAGGTAGTTTCAGCTTATTAGAACTTAAATGTTACATTCAGCTATTCCATATACCACTGTTTCTATGTTCCTCCCACACGGCAAGTAAAAAGGTTAACTCTTACCAGCTTTTTGTATTATGTGTGTTTTCTTCCATGACAGATATTGTGAGTAGGCTGTCAAGTATACAGAAGAAAATTTTTCCTGAAAACTTTTAAAGTGATCATTTCACAGTATTTTAACTTTTCTGGGAATCTCAGCCTTTTTTTTTTTTTTTTTTTTTTTTTTTGAGATATGCAAAGACAACATAAGTGGGTGAACTTACGCTGAAACATATGTTTAAAGTTGTATCTTGTGCTGTTGACCAGGTTATCCCACTATGGTCCACAAGGCAGTATAAATACAATAGGAGTACATCCTTTGGCTTCTAATACCTTTTTTCTGTCCTTTTTTTTCCTATATTCTTGAGTGACTTCTATAATCAAGAAAAACACAGCGCTTTTTATTTTTTGATAAGCTAATGCATAGTCATAACAACTTTTCTTGCACTACACCATGGCAAGGCAAGGGACCTTCATTGTGCTCAAATCTTGGGGAGAGCATAATCTGCTCTTACTACTGACAAAGTCAGCAATGCTTTTGCCATGATTCTTAATTATGACCTCTGCAGACATGAGTAAGTTGTGTAGAAATTTCTGGTCATTGTTAGCAGTTGTTCGGCATTGTTTGAGATTAATACTATAGAGACCCTGAGCTTCTGTAGATGGATGACTTCTTGCTACTGATATTCCAAGGACTGTTGTTCACATACAGGTTTGATCAGATTATATGTTTCTTAAAATGCCTGTGGCATTTTATGCACTAATTTTCCCAACATTTCTGTCACTGGTTACAGTGAACCACTGTTAGCAATACAGAATTTTCCCTAGTGGGGAATTCTCCAATACTGGGGAAGAAGTAGGTAGAGTTACATCAACATTTAAGTTCTGTTACAAGAAGTCTTTGGCAAATAGTTCTGTTTTTCCTGTCTTCTTCATTTGATTGTGAGGGAAACATAGAGCAGCAATACTGAAAAGCATTTTGTAGAATGATTATCTTTTTGCTTTTATAAATCTGTGTTTGCAATAGATGTCAGAAGCCAGCAGGAGGAGAGAAGAGGCGTTGTGGTAGCTTACGTAAGAAAAATAGTGAGAAGCTTGGATAAAGATCTTTGATTGGCATCTAGGTCTTGGGCTGCTTCAGCTGGTCCAGCCAGAAGATCGTTTTGCTGAAGGTGAAACAGGAGAAGAGTCTGTAGTGGTTATTGCAGCAAGTTTCTTCATGTACATCTGGATTTGACCTGGACCTACTTTTTTTCCCCCTCTCTTTTTTGATTTTTCCTTTTTCTTTTTTTTTTTTTCCTCTCTGAACGTGAAAAATTGAGTACAGCAGCAGTCTTTATCACTCTTAAGGAATTTTGTAAGTAATCATTATACTTACTTTGTGTGTAGTAAGGTTTGTTTTCCTCTGCAGTGGGAGAAAGCATGTAAATCAAGGTTCAGCAATTGCAGGATACAATCAAGGGTCTTAGAACTGTAAAGCTAACTTGCTGTCATCCATCTTCCAGGAATTAATCAGGACACTTCTTCTGGAGTTCATACCGACATTCAGATTTCCTGACAAAAAAGTAGGTATGGGTTGCATATGTGGGTATGGTTTGCATACATGGATATGGGTATCTTTCCATGACTGTAATGTATATGTTATTTGTTCCGAGCAGTCTCTCAGCTACAGCCTCTACTTTTGAAAATAGTGGAAACTGTTTTGAGGCTGCGTGTGCTATAAGTCTGGCCATTCTGGCATGGGGAGCGTAGAGAGGTGCACACCTGTACCCATCAGCCTCAGTGGCTTGCTCTTCTGCAGGCTTGCCTCTAGCGTAAGTGTGATCAGAGCGCATTTGCTAGATTGGCGTGCCTCTGTCTCATTTGAGGAGCTTTACTCTGGAGCTTAGCTGGTGCTCAGGACTGCTTGTCACTCAGGTGGTGACATTGTGATGGAGGCTCTCCCGTATGCACATCATGCATCAGTGGAACCTGTAGGATTAGGAAGCAGTTTGCTTGTGCTTTTAAGAGCATCACTTGTGGCTGAGGAATGCATTGAGTACCCAACCGCATTAAGAGGCTTGCAATTTATCTATCAAGGAAACAGATCTTTCACGCTGAGGATCTTATTTGTATTTTCCTGTCCCTGTTAGCAGAACATCCTTTTCGTAATTGCTCATGTCTGCCTAACAATGTATTAGATTTACTCAGTTTCTCAGTTCCATCTGTGTTGACTTCTGCAAACCCGCTATTGGGATTGGATTTTTCTTGAGAGTAAGTTGAAAAATGATGGCAGTGTTTGATACTAGTACTGCTCTGACTTAAAACAGACACTTAGCAAGCGCAGTGAGTGTGTGAAGGTTAAAGTGTATGAATCAACATTTATAAGTGTTTCGCAATCTTAAGGTGTTGTGTGGGAGTATAAAAGCTATGTCAATGAAGAGGGGGAAAAACTGTCAGAAAATTGAAATGATTTACATGTTTAGAGGTAAAGCAGCAGAAAATCAAGACAACAGATCTTGTTTATAGGCTGACTGTTTTTGTCACTGTTTTCCATAGGTATTAATGTATAAATACTCAAGTGATTAATTACCACATTAATACTGTTCACAATATATGTCACTTCATGAACCCTGTTGTAAGTACTGTGAGACCCACGTGTTATAACACAGGGTACGTTTGCAGTATGTTAAAGTAAGGCAAAGAAGTGGTGAAAGACTATGGTCTATTTCTTTCACTGAACTCACATAGAAAACTCCTCCATTCTCCTCCTAGAAGGAGCAACACTCCCTTCTGCAGTTTAGGGAAACAATTGGGTAAGTATTTATCGACTAATTGACAGATAGTGATAAAGCATATATTTTGCCATAACCAAGGGCAAATGTTTAAAGCAAGTAAAATTAGATGTTCTTCCTGGACCCATGCAGAAAGCTTTCTGCCTGATCATCTACTGTAATTAAAAGTGCAATTTTGTCATGTTTTCACCTAAAGTGGAATTAAACGCCTTCTGTCCAGTTCTTTGTATGGAGTGACTACAATATGTGTTTTATGGTGCAAATTAGAAAATGAACAGATATTTATATTTGTCTATTATTTTATCATTTTAGGTTCTACCTACATCATGGAAAAGCCATTGGTTTTGTATATATTTTTATTCCACTGGCATTTCCTAAATGGTAAGAAGCTGACTTGTAAGAAGTAGTAGAATGTTTAAGTATGTTTTCTTTGCATGTATAAGCACAAAAATGTTAATTTCTCAGTTTTCCTTCAGTTCCAAGTGCTTGGGTTTCTTAATGTTTGAAATAAAATTATCTTTGCATGCTTTTACATTAAACTGTATATGTATGCTTAGTATGTGTGCTTTGACAGGGGGCCAGGTTCAAACCCCTGTCAGTGTTTCAGCATAGACACCATTTCAGACAAGGCATCATTTGTATTGAGCAAAGCTTTATTTGCAGTGTCAACCTGGGAACTGTCATTTATCAGTTAATGTTGTGTGTAAAAACAACTGACATCTATATAAACAGGACATTCCCATCTGAAACACCAACAATTGCCTGTTACTGTGGCTGTGTTCTGAAAGCAACATCTGGTGAGCTCTGCACACACGTTTGCCTGTTTTTAGTACAGCATCACACTGTGCACACTGTGTTTGCAGGTACAAATGGCCCAGTTTGTCCCAAACTTCGGCAAGTGCACGCAAAACCATTTTACTTTTCTGAACAGGGCAGATACTTTCAATCCCTAAAGTGTCCTATGTATATGGTGACGTGATTTCGAAGATTAGGCTTATGACTGGAAAACAATGTTTTCTTCCAAATTTTGTTTTTCAGCTCTGTTCACGGTTGAAGCTCCACAGTCACTGTACATTGTGGAACATGGGAACAATGTGACCATGGAGTGCACATTCCCAGTGAATGGGAAATTAAAGTTTAGAGATTTAAGTGTCAGCTGGGAAAAGAACGATGAGGAAAAGAAGCAGGTTTATGCACTTCTCAACGGAGAGGAAGACTTCAAAAGCCAGCACAGTGACTTTAAGGGAAGAATAAAATTGCTGAAAGAGGATCTGCACTTGGGACAGTCTCTCCTTCAGATCACTGGCGTGAAGCTCAGAGATGCAGGGGTTTATCACTGTGTTATTGGCTATGGGGGAGCTGACTACAAGACAATCAATCTGAAAGTTACGGGTGAGAGTTCTACTGCAGGAGGTTCAGTGCTATCTGATACTGTTAAAGGATTTCAAAGAAGTCCGTGAAGTAAGACATGTCTGGTCTCACATTTAAAGAAACCTGTCCAGAGACAGGAGCTGCCTCATGGCTGTTGCACTGTGTTTCTGTCTTGGTTAGAACCATGTTCTGTCCTCTATTTTGCATAATGACCTATGAGGAATAGTGTTGCAAAAACACTTAGACAGGACAAAGACCAGAAAGCTAATGCAATTTTCTTTAACAGTGTCAAAATTATAATAAATCTTGTGCCTCCAGTTACCACAGAGAGACAAAATAGTGATATTTACTTTTTCTGTGACGATAATTGTTTACAAAATCCAAGCTCATGTACAGAAACCTGGCCCAGAGGCTGTGGGTAATGTAAAGGAGTCTTGCTAAATATGCTGTTCTTCTAGCTTTCTACCAGTAATAATTTTCTTCCATTTGTTTAGCTCCTTATAGAACTATAACCCAAGGAGTGGTGAGCACAGGAGAGAACAAATGGAAGTTGACGTGTCAGTCAGAAGGATATCCACAAGCTGAAGTGATATGGCAAAACGGAGAATATGAAGATTTGACTGATAAGGCAAACACAAGTTTTGAAACTGGAAGTGACCAGCTCTATCGTGTGACAAGTACCCTCACAATCAAAAGTAGGATAGATGAGATTTTTTACTGTATATTCTGGAATAAAGAGCTTCAAGAAAATACATCTGCCATTTTACATATAGAAGGTAACATTTCTAAATTTCATTTATGGTAATACACTTCAAGGTACTATGTCATTTTGTCACCATTGAATCAGCCATGATTTGTTTCTCTTTCCTATTTAATTTTGAAAAGGCTAAAAAGAAATTCCTGTGTTGTTAAGTTCTGCTGTTAGTGTGCATTTCCACCATATGAACACGTTCATCATGCACATGTGGACAGATTTCAAGGATAGAAATATTGCATGACCTACAGTCTCATTAAAATTGAGTCTGAGTGTTAAAAATTTCCATTATTTGGAGAGCATGTAGCTCGGAGCCTAGAAATAAAATCCTCCAAGAATGTTGAACAATATGGTCTTTTCCTGCCACTACAGCCTTTGCTTTGAGCATATTTAACAAATTGTACACAATTTTCTTTTTTCTTTCTTATGAAAACTCTATTGAAGGAAGATGCATGAATAGAGACCTTTTAATTGGGTACCACCCATGCTGCTTTTGCTTTTGGTTATCCTTTTAACTTCTGCATTTTACCCTGTTATGTTTGCACAAGATTTAAACCACACTGGAGACCTGATCCAACTCAAAAATAATATTTCTGTTTATTAGACTATTATTTGGCCAGGTCATTTCCCTGCTCCTGTTCACCGTGGAGTTTTAAAAATGCCTACGCTGGCACACTTTTGGGGACTGACAAGGGGCGGAAACAGGCAGCTGAGGGTCAGAAAGCCAAGTCATCCTTTCAATGACTGGTGAGCGGGCAATTTTGTTTTTAACAACAGAAGCCTCTGGGATTCATGGAGATCACTTACCCTTTGCATTCAGAGCTTTACCAGATGAAAGGCACTCTCTGTTCTCTTTCTCAAGCAGCTGTTTTCTGTAAGTCCTGATGGGAAACTAAACTAGATGTAACACTTTGTACGTTGATGATAAGCAGGACGTGTGACAGGAATCAAAGATGCTATCACGTGGAATGCAGGAGGAGAAGATAAATATGAATATGTGCTTTGGGATGAGATAAGGTAGGGTGCGTCATCAGCACCTGACCTTAGACACAATCTAAAGTGCTATAATGATGTCTGAACTGCTCACAGCAAACATAATATGGTGAAATTGAAAGAAAAAGGGAGAAGCTTGTGCAATTATGTAATGTCTTTCCTGCATTTGTTTTTCTCAAAGATGCAGGTGATGGTCTTATGTGGCCTGAGAGCAGACGCTTCACTGGAGCAATTCTCATTGTGACTGCTTTCTTTGGATCAGCGCTTCTATTTATGCTCTGCATAAGAATAGGTATTCAAATTATTTATTTTAGTGTATCTCAGTTGTTAATCTATTCCGTTAATTCAACCTTGCAAAGGTGGAATGAGGTAATAAGAATCTGCCTTAGGTCTTTCATCCTGAAACCACTGATTTTTTACCATATTGTTTATTTATTTTTCTTTATCTGACTTGTTTAAATACTAGCAAGTGAGCAGGGTGGAATGGGTTGTCAGCCCTGCACAAACTGCTTACCCATGCATCTCCATTTTCTTACAGGTAATGATATAGACAGTAAGATTAGTGTCTAACCTGTTCAAACATCAAAGCACAGCTTATGTACCTACTGGAAACAGCAATTTCCTGTTCTGGGGTACCCTTTGACTGGGGACCAGAATGCTTTAAGCAGACAGGGCACTGGAGGTGTTTTATGTTTGTGGATTTTTTTTTCCTGCATTCTCTGAAAAATTTCACTGAACCACGAGCACATGTATTTTTAAGTATTCTAATTGTTAAGAATTCTACATATATGATTATTCTGGTTAAAGCACCATAAAGATTGTGAGCTACAGATGAAATTATATATCCAAGGTTTTGAGTCTGAGAGACTCTTCACAAGACGGCTTCATACTACTTGATTCACTTCCTTGTTAATTTTTGAGATTTTTCAGTTCACTTCACTGACTTGAATTACGCATTTTCAGTATCACGGTATGCTGAAGAGCTAAAGCATGGGTGGTACTTGCGAGGTAACCAAACTTGCTAGGTAACCAAAGAAAAATCTTGTAGAAATAATTTTTAGGGTATCTGGGTGTGCAAAGAATATGGTTTGTGCCTAAATTAAAGAAAAAGTGTTTGAAATGTGTTGCTTAACCTAAAATCAGTACTGTTACTTAAGTGTGTTTAAGGATTTAATAGTCAGGGGTATTTTTTACTCTTCATTTTAACAGATGCAATAAGGTCATGCAGGTCTCAGAACATCTGTAGGATTAACTTAAAAGTGTCAAAAGGAAAGTGGTTTTTGCCTACAATTCTGATTTTGCCCAGAACTCTTCCTTCTGAATGACAAATTTCTGGATTTTTTTAGCTGATGTGTAGCTACTTCTTTTTTTCCAAATAAGTTTTTTTTTTTTTGCATTTGTTTGTTTTTGTTTATTGGTTTGGTTTGTTTGTTTGTTTTTGGTCAAGTTGTCTGCAGACAGAAAGTACAAGAGTCATTGAAGCTGCTGTAGTACTCTTAGCATTATAGTATCATACTGGCATGATCCTATAAATTATTAACACAAATTCTCCAAAAAACCTGAACAAGATAGCTGACTAAATGATCCTCTTGAAATTCTTTAATTTTATAGGAGATATAAATGTGTCTTGCTAGCACAAAATTCAGCTGGAACTAATGCAAATGCTTGTTGCGCCATCTTTTCAAGTGGTATCTCAAAAGCTTCAACACTGAGAGGTGTACTTCCTGAGGCAGTATAGTAGAACTATTGGTTTTCCTGTCTACCAGCTCTCTTTTCCACAGTGAAAACCAGAAACAGCCCTAATTTCTGTCTGAATATTACACAAAACCATCTATGAGCAAAATATACACTGAGTGTTCGTGTTCAACTTCCATAAAATAAATACAACATAGAACTGAATGTGGATATTCAGTGGTTTCATCACAAACTCGTCTTGTGCATTGGTGCTATAGAAACGTGCCCCAGGAGAAATGTTCATAAGCCTAAGAGGCTTGCATGTGATGCTAACAGGCTGCAGAAGACCTGTAGATAACCCTGCATATATAAGAATATATGTGTCCTAAGAACATTATAGGAATAGGAGCAGAATATGAAAGTGGAAGAAGGGACAGCAAAATCCTTGACTTCTCAGAAGATTCCCATCTGGGGATTTCAGTGAAGATCAGAATTTTCCTAGGTTGTTGAGTAATATTTATTGTTTTTCTGTATACATGAGAATGTATATACATGTAATAATGTATGTGATTGTCCTGATTATGTTATATATGTGTTTATGTGTGTGATAAACCACAAGTTGATTCAGAAGCTAAAGTAATACCAGCAGTTTATGGTGGTGTTTGTTTATTTGTTTTTGGGGGTGGTGATGTTTGTTTTGTTTTGTTTGTTGTGTTTTGTGTTTTTTCTTAAAGCAGGCTGTCCTAGATTATGATTTCAAAATGGAACCTCTCTAGAATATGGATTTTTATCCCTTCAAAAAGCACTGAGAGGGTGGTCCCTTTCTTGTTCCCTGTTACCCATTATGTTCAAATTCTGGGTGAAAAATTACAATGGAAAATCACTTGAAGAGGTATTTTCCAGTGATGCTAGTGTATAGTATCAATGAATTCTGTCTTAGGAATGACAAAAGAAAACTGGAAAGGAAAACTGACAGACTGTGAGCACTGAAGAATATGCTTTAAAGTCTTTGAAGAAATTGTTTTGAGAACCCCTGATTATACCGTAGTATATGTGCCCTTCCACTAGTATGCTTAAGTCCCAATTAGATCTTAAGTAAGTATTTTGTTTTCTTTTTGACTTTTCTCTCTTATTTTCTTTCAGCTGGAGAACATATGGACAACAGAACACGTGCAGCTTGTTCATCAATAGCAAGTATGTACATACAGCATAAACATAGCTCAGTGTGATTCTTGTGGGAATAATTGCTTGAGAATTCACTTTGTAAGCTGACAAACAAATGCAGATTTACATTCAACTTTCATTTTTGCTATCTACTTTTATGTAACAACTATAAATTATATCTGAAGAGTGACTTTTCATTAGTATGTCAGCTTCTTGAAAGGAAAATATGAAAGAAAGCATACTTGTTCCAGGAGCAGATGCAGTCCTGGTATGCACAAGAAAAGGACAGTGTGGTGTGCTGTGTTTTGGAAAGTCTGTGACAGGATGCGACATGCTCCCTGGAGCATATACCTGAGGATGGCAGCACATCCTGGTGTGCAGATGCTGTGTTCAAATTTGAGCCATGTTGGCATGATGCTGTAGATTTCTCCAGTATTATAGTGAGGGTCTTCATCACAACATTAAGGACACAGGATTTGGCTCTGATGGGAGAAACACAGGAAAAGCTTCAGCTTCCATAACCGTTTTTTTTTTCCTCCCATTAAAATACTGATGCTATTTGCTATAAGCAAAGCTCAGTGAATATCCAGAACAACCATGACAGTGAGAAATGGAGGAGAGAGTGGGTAGAGTTAAAATTTAACCTCTTCTCGTGATGACTCATCGCTGTGGTGTTTCGAGTTTGTGTGTGTTTGGGTTGATTTTTCCTTTCTTTTTTTTTTTTTTTTTCTTTTTTTTTTTTTTCTTTTCTGGTTTGTTGTTAGATTTTATTTGGTGACAACTTCAAATGAAAGTGCAGTGTGACTGGTAACCCATACTGACAGTTGTTTGGGTTTTTTTCCCCCTAAGAAAATCTCTCTTGAGAATATTTGTGCAAAATGGACACAATATTCAGTATTAATCTCTTCTCCTGATCTGCATTTAAGTCACCTAGTTTCTGGGTAGCCCAAGATAGCAGCTTTTAACCAAAATTTATCACTGTGAAAAGTTTAAGCTATGCTGACTCTTATCTGTATGTATGTCATTTGTTTAAAGAGCTGTCAAAAGATAAGGATACACATGACTGCAGAGACACTTCTTTTGAAGAAGAAGAGTTGAAATGTAAGTATAAATGATAAAGGGAAAAATAGTCGCAAATTGCACACAGCATAGATCATTCATGATCATCAGAGCCTTGATTCATAGCTGGTTTATTTAGTCACTTGTTTCAACAGACAGAGCCTTCAAGAGAAGTACAGCCTCCTGTTTTCTGTCTTAGAAACTCACTGTCATGAGTCATTATATACTGGAAGTTGCATCAAATAATTAATCTGGTTTTAGAAATGAAAAGCCATGTGAAGGAAGAAGTGATGTGAAGATATATAATAACCCAAATTAGTCTTTTCTCTAGCTCACACTTTTGCTACAGAAACAGTTGTTACAGCACAACTGAAGGAGTGGTGATGGCAATAGGGAGGTTGACCTTAATCCCTCACAGATGCTCAAGCAAGTCTTATGCTGTGAGATTGTGTCTCGGCAAAGCAAGAAAATAAATGATCAAATCTTTGATATCTCTGAAAACATACTGTGGTGTGGAACAGAAGGGAGCAGTTACTGAGGTTTTTCTTTCACGCTCTTGCTGACTTCTAAAGCACTTAAGTGAATTACATCCCAAATCCCTCCCTCCTACACTGTACTGTAGCAAACATAAACAAAGGTAAACCTGCTGGTCCTGCAGGTACAGATCTAGTCAAAGAGTCAGGGCCTGGGGATATGCTGCCAGGGACACCGCCTGTCATTGTCTACTGCCGGGTGACAATAAACTGTAGCAAATTCTCTCTATTAGCTCCCCCCTACCCACTAAGAAAAGTGCGTAGGAGGAAAAGGGAGAGGGACTTACAAGTTGGAAAGCTAAAAACACTTTACTAATACTACTAGTAAATGCAGAAAATACTGCAAAATACACAGAACCAACACCGAATTTCCTGGGGTCACACAGCAGCCCCGCGGTGGAGCTGGTGTCCTTCCAGCGGCTGCAGGGCAGGCACCCGGAAGTCCTGGGCTGGATTTCACAGCAAAGCTGAACTGCATTTAGGGATGCATGGACTGGAACCGGGCAGAGGATCGAAAGCATAATAAACAGGGTCCCCTTCAGATACCAGACATGGGCAAAGAACACGAGTAGCTCGTGATTTCCCACTTTCATATGGTGTATGACGTGTATGGGATGGAATACCTAGCTGGTCAGTTTGGGTCACCTGTTCTGTCTGCATCTCCCTGCCAGTATGATCCCCTCACTTACAGGATGTGCAAAATTTATCAGCGACTTCGGGTGCCATAGCAATAAGGATGAACCTGGGCCTTTTCTGCATTCCATTCCTGCTCTTATCAGCTCTGGAGGAAATACTGTCAAAAAAACATTCAGCAAACTTCAGAAAAAATAAGCAGTTACTTTGAAGAACTTAGCTGAAAAGAAATTTCACTAAAAAAGGATTGGTCTTATTTAGACAAAACCAGAAGACGAACAGATAGAGCACTGAATGTATCTGAAAGGCTTTAAAAGAAGATTTTAAAAGAACGGGGGACCTCAGCCACAACAATTTCAGTGTATTTGCTGAAAAGCACTTCCCACCAGTGTGTTTGAACAATCATTTTATTTCCTCCCATGATCATCTTCTTTTGCTATTTGAGATTTTTATTAATTTCATTTTACATCTTTAATTTTGACAATGGAGGAATTTTATTTTTTTTTTTTTTTTACCTCCAAACTCTGGGAAAGAGTCCCAAAGCCATGAAATGTTCTGTGTCTTCATAATTTTGTAATTTGATAATATTTTAAACATAATTCTTCCTTTTACAGGTAAGAAAATTGAGAAGACCTAAAGAAATGAGAGGAAGCTTTTTTTCCTCTGTGGTGAAAGTTTGACAGCCCAGATGTTCTGTGTTCTGTATCTTAATGGGGATATTAATTATTTGTTTCTACTCTGTGATGGCAATCTTCTTTCATATTGTTGTAACTCAGGAAAAACTGCAATCAAGTTAACAGAATTATTACAGCATAAAAAGTCCTTGGATTCAGGCTTCTGTAGATGTGACTAAGTATGAAGGTATTTCTTTAAATATCCAGGTTTCTGTGGTCTCAAGTTTATGCACTTTTGAAGACACACTTCATTAAAAACATCTGTAAGGTTAAGCACTTTAGGTCTGTGACCATCATGAATTTCATAGCTAGTTCTTGAACAAGCCATCTTCTGGACTTGTTTTTTTCTTTCCCTGCCTGAGCTCTCAGCTCCCTGCAGAGATTTTGTTTTCCAGCTTATGAAGAAATTTTTCAATGTTTTGATTCTTGTAAGAGAAAACAGTGCAGCAAGACAAGCTACTGCACAGACAGGGCATTTTCTGTCCCTCCCGTGGATCTTAAAATACAAGATGCTCACAGCTAAACCTGAAATAGATGCTGTAACCCTTTTGGCAACTACAGTTTGGAAATTATTATGGAACTTCTGATTTCTTTCTCTGAAAAGTGTTTCAGGGATTTTATTTCCTTGTGATACAGCTGGGACTACTTGGTTATTGGTCATTACTATTCTGATTTACCATTTGGGGATAATGCAAGTCATCGGATATCCAGGAAGAACAGCTTTTGATTTGGACTGTCTTTTTGTTCATCATGGGAACAGAAGAAAGAGAACCTTCTCACTTCTAGGACATGAAATATATGCTCACATGATTACTGAAGAAATCCCGAGGGGACATGGTCCTGGATCCCATTTCTTATGCTATTGCTTTTTTTTTTTACATTTTGCTAAGTGCATAGCTGCTTTTTTTTGGTCATACTCAGATGAAAATTATTTATTACAATGCTATTCACAATTATATTTTTGTAATAAAATATGTTTTGGTTTTCTTGTGTTTTTTCCTACTGTCTTTGACTTGTTAATAAGTAGTGTTAATACTACTTGTGCTTTTTCTGGGAAAATCAGATATCTAAGATTTGCGTGTAGAATAGTGTTTACACTAATGTCATCCCTCTAATGGCTCCCATAGAGAAGAGACAGTGGAGAACTGGAATCTCATTGGACTCAGGTTTTACTTTTCAGTTTAAAATAAATGAGTCTGTTGTGGAGTCTTAAGGATGTGAATGCAGCTCTCAGCCCATGGCTTCACTACTGGCAGCATTCAATCTAGCTAATGTAAACTTGTCTTTAATGCATCTCAGCAAGCTGCCTTATATAGTAGGATAGAGAAATGCATGTCATAGCCATAATGATGTTGGCAGGCATGAGTTAAGTAAAGTAGTTACTCTAAAGAGATTTCCCTAATCCATTGCAAAGCTTGCTGTTTGATTTCTCAAGGATGCTGTGTGAACTTGAACATTCCCTCCTGCTTCCCAGTATGTTTTTTGAGGCCACAGTCTGGGTACCACTGATGGCGATGGCCCATTTTAAATTGTTCCCACAGTGCGAGAATGGCTTTGGAAATACTAAGTGCCACCTGTAGAAAAAGCACTGACTATCCTCAACACACAAATATAGTTCCATATCGCCATATTAGTAATTCCCCTTCATTTTCTGCTTCCTCTTTGGGACTGTAATAGCTGCTTGCATATGAAAGTGAAAAGTCTACTCCTTTTAGCTCTCATCAACCTTTGCAAGGCAATGCTATTAGTACATGCTTAATGTCATGGTACCAAAGTCAAAGTCTTTATCAAACTCCACTGGATGGGAGGAGCTGTCACATTTATCTTTTCCTAGCAAGAGAAAAGGTAAGTTATTGTTGACAGTGCTGTATATCAGATGAGTAAGATAATGAAATGAGGGGATATAAATATTTTTAAGTTCTGCAGCTGAACCCTACCATCCAAAATGCCAGTGCTTGAATTCCTGAGTGGTTGATAGGAAGCTGCTTCTTCATTAGAAAAGCAGGATGTATGGTGGATAACACATGTGAAAAGTCCTGTCCTCTCTAAACAAGCCCTACCCTATCTTTCTCTGACATCCAAGCCAGAACTTGTCTAATCTAGTTTTAGTCCTTTTACATACTATGCTTTTAGCATAAGCTAAGTTTCTCAGCTTAATTTTTCTGAATACAGAGAGACGGGCCTACATGCTCATCCTCCAATGCCATGAGTTTTTTTGTCGCAATTACTTTCCGTTCGTGACAGAGGGAGAATGCATGCCTGAGCGTTATAATCATGAGAACTAGGTGAGAGGAAATCCTACCTGATTCTAACATAAGAAATGTAGATAAGCACCATATTTGTAATTAATTTTTTTCCTTCAGTTAATAATTTTTGAATGCTACTTCAATGTTTTTGGATGTCTGGAAAAAAGAAATCCAGCATGAAGCTAGAGCAGACTTGGCTTCAGTAAGTTACATTTTGCTTCCTCGTAGTCAAGCGTTTTTAGATGCCTACAAGTGCTCAGAAAAGCCTCATACATGTGCACATTCTAAACTGCCTTATTAGTATTTGAGTTGAGAACTTAGTCATTTGAAAAATGTAATTATGAACCAGTCTGGTGGCCTGTTTCATGATGTGGCATTTAGTTCTGTAGAATATGAATACCATTACTAATAACAATTACATTGCTATTGACCTGCAGGGCTTTTCATGGAGCAGCATGGAGAATATGTGTCCCTTTTCCCTTTTGGCCAAAAAACAAATTTTAAGATCCTTCAGTAATACGTACCAATGGTGCATCGTCCAAGCATGGCCTAATGAGCAAAATAGCAGAGATGGTAACAGTGGAACTTCTGCTTTTGCAGATGTTAACCATGGGACTTCTGGTTTAGTAGCATCTTATCCCTGATTCCTTGTTTCTCTCTCTCTATTTCTCTGATCCTGCAATCCAGGTGATTTTCCCAGCCAAGTCCCTGCCAGGTGGTGCTGGGTTAATGAGGTGCCCAAGGAAGGTCACTGGCTCTTGGGCAATTGCACTGATCTTTCTTTCTCTCTGTCCCAAAACGGGAACACCTGAAGAAAACTTAGAGTAGCCAGACCTGGCTCAGAACGTGTAGAAGATGGTGACTGTGAAGTAGCTTTTGGGGCACGTTTTCTGCCAGGTGGGAAGAGAACAAGGAACTCTTGTTTTTCTTTCAGAAGTCTCAATACTTGCAGGGAAACTAGACACCTAGAAGCAGAGGAGGTAGAGATTCCTCAGCAAACAAGTGAGGGTATTGTTGATGGGGTAGGCAAGGAAGGCGCTCATCAGAAGAGAAGGAACACAGTGACTGACAAAACAAGGCTTCCCTGAGGACTTCTTGCAGGTAGAGAGTCTCCCTTAGTAGGACACTGGAATTCTGAAAAGGTGTTTGCTGGGAATCACCATGACTCCAACCGGGACATTCATCTGCTATAGTGTCTCTGGCAGAGGGTTATCTCCAGCCTTTCTCACCTCAAAATGCCTATGGGCTCTGCACAACCATTAATCTGATTAAAGTTAAGAAGATGTAACTTGATATTTTCATTAATGCAGAACAGTCCTAGTAAAAGCAATTTCAGATGCCAAGTCTGTATACTGCTCTAAATGAGTATAAATCCAGCAAAAAAACAATGTGTGTAGTTTAAAGTAGAATTTGAGCATATAAGTTTTACAGAGTGTTTTGAATAAACTTCTTTGGATGTATGTTCTTAGCAATACAGAACCCTGAACTCAGGGTACATTCAGCATGAAACTGGAACTACTCACAAATTCCTAAGAAACTTGGTGATTTCCTTTTAACAGTCACTTGGTTTGTGACACAAGGCCAAATAAGATCAGCCTATAAGCTGTGCTGTCAGTGCATGTTCTAAACTGATCATGAGAGCTGGATAGCTTCTGCTATCGTGCAAATGGATTAGAGCTACTTTCTAAAACTTTGAAAATCTTAGCTGTTATATGAACCTGATTCTTCCAATGACTGCATAAAGATCTGATGTGAGTATAACACTGCTAAAATGCAAATTGGTATTTACTGTATTTCTGACTGATGGATTGCAGATTTTTTTCCTACATTCTTAAGATTTGCTTAAATTATTTTCAAGAGGTTGCATAAGTCAGACCCTAAAGGTCCACATAACTTCAAATCCTGGGGAATAAAGAGTTTTAAATGCTGAACTTGTATTTCAATTCAATTTTTTGTCATAGGTGAAGGCAGAAGAGTGGTGCTAGTGAACCTCTTCGGTTTACACATGGGGCTGTTGCAATCTGTACATCTTTCATTCTGAATTTCAGGGAAGAGTTGTAACAATTAAAAAGAAAAAATCTGTATTTAGTTGTATTTATATCTTCACTCTTACTTTCTTTTTGTTGTTACCTCATATGGTAGGTTGTTTTGATTGTACAGCAAGTCTGGGGAGTTTCACCTTCTGCATTCCTAGGAGGGGCACAGGCTAGGAAGAGGAAAATTTCTTGTGCTTCTCTGAAAAATCTGCAGCAGCTGGAGAGACGAAAAAAAAATCTGCAGTGTATGATGACACATTGGTAGCCTGTATTTTTCAGTGCTGCTGCTAAGAGCTGGAAGTCGTGTGTTCTCCAGAATAAATAGCTGCATTTTAAATGACATTTTCTGCTACAAAATTTCAACCGAATCTTATCCTTATATCTATGGCAAAAAAAAAAAAAAAAATCGAGGTTATATTAGAATTATTGTATTTGACATTGAACAAAAAAGGTGACAATGAAAAAGATAAAACAGGTAGCAAACAATTCAGGGAAAGTGAAAACTCAGAGCAAGGATGAGCAAAGACGAAAGTGACAAGGGACATCTATTCACCTGAAAGCTGAAGTGAGATGGAGACTAAAATGATGCAAATAGGCTGTCACAGGTGATGCAAACAGTAGAACGACTGCATAGTGAGGTGTACAACAAGGGACTGCAATGAGGGTGCAACAGCAGATACGGAACAGCAGGCGAGAGGGTGCGTGGTTAAGGTGGGCTGAGGAGAATGAGGACAGAAGACTGTGTTTACAGGACATACTGAGACAGGCCTGAGAAACAAGCTTTGAACAAATGTTAATATGCATTGCTATTTTCTAATGAAATCCCTGAAACAGAAACAGACTACCCTATTTCTGATGTGAGGTATAGAATAGATGTCATTTGTATGAGAATCTAATGCTGATTTTCTGCTGTTTATTTGTTAAGTATTTTCCGACCTAGGGTTTTAAAGACTGTTTGTTTGTTTGTTTGTTTGTTTACTTACTGGATCCTTCACTGAAATAAAAATCATTTTGGTCATTTCATGATGAAGTTGAAGAGGTTTTATCTTTTTGAACGTGAAAATTTTGGAAAGAAGCTTTTGAAATCAGAAGATGCACAGAAAACAAAGAAATTTCAGTAACAGAGAGAGACAAGGAAAGCAAACAGTGACTGGGACCCTTCAGTCTTTTGCAGTGTACATGTGTATATGAGAAGACAGTCTGTTTTCCAACAAAAAGACCATAAAACTCAGTTTAATGCAGGAAGATCTGATTTACATCAAAACAAACTAACTTAGGCATGAGAAGCAGTACAGTCACTTTAGCCTGATATTGCTCTGGCAATTTCTTTTGGCCAAAAGGAGCCATGGTAAGATGCCATGTTAACACAGCTTGATTGGTTCTCATATTCAGGTGGTTTATCTTTGTGGGTATTGCATTGTGCTTTGTGCATGCAATATCTTTGCAGTACAAAAATACAAAGGCTGTAGAAGGAGAAGGAATAGGAAAAGAGTGATTTGAGCTGATCTCTATAACCTTACAGAGTACGTCAGCAGCAGAGCAAAAATGTTGAATGTAGGAATGAACCATCAATAGCAAGATTGCTGTTTCAAATCTGTAACAAAGTCCATCAGCTCAAGATTCCTAACCAGTCTTTCAGATTACCTGCAATACATTGTTTGCTGAAATGTGCTTGACAGTTCACGTGGAGGTGGGCAGTGAGCATCTGGCCAGCCTGCTGATGTCACTGTCCTCCTCCCAGCTGTGGGGTCCAATGTCCCCACTTTCTTCCAGGAACTTCATAAGAACACCTGTGTTATACCTGCTAAAACTGAGCATGGTCACATCACAAGTACTGTCAATGTTCTAACTTGGTCTGCAGGGAAATACAGTGCAAACAAGGTCTACAATACCTATCACAGGATCATAGAATGGTTTGGGTTGGAAAGGACTTCAAAGGGTCATCTAGTCCAAGCCCTCTGCAATGAGCAGGGACAATTATAGCAAGGCTACTAACCAAAGGTGGTGACAGAGGGTCTTAGGTCTTATACTAAGATGATCCTTTTATCTAAGGAAAGCAGTATGACCTTTCAGATAAACAGATGAAAGGAACAGAATTGAAATCACAGTTCACATTATTCAGATGTGGGTTTCAATCTTTACTACTGAGGAGAAGATAGCAAAATATTCTGTGTTTTCCATGTTCCTTTGCTTACAAAGCTTCTTGCAAACTCTTCAATATTGTCAACATTGTGGGAGTTATCACTAACTGAGGTCAAATCAATCTTAACACTTCTGACCAGATTGGTGCCAGCTTCCCTTCTCAACTCACTGTGCTTAACAACCTGAGTGCTACCTGCAAATAGGATCCAGTAGACATAATAATAATAAACATATGCCAAAGAGATCTATACAAACCACAGCTACTTCAAAAAAGTATCCTAGATTTTACTCAAGAGCTCCATGGTTTAAGCACATAGCAGAGTTTGATGTTCCCCTTTGCCATCACTTTTACCTCCTAAAACCATCCTTATCATATACAGCTCTGTTAGAACAAGCACCTATTCACTTCTGTCTGTAGAAGAGAATGAAATCTATATTTTATGTTGAAAACTGAATAATATGTTGAAAACAACATTGTGGCCTAGGGCATAGAGCTTGTGTAGTTTGAAATGGGAATGCAAAATCAAAATTTAATGAGGGAACAAGAAACAGCTTTCTCACTCCTTACCAGGAGAATTTTGGGAAACCACTTCAGATTTTATGTGAGATAGTGCATTCCTTTGGCCAAAAATGACTTTTTTTGTTGTTGTTTGTTTGTTTGATATAAGCACCAAAGTCATAGCCTTGATCCACTGAATAAAAAGGAAGAAAACAGTTTTGTTTTCACCTCTGGTGGAATTTTAGCAATTTATTATCATTGCCCTCTGGATTTCACTCAGCATTCACTAAGAATATTTATTAGAATTATGTTCCTTTTGGGCCAAAAAGAGTCATGTATCAGTTTAAACTTAGCACTTCGAGTAAAATGAAAAAGCTGTATAGAAAGAAGATTATATTGCTCCCTTTTCCCATTTATATTGTCATGCCTTTGTTTTCATTGTTCTCATTCAAATTTTGATTTTTGGACCCTACATCTTTGTTGGCACTATTATAACTCCTAAAAAGCTATTATGGTTTTTAAATGTCTGATGCTATGATTTTCATAACATCAACACTTAGAGGTTTATTCAGCTTCATTTTCATAATCACAGAGCACTGGGTGAAAACTTGCTTTATCTTCTGCAGGTTGGTTGGGAAATTCATTTGCTGACAGAATGCAAATTGCCGTTGAAATGTCATGTGGCTTCTTCCAGTTCTCAAATATGGATTTCAATTCCTGACTTTGCAGCCAGAACCACTAAGTGCTGATTTTTATAGTGCAGTGTTCCTTAGTTATATCCCTGTGAAGCTGTAACACACAGATGAGGACCAGACTACAAACGGCCTTTTGCTTACAGGAAAAAACAAAAGACAGTTCTGTTCATGAACTTGTTGGGATTGTTGTGTTAAAAGGACTGCTACATAACAGGGCATGGTATATGTTTTACAAAAGACAGGGAGAGAATGAGGGCTTTTCTGTAACAGCATGAATGCAAGCTCATAAGAAATCACTTTCCAGATGCTAGTGCAGACCTTCTTTATGGAAACACGTCAGGATGCCTGGCAGAGTCACATGATGAAGTTGCACGGGTAGATTGTACTGAGGTTGCGCAACAGGTTGATATCTACTCGTAAGAACATGGAAATAAAGAAGGATGGCTTCTAGTACAGAGCCTTGCTGATAGTTCCTTGATTATAGAATGACAGCACGGTTTGAGTGGAAACGGACCTTGAAAGGTCATCTCGTCCAACCACCTTATCTTAACTAGATCAGGTTGCCCAGAGCCCCGTCCAGCCTGGCCTTGAATGTCTCCAGGGATGGGGCATCCACCACCTCTCTGGGCAACCTGGGCCAGTGTTTCACCACCCTCATTGTGAAAAGTTTCTTCCTCATCCTTCTAATACATGTCCTTACTAATACTTCTTGTCCTTGCTCGATACTTCTAATACATATCCTTGCTGATAGATTCTTGATCCTTGTAACACAGGTCTCCGCTGCTCCCCACAAGCATTCCATGACTCTGCTTTCAGTATTACAAGCAAAAATGTTTCCCTGTTTTGGTTCTTCTACTTATTTATGGTATGTGTCATGGTCTACTCACTCTAATGCATCTGGTCATGCAAGGTTTACTCTTATTTGATGTTTACTGATTTTGACTGCTATTTGCTGGGGCTTTGATCATGTATCCCCTTATTTTTGTTCTGTGTTTTTATTCTCAGCAATACACATATTTAAAAAACTCTCTCATCCCCTATTTTATGCAAGATACATGCTCTGCATTCTCCATGTTGCAAGGGATTAATTTAGGGTTCTGCTTACTGCAGAACAATACTTAGATTTCTCAAAGAGAACTGTGACTTAAAAGAGTTTGGTGGTGGGTTTGTTCTGTTATTTACTGCATGGGAGAAATGCTGAATGCCAAGCTGAATGCTGCTTACCTTCTCTCCAGGTGCCTGTATACATTGCAATGCAAACTTTCAGGATTCTTCTCTCCCTGATAACCAGTCTCTCCACAATCTGTATTTTAGAGCTCCAAAGGCAAACTTTCAGGGGAGGCCTGCATCTGTTCACAAAAGCAAACTTTCAGATGTTCCCTCCCTGATAACCATTTGCTCTAGAGCTGGTATTTTAGAACTTCAGAGGCAAACTTTCAGGTGAGGCCTGATAACCGTATACAGAGCAGACTTTCAGGAAACAAAATTCTCAGAAAAAAATCTAAATAAAACTAATGGAGTAGAATGGCAGGAGGGCTGGCTCAAGCTGGGTACCTGTGCAGAGGTCCAACCCAAGCATGATTCAGCCCGATAGCAATATTTCACTCTGGCTCTTCTTGCTTCCAATTGGATCATTTTCATTGATTTCATATGTGCTTTTGTTTTGTTTAGTTGTAGACATTGTTTACAGTCCATAGCCTTGCCAGTGCTGTTTTGTCTGAATAAATCCTTTTCTTCTCAGCGAAGTGCAAAACAGGCCTTATCTTGCAAGTGTTCAGTGTAGTTTATAGCTGCTTTTGGTAAATATGAGCAGAACCTTACAGCTTACTACGAAACATGAAGCAAAGAGTATATTATACTTCTAGATGATTCATTATATTTAGCATGCATTTTACTTAAGTTAAACGATTGGCATGAAACTTCAGTTTGGCTTATCCAATGACCTGTGAGTAGCAAAACCATCACCATACTGCCAGCTTATTTGGCAGAGAGAGCTCAAAGTGGGCTCACCCAGGCTGTCATATTTATGGAATGAAGTAGCTGACTTGTAGTCAAACTGCATACAGTAGGAAAAGTATGCACGAGACTCCCTATGCCCACAATGTATTGGTGTTCAATGCACTGTTCTGTTTCCTTGTGGCTTACTTAAAAGGAGTTCTTGGCCTGGCTACAGCTCAGGCTGCTGGTTTGGCTGGGAAGGGAGGGGGTTGAGTGCATCTGCCACAAGGTACCCTGAGTTATAAAAACAGCAGATCACCTCACATGTCCCTCAAGTGAGGGACATTCAAAAGAGAAGTGAACCTCCAGTGAAGCTAATCCAGAAATCTAAACATTGGTGTAAAATACTGTTCCATTCTTTGTTCAGTTCTTCCATTTATGTGTACCTGCTTTTAGATAGACTGTGTGGTGAACTGAGCATAGCAGGAGACTGAGGAGCATAGATTTCTCTATAGTATTAACTGTGAAAAACTGTGGTGGCTACATAATGAGTGAAATTTAATCCATCTGTCAAGGCTGTACAGCATCTTTGTTTCCGCATACAAGAAATGGAGGTACTGCTGCTGATATTGTTTATTACCCCCTTTCTCATACAGCTACAGTAATTATGATTTATCACATGTTAAGCAGTGGCATCTCAGACAGTCCTCTGATAAAGGCAATTAGCTTTTTTTTCTGTGTAGTAAGTCTGTTTACAGTAGTTTGCAAATCAGTAATATAAAGGTCACCTTTAGCTGTGATATCAAAAGATTATGATCTAAATTGCCAGGAAAAGTCCTCTAATTTTGTTTGCTGACTAGTAAATCTTGAGCCTGCCTTCCTGAGGTACTGAAAACTCAAAGGCAGAAGCAATCAGAAAAATTCAGCACCTGAGAAAATCAGAGGCAGAATGTTTTGAGGTGAGCCACAAATGAATGAGGAAGTAAAATTAAAAACCCTCTCCAGTAATTCTAGCTCTGGGGAAGTCTAAAGCTGCTCCTTCTCTTCTTTACTTCCTTATGCTTATTTCTGTATCTCCTTCACTATTTTTGTCAGGTTATACTATATGTTAGCATGCTTTATTCAAAGTAATGCTTCCTTTTTATCTATTATCTCATTAGTTTTGTTATAAATATTATCCCTGTTTTGTTTGTTTGTGGTTTGTTTGTTTTGTTTTGCTATGTTGATCTGTATACAAAAGCATGACCAATAGTTTGCTTGTTACTGGAACAGGAATAAACTCATTCTAGAACTGGACTTCCTCCTTTTATATCATTTCAGGGCTGTTGGTTTACTGTCAGTAATAAAAGGTACTTTGCACATGTCAGGCTCTGCCATATGCAAAGTGAAAGGTTTAACAACACTAAGTCTTAAAATCTAATCCATTCTGAAGCAAACTTTAATTTACCCACCCCAGGATTTCCAGTACCTCGCACTGAGTTCCAGGTATCTGCTGGTCTTGAGGTTAAAGAACTCAGAAAATAAGTATCCTCAAAAAAAATATGCAAAGCAGAGTTGAAACAAAGTCAGGGTCAGCAATCTTTTAAACTAGATAGATATCAGTTCAAGGAGTTTAAAAAGTCTGCTTGTGCATGTTTATGAAGCTCTCCCTGATGTGAGAAGCCAACTGCAATTGATTTTTATTTTTCATGAGTAGAGTTTCCATGTGAAGTTGTTGTAAAAGCATGCCGTGTCAGACTATTTAAGACTGCCTGCAAGCTACACATCCTGAAAGCATCACAAGTGAAGTTGTGGAAATGTTTTCTTTCCCTTCATTGACACAGGTCAGTGGTTCCCCATGTGTGCACAAGTTGTTTTAGTCAGGATTTTCCTTGTGGTACCTTATGAAAGTCTAGCAGTGTTTGTTTTTATTTTTTCTGATATTTAGTTGCAGTAGTCTTCGAAGCCTAGCATGGCTCTAATCCATCTCAGCAGGAGATGGTAGCTGTGGCATGTTCTGATGCAACCCTACTTTTGTTTCAGATCCACCTAAGAAAATGTTCCAGATCCTCCCAATGCTCTTGCTGGAAACACACATCTCTGTGGGTTCAGGTGAGAGATAAAGTTACTTTCAATTCCACTAGGAGAACCAATGCAGCAAATACAACCGCGTCCTTAGCACGTGGGCTTCAGCATCTCCAGTGATACTTGCATGAATAGCCAGTGATGCCTGGATCCTCCGCTTTGCAACATCTTTCAGGAGGCATTATGTACTAACTCAGCACAGGACAGATGTCCACACTTTCCACAACAGGCTTCTTGAAAGCATGGTGTATTGACAGCTGAGGCTTCAAGCATTATCAGGCATGATGACCAAGGCAATCTAAGCCAATTGTAAATTAGAACCACCTCAGTGTGACACAGAGTGAAGTAAACCCAGCTGTATTCCCCTGTCCATGCCTGTAGCAGGAGCAGCTTGGCTGAAACCCAGAAGGGGCTTGGTACTTTTTCGCATGATTTTTTCCCTTGTTTTAGTTGTCTTAAAGTGCATAAACAAACATTGCTAGGAGGAATCAAAGCTTTCCCTGTAAGTAATTCATAAATCCATGAAATAAAAGGAATGCACAAACAGTTGCATGAACTTATCTTTTGAATGTCACTGTCAATATTTCCAAGTGCTTCTGAATTATATCTAACAATATACGGTACATTCAATACAGAACATAGTAACAAGGTATATTGAATTATGTACCATAAATAACTCTGCCTTATGAAGACACTTTAAAATGGTAAACTACTCACAACAACAAGAATTTCAGATTTGGTGAATGGCTAAAAAGATTCTTTTGATATACTTTGTGCTTGTATCTGAGAAGATGCATGGCATCAGATGATACTCACATGGTCCCAGGCTTGTGGGAGACTGTCATTGCTACATAGCAATTCTTTCAAGTTAAAGCGCTTATCCAGCACAACTCTATTTGTTTCAGAAGAGTTACATTGGATTTTCTCTTTGTAAAGGACAATGAAGTTAGATTTACTATTTCCACAATTAACTGTTGCCATTACTAGAAGCCTAGGACATGTATGATACAACCATAGTTTCACAGTTGTCCCTGTGTAATCACTGACTCAGTATTAAGTTATTTCTAAAATGTCAAAAAAACCACCCTTGCTCATTTTGTCCTTGTTTTTCAGACAGAATCAATGCAGAATATAGATCATTTGGTACAAATACTGCTCACATCGTACAAATGATAGTGTGAAGAGGGACAAAAAAGGTTTAGAACTTTTAGTCAAACCATTAACCATGTGCATGACTACATGATACCTTCTTGCTCAAGTTTAAAGAAACCCATAACAGTTTAATATGACAAACGAAATGATTTTCTTTTCCTGCTGTAGCTTTGTTTACAGTTGAAGTTCCTCAACAAGTGTACGTTGTGGAGTATGGGAGCAATGTGACCATGGAATGCAGATTCCCTGTGAATGGCTCATTAAACCTAGAACTTCTGACTGTTGTTTGGGAACAAAAAAAGCAGGGCCAGTCAAAATCAAAAGAGGTGTACACACTCCGCAATGGGAAGGTATTCCCTCCATCCCAACATCATGATTCCATAGGAAGAGCAGCACTTCTGCTCAGTGAACTGAAATTAGGACGAGCTATCCTTCAGATCACCAGTGTGAAGATCACAGATGCAGGATCATACCTTTGCCTCATTGACTACCAGGGCGTGGACTATAAGTACATCACTTTGGAAGTAAAAGGTTAGTGGCTGAACTGAATGTAAGTATACATTCATTGAGATGTCCCTGTTAAGTTCCCACTGGCCTGTACCAATTGAATAGCTTGGAGGAATTTGTTGCTAATTCTTGCACCAAGTCCCTGTGCTCCTCCTCCAGGTGAACAAAAGCAGTTGTGTTAGTGCTGGTTAGTCTTTGGTTCAAGGGCCTGCTGAGCTTCTTGATGAGCAGCCTGTGCCAGAGAGGGAGGGCGATTGCTCCACCTCCATCCTTCATCCCTTCTGCTTCTTCCAACATCTTTTCTCCAGTGCCCCCATCCCCTGCCTTCCATCTGACCCTCTGCCCTGTTGGGCCACCTTTGGCCATTCCCAGAAGTATCTCAGAGGTACTTTAATTTACTTATGAGCCTTGCTGCAACTACCCATGTGGCTGGGAATTTCCCAAGTGACTGCAGCTCCCAGAGCAAGGACATGTGATTTGTGTTCATCAAAGCCAAATGGACATCAGTAACTGAAGGCAGGCATTACTGGATAGCATGATAGATCGTCCCTTTGAAAGGACTTGGGTGTTTCCCACTAACTGCAGTATGCCCGTGTGAGACAAGGCAGCATTCATTTCCCACCCAGGCATTTAAATAATGAGCTTTGTCAAATGCAAGAATGGATACAGCTATTTTTAAGACCCAGACTGGTTCCTCTGAACTGTCCTCACAAAAATTTTAAGTTCATTTTGCACTAATATGATGAAAATATCACGCTCATTTGTAAGCTATGGGAAAACAAACATTAAAACTAGGCTTTTTCTTGAAGTGGCATATTCAAAAAGTGAAACTAGAGTCCCATGAGACTGCACTTGTTTCCTTCGTATCGATACATTATAAATTCAGTGCCAACTGCTGCTTTGCATTAAATAGTGGAGGAAGTTCTGTCACTGTAGGCGTGAGAAAGATTGAATAACAAGCACTGAATTGTTCTAGAAAGCATTCTTCATCATTTCAAATAAGTGTACCTCAGATACAGCCGAAGACAAAATTCGGCAATAAAGAGAAGGAGGGGAAGTGAAGTGAGAAAATTACTATTGTTGCATAAATTAATTTAACTCTACTGCTTCTCATACAGCGTCCTACAGGAGAATAAACACTCAAGTAATGAGAAAACCAGGTGAAGACACATTTGTTTTCATGTGCCAGTCAGAAGGCTTTCCTCTGGCAGAGGTTTTCTGGCAAAATGAGAAGAAGTTAAATCTCAGTGGCTCTGCAAATACCACCTATACACTGACCGCAGACGGCCTCTACAACGTCACCAGCATTCTGATGTTCAAACCAAATGCGAGTGAGAACTACAGTTGCGTGTTCTGGAATAAAGAACTGGATGGAGAAACCTCAGGTCACATTTCCACTTTAGGTTTGTACCACCTTGAACTTGTATGAGACAGAGAGTGTATGTACTTCATGTCCTATAATCTATCACTGGAATTCAGTTCCGGAAGACAGTGCAATATTAATGCTCTGGAAAATAAATAAGTCAATATTACTTGCACCTTTGAAGCCTCAGCTACCTCACAATCTAACAAGCCAGTCTGTCATTCTTCTGTATATTTTAATTTCAGGGTAATTACCATTATTTGACTGCCAGTACAGTGGAAATTCTTCAAACTGCATGAGTGTCTTCCCTGATCTAGACTCCTAACTAATTGTTCTTCAAATGGGACTGAGATAAATTGCAGTAGTTGTCACTCAAACGTTATATATATAACAGATTTTATTCACTTTTTGTAAAGCTTCTTACAGTAATATTGCAGAATAAAGTATTAATAAAATGAGTGTAAAACACTACGTTGATAAATTTTAAGAGTCTTCTCTTCAGTCAGAGCAAGCCTTTTGAGAATCAGAACTGACAACTTCATAAATGATGCCTATTTTGTAAGTAATAAATTTACTTTCTTTTCATGTTTTTGACAGCTTTAATTAGCACACAGCACAGCGGACAAAAATCCCTGATCTTATTTATCATCCCCACGTGTGTGATGGTAACTGTCCTTCCTTCTGCACTAATAATCTTTCAAAAGAGAAAATCTTTCAAGAGTAGGCAACCCAAACAAGGTACGTTTTACTTCAGATAGTGGTTCTTTTCACTTATTCTTTATTTTTTCCTGTTGACCTTATGGAAATTTTAGTAACTCTAAACAAGCTTATGTGATTTTGGACACATTTTATTTCTAGACGAGTTCCATTCTAAATGAGATCTTTCACCATTTGAGTTAGGTTTCTTTTTCCTCATTTTGTTACTTACATGCAACGAGGTATATGAG
Source organism: Patagioenas fasciata (assembly GCF_037038585.1). NCBI lineage: Eukaryota > Metazoa > Chordata > Aves > Columbiformes > Columbidae > Patagioenas > Patagioenas fasciata. The sequence continues at coordinate 24,524,736 of NC_092560.1, read as the reverse complement.
AAGAAGGACTTTTTTATCTGACCAGATACTGTTCTGTAAAGAACACAAACAATCTTTGGCTTGGGTAAGGAGGGCTGTAAAAACAGTTTGAATGCTGTTTTTCTTCATCGCTACAAGGACATTGTAGCTACAGCATTTGACACAGAACTTTTAATTTCAGTCTCCATTAAGGTAGTCTAACTAAAATTTTATGCTGTACTGGACTATTAGAAGGCGTGTTTATTTCCTTGTTTGCAAGTGCAAGTAGTGGGAAAGTAATAAACCAAACAGGTTATTATTCGAGTATTTTCTTGCATATGAATAGATTCCAAGAAACATAGACAAGTGTATTTGTCATCATGAAATGAAGGTTTTGTTATTAAGGACTTCAGAATTTGGTGCAAAGTTTGTAAAAGAAAAGCTTACAAAAGTTTATGTGTTTGGTATGAATTAATAATGAATGTGCTTAAAGATCAGTTTAAGCTAAAAGTTTGTTGAATTGTATTATTTCTTGCAAATATGGAAATGTTCAAGCTACATTTGTATATATTCACTTTAACAGATGGAAGAAGAAAACTGAAGCTAAGCCTGAAAGATGAGAACGGTAAATCTTGGGGTTTTCTATACTTACGGCTTTTTCTTTCTTACAGCTAAATCTTTATAAATCTCTAGATGGTAGCTTAAATAATGGTACATCAAAACTGAGGCTAGTTTTTAATTTAAATTCAACTTTTCTTCAGTTTTCTAAAAATGCCATATCTGGTGTTATGATTTTCCCACAGGTGATGTAAAAATTTAGAAATGTTTGTTCCCTTTCACTGAGGTACAAACAACTTGCCTACACAGCTCAGTATACACCTCCATATGCTCACTGGAGTTGTAGTATCCTCAACATGCAGAGAGTTGTTTGGTTTGGAAGGCATCAAGACATTTGTGGTAACAGTCTGTGATACTTTTGGTTCAGGCCACAGGTTTTAATAACAAATAAAATGATACCTCAATTATCTGGAATATTAGATCACTCATAGAGCCACTTTTCATCTTAAGAGTTTGTGACTTTCCTAGACATCCAGGAATTTTTACCTTGCAGAGGGAAGGTAATGGCTAAAAAAGTGCCAGGATGCATAAAACTGGTCTGTACTAAAATTGAGCTGAAAAAAAAAAGCCACAGTATGATAAGAAAGTGCTTAAAACACCTACTTATGTAAATCAGTTTTGTTGCCTGTAAATAAAAGTCTCATAGGTTAATGTATTCTCAGGAGAGAGGCAGTAGTCAGTGTTAGGTATGGTGCTATTTGGTACAGCTGTAATTCCTTTGTGTCCAAGCAGATCCTAACATAGCCTGTTGAGGCCAGGCCCTGAGGCTGCTTAATGTGCTCCAGGAATATGAATGATTCTCTTTCAAAGAGTAAAATTGGAGCAAAACTGTGATGCAGTTGACTGAGTGGCCTGAAGAAATAAAACATAGCAGTTTCTGGACACATAGGCAGCTTTGGGCTTTTCCGAGGACTGGATTCACTTGAGAAGCCACCGTGTTTCTCACAGCTAAAAACAAACAAACAAACCCCCAAAAAACACATCGAGAAGTCACCAGCTTAAAAAATAACTTCTGCAGGTGAAATGACTACTAATGATTGCATGAAGAGGACATAAAGTCACTGATTCCCATATCACCTCAAACTGTAGTGTTTGCGTCTGACCCAGGCTGTCCAAACCACTGCCACTGGCAGATACTACATTTAAAAATTACACTTTCAGAAAAACACTTTTGCCTTTCAGAAATAAGCACTTGCTGTAGTCAAGGGACCTTTCTTATTTTTCACGTGCCGGTATGGAACTTCAGTGGAACTATGCCATGTGCAAATAAACAAAAGTTCAAGGCAAGCAGCAATCTGGAGGACAGCGTTGGTGCGTGTCCAGACATAATTCCAGTGCATGTTGTCTGAGCACAGCGTGGCTTCCCGTGGGTTTTTGTATTACTGTTGTAGATTTTTTTCACTTTATAGGCTCTAGACTCCTTTGCGCACTTACTGAAATGAAGAAATTAAAGGAGAGCTAGCTGCTTGTTGTGGTTTTGTTTTACTTCTTCATTTTAATGACCGAAAATCTTTGTGCAACATGCAGTAAGTCATATGACAGACATTTATATTTCTCAGCATCATATATTTTTAAGAAACACTGGAAAGAACCTTTTTTCCATGATGAGTAGGTAGTTGAAGCATAAAAAGCCACAGATGCTTTACCAGACACCCTTGGAAATGACCCACATGTCCCTGTTTACAGGAACAAGGACTGTTCATGTTATCATTTTAACTTACAGCTCAAGCTGTATCAGCACTGAAGATGTGGGATGTTTGACCTCATCACTGAAGACCCAGTTTCTCACACTTCTATACACATGCATGGATTTTATTGACAAGCATTACTGTGGATGCTATCTGACCAAATTTCACTTTCATTATTTCATTTATATGTTTGATCATCAGTGATAGCTTTGATGTAACAGAAAATTCAGTATTTGGACCACAGATAAGAGAGAGAGAGAATTCTTCGTCCTGAAAAGATTGTAACAGGAGGTCTTTGTAATTAATGACAGTTTTAAGAAACCATTTTAATTTCAGCACAGAAAAGCTTGTGTACAAGGAAGATAGGGCTCGCACTCCTTACTATTGAGTTGTTTAAATCTGGCTATTTATTTGCTTAAAATATTGCAGATTTTAAAAATAATATTATTCCTTTTTCTTTCTTTAAGGAGATGATTTTAACTCTCAGGGTGAGGTTCTATACTTGTCAACTACCAAAGCGTCGAGGGACAGCGGGAGTGTGGGGCTGTGAAAACTCTTCATCTCACATACCATACTTTGCACTTTTTATATCTAGTTTTGGGGACTTCAAAGGAAAGTTACAGCACTTTAGCTTTGGAACGACCAGTGAACTCACGGGGATTTATTGGCACTGCAGCAATGGGAAGCTATGCCTCTTCACCTACCATATTTTGAAGTTACTGAGAATTATGCTGTCATGAAGTGTGGTTTACCATTGTGAAGAGGTTATCTGGGTGCCTTTGATACACTTTACTTTTGGACTTACTGTTACTCAAGGAATTTTTGTTTAAGGATGTCTTTATTAACTGTTCCTGTGTCAGGAATGGATTCAAGTATCTTGTGGGAATTTGAATAAAAGCTGTTCCTGTAATCTTATGTCTAAACAATTGTCTTTCAGATGGAGATGCCATTACATGCCTGTATCTCATTTCCAAACTTTTAAACACCTTATAGTAGAAATTGCCACAAGAACCCATCAGCATAGCAATAAATGAAGATACTTTGTATCACAAAAGCAATAAGAGGCTGAAGTTAAAGGACAGACAGAAAAAAAAGAAAATCCCAACACCAACAGTAGATTAATGTCACAGAATTTTAATGCAAAGTCTATGTAAAACCCCATAAGTAAGTCAGGTGAAAAAAAAAATATGAGCTTTGATACTATGCTACATGACAGTAAGAAGTGTTATGTTCAAACTGATTGCTCAACAGATTTTTCTTTAGGAGGAATTTGAAAGCAAAAGTGAAAATTAAACTCAGCCAGATTTAAACAGTAATTCCAACTTTTCTCAGCGGAAAAGTTAAGTCTTTTCTACACCAAGCACTCCTCTGTTTTACTTCCCATTACTAGAATGCCTTAAAATGCCTCATGCAACTCCTCATATGCTGTGTGTTGGGCATAGGTTCTGTAGTGCCAACTTTGAAAAAAAACAACAAACCACCCAACAGGAAACAACTTTGCATCTCAGATAGTCATCAGATAATGAAGCAAGGGCACTGGGTAGGATTTGTCATATTATTTTCCAAGAGCACTGGCTCTGGCGAGTTGCATTTTTTCCTATGACAGATATAACAAGATTGAAGAAAGGAAACAACTTTTGTCATTATTTTGCTGCTGGAAGATTGCTACCTGTTTCACAAAAAGATGTTGTATCAGTAATGTCAAGGTTTTCTCTATCGCACTTGCTCCGGCTTTAGGTGGGAGCTGCTTCTCCAGTTGCAGCTATTTGCTCCAGCACGAAGTGGACCTACAGTGCTTCGATAAGACCAGAAAGGCAGCATTCCTGGTCTCTTGGGTTTCACCAGGGTAGATGATTTTAAATAGCAGGGCTGCTGCTGATTTCACTTGTGGAAGAGAAAAATGAATCTCTCTCTGTCATCACCTCTACTTTAATATCTGTGTATTGTACCTTTAAATACCCATTTGTAGCCATTGGATTCAGCTGAGGCCAATCTGCTCCAGGTTTGCTATGTCCTTGCTGACATGGCAAATCAGGTAGCTGTCAGAACATCAGAGGCAGCTTCTTGAAGCATCGCGTAGCTTCAGATGCAACAGCAGCTTGTGGACCGTCTCAGCTTGTACAATCTAGCAATGCTTAAGGGTCAGTGCATAAGGTCAAGCAATTTCTCCCCACGTCGAGTTTGTACTCTGCTGGGAACTATCAGCCCCTTCTCTCAGGCAGAGTGAAAAATCTAACCCATTGTAGTGCTCAAAGGACTTCATTTTGCATTTTTCTATTCCTTTTTTCTCCATCATCATGAAATGGAGGTAATTTAAACAGAATTTATATGGATGAACCTAAATAGTACATCACAGACTTTGAAATTAGATTATGGTGATTATCACTGTTCCTCACTGAAATGACAGTCATAATGACATTATTTGAGGCTGCTGAGTAAAAGTTGCCTTGGTGTGGGCAGCACTTCCTGCCCATTTTACAGGCACAGCAAAAATTTCCCTGCTTTCCCTCTTAATGGTCTGTACACTGAAAGGTTTTGCTTGGCATCCCTAGGCAGAGGCAGCTCACCTTTGCACAACAACCCTGCAGCCTACCCGCTCCATTTCATAGGAAAGGAGCAATAGTACTGTTTACTGTCATACCCATAAGAATGCTCAGAAATGCATCTTGAGTCGCAAGTTTCTATTTTGTCCTGGTTTTGTTAAAAACAAGTTTCTCTTTTAGTGAATTTTCCTGTCAGCTAAAGTCTTCTTACTAACTGCACTTTTCTGAAAGCTAGATACATGTTTTGTTAGACATAGCAATGGAATGCAAGGTTGCTAATAAGGATGCACGGTCCTGCGAGAAGGGTGAACTGAAACAGGTGGCTGATACTGACCAACTGAGTATTCCATCCCATTCACGCGATACTTCATATGAAAGTGGGAGATCATGAGGATTTTGTCCCTTTTCCTTATGGCCGACATTAGGAGAGGACCTTGCAAGTTGTCTCTGCGAACTGAGGCCCAGTGACAGACTGAATCCAGCTCCAGTTGGTTGCAGAGTCCAGTCCAGGACTTTGAGTGCCAGCCCCTCATCTGCCAGAGCAGTTGCTGGGATTTTCAAGATTGGTTTTGTCTATTTTGGATTATTTTCTCTATTTTATTAGTAGCATTAGTAAAACTTTTTTAATTTTTTCCAACTCTCCCTCTCTGTTCTTCTCTTGCCTTCCAATTGCCTGTCCTTAGTGGGAAGAGGGGAGAGGGGGGGCTAGTGGGAAACAAGGGGAGGAGAGGGGGTTAACAATACATCTGCCACGGTTTTATTGTCACCCTGCAATCAAACCTTGACAATTTTTATCAGCTACCACTGGATACTTATGAACTGCAATAAAAACAAATCAGGATGATAGTCACATCTTAGTATGTGAAAGTTAGCTTGTCAGCATCTTGATCAGTCTACATGCATCTATGTATTCATGCACGAGTTGTTTTTCTCTGTAAACCACTGAGCATATGATATGTGTGTGATATGATGAGTCTCTGTTCTTTCTGCTTCAGCTGCTGTTTTATACGCTGTTATCTTGAAACAGCTGAAGTAAGAATTTCCAAATATAGATAAACTGCCTGCAAAAATGTTTGAAGGTTTGTTGCTGTTGTTTTGTTGTTCTGTATCCTTTGTAATTATCTGACTTTTATTGTACTCTGATGAAAGCATGTCCTGAAAGTATGGCCACAGATCAATGACTGCCATCTCGTTTGACAAGACATCCTGGTTTTCTTCAGCATGTGCCCTGAAATACAATTTTATAGTCAGTGCACTGTAATATTTCACTCAACTTCAATATTCATATCATATCCATATGATAAAAAGTAGCTGACACAGGTAAGTGCACAGTGCAAACATTGCTAAAAGTTGACTTGAAAGAAACATTAATTGAGTTCAGATGTATTTATTTTTGGCTTTTACATTTACTACTCTTTTTCTGCAGCTGAGGTTTGTTTACTCACAACTCTCTTCCCTTAATGGGCTTTTCCAAGTAAGAAGTGAAATGTCTTTCATGCAAAACCTGTGTGAGAAACCACATTACATAAGGAAATAAAGCAAACCATACGCAGTACAACTTTGAAGAATGGGTTTAAGTGCATTCCTTACACAGATGTGTTTTTCAAGCAGTGGGGCAAGACGATTACATGAGTGTCAGCTGGTGAAGACGGCTTTCTGTGGTGAGGTGTGGAATCTATCAGAAATCTAGAGTTCTAATTGTGATGGAACTGTTGCTAGAAAGGAGATTGCTTTGCTACTGGACGACTGCATTTGTGTACAAAATTCACATTTTTTCAGGTGAGATAATGAACATACTTTCCCCAGAACTAACATAGGCACTTGTCAGCCTCAACAGTGCTCCAGCTTGGCAACAGCTATGCCAAAGCGCTAAGCTGACAAATGGTGAAATAACTCTTTCCACCTTGTATTCACGGAGTAGAAAAGTAAAACATGGCAGAACAAAGAAGCCAGATATCAGTGAAGAGACATTTAAACGCAAGAATGTCCCTGAGAAAGGAGAAGCTTTTGGTGTGAAAATGGAACAGGAGAAGCTCAACAATTTTTATTTCAAGAGGACCCAGGATTTTTATGAGAATAGTGAAGTCAAAAGAAGTACTGTGAGCTTAAAGAGTTTCCTGGTTCATATAATAAGCCATGAACTGCTGTGGGATGCTTCTGTACATCCCTAAAATATTGCAACCCTGGTCTATGGAGCTGTCTCAGATTCATAAGAAAACTGAGGCAGCAAGACAGCTGTAAATTTATTGAGCAAAAGCAACACATTTAGACCTCCATGCAAAGTCTTTGACTTTCTGTGTTTGCTATGCACATAGCTCATGCTCCTAGAGAGCTGTGAAGTAAAATGTAAACCACAGAGTGTAGACCTTGCTGAGATATTGGGGAAGATGTCAGAGATGGGGGCTGCTTCTGGACTAGTCAAATGCTCAAAGCCAGGAGCAGAATCCGATTCACCAAATTTAAGAGATGGAGAATCTGGTCAGTTCCCATGTGAGAGGCTTATTTACATGAGAGTCTAAATTTCACAGAGCTGAACGAAGATTAGTATATGCTGTGAATCAGAACTACTTCTGCCTCCCCATAGATTCTGCTGTTTACAGAGTTATAAGAGTTGCAGAAGAGACCACTGGATCAGTTATTTTAATTGCCCCTGTGTTACAGTTTATGAAGGATTGTTCAGATTCTTTATAACCTCTATGAAGTTCTTCACTTTTCTCAAACTGAAATTGTGCATGACCGTTGCTGTAGGAGAACAGAAGGTCAGAGCCCCAGTCACCTCCACTGGCAGGAAAGTGGTTGGCTGAAGTATCCCCAGGATCTGTTATGCTGGAAGCCAAACTGTGCACTGGGACAACTTAATGTTCTTCGTGCATCCAGGTGACTGGCTACAGTTTGAAACATGGAGATTTAGTAGCATGTCTTGTCTGACAGAAGAACTGCTAATGGGCAGAAGCTGAAAGCTTATTGACTCAAATATGGAAAGCTATGAAGAATAATGGGAAGTGATTAGCAAAATTAACTGGGCAGATGGGCTCACAGTCCCATGTAGAGAAAGCCAAGGATTTCCTCAAGTTAAGGGTCAACAGCCTATGCATCTTCTTTGTGCCGGCTCTTGATCTAAGTCATGCATCCTTTACTGATTAGCATATTTTCAGCTTCATTCTTTAGTTGATGTGTCTCATGTATCCTGTCAGTTACAGTAGCACAACTGCATATATAACTTAGCTCCAGTTCTGGGCTACATGTGCAACTTGCTTCTGGATTTATTATTTCAAAGCAAGATCCAAACTGAGATAATTAAGCTTCCTGTTTCCAAGCCTGCATAGGTGTCCTTTTTACCATTGCCCTTCGTAGCACATGAATACTCCTTGGGTTTTGACTGACTGCGTAAGACGGAAGACAGGATTGCTGTTAATAAAAATATCTTGCTTAGGTTATTGGAGGAATAGTCCACCAGGATGCAAAGGAGTTGTTTAAAAGACAATAGCAGCATAGAAACAAAGGTATAAAGTGGCTCTGCGCTAAATGCAGTGTAGAAATTAGGCTTCTCGAGAGTAGTTAGGCTCAGAAGAAGCTTTTCAGTGAAAGCAGCAGAGCAAAACCCAAACTTGTTTACAGCTAGAGCTCAATAAGTTTATGAAAAGGATTGTATGAGTGGGGTCTTGTGACACTGGAGTCCTGGAAATGGTTATTAATGAGGCCTTCTCCAATTCTGTGCTCCTATCTTGAAAGATCCCACAAACCCTTTCCACCACATGCTGAGGTCTATACCTGTGAGGACACCAGCTTTCCTGGAGTTATAACTTTTGAGACACTGTTTCCCACTCAGTAAGTGTTGCCTGTATTAATTTTTCTTCATAACTCCCTTTAATAAACACAAGTAACAAGCTGCATTTATCCACTAATTAGTGGATTGCTTTGGCCTATAAACAAAAAAAAAACTCTGTTATGATTAAAAACTTTTGCCTCTGGTGTCTGGCCAGACACTTGTTCAAATCTGTATTTTTCCGAGGAGAACAAGAACACGTGCATGGCTTTGATATATATTGAAACCCTACTTGCCATGAGAAACAGCTCTTATCTTGCAGTGTCATGAAGTAAATGCCCTAGCAAAGCAGCTTGCTGCTGCTTTAGAAACCAGAAGCCTCACAGCAGGAATAAGGAACAAAGTAAACAATTCTTCAGCCCTGTGTGGCAACTGCTGTGAGCCAGTCCCTCTCATGTGTAGGTAGATGCTCAGGCTTGCTCCTTGCCAGCCTTTCGCTTCTCAGCTGTCTGACGGTGGCTGTGCTCGTACGGAGGAGAGGTTGCATGAAGGAGAGTGTGTTGTATGGCTCATGTGGAGGACTGCTGCTGCCGGGCCTCCTGCTCCCATTCTGCAGGCATGGGCCAGCTAATGTGCATGTATGTGCCATTTGCAGGCCCAATGTGGTGCAGCTCTTCACAGAACTGGGCTTTGTGCCGTTAAGACATGATCTATGAAGAGCATCTACAAGAGCGTTTGAAATAAATCATACTAGACAGTCTGTGGCGACACAGCATCAGGGCAAAAGTGGTTTAAATCCCCTCCTTGTGAGTATGAATGTCCCTTTTAAATTGCTAATTAAATCCAAAAAGCCACAGGCAGCTAAGAGAAACAAAATGCAATAAGTTAGAGAATCCAGCTTCCACTTTCAGCTTAATTCTTTGATTTTTTTTTCACTTTGGTATATTTAAGTTGAACTTTTCTTTTTATTAGTATTTTGACAGGATACAGTGTCTTTCCAAAATCTCTTTTGTTCAAGAAAAGAGAAGTTTCTCCTCTGGCTTTTGGAAGGCTGGGACAACAGGATAAGGTTGTGCTTGCTTTCTTCCGAAAACTGGGAACTGGATATGTCAGTGCTGCGAACTGCTTTGTATAAGCAGATGTGATATATTTACAGAAGCCCACTGAAGTATGCCAGACTGTACTGCAGCAAATATACAAGAATGCAGGGACCTGCTTTAATGAGGTGTCTGCCTTCAGGCCATACACCCTGGAGTCACAGTACCACATTTATTTGAACTCCTAACTTTGGGAAACAGTTGCTGCTAAAAGCAGCAGCAAAACAGCCTACTACACTCCTGAAAAAAGTAGGAGTAAGTGCATTGAAAACACAAACAGATGCTCCTCAAAAGAACAAAGTGGGCTGTTTTGGCCGCATTTTCTATCCTGAGTATAAGGATACTCAAGACTCAAGGCTCAAGGTAAGGACTACTTTTTTGTACTGAATTTTTCTGGTTGTCATCTGATCTGTTTTGTAAGAAGCAGAGAATTTCCTGAGAAAGGGATTTAATTAGCTGACTTCATGGTTTTGTAAGTTACTGAAGTACCAACACAGTATCTTGTATCCCAGAATCTCAAAGTATTATCCAAGTATGTGTAAACAATATAATACTATTTCGCTGATAGAGAAGGCAACCATGTAACTTAATAAAAACAGACTGAAGGGCATCACAGGAATAAAAGCCACATCTCTTAAGGTTTCACTATCATCCACATATAACTAGTTTTACTCTCCTTGCAGGGCAAACTAAGTGTCAGTAGAGCTGCAAGAGCAGGGCTGTCCCATGAGGGGCTGTGAACCAGGAGGGGAGGGCAACCTCAGCACCATGCCCTCCCCAGCAGGGCACAACCCTCTGGTGCCTAAGTATGACCAGGGCTGGTGACATGACCTCTCAACAACCCCTCACCAGCCAAGGTGACAACTCAGGTCCATGTCCCACCCAGGGGACCTGTTCAGGTGCAGCCCGCCAGTCCTGCAGACAGTGCAATCTACAGCACAGGCCCACGGTCCAGTCAAGGAAAGCAGTTAGTCAGGATGGCAGGGGACAGTGCTGGGCACAAACCTACCTAAAGCTCAGCTCAGGTGAGGCTTGGGTGCCTTGGCACGAGCTTAAAGTGAGCTCCTGGGCCCACGGGCAGAGGGTGCATTGGTGGGGTCACCAATGAGGCTGGCCAGGGCGGCTAAAACCTACTGTTGCGCATAGTCCTCTGGCAATGAGGAGTCTATTACCTTATGTAAAACATTCCATCTTCATTATGACTAGTTTTAATAGCAATCACCTTTGTACAGGTGCAGGACATCTCCCATGACCCTTATTCTTAGAGCAGTCACTTCTGCAGTATCTAAGCTCCTTCTTCTTTAACGGTCATGTTTAACTATAGCCCTGCATGTTTCTATTTTTAAATATTGGAGGGGGTTTTTGCAATAGGGAAGCATAGCTGCCTAGAGTTATTATATTCATACTTGAATATTAACTGTCTGTTAAAAAAATTAAAAGTCCATTAACTTCTAGTTGCTCCTCATTGCACAGAAGCACAATTCTTTCCTTAGGAAAGCAGAAACAGTCTGAGCTCCAAGTAGAGATTTGGAAAACTCTGAGCAGAAATACAGCCAACTTGATCCCTGTATGCATTCAAATGAACTTTTCTCCCTGGAAATATGAAAGTAATCACGAAACAAAAGTTGTCTAAGCTTCTTTATGGTTAAACTCTGCTGACCTGACCACAATGCTGCTAACAGGTCTTATCTCAAGTTAGAACGATTGGTTACATGCTTTAGCAACCTATGAACTTCTCTCTTTTTCAAAGCAAACTTGGTTAAATTTAACAAGATGCCATTTCACAGCAGCTTCTAACAGCTACGCGGCATGACTTTGCAAATTTGCTACTTCTCACTATGCAGCAGACCAGGAGATCGGTAGGGCTGATAACACCATAGGAAGTGGTGGAGACCTTCCTTGCACTAGTTCTGCCTTTACTGAACAACGGTGCTCAAACGCTTTTTAATTTAAAGAGAGCATTATACAAGGTATCATAGTATGAAGTCAAGTGATTTTCAGTTGAATAAATCATCAGCTCAAGTACTACAGAAAGACCTGATAGCAAACAGCTTAATCACAGAATACTAGGTTGGAAGGGACCATAATGGAGATTTATGAACACGATCACAGAATAAGATCCCATCATTTACAGAAAAAAAACCAAAAAACACCATGGCAATATGCAAGAACAAAGCAAGTACTATTAAAAAAAGAAAATGACAGATGGTAACTATGATACTTTCCTCCTCACAAACCAGGGAATAAGCTTCTAAAAATCTGCAGCATGTTTTACTAAGCAGCCCTGGGGATGTGAAAAGAGTTTCATAGCTAAGCAAACTCTATTGCTATTTAGGTTTTTAACCCCTGCCCTGGCTATTGGGCACATAACCCTAGCATATGGTGTGTCTCAAACAGGAACAGGATTTTGATGGGGTCTCTAATCTGGAATTTGTTACCAAATTATTGAAGGTTTCTCTGTGTGCTAGAAAAATGTGGGTTTTTTTTATTTTATTTATTTATTTGCTTTCTGGTTCCTCTCCTCTCCACCTTCCTCCTCTGCATATTTCATATTTCATATTTGTCTTGAGTAATATGTGCCAACAGCCACAGAAAAGGGAGAAAGAAAAACCACAACACATTTGTTAACATTTTTACCTACATAACTAACACCGAGTCACAATACCACTGTCTGGTTGATGTCTCAAATAATCCCTTTTTGCTGGTAAGTCTCCAAAGGCTTTATTTGACAAACATAGAGATCTGAATATTTCATGCTATAATATTTGGTGTCATTTCAAGTCAGACTCTATAATCAGACAAGCTGGTGCCTGAGCACTGTGCCCTGTCCACGGGTGCTGGGTGTGTGTGAGGGCTGTTTCTGGATGCCATGAGAACAGCCAGAGTTGCTTTTCATAGGAAACATTGAGGGAAAATTGCATCACCACTGTGAGATCTGTTCTTCTTTATTCTTCTCTTTTAAAAAAATCATTTGCTATGCAATAGCAGCACATATGCATTTTGTAATAAAGAGACTCAGAATCCAGCTCTAGTGTTCTCACAATTTTAATGACACCTAGCCCTTGTCAAACAGGTGTAACAGTGGTACTTTTCATTGCTATTGACACGAGGGAGGTTTGTATTTTAGCTGCTCTTCACATGTTGAAACACCAGAATACTAAGTGGCTGTACCTGCTTCATCAATAATGAAATTATAACGACCAGTTCTTGGTGCAAAATCCTGTACTTCTGCACCTCTTGTATTCTTCTACTGGTAGAAGTCCAGTTTTCAGCTCCTTAATTCAGATTTTCACACCACATTTGGAAGCTTCTCTTCAGATCTTTACAGCCACATTTGCAACATAGCACAGGACTCTGCCTGTAACATTGGCATTTCACTTTGCTGTCTCTGCAAGAGGCGTATTATTTTGAAATTCAGTTCCTAGTGCGAGTATGAAGAAAGGAGGGGTGAAATGTCAATATTTCAAGGACTGTATTAAAACTTAGGGAAGAGGATCACAAGACAGAAGTCTCATATGGCCAAGAATGTCACATGATTCAAGACTTGTGCACACGAACAAGCATTTATTTTAAATCTAGCTTTTCTCCAGATTTTGCTGAGCAAGAGCATATCTGGTTTTCCCATGTACACACGGAGCTGAATCTTGCTCTTGCAAGACCCTTTATGTTCAACAGAAGCTGCAAAAATGGAACATTTTCAAGGACTAGATCTATACATTTAATTTTCCTGCTGACTTCAGTTATGTATGTCCTATGCCTGCTCACAAGCCTTGCAAGCTTGTAATTTTTTCCAGCTGGAAAAGCAAAGATTGCAAGAGCAGTTTTGCCTGTGTGCCTTCCACAAGCTCTCAGATATCTATCAGAGGAATTAAACAGAAAATTAAATTTTGCAAATCCATCTCTTGAAAACGAATTTGTAATTGGTGAATCACTGAGGTTCTCTTTTTCATTTCAATTGAGATTGATTAGAGTTCTATCTGTTTGGACATGGTTCCTGGATAAAATGGATACTCTGTCAAAGAACACAAATATGCTGTTTTGAAATGTGTCGTCTGAATAAAAGCTGAAGGAGCATCATTGGATACTGCAGATGAAGCATGAGAGTTTTGCCTCATTTAATGTTTGGGACTGCTCAAATGGAGGTGACACAGAATTGGCAGTGATTTTGATTCTGGGCATGATGATTTTTATCCCTTATGCAGTCTTTTTTGTGCTCTTCAAGAAATGGTACTCGCCGATCCATTGATTTCGGAAAAAATAATAACATGGGAAGAAAATGTGTTTGCAATGTAACAGCCTACTCAAGTGGACCCATTGACTTCCTCCTTCTGTTTACTCGGTGCCTATCCAGAGGCCAGCTTAATTGGATACTCCCTAGGTCCTACACTGGAAGGGGCAATGAACACAAGATACTTATTCATACTGTCAGTTTTGATAGATTTGGCAATGTTTTCCCCTCATCTCTTCTTTCTGTGATTCCCACATAAACACAAACTGTACTCACATAAGCACAGACATGCAGGTAACCAGATCCAGTTCCTCCTCTGGTTGATTGGTCTTGCGGGTCAATAGTAAAATACATGCATACCCTCACTCACACATCTTGCATGTATGTTCACATTTGCAGTCCTTTTCAGGTCACATACAATCATTTTCCACACTCTGTTCACTGAGCTTAGCCCTGGGTCAGATCCTAGACAGCAGCCTGCAATCATGAGGCTTTTGATCATTCTTCTTGCCCCTGCTGCTCCTTTTTGACATGAAAGCACGAGAGTAGCCAACCATTTTCAAGTGACAAGAACACCTTGAACTTACACACTGGTAAAATAACATTCTCATTGCTATCAGTAAAGCAATATTGAGCTGGCATTTGTTAGGGCAAAACATCAATGACTAAAGAAGTGTTTAAGGGTTAACATTGTATCCCTGGTTTAGGAGTGCATTGCAGACATGCTCACTAATTTTCAACATGTGAATAAAACCTCTCGTCTTTACAGTAGGGCACAACAGAAGTGCTAAGATGTTTAATGCATTTAAGTACCACTGAAGCCAATGTGAGTCACAGAGGCACTAAAAGCACATGCTTGCTAAACTGGTGCCTTCTGACTAAGCTTCTGTCCTCTAGCAGGCATGCACATTTTCAGTCACAGAGGTAATTTCAACATATTTGGGGTTGGCCAGCAGTTTTCATTGACCGACAGAAGTAAACAGAAAAATAACTCTCAATATGGAAGTATAGTATTCTTAAAAAAAAACCCTAGTAATTATTCTTAATAAGACTGTAAATATGCCAGTCACACTGAGAGTTGTGCTTCCCAGGATTGTTTAAGAACAATTGGTGCTATGTTTCACCATATGATTGATTGCAAAAAGATGAGTAATAGAAACATTTCTGCCTCAGTATGTCTTTATTTTGCATTAATTGTCCTTTATTTACTATAAGTATTAAGCAAAGTCATAAAGCAGCATCCAAGCTGCAAAACTGGCATCCAATGATAAATAACATGCTTAACAAAACAAGTAGGCATTGGTGTATGGAATTGTATTGTGTTCTGCCAGCATTCCAACCTGCTTGTTTCCCACTTGTTTTGTGGGTACGGCCTAAAAAGCTGAAATGCTTCTCCTTTTTTTTATTAAGCTCATGTCACTGGAAACAAGTGTTTTGATTACATTTAGAAAAATGTCTAATTAACTCTATCAAGGAACTGCTGAAATGTTGGCATGGTTCAGTGACTGAAAATGTGACCACTTGAGCGTAGCCTAGGAGCAGAAATTCATATAGCACTTCCCCTTTTATTTTGCTGTTTTGATGCTATCTAATTTACAGCTCCAGAAGAACAAGCTCTATAGCTCCACACAGTGTTTATTTACAAAGGTCAAACCTCTAAACAGGCCATAGGATACTTAACCAGAAATTCTTCTTAATGTGGGCAAAGTCAAACAACTCTAGGTAATTTTTCTAATGCATTAATCTTTAACGGGTTTATTTCTCTGATAGATGATTTAATATCTATGAGGTCCACCTGAGACTATAACTGACAGTATTCTTGTGTGTATATATTACCAGCTCCTCCTGATACTGCAGCTTTTGCCCCTTTTGATCTTCAGTTGAAGTGCAAGCTGCTGCATAACAACTTGGAATCTGTCTCCTTAACTAATTTACTCACATAACAGTTCAGTGAGGCACATATTATTCACAAGATTTTTAACAACAAAGACTTAGGTGACTTCCTAGAGACCACACAGATGTCCCTGCATGGTCTCAGAGCAGAAGTTAGAACTCTTGGCATTTAATTGTCCTCACTGCTCTGAGCCTCCTGAATGGAAAACATATTCTGTTTGATGTGCAGGTGATAGGCATGAAGAAGAGCAATTTACTCATCAATAGAGTAATGAAAAGGCTCTACTTTAGGCTGATGATACCCTTGCATTGAATGGGTTATCATTTATTCAGTGATGATTTGGGATGAGCGATCAGTTTTAATTTACCTAAAGATAAATGCTCTGCAACCGGAAGATAATTTTAAGTTTGCAATAGACCATTAACAAATACAAAACCAAACCAAAACCAGAGTTTGAACATAATTTATTTTACATTGCACTTGAACAGAAAACAGCTCAAAAAACACTCTGACAGTGTCAATTTCAGTTTTACCTGCACCTGTATTTTAGGGATGCTGGGACGGGTCTACATCAGTATCAGTTTGGCTGAATCTGACACAAGGCACTTACAAAAAAGATGTTTTTCAGTGTAGTCACTGATCACAAAAAACTAAAACCCGATCACCTGTTTCTTTAAGACACAGCCAGGTCAGCATAGTCAGAAACAAGCTAAGGGGAAGAGAAATGAGAACTGGAATTTCAGTTGCCCAAGATGCCGAATGGTTGTAACACACAAACTGACAGGAAACCAGCCTCTTGAAACAAGTGTGTAATTTTTTGCATAGCACTTTGTGGATATTCACTTGCAGCACTCTGTGTTTGCTTCCAAGCATCTTGGGAATAAATTCCAAAGTTCAGATGATGAACTGCTAGCAAAAAAAATAAGAAGAAATAGCTGAATCAGTATAAACAAGTAATCAAAATAGAGTGGAGTTGCTACAGCTCTCTTTGCTTACCAAATAAAAGCCTGCAGAGAGCATTGCTAATGCTACAGGCATCTTAATACCCTGCCAGCGATTACTTAATATGTATGCATCTCAGTCCAGACAAGTGCCTACAATGAAGAGACACACAAGAAAAAATTAAAAATAATATCAACTAATCATATACAAGAAAATCCCCCTGTTCTCTTATTTTCTTTCACCTTGTCCCTTGTATCCTGCTTAAGAAGGTGCTTGCAAATTTGTTTTGCATCTTGACACCTGTAAGTCATGACCCTGCTTCTTGGATAGAGGTGGTGTCCCATGCTGCAGATGATATCCAACAGCCTACCAGGTCAGATTCCCATCCCCAACACATGTGTTCTCCTTTACTGTTCATCTTCAGACTGAAAACATTCTTCTTGAAATTCAATAGCATAGTCAGGGCACGATTTATTACAGATAACATGTGTGGTAACATCTACCAATATAGCATATATAGCACTACAATTCAAGTGCACTTGCGTGAGTTTCGGATCATACAACACAGCAAATGTTCGCAGAATTCCAGAAACACCTCGTAAAACCAATGATTTAAACGTATAAGATATGACAAGTCTAGGTCATCCTATTTACCAATGCTTCCACAGACAAGAACTCCTATATCTCTATCCATTTTGTCTGCAATGCCATATCCATGTTAATACACTGTAACTGCACTGTGCACCTTGTATTTCAGGTAGGGGGTGTTACCTGGTAAAAACACACAGCCATCACCCCAAAAAAGTTTAATTCAATTCTTCCCATGCATGGCAGCTTGCATGGTTCTTTGGACAGTTTGTTTACAGTGATACAGCTTTTTACTGATCAGAGGTGATCCAATCCAATTAAATGATCTGCAGTTCATAATGTTGGTGCTTTCCTTAAGAGGCTGCATTTTGTGTTCCAGAATCTGAAAGAATAAACATTTCCTAAAGCCACGACTTAAAAAATTATCCATGATTCTGAACATTTAATCCTCCTAGTATCAAATACCAAATACCTTCAAGGAATGCAATTCTCTAGACATGTTCAGAAACCACAATGGCTTTTGGCAAAACAATTGTGTTCACAAAGCAAATACTTCAGTGGCATGCTACTCATGAAACTAAGAGCATATTCATCAGTCACTGAAACCCAGATAATGAAGTCTGAAAGAAGGTAATGTATTTCTAAGCATATTTTCACTGACGTAGAAGAGAAAATTTTTTAAAAAATAACTTCCTACTGAATTTATAGAATTATGAAAACCAAACTAAAAGTCCTGTGTTGTTTCTACATGGATTTTATTCCAAAGAACCCAAATCTGCAAATGTTGTGGCAGTATGTTAAATCTGACAGCCCATGGTTTTGGCACATTTATTTATTGATGCTGACAATGATTAATCCATTAAGTGATATGAGTTGCTTTCAGAACTTCCAAATTTTTTTCTCCCTTAATATTTGACTTTATATATTGTATATGGCTGTTAATGCATGGGTAAGAGCTCTGCTTTGATTTCCCTATTTTCTCAGAGAGAAGTAAACATTAAAAAGTCTTTTGGGATCAAATTTATTTGATTTCAAACCTAACTAAACCATAACTATGACCACATATATTTCCACTCCAAAATTCACTAGCAAATTTAATAATTTAATTGTAAATTTTAGGTTTGGGTTCTTGAATGCTTGGTGATAGCCACATCTGAATAATATACACATTTCCAAAATTCAGAATAAAAATGTGTCTTTTGTTCAGTCCAGCCACTGAAAAAAACCCCAACAAACGTTATTACAAAACCTTATTGCAAAACACAGGAAACTGAGTTCTAACATTACTAGTTCATACTGCTGGTTAGTTACATAATTTGTCCAGAGAGGCGCTGAAAACAGTACTGTCTGACTTGCATGAAAAGACATACCACTATAAAAAGGGTGAAACTTATATGCTATCAAATGGTAAATGACATTGCCAAATGATTTTGTGACCATTTATGAATAAATGACTACTAGGAAAAATGGGTGCAATGCATCCAATTAATTTTATTACTTGCACTTTCTTTGCTCACTATTATTTATTCTATTCAACCATAGCTAGGTATATAAATAAAAAGTAATTTGACAGAAAGTGAGTAAAAATCTATCAAATTAATCCAAAAGAACTGTACTGGTCTATTCCAGGATGATTGTTTTGAGTGGTATAATGATGGAGCGTAATAAATAAGTATTGTCCCAGTATTTTAGGTTATGACCTTACTTTACATAAGCACCTATTGCTGACTTTGATTTTGCAGTAACAATATAATACACTGTTCTTCCCCTTCTTCCTAACAGTCTCTTCACAGGAATACTCTTTCCATCTCTCTTGACTGAATTCAGAAAATGCCTCCAATAATCAGTGTGATTTTTCTCTGTACTTTATTAAATCTCATGGCTTTGCAGCTGAGTAACCACTGTTCTCATTTTTTCTTCTTTTCCTTTTAAAATATGTAAGATTTTGGTGCGGTCTTATAGCAAATAACTTCCCTTTTACTGCTATGGTTTCTTTTTTGATTCTGGTATTAATATATTGACTTTTCTTTAGATTTGATCTTTAAGGATGTTAAAAACCATTATAACTCACTCTCTGAAATAATCCCTGTAGATGGTCTATAGGAAAATTAATTCAATATGGATCTGTTTCCAATGAAAAAGTCAATTTTTGGTGGCTCAAAGGATGACTAATAAAACAGGGAATTAAAGTAACAGGCTAATCTATGGCAATGTTCACATTTCAGCAGCAGAAATCTGCAATGTAAAGGAGTAATTTGTTCCACAGTTTTAAGAATTTTAGATGGTTTAATAAAGATATTTTGATGTACATAGCACAGATGCTCACATATTGTCACACACTTTCTGCAGCTTATATGACATAATGCCTGCATCTTAAAACAGCCTGGCAAAAACTTCATGTGATTAACTATTACCATGTCTCACTAAAAGTTTTTCTGTACTTCTTTTTTTGTTTTTTTAACCTTTGAGCTGTTGTTCGCAGTGATAACAGTGGGAGGAAGGGACATTTTTAAAAACGTCACACACAAGGACTGACCTTTCATAATTATTCATGCAACAGCTGCAGACAGAACATTAGGTGAGAGCAAGCTGCACAGCCTCAATGAAAATTCACGGCTATAGCTGCAAATCAACAGCAGGAGTCTCACAGTGGCAACTGTGCAGAATACTTACCCTCCTGCAACATTCTCATCCCAGATCTACTTTTGCCACCAGCAGTTTACTCTCCTTGCTTTCACTAGCTTGCAAATATTGAGATTTATGTATCTGGGCTTATGATATTTCAATCCCTTTGGATGTTCCCACAGGTCTGCTCGAGCAGCTCTTCCTTTTCAGGACACAGCTATCCCATGAGTGCCGTTCCCAAAACAACACAACTGTCGCTGAGTAAGCAGCTGCAAGCAAGTCTTATCTTCAGTTAGGTGAACTTGATGATAACTGACAACTGGACTTTTGTGCATAAAGGGCTTTCACAACTCTGTCAAGCTTTGTTATCTCAGTCCTACTGCTATATCCTGTAATTGCGCCTTGGTAGCCACTGCCAGATCTGCTCAAGAAACTTTCATGAGCTTGGTCCTCTGCGTGCATTTCATTTCTACAAAACTTTTGCATCCCAGGGTACTCTGAGTTGCATTCCCATACCACAACACTAAAAAAAATGTGCTTATGTTTTTGTACTCAAGTACAAACAGTCTATGATTTTTAAAAAGTCTACTATCATCAAATTACCATTCCAGGCATCTAAATATGTTCTTGATTCAGCCCACAAAAATGTACCAAAATGACATAGTTTAGATAATATTAATATCACTGATGCGAGGATTTTGATAGTCATGCTTTTAACAAACCCCTGCGCCATAATTATTTCTAATTTCAATTATGTGCCTCATGCCTTTCCAGAGAGAAAGCAACAATCACAGCAATGCAAACATTACAACGACTTCATCCTCTTTACTTTTTGCACAGTGTAGTCACAACAAAATCATACAATGTAGTTGCTATTAACAGCAGTAGCTGTTTTCTTCATTAATACTACTCT
Organism: Patagioenas fasciata; assembly: GCF_037038585.1. Classification (NCBI taxonomy): domain Eukaryota; kingdom Metazoa; phylum Chordata; class Aves; order Columbiformes; family Columbidae; genus Patagioenas; species Patagioenas fasciata. The sequence goes on along the minus strand of NC_092560.1, from coordinate 24,503,876 downwards.
CAGCACACAGTCTGGCATTGTTCCACAGGAACAGCATGAGTTGGAAGCGAGTTTGCCTCTTATATGCACATGTGTCAGGATGCTGCAGCATTAACTAAGGAAGCTACAAATAAGTATGAAAGACACACAGGCCCCTTACTGTTTCATGGATTTTCTTTGAGAAATTTCTCTGTACTTTCAGCAAGTAAGATGAACTTGGAAAAACAAAATTAATCAAAAAAGATGATTCTAAAAGTCATACCTATTCTTCAGGATTTATTTTGCGGTATTTATTTTGTAATGCCAGGAATATAAGGGGAGCTAATGAATGAGATGCTGCTACAATCCTGAATATTATTTCAACTTCCTGATACAGAAGGCTATCAAAAAAGCAGGCCAAAAAGGGTTCAGAAAAGAGACTATAGCAAGGAAGGTGTTTGTAGCAGCAGCACTGACTGGCATCTGACAGCAGGGAATTTGATGGTAACACATTTCCAAGTTGCCCACTTAAAAGTCAAGGGTATGCACTATCTTGGCATTTTGCCTTTTTACCGTGTTTTTTTTTTGTTTGTTTGTTTTTTTTTTTTGTTTTTTTTTTTTTTGTTGTTTTTTTTGTTTGTTTTTTGGGTTTTTTTTGAGGTATATTATGGTTTTGCCTGGATTCTAACATATGCATTCTTATAACTCACTTCTTTTTCTGTGTTTGTGTTCAGATGAAGTATTTCAGCTGGAACGTGGTATTCATATGGTAACAACAATTTAATCCCACAGAGACGCCAGGAGAGAGCAGGCTTTTGGTGTTGGGACAATGTTCTTCCATGGGAACTGGGTAATTTGCAAGTAGTGAGATCTGTTTCGTGACTGCCCAGTCCAGAAGAACTCCTTTAACAAGCAATGCTGTGGGACTGGTTCAAGTCAACTTCCAAAAGAAAGCTTTTTCTTTCCAACACAGGTACTGCCCTTGCAGCAGTGTGGACATCTGCCCTTAGTTGTCTTCCATCTCCTTTTATTTTCCAATTACAAGAGGAGGCTAACAAGCCTCACTCACTACATCTGAAGTCACAGCTTTAGTTTCTACTTTTCATCCTTCACACTACATGGTCCCACGCTCTTTTAAAGTGTGAATAAATCCATTTCGGCAAACCGTGGTAACAATGGTAACAAGATTAAGGAACAGGTTTTGGATTAAAAATAACATAGGAAAAAAAAAAGTTGCTTTTTTTTTTTAGATTAATCAGATCCCTGATCCAACTCATCACTTGAAAGAAATGTTTGTTCCAGTGCCTGGCAGAGGCCTGACGCCAAAACCACGGTGCTGCACCTGCACCGCTCCCTAGCCCTGTGCCCGTGTGTCCCCAAAACGCGGCCTCGGCAGCAACGGCCCCGCTACCGACTCACAGGTCTTTCACGCCTGGACTCGTGCTCCTCCCCCACGGCAGCCCTCCCCGGCACCCCTTGTCACCAAACCACTTCTGCACCTTTTAAGTGGCAGGCTGGACGCGAGAGGGACCTGCTCCGTGCAAAGGCTCCGGGAAGCCCGAGCCTCCCCAGGCTGCGACGTGTCAGCAGCCCGACCGCCACCGCCGTGAGCCAGAGCGGCTTTTACCCCACCGCGGACACGTCCCGTGACGGGAGGCCCGCAGCGGGACCGCGCACATCCCCGGCAGCCACAGCCCGCCCCTGGCACCAACCGCCCCACGCGCACCCCCCCGCAGACGCCCAGGTGCAGGCGGTGCCTCTGCGCGCCTGCGCAGAACGCCCCTCGCGCTACTGCTGTCCGCCCCTCGTTCCCCCCGCCCCGCCTCCGCGCGCACGCGCTCCCACCGCTCATTCCCGCCCCGCCTTCGGCGCTGGCACGCGCCTGTTCGCCCGGAACCTTGACACGGAGTCTCTCTGGGCCGGGAGCATCACACACCTCTGACGTCACTTCCGCGCGGTCCCACTGCCAGGGCCAATGAGCGCCTCCGCGCGCGGCCCCGCCCCGCCCTCCCCCTCTCTCCACCCTCCCCCTCTCTCCGCCCTCCCCCCTCTCTCCGCCGCGGGGCCGCCGTCGCGCTCGGTGCCGCGGTGTTCGGGCGCCGGAGCGGAGCAGGAGGGAGATGGCGGCCGGGGCCTCGGCGGCGGCGACGACAGCGACACAGAGTGTGGGCGGGCGAGGCACCCGCAGGAGGGAGGAACCGCCGCTGCAGCCGCCGCAGCTCCCGCGAGCCCGCTCGGAGCAGTGACCGGCCGTCTCCCCCGCCGCCTCCCCCAGGCCGCGGCCCACTCGGCTCTCGCCCCTCCCCGGACTCTCCTCCCCTCGGCGGCTGCAGCGCTCCCTGCCCCCACGCCCGCGCGAGAGCACCGGCGGCAGCGGTGGTTGGGGGCGACGGCCTGTTGCCCCGGCGGCGAGGAGGCCTTGGCCGGCCCCCTCTCGGGCGGTGACGGTGAGCACAGGGGTCCCGCCGCTGTGCTGGGGATTATGCATGGTCGGCCCCGGGCCGTTGGTCAGAGCCCTTCGTCCGGAGGCCGTCGAGCAGGCAGCGAGCCCTCCTGCATCTGTCCTTCGGCTGATGTCCCCGCCGCCCCCCCGCCTAGGCTAGAGTGAGCTGAGAGCCCGCTGTTCGGGAAGGGAAATCTACAGCCATGTATTTTCTCAGCGGCTGGCCCAAGAGACTGTTGTGTCCTCTGGAGTCCCTGGAGCAACCTCTTCACATCCAGACGGATCCCCAGAGAGTTTTCTTCGCGGTGTTATCCCCATCTCAGCTAAGCGTCTGGTACTGCAGAGTGAGTATCTGACCTGTTAGCCCTCAGACCCAGCTCTTGCAGCTGAAAAGCCCTCTCATCTGCAAAATATTTTATTTTCGTTCCTGTTCCAGAAAGGGTTGTGAAACTTGACACCAAGTCTTACAGAATACACCATCGTTTTTGAATCAGAGGAATTAAGCCACAATGTTTAGTGGTAGCAATATAGCGTTAAGAAAATAAGTAAAATCAATGTTCTTGGAGTTAACACCTGTTATTCCTGAAAACGAGACTTTTAACCAACTTTATTTTTCGGTTTGGCATTATATAGCACATAAGCTTAAGAATATTTTTGGAAATGCTTTTTTTTTGCAAATATGCTTTGTGTTTTCTGCCTTAATGTGTCGTGTGTTTTATATAAAAGAACATATGAATGTAAGAGATATGAAACTTTTTAAACATGGGACAGACTGTGACATTCTGTGTAACACAATATAACACAGAAGTTTGCGAACTTTTCTTTTTGTGAAAAGTTTAAAGGGTTTGTGGTGCTGCACGGAAGAATTGTCATGGCTTTTCCGTGGAAGCTGCTACTCTAGCAACAACCAGTTTGACAGTGTTTGAATAACTGACATTAAATGCTTTGCTTTTAATTCACTTTGAATTAGCATGGTAACAAAAATGCTGTTTGTTAGTTTGATTTATGCAGTCAATGACACAGTTGTGATATTGACTTTACATTTTGATGCTGGATCCTCTTAAATGCTGCCTAGATTAGATCCTAAATCTGTCTAAAAATATCTCCAACTCCAGATAATTTATAGAGTTCATCTCAAATTACAGGAGAAAACTAACAGTCCGGTTTTAGAAAGACGATACTGTAAGGTATCGAATGACAGTCATACCCTTAAAATCTTGTTGTGTGGAGATTTCATCACTTTGCCTTATGTTGTGCTCTGCATGGCTGTTAATTATTTCCTGGGCTGGGTGCTGATGCTGTTTTTTTGTCCAGTTAGGACATCCTAGCCCAGTAACTATGCTGTGTGAACATCATCACATGGCCTCTGTTTTCTTAGGTTTGTGGCACATAGTATAGATAAAGCTTGCACTTTTCTAGTTTTTGCCAGTTTTTAAACTTACAGTTTTAGGCCATCAACGGAGCACAACTAAGCTTCTTTTTCAGGAATAACAGAAAAAAAATAAAGAAAGAACAGGTTTGTAGAAAGCTTCTCAAAATGTGCCCTGTTGTCTAGAAGATAGTTTACTTTATGGTCTGTTCCTGAGGACAACGTTCATTAACTTACGTGCTTGGACTTGTTTTGAAATATTGAATGTTGTGTAACTGGCTACAGACACAGCACTAAAAGAAACCCCTTGATGCAGAATAGTTGAGCAAACTTACAGGTCATAACATTTTTAAAAATACATTCTAATTTGGTATGTAATGGGTGCTTTTGAGGAAGGTGCTTGGCTTTGCCAGGCTTGGTCGCTTACTCATGTTAGACTAAAAAGTGTGTTACAATCTCACTACTTCTGTGGACACCCAGCTGTTAGCAAAATCCTGTAAGACAAAGCTTCCTGTTAAGGGCATTTTTTAAGAGAATCTCTTGCATTTTTATGCATATAGCTTGAGGTTTGGGTGTTATGGTGGGGCTTTGGGGGGGCAGGGGACTGGCAGGGGTGGGGTTTGTGTGTGTGTTTTGGATTTTGTTTGGTTTTGAATGAGAAGCTTAAAATTGTATGTTGCACTTCTGTAAAACAAAAATTATTGAATTATTGCATTCTAGAAAATATTTTCATTTGTCAGAAGTTTCTTTGGAACAAGGCTAAATTCTGGTCAGGCTGAACTAATTCAGTTTCTTGAAGTAGAAAAGCCTTCAGGCTAATGTTCTTGTTCAGACATTACTATCTCAACTATGTATGAAAGGTTTCATCTAAGAATGAGGTGATGTGATTGGTGGAGTTCTGGTTTGAATTTTTCCAGAATGGGGCACTTTGAAATACTGCCAGGTGTATGAATTTACATCAGTATGTGTATTTTTCAAGTGATAGTGTTTAAAGTTCCTTTTCACCTGCCTTGTGCTAACAGCTAATAGAACTAAGGAAAGTTTATCCCAAAGTATGGATCGTTTTCTGGTTTGAAAACCATAAATGTGTGAAGATTAGAAACTGGGATAAATGGTGTAGGTAAAAATAGATGGAATTCTGTTGGTGCTTTTGAGCCAAAAAGTTCTTGACTATTCTACATGTTATTTTGCAGAGAGAGACCGGATTGTAGATAGAAAGGCCACTGATCAATGTGAATGTTTTTGATCGTGCACAGTATTGGTGAAAGATTTTGAGCACACTCCCCCAATATGTGTACATTATTATTTTTTTATGAATTCTATGCATGTACTACTGTGCTAGTATCCACATTATCAAGCATACACAACATAGACGTTAAAAACTAGAATAGAATAGGCTGTTTCAGTTGGAAGAGGCATAAACCAATCATGTCATCCAACTGTCTGACTAATTTAGGGCTGACCAAAAATTTAAACGTGTTGTTAAGGGCATTATCCAACTGCATCTTAAACACTGACGGGCTTGAGGCCTTGAGCATGACCACCTCTCTAGGAGGCCTGTTCCAGTGTTTGAAAAGAAGAAAAAGAATTACATAAAACTGAAATTAACACATTTAAAAATTTTTTACTTTATTAATGGTACAAAAATATTCTCTTCTTCTTGCATGCCAATGGAATATATTAAATGCATCCCACTCTGGAAGCTGCTGTTCAAAGTCTTTTTTTTTTTTTTTTTAAATCAGAAGAATTTTATGGTCTAGGAACCTCAGAAGCTTTCCTTGGCACGAAGAAGCTAATGAAACAGTTTTCATTGATGGTATTGGAAAACTTGTTAGTGTTTTAATTCTGATAACGTTAAGTACTTGCGTGCTTGAAATGAGAAACTTTAGTTCGTGAATGAAGCTTTATGAAATGCTGAAACAAGCCAATTGATGTTTAATAGGTTGACTTGGGAACTAAATGTGAGGTCTCACAAGGCATCTCTGCGGTCCTAAGTGTTGTGGTCTTTCCTGCTTGCACCCATATTTTAGTGTCTCTTAAGGTGGACTAGCGCAGTTTTTTACAGGGTTGTTCATGCTCAACATATAGAAGCCTGGGGTTCTTTAGCTTATGAAGAGATCGAAGGAGCATTATGTTTGGCTCATTGAAAGTGTTACTCCTTTAACACTAGTAGCTTTTAATTTAAAATTGGTTTGATTATGGCATGAAATAAGAGCTTGAGACAGTATGGGGAATTCTAGGTATTCACTCACAGGGTTCTAGATATTAAGGGAAGATATATGCAAACAAGGAAGGAGATGTGATAATCGGTGGAGTTACCTTAGTAAGTGTTGAAGGGTTAATTGTGTGCAACAAGAATAGTCTGATGTAGTTGTATATATAAATATGGCTCAGCATTTCCTTTCTTTAATCTTAACAAACTTGTAACAATGACAGGAATAAGTGCTGGCCTTCAATATTTAATGAAAACTCCTGTAGGCTCTTGGACTATGTGCTATGACTCTGCCAGTCAAAACCAGTTTTGTAAGCTCTTTGAAGCCAAGAGTACCTTGCCCAGCTACTAATTTTGAGGAGCGTTTCTTAAATACCTAGGTGCTTATTAGCTTATGATTTGCATCTACTCTTGTTTTTAAACTTCCTGATTTTTTTTTTTTAAATGATCTGATGTTGAATCAGATCACTCAAATGAACTACAAGCTTAAGTAAAGCATGCATGTAGGAATCCTAGATTGTTAAATTATCTCTATTCATTTTAAATGCTGAATACGTCTATATTCAGACAGCTCTTACAAATCTTGTGTGCTTTACAGTCTCTAGCTGTTGCAGTATTAGAACTGAGCTGGATACATGCTTTAAATCTAAGCACACACATTATTTAAACAAATAGGACAAAACAGGGGACCGTGCTTCTGTAACAGAAGTGATCTCCACAACCTGGAATTTTGGCATGCTGTAGAAGGAATTACTTGTGACACCAGTGCTCATAGTTTGTCCTTTTTATGAATAAATATATTTTAAAATATGCATTTGAGTTTTTAGTCTTTTTTTAATTATAGGTGGCCATTAGAAGAAAATAAGATGTGTTTTCACCATGCTTTCAGGATTATACTTTCATCTCAGAACTGTAAGCAGAATAACTTACTGAATTATTTTATGCGGCTTTTTCCTAAATAGGATTAAATACAATCTTGGTACATTTTTTTTGTGAAATGTGGTTGCAAAATGAACAACGTATTCCCTAATAAAGATGTAAGTGGTTGTGTATTGTGAACAATATGACACAGATAACGTCAGTGCAAACTAGGAGGTCTTGCCTCTTGTGCTGTTTTTTCTTTAGTAATTTAATCCCTGAGATGCTAACCTCTTGCTGATACTCATCAGACATTTGTCTCAGAAGGCCATTTATTTTTATACGTCAGTAACAGTAACAATAACAATTGTGCTCCTGCTTCTTTATAAAGGAGTATTTGTGGTTACATAATTAAATAAACGAGAAGTACTTGTTAGACTGATGGATTTGTCATGTGAAATGTAAAATTGTCCTGTGAATATTCAGTAGGTCTTACCAGGCTTTCAGTGTCTCCTGTATTAATATAAAATAGATTACTCCTGAAAGATGTCTCACAATTACTTGTGTACTGGTTTAACTGAAATTGAGCTAATTTTCTTCATGCAACTAGAATATTTTATCCTTCATAGCTAGCACAGTCTTTTGTTTAGGTTTTCTATGAGAATAATGGGATAACACCGGTTGTTCCCTGGGAGAGAGTTCATGTTTTTCTTTTACTGTCTAGCTGTGTTTTTGGGAATTTTGAAGAGTGTAAGAACTCACTGATATCTTGGGTGTTGCCTGGAAAGCCAAGGACTTTGGATGTTCAGCTGCAGGTACAAATTGGTAGGAGTGGGGCACAGGCAGGACAGCACCTGGACTGACATCCAGGTTGATAAATGAAATATTTCCCACCATTAGTGTCATGCTTCATATATAATTAGAGTTGACTTTTCCAGCTAGATAGTTCTGTTAGTTTGGGTTTTCCATTTCATTAGTTTGGTTCCATTCTGGTTCAATTCAGTGTTAGTTTGGCCTTTTGCTGCTCTGCTGTTTTTCAGTTGGCCTTTGGGCACTTCTGCCTGTTATCTCTTTCCTCACTCAGTGGGTTGAGCTGTTCAGGACCAGGGTGCTCTGAGACAGTCTGTTTGGTGTGACTGGAGCTTTGTGAAGGGTTGTACTGAGAAATTTCTTTTATTTTTATTTTTGTGTTATTATTTTTGTGTTATGTATTATTAGTAGAATATTAGTATTGTTTTGTTGTCCTATTAAACTGTGTTTATCTCAGCCCAGAGTTTTTTCCTTCTGTTTTAGTTCTGTCCCCTATCCCACTCAGAGGGTGTGGGGAGTGAGCAAGCAGCTGTCGTGGGTTAAGCCATGACAACTTGCACGAAGAGAGAAGCATCCTCAGTTATGAATTCTGACTGTCCGATTAGTTGCACACAACAAAGTCGTTTGCCTGCCACTATGATATCAGAGTTGAGGTTAGTGAGTCTGTTCTCCATCACATGCAGTTCCATTTAATCTGTAGCAAAGCAGTTGGCAATTCATGGGGCTAAGGAGCTGCAAAGATCTGTAGAAAATGGCCTTTCTTATTGGCACCATTTTTGAGCAGTAGCTTGACTGAAAACTTTCACTTGGGAGAGGTAGTGATTGATAGCTCTGATGCACTTCTGTTTTTCAAACTCTATCACAGTAACTCATATGAAGTACAATATTGAACTCTTTCACGGTAGCTTACGTGAAGTACAATATTAGGAGCTGTGTCTGCTGTGTTTGGATGGACACTTTGCTGATTCTAAACTTTCCGGTTGCTTTTAAAACTGAATTGAAAGAGTTATGTTTTTATAATTAACTAGCTTTTAGAAATTCTGTTCTTACCACCTTGTAGCTCTGTTACTGGCAACATGGCTTTTTTTTTTTTTTCCCCTTCTGGTCCTTACTAATGAATTTCCCTCTTCCTTCTGCATGCATTTGTACCATCCTTTCTTTTCTCCACTTTACCTTTCTGGTTTATTAGTTTATAAACATACAAAGCTTCAGCCTTTAAAGTGGAGCACAGACCATCTAGTGATAAGATAAAGTGCACAATGTCACCAGGCTTTTGTTTCGTTTTGTCCCAGCTGTGTGTTTGTCACTTAGATTGTAAGCTCACCAGAACAGCATGGTTTTGATTTTTATATTGGGTCTACAGCCTAAGGAAGCATTGAAGTATTTGTCTTACAAAACTAAACAGAGTGTTTGTGTTTTTGAAAGAAATTACCTCTTGATTCTAAATTAGATTAATTTTTGATATCTAGAATGCTACGTTGTTAGAGGATATTAGGATTTTGACAATTTTTTTATGGCCATGCAGGTTCTTGGGTTGATATTCCGTTACAAAACACAAACCCATGTAGATACCGCATTGTCAGCTGCTAATACTGTTGCATGCTCTCAGCAAATACAAGAGTCTTCTTTCTAGACTTATCAGCTGTGAAAAACTGCTGGTGTTCCAGATATTCAGTGTCTGAAAGCTGTAATTAAAAAAAAAAATATTTGGAAGGTAAATTAGTAATAGTGAATTGGTGGCATTAAGAATGAGAATAATTTTAAAGAGAGAAGGCAGAATTAAGGGTTGTGAAATTTACTTGTTTTTAAAATTCAAATTACTTTGGATTTATAGATACAATAAAAAGCAAAATAAGTATAGTACAGAAGTGAACATGTTGGGCAAAACATTCAGAACTTCTCAATGTTCTTGACTATTATGTAGGCAGAAATAATTTGACTGTGCAACTTAACTATTTTTAACTTTATTTATTTTTATTTTGACTTTTTGCAATACATAAAAATTTTAGTATGATTAGATCAAATTATTGATGCAACATTCTTAGAATTTAGGCAAAGATATGAATTTGTTATTCATGTTTAATACAGATATAGTAACTACTTCTTAATTTTGCATAAAAATTATAGGAGTGCTGGTGTCTTACAGGAGCATCCACAGGCCTGAGCAAGAGCATTACTTCATATTTTCATTAATGTTTTGGGTGACTATAAATGGCAGTGTTCCTGTCTTGCTCTCTTACCTTCTGGATTTAGGTGAATTAATGCTAAGAGAGCAACTAAAAAGAAAGCACTTAGAAGTTCCAGTTGTCTGAATGCATACATGCTGTTAGGTGTTTACTTCTCAAACTTAGTCCAGTAGTTTTCCATTGCATTAGCTGACCTACTTAAGTCCACTGTATGCACAGTTTATCATTAACCAGCAACAAACCACAGAATCCACATTAAGCAAAATTCATTTTTCATTATTTTATATTCTCTCAAACAAAAAATGATTATACCTCTCTCCACTTGGTTAATGTATCATTTTCTTTGAAGCCCTTTGAGCATCTGAATTAGGACAGGCACTTGCTCCTGTGAGGGCTGCTGTTCGAGTCTGTTCTACTTGTCTTATTTAAAGACGCCTGTTCAGAGCAACATTCGCATCTTAGGTTAGGGTTTAAATGTCTATTTGATTTTCATTTACATCAAAGGTGGTAACATTTTTGTGCTTAGGCAGGTGAAGTGATATGCCATGTTTAAGCTTGCTGAGAGAATTTGCTGCAGGATTTGTATAACTTGTTATGGCTCAGTGTCGTGAGACTATTTATGCTGCTCATAGTTATTGCTTAAAAAAAAGAAATGGGAAGGATGGTGATATTTGGTCAGGTAAAATTAAGTAAAATATTAACAAATTTAAATTATTTCAATTATTTCACCATGGTTGTGTAGTTTGGATTGTGTTTGGGTTTTTCTGTTTGTTTGTGGTTTTTTTTAATTGTTTGTTTAGGTATTTTGTCCTAATGTTGATGCAAAATTCATCTTTCTTAGCGGAAGGTCCAAAGGAGTTCATATTGTACAGCAACAGCTAATAATGAAACAAAAGTGAGTTTTAAAGTAGTGTGAGTTAGCTATCTTTGCTCATGAAGGTAGCTTGCAATTTCCATATTTGTCATCTAAAACACATTGCTTTCAGCTGTGTCTTGTGAATGTTGTCATAATCTCACATCAGTAAAGCAGGCATGTTTTATGCTAGGAAGGCATTGTTGAGAAATGTGAAGATTTCCGAGTAAGAGCTCCTGTGTGTCTTGTGAAAAAGTAGCCAAGGTAGCTGAATGGTGTGTAAGAAGGGAAGGAGAGGTGGAAACAGTAAGTTATCTTTCTCTCTTTCAGCAGCATTAGCTAGAGCACTGGAGAATTTTTTTTAGTCTTTAATAATGGTACTACTATATTCTCTTTGTGGTTATCTTTCCCTTTTTTTCCTTTTAATCTTTTTTGTTATCTTGTGAGTATCTACCTGCACTGTTGATAAGTGAGTGACATTTTGTCTGACCTTACTTTCCTTCTGAGAGGCAAAATGTACTGTATCAAAATGCTAGATATTTTCTGCAGCATATTGTGAAATGGTAGATATGCTTCATATCTATTTTGGGAAGCTTTTTCTAGCAATTCGATTAAAGAATTACTTAGTTCTTCCTTCCTTAGCCTTCTGTTCTTTCTTTCTTAAAAACAGATGATGTTTAGTTCTGGTTTTTAGTCTTTTTTTAAAAAACAAACAAAAACCGATTCTTTATTTGTCAGGTCACTTGCTATGTTTCTAGAATCACCAGTTTTACCAAAAGCTGTGGGTCTACCATTAATATTTACAGCAAGCAGATTTTAAGCATTATAAAAAGGAGGATCAATATCTTGACTTATTTGAGACAGGGTTCATGTTTCATTAGTTGTGCTTAACTAGATTTCTTCATAATTTTAATAGCTGCATGGAGAAGTGTGAAGAGGGAAAAAAACATGGAGTTTTCCTGAAGCTGACCTGGAGAGCTGGCTTTTCCAACAGAAACAAATGTAAAGATTTAGGAAAAATTTTGTGTAATAGAATCGAAATTCTGACTGTTTCCACTCAAGCTATGAGTTAAATATCTAAAACTAACTAGAGAAAATTACTGTATTAACTAGGCCTGTATTTTTCTTAAACTGTGCATTTAATGGCTGCTTCTACTTGAGGCAAGTAATTAAAATTAGGCTGCTATAGTTGTCTTTATGGAATATACGTCTTTGGTCACTTCAGATATAATAAATGCCTTCAGATGTAAAACGACCATTTCTCTTGCATGAGCAGAGCAGGATAGCAAGCTGCTCTTCTAGCTTTGTTAACCTTGTACCAGTAACATACTTTGTATGTTAGGATTTTCCTCACATATGAAAGAATGCTTTTGAGTTGTGGAGTATGTGGCAATAGATCCTATCAGTGAAATATTTAGGGTTTAACCATTAGCTAGGTAGCCTTTGTGACCTATTGAATTAAAAGTGTGTCTGCTTTCTAATAAGAAATGAACCTACTTAAACTGTAAGACTGTAAGAGCTCAAGCAATCATTTTTGTCTTCTTAATGTTAATTTGTTTAGTCCTCATCTGTAAGGCACAAGATGATATCAGTATAGAATTCAACTTGTATAAATTTTATAGCTGCTGTGTATGCAGACCATTCTGCCAGGTTCTAAGGTATAATAGCTTTCTTGTGAATAAATGTCACAAGAACATTACAGTATCAGTACTGTCATTGTGTTCTGTAAAAGTAGCAATATAGAAAGAACACTGTTGTGCATTAATGAGCTTCTAAAACTTTTTTGTTTATGTTTTTTTGTTTGGTTGGAGTTTTTTGGTGTTTTTTCCTCATGCTGCTAAAATGCTTGAGGCACAGAAGTGCTTGAAGATCAGCCTCCAAATGTGCAGTTAATCTGATGCAGATTAACCAAGCTTGTACTATCAGAAAGCACTTTTTTCTCTACATACCTAAGGCAGTAAAGGTGGGTCTAAACCAAGCTGTGAAAGGCTATGTATTATAGGTCATGAAAACAATCAATAAGATTCTATTAATAATTAGTTACCTATTTAATGTTATGTAACTTGATTTGCGAAAGAAGCCATGTGAATTGAAAAAGCTGGTGTAAATAGTTCTTAGGGTTAAGATTAGTTTGCTTGTTATACTTTACAGTATAAATATTTAACTTCATTTTTGATAATTAAGTTCTGTGTGGATGTGCAATTTGAGTAATAATGCCATTTACAGGATACAGAGTCATACTATGAATTTACCAAGGCTAAGACTGCCTGTGTGACATTAATTCAGCTTCTTCTTTATATGTGTGGTGAAAAATCTAATTAACTTTGTTTTGTACTGTTTTTCCCTTTAAATTAGTTTTGTTTGTGAGTCTACTTTTTCTTAAGGGAAACTGAAGCAACTGATTCTAAATGTGATGGTAGTAGATATCCACCTAATTCTGGGGTAGCAGACACATGCATGATTTTGGGGTAGAATTAATGTTTTAGATTTGTTGTACCAGCTTCTCCTGTTTGAGCAAGCAAACTATCTATGAACAATAGGAAGTTGCCATTACTTGTGGCCGTAGTGGTGGATGACAAGTTTTGCCAAACTGTTTCATAATTACTTTCAACCAAAAAAAAAGTGTGATTACTGTTTAGCCTTTTGGTTCCTTTCCACAGGCTGGAAAAGTCTGCTCTCTTTGGTACAGAGTTTGCTGCTACAACTCTGAAGAAACATTGGCATTGATAAAGTCAGGGAGAGCATCTGCTATGAAGATGAGGAGAAATGTCTTTTACAAAAAGTGTGGTTTGTTTAATGTAACTGAAAGCTGAGAAAATACATCTAACTGATATATATGCACATACCTCTGAGTAGTCGATGGCAGCAGAAGGGGGCATACCTGTCTAAGCTGAAAACTATTATTGGTTCAAGAGCAAGAAGGTATAGACAGTTCTCAAATATATTTGAGGGGGAAGAATGTTTCTAAGCACTGGAGCAAGGAAGGGTAACTTTCCATTAGTTTTTTTGTCACAGCTCTCAACTGCTTCCGTGAAGGGCAATGAAGGCTTAGTGCCTGTGGTAGCTTTGTCTGGGCTTCCTGACCCCGAAGCACTTCTCTGTTCCCAGGAGTAAAGGTGCTCGTAGGTGCAACTTATCACATGCAAAATCTTTTCAGCAAATGTAGAGGTGTATTTTCTGCACAATTTCTGGTGACCTTTTCTTGAAGGGATATAAACCAGATTTCCTGATTATTATTCTCTTTAATATAATGGCCCATCCAATTAGTAGAAACTAAGCAAATGAATTGTACTAAATACATTGCGTAGAATATTTCATCCTAGTTAACTTGACAGTCTTTTTCATTATAGGAACCAATTTGAGGTAGTTTTGTTCATCTGAAGCATCAGTCACCCTTTGTCTGACTTGGAACTACTTCTGTATTCTGTAATGACTCCTTTCTGGGCAAACACAGTATTTTATTTAAATGTTCTGGGTTCGAAAGAGTGAGATTAGGAATGGCAGTGTGGCTGGATTTAAGCATAAACTCCATTTAAAACCAGTGTTGTGCAATGCATTGTCAAATAAGCCCTAATCCTTTTAACCTCCCTCTTCAAGGCAACAGTGTTGTTGCTGTTAAGGAAACATAGTTGCTTAAAGTTACATCACAATATAACAAGCGTCCCATTCCTTCTGGATATGAGATATAATAATAATTATTTTTTTTCCTTCAGCCCAGTGTATTAATCGTAAGCTACAAGGAAGTACCAAAAGCAGCTTCTCAGTTTGGACCTTATAGACAAGCAGAATGGCGGCCTGACAGCACCATGATAGCTGTTTCAGTAAGTAGGGTTTTTTCTTCTTACTGTAATTAAAATATTGCAAAGAGAGTGTTGTATTACCAATGTCTGTGCTTATGCAAACCTGCAGACTGTATATACATTTAATTGATACTTATCTTGTGAAAATATATAATAGTACCTAGGCTTTTCGGATGATAGGAGCTTCCTCTAGTAGTTTTCATTAGTCTTCTTCCACTGAAGAACAAACTGCAGTTCTTTATATTAAAATAATATGATGTGTTTGCTAGGGCTGATACAGCATCTCATGACTTTAGTAATGTGATCACAAAGAATAAAGGAATCTGAAGACATGTGAATGAAAGAAATAGTTGAGGAGTTAGGTGACATAAGCATATTTAGATCGATAAACAGGGTTTACAGATGTTTCTGAAAGGTGGATCTTAGGAGGACAGAACTGTGGCTTTATTAAGATGCAGTATCTTGTGGTGTTAAAAAAAATCCAGAACACAGAAACAAGGGCAGTGATAGGTGATACATAGATTCTTCTGTTAAGAGTCTTAAAGGTAAAGATGAGATCTTGTCTCACTGGAAGTTTTTGTTTCCTATCTGGTACTATGGTCACAGTGCTAAAGTGGAGTATTTCAGCACCAGCATTTAAAAATTAATTCAAGGTGGACACAACAAAGGTGTAAGTAGAGTTTATAGAGGTCAGAATATGGATGTCACTCTTGGTGACTTTTGGTCAGATCTTAAGTTAGGACCAGGTCTTAAATTGTGTAAGTTTGTTTTTTTAGCTTTTAAAATAAAGGCTGTTGTATTTCAGATTTTCTTGTGAGAAGGTGCAGGATAAAAGAACGAAGTCATTAAACTTGGCCATCAGAAGCTGATGATGTGGAGTTATAAATTGAGTAACAGCTACTGTATTTGTTGGTACACTGGCTTCATCTCCTAATATAAACCTTTTTTTTTTTTTTTGCTTAAAATGCCAGTAATGCTTTGTATTTTTTAACCAATCAGATATTGTTATCTTAGTGGAAAATACCAGATGGTTTGTGGAATAGTTCCTGTCTCTACTAATATCACCATAACTCTAAATCAACTAAACTTCCTGTGCTTCTGTTTTCATGTGTGTAATGCCGGGCAGACTTTTCTGAGTACTTGGTTTAGAATGTTTAAGTCGCCTAAAAGGATCTTGTGGATTCAATGCAGTAAAGTATTTCTCTTAGTATTAGATTATATTTTCAGCTATCAAATGCTAATGGTTACCAGCAAAGGCTGAAGGGAGCCTGCTGTAACTTTACTACAAAGAAAAAATAATTCTTGAATTTTATAATACAGCATATAATCACAAGTAAACTGTCCAAACACATTTTAATTATATCTTTATGCAGCAGTTCAGGAGAGATGTAGGCTGTTGTATTTAATTAGTTTGCATATTATGATTTTTCTGTGATGTTGGCTTCCTTTTGCTTGAGAGACCTTATGGTTTAGCTGACAGTCAGACTAGCTTTAATTTCTGCCAGTTCAGTTACTGTACTTTCAAGTTTTTCTGCAGCTAAATGTGTAGTGTTCTTTTTGGCAGAACTCATCAGAATCTACATGCCCATAAAGTCTCAATTTGTAAATAGACAGTTCATATGAAGTAATGAATGTCATGAGGTTTCTAAAATTTTTCATTTCTTCTGGTTATCTTGTATCTCCTTGGTGTTAATGAGTCCTACTGAAATGATTCCTACCACGTTTACAAATGTTAGTATTTTTGTTATAGAGACAGGACTGAAAGGCAGGTTTGAGGGGTTAATGAAGATGGTGTTCTTGCTCATGCATACTTTTATCCCCAAGTAAAACTATGAACTTTCCAAGAGAATTTCTCCCTTCTTTGTGACTTTTTCTTAAAAAGAAAACTACCAAGTAAAAATAAAGGAGCAATAGCAAAGCTAATTATTAATTAAAAAAAACCCAAGTAGTTTGTACTACTAGTTTTGTTGAACTGAGTTAGCTTCAGTTAATTACTGAAGACCTGTGCAACAGCTAAAAATACTATTTTGAAAGCTAGGTTGGGTGATTTAGTTTCTGGCCTGTTACTACCTGTGTGCTTGAGTTTCTTGATTGTAGTAGTTTTATGTAATAAAATTATGTTTTACTTTGTTTTTAATAAGGTAAACAAAAGGCTTAGTATGTACTTACTAGCCAAGTGGTACATTCACTTTTTTCTTAATGACATAATGATTGAGAAGGTAGTCTGGATTTAATGTCCATTACAGTAGTGATATACAGTGGTTTTTGTTTCTATCTCTCAGAGTGTTCAGAGCATCTCTATGAAAATAAATAACTTTTCAACATATGCTTTGAGATGATTATTATTTGTACTGAAGGTAAACTTTGGTCTAGTATATAAGGCCTCATAAAAATATGTCAAGCAGCTTTAATGGTAAGCAGTTAAACTTAAGCAGTTCTCACACTGGGATCATCCTCTAGCAATTCTAACTTCTACTACTACTAGTAACTTCTGTTGCTGAGCTGTTGTCGTGTTTTCTAATCTGATATTTTTTTCCATGATATTTTGTAGTTTCTTCTCTCATATTGCTGCATTTGTAATTTTTCCAGTGTTAACTAGAAAATATTTTGTTACTTGGCTAGGTTAGTACACACGCTCAAGGTAGGTAGTTCTATTAATTAAACAAACATGTCAATTGGGTTGAGATGCTTCAATACATAGATATTTTAGTCCTTCCCCTGCTACAGGCAATCCTCCAATATAGACTGTTTTTCAGTACGCATTCCCTTAGCTAAGGCAGAGCTTTGTTAAACATGTAGCATACCAGAAAACATGTAGTGAAATACCTTGCAAGGTACTGTATGTTTATATTTTTGGCTGTCAAAGGTGAGAATTATCAGGGAAAGGATGACAGTGGTGGTTACTTTAGTAAGTTTTGTTGCAACATGGACCTTTCTAAAGCAATGTAGAAACCTATGTGAATGAATATGATCAGTTGGCAGGGAGCATATGGTTGAATGCTTCTGCATGTCATCCAGCTTGTCATGGAATTTGATGTTCTATTTAGAAATGACCCTGTACCAGTAGCAACTTCATGCTTTGAACAGTGTTCAGTATGGCCCTTTTGTACCTTAATATCAGTATAAAGATACTTCATGGTATTGTTTTACTTTTCCTTCCAGGATAAGATAGCTTACAGGTTAAATATTTAATGATGTAATGGAAAGAACCTGTAAAGATGGTAGAAATGAGCAGGTTTCTTTAGCACATAATACCTGAACATCATATTACTGTGCATAGAAATGCTTCCATTTATTTTCAGCCTGTCTCAAGCTCACCATTGTGGTTCAAATTTTATTCTTACATGAGAAAGGTATTTGCTTTGAGAATTCTGTTTCTTGACTTTGAAGCTGAAACATGAGGTTTTTTCATAGCATAAAGCAAAATGTTTGACTAGGGAAAAACATGGCATCTGTGAACTCATAAACTAAGATAACCTTTGCTTTTTCGTTTATTCAAAGAAAAGGAAACTAACCTTGCAAAGCAACTTGAAACCATTAATTTCAGTGCTGCTTGTCTCCGGTGCTTTGTGTATATACCCAGCCCATATTAAAATGATCAGATGGAAATGGTGTTTAACCAAAATGCATTTGCCAATTTGCCTGAAGGGTAAATTTCTGCTTTAAACAAATTGTACTTCTTTGAACAACTAACCTATTGGTCATCTGCCTCTCCTGTGCTTATACAAACACTGGATCAGCTTCTAGTCATGACTGGAACGTCTGATAATTATTGATTTATATTTGTTCTCTAAATAGCGTTCTAGTTTGAAGTTAGTCTTCCAGAATGACAGAGTATGACTCGGGATTGAATTATAATAGAATTTGTTTCAGACACCTGAAGATTTTGAAAAGCTGTTATGTAGATGCTGTGTGACATGAGGATTTTTTGAAAACTGGATGATCAACTCTGAGAGCCAGTGCCCACCCAGCTTCTCTGAACTCTCTGGTGTGTGTGTGTGTGTGTGTGTGTGTGTGTGTGTGTGTGTTCAAACACCTGAAGTTCTTGCTCTGAATGCTTCCTACCATCTACTACAGGCTTTCTGCATTAATTCTCTTAATTGGTGGGAATTAGGTTCTTAGATTCTAAATAGCTGATATAGCTGTCTATTCTTATGTACTCTTATGAATCAGAGGAATTTTTTTGCTGGATGCATACATCATGGGTTTTAATTCAAATGAATTTCAATACACAGTCTTTTAAGATACCTGGTACTTGTTATGAGTGTGTATTTGTGCTCAATATATAAGATATGTAGAAGTTGCAAGATTCTCTATAGGTATTACTCATGCAGATAGCCCAGATATCTATCTTACCAGTGTTTCTCTTTCAGACTGCAAATGGATACATCTTATTTTTTGAAATCCCATCAGCAAGAGACAAGTATCTTTATGAGCCAATGTATCCTAAGTAAGTATTTTAAAATTTCTTTGCATCCCCACAGTGTGGAAAAATACATATGACTAGACAAGTCCTAGGCAGATTTTATGATAAAAAATATTTACTTCCAAAATATATTTTAAAACTTGGTAAGCGTATGAATCGTAATTCCTATGACTTAGAGTCGGTTCAGAGAAGTCGGTCTAATTGATGTGCTGTGCACTGGTGAGATTCTTTAGCTCCTTTTTATAAGCTCACAAAATCCTAAATAGCAGGATTAAGATTGTTTAATTTTATAATTTGAGGTAGTCTCTTGAACTCATCATGTTTAACAAGCTTTAATAATTCCTTTTGAGTAACTCAGCTGAATAAGTCATGTAAGAACTATCACGGTGCAACGTTTTAATAAATTCCTCTCCATTCCCCCACTTTGTAGTAACTTAGAGATTTTTGAAACAAATGGGGAATAAATTCTCAATATTTTGGAAAGAATATTAACCAGTTCTAGTAAGAATATATGAGTATTTTAGCTGCAGTGCATTATATTGTAATTATAATTTTCTGTATTGTGAATGA
The DNA here is from genome assembly GCF_037038585.1 of Patagioenas fasciata. Classification (NCBI taxonomy): domain Eukaryota; kingdom Metazoa; phylum Chordata; class Aves; order Columbiformes; family Columbidae; genus Patagioenas; species Patagioenas fasciata. The sequence goes on along the minus strand of NC_092560.1, from coordinate 24,484,391 downwards.
CAAAATATATATTATGTGTTAAAGTGTGACTGTATGTTGGATGTATTTGTAGTTGAGTCAGTTGACTTGTAATAGGATTTGTCAAAATTGGAAAATATTTAGGAGAAATTAAAACCTCAAGGGATGTATTTACCTGTGTCTGCGTTGTGTTTAGATAGGCAGAATCTATAGTCATTGATGGGATCAAATTTGTCCACAAGAATAATGAAACAGTCTTGATTTCTCATTGGCTAGAAGCTGCTTTTTTGATCTATCTCTCTCTCTATACTTTCATCATTATGGTAATCCTAGTGAACTTAATTTAAAGTTTTTTACATATTCATAAAATGAATTAAATTTGATTGATGGGTGTCTTCAAATGGTCATCTGTGAGGATCAGTGGATAACCTATGATGCCATGTAAGAGGAAAATGTTTTTGTTCTTCTAAACCATAACTGTTAAACCATGAACATTAGAAAGAAGAGTCAGGTCTTCACAAGCATCTACCTTTTAAATCTCTATTCTTTTACAAGTGCTTATAGGAAGAAATGACCTGGCAGGTAGCAAATGAATTCCTACTTCATTGAATGGAAGGTTTTATGTTTCTTGCTGCTATAATGCATCTTCTGGCCTGTGAAACAGCCTTCCAAGCTCTGGAATTAAATGGAATTTACTGTTGCAACTCACTTGTCTATTTTTCAAAAACCTGAGACTAATGTAGACAAACCATATGACATCCCTTGCCTTTTCTGAGACCTGAATAGCATTTTTTTAAACTGAATTTTTAGATCTGACGTGCTATTATCACAAAAAAAAGCAGCAGCCAGCCTGTTACTGCAACCTGTTGCCATAAAGGGAGAGTGTATCTTCAGCTGTGCATAGTGCAAAAGACTGAACAACAATTTGTGGTACTTTCTTCTTGTTCAATTTGGAAAGTTGGAGTTTTTTATTGGCAAAATCTGAAAATGTATGGAAAAATGTGTAAAATATGCAGTAAGAGTTCAAGAAGCAGCTTTGGAAAGATTTTTTTTTTTAGACATACCACATGTAGGGAGGTTTGAAAATATCTATTAAGCAGTCAGTGACTAACCAATTGAAGTTTTATGTAAAACATAAGTAATCGATTTTTATTGACTACGTAAAAGTGTGTATTGAAAATATCTCTCTGATAGCTGTGTTTTGAATGGTCACGTTTTTAAGATGTATAAATATAGCCCAAAAGTGTAAAATGCTGATACTGTGGGTGAATAAGACAAAGTGTTTATCCCAAGAGTGTTTATGACAGGTTGCACAGAATCTCCTAAGACTGATGCATGTGCTTAACTTTAAGAAGGGGAATAATCTTCCTCAATTTATTGGGAAGACTAATCTGTCTATATTTAGCCCTCGATTTTGAAAACCTACATAAAATTGCTACTGCTCTGGCTATACTAGATCGAAACAAAGACACAAGCATTTGTGTGTGAAAAATGCCTGCTGCGATTAACAAAAAAAATGTTCTATTAGACCCCAACACAAATTGAACAAACTAACTAAACCAATGTCTCAGAATTGAAGCTTGTAATTTTAACTTTCTTCTGGCATATGTTCATTTTCCAAATATGATGTTTCACCAAAATGCTTGGATTTAATTTCTACTGTACAGAACAATAACAAATTAATTTTCTTAAATCTGAAGTTGTTACAAATCAGTGAAAGGCCTTGTATGTGACTTGCCTTGTGCTTCAAAGGGGACATCTTACTGTTTTCTCCCATCATAACTGTGTGTTCTTGGCTCCTTCCTCTATGTTGACAGCAGTGATTGTGCAGCTGTGCCTTAAGTAATGTTGGTTTGCTGACCTGATGGGGAAACTAAACCTGCCTGTCTCCCTTCTTTACCCCTCCCCACCCCCTCCTCTGGATTCCAGTAGCTTAATTTGCAAGTTGACTTACAATAAAAGGTTGGCATTAGAAAATGGTGACCTTGAAGTAGCACCATGTAGTAGCACTGGGAAGTTCAAAAAGATAGAGTGGTCAGTGATACTATGATAGTTCTCATATGATAGTTCATGCTAAAACAATTGCTTGCAACATTTTAACTCTCATGCAATTATTATGTCTTCTCCAGCTCTGTCTTATGTGGTTATTAACTTAATGTCAGGCAAAGTGAGTGAGAAGGTGTTGTCCTTACATTAGTGGTGTGATAGGATAGCTGCTGGAAACAAGTCAGTAAAAACTTCTGGTAAGCAGAATGAGGCTTGTTCTCTAGTATCCTTTCTTTAAGTAATAAGGGCCAGTTCTGACAGAAACATAAAAATTTCAATGTAGTGACTACAGAAAATAACCAAAAATTCTCTTAATTCACCTTCACCTTGAACAGAATTCTTAAGTAGTGCAGGTCAACTTAATGAGGTGGTTGTACACTGGGAGTACACATCAGTAATGTCCTCAGCTGTGCCAAAATGCTGGTGCACTGTTTCCTAGTTTAGTCAGTATCCTGAAGCTGAATTTGTGGCTAGGTTTGATCCCATACAAGTGAAGACGTTGAGAAAGGTGGTGTTTAAATTCTCATGTCAGCTTAGCTCTCATTTAAATGAAATGTGTATGTCTTACCATAAGTTAAAAAAAGAGGGTCAGCAAGGTAGGTAATAAGGTACACGATAGACAGACACTTTCTTGACTTTAGTTATTTTTGCAGTATTCCAGATTGGGACACTGGTAGCAGCAGTAAAGTTATAGCTTTACGTGCTATTTGGTATTTTTTAAATAGGTGCTTTAAAATTTGCTTGATAGTGATTTAGCTTTGATTTGGAGAAAAAGACTAAAAATGTGGCTGAAAATAGAAATCACTCCTCATTCATCCATATTGGAGAGGGTTGTTTGTGGAGAAAAAGTACAGTCCTTAGTTTATAGTTGGTATTACAGAGTTGTTGCTACATATGGCTCTGGAGTGAGAGAATCCAGAAGACCCTGACTGTGTTTGATCTGTTAACAGAACTATTCTAGCATATAGTTATTGTATAAACTGTAATAAGAGCTGCAGAAGTATTTTGCTGGTACAACTTGAACGAAACTGCCTCAAAGTAAAACAAACAAACAAACAAAACCCTGAACCAACCAGCCAAAAAAAACGCCCAAACCAAAACTATATGGGAAGTGACAGAAACACTTTTGCTTTTTATAACTCAGTATGCATTGCAGTATATCTAATCACAGTATATTTTTTTTTGTTTGCTTGTTTTGTTTTTTTTGTGTGTGTTTTGGTTTTTTTTAGATCAAAGTCTCTCCCTTTTCTCCCAATCTAATCAACACCTGTTTAATATAATAGAAGAGCTGAAGTGTGATTTGAGGCTAAGCTCTCATCATGTTTGAATGCAAGAGTCTCTACTTCCCTATATTTTTTAGTAATGTGAAATAATTAGATTTTGAGAAGTGAGGTTGAGTGAAATCCCTCTGCGCCTTGCTATTGTTTGTTTAAAACCAGACAGAATCAGGGTCTGGTATGGTTTCCTGTTTAAAAGTGCCGATTTAGCATGACCTCCTTTGCATATCAACCTATTGTAATGGTCTTGATATTCTGAAATTAAGTGTTTTAATGGAAGTGCTGGAATTCAAGATTATCAATGTTTGTGGCTGGAGCCCATGAAACCTTTTAATTTTGTTCTATCAATATCTAAGGGCATAGCTCTTACAAAATTGAGAATATATGAAATACTTTAAGGTGGCTGAGTGGAAAATCCTATTTAAAGGCTGGCTATTTCATACCTTTAGAGGTTTATCAGTTTAAAATAAACTTATGTAGATATGGTACAGGTTAAGAAACTGACGTTTTATGTAAAATCTGTTCTTAGAATGTTGTGATGAAACAAGTGCTTGTAGTGTAAGTACAGCAGTCTGTCATGAGTTCTGAGTATTCATATATTTTAAAAAAGAAGCTTTTGAAATTTTTTCCTCATGTCAGTTGACAGTTTTTTGTCAAACTGCAGTATTTTAGGAATGTTATCAATTGCAGTTGTTCTCTTGAAAGAAATATTTCTGGCTCTCTTGATATTTTTCTAGGAATTGCTAGTCTCTTCTTGGAATTAACAGACATTCAATGAAAACCTAAAGTCTCCTGCTTAATTTGTTAGACTAAAAGCACGAAAACCAGAAAAAACCAGTAATTGTGGTGGGGTTTTGTTTTGTTTTGTTGTGTTTTGTTTTAAATCGACCCAGAATAGTCTACAGCTTCCTTCCAGCTCTTGGAGAGAATCAGTATTGGCCATTAGCCCACATTCTGGGATACTTTCCTGTGGTACTTTCCTGCAGTGAGTGCAAGTACAAAGTCCCACTTCAATTAGTTCAATCTAATTTTACCACCATATTACAGAAGTCATTATTAAGTGTCGTGGTTTAACCCCAGCCAGCAACTAAGCCCCACAGAGAGACTGGCTCTTTTTGCCCTGATGGGACGGGGGAGGGAATTTGAAGGGTAAAAGTGAGAGACACAGTTTATTAAGTAAAGCAAAAGCTGCACACACAAGCAAAGCAAAACATGGAATTTATTCACAGCTTCCCACAGGCAGGCAGGTGATCACCCATCCCAAGGACAGCAGGGCTCCAGCACGTGTTATTTAGGAACACAAACACCATCACCCCAAACGTCCACCCCTCCTTCCTTCTTCCCCCCAAATACATGCTGAGCATAATGTCATACGGTGTGGAATATCCCATTGGCCAGTCTGGGTCAGCTGCTCTGTCCCCTCCCAACTTTTTGCACACCTGGTACAATGTGAGAAACCAAAAAGTCCTGGACTACTTAGCAACAACTAAAACATCTGTGTATTGTCAACATCATTCTTATTCTAAATCGAAAACACAGGAGTATGCCAGCTCCTAGGAAGAAATACAACTCTTCCTCAGCTGAAGCCAGGATAGTATCCACCCTATGTTGTATACCATTTATGTCATGCTCAGCTCTGACACTATCCAGTACATTCTCATTACCCACCACTGCCCTTCCCATTCTTTGATATAATAAACAGATATAATTCCCTTTGTGCGTGAGCCACCCTTATGAAATGCCTGTAAAATGTCCAAAAAGTGTCCGTTGAGTTCATTTAGTCCATGACTTTGGGCTCCATCAGTTATGGTTGTCACTCAGGAAGGAGAGGTTGTGTGTTGAGTGGGGTTACTGGGCACCAAAACCAGCTCAGGTTGGATCACTGCTGCACTTGTACTGCTTCTTGTAAGGCTTGTCCTCTGTTGGTTCATGTGGTTCTTGCTGTAGTGATTCCTATTACATGCAAATCAGATTATGGATTACAACAATTTAAAGCCATTTCCATTCTGTTTAGTCTAGTTTATTGGGTTTAACATTGCAATGAATCACTAGCCTGGCTAGTAACAAGGGGTCCCGTTATAGTTATTCCCTTAATATACAACTCAAATGCTGGGTTTAATATTACTCCTAATTTCTCTACCTTCTTCCTCCCACCCTGGGTGACAGAGGGGAATTGGGGTTGTAGTCAGTTCATCACACGTTGTTTCTGCAGGTCCTTCGTCTTCAAGGGGAGGATTCATCATGCTCTTCCACTGTTCCAGTGTGGAGTCACTCGTACAGGACACAGTTCTTCACAAACTTCTCCAACATGGAGAAGCCCTTCCCATTGGTTGCAATTCATCATTAACTGCTCCAGCATGAGTCCCTTCCATGGGGAAGGGGATGTGCCCTTCGAGCACATCAACCTTATCTGGCGTGGGGTCCTCCGCAGGCTGATGGTGGATCTCTGCTCCACTGTGGACTGCAGGGGGACAGCTGGCCTCACCATGGTCTGCACCAAAGGCTGTGGGAAGGTCTGTGCTCCAGCATCTGAAGGGCCTCCTCCCCCTCCTTCTTCACTGGCCTTGGTTCCTGCAGAGCTGTTACAGCTCAAGTTCACACTGGAGTTCCAGCCTGCCCAGTACAGCAGCACAGAAACAACAGCGATGCCGTGGCCATCTGCCAGCCCAGGCGCATCGCCCTTGCTGTTATCAAAATGTTCCCAGGCCCTGCAGAGTAGGATCATAAGCAGTAGAGCGAGTAGCCACTAATAAGCACTAGACTCTAATATATAGTAAGGTAATCAAGCCCCATGGCAAGCACAGAAGCCAGCTGATTAATAGCTAAGCAGCAATAACACCTGTAAATTTGATCCAGCACATTCCAATCAAACCCGTAGTTATCTTGAACCCTTCAAGCCCCACGTTGAGTGCCAAAAAGGACTGATGTGGTTTAATTCCAGACAGCAAATAAGCAGGCAGGTGTTCACCCATCCCCAGGACAGCAGTGCTCCATCACGTGTAATGGTTGCTTGGGAAGACAAACACCATCACCCTAAACGTCTCCCCCACTTCCTTCTTCATCCCCCCAAATATATGCTGAGCATAATGTCATATGGTGTGGAATATCCCTTTGATCAGCTGGGGTTGGCTGTCCTGGCTGTGTCCACTCCCAACTTCTTGTGTGCCTGGCATGGCTGAAAAGTCTTTGCTTAGCAACAACTAAAATATCAGTGTATTATCAACATCATTCTCATTCTAAATTGAAAACACAGGAGTATGCCAGCTCCTAGGAAAAAAATTAACTCTTCCCAGGCAAAAACAGGACACCTAGATAAAACATGAAGAAAACATATCTATGGCCAGACAATAGAAGAGTAAAATAAAATTAATCTCCACTTCTGATACACTTCAGAAAAGTGGCAGTGCTTACAAGAAAATTTGTAGCTTTGTAAGTTGTGGCAAGGTATGGCAATAGTTTCTTGAAGAGTTCCCAAAAGAATTTGCACAGATATTCCTTTGTTTAGCAGTGGAGGTTAGTTATTTGTGTTCAGAGTTTTGGCAAGGAGGGTGACTTGAGGATTGGCCTCTTGAAGAGACAGCATGTCGTGACTTAATGCTGAGAATATTTTTGCCTGTAAGAAAGACAAAACCTAAAAAACTTCACGTGGCTAATAAACTAAACCTGGTAACTGGAGATTCTTTTGCCCCAGGTTTTTCATATCCTTATGTGAACCCTGTATTTGAGGGGCCAGTTGTGGGGTGAAGTGAAATGAATGTGTAAATTTAGAATGAGACCTCAGTGGTGTAGATTTTTAAATATCTGAAAATGCTTTAAAAATTGAAATTGTTTTATAGTCAATACGGGCACATCAACAAACTAGTGTTTATATCCTGGCTTACAATGCTGTATTGTTACTTACACATCTGGTTACTGTATTTGAGTCCTACTCTTTCTGGCAGTTTTCAAAGCTTTTTACTTTTCTATAGCAAGGTGGTTTATAGGTGCCATAAATTACCTCATCAGTGGGGAGTTTTTCCTGATTCAGTGGACTTACAATTAGTGTGTACAAAAGTTTTGAACTTCAAACTCTGCAAAGGTAACTGATGAGGTGTACAGTTAATTAACTTACTAAATAATTTTTGTTTGGAATTAAGTTTGTACTCAACTTTAACAGTGTGGTTTTCCTTATAAGTTGTTTTTGGCATTGGTTGGAAAATGTATTTTTAAAACTGAATTAGTTGTAGAATATTTATTAATCATTATGGCACTTGCTAGCCTTTGCTGTGGTTTGAGAGGTTTAAAATGTCATCAAGAAACCTTTGCAACTGGAATAATAGTTTGGTGAACTATTTAGATTTTTTACACAAATAGTTAACATACTAGCTAGTTATTTCTCAAACCACAGAAACCTGTTATTGATTGTGTAGAAAAGGCTGTACTAAGAACTGCTTTTCTAAACCCTTATTCATTCTTTATAGTTGTTCCTATAGACTGTCTTTTAAATTTTTGTTTGTCCAGCTCTTGCCAATCTGTGTATGTGTAGTTCTGGATTCAGCCAGACATTTAGTCTTCGCTGGTGGCTGCCTGCAGTGTACAGTGGAGAGATGCAGGTTTAGGGGTGAGAAGATGCTAGTTGTATGGGTATCAAAGCTCAATATGTAACTTGTTTTACTTGCTTGAGAACCATTCCTAAAAAACGTGGTGGGCAGTGAATTATTAATGAAGAATCACATGTTTAGAGGTGATGATGCAGGCTCTTTGAATCAGGTGTTAACAAAATCAAGTCTTCGGCTGTACAGACAATTCGCTGACTGATGTCTTCACATGAGCCATTTTGAAAGTTAATAAACATTATGCAATTGTCCTAACGCAACAGTAATAGTTGTTGTCAGTTTTTTGCTTTTGTGCCTTCAAGAAGATCATTTAGAGACATTGTTTGCCCTGTTTGTCTCACAGACATAATACTCTTAATATTAGTAGCTGAAACGTCAAGGCGTTTGGGTTTTTTTCTTTTTCTTTTTTTTTTTTTACCCCCCGAAATACTATTGAATAAACTATTTTAGCAGTAAGAATTAGAAATACCATATCCCCAAAGTAGTATGAAAATATTTTACCTTGTTTGTATCAATTATTTATTCTAAAGATACTTACTGATGAACAGGTCTGGAATCTTCAATATTTTTTTCAGTGAAATGTCACCATTACTACTGAATCAGCTGCAATTTGATTAGAGAGACTGGATTATTTGTTTTTTATTTTTTATTACTGTGCTACTTGCCATTAGCCACAGTATTTGGGCTTTTTCTGGAAGCTTAATATTTGTTGATTGTGAGAGTATCTCTGAACTTTTCTGAGTTGTTATCCAGCCGTAACAGCTGCCTATATTACTATGATTACCCTAGATAGTAAGGTGAAACCTTAAATCCTAATGTAATGCTATTTCTACCTCTAGAATAGAATTCTCCAGTAATAAGCAGAAAATGGTGACCATTATTGTGAAAACCTGGAGACTTAGACTAAAGAAGATAATGTGTTATATCTTAATTGCAAATAATAAAGAAGTCCGTAGGTACATCTTTTCAGATTGTACTGTAAATTATTTCCAAAGTATGTCTTAGTTGCTTCTTCTAGCGGTGACTAAGTCTGGTAATTATATTTCTGAGTGAGTTTTATCCATGGATGATGCTGTATCACTTAACCATTGTTCATGTAGTGAAGGACGTAAGAGCAGTATTGTGCTGCTAGAGAAATGAGCTGGATGGGTTCTGTTACATCCCTGAACCTCCCCCCTGCCCCAGGTATAAACCCCAAGAAAAGCCTTCCCAGTTCAGGGGAGGCTAGCTGACTATACTTTTGCATGGTGCTGCCATGCTTAAGGTTTGTTGTCTTTTTTTGGGGGAGGCAGGAGATGGTGGGGGATGGCAAGGGTTTAAATAAACTTCTCCATTTGCTCATTGTTGCATCTTGCATCAGAGTCTGAGCTTACAGTTTTTAATTCTAACAGGACCCGTGTTACTTCCAGAGCCAGTTCTTCCCCTGTGAGGAAATCAAATGAATAAAAAGTGTTAGGACTTCATGCTAAGAACTTTAGCAATTCACCTGTTTATAGGCTTCTCTCTCATTTTGGGCATGTCAGGTTAGAATTGAACAGCAAGAGAGGATTAATGGGAAAATTTAGAGAATTGAAGATTGGAGAAAGAGGACAAGCCCTTAAGGTAGACTTACATTTACTATTGTTCTTTATCTTCACTTAAAAGGTGATTCATGACATACGGTTAGTCCTTCAACATCAGAAAGACATTTTGTTCACAGAAAACAGAGCACTATATGGTGTAACAAGCATATCACTGATGACACGCAAAATAGGGAGCAGATAGTGAACCTGGTGATGTTAAAAATATCTTGATCTTCAAGATCTGAAACTTACCCACAGACCTTCTAATTTACTTTTAAAAAAACAGCCTGCGTCTTCCCATGTTTGGGGTTTTCTTGAGTTGCAGATGTAGTGGGAGATTTTTCTGAGTTCAGAGTGTTAAGAGATTTTATTCACAGGTTTAGTTATGTTAACAGATCCCGTGCAAATAGAAGTAAAGTTTTAGTATTTGTTTTGACAGGCGCAGTTAGTTGGTCACTGGAATGAGTCCATTTCTCTCAATTCCTATGCAAAAGTGAGTTACTTAAAGTTTGGCTACAATGATTGCAGACGCTGATGTGGCAACCCAGACCAAACATTCTTTCCTGCTTCGGTCAGCAATACACATTCTTTGTTTAAAGGTCAAAGTAACTAAACTAGTAAGGCTGACTCATGCAGATGTGAACTGCATAAACGCAGTGCGCTTTTGATTGTGCTCCCTTTGCACCCATAGTAAGTGTTTCTGTTGTAATCAATGAATTCAGTGTAACTGCAGGCAATGAATTAAAATACTGACATTTTGAGTTTCAGTCATGATGATAGTTCCCTCAGGGGAAAAAGATACACTCTGCAGATGGTAACAGATTTGCTTAAACTAGCTCATGAAACTGAAAATATTCAAATATTCTTGCAAGCTATTTTTATCTGGTATGTTTAAGGGAAGAGAAGCCTGACCACATGGAGACTTGAAATTTCTCTTCTAGCAAAGGATGTGTTTTGTTTTGAACTATGCTGTTCCCATTCTGACTACAGTTTGTGCTGTGCAGAAACACAGTGTTTGTACTTCGTTATGTACCTCAGTCAGTTACAACAGGCATGTTATATGGTGTGTTACATGGACATAACAGTAACATTTATGCATTACACAACCCTTTTCTCTCAATTTTAGTTGTTTGCTTGGAAGATTCTTGATAAGCCAGAGTCATTTGCTCTTGCTTGGGGATATGCTGTCTGGACTGTTATGTCCACATGTGTTGAAAGGCATCTCTCCAAACACCTGGGGTTCTGTAAGTGTTTCTTCAGCCCTCAGGGTGCTGCAGTGCAAATAGTGACATAGGGATTTGGAGGAATTAATCCTATATCATGTATTTTTTTATCTGTTAATTCCCTCACTCTGAAAGATACCAGACCACATCAGGTGAACTTGGCTTCATGAACTTAGAGAAATGCACTCTCATGTACCGTTTAAAAAGCGCTCACAACCACCTCATGATGCTAGTATTAGCTAGTCTATTATTATTGTTGTTGTTGTTGTTGTTGTTGTTATTGTTATTATTTCTGGCCTCCTGTGAGTCCATAATAGATAGCTTACAAAAAGGGCTGTTCTTTCCCAAGACAGCTGTATTTTGTAATTAATTTTCTTTTGAAATGCAAAATGAACATTTTAATAATTTAATGTTAATACAAGTTATTATCTGTGGGTGGTAGATTAATTAATTTTACAGTAATTTTACTCATTTTTTGCTATAATCCTTCGTGGTCACCATGATTTTGTTCTGGAAAGATGTTGCTACTTCATCTGCTACCTCCAGAATGTCAAAGGTTGCCTTTGGTTTTACCTTAGCTAGCATATATCTTTGTCCTTGCTGCATAAGAAAAGGTGTAGTATCCATCAAAGAATAACAGATACAATTTTTGTGTTTTGCTGTGAAATGGTAATGAAATTAAAGCACTAGATATCAACTGAGATACCTCAATCTCTTTCCTGCCTTGGTTATCCTCGTGGTATCAAGCTTACCTAAAACTGCAGCTCCTTTGGTTTCTGCCATGTCTTAGGCATCTGCATTGGCTACCCTGATGTAAAATAAAATAAGAGTTTTGTCAGTTAAAATCCAGGGAAAAATTATGTAGATTTGTGTACCTATTGTTTCAGACTAATGAAGTTAGACTAAACTCTAAATTTTCTACAATGCCTTTTTCATGCATAGTTTGCTTTGTTTACTACCATAATAGCTAGTAAACTCTAGCTCTGGAGCCCTCAGTACAGGGCAGGCACAGACCTGTTGGAGAGGGGCCAGAGGAGGCCACAAAAATGATCAGAGGGCTGGCACAGCTCTGCTGTGAGGACAGGCTGAGAGACTTGGGGTTGTTCAGCCTGGAGAACAGGAGCCTCTGGGGAGACCTTATTGTGGCCTTTCAGTACTTAAAAAGGACCTGTAAGAAAGATGAGGACAGATTTTTTTAGCAGGGCCTGTTACAACAGGACAAGGGTTAATAGCTTTAAACTAAAGGAGAGGAGATTCAGCCCAGGAAGGAACTTTTTACAATGAGAGTGGTAAAACACTGGCATAGGTTGCCCAGAGGGCTGGTAGATGTCCCAGCCCTGGAGACATTCAAGGCCAGGCTGGATGGGGCACTGAGCAACCTGATCTGGTTGAAGATGTCCCTGCTCATTGCAGGGGGTTGGACTAGATGAGCTTTGGAGCTCTCTTCCAACACAAACTGTTTTATGATTCTATAATGCTCATGACATGGATGAGCTGGAAGACATGTTGCAATACTCAAGATTGTAGGTCAGTTTTCATTAAAAAAAAAAAAAAGTTAATGAAACACATGGCGCATCTGATAACCCAGACAAATAAGACATATGTTAATGATGCTGTATTGAGCTTTAAAGTCACTCCGTTTTGTTAGAGAATGAAATGTGAAATTTAAAATGAATAAAATAAAAATTGGAAGCTTTCTATATCTGGAAGTTCATACTACGTAATGGTCTGTTTAAAGGAAGAAAATCAGTGCTTATTCATCTCTTTTCTTAGTAGTTCTTAGGTTTATTTATTTGCTATAGAGAGATAGATTTATACGAATTACTCTAAGAAGTGGCTACCTGTTGCATTATGCATGTTGAATAAATAGTGTAAACATTGATCTGAAAAAAGGAACTGAAGAAACGTTAACATTTTACTGTCTGTAATATCTGTAATGCATCTTGGCAAAGATTGAATTGGAGATACTTAAAAATTAAACACATTAATTGAAACAGCTGAATACCATTTTATTGAATCAGAATTTGCCTTAATATGTATCATTTATTTTAGGATTACTGTAAGACAGGCTACACAGCTATTAAAGTGTTCATTCTCTGTTCATTGTCTTATTTTGCTTGCATACTCTTTATAGGCATATGGGATGATATGACTGACTAAACATTTTGCTCTGAAATTATGTCCTTGATACGTGAGCGCTGCTTGTGGCAGGTTGCACCTGTCTGGTGTATATATTAATATATGTAGGGGGAAAGGAAGCCACAGGAATCTAAGTCAGTAACTTTTCTCTTTTGAGGGACATTTGTTTCAATTATAGTGTATCTCTTATTTTAGAGGAAGCCCACATCTGAAGGGAACCCCACATTACAAGGAAGAACAGTGTGCTCCTTCATTAAATCTAGAAATGAAGAAAGTGCTGGACTTGCAAGCTTCTATCACAAGGTATGTTCACTAATCATGTCTTAAGAATTTTTCTACATATAGCCATTACTTGTTAAAAAATGAAGGGGAAACTGGATGGAAAAAAAGCTTGTTAAGGACTAATAGTTACTAATACTAACTCTGAGGAGATGAAAAAGTAGATTGCTGTTAAAGAATTCTTTCTGTGCTTGGCTCTACTGATATTTTTGTCAAATAGAAGTGTATAGCACATATATGTTCAGTATTACATTATGTTACTGTAAATGTGTTTGTGCTTGGGCTTAAAGTATGGATCAGAGATTTTGTGGAGACATAGGGTATATAAGAGCAAAATGATAAATAGCATTTCAACATTTCTTGAGCTGACCACAGAGAGTCCCTGTTTGTCCTGGAAAAACTTTTTGTTTACCTCTTCCTTTTTTTTCTGGTGATTGCCTTCCCTATAAAACTTTGAACATGCTAAGTATGTGTGTGTGAGAAATTGGTGGAACAATATAGAACTGACGTGGTGTGGAAAAGTAACAAAGTGCAATTTGTGAATTAATTGATTTTTCTGTTGCATTGATTTGAGATGTAGTTTTTTAGAGAATGACAAATACCTTTATTAGTTTGCAGTCCATGTTAGAGGATCTGCTTGTTGCTACTGCTGATGGATTTCTCCATCTTATTCACTGGGATGGTGTGACCAATGGAAGGAAGGCCATCAACCTATGCACAGTTCCATTTTCTGTGGACCTGCAGTCTTCTCGAGGTAGGTTTTGGGGTTTTTTATTGCTTATGATTGTTAACTATTGGCAAAATACCATCTACTATAAAATATTACCTCTGTTCTCAAGCAGAGATGGGAAAAATGTGCATTTCATAAATGTGAAAAATAACCTGTTGAAATTATTGTTTTTTCTGTGAAGTAATAAGTAAACAACTGAAATGTCTGTTGGCTTGCAATACCACTGTGTTTACACATTTTTAAATTACTGATATTTTCTCAGCAGGTTCGTTTTTGGGCTTTGAAGATGTTTACATCAGAGATATGGAATACTGTGCCACACTTGATGGTTTTGCTGTTGTTTTTAATGATGGCAGAGTTGGTTTCATTACACCAATGTCAAGTAGATTCATTGCTGAGGTATTTTTCCTTTAGTATTTCTAACATGCACTCTACAATAAATGTGTTTTCCTTGGTCTCTTCATTTCAGTTAGCTTTCTACTTTAATTTCTGTTCAGCTGCAAAGAAATTGAAATTTAGCAACTGCTTAAGAGATAATATAAGAACAAGGCTGTATTTCATACCATAATTTGAACTACTTTGTTCTAGGGCTAGTACCTGTCTCTGGGAGAATGTAATTGATAGTATCTTTAATTTTTGCTTATTTTTTCAAAATGTCATTATGGTTCTGAGGTCGTCTTACTGTCTCTGCAACAGACTTCCTGTTGCTGGTTATAAGGGGGGTGATAGGAGGTAGTTTCTCCTACGGCAAAGTATCATAGGTGCTATTTCTGTCTTTTAGCTGTAATCAAGTCTAACAGTTCTCATAGTGACAGTGTACTTCAGAATTTGTTCTAAAGGAATCTTTTCCAACTTAGGTGTTTTCTTACCTGTAATTCAGCCTACAAATTATACTACATTTTGTCATTAGGTCTCTTTAATTACAAAAAACACAAAAGGATTTGCCTAACCTGTCCCAAACTCCTTCACACACTTAACAATATCTACTGTTGCAGATGGAAATTTATTTTCCTGCTTTGCATTTGGTCTTCATCCTTAGTACCATCTACTCATTCTTATGCTGTATCAAGTATATTCTTGCATTACAGGTATTGACTTACTTTGGTTATTCAGAACTCTGATAAACAGTTTACTTACATACTGGCATCTTCCTGTAATTTTCGTTAAGAACAGTGAAACCAGTTTTACATACTATATTTTGTTTACCTGAGTCCTGTCAGTTAATACTGACATGTGCAATAGAAATTTCCTGAGGTGTTGAATGTCGACTGGCATATCTGTAATATGGATTAGATGGGTAGCACAGGGGTGGAAGCTGACTATCATGAATAAAAGACCTGTTTAGCCAAAAATTCTGTGGATTCCTGTCTTTGCAGCAGCTCCATGGTGTCTGGGCACAAGATGTGATTGACGGAACTTGTGTGGCAGTGAATAACAAATACAGGCTAATGGCATTTGGATGTGCCAAGTAAGTTTTGTAAGGCTGGTTCAAGGCGGGGGGGGGGGTGAGATTTCATTGTAAAACTTTGGGGTGTAAGCACTAGTTTCTTCTTGTGTTGCAAGAGTTGTAAAGATGAGAATAATCAGTCTGTCAAGAAGGTAGTAGGGAAGAAGAGAAATGATTGCCTGCTTGAACTGCAAGTGAAATTGATGCTTGCTGTTCAGCTCTGGATAAAAATAAAAAGGTGAATGGACCAGTTGCAAGGATTGGAAAGTGCTGTTTTCCCAATTAATATCGAAGTTAATCTCAAAGCCGGTTTTAAGCAGTTAATTTTATTAATATTGACAAGAATCAGGACTTCACGCCCAACTGAGAAAATGCCCTGTGAAGTGTTGATTTAGTCAGGGAAAATGTTGCCTGTTTGAGTAACTGTGAATATTTAAAAACTAAATATTGCAAAAGCGCCTTTTTGTTTGTGGTTTTATGCTTACTGCTCCTTCCAGAGAGTTTGTTCTGTATAATACTGCTTTAGCTGTTCTGGAGTACAGGTTTGGTGTTTCAAATAATTAATTAATTAATTGGGGTTTCAGTTTTTGTTTGTTTGCGTTTTTATTTTGTTTTGTGTTTGGTTTGTTTGTTTTTAATTTGTGTTTTAGAGCATTTCAACAGACCTGGGTGGTTTAGTCTTCAACTATCTTCTTAAGAAATAGTATTCTTGGTTGTAGTAATAATGCAGCGTGTTGGTGTTTGCCCCTGGAACAGGAATGGTTACTATAATTAATTTGTCTTTGTATGCATTAGTATACTCCTGATGAAATTTGAGCACCGATTGAATACTGACTTCCATCATGGATCGTATTGCATTTGGAAGCCATAAATATATGTGGATTGCGTATTTTCAGGGTACTAAGTAGTCCTAGTGCATTGCTTATTATAGTATTTCTGTTTTGGGTCCCCTGCTGCCTTCTGGAAACTATCTTATACATTTGTGTCATAAAGTTCTTTAAGTGTTACTTGGCACAATGTTTCTGTTCTTGATAAGTTTGGTATTAGTGAGAAAAAAACCAGCTTTTATTAACCTCTTGGAACTGATGAGAAATGTAGATGGTCTGTAGCCTAAAGCATGTGTAATCTCTTCCAGCGGCTCTGTGCAGGTTTATACGATAGATACCACCACTGGTGCCATGCAGTTTTCTCACAAATTGGAGCTGACACCAAAACAATATCCTGGTGAGCTACTTTTATTACTAGAATTTTCCAGCTGTTTTTAGGGTATTAAAAAATATTTTTGTCCTTGATTAGTAAACAGTTATTTGTGGTTTGCATTATCACTGATGGGATTCCTATTTAATCTTGAATGTTTGTAGTAATTTACTATCATGCATTTATTCTTTAGCTACTTGCTTGTAACTAACTTTTGGATATGTTTCACATGTGAGTGTCTGAAGTTGTTTAGGCTTTTTTTTTTTCTTTTATTACTAAATCTGAATCTGAGGTAGATTATAGGCAGTGCTGTTTATGGTTGTTCCTTTTTAAGTGCAGCAGATCTTAGTAGTTCCCACATGTAGCCTTGGCCTTACTTTTCCATTACCCACCTGAGAAAATGTGAGAAAACTGATCATGAATATAATAGAAGTGTGAGTTAACTTGAAGCAACTGACAGGTAGGGTATAGAAAAAAACTGAGTAATCCAGCACTCTACCTGAACTGCAGTGGACAAAAGCTCAGTGGAGTTTTTCACATGAGCGTTGTGGGTTAGAGTGAGGAACATATAGAGTGGATAAATTGCATCTTCAGCTGAAAATGTGTGCACCCACTAAGTCTCAACAAAAAAACCAAATATGTAAATAACAGAGTTTTGCAGTTGTGCTAAGTTCCAAAAGAAGAAATTTCAAGGGTGACTATAAAAATCTTTTATACTAAAATCATTTTTTACCAGAATTGAAATTTTATGGTTGCATCCTAGCATGATGTCTTTCTGGCCTGCTTCTTTGTATTCTTAATTTACTATGAAACTAGACATGTATTGGAAAGGAATTGTGAGTTCTTCATTTGTTGCTTATTAATTTTGAGGTGGCGAAGAGTTTAATTGAAAAATCAATTGTTTATTTTTGTATATTTTTGTTCCTTCTCTTACAGTGAAAGCAGTTCAAGCATGTTTGATGTTTTTCACATTTTTTTTATTGTCTGTTTTTAAACAGATATTTGGAATAAAACAGGACCTGTTAAACTAATCAGATGGTCACCTGATAGCTGTGTTGTGATGGTGACCTGGGAATGTGGAGGCTTGTCCTTATGGAGTGTTTTTGGTGCTCAGCTTATCTGTACTTTAGGAGGTGATTTTGCGTGAGTATCTTTAATGAAATTGTAAAATGTTTTATTAGAAACTTCTATTTTTCTAGTTAAAACATTTAATTAGAAAATAAATAAATGAACTAGCTTTTAATAATCCTTTCTCTGTTATAATTCCTTAGATGTTGGAGTAATTGAGTAAAATTTGGGAGAGAATCATTGAATATAAACAAAAATGTGTTATTTTCCTTTTGTATTTGTCTTTTTAGCCATAAAAGCAAATTACTCTAAAGGCAGTCTTTAGCAGGTAAATATTAAAATTCCCTCAGTGTCAGTACATTCTTGCTGAAAATGTGCTAACATCCAGAAATCACAATTCAATCAGTTAATGCTAGACATCTGATAATTGCATTTCCTTTTAGGCAGTGTCATGGATCAAATAGGCTTTATAATTTGAGATGAGGTTCAATATGGAACTATATGACAGTACAAAGATATGAAGATAATTTCTGATTTTGATGAGGTTATTTCCAAACTCAAGCTTGTTCTGTTCTGTTTTTAAGGTATCAGTCTGATGGTGCCAAAAAGGACCCTCTAAAGATCAGTTCTATGGTAAATATGAATGTAATATTAATGTAAAAATATTGTAATAGGTGGTTAACTTTAAAAATTATTTTTAGTAAAACAGATTTTAAAAATTTCAAACTGACTTTCTTTAGCTCTATTGCTTTCAAATAATAAATCTCTTTATTAAGCTTTCTAACACCAAAGTTAGATTGAGGGAAAAGCGGAGAACTGATGTTTGGTTTTTTTTTCCATGTATAGTCCTATTCATGAAGTGTGCATGACATGCCTTTTCTGGGCATTGATTTAAATGTTAAGAATGAACTGTTTTGGTTCTCCTTAATCTCAGATATATATATATATTTTTTTTTAAACTGGTGCTGTATTTCAGAGTACAATGAGACACAAAACACCACTAGCTGTTATCTTACATACTTCCCTAAGATTACTGTCTTTCCTTTGGCTGTTGAGGCAGCTTAACTTAATATGAACATGAACTCAAGAGAAACTTAACTGCTGCTGTTTTAATACAAACTCATTAACATTAAATCCTGCTAGTCTGTCTAATCACTTGCTGACAAATGTCAAACACACTCAAGGCCTCTTTTACAAACCATGATGAATTGCGTACAAACCATGATTTTATTTATTCATAGCCTAGTTGCTATGAAGATTGACAAATTTAAACGTGCATCCCAGGTGGATGTACATATTTGTGAGGACAGTACAATGTACCTTTTAAAAAAGCACAAAGATTGAAATTCTCATACTGTTAAACTTGATGAACAACTAATGTAATTTTGAGGATCAGTATTTTTTCATACTTGATTCTCCTTGTGTCTTTCTTGTTAGTTGCTTTAAGCTGCAAACTAAACAATCTTACATGGGTGTCTTGCATAGTTAGTTTTCATTTAATCAACATTTTTACATGAAGAAAAGAATTCAAGCTAGATTCCTACTGTTCCTTGTGGATTTTACTGCTATGGGTTGCTTATGATTCCTATAATGATACATTTTAGAACACCAAACACTAAGCTCATGTCTATCATAAGATCAGTTACAGTAAGTTTCTGTAATTCTTGTTTTCTGAGACTATATAGTGTTGGGTTTAGGGTTTTATTATTATTATTCTTTTACATTCAGACATGGGGATCAGAAGGGTATCATCTCTGGGTTATTGATGGGAATTCTTCAAACATGAAACCTGAAAGAGATGCAAATAATGAAGCTCACCAGTTTGGTATTCTGCAGTTTCATTTCATCAAGAGTGCACTCACTGTTAATCCTTGTATGGTAAGTTTTGTGTTGATAAATATCCTTATTTTAGAGCATATTTCCAGTTTTCAGGTAACCTCTGAGTTATTCTCTTAACAGGTTTTAAGTCAGTTTTGCAGCCATTAGATTGGTCTCCCTTTTTTATCATAGGGCCTTTAAAATGGTCCTTTGGAAATACTGTTATGCAATACTGTAACATAAAACCTACTAGCAATACTGAAATGTAAAACCTACAAGTACGTCGTGATACAAAAACTGAAAACTGCTTTAACGCTTAGTTTTTGTATTGTTTATGTAGAACTCATTAATATATTGATTATGTGTTTTCTTTTGTTTTCTGTACAGGGAATTCAAAGTTGCTTTTTGTTTTGTTTTTAATATAGAGTAACCAGGAACAAGTCCTCCTTCAAGGAGAAGATCGCTTGTATTTGAACTGTGGAGATGCAACACAGGCTCAGAGTCCCAGAAATACATCAGCGCACTCTGAACATAAGCCTAGCAGGGAAAGAGGCCCATTTTCAGATGGCAGTTTAGATTCTCAGGGTTTAAGCACTTTACTAGGACACAGGCATTGGCATGTTGTACAGGTAATTGTCACGGGTTGCCCATATGTGATCTGTGCTGGTGAGAGTTTGTAGGACTGGAATTTGTAGCTGTTCTTCTCACTGTCTGCCATACTCTTTTCCTCTAGTATGAGATCATTGCCTATTTATTGTCTCTTGGATCTCCCCTGGTACAGCTTTTTCTGATTGACAAATGATGAAGGAATGTTGGCTGTCTTAGTCGTGTGGCTATAAGTTTGCATCCTAGCTCAAAAAAAAAGCTGAATATCTTTTTAACTTCTGAAAGGAATAGTTAAATTAGCTTCCTGTGCTTCGAAAGAGAGAATAAGTGTGACATGCAAGAAATCCTTTAGAAAATTGTTCTGTTATTTTATGCAAATTCCTTTAAGAATATTCAACAGATGAATACAGCATTTGTACTTTGGCTGTATTTTCAAGCAGTCTTAGATGACGTCTATTTAAACATGTAACTAAAACTTCACAGCATCAAGCTTGCAAAGAAGAAATTATTTCCAGGGCTAGTAATGGGACAGATTCCATTTTCGCTGTAATATAAAGGAAAAATTCAGTAAATTTTAATGTGTGGTCTGTTCCCTAACAATCTGTAATTCTAATGTGTCTTCTTCCACACTTGAATTGGTAGATATTTTTCTAAAGAATGGTTTTTAAAATGGATCCAAGATTTTGTTTTTCAAATAGCACATGAATTGGTATTACTAAACAGCATTTGACTCTTGGCATGTATGTCAGGTTCTAGATACTGTTGAATTTCCACTTTAACTGGCCAGGTAGCTGTTCTGTTGTCTGGAACTGGTGTAGGAGGGAGAATTCTGTGTAGGAGTATAACACAATTGGAATTACTGTGGAGAGCAACATTCCCATGAGAACAGCCAGTAGCTGGGTAATGAGAGCACTTATTGCCTTGTATCAGACCAAGGACGGGTGTTTGAACAGCGTTTCAACCTGGATTTGTATCATCCCACGTGACATGAAGAATGCAGGATCAAGATTTAATTTGACATATCCCAGTCAAGTCCTTTCGTAACATGGCTTTTGGATGTGTTGGTTTGTATTTCTGATGGGATTAGAAATTTCATCCTACCACTCAAAGTCCTTCCTGAATTTGTGTTTGTCAAAACTTGTATGTTCCCAGGAAAGGTTCTGATGGAGGAGAAGTACGTAAGGCGGAAAAGAGCAAATTTTAACTGTTAATGTCAAGTGTGGTATTAGTCTTTTTATGTTGTTAATGCATTTCTTTATTTCTTGTATTAAATACAGGCTAACATTTAGGCTTCAGTAACTTTCAGGGGCAGGGGGGGAGAAGCAGGGAAAGTAATTGTCTTTAGAAAAGAAATCCCAACATTGAAAAACTTTAAGCTAGTGTTTTGGAAAAACATGGATGTTGTACATGGTTCTTTAGAAAGTTATAATTAATCACTAATGGTGCTTGGTATAGTTACATGGTGTCGGTTTTCTCTTTTTTTTTTTTTTAGATTCATAGTACGTATCTAGAGAGCAACTGGCCTATAAGGGTGAGTTGTTTTAAGAGTATGTTTTTGCCTCTCTAAAAGTATTGTGTTTTTAGAACTGTCCCTTAGAGTAGGATGAGCTGTGGAAGATTAAATCACTGTTTTAAATTGCAGAAAGAAGAATATGCGTTTGGCAGTAAAGTAGATAACATGAAGATACTTTACAAGTTTCAACTCTGGCATATTGCCTTGTAATGATGTAGTTGGATAGGATATATTATTTAAATAAGTTCCCTCCTGAGGTTCTGGTTTTTTTTTCTCTTCGAACAGTTTTCAGCTATTGACAAGCTTGGACAGAATGTAGCTGTTGTTGGCAAGTTTGGTTTTGCACATTATTCTTTACTTACCAAAAAATGGAAGCTATTTGGAAACATTACACAGGTGAGAGGTTATGGTACCGTATTGAGGTCATATTTGTCGATATGTGATTCTTGGAGGAAATAAAAAAGTATGTTTTCCAAGTAAACAACCTGCAGACACACTTGGGAATAAGGATGCTGGTTTTGCATGTGTTTTTCATAAAATGGCTGAAACGCTTATCTTGTGGCTTTGGCACAATACTTTGTGTCTAATTATTAAAAGGTTTCCAAATCTGAGTGTGCATAGTCAGACACTTAGTCCCATGTGTCTTATCTGAGAGTTTGTCTGAAACATAGCTTTGGATGCCAAGCTTGTAAATTCTGGGCAGAAGTGGAAAGCTAATTTGAGAGAGTTCAGGGACGCCAGTAGCATAAGGAACTGTGTAGCTGTGTTTTGTAGGATGGTGTTTGTCCTTCACAAAGTTTAGTACTTTGTTTTTTTTAATCAACAGAAACTTCGTACACATAGTTTGTCTTGCCACTATCAATAAAGCCTATAGAGATCAAGTATGGTTTTCAGAAGTCACCCAGAGAATGTACGTGTGTGTATATGTATATTAGAAAAACCCATACATATATATATGTCATTTGCTTGTGTTTTTCTTTTCAGGAGCAAAATATGGTGGTAACAGGTGGCTTAGCATGGTGGAATGACTTTATTGTTCTTGCATGTTATAATTTAAATGATCATCAGGAAGAGGTGAGGTATTTTTCCTCAAAGTAAATAAATCACACTTAGAATATCTGATCTATAGTAGTATTGTAAATCTGAAAAGCTTGCTATATAAGTATCAGAAATTCTTTATTAATATGTAAGTAATTATTTGCAGAGAAGTTTATTATTGCTACTAAAAATTATTTTCTGCAGACTACCGTGAATCTACTCATTCCTCTCGAAACTTCATGACATTTTTGCATGTTGGCATTAAACCTGTTTTGTGGTATTTTGGCACACTTCTGGCAGGTTCTAAATTGGATGGGCAGAACAGCTTTGCTTACTGTTTGCTGTTTAAAACTAAGGAATAAAACTCATTACGTTTGTTGTTCAGTACTGCAGGTTTGGCTGTACTGTTCTTTAACCACTTCAGATGCAGTAATGTAATGCAACGGGTAAAACATTTGATGAAATAAAAACCCAGTAATGTGTCTTGCCAGATATATTGGACAGCCATTCCACAAAAAATAAAATGATCTAATGTGGAATTACTATGAGTTTGTTGGTAAACAGAACCTGTATTCAAACTACTTCTTTTCTTTGTAGCTGAGAATCTACCTGCGAACATCTAATCTCGACAATGCATTTGCACACATCACCAAAGTGCAAGCAGACACGTTACTACTGAGTGTCTTCCGGGACATTGTAATATTGTTCAGAGCAGATTGTTCCATTTGCCTTTACAGTATTGAGAGAAGGCCTGAAGGGTGAGTGTCACTGTTTAAATGCTTTTGCACTATTATGCTTGTAAATCTGTTCTCAGGCTGAGTAAATACTTAAAATAATATAAAGTTTAGAATCAGATTTTTAAAATACAGAGGGGTGGGTGTTATCTGTGTGCACAAGTGATAGTTCATGAGTGTTGTCACTTGTATGCATGCAAGTAGGCACATTAGGTATGGAAGTGGTGACTGAGACAGGCATGTTTCCAGCTGTCTATACAAACGCGTTCTAGCTGATAGAAACTTGAAAAATGAATGTAAATAGAAGAAAAAGGTACTAAAAGGCACCCACATAGTTGAATGTTTCTAACATTAGAAGTAGGAATTGGTAGGAGTGGCAGCAGGGTAGCAAAGTTGAAGAGAGAAAAGTTGGATCTGTGGTATGGTTGTGGGGACCTGTTTCGGTGCAAAAGAAGTAGCAGCATAAGAGCCCAATACTGTCAGACAGTGAGGATAAGTGAACCTAAGGAGGAGAGAAAGGTTCCGAGGTAGTTTTTGAAGTGCCTAAGCAGTTGATTTTTCTTACTGTTACGGTATCTTGGTTTTAGCAAGAAGGGAGCTTTCTGTAGCAGAAAGCAAGCTGTCAATCCACCTCAGAGGAAAATATTTTAAATGTTTTTTTCAAATAAAATTCCAACAAAATCCAAACCCTAGGCTTGTTGCATTGAACAGTGACTAAAGTATTATTCTGAAGTATCTAGTGGTGTCTTCTATCCACTCATAGCTGTATTCCCCAAAACTATCAAGATGAAGTAGCCCAGCCTAGGTTTATTTGGTAACTCTATGTAGAGGGCCTGTGGGATTCCTGGTTAAAGGAAAGTCATTTTGGTCTGTAGAGTAAACTATTTGCTGAAGTTAAGTTGTTTATTTTCATTAGGTTTACTTCAATATAGTAATTTTATGTTAAGTACTATTTAAAAATTGCTAAACGTAGTCATCTTTCCTTTCAGTCTTAATCCTACTGCCAGTATCCAAATTCTTCAAGAAGTGTCCATGTCTCGGTACATTCCTCATCCTTTTCTTGTAGTGTCTGTTACGTTGACATCAGTGAGGACAGAGACTGGCATCACCTTGAAGATGCCTCAGCAGGTAACAGGTCTATAATGCTCAAAAATTTACAAGAATCGGTGCTTGAATTTGTTAGCTAAGTCCTCAAAGGTTGTCTGGCTGATAAATGAATCATAAATCAGTGGTTCTTCTATGTGGTAAAATGCAAACTTTTTTTTCTGGTGCTTCTTATGTAGACACTTTATGTGTGAATTGAGGGGACAGCGAAAATAAATTCTAAAGTCTTACTTCTATTTCATATCTTCTCTTGTCATCTTTTGAAGCTTGGAGCCAAATCTTGGAGGACAAATTACACTTAACCTATGTCAAGTGTCTGTTTCTCTGTTGTGTATTAAAAGTTGGACACCAGGGCAATTCATGGCATTAAGAAGTGCCGTTCTTTCTGCAACGAGTGCATTACTCAAAGAATAAATGGAAAAAAAGAGAAGATGGCATATGACCGTACAAGGTTACTTCTAGCCAATTTCCTACTACACTAAAGTAAATTAAAATAATCCCTCCCACTTGTTACATTGGGAGATAGACCAACAGCCAAACAGTGACTATGGTGTGAAGGCGAAGCCCTGTTTTAACTCCAGGAAATTATTCAGGCCACTGAGAGCACTGTGCTTACATTTTCGTTGTCTGTGGTGTAAACAAATTAAACTTAACTATTTGAGTAGCTGCAGTATGCAGCATATTTTCTCATCAGAGCAGTTACCTTAAGATAGTTTGGAAGTTGCATTGTCTGTGACACAGGCACATAGTCATGTGAAAGTGCCTATGTCTCTCCGCGTACCACTGGCAGATATGAAAGTAATGGCACAGGTGTAAAATCTGGAGGTTTGCACTTGCCACCTTCAGTTTGTTCTCATTTAGTGGCCCGCAGTGCTGAACATGTGTCCTGAGACTTTGATATGATGTTAGACAAGGGCATAAAAGGCAACACGCTTGTAGTTTTCTAGTCCAGCTTGCTGTGAAACAGTGTCCTTATTACTGATCTGCCTGACCTACAGTGTTTCCTAATTTTGAGAAAAAGCTATTGAAACTTTTAGAGCACCAATCATATTTTAAACGTAGCTTCAGATGGAACAAACATTACCCCTTTTCTTTCTAAGAGCCCATATCTTCAAACTTGTTTGATCCTTCTGATCAGAGGAAAAGTGTTAATGTTGGCACTGAATATGATGCTGCACTGTAGACAAAACAATGTGTCTGATGCAGTGGAGTGTGTCAGCCTTTTCAGTGCTGCTATCTATTGGTGGCCTTAACTCCAGATGCTGTGAACTTACCATACAGGCCCTCTGCCCATGCATCTTAAAACTGAACTTCATGCACAGCATGGTATTGGCTGCAGTGACTTAGGTTAAAATGAATATGAAATTTCAGTTCTGAAGTAAATAGAAAGAATACTTTGCTTTCTTGAAAAATCTTCCTAGTTAGGTATATCTCTTACTGCAGTTTTTAAAAGTTCAAGATGCTGTACAAGTGTGGCTAAACTCTTTTTGGCTTGTGTACCAGTGTTAGTCTTTGCATTCAGATACTGGCAATCATATCATGGCAGTACTGATAAGAATACAGAGGTTTATTTTTCTTAAAATACTGGTAGCTTGCTCATGCCAAGAGGCATAGTTGGAAAAAGCCCAAATCAAACAAACATATGGAATGTGTCTAGTGAACAGAAAAACTTCCAGTATTTACTCCTTTGCACAAGAACTACATAAATGAATCTATCTGTAGGTACTCAGTTCTACTTGATTTTTCTGAGTCCGGAATTGAGTTTGGTTGTTGTCATCTCTGTATCGCAGTGTAGTTATTTTATTCTTTTTATTCTGGGTTTGTATTGTGGTTATGGGCAAAATGATGCATTCAAAAAGCTTGAATAATTTGCATTATACTCTTATCCTTAGGCTTGTGAGGCTGAAAGTATAATGCTAAACTTAGCAGGACAACTCATCATGCTGCAGAGGGATCGATCTGGACCCCAGATACGAGATAAGGATAACAATCCTAATCAAAGGAAACATGTGAGTAAATATATGTGGAATATTATATATCGTTTCAAAGATGTTGTCAGAGACTGAAGAAGTTGTGTAAGAGAGTGGTCCAGGCATGAAGAAAAAAGGTCTATAATGCAAGGCAGTTTCTACACTTACAGCCTGAATTGTTAGCTGGAAGTAAATCACCACTCCTGTGATTTTTTTTTTTTTTCTCTAAGAACCTGTGAAATGTTGGTACTTAATTATGTTAATGTCTAACTAAATTATTTACTACTTGACTTCAATACTTGTATTGCAGTGAAAGATACAAATTTTAAGCATAAAGGTCCTGTGCAAATTTTGGTGTGCTCTAGTGACAGGAAATCTCTAGTCTATCTAAAACTATTCTGTATGTTTATGGAGCATTACATTTTTTTGCAGAGTATGATTACAAAGTTCTTAAAAACAACAAGAAGAGAAATCAGTGACTGAATTTTTCAATTTTTCTGTGCTGAGGGTTAAAAAAAAAAAAAAGAAAAGGAATAATGAATTCTGATTTTTTTTTTTTTTTTTTAATAGCTGCCTTTTTGTGCTCCAGTTGTCCTAGCCCAGTCTGTTGAAAATGTATGGACTACTTGCAGAGTCAACAAACAGAAACGCCACTTACTGGAGGCTCTGTGGCTCAGCTGTGGTGGGGCAGGTATGAAAGTCTGGCTTCCCCTGTTTCCCAGAGATCATCGAAAACCACATTCCTTTCTGTCAAGACGAATCATGCTGCCTTTCCACATCAACATATACCCGTTGGCTGTTTTGTTTGAAGATGCCTTGGTTCTTGGTGCTGTTAATGACACTGTGCTCTATGACTGTTTATACACTCAGACCAGTGCTAGAGAACACTTGGAGGTTCTCTTTCCTTTCTGCATTGTTGAGAGAACCTCTCAGATCTACCTCCATCACATTTTACGCCAGCTCTTGGTTAGGAACCTCGGTGAACAAGCCTTGCTTTTGGCCCACTCCTGTGCCACATTACCATACTTTCCTCACGTACTAGAACTGATGCTTCATGAAGTGCTGGAAGAAGAAGCTACCTCGCGGGAACCCATTCCCGACCCTCTGCTTCCCACTGTGGCGAAGTTCATTACAGAGTTCCCCCTCTTCCTGCAGACAGTTGTTCATTGTGCTAGGAAGACAGAATATGCCCTGTGGAATTACCTTTTTGCTGCTGTTGGGAACCCAAAGGACTTATTTGAAGAGTGCTTAATGGCCCAGGACTTGGACACAGCTGCCTCTTACCTTATTATCCTACAGGTAATGGTACCTTATAAATTCTAAGAGAGGTGATATTTACTGTTTACTATTTTAAAATATTGACATATCAAAGTTATGCGTGTTAAACAGATTTTTAATTTAACAGTTTTCTGTTGAGATTATGTCCCGCTATGAAGGGGGGATATCATGATGTAAGTCGTTAGTTTACTGTTATAAAAAAATAAATAATGGCATGAAATTTGCTTCTTCTAATCTCTGGTATACTTGAATGTGACATGATGTGACTTGACTTAATAGGACTTTTGTTGCTTGGTGGCAGAAGCAAATTACTTAATTATGCTTTGTTACTTGCAGAATATGGAAGTTCCAGCAGTTAGCAGACAACATGCTACTCTCCTATTTAATACTGCCTTAGAGCAGGGGAAGTGGGATCTTTGTCGTCATATGATCAGATTTCTTAAAGCCATTGGCTCTGGAGAAACAGAGACACCTCCAGCTACACCAACAACTCAGGTTTGTGGTGAAAATAGTAAATACTGTGCATCAAACCTGGTATGATTAATCTTGCTGCTGTATAGCACGTTTGCTCCTCTGACTGTATGTTTGGGTTTTCTTGATTTTAGGAACCTAGTTCAAGTAGTGGCTTTGAGTTCTTCAGGCATCGCAGCATTAGTTTATCCCAATCAGCAGAGAATCTCCATAGCAAATTTAACTTGACAAAAACACTGAGTATGCCTTCTGGCCCATCTGGAAAAAGGTAATTGGTCAGATTTCTCATAGTCTCCTTCCACATCCTTCTGGATTTGTATTTTTCTGACTCTCCTAATGTGTGTGCCTCTCGTATGTTCTTGGAAGAATATATTCTCATACATGTAAATATATATGTGTGTGTGTGTATATATGGGCAGACATGCTTACATGGATGTTACTAACCAAAAGCCTCTGAATCCACTGAATGCATACATAGTGATTTAAATAGTTAGGGAGACCTCAAGCCTTATATTTGAAGGGTCTGTTTTGCTGAAAGATATGTCTTGAACAGCTCATAGTACTGCAGCATTGTAGCATACATTGCATTGCAATACTGGGCACATCTTGATCTAGTAGTGTGTTGCCGAGCCATAAATAGAGCCTTTTACACCTTTGGGTGAATCCCTCTTAAACTGTTATATACAGAATTCATAGTGGTAGGTGTTAATGTTCAGAAGTGGCTCTGAGCTGAAATTCAATATTATCTTGGTTTCGGCTTCTTTTCCCATATAAGACTTTCAAGGCAATCTTAGTACAAATTCAAATGCTTTTATTTAGTAATTTTCCATAGAGAGTACTATCTTAAGAGTTTTGATAGGAAGGGTCCTAGACTAATACTTGAGTTGTTCTCAAAACATGTTTCTCAGAAGTCACTTTACAGTGGCATCTTCCTTTTATGTCTTCTTCTTCACTTTTTTTCTGCATTTCTAGTATTTTAATACTCTGTGGGCACTGCTGCTGTTGTATCTTCTTCCCTTATTTCACTTACCTTTTGAGACAGTAGAATCTTTTAGAGAGTATAAATAGCAAGGAATGGTGGAAACTGCTTTTGTTAGTATATAGAAAGTCCCACTACTACTCTGGTACCTTGATGTACTATGGTTGTGGCCAACAGCCTTTGCAACTCTGTTTTATCAGTCTTAATATTCTGTTCTCTGGTCTGTCTGTAGGTGGAGTAAAGACAGTGACTGTGCTGAGAACATGTACATTGACATGATGCTCTGGCGGCATGCTCGGCGTCTGTTAGAAGAAATCAAGCTGAAAGACCTCGGCTGCTTTGCTGCACAGTTGGGTTTTGAGCTCATTGGCTGGTTGTGCAAGGAGCGAGCCAGAGCTGCGCGCGTGGAGGATTTTGTGTTCGCTTTGAAAAGGCTACATGAGGATTTCCACTGGCCATTTCCAGTCATACCGGCCTCGTCCATTAATTCACCTTTCAAGAATGGAAAGTACAAAACAGGTGCCGTAACATCTGAGTTGATTTGGACTAGGTTTTTTCCCTGCAGTCCTGCAGCCATCAGTCTGAATCTGTCCTACCTCAGTTCAGCCAAGCAAAGAACAGGCTGAAGCTTGGCACCTGCAGAACTTTCTCATACAGGGTGTGTTTTTTTGAAGGGATTCCATTTAATGCAAATGACATCTCTTGTGTAGTTTGAATACACTACTGTTTCTTTTGAGGTTTCATGCTTTCTCAGGTGCATTGAACTGGACATCACTTGTAGCAGATGTTGAGTTGAACGTGGATATTGCTCCTTGATGTAAATTCTGCTAGAGGAAATTGCTGAAGTCCACACTATTCTTATATAAATCGTTAGCTGAGGTTTTGAGTAACTTTTTTATATTTAAAAAAGTAATGTTCACAATATTAGAAATTTGCTTTGTGTTAAAGTGTAAGAATTTTGAAGGCTTGCTGTAAACACCTATTGTATTATTAATCTCCCACTTCAATAGTTTATCTTCTTAGGCCGAAGTTGATACTAGCTGCCAAGTCTTCCTCTTTTTGGTAGTAGCAGCACCATTATTTAGTTCTATTGATGCCAACATTTCATCAGCTGATATTTCTTTTATTCCTTTGCTGACATAAAAAAATGATCAGAAAATCCTGAAATACCTAAACTTGCACTGCATTCCCTTCCTTTTGGTGATCCCTCAGTAAACAAATTGAATATTGACTTAGAGACAAGTTTTAGCTTTCTGAAATGCCTGGAGAGAACTTTCCAAATTTCCCTTTTGATATTTACATGATTTTCCTTTGGTGGGCTCTGTTCTGTTTTTTAGCCGTGGGGGACCAGCTACTAAAATCTCAGTCTGCAGACACCTTTGTAAACATGGAAATGGACACAGGGGTATCAAACACACCTCGGAGTCGCAGCTGGCTTGGCACTATCAGCTCGTCTCAGAGAGAGGTTGACACAGTTTCATCCCATGGACCACACATGCAAGATGCGTTCCTTTCTCCTTTGCTAAGTAAAGGTTAGTCACTCTTCCTTATGTCTGCTCATTGGAAAAATGCACATGGAAGTATAAGCTTATATTTTGAGGTTGGCATGCCACTGCTGCATTGTTGCTTCTCAACTGCTGATAACCATAATTCACGGGAAAAAAAAAAAAAGAGGACTTTGAAAAATGAACTGGAATTTTTACAACAGAAAGTTAACATGTCATACATCTTTAAGTACCTGAAGCAGAATACGAAATTGGTATTTGTTGAAGTTCCATCTGTCACGTTAACTTCGAGTTCATTCTTCTTACAGTCTGGCTGAGAAGAGTGTTCCAAGTTTTTTATCTTTGTCTCTTGCATGGGTCAGCCTCTTTCACAGGTTGGCGCTGTTCTAATGCATGAACTTTGTGCTTTTTGCTTTCTTTAGAAAGATATTAATACATTCTTTATTGATGAAGTTGAGGAATTTATAGTCCCATAGTTTTCTTCTTTCCTGTGGCTTTGTTTAAATCACTTTTCTAAAAGTTCAAATGTGTGACCAGCTTATGAAAATACAGAGGGGAATTTTCTTCCCTATGCATCTTTCTGACCACAGTCAGAGACAGGAAATGTTTGTCTGACCATTCATCTCTTTTTTTTAACTCCCTCTTGTTCTCAAGCATAGAACAATGTATTCAACAGTGTCTGTGTCATGTGATTTCCACTTTATTAGGCAAAAGACCTAAGTACCCAAGTGTCAGCTACACCTCCCCAAGATGCCAGGGCCTCCTGTGAGAGTCAGAGCATTTGGAGCTAATGGGCTTTAAAAAATGAAGAAAGAGTGAGGTTCTCTCCCTCTGCTTGGCCACGGCCTCATTCTATTTTCACACTGCTTTCTCTTGTTTATTACTTCTGGAGACTGCAAGAATGCATTCAGTTTAAGTTCGTTATAGAACTCTCCAAAAAGGCATAATTTAAATGGGCAGAATTTATTTCTCTTTTCATTGCACTATCTTGTACTGCGGTCTGCCACTACCTCTGTTTCTATAAATAAGCATCTCCTTTTTTTTCTGAGCTGGATGAAGACCTTTGAGTTCAATGGACTTTGGTATGCATTTTGAAACAGGTATTTCCTAAGTGAAACTAAATTAATACTCTTTAAAATGCTGCAAGCTGAATTATAATAATTTCACAAATAACTAACCCAACAGTGGTATTTACGGGCAAGAAGCTAATAAAATAACTTTCTGACTTTCTAAACATTTTCCACAGAAAAGATGCATCTACTTTAGTATGGAAACTGTTCTGGAGGGTGGGTGCCTTCTTGACTCACCACTATAATGGTTTGGGCTTTGCTGTTACTGTCCTGTGAAAATTCTGTGGCTACGCCTACTTTTCATGTTTTTATTAGAAACACTTATTTCTTTTTGTAATTAGTGCAAGTAAATATTCACATTACCAAGTATTCAGCATCTTCAGGGTTTTGTACAACAAAAAGAACTTGCTATTGCATCTTCATTTTTAACAAAGGTTACATAAGGCAGCATCTTTAGACAGACTGCAACCCTTCCTACACACTTAATTCTAGGATTATAGAGTGTAAGCAGCTGTCAGTGTGCTCTTACAATGATTGCCAACCCATCTTCAAGATCCCTTATTGATATTATTCTGCAGAATTATTTTTATTTGATAGGAAAACTACTGCATTCCTGCAGTAGTAATTCTACCATATACTGTGACAAGAATAATGCTGAAGAGGAACGGACAGCATGCCTGAAGTAATTTCTTCGCACTGCAACACACAGCAAAGCATTATTGTGTAATTGGTCAGTTTCTAGAGGAAGTAGCTCAGAAATTCTGAGTCTTACTGAGGTAAGTAGTTTATTTATCCCTTACGTTTCTGGGTGTTCTTGATAGGTGATGAATGCAGCATTGGTTCAGCAACAGACCTGACTGAAACGAGTTCTATGGTGGATGGTGACTGGACCATGGTGGATGAAAACTTCTCCAGTCTAACTCAGTCAGAGCTTGAACACATCTCTCTAGAACTGGCCAGTAAAGGGCCACACAAGTCACAGGTCCAGCTGCGGTAAGTGGCATCATCAATACATTGGAAAGTTAAAATGACTAGTAGGCAGCATTAGGAGAAAGAGACACTGTCTACTGAATCACTCTGGGATTTTGTCTTCAGAGTGGAAAAAGAAATAAGACGACTGTTTTCCCGTATAGGTACTTGCTACATATCTTCATGGAAGCAGGATGTCTGGATTGGTGTATTATCATAGGTCTTATCCTCAGAGAATCTTCAGTAATCAACCAGGTTTTCAGTATAATGCAATCCTCTGATATTGATGGAGAAATCTGTCAGAATATCAAGACTGGCCTGTATGCTGTTGATAAATGGGCTTCTACAGATTGGTAAGTGATCTTTCCCACGTTTATTTTCATTCCCGTTGTAGCTGATTAGTTACCTAAAAAATAACTTGGAGTTATCTCAGCCCTAGCTGAAACAACTGTTTAAAAGCCCCTTTGCAGAAAATTTCCAGACAGTCACTTAATACAGTTGTGATCAAACTGGAAAAAAAACCAAAACCAACAAACCAAACCCAAAACAACTAACCCCCCAACTTCTGTTTTTTTATTACGTTGCCTTTTCCCTCTATTTTAAAACAAACAACAACAACGCAAAATCACCACCACCACCAAAAGTTTCTGTACTGAAAGGATGCTAGACGATAGTAATTTATATTAAAGATCTCCTAAGAAAAGCTGCTTTTCAGGCATATGACAGAAGTACTATTTTTCAATTAGCTCATGGTGCTCTATACCATTATTTTCCTAGCCCTGGGTACAAGCCATTTCTAAACATCATCAAACCACAGATCCAGAAACTAAGTGAGATAGCAGAAGAGCAAGTACAGCCTGAAGCTTTTCAGCCCATGAATCCCTCTAAGGTTACGGAACAGGTGAACCCCAGAGCTGAGGAAAGCAGGACTTCATCTGGCCATGGCACTAATCCTCAGAGCGATGGTGGCAGCAGCAGTGTGAGCAGGCATGAAGAGGACAAGTCTAAGACAGAGGATGAGGATTCACTCCAAGACAGCAGTTACGACTGTGTTGTGTCATAAACGGAAGATGAAAAACTTGCCAAGCGTCACATGTGAAAGGAAACAAACCAGCTCTTAGACACGCTTCTATATTTTGGATTTGAACTATTTTTCTTTTTTTTTTTTTTTTAATTTCAATCTTTGAAATCTTTAGTGGGGATAACTAAGCAGCAGTTTCATCTTAAAAATTCAAAAGGAGGCAAGATTTTTTTAATGTAATCTTCAGACTGCAGCTTTAGGTTTTCATACTTAATATTGTTTAGAGACAGTGAATACATATGGAGACAGGTTCAGCTAATGTTCATCAGTACCTTTACAACACCTACGTGTTCTGAAGAAACTACTTATGTCTTGCTTGAGTTTAAAGGTGAAGAGGGGATTAAATTTAAAAACTCTTATCCTTTGCAGCTTGCCTGCCTAAGAAATATCTGATCAATGCAGTTCAGATTGGTTTGATACCAATATTTTATATTAAAGGACTGTAAAATATATTGTATGTTTTTGTGAATACTCTTGTACAAATACTCAAGGTTGTACCATATTTGAGGGTACCAATATGTATTGTGCATGTTTCTAGATTACTAGTAAAGTTAAAGCGGAGTTGCACTTCTTTCTGGATGCGGCATACTTTACTGACCTAGCGTTGACAAAAGGTGGCTCAGCGGTTTTTTACTGCCACTTACAGATCTTGTATTTGGGT
Organism: Patagioenas fasciata; assembly: GCF_037038585.1. NCBI lineage: Eukaryota > Metazoa > Chordata > Aves > Columbiformes > Columbidae > Patagioenas > Patagioenas fasciata. The sequence goes on along the minus strand of NC_092560.1, from coordinate 24,450,073 downwards.
CTAAGGGATTGCTGAAGGTTATTTATTTCATTGTAAATTCTTTTCTGAAAAAATGAATTTTTTAAGTGTAAATACTCATCATATACTCTTGCTATGGGAAATTAGTTTAACAGCTCATACTTAAACATTTTTCAAACATTTTATAATATGCATACTTGTAACTGAGACATATTTAACTTTCATACAATGTTATGGAAAGCTGGCTGCAGAAGTCTGTTGCTTTGAGGGTACTTATTTTTTCTAGCTGCTGTCCCTATGTAATAACTACCTGTAACAGTATTAATTTAGATATTAGCTTGTTTGTACTGTGCAATCTGAAAAAAAATGCAACATTACTCATTTTATACAGAATAAACTAGTTTATTTTTTATAACATCACTTGATTACTGACATGGACCAAACTAGTCATCATAGGGTAGTTACAGCATCTGTTGCTTTTCTATTGTAGTTACTAAATGCACATCCATTTAAACTTTGAAAATTAAGAATATTCATGATTAAGTTGAAATAAATTGTGGTTTTATCACATTTATTTCCTTTGTAGATAAGATCAAGTGCTTTAAAATGTACAAATATTAAACTGTTGCTTTAGAATGGCTTTACTAAGCCAATACAACCAGTACAAGTGCAATAGGTGCAAGTATTACTTGGAAAGCTGGAGATTTTAGTGAGTGCAACTTGAATTTCCTTCGAAGAGATGAAACTAATACTGGAGTTCTAGGAAAGAAATCTGGTTCAAGAGTCCCAGCATTAAGCTTAGTCTGCATTGTAGCTACTGGTTGCAGATAATGTCATCATACCTACAAGCCCGTTGTGAATTGACATCAAAATCCATTATTGTTATATGGGGATACTTTAAGCTTTTTATGATTAAAAAAACTGCTTAATCTGTGTTAAAAGAAATAAAAACTGTGCTTCAAGTTACTATTTTTCTGTGGTTCTGTGGTAATGATGTAAGCCAAGCCCATCCTGATAAGCTTCTGCTGTTCAGGTTTTGGATCTGTGCAATTGAACACACACATTAACTGATACACTAACATTCTTAATATCAGTATCTTACTACTGTGCTACTCTTGTTTAGCAGTTACATCTTTTTAGTTGTGAAATTTTAGGAGTTTGTACTTCCTAGTAGTAATTATCTCTATGCAAATCTTATGTGCTAATTTTGTATTTCAATTTCACTGCTGTTATACCTGTAATTAAAAGACAAATGTATTCAACTTTAACTGAAGTTCCTGCTGTGGAGAATAACTCTTTCTGACATCAAGCCATAGACAGTAAATTGCCAGAATCCAAAGTAGGTTGTCTCAGAAGAACAGAAGCTCTCAAAGGAACTACCTGATGAAGATTGGTTTAGTTTGCCACATCATGTCCCTGTGTCCTGTTTTACAGGATGAAGGTACCAAGCTTCCAAGTTAAAAATTACCTTATTAGTGCGTCTTTGAAGTTGCATGCACGTGTTTTGAAAAGAGGTGTGCTGAGTTTAGGTGGCAAGGGTGTGGTAGCAAGGGGAGGGAGGCTGCAGGGGTGGCCTTGGTGAGCAGAGCCCAGGAGCCGCCCATGTCAGACACACAGCTGCAGCCGACCCACCGTGGGCCACAGGTGAGCCCATCAGCCAAGCTTGGCTTATATGTAAAAATATAAAAATGTATTTAACAAGGGATCAAAAAACACTGCTCAGCAGCTGTGAGAGAGATGAGTGAGGAAAAAATAAAGGTGAGGAATTGTCCTGCAGACAGGCGGGCCCATAAAGGAGGAGCAGGAGGAGCCGGTCCAGGCACTGGAGCAGAGATCCCCCGCAGCCTGTGGATCTGTGCAACTAAACACATACATTAACTGATGTACTAACATTCTTAATATTAGTATCTTACTGCTGTGCTATGGTTGCTAAGCAATTAAATCTTTTTAGACCATGGTGAAGCCGGCTGTCCCCCTGCAGCCTGGTGTGGAGCATATCAGAGCAGGTATCCATGCTGCAGCCTGTGCAGGACCCCACACCAGAGCAGAGCTCCGAAGGAAGCTGCAGCCCACGGAGAGCCCTTGCAGGAGCAGGTTTTCTGGCAGGAACTGCTGGCTGTGGGAGAGCCCATGCTGGAACAGCGTGTTCCTGAAGGACCACCCCACTGAAAGGAGAACTCAGACTGGAACAGTTCATAGAAGACTGTAACCCGCGGGAGGGACCCTACGCTGGAGCAGGTGAACAGTGTGAGAAGGAAGGAGCAGCAGAGACTGGCCATCAACGTGAACACAGGAAAACCAGGCCATTTAACCATTCGAGGATCGACATTTTCTATGGCATTCCAATAGAAATTCCAAGTGTTTCCTCTCACTTTGCTCATCCATCTCACATACAGCTGGCTGCCCTGGCCTACCAAATCATTTAACACTTAATGGCATAGAAAGGTGACATATTTCCTCCACCAGCATTTGCATATCATTAATTTTTCTTGTTCTGGTTCACATCCTATATAGAACTTGATCGCCTCTGAAAAACAACAACAATGCTGGATTATTTGCTACCCATAAAAAAAATAAAATATTCCTCTCACAGAGGTATACTTGCAAAAGTACTTAAGTCAAATCCCATTCCTGAGGATAATTTTCACTATCACATTTGTCAACCTAAGTAAGCTAATTTTTCACTAGTGTGTTTTAGTCCAAAGCAACCAATGTAAACAATTTTTGAGCTGAAGTGTCTGTAACTACAGGTTGAGGTCCACTGCTACATGAACAGAAATACATGAATGTGTAATCTAGCCAGAAACTGTACAAAAGAGGTCCCTTATTTTAATTATGAACTGAAGCGAGAAGTTGTCTACAGTGTAAGTTGGGGAACGACCTGTTGGAGAACAGTGTAGGGGAAAGGGACCCTGGTGGACAGCAGGATGACCATGAGCCAGCCAATGGCATCCTGGGGTGTACTAGAAGGGGGGTGGTTAGCAGGTCGAGAGAGGTTCTCCTTCCCCTCTACTCCGCCCTGGTGAGACCACATCTGGAATATTGTGTCCAGTTCTGGGCCTCTCAGTTCAAGAAGGACAGGGAACTGCTGGAGAGAGTCCAGCACAGAACCACCAAGATGATTAAGGGAGTGGAGCATCTCCTGTATGAGGAAAGGCTGAGGGAGCTGGGTCTCTTTAGCCTGGAGGAGACTGAGGGGTGACCTCAGTAATTTTTATAAATATATAAAGGGTGAGTGTCAGGAGGATGGAGCCAGGCTCTTTGCGGTAACAACCAATTGTAGGACAAGGGGCAATGGGTACAAACTGGAACACAAGAGGTTAATAGTCACTTATATATGAGAAGACACTTCTTCTCAGTGAGGGTGACAGAGCACTAGAACACGCTGCCCAGAGAGGTTGTGGAGTCTCCTACTCTGGAGACATTCAAAACCCGCCTGGACACCTTCCTGTGTAACCTCATCTGGGTGTTCCTGCTCTGGCAGGGGGTTTGGACTACATGATCTTTCAAAGTCCCTTCTAATTCCTGTGAGTCTGTGGTCCCTGACATGCTGTGATTCTGTGACAATGTGATAAGCTGGCTTCACCTGAAGGAAGGAGGAACCCCAAGAAAAAAAAGCCAGAGACCCAACTTACTGTTTGAGCATAATTTCCTATCCTACAGCTGAGGACTGTTTAGATATTCTAGTGGTCAGCAAGATAATTAATTGCAAGATAATTGTGGCAAAAGTAGTCCCAGTGCTTCAGAGACAGGAAGAGCCTTCCCATACCATTCTGAAAGAGATACAGCTTGGGCAAATTCTCACTGTCTAACCACACAGTTCTGTGACAGCACTTAGAGTTACTGATGTTGTGTGGCTATTCAACCATCCTTCACTAAGACTGTGTATCAAGTTCTAGGATAGGTCATTCTGCAGGCTCCTTCTAGATCATTATCAAGAACCAGATTTGGCTTAGCTCCCAAGAAAAAAGTAATGAATGGCATTACCATGCAAGCGAACTCCTCAGCAGCTCTGTCCCACATGCTACAGTTAGCTCTGTATTGACTTGTTAGACCTTGTCTATTTGGATAGCGTTTTTCCAACAGACTTGCAACCCACCTGAGATGGAACAGACATTAAAGACAGGTCTTGCTAACACAGAATGGCTCCGCCCAGCTCAACTGTCTGTCACTTCATGTATAACTGCTGAAATGCTCCTGTTCACTGTACCTCTCCCAACACTGTCTTTCTGCAAATGCCTGCTTGTACCTGACAGGCAATCTGAAGGTACTAGAGCTGCATTAGAGCATGTAACCAAACATGTACAGGCCTCCGTTACAATCACATGCTTAAATGCATAAAACACTTACTTCTGAAACTCTCTTACCTATAAAACACATAACAGAGTACTAGGTATGTTAATAGAGAATATAACAGAATCAAAAAACCACCAAATATCAGGGAAGAACTCTAGCACTAAAGAAGTGTAAAGCAATTTAGAAAAGGTTGTGCATGTAAATTGTTTCAGATGAACATTGGGGAATTCCAATCAACTAGCACTTTCTGACCCCACTAAAAATACAGACTTTTTCTACTTCCATGCCCTTCTATCCTTAAAATTACCAGCTGCTTGTGTTGTGTATATTTCACAGAATAAGACACACAACACTTTTTATGATAAATAAACCACAGTAGCAGAAGACTAATCTGCTTGTACTGAATGGGGAAGCAGACGGACATTAAAACAATTAGCAAATGTTTCCATCCTGTTTTTCTACATGTGATCAGCAATAAATTTGCTCTCAACTAACAGTTTTGCAAACAATAATTAGTTTGCTACCAGTGATTCCTCATACCATATCTTGTTTCAGGAACAACCTTACTCTTCAGTCAACCAGCCAGGGCCCTGATTGTAACAATTCCCAGCTCAGGTAATTTTTACATTACTTAGCCATGCCTATCTTCTACATAGCTCTAACTCCAGCTGTCCAACTACAGCAATGCTTAGAAGTATTTCTACCCCAAGCTTCAAAAAAACATCAGTGCATTGAATAAAAACAATTCAAACGTTTCCAATCAAAATGATTCTATCTGGAGCACAAGTCTTATCAGGAATGGCTGAGGGAGCTGGGGCTGTTTAGCCTAGAGAAAATGAGGTTGTAGCATGGAGGGTGTTGGTCTCTTCTCCCAGGTAGCAAATGATAGGACAAGAGGAAATGACCTCAAGTTGCACCAGGCAAGGTTTGGATTGGATATCAGGAAAATATTCTTCATGGTAAGGGTTGTCAGGCACTGGAACAGGCTGCCCAGGGAAGTGGTGGAGTCACCACCCCTGGAGGTGTTTAAAAGATGTGTTGATCACGGTCTTTCGTGCCAGAGTTAGGTTATGGTTGGGCTCTATTCTCCTGAGGGTCTCTTCCAACTGAAATGATTCTATGGAGTAGGCCTTTAATCATGATGGAAATCAAGCTTCACTGGTTAAATTTTGCCTTTATTTACAAAGACGGAAATGTACAACAAACTAGACATCTGTGATAATCAAATTATGTAATAAAGGTTAAATCCTGAGTTAGCAAAAGTTATTGCTTCACTGAAGTTGCAGAAATTGCTAGCAGGCATTTTTATATTTTTGGCTCCCAGTATGAGTTCTTCACAGAGCACTTTCTCAGAGTTTAAAATCAGAGGCAAAACACAAAGCAAAAATCAAAACTGAGGAAGATGGTAAATATCAGTGCAGCTTTAGTTAACTAGCTGTGCATCAGCTAGTGTACAGTACGAAACATTTGTTGAGATTCAAGACACGAGTTATGAACTAAAACTCTGTTTTTCAACTCATTAATAGCACTTTAAAAAAATAATACATGTGTAATATAGGGATTGTAGTTTCAAGTCAGATACAATCAAATGAGTTATGATTAATGCACATGTTAATGTAGAAAGACCCACTGGATTCATGATACTGATGGCCAGTTCTTTATGATTACAGTAATTAAACCTTTTACCTTAGTCCATGAGTCAGCTGACAGTCTTCATGAATGTACCTCACAACAAATGAAACTGGTTCTTGCCACTATGGTACACAACTACAGAACAATTCAAAGAAAAATACCTGATTGGGGAGCTGCTGTGCATCACAGCTCACAAAAATTGAAGTGTCACAAAATTTTCTTCCACATGCCCTGCAAAATTCCCAGTATTAGCAGGTTTTGGCTTGATGATGCATTCACAAAATCTGCTTTGTATATGATCTGGCAATACTCATGAGATGAACAAAATACTAAATCTGTACATGAAGCATAAAGAAGTTTCTTCAGGTACACAGAGTTCTTTGAATTTTGCAAACTAACCACTACACTGCAATGAAAAGAAATGGGATTATAAGAAAAACAAAGAGGTTAGTGGCTTCTGAACTCAAAGCTTGTCAACTGAAACTGGAAGGTATTCAACATGATTCACAGTCATTTATAAAACCCATTCTGTGGAAATAAAACAAAAGCAATCCAGAGATACTGGACATATTTTTTAAAATTACTCTTCTTGGTATTTTCTCTTATGGAAAACAAACCGTATTTTAAGAAACAGTTAAATGTATTAGCAAAGTGCTATACTGTCACATTACCAAAAGTCTCTCCAGAGGAGATACCAAAAATTAGCCAATTCTAATAAATCAGAGTAGATTAATTATAAGACATTCATGTAAAGGAGTGGGGACTTGGCACTCTTACATACAAGAGAGCAAGTCACATGCTTATATGCTGATACTAAAAGATCCCAACAGGAACCAAAACACAAGATGTTAGTCAGGTCAACCTTACCCACTCTAGTTGTAACACTGAAGACACAGGGAAAAGGGCAGGAACCAAGTTTTTAAGAGAAACAAATTCTGAAAAAATAATCTAGATAAATAATGACCACATTCCATCAAAATACTGATTTTTCAGCATTGTGCATTTGCCAGTGACTTGGAATGCAACCTACACAAGCATCATAGCTTTCAGCAACTTCATCCAGTGACAAAAGTAAAGTTTAGGACTTTGCCACCTCCACTCCCCCACCATACAAACAAGCATCTTCTAGCTGAAGGTTACCTTAGGACAGACAGGATTGCTAGGCAATAGCCCCCTCATGTGCATGAAGTACATTTGCAATAACATCAAAATAATTTCACGAGGCCCTTCATTACAATTGCCCTCATATTATGCTAATGTTACCTCCTCAAATGCAGTTTTCACTTCTGCCATTTCAGTGGAAGAACCAAGGTGAACTTTATTCACATTGACACGAAGTATCACAATATCCCCAAGAGAGCAGTAGCCTTTAAGCAGCCAGACTACCAAAGAAACACCATTTGTCGCCAAAGTACTTTTAATTCTTGTGAAAGTCTCTGGCATCTTGTTAAAACATGTTTGCTACAACAGCATTCTGCATCAGAGAAATACTGTCAGTGTTAAAAGACAAAAAGGTCATAAGTGCAGGACCAACCAGAAGAAAACGTCCAGTTTGGTAGCCTCTCCAGTAAGGCATAGAGTTGAGGTGACTTTTGATCTTCGCCAAAAAAGTAATGTGCTGCTATGGCGAGGGAGACTATTCCATGAGAATGCGTTTCTGGGGCCTGAAAGTGAAAAGAGGGAAACACAGACTTTTATGATTGTTTATGGCTTTAAAACGTAAGGTCAATCCAGATCAACTTTTCTACAGACTTCTTAGTAACTATGCAACAAACTTCATCCTGCTGCTCTTGGTTCTCTATGTTAAAACACTTTCTAACTTCAAATGTGTCTGTCTGATTACTTGATGAGTTCCATGGGAACTGAACTTACAACTAGGTATTTTGATCACAGTGCCTCTGACATGGTACCTTCACTTGCACATGTTTTAACTTCAATGCTTACATCTGTCAGTTTGCTGACAAATGAAGACGTGGACTCCAACATAGTATTTATATTGATCCTTATATTGTGAATCCTCAGGAGGAAAAGACTTTCCTTTGCCACCATCAACCTTGCAAAGCTTGTCACACTGCAGATTCATGTCTGCCTTTATCAAGTACCCTCTATTTAAAGTATTTAGACTGCCTGATCCAGGAAGGAACAAGCGACTTTCTGAATTTTCAAAGGTTCTTGTAACATTTATTCAAAGAATAATACACTGTTAAACCTATAATAACAACATATGAATCAGCAAAAATTTCTTCAGTGGCAAGTTAACAAGGGGGGGATTATAAATCCAACTAGAAAGGCAATACTGGAAGCCTTGCTTCCAAGTGAAAATTACGTAAAAGAAAATTTAGAAAACAAAGCTTTTACAACACTATTCAGCTTCAAGACAGATAAGTTTCCCACCAAGGACTCCCTGTAATTTCCCAAAACCAAGCAAACAAAATTCATGTAAAGGGAACTATCCACAATAGGAAAAAGAACTCTGAAATAACAGTAAGAAAGATAAACCTCAAGAACTATGAGGTGAAGATCACAGAAATCCAAACTTACAGACTGTGACCATGAAGACAAGAAAAATATTCTCACCTTGGCTGTTCAGCGAGCTAGTGCACTAAGCGTCATAAACATGTGTGAGCTGATTAATATAAAGTTGACGGACAAATTAAAAGAGGGAAGCAAAATTAGGATCTATCAAATATGGCAAAGATTAAGAAAGTTATTATGACATTGTTCACATAGGAATGCAGAAGTGGTGACAACAGAGCAGACCAAGGAATTGCTGGGTTTCGAGCAACAGGATACTCACTGTCAGTTCCACCCAAAAGTGCCACGGCGAAGCCTGCAGCCCGTGGGAGTAAAACACAAAGTAGTCTCCTCCGACGCTAGCGACCGGCGTCCCATCCCCGAGAGACCAGGTGGACAGAGCCGACCCTTCATGTGGTCGAACATACAGAGACATGTGACTGGGACCTGCAGAGACAGAGACACCTATCAAAGTGTATCCACAGCTGGAGGTACAATAACCATCTGGTTTCCTATATAGTAATACAAAGATAACATGCTACTATCTGTGTCTTCCAAAATGTCTTCCCTACAGAAAAAGCTTCAATTATTTGTAAGCAGTGAGATAAATGAGATGATGAAGTAGGAGAGAGACAGAGTTACAAAATGGACCTTAAGAAAGGACTGGCTATAAAAAGATCAAGGCTTACTCAAAATAGACAACGTTATCAGTCCCCCAAATACCAACTGCAACACAACACCCACAGCTTCTAGCATGTTATGAAACTGACTTAATTCATGCTAAACTCAAAAACCTCTTGGGAACAGCAGTAGAACCTGCAGCACTGGAGTCAAAACCTAATTTATTATGGGCATAAAAATAAATACAAATCACAAACCAGAAACTTCAGTAACTGTCACTCACCAGATACTTCAAAGCTTAGCCTCAGAGAGTTCCAGGGCGTCAGCTCCTTGGACAGAAGTTTAAAGTGAATGGGGCTTCTTGGAAAAATTTCAGGAGCAGGAAGATACCAGTTTTTCCTGACCAAAAAGAAAAAAGGAATTTGCAATGTAACACACAGAGGTACTAAATATGAGAAGCCAGGAAGTTTTTGTACAGTACAGCTGCCTGTGCTCTTACTGAACTGACTACTCAAAAGCTACTGTTTCTGGCAGAAGGTGGGTAAAATTAGCGCCTTCCGGCTAGACAAATATTTCAAGGGCATATTAACAGAAAAACAGTCAGTGTGTTCATTCATTACCTTTGTCTGCCTTAACTTACAAAACAATTACACAAGTCAGAATATTTGCATCTTAAAACTGCTACGCTTTTGCTTACAAGGTTCTTCTGGCATGAGAAATAGTCACAGCAGCTAGTTTTCTTCTGTGGAGACAAGCTATTCTAGACCTCCTCTGCCGTCAGCTGGGGCTGGGGGAAAGAAAGGAAGAGACATACATACTCCTATTCTAAACTGCCCTTTGGAAGGCAGCAGTTCTCCACTTCTTCTCCACTAGCGCTGACACTGATTTTCCACACATCAACTTGGACAGGTCCTGCAGCAGACCCAGCAATCTCTTGCAGAGATTCTGGCTGAAGACACTGAACCTAGACAGAAGTTCAAGTGTCTTCTAAACTGGAAGGATTATTTACTTTTAGACCAAGATTAGCCTTTCTTTTTCTTCCCTTACATAAGCAAGATTGCATAAACAACCAATGTGCTTTGGCAGTAAGTGCAAAAGTGAAGCAGAGTTCACACCAACCGGAACATGAAATGCACTGGCAGAATCCAAGGAAGGCCACAGAAGGGAGCCTGCTCCTCGCATGGAGTCCTAATGGTGTCATTGATTTCAGGTACATGGGGAGTTATATGAGATATCCCATTGTAATCAAATCCATTAATCCATATACCAGAGTCACTTTTAACCACATTTCCATCTAGATCATGAAATCTTCGGCTCGTGTGCTAAAGTAGGAAAAAGAAAATACACAGAAAGATGATGGAGCCTGTGCAATTTGTAAGAATCAGAAGTGGTTCTGAAATATCCTTCATGTCAGTCCTTAAAGTCTACTGTATTTTCAGTATGCACGGAACACGCATCTGAGTATGTATGAGCGCATAGAGAATTACGCATGTAAAAGAATCAAAATACCTACATTCAGGAAATGATTGTGCCTGTAAGTATTTGCTCCTCTTCCATCACTTTTACTTTTTAAATTACCATTGCTTACTCAACTCTCCCACTTAAAACCCCCTAAAAAAAAAACAATAAAAAAAAAATCTGTTCTTCTGACATTGATGAACCAAACACAGGGTTTGAACATGGGAAACTCTAAGCAATGCTTTCAAATCCAGGAATAATCATTAGAGCAAGCAAGAAAGGGAAGATTAATCTCTTTTTTGGGGGTGGAGGAGGAGGGGATTAAGCTTTGAAAAAACCAAACACTCTTGCAACAAATAAAGGCAATACAATATGTAAGGCTTTTCTTACCTGGAGAAAGACTCGCTTTGGCTTTGGATTAGCCTCATCAGAACTGTAAGGAAAGAAGATTCCACTACAAACGAGAATCAGAGTGACTACAAACACAGCAGCTAAAGTTATTAGCGTCGTTTTTGTACTTTTGACAAGGTAAATGAAGTTAATCTAGAGAATAAAAAGACATCCCAGTTATAAAGTGGCAAGATTTAGAAATAAGACACTATTTGTATAACTCTAAAATCCAACTATGGAACTGGAAGTACATTAAGAAGATAGCATTGTCAGTAGTACCTGACACAAGACACTTCTTTGTAATTTCAGTATTTTAAACCAAAACTAATAAAGTGAGTACTGCCTGGAGCTTCCAAAAATTTCCCCTTCCTAAAACACCTGTGAACAACAGATCTAGAATTTTTTTAAGTGTAGGCTATGTATTTTTTACCCATATACCATATTTCACCCAAAATGAATGCCTGTTCAAATTCCAGCATTAAATGCATATTTTACATCAATCTTTACTACTACATCATAGAACAGATACATTTCTGTAGCCCCTGCTTCAATTTCTTTTCTTTGAGTAAGTTAAAACATGAAATCTTTGACACGTTTCCTATAAGTTTCCTGTAACATTTAAGGTGTTGTCAACATATCATTAACTTAAAGTGTTCAGAAAAACATTGATTTTAAACTCAAGGAAAGGTTTAAAAGTTTTAAACACTTAGAAATTCTACTTACAAAATAGGATGACAGAATTATAGTCATGACCACAATTAATCCTGCCAACACTGCATCTGGTGGAATTTCTGAACCACTTCGTCCCATGATAGGAGTAAACATTTCAAATACAGTCCAACTAAGATACATCATATACAGATAGGGAACAAACATTCCCAGCATGTACATCATGACAAACTTCATTGTTGCACCTATGGGGGACAGGAAAAGAAAAAAAGACAGGTGTTCTGTCCCAAACACTGTTTAAATATTACATCTTTTTTTTTTTAACAACCTTTACTGCCCATTAAAGTACCTGATCACTTATTAATAATCTCACACAGTATCATTAGTTTTAGCCTAAAACACAGGATGTTTTACAGGGGTTTTTAAAAGCTCCTCCATACTTTTAAATTGTCTTTAGTTCAAAACCACTTTTTCTTGTGACAGAAACATTGCACATGTACTCTGACTACCCAAAACACAATGTCTGGAATTTATTTTGTTTAAATAATAAAAGTTTGGAGGAAAACATCCAATATACAATAGCATGGGCAGAGGTTTAAAAATACAACCCTCCTCCCCTCAAAACTCATACCTTTTTGGCTGAATTCTTTATGGATCATCAGCTTAGTGAGTAAAGGAAATGCTACCCAGAACGTACAAATGAATGCTGAACAAAGGCCCAGATGAGTAATCACAGCCAATGCTACAGTCCAAATCATCAATGAGGCGTCAAAAAAAATATCTCCCGGACACTGCTCATTCATATTCTGCAACAAAAAAAGCAACTTGATTAATTACTGAGCATATTCCATGTATCACATCTCATGAGAAAGGTTAGAAAAATCTTCACTTCTGGTATATAATTGTTTTCCTTGGACAAAACAATTTTGATGAGCATCATCTCACCATTCTCTTACCATTTATAGTAACCCATAACAGTACACTTTTTAAATAATTTTTAAAACCTACTCTGATATAACCTCAAAAGGAGATTACATGGGCTGGGGCGGAGGGAGAAAGGGAATGTATAAATGACAACACTAAGAAGATGGAAGGCTGATGTTAGAGGTACACAGCCAAATAGGGCCTTTTTATAAAAAGCACTGGTATTTGTGAAGCCTATAAAAAAGCTATGCACTACTTATGTGTCACAGTTGTCACTTCAGAAGTCTGCTTTTTGAAGTATATTATTTGTTTTGAAGAAAAAACGTGCATGAGTCAGATCATACCAGATATATTTTCAAAAATAAGGAAATTTAACCATCAAAAATGTGGTTTGTTTTTGTGGTTTTTGTTGGTTTAAGTTACATGGGCAATGATGCAGTGTTTGTAGTGCAAGATCCTTAACCATGAATCCTGCTTGCAGGAAGCATTGCTTGTGTGAAAGCACCTACTTCAGTTTGGAGGTGAAAGAAAGGAGGCGAAATAAGAAAAATAAGAGAGTCAGGAGAGAAACCTGAGTTGCCAAACCTGTTTCAAAACAAAAAGTTTATTAATTCACAAAATCTTGAGCCACCAACAGAAAACACGTCGGCACTGCCTATGATAGCCAAGTAAGATATGAGCTTCCAAAAACTGATGTAACTCTTTAATACAACTAAGTTACAGAGGCAGCATAAGCTGTATGGTGTACTGCATGCTGCAGCACGCAAGAAAATCAGGAGACTCATGACGTACCGATTAGTCTGCTGATCAGACAATCAGCAGGCAAGAAGTGGATCCAGAACCTGTAATGGCTGAACAGTTAGCGAAAGTACACTCCCCCGAAAGACTAGAAAATGGTAACATAGCAACTATTTTATAAGTGGCTCACATTTTCCACAAAAGGACACAACCACACACATGTATGTCTTAACATACATATACCAGCTAACACTCCCCTTTCCCAAACAATTAAAAAAATCCCATTTCCAGATAATGCACGGTAGATCCACCCAGAACTTTCCATACAATCAAGTTTCAGTAAGTTCTTGAACTTGTTCAAATACTTGGATGAAGCTGGATTTGGCTGACAACTTGTGTTTCCTAAATTCCCTTACCCAAAGCTTGTGCAAATGGCTGACAAGATCAGCAACAGCAAGCTGAGTAACTAAATATTACTGTGCCTAATACCTAAACCCAACAGACTCAAGTAGTTGACTTCTGCCCTGGAAGAGTGTCATCTGTCAGATAACTCAAGGGATCCCCTCAAGGCCATATTTGTTTTTAAAAAAAACCCACTAAACTACCGTCTAAACATTTTTTATTTTCATCAGCTAAAATTATGACATGGTTATGCAAGTTAAATCATGTTGGTTAGTCCATAAAAAAGAACTCTAAACAAAAAAGGTAGATAGACAGTAATCATGACAAATTACAGCAATGGAAAGGTAACATATCAAATCCTCACCAAGCCTCGCAGGGACCTAAATGACCTTCACCTATTGCAGAAAAGAACATGGGCTATCAAGAGCTCTGTTCATCTCCAGTTGTGGTCAAAGCAACTAACAATCAGAATAATCATACAGGGAAAAGTGACTGCTCAGATTTTTACAACAGCTCCATTTAGAAAGCTCTGTATAGCACAGATGCTGTATTAGAAGAGGACATGACAGAACTAGAAACTCTGATAGATGTAACAAAAAAATTTCTCCTATGAACCATCAGAAAAAAAAATCATTTGCTTAAAATACAAATGACATCACCAAAACAATACACATAATAAAAGGACAGAATAAACCAGAGATAACTGGAATTCCAAGCTTCACAACAAAATGTAAATGATAAATTAGATAAAGACTAAAAATATTAAAAGATGCATATCAAAATAATTTATTAAATTTGGTGAACACATCATACAAGTACATTCGGAAGCAGGAATCTGCTAAGATCCAAAGAACATTTGAGTACACATGTAGGTTCTGCGATTATCAGGAACACTGAAAGGTATCAAAAAACCTGAATTCCTCAGCTCTTGTTCTCATTCTTATCACTGAAATAATGCCAGTAAGGGAAGGTTCAGACAGGGAAAGAAATAGTACCTTATACTGCCTTCCACCAGGCTTTAGTCTTTTTTCTGAAGCAGTTCATGACACACAGGTCATGAGCAAGGAGAAAGCCTTAACTGACAAAGCTCTCAACTCTGATCTAGTACAGCAATCCTTATGCTAAGACGATGCAATTTTTACAGCAACATTTTAAATACTTCTCTCCAACACAGAAAACCTTTTGCATCTTTTTAATCACTGCAAAAATCAAGTCTTGCACAGATTAAACAGTACATTTGCTTTCATCATGAGCAATGAAGTGAAGCTTACCTTGTAAAGTAACTTCTTGGCCAAAGTATGCACAAGAATGAGCTTAGATGCAGCCACAGTGCCATAGAGAAACACAGAAACATAGAAATGGGTGTACCAAGAAAGAGACCGTCCAATGACAGAGACAAACGCTGCCACAACAAGGGCCGTCGCCAGGGTGCAGACCCAACTTATCAGTGCTAAGCCAAATGCAGTAAAGAATTTCTTCAGGTTATGAACAACTACAAAGAAGAAAAAAGAAGTTTCATTCAACAGTCATGTACTCTACTGCAGACTATCATGAAGATGGCAATTAGCCCACAGTATAATTGCTTTAATGACCAAAAAAAAACTGCATGAGGAGTCCACTCTGAAGCTTTCTTAACAGCATGGTCTAAATCATTTCACCTACTTCTTCGCAAATCTTTTTGCAGTCTTCTCCACTGCCAGATCTATTCCCAGAGTACCCATGTATTTTGCAGACTACCATGTTCCCAATAGTAAAAATGTCTCTAGGGAATCATTGTAGCCACTCCACTATCCACAAAACTTTTCTTGTAACTTTTTCTTACTCAAAAAAATGTTTGCTGGATTTGGGGGTAGGAAGTGAGAGGGGGGTGTTTGTTTTGACTTTAAAAAACAAAGAAACACATATGTTTGTACACATAACTGAAAAGGTCTAGCTAGCCAATTTAAATTGTTTTACACCCTTTGTTCGATAAAGTTTTACTATTTTTTCCCCATTTGTTCTTTTCTTATTTGCTCCTGCCTACAGACAGGTGTTAAAGAAACATGATCTGAAAGCCCAGGTGTGCTAACAGAATAGAGTTTATATAGATACTAAGCCACTTTTTTCCACTGTCAGATCTTTAAGAGATTTAATTTTTTACCTTCATGAGAAGAGACAAGACATAACTGTGATTCCTAAATGCTAGACATCCAGGCCTAGGATAGTCTTTCTTCATCAAAATTATTCACAGTTGAGAGATTTAAACACAAAGCAACTCCTATGGCATGCTGTACAGCTAAAATTTATTTCTGAAGTTTATCTAAAAAAGGCCTTAATTGTCTGAACACTTCTTAATATAGTAATTGCTATTAAAGAGTTAATGTGATGGATTTCTTTAAGAACTAGACTTACCTCTGGTTTTGGGCTGTAATATTTTTTTGCTTAAATAAAAAAAAGCAATTGCTGCTGTAATATAGTTCATGATGATGCCAACTCGAGCAGGATAAGCCAGGACAAATAAACCAAATACATCAAAGAACACAACATTTCCATGTCGATACTGAAAAGATTTAGCCAATTTATCTGATGTTGCTAGGTATTTTAAAACTGCTAGAATATTGTCACCTATTAAAAAGACGACACACAACATAACATCAGGGTTGAAGAAACAGTACACAGCTTTTTTTTAAATATAAGCATCCTTAAAAATAAAACTGCATTAAAATATCCTCAAATATGTGAATATACAACTCATTATTCTGAAACAGGTATTTGACTGTATGCACAACATAGTATTTTCAAGAGCTAATCTAAACAGCTGTCAATAAAATAAACATACTTGGGAAACTTCATGTATTTAAATACCATAGCAACGTATGGAGCACTCAAGCTTTCTGCCATTTCAGGTCTGATATTAAAGCACTGGACTTCAAGGTTAACCCACAGAAGAGTTTATGATTTCTCAACCTTCCTCTTCTCCTCCTTGCCACTAGTAACCCCTCAATGTTCCAATGACTATGATTTGCCTAGATGACTGTCAGGTGGGAGACAAGGAGGCTCTTTTCCTTCACAGCCTACAGGTACCAGCCACCTTTTGCTTTTCCACAATACAGCCCAAACATATGCAATCAAGTGAGAACAACTTTCATGTTGCTTTTACTTGGTCTGTAAATGTGCTTACTGGTTGAAAAGCTGTCTCCATGTAATCACCATGAACAGTAAAATCAGCTTTCCAACACAAATTTGTAACTGTACTTTGCTTTGTAGCTGCTTTGGCACAAGAACATGTTTAACACTCTAGCTGTCTTCTTTATAAGCGCAAGGAGGGAAGAAACAGTCAAAAATCCTGGAGGCATGTAGGATTATGTTAGTTTTTCCTGGGAAACTAAAGGTCTTACTGTAATTTTCTTTACTGCAATCTGTCAAATAACCTGCTATGAGCTCAAATTTAGTAGAAATTAAGTCCTGTATATCCAATGCCTGTGTGCTACCACTTAAGTTTGACAGAGATCCATTCTAAAAGAAAAATATCTTGTCAGATCAGTCTCTGTGACACCAACTCAACTGTAAGCTTCTCATGATGAACATTCATCAATAAAGGGACTTACCTGATTCTACAGTGCTCTGTGTTCCTTTTCTCTCAGTATCGATGGCTACATTATAACCCTAATTAGATTTCACAGTTACTTTCAAATCAGTGTCACTGAACAGTGATAAAGTTTATCTTCCCGAGTTGATCAAACATATTTCCTTTGTATTTTAAAGACATGCATTCAGTTAATTCCTTGTTCTTTAGAACATGTCTAGCATGTTCTAACTCTGTAAATAAAACTACAAATTTCTTGCGAATACAGTTGTACAGCAAAATGAAAAAGCAGCTACAACACTACTTTTTAGTAAATTATCAAATTCTTGAAATACCAACCTGCTCTCTGAATAGAATCTGTTGAAATTCTGTCTGATGTGTCATACTCTGTGTGATAAATGTAGCCATTTTCAATAAAAGCCAAATCTATTCCTACAGAGAGAGAAAAAGCATGTTTGAAATTATGCAAACCTAAAACCTCGAAACAAGTATGTATAAGCCTCAGATACATTTCACACAACATGTTGGTCTACTTTGTAGCCCGCTCACTGTCCTTAATGATAAACAAAATACTCTGGTTTGCAGAAAGATGACTAACTGAGATTCCATGTATATTTTAAAAACGACACTTTTAAAACATTTTCAAATATCTGTCCTTTCTAATGTATTGATTTGCACGACATCTGTACACAAACTGATTTATGCTGGAGAAACATATTAAAATTCTCAATCAAGTCAGCTTCAAAAAGATGTCCAAGACACTTTCCAAATGTTTGCTAGTAAAACACAAATAGAGATCCACACTGAAAAGTAATAAAAAGCAGGACTGTGGAACTACAGAAACCTCTTCTCTAAATGCTACGTGTGTTATTTTTACTTCTAATTTGTCAGTCTAACAGTCAGTCTGAAAACTCTTCATTTAAAAGTCTAACTAACTTGGAAAAATAAACAAAAAATATTTGCAAAAAAAAAAAAAAAGGTTTTCTACAAGATAAATTATACATTCAATGTCTCCCAAACACACAACCCCTCAGTTGCATATGGAAAAAGCTGCTGGTTGCAATCTGAATCCTCACAATTTTGCAGAGGTTTAATGAAAGAGACCTCAATTCTACCAGTGGACAAAGACTAACAAACTAGTTCTTTAACTCACATATTTCATTTCTATTTGTTCAGAAAAAACAAAGGCAAGTGAGAATTAATTTACCTTTTATGATCCAGGTTATGATTCCAAACAAATAAAGAACACCCTGTACAAAATCACCTACTTTATTTCAGACTAGAAGAGTACTTTGAAACAGTTCAGAATACATCTACATGTTTGATTCAAATAATCAACTCAGAAATATCACTTTTCTTGAAACTGACTCCAATGACAAGCTGTGTCTGACAGCAAGAGTTTTACAGCAGTTGAGACTCCTTTGACTTGGGTTTGCATTGTGTTTTACACATTTTTTTCCACTGGTTATCCTCTGCAGAATGGACAGCAAACTGTAAACAGATCAGCAAAACCAAAACCCATTCCCTTGCTGTCTTGTGCTTGTTTATGACCAAAAGGGGAAAAAAAAAAAAAGAAGAAAAAATAATGAAAATGCATTAATTACTAAGTCACTGTTTTTTTTAAAAAAAATATATTATTTTGGTTTATCCATTAGATACAGACATTTAATTCCCACAGGCAAGTTATTAGCACCATTACCAAAATGTTTCAAAGCAAAAAATTTAACAGTGTATTGTTAATGCCTGGACTGTTATCCTGATTTTTAGGAAGCTTTTCTAGCATGTAGTTTCTTTCTGGAAAACAGCAGTCTCCAAAAAACATTTTTAACAAACTACACAACAAGCCAAATCTAAAGGCTCTTGCCTTAGAAAAAAAGCAGTAAAATTTGTTCCCGTAATGCACTTTGTTGCGTAACGCACACTGACGTGTCTTCTGATAACATACCTGGAATGTTACCAAAGTCCCTGTAGATACGGAAGTCAGTATCTGCTGGGATAATACCACTCTGAAATATTTCCTGTGCCACCACAGAGGCAAAGGGATGTTTGGCTGCAACTATGTATGCTTGTACCAACCAAGGATTCTCAGGTCCTGACGAAAGATGAGTAGAAAGTTCACAACAAAGACTTCCTAAACTTCACTTAAGATATGTATCTCTATGGTAACAACGCAGAGGAACTCACTAAAGTTTAATGCTGCTGCCCCACAGTGCACATACTAAATTCATTTGTGTTGGCTGAATCCCTCACACTTGACAGAAAGAATTAGTTACACTTGGGGTATAAAAAAAACCACTGACACCTTGAGTGTTCAGTGGCAAAGCAGATAAGCCATCTCTCATAAAAGACCCAGCACTATTGGAGAAGTCACAACCATTAGCAGAGCTTCCAACTTATTGTCTATGATGTTCAGAGAAAAGTCTCTCCACTGAAGCATTCAGTACAAGTAGACAATACAGCAGTTCCAGCAGCAGAAGGAAGTTTGCAGTCCAACTAGGATAGAGCAGAAACTTAACTGCAGCCTACAAACCAGAAGTTTTGCGGCTTCCTGAGCAGCAGATTAGAGTTTTGATGCAAACACCTCCCTGCAAGGATTTTGAAAGAACTACTGTGAAAATTAAACAAAGCATATGAAAGCATGGGTATGAGACATGTCAGAGATATCCAATCTGTTTCTCTTCCTATTACCTTGATGTAAAAGGGAAATACAACTTCCGTAATTCTGTTCTACATAGGCTTGCCACCTATATGAGGCAAATTCTGTGGCAATGCTTTAGCCTACATGTATCTAAAGATGGAGAGCAACTTATCTGCTGCACAGGGTGGGGAAAGAAGCACAGAGGTTCTCCTATCTTTTGCTTATGAGTCACTTTCAAAACTCTTTCAAGTCTACATTGTTCATTATCAAATTATCCTAGTGTAGAAACTGGACATAATGCATGCTCGTACCTGTTTGAAAAACAAGTTCTTTTCCTCCTACACCTGCTGCCTCCAGGTTAATAAAAGCTCTAATTGACTTGGCCCACTCATGTTGTGTAATGAAGCCGTGACTAGCCTTGATGGGAAAACAAACAAAAAATACAGGTCAAGTAACTTCCATACCAGCCTAAATGATATTCTTTCATCCTGTATAATCATAAATCAAGATTGGACAAGGTAGCAAGATCACTTACTATACAAACAGATACAGAAAATTCAAATCTTCTAAATAAATTAATACAGACGATATTCTTAATCTAAGTGTATTTTTCCTGTTGAAATCAAGTACATTTTCCTCAGAATGTTAAGACTGGCATTTAACTAACATTTCAACGGATTAAGTGTATATATGGCTTGTATTTATTCTTTGTCTGAATTTTAATACACAGCTTTGATCTATATTTTATAATTCTGGCATATTCTTACCTGCAAAATATTTTCCTCTGCACCATTAAATAGGAATATGACAGCATGCTGCAGGGGTTCTGATGATTTTGAAAGAGTGTTAAGTATTTCAAGCATCACTGCACAACTAACAGCATCATCACTGGCACCTTAAAATAATCAGCAGAATAGTATACTTTAGAATAAATGCACAGAATTGCAACAAAGACTACAGAAGAAAAAAGCTTGATGCTATCGCAGTCACTTCATCTAAATTAGATACAAATATGTAAAGCTTTAGTACATTTTCTGCTATTGTCTGTACCTTGCTTCTGTACTAGTTAAAAGCAATAGCAGAAAGGAAAATAATGTTGAAAAGTCAAGCAAGTTGAGTACAAGATATCAGATCAAATATTACTGTTCAAGAAAAGCAGACTAACAAAGTTACTAAGCAAGCAAAGTGATCATTATCTGTTTTGCTAAGAACAATATGGATAAGCAAGGACATAATTTTCACTTATACTGTACTCAAATTTTTAAAAATAAACATATTCTCACAAGTCACTGTGAAGCATTCTACACTGTTACAATGCATTTAATTGCACAAAATCCCAAAGTAACATAAGGTCAAGACTGCAAAATAAAGCAAAGGAAACAACAGAATTTACACCTTTAAAACATTCTTAAAATGCAAGGATATGTTATAACACAGCATTTTCATGATAAGATGCTTTCCACCACACTTCTTTCTCTGCAGAAAACCCTTTTGCTCTGAGCTCAACTGTCTGTTCTCTTTGAGTTCCTCATCCAACCCTGTTCTATACTTCCTCCCCCTTCCTCGCACCTTCTCCCATGGTCTGCCATTTTTATATCTTGATTAAGCATCCATCTTTCTGTCAAGGTCTCCCATTGTCCCATTTTCCCCACTTTGGTGCAAACTCTAGCATCTCCCTACCCCACTCTAATCAATAAAATTTGGGAGCAAACAGAGAAATTTAACCTCATTCCTTTTGGCCTGAGTTGCACAGACAATATCAACGTGCATTGAGATGACAATGACAGTGTGGGCAGGCCATCATCCGCTATTAGGACAGACTCATTAGCTGCTAAAACTGTTTAATTTACACATAAAAAATCAGCTTTTCCAAAGCATGAAACTTGGCAAAATTTAGACATATCTGACCCTTAAATGAAAAGGGCAGATTCTGGATACAACCATATATCTCAGTCAAAATCTTAGCCTTAGCTTACAGTATGGAAGTACCTTAAATAAGTAAAACCAAATTCTTTCCAATACACTGTTCGCTAATTTGGTTCTCAGAAATTAATGCCCTGCTCTGCCAAAAGCTTTCCAAAAAGCAGCGCCCCCCAACCAGATGATTTAAACGCTTATTATATTCCTACTCGAATTTACTGGACGTCTACTCTTAGCCACACTGAGTTCTTTTATCCAACTTGTGCTATGTCAAAAACATAGCAGAAAAGTTGTTATAGTTTTCAGTGAGATTAATCACTTATCTGCCTTGCTGTGAAGCTATGAAAAATAAAAGTTATTGGTTTAAACAGACATAACAGAT
Source organism: Patagioenas fasciata (assembly GCF_037038585.1). NCBI lineage: Eukaryota > Metazoa > Chordata > Aves > Columbiformes > Columbidae > Patagioenas > Patagioenas fasciata. Next base: position 24,427,966 of record NC_092560.1, on the reverse strand, counting down.
TTACATCTGATTTAGGCAGCCATGTAGTCATAGACTGTAACACAAGCACACAGAGAAAGTATTAACATGTTAAAACCATGTATTTACAAAGCTGTTTACACCCTTGCTGCAATAATTACATAACATGATTAGATTTATAAATATGCAAGGTGACAAGAATAAGACAGTATGCAATACTGAGAGTGAAAGTAGCAGCAAGAGGTACACACTACCAAGGCAACAGTACCTTAATCTTTGATCACTAGAGTCTTTTGAGACAGAAACCTTGTAGGTACAAAAAGAAAAAAAAAAAAAAAGGCAGCATAGCTTAAGGATATCATCCTAAAAATTTCAGATAAAGCACAGTATCAGCAAAGGGTGGGAAAAACACAGACTGGTTAGTGGGGGTGGTAACAGTTTCTGGCAGTATCAGCAAAGGGTGGGGAAAACACAGACCAGTTAGTGGGGGTGGTAACAGCTTCTGGCACTAAGCATCCTGTGAAAGGAGAGCCAGGGTTAAATCAGTACGTAAGTATGGAAAGACCTGAGTTCCAGGTAGAAGCAGTACATGAACTACATGCATAAGCAGTAAAATACAAGAAAGTCAGATCCAACTAAACTTTCTAGAAATCTAAATATAGTATCTGTAATTTGCTGCCTAACAGAAAGCAAGAGTGAAATCTTGACTCTAATAGGACCAACCTGTCACTCTACTGTATCTCACTGAAATCAAGCAGACTAGTTGACACATGCAGTATTCTAGCACATGGCTGTAAGGCTACTTGGCATGAGAAGACAGTGACACAAACTCTGTGGCTTGTGTAATATATAGAAAAGCAGAATGAACATGCGGACCTACCTGGGGTATTTGGTACGGAATCAAAGTGACAATTGGATAACACCGCATGCTCAGCTCCATTTTGGGGTTCCAGCTTCACTACAACATTGGTTACGTTTGCATAGTAACTAGTAAAGCCTCCTAAAAAGTCAATGCTGAAGGAGCCTGTGGGCCTCTGTATGTCTACAGACACCTTGTGAGCATCTGTGCTTTCTCTTTCTATTGCCCTAATTTGTTCTAAGAGGTAGTTAACAGCAAAAACTTCATTTTCTGGACTTCCAACTGTTCTGGGCCCAATTGCTGTTAAGTTGTCAAGATATTCCCTGTAAGAAACAAATTACACATTCAGCATCAACACATTTAACATTTACCACATAACTCATGTACAACTGTAACACTTCAGCACCTTGTTCTATTTCAAAATTCACAGTAAGTGGAAGAGATTAAAGTCAGTTACACAGTAACTGTCGGCAAGATGCCAAAGAGCATTACAGTAGTGGGGATATAGCACTGATCTTTACTCAGGTCTCTCCATCCTCCCTGTCATGATATCAAACCAAACTACCAGTGTTCTGATTGAACATATCAACCCAAAAAGAAACAAAAGAGTGAATGGAGAAGATGAAGACTCTGTCTTCAGCAAGGTTCTGGACACGCATACACGCTCCTCCAGGAATGTCTGGATAAGAACACTCTTGGCAAGATCCACACCGACTAAAATTTTGCTAAGAAACTTTCCCTGACACCAGGGAAAGTAAAGCACTTTTAAGAATCAGCCCCTTTAAGGGGCAGCCGTTACGAAAGCTGGAGCCCTCGAACTATTTTCACCTGCTTTCTGCGAGCACCCAAGCGAGCTCTGGGCTCCTGCCGCGGCACCCAAGGCACAGCCCCCTGCCCGGGGCACAGGTCTCTCGGCTCAGCTCCCGCACCGCGGCACCTCCGGCGCCTCTCGGCCGCCGCAGAGTCGGGCCCGACCACCGCCACAGTCTCCACTGCCGGGACCCCGCGGAGCGCGAACGGCAACGGCGGCCCCGCCGCCCGCGGGGTGACCCCGGCGGATTCCGCTCGCGGCTCTCCATCCGCCGCTGCCCGGCCAATAGGGGCAACCCCGGCCCGTCCACCGTACCTGGCGCGAGGGGCGCTGAAGTCGGGGGGCCCGGCGCCAGACGGCGAGTTCAGCAGCTGCCGGTGCGCGACCTGCGCCAGTGCCCGCAGCGCCAGGAGGTACAGCAGCACCAGCGGCGCCACCTGCGCCTCGGGCAGCGCCAGCGGCCGCCGCCGCGGCCCGCCCCACTTCTGCCCGCCGGCGTCGCGGTCGCCGTCCTCCCGCGGCGGGGGGCGCCGCTCCTGCTCTCGGTGCCCGCCGGCCGCGCGCACCCGCCGCACAGGCACCGCCGCGCTCCGCTCCATGGGCCGCGCGCCGCGCCGCAGGGACGCACGTTACGGAAACGGACGAGGGTCAAAAAGCGTCCCGGCCGCCTCTTCGCCAGGCACCCCGGAGACAGAGGGCGGGGGGCGTGGTCCCGGCGAGTCACTGGGAGGGGGAGGCGAGGGGGGCGGGGCGGCGGGGCGGGGCGGGGCCCAATCGCCGCCCGGCTGTTGCCGCGTGGCGAGCGTCGTGTGCGTTATGCCGTGCGCCGGTAGCGGTCACTCCTCGCCTAGCGGGGCCGGGCGGGCGTCCGGCATCAGACCGGGAAGCCGTCGGCGGCGGTTGCCAGTGGACAGCACGGGCCCGATAGCGGTGGGACCCTCTGTGTCGCCACAGCGCCTGGGCGAGCAGTGCCTTGTGCTCCGTGAGCAGCACCGCCTCGCTCACAGGGATCACAGACTCACAGGGATTGGAAAGAACCTCGAAAGATCATGTAGTCCAATCCCCCTGCCGGAGCAGGAACACCCAGATGAGGTTACACAGGAAGGCGTCCAGGCGGGTTTTGAATGTCTCCAGGGAAGGAGACTCCACAACCTCCCTGGGCAGCCTGTTCCAGTGCTCTGTCACCATCACTGAGAAGAAGTTTCTTCTCGTGTTTAAGTGTGCCAGTCGTCTTGTTTTCACGGCATACGTATACTTTGCTATTAATGCTAAAACATTAAAGTGTGCAGAATTAGGCGTGGTGTCAGTGGGGGTGCAGCAAGAAGTGCCAGGAGCCGCCCCAGCAGGGGCAAGGGGCGGTGAGCTCTCACAGACGTGAAGTCGTGGCACCGGGGGTTCCCGGGGCTGCTGGGCTTTTTTTCCCGTAGTGCAATATAGCTCTGGCATTTTGTAGCTGTAGTGCTGCGTTGCCTGGAGTTCAGGTAGCCCGGGGTGAAGTGCGACGACTCTTGGAAGTGCTAGTGAATAGCAGGTTCTGGTGAAGTCGTGCCGCGGGGATCCTCCGTGAGGATCGGGCCCCAGCTGTGACACAGGCTTTCACAGCAGCACTTGTTTCTCTCCAGGGGGCACGCTTCTGCCTGTTCCCGCAGTGTCTTTGAGTGATGGGACAGAGCTGTTCGGTGGTCACTTTTCCGATCTTTATCACACTCCTTTGCAAGGTACCTAGCTACTCCTAAAGATAACCTGAAAGACACTTGTCTCTTGTGCTCTTTGGTGTAGTTTGGAAACAAAATATGTAATTACATGATGCAGATAAATGGCTGTTTCAATACATCCAGTGTTGCTGCTAAACACTGATTATGACTGCTTTCTACCTTAGCTCTGTGTTGCCACATGGAAGCTTTCTAACAGCAGTTGCAATACCCTTCGGGATGAAAAATTCTGAAGGAGTGGTGCACTAAAATGCTGTTACTATTCTCTGCATACCCCAGGTGCTTTAGTAAATTTCCATGTTCTGATTTAGTGAGTTTTCTTATTTGCTTCACTGCACATTTAGTACAGACAAGATTATTGCTTACAGTTTATGATTTACAGCTCCAGATTATGCTGTGGCATTTAAGACCCAGTACCATAGTTCTAGGCTGAGAGGTTTGTTTTAATCTGTTTTGTTCATTTTTTCTTCCTGCTTTTGTTTCACTCATCTATGTTACCTCCCTATTCACAAGTAGATTAACATATCCCCAGATTTGGTTCTTTTGAGTCAATTTTACATTAGAAGCAGGTCATTTGTGAAAAATTCCATGTAAATGTTTTCTTAAAAATGCAAGTGCATAATTAGTCCAGTGAATTGCTTGCAACACAAATAACCAAAGCTAATTAAATGTAAGCACCCAAAAAGGTGATGGGATGGAAGCTGCCATTTGAAAATGCCATATTAATAATCTCTATGATGCTAAGGTAGTATTACTAACATACATTTAAAAATGTAGTCTTAAAGAAATATGCAGCCACTGTAGATCTACATTTCTCCTTTTAAATACCTGAGCAGGTCTAAAATGTTTTATAGAAAAGTCAACCATGGAATCAAGTATGGACTTTCATCTTTTATTTTGATTTCGTGTATAATATCACCAATGCTGAAGTACTGGGCGCCACCACTCCTGAAAACCCCACCTAAGCAGCTTTATACAGGGGCATTTTCTTTCCAGCAGCGCATTTTGCTGCATTTCAATTTGACTCTTGACATGGAAGGTAATACGTAGTTTGAGAAGATCAGAGCTACACATCATTTGTTTATTTTGGCTCTATGCTTACTTGAGGATTAGAACTGTAGAAGAATTTTATCATTTTCTTAATGATCTTTTTACTTTTATTCTTTGGACAACATTTGGACAAAAGTCTCCTCAGTTAAGAAAAACACCTGACTGCTGATTTTTGTGACAGTCATACTATACAAGTCAAAACAATTTTTAATATTCTGTCAATTAAAAATCCAGAACTAATTTTCTGCTTTAGATCAGAAAGACTCCTGATGTTTAGAATACCGATAGCCCTTTTGTCATCTGTTCTGAGAACAGCATTTTAGAGAGCACTGTGTGACGGGAATTAAGATGGAAGTATAGTACATACAGGTTTTGACATGACTGGAACATCAGGGTCAAGTACATCAGTGCCCTTTATTGCTCTGTTAGCCTGGAATGACTGACTTAAGATAATTTGATCTAATTTCCAAACAAATGATTCAGCATAAATTCGTTTTGACTTTATGTCAAGAAAACTGAGGCTTAACCTCATGTCTTGCAATTCACACTGCTTAATTTTGTCAGCTCACAACAGAGGGAAAGCCTTTTTTTTCATAGAGTATGCATTATACTTGTGAACTATCTTAAGCAGAAAAAGTAAAAATCCAGTCTCTCATCCACAGGGACTATGGGCCTGCTTTGTTTTCTAACTTGATAGCAAAACCAAGTTAAATGACAGCAGAATAACACTCTTGCTTTAATACAAATACAAAAGTTTTGTAATTTAAGGCCATCATCAGCTATTTAAGGAAAGAGAATTAGAACACTGACTTCTGAAAAGCATTTAATTTTGATTAAAAATAAATAATGATGAGGCATCTGTCAATTGGTAGATTGTTCCCATAGTCAGTCGTTTTTTTTCTCATTCAAACATGACTTACTTCTGGCACTATTAATAGCTTCAGTTTTCCATCCATGGGTTGTTCTTATATCTTTGACTGATAAATTCAAAAATCACTTTGTTACAAGATTTCTGTTCCACTTAAGCGTTAACACACCATGATCAGGACTCCTCTTACTTCTTCAAGCTTGAGCTTTGTAAGAGGTTACTTTTTCAGTCCTGTCATCCTCCTTGCAACTATTCTCTGCTGATTTGCAGTTTTTCAGTAAATGTCCTGCATTGATTAACCAAAAGGAGAAGTAATATTCCAGTGCCTACACCAGTGCCACATACAAAGGTAAAGTAACTGGTACCCTGCAGGGATATGGAGCTTTTTGTTTGCTTTAACGTAAGCATACTGACACCATTCTGAAGTGTCAGTTCTGTCTTGGGAATCTGTTTCCATCTCTACAGCATGTGTCAGCCATGTACTCAATGTCCCATGGCTTCTCTGACAGGCAGGGACTTCCAGACCAGGTTTCAGTGGAACTGGAACTCATCGGGAAGCAGGAAACCCTGTGAGAAATAGAAACCAGATTTTACATCCTGAGTTTCCAGGGCATATTGTGTCAGTCTTTCCTGGTGACACTTGTGGATTTGAAAAAATCTTGCTTCCCTGTGGTGCATCCAGTGCTGGACCACTGAGCATCTGAGTGCTCCTGCTGCAATAGAGCTAGATCTTCACTCCTTCCTCTAGCATCATATCTATCTTCTCTTTGATCATATACCTGTAGCCATAGTGTTGTAACTGGAAGCTTATATTGAATCAATTTTCTATCCTGTCTCTGAGGGTTTTTTTTGTCATTATGGCCTGCAGTCCAGTATCCATCTCTTAATTATGGCCTACCTCTAATTCTGTATAATGCAAGCTTGAAAATGTTTGCCTTGCAACCTTGGTAAGCATTCAGTATTGCTCTGATGAAATAGGTGTTATTCTTCATTATCTGTAGCTATCTTAGTTTTAAAAACAAAACCAGGAAGAATTTTTTAAGAACTCAATGCAAGAATCCACCCTTGTGAAAATACAGGGCAGTCTTCTGTAGCCTGTATTCAGTTCAGGTACAAAGAGCTGTTCACTTTGAGAACTCTTCTACACTGGTACACTTCAGGCTGTCAAGGAAGTCTGCATTTCTTCTTTTTGGTCTTTATTGCCTCACTTTATCACAGAACACTACAATACAGTGTTTAGCCATGGATGACATCGTAAATGTCATGTAGTCTAGTTTAAGAAAATGGCACAAAGAGTCGAAGCTTATATCCCTAAATGTCTGTGCTCTCAACTGAATCCTTGTAAGAATCTTTCTCAAGGAAATTTGGGGGTCATTGAGCCAAACACATCTGTTTCTTTCCCAAGATACAGGACAGAAGATGCCTCATCAACAGTCCAGATGTACCGAAGACCTGGGAATTTCCATCATCATCCTATAGTTAAAGCAGAATGCTTAAACTGTGGTCACTCATTTAAGAACTGAAAGCTGAAGAACCACCCACAGATTCTAGATTGGTAGGGTACAGACACACTGCTTGTGCCAGCACTGTGCTTAACTATTTTGTTTTGATAGGTTTAAGCAGTGCTTTTCCCTCTTCCCTGTTTAACAGTTCTCATTTTCTGTGCTCCCTCACTTTCCTACCCTGTCATTTTGTAATGGGAGCTGTAATCACAACCAATAATTAGATAAAGAAAATGAACTGATTATTGTTTGTCAAAAACCAAAACAACATTTCTTCAGACAAACATACCCTCCCTTCACAGCCAATTCAGGCTCAATGTCACCCTCTTCCCTGTGGATACTCTGCCCTCTTTTCCATGCAGGCTCAGCATATGAAAGGGAGGCCGGGGCTTTATGTTGGCTGGTCAGCACCCCCTGCATGATTTTAGGACAGAAGGCTTTTTGTTTATTTGCTCCCAGGCTGGAAAGGTTCAGTCAGTCTTAAGCTAGTTATAATTTCTTAAGCTAGTTATAATTTCTTAAGCTGATAATAGGAAAACTAGAACCCAGTCAAAATATAAGCCATTTATTCTTCCTTTATCTATTAAATATCTCACCTTGTACAGTCTGAGAGCTTCTGCCAAAACCTGGTCACTTACTTGATCGCTAACTCTTCTTGCTCCTTAGCCCCTCAGATGTCTGCCAGTCATCACTGCCAGCCATCTTACCTCCACAAAACACAAGCACAGGAATCACCTCCTTCATCAGCCTAACAACAGGATGCAACTGAATCATCTTAGTTCTCCTTCTCTAATCACATCAAGATTAATCTGTTTTTCCTTCAAGACCTCAAGTCTTTCCACACTCACCTACATTTCTTACCCAGTTTGCTTTAGCATCCCGTGTCAGCTGTTTTGGCAGTGATATCAGCCTGTTTATTTCTTCCATAATAGTTTCCCAGTCCTTTCCTATGCTAACATCTCGCCTACACACAGTCCTCAGATAATTCACATTCAGGCCACCCCATATTACATCTGCAATCATTTAATACCACAAACCAAAGGTAAAGTCATTTTGATTCAGTCATTTTGATAACTATTCTCTTAGTTGAGAAAACACATGACTTGGGAATATTTTATCTTGGCTTACTATCTGTTTATATAATGCTCTCAGAAAGCTTAGGTCAGTAGAAAAAGCGTGTGTATGTGATAAGAGCTGGTAGTTCCACGCAGAGGGACAAGCATGATCACTGCCAAGGATGGCTCAACACAGGAGGCATGGTTTCATGGAATTATAGAGTGTCCTGAGTTGGAAGGGACCCACAAGGATCATCAAGTCCAGCTCCTGTCCCTGCATATGACAACACCACAGTTCACACCATGTGTCTGATGGCATTGTCCAGTCTCTTCTTGAACACTGTCAGGCTTGGGGCTGTGACACCTCCCTGGGGAGCCTGTTCCAGTGCTCCACCACCCTCTGAGGGAAGAACCTTTCCCTAACGTCCAACCTAAACCTCCCCTGCCACATCTTTCTGACATTCCCTCAAGTTCTGTCATTGGTCATCAAAGAGAAGAGTTTGGTGCCTGCCCCTCCTCCTCCCCTTGTGAGGAAGCTGTAGCCACCATGAGGTCTCCTCTCAGTCTCCTCCTGGCTGAACAAACCAAGTGATTTGACCGTTTCTCATACAGCCTCCCCTCCAAACCCTTCACCAACTTTGTAGCCCTGTTCTGGACACTCTACAGTTGCTTTATATTTTTTTTATCCTGTGTTGCCCAGACCTGCACACAGTGCTCCAGGTGAGGCCACACCAGTGCAGAGCAGAGTGGGACAATCACCTTCCTTGCCTGGCTGGCAATGCTGTGCTTGGTGCACCCAGGACACGTTGGCCCTCTTGGCTGCCAGGGCACACTATTGGCTCGTGTTCATGAGCTGTCCGTCCTTCCACCTGAGCACAGCTGACTGCCAGGAGACTTTGCCAGGTTCTGTGTGTATTTATGGCAGGCTGGCCTTTTACATTTGTGCAGTTTATTTAAATAAGAATTACACTGCAGAGACTTGTTTCCCTCGTGTACTACGATAATAATAAACAGCCAATAGATATCTTGTATCTTCTTTGAAAGCAACCCTATTTCAATTGAGAAATCAGTGAACAAATTCTCTGGTGGTGAAAGGGAGGAAATAACTTTTAAATCAATGTAGCTGAAACCATTTACAGCAGCACAGAACACAGTCACTATTTCAGTTTTGAGATTATTAGGAAAAAAGCATTTTGAAAAGCATGTATAGCCAGCCCCTGTTTAAAGCATTGCCAGTTTTGTTCTACAAGCCTAATAGTAAAAGGCACAACATGGATGACTCCTGAATGGTTAAATAATTCTTTGTGACGTGATTGGGCAGAATTTAAGCATAATCTCTTCCTAATCATGAATCACCGTTATTCTCTGAAGCACAGATGTTCCAGGCAGATTCTCATTTCACTTCACACCAAAATATTTCATATAGCAGTCTCCCTATGAACATATTATGCGCTTGTTCAAGCACTTAAAGTGAAAGCTAGCCCTTGCACTTAGTGACAGCTGAGCTGACAAACTAGATCTGAGCAAGTGACTCGTCTTACCACCTGGAATAAGCTGTTTTCTCCAATGTAGGAATGGAAACCTGAAAGCTGTCTTCAGTGTGTCCTAAAATGCTTACATGCTAAACAGGAAATAAACTAAGTAGTATTTATAGAATTACAGTCTAAACTTTTTTTTCTTACCTCTTAAGGAGAAGTGAGAGAGGCTTAGGTTTAATTTTGAAATGTAAAATGTGGAGAAAAATGGTAGATGATTAGAGAGAAGTACCATACAAAGCTGAAGGTATAGCATAAAGATTCTATATGCTGACAGAAAATTGTGAAAATAGTATTTTAGCCTGTGAGCAGTGTCACTGGTGACAATTTACTCTGAAACTTTGTCTTCAAGTAAGCCCGTAATTCAGTTATCATTCCTTATTGACACCACTGAATTTACCTGCATTTCCTTGTCTATAAGGCAGAGCTTCCAGGCTCACAGCTTCACAGGATGTGTGAATGTACTAATTGTGCTACCACTGCCATGTGAATTTATCCTCTGGATTAAGCACCCTCATCTGCCAAATTTTGTTTCTGTCCACATATTCTGCCTTCTGCTTTGTAACGGCACCCAACCGATTTCTCTGAATTGAGTAGCTGCCCTGACATATTATTTTGCCCAGCTGGATCATTCTACCACTCTGGTTCACTGCATAAGTGCCCACATTGTAGCAGGAAGGTGAAGAAGGGATGGCAGCAACTTTTCTGTCAGCAGTACCCACTTAAATAAATACACTTCAAAAACTGGCCCATAATTTTTCTCAGCCGTGTTTTTGACTTCTCCAGCACTACAAAGCAGTCCTAGAGAATCCTTCCAGCGAAAGAAAATTTTAATGTCACCACACCAACTTGCTGATTTCCTACTTCAAAAATGCCCAAAAATATGAAATATATCTGTTTCTTAGTTATGCAGATCAACTGACCAATCTGTATGTTCATACTTCCCCTTAGCATACACAACTACAGAGATCACTGATCAAGTCCTAAGGTAAGCACACAAGCACGTAAATAAAAATATTACAGAAAGTGACAAGCTACTGCAACAATCCACTCTCCCCTCTCAGCTGTTTCAATAGCAGAGAATAGCCCAGTGCAAGGCAAATTGCTAGGAAAGGCAGGATCAATTCCAATAAACTAGCAGTGAAAGTGTGAGGATAGAAACTTTACAAGATCCAGCAGTATGTAAGGAATTGGGGGCCCTTAAAAAAAACCAAAAACACAACAAAGAGACTGCTCAGATACAGTGAAAGTTTCTGACCATCCATGTTGCAGGCTCAGGACCTGAGAGCATATTCAAGCTTCCCATCATCTGTGTAGTTGTTTCAGGCTATGTGATGCTCAGCTGTAGCCAACATCTGCCCAGCAGAACAGTCACAGAGGAGCCACAAATAAATTCCGTATTTGAACAAACATTGACAGTAACTGCCCCAAAACACCAGAGAATTTAAGGGCAGCTGACACACCCAAACTTTTTGATTGGCCCAGTAGTTGAGTTTAATAAAAACTACAAACAGCAGTCCAGATCTAGTACAAGTAAGGGTGCAAATATGTTATAAAATTTGCCTTCTCTCATTCCCTCCCTCCACCCCTGATTTTGCTTTCTTTGATCTCTAGTCAGGACAGAACTTTGTTTTTCTGAGTGTAGGTGGAGTCAAATGACTTGGGGAGGTGAGGAGGGGATTCTTATAAAATCTGACAGCTTACGCATCCTGAATGAGACAAGTTAGTTTGTTCAGATAGACTGTGCACGCAAGGCACAATCGGTAAGATGACCCAGCGGTTTAAAGCAGAACTGAAGAACTTACATACGACTGGAAGGTGAAGAAAGAGCTTCATATCACATAAAAGCCTGGGTTACCTGAATAAGGTACTTTCTTTTTGCTATACTTTTATTTCTTTGTACTGGATGCTCAGAGCATTCAGCACCTCTTGTCCATCCTCATATGCTTTGTCAGTAAATTATGTTATAGGTCTTATTGATTAGACTGGCTCTTACTAAAATTAAGTTAATGAAGTTAGAAAGGAGAATTTTGTTATGAGGTACTCTTGAATTTGTGTCTGAAGAGCATGGCTGTGTTGTATTTGAAGCTGTGGTGACATGTGAGCATCAGCAGAGACAGTCTCAGTGTTAGAAGAAGACCAGAAGTGTGACAAACATAGTGAGTACCTGTTGCCTGGCTGTGTACAAAGGCGTACATACGAAGGAAGTTTCTGCATAGATTACAATTTATTTCTGTGTTGCTTTCCATCTTCTTTCTAGTACAACAATTTAAAAAATATTCTATTAGCTAATCTGTCATCAATTTATTAAAGATATACTTTGGGTTTAACTATATGTAGTTGGCTTTGCTAACTAGTTCTTACTTAAACATAGTCTAGTTAATACTTCTCTCCCAGTATCAGCCTTTGCTAAAAGTAGTTTTCCCTTTGTGTACATGAAATATGTTCTTTTCTTCTTCTTCTTTCCCCTCTTTTCCTTTTTTCTTTTTCTTTTTCTTTTTCTTTTTCTTTTTCTTTTTCTTTTTCTTTTTCTTTTTCTTTTTCTTTTTCTTTTTCTTTTCCTTTTTTCTTTTTCTTTTTCTTTTTCTTTTTCTTTTTCTTTTTCTTTTTCTTTTTCTTTTTCTTTTTCTTTTTCTTTTTCTTCTTTTTCTTCTTTTTCTTTTTCTTTTTCTTCTCCTTCTCCTTTTCTTTTTTCCTTTTTCCTTTTCCTTTTCTTCTTCTTCTTTTTCAAATCCAAGGTAGAGTACCATGCTTGCCCTGGAAACCCAAACCAAACCCACACTAACAAGTCCTGTTTCTTCATCTAAGCATGGAAAAACTTAATATTCACTTATTCTGTCTTCTTGTTTCTGCAAAGTGCTAAGTATCACCAACTCACAGGGAGTCCACCCCACCTCTGAGAGAGAATGAATTCAGTTATTTGGGAAGGTTTATGTACAAGTTGCATGAAAACAAGAAAGCTAGGATTCATGGCAACAACTTTCTTGATTCCACCAGCAAGTTGTTCTGCAATGTGCAGTAAATATATTAAACTAACATACTCTTTTGTGAAAAGCAAATTAGAAAATGGAGCACAAGATAACCAAAGTAACACAAGTATCAGTCTTCACAAGTTTATGTGGCACCCTAAAATGCAAGCAGACAGACCAACTTTATATAATTTAATTCTATTATTGTCTGATAAGCCTTCTGAATCATTGCCATGAATAAAAGCTTGGAGAACTTGTAAAGCATGAATAGAAGAACAGCCCCGGTGCCACAAAAGGCACCTTTGTAGCTATCCAACTGCAAAGATAAAGGTTGCGCTTTTGCCTGCAGGTCCTTGCTGGCAAATTTTGCTGTAAGGGGAATGATACTACAGGCTGACGCACACACCAAGCAGAGATGGTAGCTTGTGGCTTTCCTGATTGAAGCCCCTGTGTCACAGGTCATCCATTCCTGCTGCCATAGGAAAGCTCGGAGGCAGAGGGATTCTAGGTAGAATCCCAGTATGTCCAGGCATGGCTTTACATTCTTTGAGGGATCATGTATGTGGCCAAGCACAACAGAAAGGGCAGTTTCCCTGCAGTTTTTGTCCTCCTTTCTCTTAAAAGGTTAGTTTCAGTGGCGAGAGGAGAAAGTAAAGGCATTGAAACCTTACCATTTACCATTACTCAATATGTAAGATCAAAAAGAAATCTTGGGTGTTTTTTTCAGCTTAGTTTTTTCTCAATTACATGCTTGTAGTAAACTTTCACTTGCAAGTGAGGGAGAGATGAAAGCAGAGCACAGTTTAGTAATAAACATGTCTACCCATTGCAACATCTGTGGTTTCTTCTACGCTGTCCAGGCATTCTCGCAATTCCCTACAGTATGTAGCTGCACTGCCCTCAAATCTGTAGGGCTCCTGGGAGATAACTACCACATTGATTAATCACGCAAACAAAATAGTAATTTCATTTTGGAGCTGCATGTAACACTAGGGTCATTAAAAGAGACTGGAGGCTTAATTCTGAACTGTGACATAAAAGACGTATTTGTGGTCAGGAAGACGACTGTTTATTTAAATACTGTGAGCAGTAGAGCCTGATATATACTCCTAGGGCAAAGTTTGCCTAATGAAGGTGAAGGGTGGTGGTTGGTGTCAGGAAGTAGAAGATTTTAGCATGCCTTGTTTAGTCTGAGTGCTGTCTTGTAAGTAGAATTTTTTGTTTCTGTCTTGTGGCAGAAACCATAATCCCTTGCCCAGGCATGTCCATGCAGAATGCAGTAACATCTGTATCACTCTGCCTAGGCAGGCTCCTTTAGCCTGAGTGTTTTATCCTGTTTTATGTTCTTCAGTACCTCAAAACAAATTAAGACCATGCCGTTTGAGCCCAATAATATAAGAAGACATGGCTGCAGCTTGACCTAGATTCTGTATATTTTTATAGTATGTGAGCACTAATAAAAGTATTAAGGTTTTCAACCTCACAAAATTAATGATCTCTGAAAGTATTGGCTGCATTTGATGACTGAGAAAACAGTAGTACAGCAAGATCAAAAAAAGCTTGGTTAAGGTCACTCAGAAGCTGTGGGAATGAAAACCAGATTCCTTCATACAGACCTCAACCACAAGGCATTTCTCCCTCTCCTGTGGCTGAGTTCTAAGATTTTCAGGGTATTGTCTGAAACCTTGTGCGGCTGATTAATATGTCTAGCTATGTCTGTCATGCAAATGTGTCCAGTGCCACATGTTAGTCCAAAGTTTGAGCCAGACACATAACAGCAGTATGATTTTACCTCCGATCCCTACAAGAGTTTGTCAGCTTCTTTGTCCTACCCTATTGCAGTGTTTTAGGTCCTCCTGACATAAGGTACCTCAGTGGGGCAGATCACAGGACTAATGACTGCTGCTTCGTACTGGATGGCTTCTAGTGGTATGGATTCCCTGAACCCTCATCTTTCCCAGCTGCACACAGGGAAGATAAATGTAGGCATCTTTAGCTATCTTTAGCTCACATTCTTCCTCTTAGAACAAAACTGGTTCCTGTGCCATGTCTTTTTTTTTGTCTCTCACATTTTGTACAACATGCTGACTCATAATTTAGTGTGCATGAAAAATAAGGAGAAAGTAAGGATGTTTCCCTCCTGCAGCCAGACACTATGTCCCCCATACACTGTGTGATTACTCCAAGTTCGTCACAAAACTTTTAAGCGGAAGTATGCTTCTTCAGCTATGCATTTAATAAGATGTGCTTGCCTGTTAAGGTGGCTTCAAAAGGAAGCATGTACCCTGTGCTTTGCAGTGCTGGAGCCATTAATGTTTATAAATGCTCAAGTGCTGATGACCCTAAAATTCTTACATAGTGTTTCTTGCAACTTACGCTATAAAACTGGCTATATTGGTTCAGGCCAAAAGGGGATGTTTAAGAATAGACTAAGCATGAAGTGATACTTTCCAGTTTCTGAGTACTTGCAGTTTGGTGACTTCTTAAGCCAGGGACCATTTTTAAGCATTTGGTAATCCTCAATAGTTTTGTACAGCACAGACTAATCCTCTATTTACATTTTAGTATCCATACTATTATGTGGCAGGGAGATCCAAAGTTTCACGATGCGCAGATAGTATTCCGACACCCAGTACCATATCTAATATGGGTTTCCTAATATATTCCTCAGAGAGCAGAGTAACACCCGATTTCATGCTGAATACCATTTTCGAGATTGTGCACATCCTGTTTACATAGGGAGAAGACCTATTGCCACTGGAATTACTAAGAAATTGTCATGGTTATAGAGTATTGCTTACAACAACAGCAAAAGTTAGTATTTTATAGATTCCCACTCTTTAGTCAAAGTTGTCACTTCACATGGGATTTTAGAGACAAAGGACAACCAGAAAGAAAACAGGTTTGCTGTATTCCTGGAACTTACACAGTGATTAAATAGACAGTATCACGGTTGAGAAGATACCATAGTCAATAACTTCAACTTCAGTTGTTTTGGTTTTAAATGTCATTTTTGTATTTGACAAATGGAAGGTGCAATCCTTTTTTGAGAGGATGCCATTTCAGGATTGGAAAGTCCACTAGGTTCAGACTTCCAGATAAGTAAAGTAGCTTTTATTTCCAATTACATGGATACCCAGAAGACTGAAACTGACAGACATCCTGCCCTTTCAAGGTTAGAAATCCTTTTGGTTTTCCTGCCTTTTGTTCTGTCACACTAGTGATACTATTCATAGGGGCAACTTAGCAAATATAATTATGCTTTATCCATGCACACAATTATGAGAAGAGGCTGGTGGATACAAACAACTGGCTTGATGGCTTTGAAGTTTGTGAAGTTAATTTTAATGCCCATTGAACATTAGAAAGAATGCTATCCTGTCAGGCATTTGATTTTCTAATTGTTTACTATAATGTATTGGTTTGAAAAGTGAGTGGAACAAGTTTCTTGAAGTTGCTGGAATGGGTAGAATCCTAGGCCTGTCTTTGAAAATCTCAGTGTCTACTTCATCTCTTTTCCCATTGTTTTCTTTCTTATTTTCACTTCTGCATGCATCTTTTTTCTGCCCTCCTCGTGAACATTTTTCCTTTCTTCATTTTTTTACTTTCTTTATTCTACTTTCTACTCGGCCTTCTGTCTCCTGGGGCATCTGTTTCCCAGATGATATTTTCAATTGAACCACTGAAATGTGTATTGTATTTTCACTTGGTAATTACATGTGTAAGTAATTCCTAGAATCTGTTAGTTTGTTTGTTTAACACTGGGCCTTCTGCTAATTTGCAGATCTGTTAAAAATCCTTACCGCTATCACTACCGTTCCTTAAAAAAGAAAAAAATTGAGAGAAGATCCAAGAACTAGAAAGGATGCAGGCCAAAGACAGCAGTCCACCAGATGGTGGCTATGGATGGGTTGTGGTAGTGTCAGCCTTCATGGTGATGGGCCTCACTGCTGCTGTCCTCAAGACTTTTGGTCTTTTCTTTGTTGAAATTCAGCAGCACTTTGATGAACTTGCAAGCACCACTTCTTGGATCACATCAGTTACTATTGCCATCTTTCATTTAGGAGGTAGGTAGAAGTGCTCCTCAGCACGTTATTTTAATGCCTTAACTACTCAAAAAAATTCGAAGAGCTATCTTAAAAAAACACACAAAATGGAAACATGTAAGGACAATACTTCCCTCTATACAGAAAGCTGGTATTTACTTCCTCTCATAAAAATGTATCCGTACCTCAGACATGGAATCAGCTAATGAAGACTCTGTACATATACAGGAATCTGGTCACCTTAAAGAATTTCAGGTGCCTAGACACATGATGCAATTTTCTTACGGGTTTTGAATCAAACTCATTGGAGATAATCCTAAGAACTTCAGAGCTCTTTGGATCAAACTCTTAAAACAGTTTTTGCAAGTTCACTGATCTCACGGTGACTGTCACTTTTTCAAAGTACTTTAAGACATAAGGACTGTGACCCTGCCTAGCAAATAAGCCATCTGCTACCACAATGGTGACTCTCAATTCTGCTTTCCCCCCACTTCTTATTTTTCTATTTACCAAGATCCTCCTTCCTTCCATGTATTGCCAGTTCTGGCTCTTCTTTCCCTCTTAGGATGATTTCAAGCCATTGATCTAACAGAAAACTCACCAAGTTAGAAAGAAAAAAAAAATACTTCACTTACAGAGAACATAAGGAAGACAAGGACACACAAGCAAAGAGAGAAAAACTATCCCAAAGGCAATATGCTATGGGATCAGGTCAAATACCACATCTCACCAAATGAAGGAGGGAAAAATATAAAACATACTGCATTTGGCTCTTAACTTAGTTGTCTACAGAGTCCTTCTTGCCCTTGTAAACTGGATGATCCTTCACCATTAAGGTGAGGGTTCTAAATATGCAGTTAAGAACTGTGGAGGATTTGTGAATTCCACTCTGCATATTCCCATATAGATATATAGTTGCAATAGGTAAGTATCCTTACATAATAGATGTTATCATTATTTTGTTTGTGATTACATATCATAGCATAGACACTATATAGTTGTATGCATCCTACTCAGTCCACACCTATCAGTGTTTGTAATTGCAGTGCTTCCAAAGATCATAAGCAACTGATCTTTCTTTGAAAATGTGTTCAGAAGAACAGTAATTCAAAGTCAAACTAAAAAAATAGCCTAAGTCTTGTGTTGAAAATATTTTGTAATTTCCATAAACTGCTATCCTTGATGCTTGATTTGCAGTATTAGAGTTTGTTTCATTCTGACAGAAATAATTAATTGAAAATCAATTTAAAAGTGCTTTTCCATCTACTTCATGGACTATAGAAATGAATACATGGGAATCTATCAATTTTGTTTACAGATTAGGCTGTGATACTATTTTGTCATTCAGACATATGTACTTCATCAGAAAAAAAAGCCAACATAGGAGCATGAAAGAACTCAAAGTCCCATGTTGGATGTTTTTTTACTATATATTTACATTATATAGGAATGTATCAAGGATAGAGCATATTAAATAATAATACCAAGTATAAACCAGCAAAATTGTATTTGCCTAGCCAGGTGTGAGACTGGCCTGCTTGAAAGAAGGCAGCTATAATTTTCAGCAGAAATTGTTTTTCATCCTTTGAAATCTTACAAAAATATTCTTTTTTCAGTGAATACAGCTTGATGGCCAAACATTCCCAAACCATTCTGTATATCAGCTCATAATGTCTCAGGTCACGAGATAATTTTCCTTACCTTCTCCTGCCTTTGCTTCATTTATAGGGACAAGAAGACTTTCTGCTGAAGATCATCTGAGCCTCCAGTTCTTTGACCATCTTCCTGGCCTGGCTTAGTCTTTCTTAACGTGTTCCTCTGGGAAACCTTCAGTGTCATTTGGCTCACTATGAAAGATGATCAGTGAATTATTAATTTTTCCCATTTGGATCCTTTCAACAGCAGCTCTGTGTCTCCTGTGGAAGGAGAGCACACGCTTCTTCTTTTGCGGTTTGCACCTGCAACAGGCTGTTCTGTTGTAGCAAGGATTTTCCCCATCATACACATAGGCCTTCTCTTGGTACTGACATATATGTCTCATCATCTTTCTCTTTGCACTGTGATTGTCATGCCTTTCCATTGTTTGTAAGTTTTCTGTGTATTGCCCTTTAACCTTTCAGACCCTGGACCTTAGCTATCTTCTCGATTTCCAGTTCTGTGCCTGCCTTCTTTCTTCCTCCTGCTATGCCAGGCTCCATTTCTTCCAATTTCTTCTCCTCATTCTCTATGAAAAAAAAAAAAAAAAAAAAAAAAGCTTTTTGGTAATATTTCTGCTCCAAGTGCAAATCTTTCTTGTATCTTTAAGTACTTCCACAGATCTCTCTTGTTATCCTGAGTCTACTTTTCTGTTCTTTTGTTCATCATATGTATGTGATTCTCCAGCTGTACATGCTTTATCTTGTCTCAGCCCTTCCACTACATCTTACAGACCATGAATGAATTCCGGTATCATTTTTACATGCTTATCAAATAATTTTAATTTTGCTATAGATGCTGATGGCACATTTGTGGTTGGTATAGCTTCTGCCAGCTACCTGCTGTCAGATAACGTACGTCCTGCAGATTTTGCAGCCATTAATATCTATCTGCTTGGCTTATTTTGTTTGTCCTAGCTGCCAAATTATCTTCATTCTTATCTCACTTGACACAGGTGAACGTGCAACAGCCTGCCCCTACAAACTACTGTAAAACCTCCCTTGCTGCCTGCCATCATTTCATTGTCTCCCCACTTTTTTCAGTTTATAAACACAGTCCTCATTAACCAAGTTTTGTTTTATCCCGGAACTTCAGTTTCTAGAATATAATTAAATTGTAGGGAGCTGACTCCCTGGTTGCATTAGGAAATCATACCGAGAACTGGTAGTGTCAGGTGTTACTTGGGATCCCTCTAGTGGCCTTGGTTCTTCTAAAAAAAAAAGGCTACACTGACTTGGAAACTAACCCCACAGAACAGAGAATGCCTTTCTTTGATAGGCACGGCCTTGATCTTAGCTCTGTGATGCTGATGGAAAACAGCTAGACAGTGTAAACTGATCCTTAATTGAGCAAAAATATCACTAACATGTCAGGTGCTGCCAGACAGCGACCGGTGCTTTCGATTTTGGAACAGCTGCGCCAAGTCAGCCCAGTACCTGGTGCAACTTTGCCCTCCTGTGTTGAAGAGCTCCTGCAGTCTGCTGAGAGAAACTATAGCACTGAAATAAAAATTTAAGAAAGGAATGGCAAATTCCTGGAAAAATACTACCTCTGAATAAACCTCTGCTTTTGGTCCTTTATGAGACATTTGCAGTTCCATGAACTGATGATTCTGCAAAGCTCTAGAAGATAAACATTAGTTTTCTCCAGAAAGTTCTCATGCCAGCCATATGAGTAATACACTCTCAAAAATACAGTTTTCATAGATTAACATAGAGAATCTGTGGCATGGGTTTCACTTTCTGTTAAAAGGCTACATGGCTTCTGTCATGTCGCTAGTTGTATCCTTATATGAAATTCAGTAGAGCTGTTCCACAAGGAAAGCACTGAAATGCTCTTTCAATTTAAAAAAGTCAACATATTTTTAATATATTTTAAAATCTGTGCTGCAAGGACAGTCATTTCCCTATTAGCAAAGATCAATTTTAAAATCCTGATTGATGTCCCCTGCCCCCTCCAGCAGAATTCAAGCTGAGACAAGCATTGTAAGGGTATTTCTCCTCCAAATGCTTTATTTGATTGTTTGCTCATGGTGATCAGCTTAATGTGCCTAACTTCTTTATCTTCTCCTATTTTGCCACTGATCCAGCCCCTGTGGCCAGCTCACTATGTGTACGATACAGCCATCGGGCAGTTGTGATCACTGGAGGACTCCTGGCTTTTTCAGGAATGGCACTGGGATTTTTTGGACTCAGCATGGTCTGGATGTATGCAACGACTGGCTTCCTACAGGGTATGACTTTTTTGCTTTATGGATTTCTTTCACCAGCAACTCAGAGCACTGTGCTGTGCTGATGGTAGGAGTTTAAAAATATGATTTCTGTTTTGATTTTATGAGCAACTAGAACCAGCAACCCTCTTCAAAGGTCATTTCCCGCATGTCTCACTCAGGAAGTAAGACTTTGTGCTAGAAACCTGCAATGACAAAGAAGGTGAATAATTAGTAATTTTAACCTGCAAAAGGTATGCAACCAGAAAATGAGAAGTGTTTTTACTCAGATCCAATAGGTCTGTGAAGGTTTAAAAACCTAAAGGGTGCTGAAATACAAGGATATAGACATTCCAGATTTTGTACTTTCTATCAAATAATCTTACATTTTGAACACATGCCCAGGATTTCAGCTGATTCCAGTCCTTTGCTTTACTCCAGGTGAAAACAGTCCATAAAGTTGTCTCCACAGATAGCAGTTTTTCCTGGAACAGGAAGAGAAGCTGGCAGGGAATAAAGAAAACCATTCCCAGTTCCATGCTGGATGCCTGAGAAAATGTCTGGAATTTGAGCCTTCTGGCAGTCCTCAGCTGCCAGATAGTTTCTAGGGAGCCATTAAAATCACCGTAAGTTAGAGCAGGTTGAAACCCTGCTCAACACAGTCAGGAAAGAAAATGACGAGCAAATGGAGGTTAATACACCATCTTCCTTCACATCCTCCCTCACCTTCTAGCCTGAACACAGCTCAGCTTAACTTGGTGATCTAATCTAGGACCAGCCTTGATTAGAACAGCAGGGACACTCCGAGGTCTGTCTAATCTGAGCCACGGGGCTATGTGATTTCTTACCCAGTGGCACACTTGTCAAACCAGCTCTCTTTTTCCACAGTGAGAATATACTGCTGTGTACTTTATACTGCTGCTTTTTTGCTTGAACATGCAATATATTCTTACAGAACCTATGCCTCAAATACATTCTTACACATAGTACAGCAGAGCCCATGCTTCTGCTAGGAAGAAAAGTATTTTTCTTTTACCAGTCTTTAACTTTGCAAATGTAGGAGCACTAACTGCTTTAATTTCCACATTCAGAAAATACCTCAGTAGCGGTTAACTGGTGCTATTTATATTGGTGTTTTTCAGGACTTGGGATTTCCTTTTCATGGACACCAGCCATTAGCATTGTTAGCCACTATTTCTCCAAGAAAAGAGCTTTGGCCAATGCTATTGCCAGTGCTGGAGAATGTGCCTTTGCATTCACGTTTGGGCCATTTTTCCAGTGGTTGATTAGTCAATACGGATGGAAAGGTGCCCTCTTGATCATAGGCGGCATCCAACTCAACATTTGTGTCTGTGGAATACTGATGCGACCCCTGGCAAGCAGCTGCCTCCTTGAGGCCAGACAGTCTAGAGTTGGGACACCACCTGACAATGGTGCATCTAGGACAGATGAAGATATGTCTCCCATCACACACAAAACCTTCAACTGGATGCTTGTGAGGCGACCGGAGTTTGTACTTTATGCCATTTTTGGCATATTAGCTGCTATGAGTTTTTTTGTTCCCCCGTTATTTTTAGTTCCACTGAGCTACAGCCTGGGAATTGATGAATCATGGACTGCATCCCTCCTATCCATTTTGGCTATGGTGGACTTCACAGGCAGACTGCTATGTGGCTGGTATGCCAACCTCAACATTACCAAAACTGTTCATTTGCTGACAATGACAATTACACTGATCAGCACTTCCTTGATGCTGTTGCCACTAGCTAACAATTACTTGTCCTTGGCAATATTCACTGGCTTCTATGGATTCTTCTTTGGCACGACGGTCGCTGTTCACATTACAGTCCTAGCAGATGTTGTAGGCATGCCAGATTTTGACAGTGCTTTAGGGCTTTTCATGCTCATTCGAAGCACTGGAGGTTTCGTGGGGCCTCCTCTTGCTGGTAAGTTAAGATGGTACTCTGCAAAATGCAGTTAACAAGAAAGGAGAACAGTAATCCAAACTGAAAAAATCTGTATCTGGAATGAAATATCCTGCTTTTTTAGCTCAGAGGTATCTGGACCAAGAAGTATGTAAAAACAAAGAGTCAGTTTACTTTATCTGCAAAATATTAATATCTTGCTGCCTCTCTTCTCTGAGGTTTTAGAGATACTTGTTCAGTATGAAAGCAGGGAAGAATGTCAGGGTTTTTCATGATGCTGCTCCTGTTTCCTGAATCCCACCTGATGGACTTCCACTGTCTTGCTATGCAAGTGTACCTTTGCGACAAACAGCAGATCCATACACTCAGAGACAAAACTGAAATCTGAGAACTAGTGATGCTGCATAAATGCTGGTATTGTTGGAAAAGTTTCTACAAAAGTTCAAATTGAACAGCCTGAAACATTAGGCTATGTGAACCTCAAAGAAATATTTGCAGAGATGCCTGCTGTTTGCAGACAGCATTTGAGCTAACCAATATTATAAATGTGAAAGGCAGCACATAAATACAGTGGGAAGACAGAGCAGACAGTGAGTCAGCACATGGATTTATGGGTTGGAAATGAGACAAAATCATCTCGGAAAAATGCAAGGCAAACAAGCTGTGAGCTGGAGGGTCTTTAGAAAGTGACATGACACTCATGCAAAGACCACTGCTTGTGAACTACAGTGACTTTTGTGGTAATGACACCCCTAATAGGTTGCAAATGAGTCAGACTAAATACTGGAATATTTTAATTCACTTTTGAAAATATAGGAAATGGGAAGGTTTGTAGAGAATTTGAGACAGAACGATATTAAAAGTATATTGGGAAGATCTGAAACCAAAAAGATAACAAAACATTTATATAGTGGCTGGTCACTAATACTGATTACCCAGGGATCAGTGTGACCCCTCTGTATATATATAGAAAGTTAAAAGGATGGTATGGAAGAGGAAGGAACCCTAAGTGCTTCTTAAGCTCTCCTCTCCTACTTTACGAGTAAAATCTGTAAGATGTGTATTCCGAGTTCTGTTGCCCAACAGGCCTGATGTTAAATTGGAACAAGGGCTTGGGAGTACAATAAACGTGGACAAAATTTCTAATGGGAGACCAAGCAGGCAGCCTTCATCAGCCCACCAATGAACCTGCTGTCATATCCACAGAGCAGCTGATACTACCACATATACTGCTGCAGCACTACTATTAGTACTTTACTCATGTCTTTTGAGTAC
The DNA here is from genome assembly GCF_037038585.1 of Patagioenas fasciata. NCBI lineage: Eukaryota > Metazoa > Chordata > Aves > Columbiformes > Columbidae > Patagioenas > Patagioenas fasciata. Next base: position 24,404,497 of record NC_092560.1, on the reverse strand, counting down.
TGTACATGATGGCATTAGGTATTTTGATTGGCTTAGAGTTGCTTAAAAACCAGGGTCTTTTGTTAACATCTGTGACTTTGCTAAATGAAGAGGAAAGCCTGTAACACTGCAGGCAACCTCTCCGACTGTGTCTCCAGCAGAGGCCACTCCTTTCCTTTTTTAATCTCCTACTGTACAGTTATGGTACAAAGTACAGCAACTGATGACACCACAAAACATGGCGCTGCTCACATACAAAGCTGTATGGTTTGGTTTTTTTTCTGCCATGACCTGAGTTGTCTGCCATGTTTGAGGTTGGAAAGTGCTTCAAGTTGCACAGTATTTTGTTTTACTAGCAATTTACATATGCAAAATAAATGAGATGTGACTTGTGTTTCAAATTTTAAAATGCCCTAATGGGGTGGTGTTCCCATGCATGGGAACTCAACTCATGATGTAGAAAGCTGCAGGACAGGTATGTAGCCAGCATACATACTTTATGAGAAGATACGTTCACGCTGCTGAGCTATTTTACGTCAGCCTGTTTCTATCAATCACATTGCTATCATTTGTTTCTCTCCAGGTCTGATCGTGGATATGGCTGGAGATTACAGAGCAGGCTTCTACATGGCAGGAGCCACTCTTGTCCTGTCAGCTGGGTTTTTAGTTATTTTAGATCAGTTTCAACAGAGGAAAGAAAGAGGAAGACAGACTAAAGCTGAACCTAAAAAGTCAATGTTACCCTACCCGTCCCTCCATCTCCTGAAACTTCAAAACAGTAGGTATCGAGAACATGATGCAGTGGTGTGACTACATCGGACATCTTACAGCATTTCAGGATATGTGGAAGTGTTTTATTTTCTCCAAACTCAATATTACCAGGATTTATAAAATTATGGAAGTTTGGGATAACAATGTTTGAAACTGAGGAGGAAAGTCATTAGTTTACAAGCAAACCACACCAGTAACCATTATCATATTATTTTGACATTGAGTTGTATTTTGACTACACAAGTCTTCAACGCAGTCTCACAGGGCTGTGATAAATGAACTAGGGAAATGATGGTCTAAATGAAATTACCTTGAAGCACCTGTGCGGTGTATAGAAACGGTCTCCCTGCTGCAGCCATCACTATCAAATAGGAAGGGCCATCAGCTCACAGATATTTAGCTTGCGGATGTAGTGTTCAGTATTTTCATCAAGCAAGTTGGATGTGAAAGCGAAAGTAAATCAATATAGTTTTGAGCTAAAGCATTTGCAAGTACTCTACAGAGCAGGGCTGGAATCTGATAAATAAATAAACCTGATAAACGGGAAAGTTAAAGGAATAATGCAATTCAGTAGAGACAAGTGCAGGCCTAAATATCAGAAATAAAAAGCAAAATATACACACATAAGATGGGGAAGGATTGATGAACAATAGAGGAAGACCTAAGGCTACAGCGGGTTCAAACTGAGTAAGAATTCCTAATGCCGCCCTTTATTAAAAATAGAAAATGTCTTTCTGTGCTATGCTAAGATAGAAGAGATAATGATGCTTGCAAGGCTTTAACTGGAAGTGGTGCATAAGTTGTAGAGAATTAAGTGGAAAGAGAATGAGAGAGGTTGAGAAAATACAGCCTAATGAAGAAGTGTGAGAAATAAAATTTGTCTGGTTTAGAAGGTAAAAGTCTGTAGAGAGCATGAGAACAGCCTTCAAATCCATAATAAGTTGAGATAAAGAAGGCACAATAAATTCATTTCCTTGCTAAAACAATTAGTAATTGATAAAATTTGTTATGTAATGGGGAATAAATATCATTGTAGCCTGTTAAAAGCAGAAACAGACTATAGTGAGAACATGAAAACACAGAGATATCAAAGAATAGATAATACATGAGAGAGAATCGAAATATATTCAGTTGTGCATCAGAACAGTGGGATTGACTAGATGATTTCCTGAGGTCCTCTTTAGTTGCACGTTTCAACTGAGACTCTTTGGGCAAATATTTGATTATTTGATTTATGAAAATAAAAGGAGTCTGTATCCAAATCACTTTTTTTTTGGGTCATTCTATTTTTTCAGACAGAAAAGAGAACATAAAAGAAGGGAGGAAGTGCTGCATAAAAGGAAAAAACATAGCACTTAAAAGCTTTCAAACTATTACAAATGTCATAGTTCCCCTAATTAGAACTTTGGAAATTTTTACTATTGAAGCAATTGATTTGTGAAGCCAAATTTAACATAAATAATTCATCTAAAGTACTTATTTGTCTCACGAGAATAACAATTATTCTTAAAAATGAATTTCACTTACAGGAATTTAGCTGAGCCACTAATAAATCAACGATCTGTGAGGGTTTGATTGCAGAACACACACTGGAAGGGACACAAATGGGTAGGCAAAGTCTTGTAGCAAGCCCCTGAAATATCTAATTAAACAATTTTTGATCATGTCCATTTAAAAATGCTGATTTGCTTAGAAAGTATTATTCTTCAGTCTTCTGTAGTGTTCCAATATTTCAAACAAGCCTCTATTTTATAAAATAAAAGGAAGTCTCTCAGCCCAAATCAGTTAGCCACTCACTGGCAGAAATAGGACTATGAGGCTTTAGGAAGTATTACCATTGTCTTGAATCCAGGTGTGGCCTCCTGAAATTGCATGCAAGGAAAGTAATAACTCTGCCTCACCTTGGTAGTGCCCGACTGCATCCAAAATGTTTTCAACCATGGGTGGTCATCCTACGTCTCAAGGAGAAAGTGTGATAAATCTGGACAATCCCTTCAGCTCAGAACCTCCAGTCAACTGTGGACAAAGTAGCAGCAAAAAAACCCCAAAACACTGCCAGAAAATTATCCAGCCATTTTTTTCTTAGAAAAAAACAAGGTTCAGGAACACAGTAACAGCCGCATTCACAACATCTGCTTGGCATAGCCACTACAGGATTAAGACCACCACTCCTTCTGCACTGTACATTGTTCAGAGTTGGAGCAGAGGGAGATGAGTCTGACACCAATGACTACAGTTTCACTTGGAAATTACTTGAGGAGGAACTTACTTTCCTGAACCCAGCCTTTCAGGATGACAACATGTTAACGGTGTCTGTGCAAGACAGTCCACAGGACAACATGTTGCTTCCTGGAGGTGCCTGCATGCGAGTCAGCAGCAATCTGAGGAATAGCTTATTTCCAAAAACTCCAAACCAGGGCTAGTGCAACTGTTCAGCTCTGGAAGCCAGATAAGTAAATTCCCAACACCTTGGAGGGAACAGGAACACTCAGCACCAAGTGAAGACGGTATTAACTTATTCATGCTTACTGTACTGTTACTGTTAATGTAGATTTAGCACTGAAATACTTGAGAGTTTCCACTGAAGTTCCCATAAAACTCAAACCTGAAGCCTTTACTAAACCAGGTGTAAAGGTACTTAGGTTTCTATGCTCTGTCTGGTGTAGGAAGCCTCAAATGCCAGAGACAAATAAAGATTAAAAATTAAGGGATATAAATTCATAAAAATCTCATTACCTTGTTGTAGAAAGATCACAGTATCACAGTATGTTTGGGATTGGAAGGGACCTCAAAAGATCATCTAGTCCAATCCCCCTGCTGGAGCAGGAACACCCAGATGAGGTTACACAGGAATGTGTCCAGGCGGGCTTTGAATGTCTCCAGGGAAGGAGACTCCACAACCCCCCTGGGCAGCCTGTTCCAGTGTTCTGTCACCCTCACTGAGAAGAAGTTCTTTCTCAAATTTAAGTGGAACCTCTTGTGTTCCAGCTTGATCCCATTGCCCCTTGTCCTATCATTGTTTGCCACTGAGAAGAGCCTGGCTCCATCCTCGTGGCACTCACCCTTTATACATTTATAAACATTAATAAGGTCACCCCTCAGTCTCCTCTTCTCCAAACTAAAGAGACCCAGCTCCCGCAGCCTTTCTTCATAAGGGAGGTGCTCCACTCCCTTAATCATCTTTGTTGCCCTACGCTGGACCTTCTCCAGCAGTTCCCTGTCCTTCTTGAACTAAGAGGCCCAGAACTGGACACAATATTCCAGACGGGGTCTCACCAGGGCGGAGTAGAGGGGAAGGAGGACCTCTCTCGATCTACTGACCACCCTCCTTGTAATACACCCCAGGATGCCATTGGCCTTCCTGGCCACAAGGGCACAGTGCTGGCTCATGGTCATCCTGCTGTCCACCAGCACCCCCAGGTCCCTTTCCCCTACACTGCTCTCTAATATGTAATTTCCCCACCTATACTGGAACCTGGGGTTGTTCCTGCCCAGATGCAGGACTCTACACTTTCCCTTGTTAAATTCCATCAGGTTATTCCCTGCCCAGCTCTCCAGCCTGTCCAGGTCCCGCTGGATGGCAGCACAGCCTTCTGGCGTGTCAGCCACTCCTCCCAGCTTAGTGTCATCAGCAACTTGCTGATAGTACACTCAATTCCCTCATCTAAATCGTTAATGAATATATTGAATAATATTGGCCCCAGTACTGACCCCTGAGGCACTCCACTAGATACTGGCCTCCAACTGGACTCCGCACCATTGACCACCACTCTCTGGCTTCTCTCCTTAAGCCAGTTTGCAACCCACCTCACTACTCTGTTGTCTAGACCACACCTCCTCAATTTAGCTGTGAGGATGCTGTGAGGGACTGTGTCAAAGGCTTTACTGAAGTCAAGGTAGACCACATCCACCGCTCTGCCACCATCCATCCACCTTGTTACATTCTCATAAAAGGGTATGAGGTTGTTCAAGCATGACTTACCCTTGGTAAAGCCATGCTGACTGCCACTAATGACCCTCTTATCCCTGATATGCCTTGAGATGACACCAAGGATAAGCTGTTCCATTACTTTCCCAGGGACAGAGGTGAGGCTGACCGGTCTATAATTACCCAGGTCCTCCTTCTTGCCCTTCTTGAAGACTGGAGTGACATTTGCTTTCCTCCAATCCTCGGGCACCTCTCCCGTTTCCCAAGACTTGGCAAAAATGACGGAGAGCGGTCTAGCAATGACTTCAGCCAGCTCCCTCAGCACCCGCGGATGCATCCCATCTGGACCCATGGATTTATGGATGTCCAGACTATTTAATTGCTCCCTAACCCAGTCCTCATCGACTAAAGCAAACTCCTCCATTGACCTGGCTTCATCCGGGGTCTCAGGGGTACAGGGTTCCCCAGGACAGCCTCCAGCGGAGTAGACAGAGACAAAGGCGGCATTCAGCAATTCTGCCTTCTCTGTGTCTTCTGCCACCAGGGCACCCACCTCATTCATCAGTGGGCCTACACTGCCTCTGGTATTAGTTTTATCTGCTATGTATTTGAAAAAGTTCTTTTTGCTGTCCTTGACCCCTCTCGCCAGCTGTAGTTCTAAGGAGGCCTTGGCTATCCTAGCTGCCTTCCTACATCCTCTAACAGCAGCCTTATATTCCTCCCAAGTGGCCAGCCCCTGCTTCCATGACCTGTAAACTCTCCTCTTCTGCTTGAGCATCCCCAACAGATCCCTATTCAACCACACAGGCCTCCTGGCTCCCTTCCTCGACTTTCTATGCGTGGGGATGCTCTGATCCTGAGCATGGAAGAAGCAATCTCTGAATGCAATCCAGCTCTCTTGGGCCCCTTTTCCTTCAAGCAGCCTTGCCCATGGGATTTCCCCCAGCAATTGCTTGAAAGGGCTGAAGCTAGCCCTGCTAAAGTCCAGGGTTGCAATTCTACTTGCTATTCTGTTCCTGCCACACGAGATGCTGAACTCCACCATCTCGTGGTCACTGCAACCCAGACAGCCCTCAACCTTTACTGCTTCGACCAGACCCTCTTTGTTAGTGAGGATGAGATCCAGCAGTGCACCTCTCCTGGTCGGCTCCTCCACCATCTGCATGAGGAAGTTGTCGTCAATGCACTGGAGGAACCTCCTGGACTGTGGCTGGCTGGCTGAATGGTCCTTCCAGCAAACATCAGGGAAGTTAAAATCACCCACAACAACCAGGGCCTGTGACTGTGAGGCCACTCTCAGCTGCGCATAGGAGGCCTCATCAACTTCCTCAGCCTGATCTGGTGGCCTGTAACAGACACCTACAACAGCATCACCCCTGCCAGCCTGTCCCTTGATCCTGACCCATACACTCTCAACTCGTTCCTCATCCACTCCTGGGCAGAATTTAGTACATTGTAGCTGCTCTCTCACATAGAGAGCAACTCCACCACCACACCTGGCTGGCCTGTCTTTCCTGAAAAGGGCGTAGTTATTCTTTTTAAAAGGTCGAGCATGTTGTTTTCAGTTACACTAGAAGGATTAATTTTATACCTAGCATCAAGATTCATCGAAGTGCCCTAGGCTCGCTACAGGTTGCTGGCTATCACAAAAGGCCTGTGTTGATTTGAGGTTTCTCCTAACTATTCCTCCTCTTTGTCCTCTTCTTCTCCTGAACTGTTCTCGTTAAAAAGGTAACACCTGTGGAATGCACACGCCAGTTCCAATGACATTACACTGATGGAGTTAGCAGCACCACTTCAGAGAAATAAGATTATGTAAAAAGAACTGAGATCAGAACCAGGACATGGTGTTTCACCTTCTCATCCATTCAATCCTCAATAGCAGCATTGTGCATTTACATGCTGGATGGCACCACAGACCCATGACAAAGTTGTTCTTTCCCCCCCGCTTCCTTGTTATACTATTAACAAGAGATTCATTTGAACACAAAATACTCAATCAGTTGATATTTTGCCCCAGAGACTGCTTGAGGCAGAGACTAGTCTTGGTATCACATGGCTTTTCTCTGTGTCTCAGTTTTGATTCTAATAAGACCAAACAGTACCCTTCAGTTATCATCCTCTCCCAGAAGTGAAGCTTTTCTTCAGAAAAAACACATGATCTGATAATCAGCTCTATGACAGTTTCAGAAAACTGCACAAGGGCTGGAATGTTGCTTGGCAACTTGCTAGACTATGATAGCGTACACTTACTGTTTTACACACATAGGTATCTACACAAACTATCCCTGCATCTCTTTCACCTTTAAACTCCCATTGAGTTTGTCTGGGACAATCTAAGAGAAACACTGAAGTGTTTGGCCAAATGAGCAAGTTTGTGCTCCTCACTACCATTCATTCTTCTTTCTCCCTTTATTTTTCCCTCCACACACACAAAAAAAACAAAAAAACAAAAAAACCATGTTGTTTCAAACTTCAATGGGTCTAGCAAGAACAATTAAATCCTTCTGATGTTAATCGCAGAATGGCTGAGGTTGGCAGGAACTTCTGGAGATCATCTGGTCCAACCCTCTGCTCAAGCAGAGTCACCTAGAGATGGTTGCTCAGGACTATTTCTAGCTGGCTTTTGAATACCTCCAAGGATGTAGTCTCCATGGTCCCGGTGGACAACCTGTGCTAGTGCTCAGTCACCATCACAGTAAAAAAAGGGGCTTCCTGATGCTCAGCTGGAGTCTCCTGTGTTTCGGTCTGTGCCCATTGTCTTTGATCCTGTCACTGGGCACCACTATGGAAAAATATCCGAAGAAAGACCAGATTTTTACCATAATTAAATAAAACACACAAGCAGAAGAACAGTCTGGCTCTTCCCAGCCCCGTAATACCTACGACTATTGGTGTTAAGAGTTTTCAGTTGATTTTCCAAGGAAATAGGTGTTGAACTCTCACACTACCTCTTCTTTCCTATTCACTTGTAAGTCTGTCAGCCACTATCAACCACATTTAGAGCCAGATCCGCAGTTTCAGAGAGAATAACAAACTTCAAAGGTTTGAGTCCTTCAAATTGAAAATCAATCAAACACAAAAAACCCAACCAACCAACCAACCAAAGGCCCAAATTAATGATTCATTGGGAGAAACACAAGCAGGACATGGTTCTTATATCTTCTCTCTTTTTTTGGAAGTAACTGACACTGCTGGCCCATTATAGTACTTAGACTTCTGAATTAATCACAGACTGCCATTTCTCGCCTGCTGCTGTAAATAGAATTACTGTAGTGTAAGCACAGGCAATTCATACAAATCCATAGGAAACCAGGCTTTGTTAGTTCTGCAGCCTGTGAGACAGACTTGTTTATTTTGCAGCATTTGCTTACCAGTACAGAATTAAAGTGTACTTGCCCTAATCTAAGACAATTTGACCATGGTATAACAGCATCCATCTATGAGTTCTGCTCCAACTATACTAGCTTCCACAGAGTAGCAATGGTGCAAAAAGTGTGCATCAAAAAACTGTGGTTGAACACATGCAAAAACTCTGTTTACACCAGCCCTCTACCACAAAATAATCAGCTCTAAATCAAAACATGTTTGAATTTAGTAGTAGTCTGCCCACTGTAGCAGTTTGAACTGATTAAGCAGGTAAAATGGTTTTGAGCTGTTCCTCAGAGGGTATGTAATAACACAAAGAAATAACAAATTTTCAGCTGCTTATCAGGAGGGTAGGATGCAGACTGTAAGAAAATGAAAAGTCGTCTCCTTGCCTCTTTCATGCTAATTAATGCACTCAGAAGCTGTACTGAAAGGAATTTAAACTCGTGATAGTCATAAGAGAACAGATCAAACAAGAAAAAAACAGACCAAGTCAAGGAAAAGAAACCTGTACTTGCCTTCCAGTTAACAGACACGATACAGGTCTGAAGGAGGTAAGATTTGTATTTTTTTTTCTACCCAAAATTTTCTGTGTTGCTTTAATATTATACTTAAGAAGAGGCTTGACTGTCTCTAAGTGAATTTTGAAAATGTTTCATTTCCTTGGCTAGAATTCTCTTCAGTAAAGCCATTACCTTGTGTAAGGTAGGTAGATTAGCTGAATACTATTGCACAGGATCTGTTGTTCTGCTTTTTAAATGACAGAAACTTGATTACTTGTGGATTTCTTCTTCACTATGTTTGATCAATTAGATTTTTTAACTGTTCAGATTGCCTTTGGCTAGATGATTATTCCTTTAAGACTGGAAATTAAGATTATAATGTAAATTCCCTGCACAGCTAAGTATAGATTGTCAGCAGATATAAATTAGCGTAACTATCTGCAAAGCAACAGATCTCTGAGAGTTTACACCAATTGAAAACCTGTGCCTTGACTGCTTACAGGGAATCACAGAAATAAAGAAACAACTGCTTGCAAGGACAATATTAGTTTTTCTTCTTCTGAATAATTTTTCTTGTCCAGATAAATTGCATTTCTTTCTGTCTTCCTGAGAGATTTTATTTCAGAAGTCTGCCATCACTTAGTACCTAAAGAGACCAGGTCAAATTCTTCTCTGTTACAATCAGGTGCCAATACCTTGATGTCAGCAGAGCTATTCAAAGGTGGACTATAGTTACAATTTTGAGTTTTGCCTTAAATTGGGACAGTTGCATATGTATATAGATCCACTAAATTCTGAAGATATTAGATTGTCCTGCCTCCCTAAAATGTTCCTGTTACAACGAAAAAGTTGATAATATTATGCTTTAGAGATAACAAATTATTTATTGCACGGAGGCACTGTATTTCTGTCTTGTAGGTTTGAGCAGGACCAAGCTGACAAAATGCCCAGAAGAAACTACCATCCAGATGGCAACTTTTTCAGAGGGAGAGGACACAGCGATCTTGCAGCAGAAGAGTAAGCATAAAGCAAAACATATGTTAGCATATAAGCTGGTGAAAAGAAATTTACATTGGAAAGAAATGTACAAAATAGTACCAGAAAAAGTCACCATGGTATACAGGTGGAGTGTATTTTAGCTATCCTGTAGTTGTATGTAATGTTTGTAATTGCAGAACCATACTGAGCCCTCAATGGTTAAGGAAAGTCAGAATTGCAGAATTCAAGACTCTAGAGTTTGATTATATAATCACAAGTCATTAATCTTTATTAAAAAATTACCAGGTTTATTGAGGCTTATTTATAATTTTCTTTCGAGGCTGTTGCAAGTGATCTTTATGCTAAGTTTTATCTCCAGATCCACACACCTCTCTTTAGACCCTCAAAAAGACATTGTCTCACTCTAAACAATAATATAAGTGAAAACTCCATAAAAATGGCAAAATACTATCAAAAAGCAGATGAAGACATCAATGCCATACAAATGAGACTCTCAGCAAACTGTGTCTGGGTGACACTCCACTTAAGCAGAACTAATTCAACTAATTTGTTAGTTTTGGCTTACAATAAAATATGATGACCAGAGACACTATCCCACTGGTGATGTGTTACTACAGTGTGCTTGGGATATATGTATGTGGAATGTGCTTCTGCTACTGCTTTACTGGCCCCCAAACTTGGTGACTTGTCCCCCAGACCCACATACCGCACGAGATTTGTTTTTCTGTGTTCATCCCTGTGCAGAGAGAATAAACAAGAGGAAAGGCACTCTCATAGTTCAGTTCAGTTCTCCAAAAGAGAAAGCTGGCTACTCATGGTCTCAGCACTTGAAACAAAGTGTGCTCACCTCTAACTGCCATGAATTCAAGATTTAAGCACAGATTAGAAATAGCACAGCTGCCACTTTAACTGGAATTGCATGAAATTGCATACAAACTTTTCATACTAAACTCTGAATAGGTCGGAAAGGAGTTAGGTGGCCAACATACAGTTAAAATCATAAACTCCAGAAATGACGTGTGTTCTGTGCAGGATACAGGCTAATGGCTGGCTAAAATTACAGAGCACACAAAAGCAGAGAGCAGCCTCAAAATGCTGAAAAGGCAGAAGTTGCTTGGAGAAGCAGTCTCTCCAAGTTTTAATTGTGCTGGGAATAGTAACAAAACCAGTGGAGCCCTCTCATAACTTCGAAGATCAGCTGCAACACAGCTGGACTGGGAAGCAAGTGAATGCCATGAGCTGTATTCCTGGGTTAAACAGATCTCCAGCCAACACAAAGTCTTGAAGAGGCAAAGCAACTTTCAGGATTCAGGTACTGGTGAAAAAGAAGATCCCTTTGTCCCCAAGGAGTGACATGCTTAAACAGCACACAATTCAGACCAAGAGCCAGCCTGTTCTGTCACACCAGTCTGCATCTTCTTTCAGGCTTCTTAGGTCACGAGGAAACACTCATTCATGAGACTCTGAGTCACTGAAAATCATATAAAAGGTCTCCGATAAGTCACATACCCCACTCCTCAGTCCTGATGGAAAAGTCTGGTAGTAATTACTGCAGGGCAACTGGATATAAGATACAGAACAGCATGTTAGAATGGGTCCATCCTGACTTGTGGTAATATTTTTTCCTATCCTCTTTTCCCTTCAAGAGTTTTGCAGACTCTTCTGTTCACGAACGGGCAAAGAACAACAAAAAAAAACAAACAAAACCAAAAACCAAACCAAAACCAAAAAGACCAAGAAAACTCACAAAAACAAACCAACACCTCAAACCAACCAACAACCCCAGCAACAACCCCAAAAACCCCAACAACAACCGGACCAAAAAAATTCTGTGGGAGGGTATTAGCTCAGGAGAAAGGGCTCTTGTGACTAGGAAACTTGCAGTGACTTTGTCAGCTTGCCTTCTGAGAGACAGTGGCACTGTGCTACTTCTCTCCAGTCCCAGGTAGGCAGTGGGAAGGATGTCTCACAGCAGTTTGCAAAGACTCTGTTCCCTAGAATGACCCAGTGACACCAGTACTGTGCCTGGAGTGTCATGGAACAAGAACTAAAGAGTTATAGAGCTCTTTATGAATAACTTAAAGTTTATAAGTCAGGTTTGGAGGTTGTGTAGTGTTTTATGTATTTGAAAAATCCTTCTGTCACCAACTGTTGTTGCAATATGATGCAATTAAGATACATTTCTCAATACTTGCTGTCTGGAAAGGTTTAGCAAATAAACATGAGATGTGTCTCTGCAGGTGTGGCATTTGATTTATTTCGCATTCTCTTCCAATATTGCAATGCTGTTTGCCAGATTTACAGGGAACAATTTTTTTAGAAGCAGTAGTCACTGGTAGATAATTATCTTTGAAGCGGTATATTCCTCATTTTTAAAATGCTTAAGAATTTGGCAGAGAATTTAGCTAACTACTTAATCTACAGCGAGTGGCTGAAGTTACTGATACGCTGTCTATTTTCTGAGGTAAAATCTGCTCCATGCCTTCCTTTGATAAAAGGATACCAATCACTTGTGCTCTCAGAAGAATGAATCTAGCTCTGGTGTTAATTATTTTGTTTTGCTTTGCCAACAGAGCCCTGGGTATTGGACTCTTCATTTTGGTGCTGGCAATTTTACTCATCTTTGGCTGCTGGTATTACAAAAGACGTAGTGGCTACAAAAGTCTGTGGGTAAGCACAGCAGCTTACTTCCTAGCATGCAATTACTTTGACAACATGTTATCATTACTTGCATTACACTAGTACAGAGAATGTCAGCTCTGTAATGGGACATCATTGTCTCGGGGAACATACACACTGACATATACAGAGGTAAAACTGCACAACATGAAACACACCTTGCTCTGCAGAACTTGCAAGCCAGGCAAAGGGGTAAGAGGAAGAAAAAGCATCAGGATGTGAAGCCAGTTGCCCAGCTTTGCACAACACATCAGTGGAAAAACTGATCTCTAGGAAGCATTATATTTAATCTTTATAAAAAAAACCCAAGATGTGTTCTGTGTATTTTAATTTAAATAAAGACAACATATTCACTCTTCATAACACTTACCCTCTCAATGAGGGTGACAGAGCACTGGAACAGGCTGCCCAGGGAGGTTGTGGAGTCTCCTTCCCTGGAGACATTCAAACCCACCTGGACACCTTCCTGTGCAACCTCACCTAGGCGTTCCTGCTCCAGCAGGGGGATTGGACTAGATGATCTTTCAAGGTCCCTTCCAGTCCCAAACACACTGTGATACTGTGATGAGGACAGATATTATTAGAGTAAATCTAGGAAGCAGATAAGAAAAACAAGTGTTACAAGTAACTAAGTAAATATTATGTCAATGTGTGGGTGATGCATGATTTATTCATATAAAAGGTGACTTGCTGTTTTAAAATTTACAAAAAAGCAGGGCAAGTTTGAAGTTTGTTTTCTAAACACCACTTAAAAATTCAATTTTGTGTCTTCTTAAATAATGTATTAAAAAAGTACAATCCTTCTCAAAACACCTGTTGTTAGAAGAGTCAATGCTTGATCTTTGAAGTTTTGCTCTCTCTCCTACGAAAGGGTGGCCATTTTTAATAGTTTTAAATGAAAGCTTTATCCAATTATACATTTTACAGTAAATATCTTTTAGCTATCATAATATTTTTTGAAAGATGTGACCACTTGGAATTAAAAAAAAACATTTGTCTCATCTAAGTCAGCAAATCTATTTTTTTGCTGTTTCAGATACTTTGTCCTGTTACCTTTCCCGTGATATATCCAACATGTATATCAAATGGCCACAATACATAAACCATGAACTTCATAGTGACATGTTGCAAAAGTGACAGTAATACTCAAAAAAACCTTCAAAAAGCAAACCAGAATTCTTTCATGCCTGCTTTGTACATCATGGCAAAAAGCCCAGTCTCTTTTTAATTCATTCTCATTGCAGTTTGCTGCTTTCTGGCTTTGAAAACCTAATTTTTATTAGGCTTTTTCACTAGGGGAGAACTGATATCTAATGTGTGCAAAAGAAATGGTGGAAAAATTGAGAAGAAAAAAAGCTGGAGATTTAATAAAGAAACGGGTGGGACAAAAAGGAGGAGACATTCAGATATATGAGAAGGTGTCCATTTCTGCAGCAGTCCCAGTCCTAAAAGATGTGATCCTTGTGGTTTTTTTTTTCATCAATTCAATCGGATAATACAGGAGAGAGAGTATGTCTCAGCAGAGACAGCAAAAACCAATAGGGAGATTACCCCTCTTGCTGGCATTGTGTCTGGCCCTAATCCCAGAGTCTAATACATACTGTAGATGTGCTGTGAAATATTAAATTAAGTGCTATGTGCTCCAACTTCACATTCTCTTTTTCCTTTCATCTTCCCCACATTTCTCTATGGTCTGTCAAGAGTAAAAGCACTAGTGTGGGCACAATACGAACCGTGGTAGGTGAGGGAACAGCACTGGACTGCAAAATGCCCCTGCAGGAATACAGGAACTTTAATTCTGTGGTAAGTTGCAACTCAAGGTTTCATCTACTTACAACATAGTAAGACGTGGTGATACAATCTTGATAAACAGTCATTTGATTGGGTTTTTTTGTGTGCTCTCTAGATCGGTCTTCATTGCCTTTGTTAACAAGTAGTGTTTTGCACAATTTTTACTGTGAAAAGGGTTTTTAAAATCTACTACTAGGAATTTTTATTTTTTTTTAAAAATATCCTATTTCACCTTCCTTTATTCTTAAGTTGTATGATTTTTATGCAATCTATTACAATGATGTAACACTTGAATCCTGAAATATACTGAATTAGCAAGCATCTCCCTGATAGATGTTCCACCATTCTTACAAATAATGAACGGACTGTGTCTGGTGTACTATACTCTGACAAGGATTGCCAGGAAACATTGTAAAACTTCAAGGTTTTAGCTTCTCTAATCATTATGGAAAGATGAACATTAAAACATAATTTTTACAAAGTTAAAATAATTTATAAATGTATATGTCAACTTATGGGTGTGTTTAAATAGTTTTAGAATGGGAAAAGGCTAATTTACAATCAATTTTAAATAAGCTCACCAAATTGTTAACACTGGGAATAAGACAACGTACCTGCAGGAAGACTCTCAAATAAAAGTTTCAATATTAGTCTTAATTCTCTCTCTCTATATATATATATAATATTTTTTAAAAATTCCTATAATTATAACACTGAAAATGATCTTTTGGGATGAATGCAGTCTGATGCAAAACAACAACAAAGACCAACATATTAGCAAAAACTAACCTAAAATAAAAATGAAGACATAATGAATGAGCTTAGCTATTTTAAGTGTAGTACCATATCTGTTATAAAGGTAAATATTAATAGCTTGCTGCATCTTTAATGTCGTTGGTTTGTATCTCAATTGTTTTTTCAATCTTTCACACTCATTTTCCTTACCATAGGTACCTGATGCTCCACCAGCTTATGAAAAAATTGCTGCAGAACTGTCACCACCACCTTATTCACCATGATAACACAACATCTTAAACTCTAAAAATACCAATTCAGTTTCTTCATGCTCCTTCTTAATTTCCTATACATGCTTTACTTCCTTAAAACTAAAACAAACAAAAAAAAAATCACACGCTTCATTAGCAGTTGATGAAAATTATTCCTGCTTAGTTTTACAGAACTAGTTCTTGAAATGCCTCAATAAATCTGAATATGCTTTTGTTTTAAGTGCTTCATTTCCTGTGGTCAGATTAATACACTATGCTCAAGTCTGGGCATCTTGCATCCTTCATAGATCTACAAACAGTAAGTACATACCACTGAATATCAACCAGAGTAGAAAGTGTTGCATATTTGTTTTCATTTTCCCCACTTACTCTCCTTTTCTTTAAAAAACAAATTGTTCCCTTGAATGCGCTGTACAAGAATCTCTCATAAAATGGACATATCCATTTGACTACATGTCCTGTTACGAAGACTAATCATTTCCCATACCAGCAGTTCTAAAATTAACCTGCAAAAAGTGACTATGTCTTACAACAGGCTTTTATTAATTCCTTGCATCACTTGTTTATGTGCTTCTAATGAAATAATTCCTTATAAAACACAGAACAAGATTCAGGCAACCTAGGAATTCCTGCTTGGAGTACATATTATTCAATTCCAGTCAATGAGTGTGCGCTGGTTTGACTAAAAATGAGTTAATTTTCTTCATGCAGTTAGAAACCTTTCTTTTTCATAGCTAGCATGGTCATTATTTGGACTTAGTTTGAGAACAAAAGATAACAACCCAGGACAGAGTTAATGTTTTTAATTCCTCTGGTCTGAGAGCCAAGGACATTCTGAGCGCTCTGCCCACAGGTGTGAGGAAGGGGGGCATGGATGGGGCAGAGCTGACTGACATGCAGACTGATAAGTCAGAGTTTTCCATCCCATTAGCGTCATGCTTCATATTTGAGGAGAGTCAGGATCTTTCAGTCTCTCTGTTCTCTTTGCTCTTGCAGACCTGTTCATGGGGGTTCTGTTCAGGATTTCCGTTAGCTTGGCCTTTTGCCATCCTGCCGTTCCGCAGAGGCCTCTGGGCCTTTCTCCCTTTTTCCTCTCTTCTCTCTCCGGGATTGGCTGTTGGGACCAGGTGCTGCTTCCTGGGACTGGCTGCTCCGTGTGGATGGAGTTTGTGAGGAATTGCATTGAGTATCTATTATTCTACATTCTATTTCTATTATATATTTACTAGTAGTGTAGTAGTATTTTGTTATTTTATTAAATTGTGTTTATGTCAACACAGGTTTCTCCCTTCCCTTTTGATTCTCTCCCCTATTGCGGGGGGTGGGGAGAAGGGGAAGGGCAATGAGCAAGGGGCTGTCATGGTTGAATTGCTAGCTCGGGTTAAACCACGACAGGGCGTAATGACAATCACTTTTAGTTTCCTTCTGGCAGTCTTGTGAGAAAGCAAAGGAACCTGTTAGATTTGGAGCTTTATGTGGCATCTGTTTCTAACATAATGAAACAATACAGAAGACAACAGACTCCAACATGTTGATTTCTCCAGGTTGCCAGAACAGTAGCACCAATAGAAAACAAAGGCTTGTGGTACACAGAAATTAGGCTACATAAATTTGGCAGTTATTGTTTCTTAGCCTTTTTTGTTTCTGTTTACTTGCCAGATTATTACTTAAGATTATATGCAGGTCAATAAATTTATACACAAGGCTTAACATCTCGCAGCAGGAGGCAGCTAGAACTGTACAACATTTGTTAAAATGAAAATAAGTTACAGAGGAAAATCATTTTCGTAAAACAATTATTAACTATTAGTAAATAATCCAGTTCTTTGTCATTAAATGTGCAAGCACAAACACCTTGAAACAAAAATAGTTTAAAATATCAGGTAGATTTACTTGCCTAAAGTAAACTCCATATGTGGTGAGAAATAATCAGACATCGGTTATTTGAAATGTTTCTTTTGTAATAGAAATGTTTATGCAGAATAGTAAAATTACATACTAGTTGGAAGGTAATAAATATCTGTAATTGCTGTGAAACATTTAATGAACAGATCTGTTTTTCTAAATTTAGTTGATATTTTTATTTAGAAATTTGGAGAGGTACTTTAACATAAAAAAGCTGTCATACTTCCAAAACACACCTTTAAGGAAAAAATTCTATGGACTTGTTTAGTGACAGGAAAGAGAATACACAGGCTGACAATGGCTCACTAATATTTTTTCAGCACTGGCAAGCTAAAGCTTGAGGCTGATGATCTTTAGCAACTCTTTACTCTGGAACTCTCCAACCTGGGGCAACACCCTTTCAAATGACTGTGGTGCTACAGTTGAATGGAACTGACATACACATTCATGGCTGAATAAAAAAGTAGTTTCTATATAGATCAATTACTACAAAGTGGTGAAGGGCTTAGAGTTCAAAAAGCTTTACATGATCCCACACATTTTTCAGTAGTGTCAGTATTAAATATGTCACTGGCCGTTTCAAAAGCTCACAAGGAAGTGAAGACTGACGTAATGGAAACATTGATTTATTTCCAGGACTATGTAAAGCCAAACTGCTGGAACTGCTCAGCCACTAGAGCTGGAACTATTGAAATTTGACACTAATTCATAGATATTTAAAGGAGAGATAAGCCGTCTTGGAAACCTATCTTTAGTTTTCAGAAAGTCCTCACATTTTTCCTTCCTATTAAAGCAGTGTTCTTTCTTTATAGACACAGACAGTGAGCTCAGATTTTAATTGGTACACAAAAATAAAAGGAAGAAATACAGGTTCATAGAGTACTATATTACATAGGTAAAGCTTCATCGCTCATGCTAAACACCTTCACAAATTCAGTTTTTCAGATCTGGCTCTATAGCCAAGAAATGTACACTGGGGAGGCTGGCTGCTGATCCATTGAAAACCATGAGTACAGGACAGGTCAGAACTTGAAAGCAAGAGATCTGTAACTGCTAAACTTGCATGATGCAAGAAATGGCTACGTTATCTACTTTTTATATCACACTGAATCACACTGCGCTTGACCCAAGACAAGCTAAAACTCTCTAGGATGACCATCCCCTTAAAAAGAGAAATGCATAGAAACTTCACAACTACCACACCTGCAGAATGTGGTATAGAGTTTTCAGATTTCCAGAAAAGGCATTCATGTTAGTCAGTCATATAGCCCAGAGTAATAAATGGTCATCAAAATTTAGATTTTTAATTTCTTTGCTATGGTCATGTACAAGGAGGGTGTAAAAGTCAAAGACCTCCTGCTCCCCTTTTTTTACCCTCTTTGCAATCAGATGCCTTGTACTACAATTCTCAACAAATATGGCCTTTGCACTCTTACTTTCTCCCACCAAATGAGCAAATGAAGAAACCCATTGACAATCTGAGTTTTTCCCCAGGATGCTGATGAAGACAGGTGGCTGGTCGCAGCTGGAGGATCAAGCTCTGCTTGTTACTGGTCTGCATTAAATTGCTTCCACCAGAGAAGTAGACGCACTGTTATCAAAGCTTACAGGTACAAGAGGATCTCAGCAACATCTCTATAGCTACGTGTGCAACCCTTACCTAGATACAATTAACAACTTGAAAACCAGGCACTTCATTAACATAGTGTGGTTGGGTCAGATTGCTTAATTATAATGGTAGTAGCAGTTGCACTGTCTGTTTGGATTCCTGATATGATCCTGTGGAATCATCTACTTCCTAAGCAGCTTACAAGCCTCAGCGTAGTATGAAAGCATTTCAGAATACTGGTCAGCCATTCCAGCCATTGCACAACGGTAAAATGCAGCAGGTCCTGGCAAGTGCAATCTTCTTGGCATGCTCAACCACGGAGCAAAACACTGGGCCAAGAGCCAAAGGGTATACACTGTATACATCAGAGAGCTATGACAATAGACCAAGGACTTTCCACAGGAAGCACTTGGTTTCTTAAGAGTCTCGCCAGTCCAGGATAACAGGACTAGCACATGCAGCTGGTTGCCAGGACAAGCTGGTACCGTTCACCTCAGCAATCTGTGTTGGCTTAATACCTGTTGCAGCTGGGGATATAGATTATCTTAGCCTGAAGAACTGTATTAGTATTAACCATGTTGCTTGTAATTTTTCAGTTAAGTAAAACATTGCCAGGATATTTTGATTCATGTTTACGTCTAATATTGGTAAAATTTCCATTATTTTGTTGGTATATGTCTGTATATTTATGTGACATAGGAGCACATTTTCTTGCCTTCAAAAGCAAACTTATTTTCACTTCTTATGTAAAGGAAAAGGGTAAAGAGTATCTCTGTTCTTTGGAGAAGTAGCATTTATTAATTTGTACTTTTCTGTTGACTGCACATTAAACTATGCAACAAAACTGAACAACTGTAGTGTGTTTTCCAAGCTGTTTCATTTTTGTTGCCCATTAGGCCTGAGAAGTGCTTCAAAGCTTTGAGCGTTAAGTCTTTAGGCCACACATCTGCACTGAACTTTGCATACAGTAATAAACATTAGCTAGCAGCAGTACAAAGTTTAAAAAGCTATCTACAGCTGCTATCTACAAATCCTGTATGTGCTGACACCTGAAAACCAGCCAATGTGTGCTTTTTGGAAGTGATCCTCTACATTCTGCACCCTTACACAATCCTCCAATTTTCATCTTGCTTCCTTTTTTTCAGAAAATTCTTGGCTCAAAGGCAGCTTGGTTTCTAATAAACAGAAAAAGCTATTACTTCACTTCCTGCAAAGGTCTAGCTCTTCAAGACCTTTTGTCAACCTAGGTTCAACTGTTGGTCCAATGCAAAAGACCACATTTTGTGGGTGGCAGTGTCCCCAGATGCCTTTTGCTCATGAGAATATAAAGGACAGACCCTCATCTATCTCATCCTCATCCATTCCGAACCATCTCTCAAATTTACTCATCAAAAGAGAAGCAGAGACTACTGGGACCTATTTTACCGGGAAAAATCTGGCAGAGTGTTGAATCCACCGTGACAACAATATTGACACCTAAGCCACTAGACACAGAAAACCCTTGCTGTGTGCTAGTGGTGAACTCTACTCTTGCTGGACTGGGCCAAAACCTAAACAGTGCTTGAGCAGCACACGTGCTTTCTCTCTTCCAAACCACTTTAGTAGAGCCCAAATTGCATGTTCGGACCACATGCTTTATTTGCTCCTTCCCTGAGAGGTACACTACCTGAGTCAAGTGCAAATCAGTATGAGACCCAGAGTGAAGGCCTAGTATAAATAATTCAGTCTTCTGATGCTAATTTTGTAAAGTGTTTACAACTCTGCTAGCTTCCATTTCTGGGTGGGAGACACAGACTACCCTGCTGCACATGCACTACATACTCACTTTTGTTGAAGAGTATTTTCCAAGGTAATGTTTCAAATTCTAGTAGTTTGTTATTTTCTATTTACCTTGGAAGCAGTAACTGATTTCTACTTCTGCATATCATCACTCCAAGTAATGGACTCTCGGGAGCAAAACAGCTGCCCCTTCTAGACTCTGTTCAGTGCTAGATTTGCTGCCTGCTGTTGTTTGCAGCAGAAACTTTAAGCTTGTTGTCTGGTAACCATATTCAGAAAAATCCAGGAACTGCTTCAGAATTTACCATGAAACAACAAAATCATTTGGTATGTGTGAATATTCCCTTAACACTACTCTCCTGTAGTAGCATCCTTGAAAAACTGAAGGGTATCGCATGCCTACCTTGTAATGAATTACTGCTATTTCTGTATCTCCAGACATCTCTTCTCGAACATTTTTGATGTGAACACATATTTAAGAAGCCTGTCTTTCTTGCAGTTTTTATCCCCAGGATACGCAGTTCACATGCTCTACACCTCTTGCTTTTTCGCCTTGCCAACAGGAAGAACGACGATATCTCACAGTCAATTCATTGTTCAAAACTTCTTTTTAGTAGGTTTCATGCACGTCTCCTACCACTTCTTAAACTGGAGAAGGGAATTTGTGCTTTTATGTCCATTGTTTTTTTCTGCTCCGCTTCTTGGAATTACTGCTCACCTTTCTCCCGTATGCAACTCTCTGGCTGCAAAATCTGTTTGTTCATGTCACAGACAAGTCCAGGCTGAGTTTGCATAATTCTTCTGGAGTTAGTGTTGGAGGCATGTGTACACATACCAAGGAAAACTAATTCATACTTGATGTACTTCTTGTTCTTTCCACGAAGCATTCTCTACTGGCCACTAGAGTGAGATAAATGCACAGTCCAAGGTGTAGCTCACACCAGGACTGGACTGCTGTACCAGCTGTATCACTTGCATTCCATGTGCCAAAGTAAGAAACTCACTTTTGAACATGGACTGTTTTTTAACAAAAGGTTATGTTTTTGCATCAATTCCTTAGGCCATGGAAGGAAGGAAAACAGGAACGAAGGAAAACAGGAAGAAAGGACAGGACTCACCCAGTTTTTGTGTTTGTCTGTCAAAGGTTCTTCCAAGACCACCTTGTAGAAAAGCACTCTACAGCCAAGAGCAATATTTTGAAGGCTTAGCATATAGTTGAGCTGTAGAATACTGGCCAGAAAAGCCTCAATCAAATAATTCTAATCATAGTATTGGCATGTTGCTAATATGAATTGACAAGGTTTTTTATAAATAGATGTAAGAAATTCCTCCTCCCCAGTAATTAAAATTGAATATAGTGCTAAAAATACCTGCTTTTTATATTGCGTAAATTGATTCCATGACAATTGCACTTTATTTACTAAAATCAAGACACCCTGTGACTACATAGTAATACCAAATAACTAATCCCTCTTCGATATTCTATTTTACTGCTGCAAGTGATCAAAAAAAAAATTGTTCTACAAACACCAGCATTTTATGTGGACAGGATCTCAATGTATATGCTGGTACTAGGTGAGCATGATCTACAGATAGCCAAAATAGTCTGTTGTTACACATTTACTAGAAGGAATCAATATAAACAACTAATTAAATAAGCATATTGTCTTCTTTTTATAACATCACTATTGACAAGCGAAGTTCTAAAGCCTGAAGACAACCACAAAAATCAGAGTTTAAAGTGGTTCCTTTCCTACCTTGTTTTCCTGTGCTATTTAATTTTTATTAATGCCACCTTTCAGTACCACTCACATTCCTGAAAACAGTTTCATTTTCTAATTAAATTTTTATCATCGTAAAAAGCAAGAATAGGGAAAAATGAAGCAGTAATCTAGTTCTCTTAACTTTATTTATGGATGGGATGCTGAAAGAGGAGTCAGGGGACTAAGGATGCTGTTCCCCATTCTTCCATGTTGCTACAAAACTTTGTACTTCATTGTCTTCATCTGCAAAATGTGGAGAATTATATTTATGCAGATTTTAATACACTTTCTTGTAATAAGCTTCCTTTCAAGAAATACTATAAGCAATTCATAACATTTCCTTTACTTTGCTTTCACATACCATTTCCATTTAACGTGTTTAGTTCAGCTGAAATTGAAATAAAAGGTACTGTAAGAACACCAACTTCCCATAGAACTTCTGGACCAACCATATATGAAACAATAAACTATCTTGGTTTCCAAGTTTACATCAGACATCCTGGTATGATTATTGATCAGCAAATTCAGTATTTTGAGAAAAGACATGTTTATAAAGACCTTAAAGTTTCTTTTATGCCACTGTAGTTTCAGGGACAATATTTAAAATAGAACATAATCTGTGTCATATTTGCAAAAGTGGCCTCTTTAACAACTTGAAAATTTTTATTTGGGTGCCAATGTGTTTAAAATCATCATGCACTTAATATACAGACATAAGCTGGTATCCTATGCACAAAAATAATGAGAGTTTTAAAAAATAATTTAAAAAATAATTACAACAGTTTGTTCTACCTATTCAAGAGAGCTACAACAAAAGTAGGAATTGTACAGAGATACAATGTCAGACTTGCACTGGTTTCAATAATCTTGTTTCAAGATCATGTCTTTACACTCATGGTATTTTGCAAGTGGTATAGTCTTATAGGATGAACTGAATGTATTTTGACACTGCTGTGTATTTGGTTTACAGCTGATATTTCTACCAAAAAAACACACAAAAAACCCAAACAACACAGCAAATAAAAAAACACTCTCAAAAAATGAAATAATTGCTATGAGAGAAAAATAATCACCACACTGTTGAATAGATTCATAGTGTTTTTAGAATGTGCACTATTCTGATTCCACATCTGAAGAATACAGGTACACACATCAACGACAGTAATGGATTACAGCCATATAATAAATAATTGAATTAACTATGTCTCTTTATTCTAGGAAAGAGAAAACCAACATGGCAAAGTTCTACATAGGCCACATGGAAAAATGAAGAGGCTGATTGTATCTTTTAAGTATTATTAGCATCAAATGAAAGTAGCAGATGCTAGGTTCAGAAACAAACAGGAGATTTACTTACACACTGTGTGAAAAACTCTTAACCATAGGATGCTGTGGATGGTAATAGTTTACATGTGTTCAAGAACAATGCTAATAAAGATTGGTCAATTTCATCAACAAAAATACACTCAGGGTTATTACATTGAAAAAAAAAAATCACAGCTCTCTGAGGAAGACTCTGGCTCACAGATTAGTGGATATTAGAAGAGCATTCGGGCCTGTTACTATGCTCTTTTAGGCTGCTACTGTTGACTGCTCCAAGACACATGATGCTAGGACAGACAGACCTTTAGTTTGATACAGCGCTACTAATCTTATTCTGAGTCAGTAAACTCATTTCAGGTGCAGCTTGCAGAGAACAGGCTGTATGATTTATGCCTTTGTGAACACCTCCTGCTGTTCTTTTTAAAGGAAACAGCCTAATCATAACAAATATTTATGTTTTAATAAAAATTAAAATCAATTTGGGCTACTAAAATTCTGCACTACCACAAAAGAGAAGCAAAACCAGCTATTAAACAAACTTTGTGATGTGGCTATGGACTCCCTTCAAATATCAGCTTTTAGTAATTTATGGACCTGGTTACATGAGACAAATTGGTTTCTCTTCACTTACTTATCAGGATAATTTTTGCTTCACTTTTCACATTGTATTCTTTGCTATGTCACACAGTGAACTCAGAGTGGGTTTGGATGACTTGACAGTAACACATTTGGCTTGAATAGGTACTCCTATGACTCCTAATACTTGTGAAATTTACTTGCTTCTAGTATAGCAAAGGCAGAATCTCTAGAACAAAATGGCAGTACACACAAACTTTTGAACAGTGAGGCAAAATTAATATCACTTTCTACTCAAAGCAAAGCAGAATTTTTGTGCAGAATATGTCATTTTAGGTAGATATCAAAGATACAATCCAAAGTATTTTGAGTGATTAGTAAACCTGAAGTTTTGTATATAACATATAGTCTGAATATCTATATAGAATTTCTGAATGGGTCTAAAAGCTTTTTACCAGCTCTGAAAAGTTGAATTTGCTTTCTTCAAAGATTGATTTTTATATGTATATTTGGTTTATGTGTAATGACATGTCTTTTAACTTCAGGTAAAGATGCAGATACTTCTGCTTTTTCACTGTGTCAATAGGTAGCACTGTATGTTGGGTACAGAGAATGAAAGATAGGTAGCAAATCACTGATGGCTATTTACCTTCATTTGAAAAAAATGTCTTACTCTGATCAACATTTATCTTTTCAGAGAAGAGTGATAGGAAGAGGAATTTACAATAGTTACTAACATTTTTTTTTTTTACAAAATAATAAATCATGCAAACCCATCACATGGCAGTCTCAAGCCTTTCCCCAATAGGATTTGGAATCTGAACATGTGTCCAGTAGAGAATAAGTCTGTGAAAATTCTAATCAAACTGGGCCAAGCTTTGCATGTTGCAAAGTTTACACCTGCCAAATGGTAAAATATTTTTAAAAAACAACTATAAAATATTATCATACTAATTCAGAAAATTTCTAATAAATCATTCAGGTAAATAAGTTGAGTTCTGAGTTCCCTAATTAAGTTTTTCTAACTTTGGTCTTTATTAAAATTAATCATAACATAAATCTTTCTATTACATTAGCACACAGAAAAATGTCATGCAAGATCTTCTTCTCCATCCAGGCTGCCTGCAATAGTAGAACCTAGTCTTGAGTTTTCCAAACAATGTAGATACTCACAACAAACCTAGATAAAAATTAAAAAGGAAAACCAGCCATTATAAAAGAAGAGAAAAATCCAAGGAAGTCCATCCCAAGGTTCCACCAGTGAAATGGAAATAAAATGTGCTGTTGGTATATATGGTTTTAGAGTATGTAAACTGTCTGTGAATAAACTGTCATAATCTGCCATCTTCCTATGTTGGAAAAGTCACCTGCAGCATTCAACTGCAAAATGCAGTCAGATTTAAAAAGCCTTAATACTGCAAACTCTGGCAGGCAGACACCATATACTGGTAGGTATTTTCAAAACTGATTACATAACACCTTAAATGAGAAGTAAGAAAAGTGCACCAGCTAGCTTTCTCTGAAACAAAACCAAAGCTTCTCTCACTCCAAGACTGCTGGCTTCCATCTTTCCCAGTCCTGAGTTAAGGTAGAGATTGCTGATCCAGAGTGAAGCCATTTCCCATTCAAAATTTTAGTTAGTGCAGAAAGGGAAGGCACCTGTGGAAGGCACAAGCCTTTCCTCCACGCACTTTCCCAGAGCCCTAGTTAAGTAGTTACCAGATTACTTTTCAAAACAACATGACAGGCAGCCAACACAGAGGGAGTAAGCTGTGGTTTTATTCTTCAATGCAAGATCCAAACTGCCAAACTGTGCATAGCAAAAGGGGAGGGGAAAGAGAAAACTCGACAAGATGAGGAGCAAAAGTTTAAGCCTTGTCTTGATGAAATCAGTCTAAGAATGCTACTAAATACAGATTTGCAAGCTTTTATCCCCTTTTAAAGTCATGGCTATTAAAAAAGCAACTAACATTCATGGGTTATTTTGAAATCCTCCCTTCTAGTGTCTACAAAAAACCCAAACCAAACCGAAACAAAACAACACCACCACCAAAAAACAACCAACCAACCAACCAACCAAAAAAATCACAAAATCCCTGAAACAACTAGAAAAAAAATCCCACACATACAAAGATGTTCAGCGTAAGACTGAATCTTCCAAGCACATAACAGAGACCATGACTTTAGATTTTAAAAGAGCACTTCTAAAATATAATCTTCCATAAAATAAGAGCAGCTAGACAGGCACTCTTTCTGCATATGCTAAGTCTCAAAACATACCAAAACACTTCACCATTTCTACAAACACTGCAGCAGAGACCTGTAAACTCAGGTGATCTGCAGAAAACAATCCAAGCATTTCATCATATCAAAAGCTGAAGCTAATCCAACAAACAGTGAATATACTGTATAAAAAGCAAAGATTTATGAAATATGTGCATTATTCCCACTCAGAGCATTCATAAGGCCTCCTTTAGTACTGCGTGATGTTTTAGCACTATCCTTTCAGACAGACCATTAAAAGCTAAAGAAAAAAACACAGATCTAGAAAACATCACTGGTGAAAAAAAAACGAGTAGCTTGTTATGGCTAGACAGAAAATTAAAGAGTGACCAAATACGTGGAAATGCACAGAAGGCTATAAAAAGAGAATAACGAACTGTTCAACAGTCAAGCTTTATGGCAAAACATGGTAGCAACCAAACATGGAACAGCAACCAGTGTGACTTAGACTGGTATCTGGGAAACTATTTTTAGCCTTACCACACCACTGGAGATTTTAGGCAATATAAGCAAACATTATTAAGACTGGATGAAGTATGGGTTATCTCACCATGTATTAGAAGATGAAGAAGATGGCCTTCCTTCCAACTCCTATCAGATCACATGAAACTTAAACCACAAGAAGAGATGAAATAATTTCATTCTACTATATTCCTGAGATGCAGGAATATAGTAGAGCTCAGATGCATCTGCATTAAGTAGGAAGATGTATAGATATGTATTCTGCCATGGTGTAACAGATACACACATTTTTAAACTATTGCCAAGACAAAGCAGTACAGCAACTTGATTTATTATATGCAGATTCTTCTGCATTGTTGCTAAACAGTACACTGGTCCAAAGTTACTAAAATACTTAAAAAACTATACATTATGTAAACAAAACATAAATAAGACAGCATTGTTCTTTGTACATATAGTTTAGTACAGATTGTTAGGAAGTCATGAATATGTACAATTCTCTACCATAGCTTGCATTTTTATAATGCATATTTTTTTAACAGAAACAAATCAAAAATAAATTTGACAAAAAGGTGGTATATACTGTCATAAACACACTGGCAAACAGTCCATACTGTAAGATGGAACATGTGCAAAAGGCTAGATTTCTCCAAACTAAAACATTTAACGAACTCATTGGTAATTTCTGACCTTTTACTGAAGAACTCTCTGAAAACATCACTCTGGCAAACTAAATATATTTTTCTTCTTCATAATCCCCATAGGTAAACCGGAAAGAACGGTAATCTTAAGTCATTTTGAGTAAAACAAATGTTGCAAACAACGTGAGAAATTATTCAACAGTTACAACTTCCAAAGTCAGAAGAATGCCCCAAAACTCCGAAGTGGCTCATTTGCAGTAAATTCAAGATGCAGCTTCGTCAGGTTTATCAAGACAAGATGACTGAGATGCAGGGAAGACAGTGGTAGGACTTCTGCTTGTGGACACAACAACAGGAGGCAGTGATGAAGACAGGGAAACTTTTGAGGCTGGAGTGTTGATAGCATTCAAAATGGCTCCCTCTGGACTGACCAACAGTTTTTTGATAGAAGTGTCTAAGTGTGTCACTGAAGTGTTATTTGGTAAATGAGAGTTCAGAGGATGAACAGCAGAATCAGAAGATGCAGCTACAACATTAACTGGAGATTTTATCACTGAAGACACAGATGGTGTTGCTGCACACAGTGGAGTAGATGAGCTAGCTGGAGTACTAAATGTCTGGGGTGTTGCATGTACGATGGGTAAACCATCTGCAGACCCAAAAGAGTTCACAATTTTTGTTGAGCTTTTCAAATGATGTTTTGATATTTGCCAACTTAATGAATTACTTGGTGCTAGCATGATTTTTGAAGTTGTTGGATTAGGAATTGGTACACTTTGAGCCTCTTGACCACGGTTAATACTTAAAGGAGGAGTTTGTTTCGTATTACAAGAGAGAAGAAGAACATGACTGCCAGCTCCAAGGCCTTGTGGTGGAACAACAAAACGAGTACCATTAATCATTATCTGAGTTCCAGGTGCCAAGGGCATACAGGTGTTAATAACTATTTTCTGTTGAATGTAAGGCTCATTCAACTGACCTCCTGCCTTACTTGTAACAGTTGGTGAAGCTGCAGACATCTGAACAGCAGAAGCACAAGCATAAGTGTGACCCTTTTTGTCTGTACTGGGAGCCACCTGCTGGCATTGCAGGGAATTAAAACTATGAAAATTAATGAGTTTACCTGTATTTTGTGACGGAGGGGGCAACGCACTCTGAGGTTTGTGAATACCTCCATTACTTGGCATTGCAGCTGAACCTCCTGATGACTGAAACTGAAGCAGTGTTGGCAATTGGCTTTTTGGTACTGGAGGAGGAGCTGGAACTGCTGTCAACTGAGGAACTGTATGTAACACTTGGTGGGAGGTGGCTACAGACCCAGGCAAGCTAATGACTGGAAATCGCAAAGCAGAGGCTAAGTTTTGAGGAGATACTGTTGGCTGTGTTGTTGAAATCAGCACAGATGAAGCAAGGTGCCCTGTTTTCACAGTTGATATGCCCACAGTGCTTCCAATATTTGATGTACACAGTCGATTACCCAGAACTGGCCTTATTCTTGAGGGATCATTTCCACCAATCAAAACACTGGGGCATGTCCCAGAAGTCCCACTTGATGTTACTGAAACAGATTCTACACACGCATTTGCTGTTGTTACTGTAAAGGCGTTTTCAGCTTTTGCTGCAAGACATACAGATTCACTAACTGACACAACACTTTGACTCGCAAAACTTGGAACAGGAACCAAAGGTCCAGAACTTGTCAAAGACAGCACCAAGCCCATGGTCTTCTTGTCTTCTCCCTTAGAAATGGCAGAGTGCAGTATATTAACTGGAGGAGCCTGCTGTGCACTGCCTTTAGGATTTACAATGGTTTGACCTATATTTAGTCCAATTTTCACATCTTTTACTTGAGCAATAGTTGATGATGAATTTATTCTTATTGGTGCTCCTACTGTAGATGGGATCAGAACCAAGTGTGGCTGTTCTGTGGCACTAACAAAGGTTTTGTTTAGGGGAGAAGGAAGGTTATGTTGTAATGACTCTGCAACTAGATTGGTGGTTGATGGGCCATTGGCAATTTGTGTGTTAATGAAAACCAGCTTCTGAGCATTAACACCAGTTGATGCTGGAGGTGGTATAATACTGACTCCTGATGACCCACAGGGTGATAAAATAGGTGGATTTGTGACTAATGTAAGTTTCTGGACTGGAGCACCACTGATCAAATCCCCATTTGTTGCTGAATTAGACTCAGACTGTATAACAAGATTTGGTTTAGTTTTAGTATCGCCTTGCTGCTGCACAAAAGAAGGTGGAGTTACAACAGTATTTTGTCCAGTCCTAGTCACACTGACAGGACTGTTTGGAGTTGCTGACACCAAGTTGCTAGCTAATGAAATGGAGGATAAAGAAGGAGAGGACACATGGCAGGAATTCTCTATTACTTGACTCAAAGTGCCTCCAACAGCAGGCTGCTGTAATGCGAATTTTACATTTTTCTCCATTGCCTGGGTAAAATTAGCTGGGAAGGCTGGAATGTTAACAGAAGAAGCTGTTGAGGAGGCAAATCCAGAAAGAGACAATTGCCCAATATGTGGGAGACCAGATATGGCTGTTGCTACAGATGGAAGAGTAGAGCATGATAATGCTGTGGTTTTTGGCACAAGAAAGGCCTGAAGTTGAGGTGTGTATGTGAAAACTGAGCTAGAAGATAAACTAGTAGGTGAAATCTGGTCTGCGTTTGTTTGCACTTTAACGATTCCTGTGTTTCCACCTCGTGTTGTGACCAGAATAGACTGTGATTCTCTTATACACACTGTCTTCAGCTCTTGCCTGGTTTCAAAGGAGTCAGTTGTCTGCTGTGATGCAAGACCATGACAGGCAGAAGCAGTGTTTCTAGACCCACTTAATGCTGTTGCTGATACCAAAGACTGGCTAGCTGTGGAAGGAGTAGGTGAAGTCAAAGACACAGGGAAGGTGGGAGTTGAAACTGTAGCCTTGATTTTGTCAGTTTCAGCTTGGTTCGCCTTAACTGTTGGTGGTGGTAAGCTACCTGCTGAAGTTACAGCAGGCAATGGTTGTGTAGTGTTCATGGGACCAATTGCTTGTGAAAGGTTCTTGTTAAAAATAGTACTAGGTGACTGAGTAGTAGCATTTGCAGGGCCTGTTACCAGAACAGGTGTTAAAGAAACACTGACATTTGATATTTCTGGTAAAGTTGTACAGTGCAGTTCAGATGATTTTTGTTGTAGTGACTGAATATCCTTGGACACAATTTTTCCTTCCTTCTGCTGAACAAGAAAATTCTTAGGTAAAATAAGAACTTGTTGCATGAATTTTTCTCCAGTGTTAGGGTCAGTCACAGGTTGTTTTTGAATTTTCACAGAGCTGTTGTGAAGGTCTATTGGTATGCAGTGGCCATTTGTCATTTTGTATATCATTTGTAAAGGAGTCTTTGAATTGGTCTGGCAGGGCAATGCTGTTTTTACCAGTGACGATTCCAAAGGTGATAAAACTGGCTTTTCAGAAGTAGATATATTTATGCTTGGGGGAGGTGACAGTTGATTTGTTAAGGTCACTTTGTTCCCAGTATTCTTGGCAAGCAAGGCCTGAATGGGTTTGGTCCCTTTCAGAAAGTTTGACACTGATGCTGCAGGATCTGTCATGGAAAATGATTCTAGAGTTGACCCTTCAAATTGTTTCAGCTCAGTCAAACAACTCTCTGGTTGCAGGCTACTTTCTGAACTCTGTACAACAACCTCATTGGCACTCAGCTTAGCTTTCTTCCTTGGCGAAAGCTCATTAGTGCTTTGATCCAGGCAACTAGTTTGCTTGGACTGTCGTTTAATACATTTGGACAGCATCTTCTGTGTGTCTTTAGAAGCTGATTCTTTTTTCAGAATTCTGTTTTTTCCTGGAGGTAAATTCATCTCTAATAGTTGCATTTCATCTGCAAGAATATTAAAACAGAAACTGTGTTTTAGAAGTTTGCAACCAACACCTCTATATAACAATTTTGCAGTGCCTAGCTAAAGGCAAAATGATAGTTTGTAAACGTAAGGATATGTGGAAGGAGAATGTCTGCCTCTTTCAGGACATCTGGTCAAGGACTTTTTCAATGCAAAAAGGGGACAAGGAAAGGAGGAAGTAATAAACAAGAATATATAGGGGCACAAACCTGATGAGCACAGGAGACAGTGAGGAAAACCAGACCTGGTGATTCACACTAATTGATGAGGACATGTGAGACTCTGAGAAAGTTTATTCCAGCAATGCTATCTCATCAAGAACCTGCTTAATTGGGAAACTGAGGGAAAAAGGGAGAAACCAGGAAAAAAAGAATATAGACACAAATCTAACAAAACAAACATGGAGATAGTTACAAGAAACAACCTCATCAATCACACCAATTGATGGGCTATCAGGAAACTGCAGTTGCCCCTTCCAGGAAGATCAACCTGGCCTTTGAAACTAATATGAATTTAAACCAGGGGAGGTCCTAGACACTGGGCTGGGAGGGGTTAGGGAAATTGCTAAAGTTATATAAGTCCATGAAGGGATCTGCAGGGGAAGGGGGAGCTGCAAGGACAGAGCAGGAGCTTACAGTCTGTGTGACTGGAGCTGGCTGCTGGGGGCTGAATGTCTACGTCTTCCCCAAACTCAATGAGCATGGGGGCAGTGCATTTGTATTCATTGCAAACTTCAAGACTAGCTGGTGACCAGGGGGGGCCTGGGCTGATGTTTCAGGCAGGCAGAGGGTCCATGCTGGTATACAGGCGGACTTGTGAGTGTAGGGTGCCTTACAGGATGAGTGTGTGAGTGCTGTATGTTACACAGTGAGCATTAAGCTGGACCTGCCAGCAAGCAGGGGACACATGAAGTGGATAAAGAGGCCCAGGATATAGGCAGGGATGACAGGTGGACAGAGTGGCATTTAGGTTCTGGCAAGGTTTTGGCATCACAGGGCTAGAGGGGGCCCTCTGTGAGGAGACACTAGGAGCTGTTCTGTGCCAGACACAAATGGCTCCAAAAGAGACCCATCACAGGACAAGGCTGAGTCTGTAAGCCAAGCTGGTGATGCCTTATGGAAAATGCTGCTCAGAAGAGTTTGATAGAGAGGAATGAAGAAAAAATGTAGGAGAAAAAAACCCTGTAGACACCAAGGTCAGTGAAGGAGGGGAAGGAGGTGCTCCAGGCACTGCAATGGATTTCGCTGCAATCTGTAAGGGGTCCATGACCACGGTGAAACAGACTGACCCTGTCCCATGGAGGGCCATGCTGGAACAGGTGTCTACACTGCAGCCTTCTCCAGGAAAATGCAGCTAACATGAAGGTTTTAGCTGACAGGCAAATTCACTAAAAGAGAAACTTGTTTTTAACAAAACCAGGACAGGACCCCATGCCACAAGAAGTGAATATGCCCTGAATGAAGCTGCAGCCATGGAGAGCCCACACTGGAGCAGCCTCCCGACCGGAACTGTGGCTTATATAAGACCCCTGCTAGAGCAGTCTGACCCTGAAGGACTCAAGCCTATGAAGAGGACCCATGCTGGAGCAGTTTGTGAAGGATTGTATCCCACAGGAGGGACCCCACACTGGAGCAGGGCAAAAGTGTGAGGAAGGAGCTGCAGAGAATAAGTCTTATGAACTGATCCCAGTCCCCAGCTCCTATCCGCCCTGTGCCACTTGACAGGGGAGGAGGTAGGAGAATTAAAAATGAAGTTGAGCCTGGGAAGAAGGTGGAGATGAGGGAGAAAATGTTTCAGTTTTTGTCTTTGTTTCTCACCATCCCACTCTATTTTTAATTGGCAACAAATCAAATTAGTTTTCTTCAAGTGAGTTTGTTTTGCCTGTGACAGTAATCAGCAGTGGTCTCCCTGTCTGTATCTCTACCCATAAGCTTTCCCATCTTATTTTCTCCCCCTGCCCTGTTAAGGAAAGGAAATGACAGTGTGCCTGGGTTGGCATCCAACAGCCAGCAAAGTTGAGCCCACCATAAATTATGAGGAGGTCTACTATCTTAGTACAGAAATAGTTAAGCATAAAAACGGTGAAAACTTGCATTAGTTAGAATTTTCATCTTGGTCATGTCTGGTGCCTTCTAGACTACATCCATCAGACATGCATCAAAAGCTACTTCAATTATCACAGTAGTAGTTAAGGTAAAAAATAGGACACAAGCTCACATGGAAATATTCAGCTCCTGAATCAACTTCATTCAGCTCCTGAATTAAATTCAAGCTATCAGATTCCACTACATGCTTACCATTGTCTAGGTGAACCTTTTTGGGAACTTCCACGTGTTCTGCAGACTCCAAAGATTTACTGCAAACTACTGCAAAAGAATCTTTGCCAGAATCAACTTCACTTTCGTCATTACTCCACAATTCCCTGGTGAATTTATCATGGTCTGGATGTCTTTTAAAGTCATCATAGTCCTTCTTCAACCTAGACCTTGAAAAATAACAAAACTAACTTTATTGAAGATCCACACTGTTTTTAACATTTTTTAAAATTTGTATTTGCTGCCACACAAAAAGTTGGTTTAGAATTAACTGCCTGTGCCCTTCAAAATATTTCAGGGTAGCTTTGCAAATCGCCAAAGTCCAGAAAGTCTGAAGTGATGGTAATGTCTCTTACCTAACCAAACCTGATTTCTAAGCCACTAAATAACAACAGGCAAAAAGATGAGTCAAATATACCCATCACTATTTTACTGCATCCATCTTCTGTTTTTTCCTTTGTCCTGCATTATGACAAATGTACCTGTTGGGACTTGAGTATTAACTGTAACAAGCCTACTCCTTCCTCTCAAGGTAAACCCAACTAGATAACTAAGTAAATCTTGGTTTTTTTTAAATGCATCATGCTTTTGGCCCAGATGGAATTGCATATGATGGAAATACATTGCTGCCTTACTCATCTGAACATCCTTTAGAAACACATCCACTTTACAGCAGACTTATGTTGATGGTCCTTAATTGCTACATGTTTCCACTGTCCCTTCTACACCATTATTTAGATGAGATCTAGGGGGTATTTTACTGTACAAATACAGGAAACTACAGGATTGAGCTGGTGGTAATCAACGCAATATCCAGGAAGATTATTTACCAAATGGGTAAATGGATTATAGCAATCAGCACCTTGTGTGGAATAGAATCTATTCTGGATCTAACCCTTATGACAGTAAGAAAAAGATATTAAATATACCTGTTCTTATGCATTAAAATAACAGTTGTTTGCACTGAGTGCAGAAACGGCCAGCTGCTCCCTAGGATAGAAAGGGAGGAGCCAGGCAGGAAGACACAGCTGGCAAGGCATGAGTCTCACCAGCCAGGACCCTCATCCTGTCACGCTGAATGAAGGAGTAGGCCAGGCCTAGGGCTGGTAGCTAGGTTCAACCAAGAGCCCAGATCAACATGCAAGCTCCTGGTGCTGAGGTAGGTATGAGGTCAACCTGGGAAGTCAATTCACAGCTTCAGACCAGAATCTGGTCCAGTGATGGCTGCCAGGGTCAGAACCCAGTTAAGTGACTTCTGGGCAGGTCCACAGTGAAGATGTAGATCCAAAGTCAGTCTGAGAGTCAGTCCAAAACAGCAGGACCCATAGCCAGGCAGGGTAACTGCTGTAGTTGAACTGTAAACTGGTATTCCTACAGCAGAGACTTAAAGCGGTAGAATGACGTGAAATGGGGAACCTGGGTGCATGGGAAGGTGATGTGGATGGAGACTCAGGTGAGGCTGGTCTGGGTCAGTAAGACAAAACAGTTTTATCACAATTTTGACACTCTCAGTGAGAGAAGACAAGCTTGAAGTCTGTATCATAATGTGTGGATGATACTTCAACTCTGTCATTCACCTTTTGAGCTTGACGTCTAGGTGTCTAAAAACTACAGAAAGACGCTAGGGAACCATAGAAGGACAGTAGGGAACCACTACTTTACTAAAGCTTCTGGATGGGAATTTCCACTTTTCTTCTGAGGAACTTCTGTGGGGTCAGTGAACAAATGTGATCACTAGGCGCAAGTAACCTTTCCTTTTAAACCTTGCTGCTATTCAAACATCATTCAAAATTATACTCTGCCATAATTTCGAAAAGACTACAGGGGAGAAAAAAAAGGGATTTTTATTAGAAAGAGTGCTCCCACTAATTAATGACAATAAAAAATGAAGGAAAACTCCAGACTCTTATTGCATACTGAGGTCCTGCACAGAAAGAAGGGGCAGAAACCAGGTTGTTCCTTGACAACCTAGAAGGCCAACACTGTCATTCAATTTGGAGATGTTAGTAGCTGGCTGAGATACACCATGGATACTGCAACCGCAGCTAGACTTGTGATGGTACTGCTGTTTACACCAGCACAAGCCATCTTTACTCAGTTGCTTATTCCCTTTCACATGACACCTTTCTTCACCACTGTCATTGGTGCTTTATAGCTGCCTAACTGCTGCATAACGAACCAGACCAATACATTGATCTAGCCCCCACCTCTGCACGATTCATACAGGTTGTTTTTCAGCTGGACCTGTTCCCTAGTTTAGTATTGGTCTGTCCAAACAGTTATGTCATGGAAATAGGTAAGCTGGCATTGCTGAATAAACTAGGCTTCAGCCTAAAACATACTTCCTGAGAAATATGAGTTAAGTTAGTTTCAGAAATTAACCTCCATTCTAAGTGCATGCTTCACTAGCTATGAGCACGTGTACATGCAAGACCTCAGACATTTAATTCCAGGCTACAATTTACTCATATTAGGCACCCCATATACTGGAAACTGAAATCCCTTCTAATAGTATGACTATCTGCCACATTCTAAAAAGGAGTCTGAATTGCTACAGATGGGAAGAAATGAACAGCTAAAGAAAATAAACAAAAACTTGAATAGAAAGGAAAATTTAAAATAAAAAAAAGGAAAACTTGTACTCTGGACCATTATTTAAAGCAAAATGCTCAACAACATCCTAAATTTCTAAATAAGGATTTTAATTCATTTATGATATCCATAAAATGAGCTATTAGGTTGGTGCAAAAGTAATTGCAGTTCTGGATGGTGAATTTTAAATAATTACAACTAGGCTCCAACACATCTTTATTAGTCACAATAGGAACCATTACAATCAACATATTTTTGCCAAGAAGAAATAAGGTTGTTTAGTCCTGTAGCATAAAAATCCATGTTTTGGGATTCAGTGCTGGTTGTGGAAGCATTTTCCCTGCAAAAAGTTGTTGAGATGCTTGAAGAAGCAGTAGCTGGTTGGTAAGACGTCAGGTGAATATAGCAGATGAGGCAAAACTCTGTAGCCCAATTCATTCAACTTTTGAAGGGTTGGTCGTGCGACGTGTGGTCGGGTGTTGTGGAGAACTGGGCCCCTTCTGTTGCCCAATGCCGGCTGCAGGTGTTGCAGATTTTGGTGCATCTCATCCATTTGCTGAGCATGCTTCTCAGATGGAATGGTTGTGTGAGGATTCAGAAAGCTGTAGTGGATCAGATCAGCAGCAGACCAACAAACAGTGACCATGACCTTTTTTGGGTGCAAGTTTGGCTTTCAGAAGTGCTTTGGAGGTTCTTCCTGGTCCAGCCACTGAGCTGGTCATTGCTGGCTGTCGTACAAAATCCAGTTTTCACTGCATGTCACAATCCGATTGAGAAATGTTTTTTTGTTGTTGCACAGAATAAGAGAAGATGACACTTCAAAACAATTATTTTTTGGATTTTCAGTCAGCTCACAAGGCACCCACTCACTGAGCTTTCTCACCTTTCCAATTTGCTTCAAATGCTGAATGACCATAGAATGGTCAATATTGAATTCTTTGGCAACTTCTTGTGTAGTTGTCAGAGGATCAGCTTCGATGATCGCTCTCAGTTGGTCAACTTCTGGTGGCTGGCCACTACGCTCCTCATCTTCAAGGCTCTCGTCTCCTTTGTGAAACTCCTTGACCCACCACTGCTCTGTACACTCATTAGCAGTTCCTGGGCCAAATGCGTTGTTGATGTTAGAAGTTGTCTCTGTTGCTCGAATGAGAAAAATCACTCAAATTTGCTTTTTGTCTAACATCATTTCCATAATCTAAAATAAACAGCAAGTAATAAGTCAGTAGCAAAAAAAAAAAAAAAAGAAGCGAGAGAAGTGCATTAAAATGACGTATAATACAACCACATCTATGTAAGAATGTATTCCAATATCAAATGGCAAATTTCAACAATGCAAAACCCACAATTCTTTTTGCACCAACCTAATACTGGGGAACCAACTCTTAGTAATTCTACTTGCGTATTGTCTTTGGTGCTATGGTGATTTTTTTTAAACATAATACCTTTTGGACTTTTCAGAATTAGTTCTGCACTACGTAACTGTCTAAGTTGCTTCCTTCACACTCAGCATTAAAACAGCTGCCTTTTTCTATCATTTGACAGAGAGTTCAAGCTTCTAATCATCACTTCTTTTTAAATGTCTATGTGGCAAAACTAAGTTATGATTATAGCAACAGCTATATGGCTAACACAACCATGGGAAGCTTCAAGACACAATGATGATACCAAGTCAATATCCAGTCTCTCCACGATTTATAGTCTGGGTACCATCTTCACTGCTGCTAACGCTTGCTTTTACTAGATTTAAATCAGTCACAGCTTCACTGCTATTTCTCTGACACATTTAATTTCAGATGCATTTCAAATGTATGGGGTTACAAAGACATCAAAACAATGTTTTAAGAACTGCTTTGTGGAGAATTTGTGAACAACAACCAGTTTAGGTAACTTTATACAGTAAGTAGTCTGACAAAGTATTCTAAGCAGCCCTGGTCTAGTTTTCTAGATAAGAGGTTTTCAGCACTGTTTAACCAAATAAAGAACAATACAAATCCCAGCTGGATTGTGGTACAACTATTGATAGGCATACTTAAAGATTCTTGAGCCTTTTAGAGGAAAAAAACATTAAGGGATAAACTCAATTTTATTTAGATACAGTAAGTCTGGAACATAAAATTATTCTTCAAATAAAGCACTTCCAGTGCCTCACTCTTCTCCTCCAGGTATTTTCATTTCATTTATTGAGAAGCTGACTTATTCATTTGTTTTTTAAAGTGTGAATTTTGTTGTGTCTTCCATACCTGTTTCTTTGAAATGCTTTCATTAGTTTTGGTTCCCATGGTAACAGTTCATTAAGCAGTCGTACCAACGTACCATGCAATTCCTTTACTGCTTGCTTCCGGTGGTACCATCTTCCCTGCAAACATAAATACCATTCATTTATCATTGCATTAGACCTGAATCCTGTTATACTGTATTAATACTACAATAATCCAGGTACTGTAATACAGCACAGGAGGAAAACAACTGGAAGAAAATATGAGTAAGTTTCACAGTTATATATACCCTTAAGCTATGTAAGACATTAGTATTTCTATTATTGTTTTTATAATGCAGAGAGATAATGTGCTAGTTAAAAAAGCAATACTACAAAGATGTTAACTTTTACAGTCAAACTGAAAATCAAAGCAGAATCCTACAAACACACCATGTATTTAAAATTACTTACATGGGTAACATAGGCAATAGTCCATTTGGGTCAGAGAAACCAACCATGTTTGTACACTTTTAATTGTTAGAGATAGAATTTCAAGAGAAAATATTACCATAATCTTATTTAACATAAGTGACATAATTTATATTATTTGCAAAAACAATTTACTACAATTTTCAGGGATAAAACCCACAGTTGTATTTTATTCAAAGTTCTAGATAAAGTTTTTTTAAAATAAAAGTTTTGTAAATTAGTCATTTATAAGTAAGACTGTGCAGCAGAGAGCAGTTTTCCAATATAAAAGCTTTACGCTTTTAACTCAAATGTATAATTAAAAACAGTTTTCTTTTCCAAACCGATACACGTAATTAGATGAAATTCCATGAAGAATTCATGTTTTAATAAATCTAGAAAGGCTAAATGAGGGTAAAAGATATTGAGAACATACAATTAGCATGTATACATACATATATACAGCAAATTTTTCTTGTTACTCATTTAAAAAGGCGGCATGCAATACTGAAAAAAGCTCATGGTGGCCATAATGCTACAGAACATCTCTTAACACTCCTATATACCACTCAGAAGTATTTCTTCCCAAATCTTTATTCTCCAGTTTGTTATATAAAAGACTGAACAATGCATATATATGTAACAGCTACAAAAAGAGGTGAGGTATACTCCAGAATTTCTGCTACTCTACCATTTCTGTGCATTTTACCTGAGGATTTTGTCTCAACTTGTCAGAGAAGATGTAAGACAGTAAAGAGAATATTATTCTGCAAGAAAAAGCAGCAAGACTTGGGAACTTATTTATTTCAGACACATCTTTAGCTTTTGATAGAGCTCATATCCTTCACAGTTTCCTGTGGCCCAGCACACCTAGAAATGCAGGGCATGAAAAGCTGGGTAAAGCTTGACAGAGATGCTTTTCAGCAATCTAGAATAATGGACTTCGGAATTATTCCTTTCTACGCATTTCAGCATATCTCTCCAATGTAAAGCAAGATCGGTCAGGCTGGAAGCTTGTTTGAAGACCAGGTATCTGTTTTTTATGGATAATCATTTACATGTTGTATAACAAAATGAATACCTACTTCTTTGTTCTTCAACTAAAATTACAAAAGTGAAGATTTAAAGTATATTATGCCATGTTACTACAGACTGGTTAGAGTTGAGCACACAGACAAGCCAGCAAGCTGTATTCTGACTTCATCCATTTGTGACCAGTCATATTTGCACATGTAATGCACCTCAGCATAAAATCTGCCCCTGAGCACTGCAACAGAAAACAGCCCTTCGATATACTGTAGCCTTCCAAGGTATATGGTATAATCTTCTCATGTTAGCAGTCAACAGAATTAATTACTAACATATGAAATAGTATTATGTGCACAGATCTATCTTCCTTGTAAGATATACAAAACATTTCACAGACAGTTTTAAAAGGATAAATTTATACACTACACAGTATTAGTGGATTGTATCAAAATAAAAATCAAAGTGGCAAAAATAAACAATGCCACTACTATCAGGATCTAGAAATGCTGTACGTGCATTTGAAATAGCTAAGTATGGGATGTGTAAAAACATAGTATTTAAAATATATGAAAAATTACCACAGAGTAAAAGCAGAAAGTAATTATTAATTTCTGAGACTCATTTATCTTCAGATAAGACAGAGATCTTGTCTTAAGTAGAAAAAAAAAGAGTATTTATAAGCCAGATAAATTTCAGCTAACCACTGAGTAAACTTTGAAGTGGTAACTGTATCATGCATTGAACAGCAGACACAAGTAGAAAAATTAGTCAAGAACAGGTTTCAAGACATCGCTGCCTTCATCAACACTTCAAAGGACAAATACAGGTCACTTTTCTCCTTGCTTACAAAAATGAACAAAAACCACAACCAACTGTGTCCTCCTCCGAATTCTAGAGCGGTTTTTTAACAAAAATAGTGTCCTCTGGATGTAATATCTGGAAAACTCCATGTTTGCTTCCAAATAATTTAAATGCAAATATTACAGAAACCTAATTTTTAAAATTGTAATCTAATTATTTTCCTGTATCCAAAATACTAATTTTTCTTACTGAGCTTTATGAGTTGACAATAAACCTGCTACTGGCAACACACACAAATTTAAGCCATGAGAAGAATTTTCTTTCTTCAGAAACAGTCAGGACACAGAGCAAATATGGGCCAAAAAAGGCCAGAAAAAAAAAAAAATCCTTGTTTTAAATTATTGTGGTTAAGTTGGTTTGCTGTGCAAACACAAAGTTTCTGCAAAGCAGGATGTGACACAAATGATCTGCTATTATTCTTTTTCATATTATAATATTTAAAGGAAGAGACATTAAAAAAATGCCTATAACCTGAAGACACATCACTACAAAATCTAGTTTCACCTTTCCTATGCGATTTCATTCTCTAACACAGTCTTGTCTTTTTTTCCAGTTATCGTCTTGTTTGAGGTAGTCACAAAGAAAATGCTATTTTCTTCTGGAAATACAATGTAAGGTATGAGGAGGAGAGGAGGAGAGGAGGAGAGGAGGAGAGGAGGAGAGGAGGAGAGGAGGAGAGGAGGAGAGGAGGAGAGGAGGAGAGGAGGAGAGGAGGAGAGGAGGAGAGGAGGAGAGGAGGAGAGGAGGAGAGGAGGAGAGGAGGAGAGGAGGAGAGGAGGAGAGGAGGAGAGGAGGAGAGGAGGAGAGGAGGAGAGGAGGAGAGGAGGAGAGGAGGAGAGGAGGAGAGGAGGAGAGGAGGAGAGGAGGAGAGGAGGAGAGGAGGAGAGGAGGAGAGGATATAAAATGTGACTTTCTGCTGTGTTAAGTTACAAGTAAATTTTAAAAATGCAAACACAATAAAAACAACACTTCAGAAATGTGCTGAATGTTTCTATACAAACACAGAGAGACATTCAACACATTCTCAGCTGAAAACTTACCTCTTAAAACAAGGTTTCTGACATCCAGAGCAGCCAGGAAATGCTGACTCCACTCTCCGTGATGCCCCAGCATACACTATTCTGGCATACTCATCATGGAACCCCAAAGCAGACTGGAGCCAGGATATGGATATATGGGGTAAGGACTGAACTTTATAGGGAGGTTTTTTGTTGTGTTTTGTTTTGTTTCTTATTAAACACACACACACAACCACAATATTATGCAGTTTTATAAGATTTTCTTTGATCTTTACTTTATATCTCAGGGACATAAAATAAAGAAAATTAGAAATCTTATAAAACCATGCAATATTGTTGAAAAGAGGTGGTGGTGGAGGAAGAAAACTTACCTTACCCTTAATAGGCCTGCTCCATTCTGCAGCGGGGTTCTGTGGTATGTGTGACATCACCAGTCTAGCGTTTTCTAGTGATGTCACACAGAGAGGGAGTTGGTGATCTGCAGCTGCTTTGGACATCAGATACCTAAAGAAGAGAGATCGATAACTTTTTCAATTCAGATATGGATTGATATTGAATGTTCCTATTAACTGATATATGGGCCAAATACTAGAATTTCAGGCACTTGAAGTCAGTGGCGGTTTTGACTGAATAAGAATGCATGATGAGATTATGTATTTGTACTATACAAACTCATCTTTAACTGAAAGTGTTTACATTTTGAAAGTGCTTAGAGTTACCTTCTACAATAGGAGTTCCTGAAAGTCAGTATCTTATATTTTACCTTCAGCAATATCATTCTGAATATTATAAATATCTATCAACAGCTAACCTCTGATGTTACTTGAAGACTGGGGCTGAATATAGTCAGGAAGAATGACTTGTACTAAATTATAGACCAAATTCACTCATGACATGTCTTAATCAATTTTATCTTTGAGTATTTACCAGTAACTAATGAAGAGATTTATTACTTTTTTAATTAAAGATACTTCAGCTTTCGCTTCCATGACCTAGATAATGGATCACACCAAACTTCATCCTAAAATGTTATCTCATACCCTTATGAAATGTAGCAAAAAAAAAAATGAAGTAAAAAAAAAAAGCAATAAACATCTTGTTATCAAAAGTGTCTTTATCTCATTATTTAGTTCATTACTATAACATGACTGTTGATTCATACAATTGTCCACAAGTTATAATTTTCTTTAGGCAAAATCACTACATGATCATCATTGCAATGGGGAAAGTTTATTATCAGCATGATCTCACTATCTTTCAGAACCTAACTCAGAGCAGTGAAGTTACCTAGCACTGAACTCTCACACTTTACTCTTCATTAGAAGAATTTCAAGACATCAACTAACTCACATTTCTGTAACTCATGAAGAAACTGGGTGTATACATTATCTTGAACCGTTCACAAAAAAGCTACGTCTTTTAAGGTATTATGGAGCTTACTTAACTCCCTTTCATATAACTGAATTTTGCATCTTCTTAACTCTAGATATACAAGCATTTCTCTATTCTTCAGCTGAACACCATTAAATCAGTTGGTTTTTTATAAATGTGTGCTGACAGGAATGCCTTGAATTATTTGTTTACAACAATATACTAACTGACCAAAATCCAAAGCATTGTGAAATGTTCAGAATATACAGTAATGTCTCTATAACAAAAATGTTTCAGATTAAGTGTCTGAGTACACATTCATATCTTTGATGCAGAATCCACACCTTCACATTTGGAACTGTAGAAAGGTACATGATCAAAGTGGCTTAAGAAAAGCTTCTGAGCAAACTTTTATAGGGAGGCCTGGGCACACAAGGTAAGGCATGAAAAATAATGGGAAGCTAAGAGAAAACGGTTGTGAAAAAACTAGACGAAAATAGGGATAGCGGAGGAGCTAAGGAAAACTAGAAGACTGGGACAAAAAGATTTAAAAATAGTAAGATAAGCAGAAGACAGAAATACTAGAGAAGAAAAAGTAATTATTGTCAAGAAGATTTCAAAATTTAGACCCTAAAATTGGCTTTATTCATTCATAACATAGAAGTAAATAACTAGCTGACAACTAAATAGCTGGTTGGATTTCCAAAAGGTCCACAGCTCATCTTCTCCACAGAAGCACAGGGAACTGCATGGATATAAATACATATATTTCAGACTCAAAATTTTACATTTTGTGCTCACATCAG
The DNA here is from genome assembly GCF_037038585.1 of Patagioenas fasciata. Classification (NCBI taxonomy): domain Eukaryota; kingdom Metazoa; phylum Chordata; class Aves; order Columbiformes; family Columbidae; genus Patagioenas; species Patagioenas fasciata. Next base: position 24,360,564 of record NC_092560.1, on the reverse strand, counting down.
TGTTTTTAAAAGCTGTAGGCAAGCCAGATAAGAGCAATAGCAGAGTACCTGGAAGTGACTAAAGCACAAATAAAGTTTTTGGGACAAAGAATGGAAGCAGAGAATAAGTTAGATATATTACAGACAAAGATGCACTAGCTAAAATAAAAATAAAATGTTTCAGCTGAAAGACTTCAAACAGGTCTATTAAAATTCCATTATCCCAAATATTTATTGGAATAAGGATCTCTTAATCTGCAGATTGAACCCGAAAATGTGTGTGTGTGTGCAAACACAGATTTCTCGGGCGACAAGATTATTTGTTTGCATGTACATTCATGTAAATAGAGTCATACAAATAAACACAAGTATAACTGAAAACTTCTTAGATGCAAAAGTCTCAATACATATTTCACTAGAGATGGAGGGAAAGAGGCCACAAGAAGAAGAGACAGGAATGGGGAGAAGGAAGTCAACCTCCTGCTAAAACATGAAGATTTAATCCAGTAATAATTAAGCTTCCACAGGGCCCAAATGAGAAGACACAATAAGTTTTTTCATTTTATTGTTTGTAAAGTTGAAGTCTGATTCACTAAAATATTAGTAAGACCCCTAATCTGTTTTTTTTACGTTTACATGAATTTCTGCTGAGCATTCTTGGGAATTCCTTGTACAGTCTTGTGTAAACACCATTTCACTACCAAACTTTTCAAACATATGGCAATATTTCTCATTTCTTTACTGTACATAGAAGAAATATTTTATAAACTTTTATTTAGTAAGCAAGCCATTTTGCTTTATTTTTGCCATATATTAAAATTTATTTTTAAGCAAAGTGTAGCAAATCAATTAAAACAAACAAACAAATAAACAAACCAACCAGAAAAGATTCTCTCTCTTCTCTTAGATACTTTCACTTCCTATGAACAAATTTAACAGCAGCCTGTTTGGCAAGTTTCATAAAAAGCAGATTCAGAAAAACATTATGTTCCATTCTGGCCCAATGTACTCCTTTGGATAGCCTCAGTATCCTATAAATGAATTTATGTCTGAAGTTCTAAGTATTTCTGACCTGAAACCATGGGTTTTTAACTCTGAATTTCCAAGTGCACTCCAAAATACAGATTTCTGCAGGTGGTACATACTTAGAGCTGCAGAAAACCTCACTATGATTTCAGCCCTTCTGACTCACCTACTTAAAAGTTACATCCACTCGCAAAGACAGAAAAAGACATTCACCTGTCTTGCGAAGTACAACTGTCTAATTAAAACATTCAGGAACAACACTAGAAGATGCCAGAACCCAAAACCTTAATAAAGAAGGTTTTAACCTTTTTTACTACCAAGTCAAGAACATCAGCGTGTTACAGTCCTCCGCAAAAAAATAAATCCTCCAATGTATTTTCTCCAAACTGTAATTAGTCATGAAATTGGCTGGTGTCATATGCCTAAGAAATTCTCTTTCCCCTCAGCTTTGGCTAGCTTTTTCTCCCTGGAGGGCCAGTTTGGTTTCCGTCTCAGGAAGGTACTGCCCTTTATCCATTTTAACCCTGTCAACTTTACTGTGGGAATCCAGGGCTCCAAGCTCCCTTCTCACTGCCCAGCAGTCATGCACTTAGCAATCACACTTGCAGGGAATATTCAAAACCAATGGCGCTACCAAAATGAACTCTTGCATTTCACTAAAAAAGGAATCTTCCAATATTTATATTCTCTCCAAGACAACCTATAAGCATAATCAGGACAAGGTCTAGAATTGACCGTCCTTGTCAAAAACCAGTTCATCTTACAATAAACATGATTACTAGAAAGTCAGCTTGAAAAAATGACATGTGTGAAAAGCCCAGAGTTCACTATCCGATACAAATATCTGCAGTCCTGCCAGTTTCATACTACACAATAGTAAGAAGGTATTTAAAAAAAAAAATAAAAATCAAGTTCTGCTGTGATATGCAACAGCTAAATACACAAAACTGACCCACAGAATAGCTTAATAGTCTCACACAAAACCCCAATGACTCTAAATCACATGAAAAGCCGATTATCTGACAGGGAGTAAAGAGATTTCCATCCACTTTGCAACTCCTCCTGATTTTATCTGACACAGAAGACAATAGGGAAAAAGTGGATCCAAAATGTCAGGAATTGATAGTTGGTTATCCTAAATATATTGGCAAAACACTCCACTACCATATTTGTCAAAATTATTTTTTCATCAACACTGCTACAAGTAGATTTTCAAGTGGAATCAGGCTATTTTACATGTCTTGATCAATTTTCTAGTTACAGCAAACTTCTAAGACCTCACACTCAACTGAACTGGTATGCTTATATATAGAGCCTAAATTTTCAGCAAACAGGAGGAAAAAAAGCAATATGAAACAAATTTTAGCCAATACATTCTATTCAGATTTATAATTGTCTTCTTACTGCTAGTAACTTCCCACGTATCTTCTCTATGTCAGTATTAGCAACAAAACACAATTGTTACTAGAAACTAATCATTGTTCCTGTAAATTCTGTGAGGTTTTTCTATTAATTCCATGTTTACTTTTTAGACACACTGCTTTAAAGTGAAAGGATGTCACTTCACATGTCCTAAGGAACATACCAAAGCTACAACACGTTCTAGCTTAGACATCCTGACGGAGCCACCATCCATCCTTTCACTACACAATGCACAGAACATTAGACTCAAGTCCTTCAAGTCCTCTTTCTGCACTGACTACTTTCTGATTTCCAGTCAGGCACCCAAATAAATAGTAAATCTGACTAACTTATTCCCTCCTCATAGCTAATTCAAAAGACAATACAGGTGTACAGAAGAGTACAGAACCAAAACGTTTTAATCAACCAGGCAGGGAAAATTAGGTGTATTTCACTGTTGTAAAAGGAACTGGTAGTAATGCCTACACCTAAAATTACCCATGGTTTTCCATTACATAACTTGGTTCTAATTTGCTTTTAACCTGCCAAACGAAACTTATTTAGGCTAAAAAGCTCTCACATCATTGTTGACTTAAGCTGATTCTCTGAAAAAGTGTCAGATACAACCAGTACAACTACCTAAAAAAACTGCAGCCAAAGCTAAGTTTACTGATGTTAAAGAAGTCTTACAGCCTCCAGTACTTCCCAAGTTCTTTTTATGTACTCTAGAATGGTCTCCTAGGAAACAAAGGGCAGTTAGGACTAAGAAAAAGTTTATACTTTTAAGTCTAAATATAAATTAGACAAGCTGTATTTCTAATACGTCTTAGTATTTAACATAAGATTTAAAGCTTACACTGATGTGCAGTGCAGTAACATGTGCTAACAGCTACTAAAATAGGAATAAGTGAGCAGGTTAGCCATGAAGAAGAACGATTCCCATGGTTTGACCTGGGTCACTATTGCAAACAAAAATCATTAAAGCTACCATGAAGTAACAAGAACACCATCATCTTTGGATCACAATAAGAAAGAAGTACATGAACAGCATCACACTGAATTGAGCTTTCACATTAGGTCAAATTTCCGTCATGAAATTAGAACAGTGTTGTTTACTTAATAGACTAAGCACTTCAGAAAAGCCGAAACAAACTCTGTTCTGGATACTTCTGAACCTGCCACTGTAATTTGTGTTAGAGCTGAACAATGAAATCCAAATTACCCGCAGTTTTAAAGATACCTAACCTAATTACACATGGTGTTAGACATCATAGGTAAAATTCTAATGATTTCCCTTGTGAAGTGAAACCTCATTTTAGCAAGTCAAGTTTATTGACTATTCATCTAATTTAACATATTTCTATTTGTATTTCTGAAAATTTAATATGAAATTTGCCTGAATCAATAGTTCACTTTACTGTTACCTCATAATCACTTTTTCAGCAATTAATCCTAGCCTTTTTTCTTTGCATAGAATTTCTAACACAAGTAGATAGCGACCCGGAATAATGATCTGATAGATCTATAGAAGCACAAAGTAAGACTGTCCTTACCTCACAACTTCTCAATGTTGAATGAGTTGTATCTTAACTTCCCAGTACATAAGGTGTTGGTTGGATCTTTTTTTTTTTTTTTTTTTTTTCAGACTGTGTGATTAGAACTAAACATAGTATTCCTGCTGAAGTCATGCAACTTATTTACATAATGACATTATCAGATTTCAGTTCAAAGAGCAATTATGACATATTTAGCATTTGTCTACCCTTGAAGAAGTCTTTTTAGTACAGTTTTAATAGTAGCCTAAAAGTTTCACCTATACTAAGATTATTGATATGCTTATGTATACTCTCATTTTTGGCTTTTTATTCTACTGTTGGCCTTTCTGATAAACTCCTGACAATCTTGTCATAAAACCAATTTGCAGTTTCACAACTACAAAATAATTTCAAGTTAAAACTGTTTTTATTCCTTTGGAATAACTTTGGAACAACTATCATGCTAAGTGTCTGCACTGGAATTTGTCTTTCAGAGTCCTAATTTGTACTGCCTCTCACCTACCATATCTCTCCCTTCTTTAAATAATTTAAGAATAAATTGTTTCTACATAAGACTACAGACATTCACAGAAATTATAAGCCTAATTTCTAAGGTACAGAAAAATGAAACAAAACCAATTTTAATAACTTAGTGCAAAAAAAAAAATGGAGTTAGGAATCCTAATAAACAACATAAGAGTCAGCTCACAGGAAGACCTGATCAGCACTGCATAAGCAGATATGAGAACTCTATTCTGTAATTGCTTGCTGGGTAAGAGTTTGTTCTCAATGAAGAATGATCACACATTTAATAAAAATTAACTACTTATTCCAAGATATTATGACTATCCACATTTTATTTCGGCAGTGAAAAGTGTTAATACAGTTATGGAATTTACTTATAATAAAAATATTGTGAACAGAGCACAGAAAATATTAAGATTACAGTCCCCAGGTATTAACCTTACAAGGTTTCATGCAATTATTGAACAGGCATAAAATCTTCAGTTGACAGGCCTCTGCAAATAAATGCCACCATTTTATACTCATACAACATAAAGCTTTTAATGTCACATACCGATTTCTTTTTAATGTCCTCCAGATCTTTGAGTTCATTCTCAATCTTTGTGATTAATTCCCTGAGTTCATCAAGATTAGTGCAAATAAGCTAAAAAACAAATGAACACAAACACTTGGTAATGTGGGACTTGGAATATGTACAATGAAGATAAATAAAATCTAAAAGCACGTTATTACTTAGTGCCACCATTTGATATTTATTTTTTTATAGCATTTAATGCAAAAATAGGGCTTTTTGAAAGAAAGGAAATCTAACAGGAAAATACTTCACTCAAACCATACCTCTGCTTGTGAGTTTTCATTTCAAGATGCAGGTATTTTCTTAAAAACCTTTGCAAATAACAATTACCAAGTCTGCTGCAAGTATAGTAATGAGCCGAAATAGATGTGAGTACCAAACAATGTGCCGGTGAATTAAAGTGTATTAGCTTTGGACTACACTGTGGTTATAACATAACTGCACTTGTTACAAGTTTTTCTTGAACATAACTTGATACATTTACAGAGTATTCCTGAAAGATAACCTAGCAATGTCTATCAAAACTACCTACCTAGGCTTCTAGAAAGTGTTACATTTTCCTTATTCCCATCTTTAGAAAGCAGGTTTCTACATTTTTCCTTTCAGAATATGCATGTTATTTTCTTGAAAGAAACCATCAAACAGAAGTAATACATATTTTTTTAGCACAGCATCACTTAGGGCAATTAAAGAGTTAATGAAATTATTACGCTGTTGGATTCTTTCAAGTTATTGCATGTTAAGACTTGCTTCTTTCTGAACATGCTTAGCTGGAAATGATTTCAGTACTACTGAAAACATGTTGAAATTATTTAATAAAGCCAAATCTAAACAGGAAAAAAAAAAACACCCTACACAAAAACGCAAAACAAAAATGCTTTTATCATGCAACTGGTAATTTTTAAATTTTTTCCCAACCATATATTTTTTACTTCAATTACACATGAAGTTTTACATTTGCAGCAAATTAATATTAAAAACCCCTTTGTTTCACTATTAAAACACAGAACTGACATTTTTAGCAAAATACATAAATTTCTGAAACCTCTAATGCATACATCCTGTTATTTTTGTAACACTTGTGTACATTTGAGAGTACTGGGAAATTTGGTGACTCAGCCTGAAGTTTAAAATGTTCACATTTATCAAGTTTAAACCAGCAAATGAATAAGGAAATTGGCACTGTCTTGCTGTAGACAATGCATGTAAAATTAACTTGCAAAGCATTTCTCTTAACCCAGAAAATAGTATTATTATGTGTAAGTTTACTAGGTTAAACATACATGTCTGTCCTGCACTTAAAGAAGCTCCAAATACATAAAATGTAAACAGAAGGCCAAATACTGTCTCTTTTTTTTCCCATCTGGCCTGCAAAATCTATGATACTGTATTATTATACAAAAAGGTCTAAGTTTGTCACATCAAGCCCTTGACAGAAGCCAATAAAGGCATGGATAAAGGTTTTCCCTATGCAATTATAAGCCCTTTTGACTATATACTAGACAATTCAGTTTTAAAATTTTATCACTGCTGCTTGTTTTCTCCTATGAGACACATTTAATCCAGTGTATCATGGGCCAAAGATAAAGCAGAGCAATTAAACAAACAAAGATACTGTCTTCACTTGCTAGAAGTGAGTGAATTTCTCTCTAGGAACCGACTTCTGGAAATGCAAGAGTTTGCAAGGAGAAGGATCATTTCACCATTATGTTAGTTGAATGCTGTCCTGGACATACCAACTCTACCTATGACTCTACCATAAAAAGCTATCACATGTCATCAGACAATTAATGCAGCCAAACTTTTCACAGGTCCTAGTCCTGTTTCTCATTTTCAGAACAGCCACTTGAGACATAAGGATCTGATTTGCAAAATTGTTAGTGTGTACCAATCCAAACTACATCAATTGGAAAAAAAATGGCATGAAAACATACAAAGTTCAGCTATCTTGGGGCTGGGGGTGACAGGGGAGAGAAATCAAATCCGAGTCCCAGTTTTCATCAGAAGAGGTGTACGTTTGAGGCTTTATATCTGTGTGTCAATTGCCCACTGACAAAACAAGAAGGGTAACAGCAGCTCAGCTTAGCTGAGCTTAACCGCCAAAATGAGTTTAGTATTTGAAATACTCCAACACTGTTCTGAAAACCACTATAAAAGGTTCAAGAATAAATTTATATTTCTTCATTCACAGTAGGATTTGAGATTAGGTACTAAAGATGCACACTGACTGGGAAGAAGCTATTTCTGAAACTTGTCTCACTTGGTTAACATTTCCCATCTTACAGACTGAAGCCAGTTTTCTGAAGGAAAGATGAAAAGAGCAGTAATGAAGTGTAGTGCATTTCCTATCATTTTTATACGCAACCTAGCTGCTATTTCTCATAATGAGATTCTAATGTATGTTTCAGTGTTCTTTCCTCATGGTTGTTATTTGGCTGAATTTAGGAATCCAATTTTCTGCAAACAACACTGTCTTTCTAAAATGTTTTGTATGTTTTAACAGAGAAGTTAACATGAAGGCAAAAATAAAGGTATTGTTGCAATCTCATTCTTTCACATTCTGATAGCTCACTGAGTTTTACATACTGCTCTTGAAGAATATGCATTCTAATCATCTATCACAATAAAAATAATCTAAAGGGGAAAAAAATCCTTTACAACTTACCAAAAGATTAGTCCCTATTCTCTAAAACATTACATGATGGCTTAAAGATTCAGGTTGTCAATATAACCATTAACGTGCAAGTCATGTAATTAGTTACGTTCATGCTAACTACAACACAGACATTTTCAGATCAGACATAGTGCTTACTATATCCAGGCTTGATTTTCACAAGCAATAAGCATCCTGTTTTTCAACTGAATACAGCGGAAGATTTGAGTATTCGGTTTTCCAGTAGATTTTGAAATTTGGTGTTCAACTTCAGTGTTAGGATACAATCTCAGATCTCACTAATCTCTCAAAGACTGTCAACTCTCTCCTAGAAGTTCAAGCAGGGAAGAGAGGAAATCTCCCCCCACCCCCACCCCCTCTTTATTTTTTTAGACAGGGACACCAAGCTTTATTCCAGCTCAGGACACTCTTGTGATCTGTTTCTCAGAATTTATAAATGAACTATTTATCATTATGAAAACAAATCCAATCTGTGGATCTATTCATAAATACAAACCTAGTATACTCCCACAGATCACTGATGCTCCCTCCTTTCCCCCCTTAACTTCAGCCAGTCTTTCAGAATAATTTTTACTCAGTTCAACGGGGTCTAGAGCTTAACATGAGGTTATCTGTGTAATGACTGTTAAATTATACTTTTCTTTCCTATGAACCTGATCTTTTATTGCTGCCATCTCCACGCGGAAAATGTCTAGACAGCCCCCTTTCAAGATCTGCATTTAACACAGACCACAGCTAATACAACTGAAACTGTTATAACACAGCTAAACAGAAAAGCTGAAGTTAGCCCAGTTCCTTAAATTGTCTGCATTTTTCTCTTAATTCTAGTACACGTAGGTCTATATAGCTACATGTGAGGGGAAAGGAGGAAAGACTGAGACCAAGCACTTATTACCAAGCTTAAATATACTTTCTAACTGGAAAAGAAACCAGAAAAACACATTAGTATCCCTTCCATACAGCAATGTAATTACTGTCATTTCTTTAAAACATTAATGAGCAACAGTAATAAGAAGCTTGGAACCCAGAGGAAATATGCAACAGCCAATGAACTCATGATCTGTGAAGCTGTAAACTCACTTCTCAAATGATTTTCAAAATATTAAGAACAGGATATGTTTTTTGTGTGTTTTTATTTGGTGAAAAGAATTTAATTTGCATCTGCCTTTGTTTTGGTTTTGTCGTGTGTGTATTTGTTTTTTACGCAGCCTCACTCTCAGAAATTAATACACATACAATTAAATCACATACAAGGAAGAAGTGATGTTCATTGTTCTATGCTTTTACTGCTTTGTTCGTGACATTCAAACTAGAGAGCAGAAAATCTGTGTAGTGTTTCCTCAGAAGGTTGTTTAAAAATGGCATTATAAATGTTAAGATTAAGTAGTACAATTATCTCCTGGGTTTTTTTTTGTTAATAATTGAATTTAATTTATAATTTGGGTCACTGTACATATTACAACATTTATTAATAGTAATTTTTCAGCTTTAATGTCAAGTTATGATTTTTCAGGTAAAGGATCTAGCCTTATAAAATAAAGTGATTTAGGATTTTTTTTTTAATTTTTATTTTTTACATTTGCAGGCTCTAGACACATAAAACATCTTACACATTTTCATTTATCTGCTTTCTTTCCAAAAGACCTGATGTTTACATATGAATAGCAATATCCTTATAGTTATACATACCGTCCCTGGCATACCTCATGAGGCATGTGTACACTGAAATTGTCTTACCTAATATTTAAAAAACATATTCCACATATTTCTGCCTTCAAATAGTTACATAATTTCACTAAGTTTGGCCATACATGTATGTGGAGCAGAGTATCTTGAAGTGTACTTTACTAAGCTCTAAAAATCTTACTAATAATCCAAATAGAAATGTTTTAATATTTGCAAATGCTTCTACCAGTCATACGCCCTGCCTGTACTCTTGAAAAAGGCAGGTTAAGTTGTTAAGAAGTTCCCTAATATGATTAAACTGCTCATACGAAGCAATCTTGGCTTCATCTGAAACAGATATAAATCTAGCTTTGATCAAAAGACCTAGAATTATTCTGTTACATTTTAATTAAAATTTTACATAGGTAAGTATAATAATGTTAATTTTACATTTAGATATGTAAATCTACAGTTTGCATTGGTTAGATAAAAAGCTGGGCTAAGTTTTAAGTAATGTTTTAGAAAGACTACTTAATGCAGTAGTTTAATATTGTAAAAAATTATTTCTAACCTAACCATGTACATCCATGGCATGTAGGTAATGTTTTGGAAAAAATACAACTATTTAGACATTGTACCTATTTTTTGGAGCTGCTAGGAAACATTTTAGTCACTACCATTACATAAACAAAAATCAGTGAACACTTAAATGTCAGTCTTTTCTCAGTATTGGCTGTTACTAACCAATTTTATCACCAGAAATTCTACTAACTCCACCTGAAACACATTATCATCATAAACTGAATTTGTGTGAGGTTTTTACAGAACAGTCATGATTTATGGTGAGTCTATTGCTCAGGATAGCACAGATCGCTTTCTGAAAAAAAAATACAGCAGAAGGAAAACTTAAATCCAAGGATAAATGCATACATAAATTGTGACTTAGAACTGAAGTACTGTAACACTTCTATTACAGTACCTTAAGACAACATTATCATAATTAGCAGTCTTTTCCTCAGTGCTCTCTGGTCTAAAGCTCACATGCAGCTAAGGGGTAAAAGTTGTAAACATGACGAGCACAGAAGTCTACAAATGTTTTGTAAGTACTTCAGTAAATCAAGCTAGATTTCAACTCAAGGACCACAGTGTCAGCCCTCCTACAAAACCCATGTAACGTTACCTTAAAAATGTCATTAACCACTCCAAGTTTTTGCAGGTTTTGTCCTATAACAGACTATCTGGGATCCTACACAACACTGTGAATCACTGTGTAAGCTACACATAATAAAAACACTAAAACATTCTCTACCAACAAAAGGCAAAATGCACTTTTTAAAACGCTATCAGATTATTTTGAACTAGAAGAAGGAAATTAATTTTTTATTATGATTTCCAAGGTCTCTATCAGAAACTGAAGGACTTATTTTACAGACATTCAGATTTCAAGTGCTTAAAACAAAATTAAAATAATTTACCTGAAATTCCGGTAGGGTAGACTTTGTGACACCTTTCCTCTTCTTTGTGATTGGTTTTTTAGATACAGATTTTTTTCCTTGTAAAATTAAAAGATAAAAGCTTCATAATGTTGTTTGTTGTACTTCATTAATAAAACCAAATTTCATACAGACTTACAAGTTAAACTATAGCTAACAGACGGTTGACAGTAAGTAAACATGATGAATCAGAATTAGACTCAGCAAAAGCAAATATCAAACTACAAGTATCTGTGTGGGACAAGACAGTCTTTTGGAAGGAGTGGGGGGAAGAAAAATAAAAGGAAAACAAATAACAAACCCACTACAATGCCCAATACGTATCCCCTAAAAGTTTAAGTCATAGAAGAAACATTCTCACCACTGTTGTGAAAGGAGTGAAATCTACCACCTATGCCATGAACTTACCCACCATGTTTAGTTCACTGTAAAGTGAATCAGACATTATGGTCTGGGACCTTTACAGCAAAAAATATCCTCAAAATACATGCAATGTCCAGAAATCCTCAAGTGTACATACTGGAGTTACCAACAAAATCAGATTACTGATTTGTTTTTTTCTGGCTGTGCAAAACCTAACATTTTAGGAGAAAGCAAACACTTTTCTGTAATGCCCTTCACACCCAACTGTGCTATATAAGAACATGGATGTAACTAAAAACCTCCTTAAAGTTAAGGCAAATGGTTTACTAGCTATAGTATCAGGGTTCATAACTCACATTTCTCAAATCAAGTAGGTATGTTGCGAAGCCATGTATGCAAGATAGTGGAATTTCTTAAATGCTTACTTCTACATTCACATGGTAAACTGAAAAAAGATCACTTTTGATCTGTTCATTCAGAACAAAACCATCACTTTAAGATTATCAGTGTGCTCACATTCTGCAGTTCTAAACAAGAATTTAAAACCTTAAAAAATTAAAAACAGACAAACAAAAAATATAAAGTATGTGGAGTTAATTGTCAAACAGAATCATTACAGGCATTTGGTAATAATACAAGTGCAGGTAGATTTAATACTTATATTAATGAAAATACTGGCAGGAATTGCATTTAATTTTTTCCTAATAGATGTTTGCTTGTTTGTACAAATGCATATGTACATATACATACACCTATAAATTGATGTCTAGCCATTTATATTTTCAGTTTATTACACTGAGTTTCCTGAACATCTTACCTGAATGTGAAGTAAAGAGCACTTAAGACACAGGTCACAGGACTCAAAGAATAGAGATTTGAAATTCTACATAAAATTAAACCATCTAAAAATCACTAAATCAAACTTCATTTGAAACTCCACATACTGAACTTACAACAAAAACTTATAACAAAATTTAAAATATCAAAAATAAATATTCACGGATTTCCCACTACAGAACAAGCGACAAAACAGAGAAGCATGTTTATTAAAACAATGACCCAAACATTCTGACAATGGACAAAAAAGGCTGATATTTTTATAACATTTTATGAATCCAGCTGCACTGAAAACATAATTGTGGGAATTAAGAACAGTGCTGTCCATTAAATGAACTAAAGCAGACATTTAATACAAGCTTTCTTGACAAACTGACTAAAATAGAATTCTGGTCACATGGCAGTTCCTTGCTACAGCCCTGTAAAAGAATGTTAGCTGGTCAGAACATTAAGGGATAAAAACATGGTGCAGCAAGTCTGTCTTGCTTCCTTACAAAAGAAAGATTTTAATATGGTTTAAATGAAAATTTTCATTTTATTTGGATATTTTCAACATACTTTCCAGAAAACATTTACTGGAATATTTTCAGCATCAGGTGCTGAATGATGCAATGCACTTCAAAAAATAACAGAGTTAACAGAAACATACTCCCTTTCCCCCAGTATTTCCTGCTGAAAAAGCAGTGAAAATTGTTAGGAAGAATTGCAACTAATTACAAAAAAGAAAGTAAATATTTCTTCCTTTGCAGCAGCATCTGAAAAGCATGCAGTTGGGAAGATACAGGGTAACAGACAGAACAAGAATTAAAAAAATATCTAGAACCACAGAGAAGATAAGCCTTACCTTCTGCGTAAACTGAATCAAGGAAAAAATGTCTTTGAGAATAGTGTGTGACATACGGGTTATCATAAAACTCGCCTACTATAATACATATACCATAAGCCATGACTCCCAGGCTGACATCTGCCACTGCACTAACAATCTATCGGTACAGTGCAGCAACAATCTCTTTCCCATTTCACGACTATATACATCAGATGTTCTACAACACAGGCACGTATCTCATACCAAAAAATACAAAAACACTAGAGATATTTGTATAATGTGAGAGTATTAATAGATATATATAGCAAACTAACTTTGGCAAACTCATCTTCTACCTTAATAACCTCCTTATAAAATACCAAATTGAAGTTCAAAAAAAGTTACAGAATTATTACTGATAATCTTTCTCTTTTAAAAAAAGTTACCTCTGGTTTTCCAAAAATACTATTTCTCATTTGCCAGGTTTTAAATAAAAAATTTTCTTTAATAGCTTTTCAAGGGAAAAACCCTAAAGATTATAACAGAAAACTTCTATTTAGTATTCTTGAGACAACGCAGCTGCACCTGTGTCCAGCTTCCAATTTGCCTACCTTTAAGTGGAAAAATCTTCGGATATAACTAACCGTGGATCATATTGCCACAATAAAAATCTATCTAGATCTGTTAGTTTAGATTCTCAGATCACAAGATGACATGTTCAGCAAAGCCAACAGTAATGGTAAAGGACGTCAGTCTGTATCAGCTACCTGCTGTTGGTCCTGTCACATGTAGTATTACTACACGAACACTTCAGCTTTGCCACCACAGAACAGTCACTTAGCCTCAGCTGCCAGACTGAGGTGGAATAAATTCTGTATGAAGGTAAAAATCACTAAGGGGTTCAACAGGCATCTACTGTGAGTGGCAACTTGCCAAATCACTCCACTGAGGTCTGCTAGAGCTGCTTTGCCTGTGAACCTAGGTAAAGTATTTTAAATGGCTTAAATTACTTACTTTAACAGACGAGGAAAGGTTAACGGTTGGACTAGATGATCTTAAAGGTCTTTTCCAACCAAAATGATTCAATGATTCTATGTTTCTGAGAGCAGCTAAACACATTTTGAACCACAGTATATTGTACTTTTCAGTGCATACTCAATGTACAATTATGCTTAATTGCTGACTGAATGCAATCAGAGTTAGAAAAACACACCCTAAAAAATAATGAAGAAAAAGAAATATTTCTAATAAGGAAGCTGATATGCATTATCTCTTCGGGTCACCTATTCCAATTTAACACACCCTGCTTGCTTCCCACTGCTCTGTCTCCAGCTTTTATTAGCCATACTTCATAAAATACTTAACAAGAGTTCTACACATAGACAAAATCATAATGTAATTCCAGTATAAGAATACTCAGAGGGGAAAGGAAGAACAGAGGATTGATAAATAGATGTCTATCTTTAGAGGCCTTCAAGACATAGCTAGATAATGTCACAGTTGACTTGATCTGGTATTTCCGAAAGTCCTGCTTCAAACAGGGAATCACAGAGAATGATCTCCAGATGTTCTTTCAAACAGCTTTTCTATGGTTCTGTGATCCGCTAAAAGACTACCCTGCAGATCACACACATACTAGTAAGAAATACCGAGGAATCCATAACTCAGGACTTCACTACAGAGAAGGAAGATAAGTCAGATAATGCTTCTGTCCAATCTACGTCTTCACACTTCTCCCTAACCATGTAAGAATGAAATGAGAAAAACACTGTCCATCAAAACAAATTAAGAGTTTCCCAAACTAAAACAAGAAGTCCAAAGAATATAATGATCTTGAAAAAGCTGAAGAGGTCTTCTTCAAGAGCTGCAACTACACAGAAGTTGTCAAGCGTATCATCTTGAAGCACTAACAATGTCATCCTTATACAGCAACAGCTACAAACCTAAATTATTTTTGCAAAGTAAAGAAATACTTGTTTTGACAAGTATTTAACAAATGTTTTATAAACACTGATAAGTAAATATAGATTTACTCTTATTCCTGTTTCCACTATAGGATGATACTTGTAATAAAGATTTTAAGTTTCACTTATTTTTGATACAAGGTTACATTTCAAATATAGTCAACACTTCTTTGGGGGGGAAAAAAAAAAAAAGCTTTCTTCCCCCTTGCCAGAACCATAAAATATCATTACTGAATTAAAAAAAAAAGTTTGTATTCAAATATATGCATATCAGAAGCATATATATATGCTGCAAGTGGAACTGTTCTAAAGCTAGGAAATGTCAGCCTGTGTAACCTTACATTCACTCACTAACACGACATTACTGTGCCACAATTACTAATTATGTCTCCACACTGCCTCTTCCAACAGGCTTCACATCTCACGTGTGTTTCAGTTCAGAGGGGAAGAGACTAAAAGACATCTTACCCTGGACAGAGGGTATAACTTTCAACAAATACAGTCCTCTTCATTCTCTACCAGAGAATAAAGGGAAAATACACAATGACTTCATTCTTCAATCAAACTACAACAAATCTTATCCTAAATTAAACTATAATTCAGTTATCAGTGAATATAAAGCAAAACTCTTCCTGTATTCGAGGTAATATTTCTCTCCAATAACATTCTACCAACTTGTAGCTAGAGCTGGTAGCATAGAAGCCTGAAAGCTCAATTTGCACATTTCCTGACTTTACCTCCTGAAACAAACCACTTGGCTATTAAATTGAAACAAGAACACTGTCAAAACACAGTAAAGGACAGTGCAGTCATGTAACATTTTAGCTATCATGCCATTGTTTTTTCTGAATGAAAACAAACTTCATCTTGTGGCAGCAATTATGTAAAATATGGGTTTTCCACAGGAAACTGAGTTGAACAAGGCCTTCATCTGCCAAAAAAGCTGGAAACTGTATTAAGCAGGGGAAAAGCAACATTAACTCAGATACTGCCCTGTCCACCCTGACAGTGTTGGTTCTTGATTGATGAGCATGGAAACCTGTTTAGTGAATACTGGTAAAAGCCAGTAACAGAGGTTAATCAAAGCATGAAAGTGAATGTGAAACAAATGCTATTCTGTGAAAAGGTGATTTCAAAGTAGGCGAACATTTTACCGAAAAGTAGTGAAATATAGGTACTGGTTGAGATGGTGTATTCCCAGTTTCACGTGTGACTCAGTCTCAGAGTAAAGACTTTATATAACAAACCAAAACTAAACCAAAATTAATGACTAAAATAATTCAAAGGTGAAGAATTTTTACCTTACTGCTTTTTAATTTTAATGCTAAATTAATGAAGACCACAATAGGTGGATGGGAAGAAATATGACTTAGTAGTTAATACTGTTTTGAGTTATCACCTGTTCTAATCTCAATTCCAAGAGATCGGATTATTTTGTATTTTTGACTGATGGCTAAGAGCCGGTTTTTAATTGATTTTCCTTTCACATAATTGTCATCAAGTAATTTGTTAGACAAACGTGTTGCTGAAAGTAAAAAAACAAGCCCAGATCTACAGATCTTTCGTATTTATTCCTTTTAAATAACACCACTGCTGGAAAACCTCTGTTCTAAAATTCACTGGAAATCAACATTTTATTAACCAAGAGTCTCTTAGCCAGATTTGAGAAAATTCTTAGATATTACTTAAGTTCAGTATGTCCAGAAGATGTCTACCTGCCATAGCTTTCTTCTTTCAAGTCAAAATAAATTCCACAGATGCTATAATCGAATAGATGAGCAGACAATTAGCAATGTAACATAGAAACTAGGGCCTGGACACTAGTTATGAACATCCAAATACCTACTAGGGAGTTTAGATGCAACTAAAACAGAAGCCATCTCAAGTTGGTCTTCTTATCTGAGGGTGAAAAAGGGAGAAAAAATAAATAAATGATACTTTACATCTCTTCTAGTCCTATTTTAGTGTAGACAAATAAAAGAGTAAGCCACAGAAATGCTCTTGACATCTGTAAATTACCTCAACAAGGACAACACAACCCATGTGTAAGTTATCATAAGAGAAATCATCTTGACTTGAAAACAGGAACACTTTTACAGATCTAGTAAAATTTCCTGTTATAAACTATGATATTTGAGTCCTCATGGCTCCTGTTAGAAGAACAAAAGTAATGTCAACCCATGCTTCAAATTATAAGGTGACAATATAAAGAATTTTTTATTAAAAATTATTTTTATAGGAATTTTTAATAAAAATCTATTTATACCACATATACAACAGAGCCTCCTCCCCCTAGATGTGGAAACAGATGTTTTTGACATCAAACACTAACTCAGTAGTACTTGCCATGGTAAAATAAAGTTGTTAGCCCCTCCAACTGCAAGAAGTCTTGTTTTCTCATTACATTTTAGCAGCAACTCCACTGTTCTCAAACTGACAAACTGGCTTGAATGTTCCTGTTCACAAATTTGCAAGACACATCTAATGTCTTTCAAAGATTTGGTAGCTACCAAGCACATCCTTTTTTTTTTTTTTTTCACTTTTTCCTCCTAATCTTCTATCTTACTCCCAACAGCTCCTGTTTTAGAAAATATAACTTGTAATCATCTGGAAAATGAAGCATTACTATAGACTTTTGAAGTTTCCACAGTGACAGAAGCACATGATTTTTTTATAGTCAAACCAGCAAAGCAGGTCTGAACACGTGCACTAATAATGCCAATTCATGGAACAATTTAAGTAAACCCAGTAAACCTTCAGAGGTACATGTTTCTGAAGATATTGACACTGTAGCTTAAAGCATTGAGTACATTGTTACAACTTGGCAGAATACTTCATTTAATGTTTTCAACACAGTTAACAGATTGCTCCAGATGTAGAGGCTAGATCACTACAACCAAGTTGTTACAACTCTGAAAACAAAAATGACCACGAAACTCCCAAGGACAGTACACCAGACACTACAGAACTGCTGCTAGGCTGTTAGATTAATTTCTTCACATTCAAGCAATGCTTGATTTCATACACAAAATCTAATGGTACTTTATGAAATAAAATACACTGTGAAAGAGACTTCAAGCAGGTGGACTGCTACAAATCTTTCAGAGCACAAGCATAGGGTACATGAATGCTCTTCAACTATGGCAACACCCCATGACACTGCTATGTTCTCCAGTAAGGTTTGCTCACAATAGTTACCGGAATTTTTCAGCTCAAAAAACCCCACACAACCAGTTTACATTCATGAGAAGTAACCCGAGTGTGCCACTGCTACAGCAAGTCAGGAATGTGCAAATCATCTCAACAGAAACACGAACTGTGACTTAAACTTACATTTAGCTGCCTTAGAGAACCAATAGGGGGAAAAAAACCACCTTGTTAAAAAATAAGGAAAGGTACACACTTTTACTTTCCTGATACTCCCTTCTACCTCCTGTACTTTTTAAGAACATTGTAAAGAGTGCTTATCGCCATGGTCAGATTTAAACCAAGTATTTTTGTGAATTCAGAATAAGTTTGAGCAAATCTTAACCCTACAATGTAGAACAGAAGGAAATCTTTAAAAGAAGATAAAATTTCAAATGAGCTTTGAGAAATACTACTTAACCTTAATCATTATGAAACATTATAAAACAATAAGGCACTAGCGTGCACTCAATCCTATCCATTTCAGCCTAACAGTTACAGGACTAATGGACACTTAGCAAGCATAGGAAGAAAAGCTTTTTCTCCTAGTGCTGTAATGTTTCAGGAAAATTTTCTCCAGTGAGGTCAATATTTGCAATGAAGAAGTATTCAGAATAAGAAGGGGAATGTCTCAACATAGTAAGAGATAAAGGACAAGAGAGTACCAGAAGAAATAGGACCCTTCATATCATGCTCAGGGCAATGCCTGTCACCTGCAGATGAAAAACATTTTATTTCCTCCACCTGAATGGAAACAAGCATGCCATCTGAGCATAACTGAAGACTCTCAGATCCAGTAGATCAAGTAGTTATACACATGGGAAAAGTAAAAGTGGAGAAGAGGAATTTCCATCATTTCTCATTGAATAGACACATATGAGGTCTCTGTGTAAACAGAATATGTAAGAGTAAATTTTGTTGCTTTTTTTTTGGATTTCCACCTGCAGTGATGCACCTCCTTCCCGTCTGAAACTGACAACAAAAGGGAGTAATACTATACCTGCAGCATTCTCTGATGAAAATATGTACCTTTGAAAGCTAAGTTCAGATTATTAATGGTATATGGTACTGGTCTACCATTACAGATGCATATTTTTAACAAAACCATACAGCATTTTCTATATTAAATTACCTCTGACAATGTTAAGCTCCTTATGACAAAATATCAAATTGGAAAAAGCAGAAGTATACGGCATTCTACTACTAAATTTACTATGCAGTTTAGCCTGGAAAAAAGAATGTTTTGACATAAGACCACCTGGACACATTCCTGTGCAACCTGTTCTAGTGCATCTGCTTTAGCAGGGGGGTGGACTATCATAGATGATCTCCAGAGGTCACTTCCATCCTTCACCATTCTGTGTGATTCTATGATAAAATGACTTCAAGCTACAAAGCTACACTCTCAGATGCTAACCAGTCAGTCTGATTCATCCTCCTAAATACTTTTTGTAACCAACACACTCTCTTGTAATGAATTGTGTTCTCTATAGATATATTCTGCAAATGAATCATGGATTAATCAGTTGCTGAGCCTGCTTTATATGCTCATGTTACTGAATGAGAATCTTTCGCACTAAATTAACATCAGACAATAAAGCTGTCCTGTTTCACAAAATGAAACGCAGACTAACCAGGTTAAAGAAAAAAAAAAAAAGTATTCTCCTAATTTTCACTACAGGTAAAAATGCCAGCTTACCAGACTTGTGCTTCTTGTGTTTTGCTTTCTTTTTAATTATAAACAACTTGTTCTGGATCTCAGATTTGTAAGATTTGAATGGATGAAGATGAACCTCACGCTTTCTTTGCAAGTCATCAAGTTTTCTCTGAAGATTTTCATTCAGAATATCTTTCAACTTCTTTTTTTTCTTTTTCTTCTTTTTTGCCCGTAACTTATTTAGTTTCTTATTATTTTGCATTAAGTTCTCTAGCCCTGTTTCTTTAGCAGATTCGTGGTAATTTATCTCTTGGTTGGCATTACAAGTGCCATTGACATGCATTTGGCAAGCTTTCAGCATGTTCTCCTTGAATGGACTGATTTCAGTTTTTACTCTGGCCATTTCAGCATCATCTTGTCCATTCTCCACAGCCTTTATGTCTCCTGAACCAAGGTGACTACCCATATCAACAATCTCTCCAGAACTAATCAAATTCCTCAAGTTCTCTTTATAGCAACCAGTTTTGTTGATGTCGTAGGCTGCTGAAGTCTTGATTTCACAGTTAATCTCATCTGCAGTTACTCTAAAGGTATCTAAATGTGGGTTTTTTTCTGGACAGATAACAATGGAGTCCATACTTCTCTCTACTTCTGTCTTGGAATGATGTTCTTCTCTGCCACCAGAACTGATCTCCCCATTGCTTTTGCTTACATATCCATGTTTTACTTTCTCCAATTTAATACGTGACACTTTTTTAACTTTGATGGTAGGGGATGGGAATTCAGGAGCCTGGAAAGGTTTTTGTTTGTAAATCCGAACATCCGCACCACAGAACTGAGGAAAATGAACATAGGCATTCTCCAAGTAGTCATAACCAAGAATTACTTCTCTACATTCATGGATAGGCTGACCTAGCACAGCATCCTGAACATCCTTTTGTGTTTCATACACAAAATCACAGAGACCTTTCAGCAGCCACACTTTTTGGTAGAACGGTAGCTCATGAAACGGTTTTTTCTCTAAAGGACTAACTTCTCCAAGGACTTTGAAAAACTGAGGACACAATCCAAGTTTTTCTGCAGAACTGTTAGGATTGTCAGTCTGCCCTACAACAGTATACCAGTGTTGTACTTTCCGTCTGAGAGCTGCTTCCCAAGTCCTGTAAGAAAGTGTAGGCCTGCGATGTAACGTAGATCTGCGATGAGGAGGACTTAACAAAGAAGTCATTATTTTGGATAAAAAAGCATTACACTGAGGCATCAGAAGGCAACGTTCCAATTCATAGAATACTATTTCAGGTAAATTTAAAATCTGTTGTGCTAAACAAAGAAAATGACCAATAGCTGGAATCTCCCACATTGTCTCCATCCTTGTAGGTGCTGCTTGAGCTAAAAGCGACTTTTCCCATTCTTCTATTTCTTTTTGACTAGCTTCTTCTGCTTCTTTTCTTTCTTGCTCTCTCAGCCTATTAAAAGAAAGTTCATGACAATTCAGATACCAGGTGAACAAAAATAAACTGGGGAGAAGAAAATCAGAACTACAGTATGACAAACATACTCATCTTGAGGTAACAAAGAATACAGTTCACTAAGTTTTAACTCAGTTTGTCTTACTTCGGATTATGCAACCCATCATTCCAACAAAATGGGAAATGATAGTCTCTTATTTCTACCACTATTAATAAAAGGGGAAAAGGTAAGAAAAAGAACTGGCATATATCAATAGCTCGGGTGGTTTAGATTTTGTATTCAAATGTATTTCCTTCCCCAATCCTTTTTGGCAGGATTAAGTATTTTCACCAAACTATCTATATAAAAATATCTGAAAACAAATTCCAGATAAGTCGTGTTTTCAGATGGTTGCCCTGTAGCTTCTGTCACCTACCTTTTAACTCCCTTCCTCAGTACTCATGTATACATGCCTAACTGTTAAGCGTTTCACTCACATACAAAAGCCATTTTCCCTCACACTCACAGATGTGTTACTAGTTGATTAGCAATAGTGGTCAAAAAAAGGAAATTAATATCAGGATGCATGGAGAAATGTGACAGAAAATAACACCAGAAATAAAATGTCATTACATTAAAAAATTATTTGCCCTCACCTGAAAAACTATATTCAGTTCTGGTTGCCCTATCTAAAAAAGAGATACTGCAGAAATAGAGGGTAGTCAGAGAAAAATATTATCAGCAATCAAAGGCCAGTAAAAACTTCCAAAAAATCTGGGAGGCTACACAAAACACTACCAAGAGGAAACCTGACAGCAATATACAAAACTAATATGGTAGACTTAGAACTTCTATTCACTTTCATTTGTAAATTCATAATTAAATTTAAAGGGAACAAGTTTAAGAAGAAATGCTTCTGCTTCTGATAACCAACTGACAGTAGCTTACCATCTAACTTAATAGAACACAGGATATGTTAATTTAGTTCCAAAGTGAAAAATATTACAACTGCATGTATCACAAGAATATCAATGGTTAGCAGAAACAGGAGGGATTTTTCTTCAATGTTGCAACGGTAAACTAACATATTTGCCCCAAGGCATGATCAGATTCTGAAAGACAGGATTAGGATACAGCTGTACTTACAGGAAAGTTTTTCTAGAGCTCATGCAAAGCTTCTCATGTATTTTTCTCTGAAGCTTCTATCACTGACCACTGCTAGAAAAAGTCACCTGCATACATCACTAATGTGACCTGCTGCTGGAATTTACATGTCCTTATTTCCAGATTGCTAACCTCCAACTGTGTTTATTCATAAATAAGTAGCAAGCAAATGCTAGGCATCCATTCAAAGCATTAGTGCTTTCCAAATTGAGCCAAAAAGTAACGGTATATTAAAATCTTTCTTTTGACGATGTGAAGCTAATAGTTGCTTCTAGCATGAAGAATGTGTATTTTAAACATTAAGTACTGATTAGCTATCTCAATAATGTAAAAATGTGACAAACATAACTTAGCCCACATTTTAGTGTCAATGCAGGAGAAATAGGCCATGACCACAAACTTAAAATTCACATTCTCTGTGTATGTAAAATGACATATAATACAGTAAGATTACACTGAACGTTTTATCTGATACAACTAAATTAAATTTGAAGTGACTCGTTACCATAATTTGAACAGAAATTTTTAACACCACATATAAACATCCTTGTTATTTATGTACCTATCAAATGCAGAAAGACAGATTCATGTGAAACACAAAATTAAAATGTAAATACAAACAGGACAGTAAATTCTCTACTTTACTCTCCCAATGCAGCATTAATTTAACCATATCATGGATGGGATCTAAAGACAAAGTGCCACTTTGCAGCACTAATTTAAACATATAACAAATGTTGTCTAACAACAAAATCTCATTTGCCATTCTAGGCAAAGAAACTAGTAAATTCAACAGTACTACTTGAACAGGTAAAGTGCACATTTTTTTTAAATTCTGTTTTCTATTTATTTCCATGTGTTAATATTGCATTAATATAATAAATAAAAATAACTTAAAAAACCCAAAACAGAAACAACAACAACAAACCAACCAACCAACCAATCAAACAACAACACCAAAGCAAAACAAAACTTACAAGTGGGGCAGAGGAAGAAACCATACTAAGCAAAAAGTGTTTTCAAAAATAAATTTCAAAGCACTCCTGAATCCCAGTCCTTCCTCCCTACTAACTGTAAAACATACTTCCAAATAACCTGCTGCCTCCAGATAAGTGAGAACTCTATTAAAATAGTATGGGAATAAGCTTAAATATTAATAGACAGTGAGACAGAACATTTGTAGAAACAATCATACTTCAGTACTGTTCAATAAAAATACAGGGTATAGATATCCTAAAATATCGTCTCTGCAAGCAGTTTCAACTTATCAATTAATAATTTAAATTAAAGTAGAATTCTCAAAATAAATACAAGACAGATTCACCTCTGTCTTATACTTCAGAAAATAGCAACCATTAAGCTATTTAAAAGATATTTTTAAAAATAAAAACATATGTTGTTTCACCTGCAAAAGAGTTCAACTTTTTTTTTAAAGCTACTATTTTATCACAATATCTGTAGTCAATCTATTCTCAGTAGACACCTATTATCAGTAGACATTCAGGAAAAAAATTTAAATAACAGCACACTTTCACATATTCATTACTGGGGTCCTCCTGCTAGGTGCCCATCTTTTGGAGGGCCTAGCTTTTTCCTGGAGTGATTTTTGAGAGGGAGGAAGGGGATGAGGAGGGGAAAGGAGGTAGGGCAAGGGAGTTGGGGTGAAGACTGAGAAAAACACATTTTTTCATACTTCTATTTACACTTATCAGGAATTTGTTTTCAGACATGTATTGTGTTTACAATAACAACACAAAACTACTGTAAGGTCAAGATGACATTTCCAGACTAAAAAAGGACAAACACACGCCTAGAACACATCTGCAGCAGATGTTCTGCAGCTTGAGTAGATAAAACCATAACCTTAAAACTCAGTGGACGTGCTCCCCAAGGAGAGATACCACCTAAAACAGAGTCCACACATCACTCCCCAGTTTTCTTATAATTTTCTCCCTTAAGACAATAGACATATTTCACCAACTAATTCCTTCACACTTGCAGCAAGAGATTTCACTTGGAAGGGAGAGGATGCAAAACTAGATAGTACTTTTTTCCTCCCAATGACTACTTCTAACTCAGTTCAGTGCTGAGTAATTTTTCACAGGTAAAAGGTAAGGCATTGGAACTCCAATGACAGGCACAGAGAACTGTTCTAATTCTACAGTGATTCGTTTCTATAAACTTACTTTTAAAAAGTAAACTAGAAAGCTATGTACAATATAGCAATATTACACATTATTCTAAATCAAATCCAGATTTAATAGTCAGAAATAATTTAATTTAGAGATGCCCACATGACCTTCATTCTGTATCTGTAATGTCTCACATTATATTGTGACATATTCTATATTTTTCCATTGGACCCAGTTCATTCGTGCTCACAACATTCTCGTAAAAGGCAAAATCGACTGTATAAGCAAACCTCATTCTACAATTTGCTAATTTAAATTACTAACTTGCAACCAGAAACAAATTCTTTAAATATTTTAATGAATATGTCTGAAACTTATCCCAGGAGCATGTTTTCAGAGATGGTGAAAACATAGACCTGCTTAGTATGATTTTCAACAAACCAAAGTCATACAGACACTTAATTGCCATTGAAAACAACCAGTTAATTACCTATCATTCACTGGTGGTTTTAAAAATTTCAGTAGGTATCTATTATGCCTCTACGCTTCAGTATCTAAATGCCTCTAAATCAGCAAAAATTTCCAATTACATAATAATTCCACAAATACTTATTGTTAGCTAATATATAGGTCAGTATTGATTTGTTACTTAATTAGTATGTAACAAAGCAGCTGAGAAGAACCTCATGGAAATGTAACTAATAATCCAAAGATTATATTAAACATTCTGATAATTAGAACAATTGAACAAAAGCAAAGCTTATAAACAATACTGACAAGAAAAGCAAATCTGATGTTGTTATATATGTACTTAGGAGAGAAAAAGTGCTTTTTGCTGCTGTACAGAAAATATTAGTTGCAAAATAGTGAAATCAGCTTTGCAAAGACACCTCATTTTTTACATGTTGAGTCCATCATGATGAATGTATCACTTGGGAGACATTATAGAACACTACATAAAGAAAAAGTGAAATAGATGACTGTACAAGAAACAGATAAACTACAAGAAAGGGAAAATAAGAACTCTCTACAAAGGATACCTATATAATAAAAATAAGGAAAGGAATTGGAGTAGGATTTCCACAAAGTTAACTACAGAAAAGATGACAAAAAACACACTTCAGGACATTCTTCCAAAATATGTGGTTGAAAAGAAGCTGGTAAAATAAATTTCAAGGATTTCTGAAAAACAAACAAACAAACAGTTTTAAATATTTCATTTACTGCAGTTCTTTCTACACATCGTAAGATGGCTGTACCTAATAAGAGTATCTAAATAACTAAAGCACAGGATTAGATATTCACTTGGACTTTAACATGCAAGTTCTTTAGGTATGAGGCCAAGTTTTGCAGAAAGGCACTTCCATTTGCAACCTTACTTATCTGGGGCTGAAAATATGTAACTCTTAGTGAGGCAGATAAACAGCCTAAGCTAAGATAATTACTAGCTAGAACGTACATGCATGCTGTGTGGTCAGCTGGAAGGCCAGAAAGTGAGCGCATTTTTACTTTCCTGATAACTCATTTGCAAGTCAGGTGAACAGTAAGTGTTGCCTATCCAAACACAACGGCTTTCCCAGCATGTAAGCAAGTTATACTGCTACACTACACACAATTTTATGACAAAAAACAGCATCAGAGTAAGGCAAAGTTCAGTACAGTAGAAATTAAAATCCTAAATAGTTTACCCACTTATTTGAGTTGACCATCACAGTCAGCAATAATTATACTCTGACACATGGTAGTCTATATTACAGCAACAGATTTGGACACTAATTTTTCTCCAACTGTGAAGAAAGGCTTAGTGAAACAATCAATAATAACAATAATCATCATCATCATCATCCAACCTGTATCCACTAAAGTAGTGCTTTAGTTCTAAAACTACAGTTCATACCCTGAATTTTACTGGGATACATTAAAATAAACAGGAATTCTGCAGTAAAAGTTTGTGGCCTGAAAAATGTGTGGACAATTGTTCGCAATAACATATTTTTACCTGATATTTCCTTGCAGATTTAGTATAAGCTTTAAACACACATAAGTGCAATTTCAGTTCAGCAGACTTCATGTTTATTACTGCCGTGGTTTAACCCCAGTCTGCAACTAGGGCCACTGTAGCTGTTTGCTCACCCCACCCCCTCCTTGATGATGGGATGAGGAAGAGAATTGAAAGGGAAAAGAGATACTTGCAGGTTGAGATAAAAACAGTTTAATAAGACACCAAAATAATCATAATCATAATAATGATGTATCTAAAATAAGTGATACTCCATGCAATTGCTCACAAACTTTGATCACACTGAACAGCCAGTCCCAGAAAGGAGAGATCCCTCCATCTTGAACAGCAGATCCCAGCGAGAGAGAAAAAGGGCAAAAGGCAGAAAGGCCTAAGGTCAAATGCGTAACAGCCGAATAGCAAAAGGGCAGAACTAACACCAAACTCCAAACAGAACTCAAACACAGAAATAATGACCCAGAAAAGCCACCTCCAGTTATATATGGGTAATGACACTAATAGTAAGGAGTATTTCACTGACCAACCTGAATGTCAATTTAGGTACTCTCCTGCTACCTTCCCTGCCTGCTGCTATTTTGCACGTGCAACTGGGAAGTTGAAAAGTCCTTGGTCTCCTTGGCAACTGCCAAAATATCAATAAGTCAGTCTTTTGATAGCAACTTCAAAACACAGTCCAGCTACTATTAAGAAAAAATTAACTCTACCCCATGGGATAACAGTGTTATCATTTTATTCTCATATTAAATCCAAAACAAAAAAATCATGGTAGCTACTAAGAAGAAAAGCTTCAACTGTGTGAAGAAAATTAACTCAATGTCAGCTAAACCAGCACAATTACACAAAATGAAGCATGAAAGCTAAATTCAGTATTGAACATACACATTTGTAAATGGACCAAGATGGTAGCTCTACAGAATATTGCAAGGGGGTTAACAAAAGGGCAGCACTGTGCACTCCAATTAAACTATCCAAATCTGCAATCTTGCATAAATTTTTTAAAAGTATGTATTCTGGGCCAACCTCAGTGTGTCAGATTTCTAAAAAAACCAAGCTGAATAACTATTTTCTCTTCTTAACAAATAGCAATATATTCAACATAATCTATATTTTAGCAATAATCCAAAGTAAGTTTAGGAAGTCATAATACATTTTTGCATTAAAATAGTGTCGCATCTTAGTGTTGCAACTATGTACATATATATACACATATATGTTTTATACATAAAACACTTCGAAAATTTATATATGCTGCATCACGTGATCTTCACTGGTAACATATTACTAATTTTATAGGTTTTCCTATTTCTGAGTCTTTTTCAAAAAATACCTCTACAATGGTGAGTTGGGAAACAATTGATATAGAGATGCTCTTCTTCAGATATCTTATTTTCTTATTTCCTAACAGATCCACCATGTTTTCAAAGTAACTTGTGCCTCTCTATGCCATCTGTTATATCAATAAAAATGTGTCAGTAGATATTAAATATTTCTTTGACTCTATCATCTCCTACTGACACATTTTTATTGCTTCCTAATAAGTGACAGAGTTGAAAATTTTAGGGCACGAAGAGGTAAGCTAGTCGCAAACTTTTTCTGTTGTTGTAGAACATTCTGTAGAATCAGTCACTGTGGAGTATCCTTTGCACAGGACCTGGGACTTCTGAGTATATCCAGATGAATGGATTTAACTGTTAATTACTACAGTTTTACAGGAAAGATGCTTAAAACAGTTGTATGAAAGCAAAATTTGTATTTGATGAGTTAATATGTTCTACTGAGTCTATGGACAAATTAAAACCCAATCATAACATCCTTTTTTATAACAGCGTTACTAAGTTCAGAGATCTAGAACACAAAGTTGAACACAAATCAAGAAAACCTTTCAAGAGAAAAAATAACCCTAGAGATCTTTGGGTTTTTTTGCAAAGTATGAAGTGGAATAGAAGAAGAAAGATTCACTTTTTTCTAAGGAAAAAGTTCTGGCCAACACTCAAGTCAGTCAAAACTGTACAGCTTCAAATTTGTGGAAAATGAAGATTACCTGCAAAATGACAGTGAACTGGTTATATATCGGAAAAAATCTCCAGAACTGTAAGCTTTGAAAAAAGCTGGAAATATTTTGCTCCCTAAAGCTAATACTGTCTTATCATCACGCTCCGTGTTTAGAAACAGTCTCTCAAGTTACTGTTAAAGTATACAAGCTTAAAAATTTCATTTTCCTCCAAGTGAAACGTATCACAATCAACATTAAACACTGTCTGGAATTATACACCTCTTAAACTTATGAAAACCACAAAATTCCCACAGAGTTAATCACACACATTCTAAACCTGTTACCTAACTGACAAACTGAAATGCCACATCAGTGAGATAACAGGAGTAGCACTGGCAGAAACAATTTGCTTCTGACTATCAGTGAGGGAAGCAGTGAGAAGCTCACTGCCTGTAGTTGAGCATCGTGGCAGATTTTAATCTAATTGCTGGATGGAAATCTGTCCAAGGAGAGGTATGATAAAATGTGACGGAGGTAACAGGAAATTGCTGTGGACACTTTCAGTTATGATTAAGAGTTTCACAATCCTACAATAACGGCAGCCTTTATTCATTTTAAAGCTTATATAACGTTAGTAATTTTTAAAGAAGGTGGTAAATCCAAAACTAACTTCTTGCTTTGTGGATGCACTGCCTTGAACTACCAGGTTCATTCATGAACTTAAGACAAAAAGTACCACAACATTTATTTACCTAAAAAAGCCTTAAAAAGCTAGCCTTTGTGAAGAACTTGGAAGACATGATTATTTAAAATCAAAACAAAACAGTTTTTCCTATTACCTCTTTTCCTCTTTTGCTTTCAGCTGTTCCTCTTGCCTTAGAACCTGAACCATCACAGACTCAAACAGGCCTGTTGACAAGCCTATTAAATTGCGAGGCATGGAACGACGTCTTGTTGAAATGCAAGCTATTCCTTTCTCATCTTCCAGTCCATAGCAGCCTCTAGATGTTACAGCTATTGATGTTTTCTCTCTCAAATGCCTAAAAGAAAAAAACAAGCCAATTCACAATTACAATTTCCCTTAGCAGCACTTTAATGCCTGCACTACCAACCACAGATCAAGCAAATCTACTCACAAAAAAAGGTAATTTTTCTTCACTTGCTATTTTTTCCACTTTCAAAGTTCCTTTACCAAATTTTAAACTTAAAATCAACACACTAACATGACTTACATTTTCACACCTGTTTAAAAAAAAAAAAAGGATATTTATCTCAAGTAACCAAATAATTTTTTAGATTGAATTCCCTTTATTAATCCATAAATATTTGGAAAGAAAATACTTCCACAAGACTTGAGATAAGAAACTATTACTTTTAGATGAAACTTCAAATGCTGAGAAAACATTGTGGACTTGCTGATTTGTGTTAGGGATGCCTGTGTTAAACAGCAGTTTAATTCTGTTAAAAGTAACATTTTTTTTTTAAAACCCAACCAACCAAATATTAAAAGCAAACCCCTACAAATTTGGTTGTAAACTTACATTTCAGCTTCTACTGTTTCAAAGCATGCTAGCAAAACTTGTATGAGAAGCAACACTGTATCACACAACATCTCAAAACATTTGAGGGGGAGGCAGAAAAAAAAATCCGACTTCCACTTAAAAGCAACCTCCATTCTAAGGTAATTTTCTGTGGTTTGTAATATCTGAGAATCATACAACCAACATTGATTGTTTCCCTTGAGTCACTTGATGGGGATCATTGAGCTAAATACTGCTCCGTAATTAAGCAAGAATGACTATTCCAATAAGTAGTTCCTGAATTTAATTTTACTAATAAAATTAGTTCTGTTAAACACGTAAAACTAATCTGTCCGATCAAAAGTTGTAGAAGAACTTTGAGACTTCTAGATTCCATAATTCTTTCTATATATAACTCTTAGAAACTTTTACCAGGCTAATGTACACAGACATATTGAAAAAAAATCTTTACAAATCTCTAAAGAGCTAACACAAGAGAAATCCACTATATATTGAGGTAAGATAATGTTTAGCTAGTTTAATATTTATTTGAACAAAGACTGTACATTTGTAAAAGAATGACAACAGCAACTTAATTTTTTAAGTAAATTTGCATATTGCTATTTGATGACACTACATAAATTGACATCACTTATTTTATTAGGAGTTCCTAATAGAAAGGCATTGGGCATTCTCAGGTCCTAAGGAATACAATGAGTAGCCATGTAGTTCAACAAAGAGCCTTCAACAAAATGCCCTTCAATGCAACACAGCAGAGATGTTAAAGTTGTAAAACATACAGAAATGAACTTTGCACAAATCTTCCAAGCTGCAGTTGGCTAACTATTTATTTGCCAGCAGTAAATCTTTTAAGTCAGGGATTCCGATTTTTTTTTAATTCAAGTTTTACTCAAGCAAACTAGCAACATTCATGTCCCATTAGGTTCAGTTCCTTCTCTTATACTTCCAACCTGTCCCAAAACTGCTGTTATACAAAAGCAGATTCAAATATAGTGCTGCTACAGCAACACAGAATTCATTCGTTATGGCTTATTCAGCTGAGTTCTGCACCATGCTCAAGTTTTCTCACTACACAAGCAAGGTTCTTCTTACCAGCTGGCAGCTAATGCTCTCAGTAGCAATTTCACGGTTGATGGACGTGCACAGCTTTATACATTTCCTAATACTGTTCCACCTTCACCCTTTGTAAAAAATACTCTTGTTTTTTACAGGCAAAATACTATATGACTCAGAAGACTGGTGGGCCTTTCATTGTGAGAAGTCACCACAGTGTTACAAGTATGACTAAACTAACCCTAGGTCAAACTCAGGAGAAAGCATGTATATTTCAGTTGTGATTTAAGCAGGTCTTTCTGCTATGTAACTTCACAGGTTTCTATGCTTCAGTTGCTCTGGCTAACAAGTTCCTGCCAGGGACTTATATTTAAACATAGCAGACTTTCCATTTTGCCATTTAAGACCATAATATGCCAAGCATTCTCTTTCATTTTGATTATAAAAAAATACTCCAACATCAAATTAGCCATTTCAAAGCAAGTACTTTGGCTCAAAATTTTATTCCTACTTATTTTACAGACAGTAACAATCTCAGACTGTAAAGATGACAATTTTAAAGAGGCAGTTGTTCATACAGAGTTTGGGTAGTTTCACTTGATTTTGACAGCATAAAGAAATGAGCATTTAACATCTTGTCTAAACAAATACGCCTTCCAGTTCATAAAAGGCTTCTTTCAGAAGAAAAATCTTACCCAGGAAATGCTGCAGCCTATTTTGCATTTTGGTATTTTTTGGTTTGGAATCTCCAAAGCATTTTGAACTAAGATTTGAATAGTTCCCAGTAGGAAACATTCCTCTTTGTGGAAGTATAAAGAGTTTGAATGTTTCTGTATGCAGTTTTGTTTGTTTAAACACATTCAAAAGGTATTTTTTACATCAAGAAACATACCCTCCTCTTCTACTTCATGTAAACAGCATCTGACAGGGTCCCCAGAGAGTATTCTACACCTACCGGGACAGCAGTGCCAGCTTCTGTTCCAGCATCATCTCCAGCTTCTGTGCCTGTTTGGAGAGCCAGTGATCTACACCGTGCAGCCGGTAACATGTCTCCAGCATTAGCCGGAAGTCACCCACGAAATCTTCTATTCCTGTGTACTGGCCACTGGAAAATTTCTCTTCCATTTTCAACAGCCACATTTCAGCTGGCAGCTGCTGAAAGGAGTGACTGCTGTTACGACCCGAGAGGGAGCCAGCTCCTTCCTCCGTTACAGATGCCTGATTTGCGAGGGGCTTCAAAAACGGGGCTGTCAGAGGTCGGTACTTCTCCAGGAGAAACTCGCGCAATATGCGGTATCCCTGCTGCAGCTCGGGGTTCAGGCTCTGCTCCCAGGAGCAGGCGCCGCTCTTCCCTCCCGCATCCTCTCCCTCCTTGGCCGGCTCCTCCTCCCCGCACCGAAGACGGCTGGCCGCGGCCCGATCCGCCGAAAGGTCTCCACCCGCGGCACCCGCCGGCTCTGCCGAGTCCATGTCTCCCACCCCGCACACACACAGGGCCTCGCCGGCTCCGGGGGAACAGCTAAGGACCGCCGCGCTGCCCCTCGCCCAGCCGGCGAATCCACATCGGGCTCACCTATGCACAGAGACACGATTCAGTCCTTCGCCGCGCTCCCCCGCCCCGGCCTCAGCCCTGCCCCCAGCTCCGGGGGGCCGCGGCTGCTGGGGAGGAGGCAGCGGCCGGCCGCCGGCTTGGCCCGCCTCCCCCCGGCGCCGTCCTCTGCCGGCCTCCGGCTTGCGCTCCCCGGCCTGCGATCGGCCCCGCCCGCCCAGGGACCGCGCCCTCGCCCTCAGGGGCCGCCCCCGGCGGCGGGCTTGGGCGCATCCCTCCTCCCGCCCGCTGCAGGCCCGTCGCCTGCGCTCCCCTCGCCGTGCACGGCCCGCAGCCGTGACGGAGCCTCCCTCCTCCGCTTGCCCGCGGCCCCCTCCTGAAGGGAGGAGAGAGAGAAGGCGGGCGCCGCGGCCCGCCCGTGTCTACTCGGCCAGCGCTTCCCCTCCTCGCCTCACAGTGCGGCGGGGCGGGCAGCGGCGACAGTTAACGGCCGGCGCGCGCGGCAACGGACGGGGTGGGGGGTGAGAGGGGGGCGAAGGGAGAAGGGGGCGCGTCCCCCCGGGAGAGGGCCGAAAGAAAGAGACGCGGCGCCTCACCTAGCGCGCATGCGCACGGCTGCCAGCGGCGGCGGCGCGCTGGCAGTCCGGGACGCCAGATGGGGTGGCGTCATCAGAACGCGCCTGGCCTGGAACTGCGTGCGGCGCGCAGGCGCAGAGTCGGGTGGTCTGGGCGGGAAGTGGTGGCGGCGGCGTGCGGCGGGGTGGTTGGCGTCGCCGGTTTTTCGTGCTGTGTTCCCAGCACCGCGGTGACATCTGGCAGCCCTAGCGGCGCGTAAACGGAGCTTTGCTGTTGTGCTGTGGGTGAGAGGGCTCTCCTACGGACGCCCAAACAGCCGTTTTCCCGACTGTTAAAGGTGTTCCGTTAGAGACACTCCGCCCTTCAAGGGCGGGTGTTCGCAGAGGCGTTCAGCTCCACCTGCTGAAGTACCGACCGGGCAGTCTGTGCGAGCGGCAGCTGCGGGAGAGCACGTTGGGGCGCACTGGGCACACCCACAGTCCCGGCAGGTCTGCCCTCCAGCTCCGCTCACTCCGCCACTGCACACTGAGCGCCAGGACAGCACACACGAGCAGCATGAAGCACCTGGGAGACAATAATTTATGGGTTTGAGATTATCTCGTCTGATGTATATAGCTGACTGGAAAGTTGAGGGTACATTGCTAAGAGAGAGAGACACTGAATGGTGGAGAAGGGAAACAGAGTTCTTTGACCAAGTCTCTACTTCTATAGAGACATACTTGTCCATTCAGGAGGTAACTTTCTGCAGAGAGAACTCCAGACACCCCTCATGACACCACCTTGATGTAAATAAATCAGACTTCACAACAGAAACATAGGACCTCTCCTCTGTCATTGTACTGTCTCATTCTGAGAACATCAGGACATATCTGTACTCTTCACCCCGCTTTGGTCACAGCCAACTTTCATAAAGGCTTCTGCCAAGCTGTTTTTGCAGAAGGGGCCTGAGAGAATAGGATAAGAATAGGAATAAGAATAGAATAATTTTGGTTGTAAGAGACCCTGAGTATCATCGAGTCCAACCATAACCTAACTCTGTCATGAAACCATGTCCCTAAGAATCTTGTCTAAACGCCTTTTAAACAACTCAACAGGTGGTGACTCCACCACTTCCCTGGGCAGCCTGTTCCAATGACTGTCAGCCCTTTCTGGGAAGAATTTTTTCCTAATATCCAATTTGAACCTCCCCTGGTGCAACTTGAGGCCATTTCCACTTGTCCTATCACTTGCTAGCTGGGAGAAGAGACGAACACCCTCCATGCTACACCCTCCTTTCAGGTAGTTGTAGACAGCAATAAGGTCTCAGTTTCCTTTTCTCCAGGCTAAACAGCCCCAGTTCCCTCAACCATTCCTCATCAGACTTGTGCTCCAGACCCCTTACCAGTTTTGTTGCCTCCTCTGCACTCTCTCCTGCAGGCTGCTGCAGTCACGGTACCTCACTCGTGATGCTATGCTTCCCCTGCAGATTGTGCCTACAGGGCAGAGGTTTGGGACCCACAAGGTTTTAAAAAGCCCCCTCCAGCCTCGCTTTCCAACCCCAGACTACAAAGCCCTGGTACAACCTATGCAAAAACGGCAACCCCTGAGGTCCTACCATCTCTCCTGATCACTTATGACCATTAAGGCTACCTGGTTTTATCCTCCAAAACTTCCTGTTGAACTGCAGACTCCAAAGGAATGAGGTCAGACACCTCGGCGTGCAATGTGTGGTAGTGGAGCAGTTGCTGCAGAGTGACTCCACATCAGAGGGAGTTGATCCTGCCTGCAGGACCATTGTGCACAGAGACCTTGCTGACCCATGCAGCAGTTAACCCAGTGTGACCCACAGGCCGGTGCTGTGCCATACATATCATGGCCACAAGATACATTCATCTCGCTCACTGTTAGAGGAGCCAGCAGGCAGCTCCCACATTGTATGATTACATGATTACAGCACCCCTGCAGCCTTGCCTCTATGTAAAAGTGCAGCTAGAAGTTCTCATGTGAATATCCTTTCTGTGTGATAGTAGAAATGATGAATGGAGTTGTTTTCTTGTAAGAAAATCCTCTAATATCTTGAATGACTACGGTGAGCTAGCCCTTCCACAGACAGGGTCTCCATGGGGTGCCCTGATCAGAGGCCTGTTTCATGCTGCATTACTCATGGTTTGTGGCATCTGAAGTGCTGTAAAATAGTTGTCCTCTCTTTGTTTATGGTTTTAACTCATAACTCTTCTTTGAAATGATACTTTACAGTGTCTGAATGCACTTCTTACTGGGACCATGATGGACCAGCATGTCCTGGTGCAAAACAGAGGGAACACTGTCTGGTGTTTTCTCTGATAACTTACCTCAGGAAGTGTTCAGGTCATTTAATTCCCATTCCAAGGGTCATCATCAGGGAAACACAGAGCAGTGGAGGGCTTCCTGCAACATATGTGGAGATTAAATCAACTGTAGAAAAAGTGTGATTGAAGACGATGGAAAGCAGCCAGCCAAGTCACAGTGGCAATTTCTAGTATAAATTAAATATAAATAGGTAAGACTTACAGCTCTTTTAGCAGCTTTGTGGCTTTTGGATGTTTGGCTAGCAGCACTGGCTTCCTAGTATCATTGGGACAATCAAATGGAAAAATGTGTCCAAGCAGGACTCCTGGGTCTCCTCCCACAGTATGATCAAGCATTGGCTTCCCTCCTCCCTTCAGTCACTGGCCTAACATTATGTAAAGCCACAAGTCTTGACAAGTCAGGCATGCTCTAGATTAACAAGCTCACCAGTAATCTTCAAATTCAGGCTTTTCTTTCTTCAGGACCATGAACATCCCTCTCGTGTATTGCCTCTCCACTGAGATGTGTGTTGCTTGCAGCCACCATGCTGTGGGACCTACCGGCAGCCAGACACTTTGCAAGAAATCTGTTAGCCATGGAAAAGAGCAGAGCAAAAGAAAGCTTAGCAAGACTGAAGACAGTTTGACTATTATATTTCAGTTGGGCCAAACACACACCCTTGGAGGAGAGAGGGAACTGTAAGTGCCACTCTTCTTGCTTGGGTAATGTGGAACTGCACCTCTTGTTAGTGAGGGCTCTGCCCTGCTGTGTCTGTCTGCTCCTGGATAACCTTCTGCTCCCTGACACTTAGACTACACTGATCTACACCTGCTTGTGGTTGCCCAAAATGTTGGAGATGTGCTCCAAAGGGCTTCTTTTGCCTTGAGATACAACTTCACAAAGACTAAAAATGGCAAGAGTAAAATCAATTTGCCTTGTGTCAGCTAATCAGTTACCATTTCTCCAGCTGCCTAAAAGCTCTCACTATATAGCTCTCAGTCTATCATTATTTCTTTGAGGTGGCTGTCTTCTTAACGGAAGAAAAAGAAGTTGTAGCCTCTGGAGGATGCAGCTTTGTGATGGGGAGAGAGACTGTAATAAGCTACAAAGCTGGTATCTGTTTTCCACTTATTTTGTATTCAAAAAAGTTAGAATGTTATTTATTTTATTTATGCTCATCCTTTGGAAGTGTTTTGTAGGTCTCCCCAGTGAGACAGGACTGAAATAACATGGATGGTTATATGCCGCATATGTAAGTTAAAACGAGCAGTTGTTTTCAACGTTATGTTTAGCTTTCAGCTCCACTTTCTTTTTTTTTTTTTTCTTTTTTTTTTTTTGCCCTGAAGAAGGACTTGTTTGCCTGGGAGGTTATTTATACTTTCTTCAACAATACCAGATAGCTTAATAAAAGTCATACAGGTTTTAACTGTTTAGCTTGTTTGATTTCGGCGCAAGTTTCACATTCATGAATAACCTGTGAAATAGTATCCATAGTTAAATCCACCCCTCGATTGCGAGCCCATTTGTATGTTGCATCTCTGCCTTGATCCCCTGAAGCAACATGGGCCCACCGAGCTAGGAAAAGTTCACCTTTATGTTGCCAGTCCAAGTCCACTTCAGCTACTTTAATCTTAGCAGCTTGATCTGCTTGTTGATTGTTTAGATGTTCCTCGGTGGCTCAACTTTGAGGTACATGAGCATCTACATGATGAACTTTCACAGGCAGGCTCTCTAGCCGAGCAGCAATGTCTTGCCACAGTGTGGCAGCCCAAATGGGTTTACCTCTGCGCTGCCAGTTGCTTTTCTTCCATTGCTGTAGCCACCCCCACAAGGCATTTGCTACCATCTGTGAGTCAGTATAGAGATAAAGTATTGGCCACTTCTCTTGTTCAGCAATGTCCAAAGCCAGCTGGATGGCTTTCACTTCTGCAAACTGACTAGATTCACCTTGTCCTTCAGTGGCTTCTGTAACTTGTCGTGTGGGACTCCACACAGCAGCTTTCCACCTTTGATGTTCTACAAGACGACAGGATCCATCTGTGAACAGTGCATACTGCTTATCAGTCTCTGAAAGAGTATTATATGGTGGTGCTTCTTCAGCACGTTTTACTTCCTTCTCGTCTGGAGACATCCCAAAGTCTTTGCTTTCTGGCCAGTCTGTGATCACTTCTAAGATCCCTGGACGATTGGGACGCCCAATTCGAGCTCGTTGCGTGATCAATGCAATCCATTTACTCCATGTAACTTTGGTTGCATGATGTGGAGAGGGAACCGTCCCTTTGAACATCCAGCTCAGCACTGGCAGTTGAGGTGCCAGGAGGAGCTGTGCTTCAGTGCTTATCACTTCTGAAGCAGCTCGAACTCCTTCATATGCTGCTAGTATCTCCTTTTCAGTTGGAGTATAGTTGGCCTCAGATCCTTTGTATCCTCGACTCCAAAAACCTAAGGGTCGAACTCGGGTTTCTCCTGGTGCTTTCTGCCAGAGGCTCCAGGTGAGTCCATTATCTCCGGCTGCAGTGTAGAGCACATTTTTAACATCTAGTCCAGTCCGAACTGGTCCAAGGGCCACCGCATGAGTTATCTCACGCTTAATTTGTTCAAAGGCTTGTCGTTGTTCCGGCCCCCACTCTCGATAGAGAGGGCTCACAATCTGGCTGTAGTCAGGAATATGCATTCTCCAAAAACCTATAACGCCCAAGAAAGTCTGTGTTGCCTTTTTATTAGTAGGTGGAGACATTGCTGCAATTTTGTTCATCACATCCATTGGGATCTGACAAAGGCCATCTTGCCATTTTATTCCTAAAAACTGGATCTCTCGTGCAGGTCCCTTGACCTTGCTTCGTTTTATGGCAAAACCAGCATCCAAAAGAATCTGAATTATTCTCTCACCTTTCTCAAAGACTTCTTTCGCTGTGTTGCCCCATACGATGATGTCATCAATATATTGCAAGTGTTCTGGAGCTTTTCCTTGCTCCAGCGTGGTCTGGATCAGTCCATGGCAGATGGTAGGACCGTGTTTCCACCCCTGGGGCAAGCGATTCCACGTGTACTGGATGCCTCTCCAGGTGAAAGCAAACTGCGGCCTGCGCTCTGCTGCTACAGGAATAGAGAAAAATGCATTAGCAATGTCAATTGTAGCATACCACTTAGCTGCCTTTGACTCCAGTTCAAATTGCAGTTCTAGCATGTCAGGCACAGCAGCACTCAGTGGTGGTGTAACTTCATTCAGGCCACGATAGTCTATAGTTAGTCTCCACTCGTCACTAGACTTTCGCACTGGCCAGATTGGGCTGTTAAAAGGTGAGCGAGTCTTACTGATCACACCCTGGCTTTCCAATTGACGGATCAGCTTCTGGATAGGAATCAAAGAGTCTCGACTGGTGCGATATTGCCTGTGATGCACCGTCGTGGTAGCAATTGGCACCTGCTGATCGTCAACCATCAGCAGTCCTACAACAGAAGGGTCATCTGAAAGACCAGGCAAATCAGACAGCTGTTCAATTTTCTCAGTGTCCACAGCTGCTATACCAAATGCCCACCTATACCCTTTTGGATCCTTAAAATACCCTCTCCTGAGGTAGTCTATACCAAGGATGCACGGAGCATCTGGACCAGTCACAATGGGATGCTTTTGCCAGTTTTT
The DNA here is from genome assembly GCF_037038585.1 of Patagioenas fasciata. Taxonomy (NCBI): domain Eukaryota; kingdom Metazoa; phylum Chordata; class Aves; order Columbiformes; family Columbidae; genus Patagioenas; species Patagioenas fasciata. Next base: position 24,321,453 of record NC_092560.1, on the reverse strand, counting down.
TCCAGTTAGGCTCATTTCAGCCTCCACAACAGTCAGTTCCTGGGATCCCCCAGTCACTCCCAACAATATTGATGGATTGCGTTCCTTTATAATTAGAAGGAATTATTGTGCACTGAGCACCAGTGTCCACTAAAGCTTTGTACTCCTGGGGTTGTGTTGTACCAGGCCATCGTATTTGTACAGTCCAATAAACTCTGTTATCCCTTTCCTCCACCTGGTTGGAGGCAGGGCACCTCTAATTTCTGTTTTGCACAGTCTCTGGGTGTGAATTAGAGGTTCCTTCAAGAGCATCAGAATCTCTTCTGCTCCTTTTGTAAACTGGAGCAGCCACCTTCCTAGGAGTTTTTCCTTTTATCTCACGTACTCGTTCTTGAAGTTCTGAGGTAGGCCTTCCATGCCACTTATTCATGTTTTCTCCCTGCTCATGTAGGAAGAACCACAGTGAACCTCTTTTTGTGGGCTGTCTCTGCCCTCTCTCTTGAGATTGGAAACACCTTCTCCTAATAGCTGAAACATAGCTTTGTGCAGGTCATGAATGGTATGTGTCTTCTCTGAGTTCTTTGATTTCTTGCAACAGCTTTTCAAACTGTTTATCGGATTTTTCACACAGATTCTCCACAGCAGAGACACAAGCCCGTAGAGAACCAGCAAGGCTGTCCTCAAAGTTCCGGAGCTGCTCAATCACTTCATTAATTTCTTGTACACCTCTAGCTGACCAGACCATTCCTGCCAATGACTTAGCATATGCAGGTGGTGCACTTTGTACAAATCTGCGCCACACAGATCTTGTACAATTGATTCTATCTGGGTCTGTCCCCTCTTGGTTGTCTGGTCCAAAATAGATGATCTCTCGCACAGCTAGTTCTCTCAGGAACTGGATACCTCTCTCCGTAGCATTCCATTTCCCTCACTTGGATATACAATCTTCCTTGTAGGGAAATCTGACTTTCATAGCTGCCAGGAGTCGGGTCCAGAGAGTAGTGGCATTAGACTCTCTTGAAATTGCCCTATCAATGGTGAAAGCTTTTGACAGAGATCCCAGCTACCTGGCTTCACCACCTTCCAATTCAATTGTGTCTGCCCCATTATCTCAGCATCGGAGCAGCCAGGTTAAAATATTCTTGCCTTCACGACGACTAAAGTCTCTTCACAGATCTCTCAGGTCACCTGGAGAAAAGGACCGAGTGGTGGTCACTTCATCTCCTCCCTGTCCTGATGATGTCCCTTGGGTTGATGTTGGCCGTGTACCATCACCTGCTGCACGGGTGGTCTTTCTAGTGACTTTCTTATAACCGGCAACTGATGCTGATATGGGTTCACCATCATTTGATTCATTTCCAGAGTCTGAATGACTGTCACAGTGATTGCTGTGGTTACAGCAGCAACAGTGAGCAGTGTGTGAAGAAGAGGGGGCTGCCTTGTTAGCCTTTGAGGCTGGAGAAGTAACGTTATCTGCAGCGACCTTGGCAGAGGAGCTCTGCGGAGGAGCTGTAGCTTCAGCCTGTGAAGCCGCGGTTTGGGGGCAGTGGCTGCAGCGGCAGCTTTGGCTGTTTTGCCTTTTCTCGAGCGGCTAGGAGTGCTTTTTGCTAAAGCTTCCGAAGACGCACTGCAAATCTCAGGACTAAAAAGAGATGCAAACCTCCTATTGAACCTCATTTCTCTTAACAGTAACACAAACTGACACACATTCAGCAAAACAGATAGCACCATCACAGTTCTATCAAAGCTCCAAGGATATTCAAAGCTCTCTAAAACATTTGCAAACTGTCCTAGCGAAAACACGAAAGTATGGTTAGTCAGCCTTTTTAAAGATTCACTTGACCAATTAGCAAACACATAGCCGTACTGCTCTTTAATCTCTCTGGGAGGTTTTTCAAGGTAAAGCAGAAGCGAGTAGAAATTCATTAGGGGCTGCAGTACAATGAAATAAACCAGTGCCAAACCACACAGTATCATGACTGTTGTCCAGTTTCTTGTTGTTATATAATGAATACTTCGATTCAGAAAGAAACACCAACACAGAGAAGGAATCAGTGACCACAATGTAGAAAATAACTGATACAACTTATGCAATAACATCTTTAAATCAGTGTAATTCATTTTGCCTTAATACCACTAATGAATATCCGAAGCAAACAGACGCGTGACTATCACAACTCTATGAGCTGGCACTGTGCCAAGAAAATTGAAAGGTACGTCAGAGCAGTAGAAAAGCCAAAAAATCTTCAAATTTACCCCTTTCTCGGGCCCCACGTTGGGCGCCAATTATCTGTCGAGGGTTAGATTGCGGGGTGACAATCAAACCCTGGCAGATGTATTGTTAACCTCCTCTCCCCCGCCACTTCCCCCTTTTGCCCCTCCCTCTCCCCGCTTCCCACTCAGGACAGGCGATCGGGAGGGAAAGAAGGACAGAGAGAAGAGAGTTGGAAAATTTAAAGATGTTTTACTAATGCTACTAATAAGAATAGAGAAAATAATACAAAATATACAAAACCAATCTTGAAAGTCTCAGCAACTGCAGAACCAGCACCCAAAGTCCTGGATTGGACTCTGTAGCCAACCGGAGCTGGATTCAGTCTCTCACTAGGCCTCAGTTCGCAGGGACGACCAGCAAGGTCCTCTCCTAATGTCGGCCATGAGGAAAAAGGGCAAAGGGAAAAAGCGACGAGATCCTCGTGATCTCTCACTTTTATATGAAGTATTCACCTGAATGGAATGTTATACACCGTTGGTCAGTCTCTTGGTCACCGGTTTCTCGTTGCCCCTCTTGCGAGATGTCCATCCGTGCTTATCAATAAGTTTGCATTCCATTGCTAGGTTTACCAAAACATGTGTCTGGTTCTCCAGGAAAATGCAGCTAATATGAAGGCTTTAGCTGACAGGCAGAATTCACTAAAAGAGAAACCTGTTTTTTAACAGAACCAAGACAGTGACAAAACAAGATCATATCCTTTATTGGAGCTGTGACTTCTATTACCAAAATATTTGAAAGAGAATACTTTGCTAAGTATGCAATCGAAGTCGGATAAAATATTAATTATAAAAAATGCCTGAAATCAGTTATGTTGGGGAACAGATCATTGTGTCTGTCTAAAACACCTTTTATGTGTTATTTTGTATTCTGTAATGAAAAAACACATTACATTTAACCAGTCTCATAATAAACTATCAGTGTATTTCCGAAGTCTTGCCACACGAGTGCACTGTTAAATAAAAACCATACCCCGTTCCTGCATTAAGTTAGAGGTAGTGCTCCATTTCCATGTAACCAGGATATAACTGCTGGAGCAAAACCAAAGAAACTTTATAAAATATGTAACAGTGATAAAATGGAGTAGTGTTTTACCACGTTCAGTATTAATAGTAGCAGCTATGAACCACGTATCAAAAACGTATTGTTCAGAATAAATAGAGCTGACAAATTTAACACTTCTGCCACCCGAAGTTTCCTTTTTATCAGCTGCACAAAAATTCTTAGGGAACAGGGTCTCTAGCATGAGAATAATCAATATTTGAAATGGTCCAGGTGGGTTATTCTACTGATCTATGTCATCCTCTCACATGCCCACCACTGTTACTTAGGTCTTCCTTCCTTCATTCCCTCCCATACATTCCATTAACAGCGAGGCAAGAGTGTCACAGCCCAGTGCTGTTACTGGTTTAGCTATATATGTACTCACTGGTCTCACAGATTAAAAAATAGCTTAGAATGTGAATGCTAACAGGTGGCAGATAATGGCTGCAAGTTGAGGTATTGATGAATGTACGAAATTGATTTTTGAAACTCTGAAGCACAGGCCTGCTACCTGCTTGCTGCAACTGATAAGAGCTCAATGCTTAAATTTTGGTAGTATCTGGACAAAATAAAAGTGACATGTCCCAAACCCTCCAATAAATAGAGACAACACCCACCAGTTAGGAGGTAGATTGTGCGTTGCTCTTCTGCACATAGACAATCTGGATTTAGAAAATCAAGGACTTGGGGCCCTAGAAAGAAGAGCTGGCTCCAAAAAGAAGTGTACCTGAATACAAGTGGTCTCAGAAAACAGGTAAGGACTCAGAAAGGGGATGGTGAAATCCTGGTTGGAGGAAGGGTCCTGGAAGGGGGGAAGATCCTGGAAAACAGAGAGCTGTGTGGTGATGAAGAGCATCCTGACACATAGGAAGTCAAGAAAGGGAGCCAGGAGACCTGCTTGGTTAAACAGGGAACTGCTGGGCAAGCTCAAGTGGAAGAGGAGAGTTTACAGATCATGGAAGGAGGGGCTGACCACTTGGGAAGATTATAAGGCTGTTGTCACAGGATGCAGGGAGGCAAGCAGGAAAGCTAAGGTCTCATTAGAATTAAACACGGCAAGAGGAGTCAAGGACAACAGAAAGAGCTTTTTCAAATGCATGGCAGATAAAACTAACACCAGAGGCAATGTAGGCCCACTGATGAATGAATGAGGTGGGTGCCCTGGTGACAGAATATACAGAGAAGGCAGAGTTACTGAATGCCTTCTTTGTCTACTCTGCCAGAAGCTGTCCTGAGGAGCCCTGTACCCCTGAGACCCCAGAGGAAGTCAGGACAATGGAGGAGTTTGCCTTAGTTGATGAGGACTGGGTTAGGGAGCAGTTAGGCAATCTGGACATCCATAAATCCATGGGTCCTGATGGGATGCACCCGCAGGTGCCAAGGGAGCTGGCTGAGGTCATTAATGGACCACTCTCCATCATCTCTGCTAAGTCGTGGGAAATGAGAGAGGTGCCTGAGGACTGGAGGAAAGTAAATGTCACTCCAGTCTTCAAAAAAGGGCAAGAAGAAGGACACGGGTAACTATAGACCCAACAGCCTCACCTCCATTCCTGGGAAAGTGATGGAGCAACTTATCCTTGGTGCCATCTCAAGGCATATCAAGGATAACAGGGTCATTAGAGGTAGTCAACATGGCTTCTCCAAGGGGAAGTCGTGCATGACCAACCTCAGAGCCTTTCATGAAGACATAACAAGGTGGATAGATGATGGCAGAGTGGTGGATGTGGTCTACCTTGACTTCACTAAAGCATTTGACACAGTCTCCAACAGCATCCTCCCTGCTAAACTGAGGAAATGTGGACTGGATGATTGGGTAGTGAGGTGGACTGTGAACTGGCTGAAGGAAAGAAGCCAGAGAGTGGTGGTCAAAGAGGCAGAGTCCAGTTGGAAACCTGTATCTAGTGGAGTGCCTTAAGGGTCAGTACTGGGACCAGTATTATTCAAATATTCATTAATGACTTGGATGAGGGAATAGAGTGTACTATCAGCAAGTTTGCTGATGACACTAAGCTGGGAGGAGTGGCTGACACGCCAGAAGGCTGTGCTGCCATCCAGCGGGACCTGGACAGGCTGGAGAGTTGGGCGGGGAAAAATTTAATCAAATATAACAAGGGCAAGTGTAGAGTCTTACATTTGGGCAGGAACAACCCCAGGTTCCAGGTTGGGGAATGACCTATTAGTGAGCAGTGTAGGGGAAAGGGACTTGGGGGTCTGGCAGACAGCAGAATGACCATGAGCCAGGACTGTGCCCTTGTGGCCAGGAAGGCCAATGACATCCTGGGGTGTATTAGAAGGGGGGTGGTTAGTAGGTCGAGTGAGGTTCTCCTCCCCCTCTACTCTGCCCTGGTGAGACCACATCTGGAATATTGTGTCCAGTTCTGGGCCACTCAATTCAAGAAGGACAGGGAACTGCTGGAGAGAGTCCAGCACAAGGCAACAAAGATGATTAAGGGAGTGGAGCATCTCCCTTATGAGGAAAGGCTGAGGGAGCTGGGGCTTTTTAGCTTGGAGAAGAGGAGACTGAGGGGTGACCTTATTAATGTTTATAAATATGTAAAGGGTGAGTGTCACAAGGATGGAGCCAGGCTCTTCTTGGTGACAACTAATGATAAGGGGTAATGGGTGCAAACTGGGACACAAGAAGTTTCACTTAAATATGAGAAGAAACTTCTTTTCAGTGAGGGTGACAGAGCACTGGAACAGGCTGCCCAGGGGAGTTGTGGAGTCTCCTTCTCTGGAGACATTCAAAACCCGTCTGGACACCTTCCTGTGTAACTTCACCTAGGCGTTCCTGCTCCAGCAGGGGGATTGGACTAGATGATCTTTTGAGGTCCCTTCCAATCCCTGACATTCTGTGATTCAGTGATGCTATGGGATGCCCAGAGACCTTGGCCAGTAATGCCCAAGACCAGGGGCTGCAGGAAGCAGCACAACAGGAACAAACATGATTTTCTGCCAGACCATCCCAGACCAGCATGGACCTTCCTGCAAAGGAGGCAAGTTGAGACCTGAAACATTTGTGATGCATATGAGTGATTGTGCCAGATTATAAAGCAGGGTGAAAGCTTTCGTCTCTTTTGTACTGAAATAAAATCCAGTGTTCAGATCTGCTTTGGGTTGTCGTTTACTCTTGCACCCAGGCAGCTGCACAGCCGGTATGTACAGGTCTTTAGCAAAAGAGAAAGGATAAACTGTTCAGATCAGATTGCAGTTTTTCATTCAGCAATGTGTGCCAGTCTGTCTGCTATTCCACTGCTGATGTTCACAAAACTTGAAAGAATGTGTATTTTGTTTCAGCTTCCTCCTTCCATGCCCTCACCAAAGTTTGTCAAAATTATCCAGCAGGTTCAAAAGCAATTGGAGAGGACAGACAAACAGCAGAACTGCATAAGCATCAGTTCCTTGGAAAAATCACAGTAACCCAACACTGGACATTTTTATTCTTCTCTCTGTAATTGTGCAACATAAAATTGCTTCATACAGACTTGACATTTAGTTGTGTGGAAGGTTTTGCAATTATATTTTGCGATGTCTGATTGCAGAGCTCAGACTTGTTTTCTATTGTTCTGGTATTATAGAAATGGCAGTTATTTCCATTTCTCATTGCTGACGAGTGAAGAAAAAATGCAAGGATACAATTTTAATAGCAATAAGAGATTTTGAGAGAGGCTAGGTAAGGACATTAAAAGTGCACAGAAAGCCCATGTTTAGGCAACTAAAACATTTGCTCCATTCACTGTCCATTCAGTTCCTTTATAATAATGAACTGTAAGGATCATGTTCTACAGTATCTGAGAAGACATATCATGATCCAGGGCTGAAACTGCAGTCATACAGATATTCATGTCTGCTTCTGACAGGGGAAAGGAGAACTCCTCAAAATAGGTTCACATATGTTCACTAAAGAAAAGGAGAAGAACTGATCTCTTCCTGAGACACAGAATGGCCTCTGTTTGGTAACTTTTAGTATGAAAATGTACATTTCTGGAATGTCCCTTTATATTGTGTCACTCCCACTCTTTTTTGAAGTTAACCTTACTCTCATTTGGAATAGAAGTGCTAAAGGCAAAGTTAATATGACTCAGCTTTGCATGTAAGAAAGAGAAGCTACTGTAGTCCAAGGAGATATCCTGACAGCCTTCAGGTTTTCCTCTGTATGCAACGAAAGCACATGACTTAAAACAACACTGGATGTTGCAGCATGTTACTGTGCTTTTGCTGAATCTCTTCTGTGAACCTGTGTCCATGCTGGTGAGTGAAGAGAGCACAACTTTTGTGATCTCAAGGTCAAGAGACATCATCTTGCTGTTACTCTTGGAAGCACCAAGGATGATGCAAACCATAATGAGTAAAAAACAACTGCAGTAGCATTCAGTGTAAGAACTCTAGACTTCGAGAAATATAAAGAAAAGTAAAATGCTGTTGGAGCAGAAATAGCTTCCATTATACAGTGCCATTTTTCACTTTTGTGTGTGTGTTTTTGAGAACAGAGGTTTCTCAAAAAATAGTAGACTTAGCATAGGCATTAGTAAGTCATTAGTCTTGTGCACAGAAACACATGAAGGATTAAATAAGTGCCCACAGTTTTGAGTAGCAGAAAGCTTCACTGTGCAGTTGAACTGAATTATTTAATGACAGTTTGGAAGTACTGCGAGCAACAGATAGGCTACAGTAGATCCAGTTTAGTCCTACGTATGTCTTTGGCATACCATGTAAACAGGATGTGGAGTAAGATAAAGTTGACTGTTACATACTCTTGTTAAAATGTTCTTAGAATATTAAAAACCTCTACAGTTTCCAAGAAGAAAATGTATTGATAAATTGCCATGTCAGTTTGTTTCAGTAAGCTGCTAAATATATTCAAGAGAGAAAGACCTCAATGTGCAGAAAAAGGAACTTGTCATACAAATAATAATGCATGTTCTGGTATAATGAAAATGTAATCTATATTGTCAAATTAGAAGTCACTGGATTTTAGACTGTAAACTCTCGATTCAAAACTAGAGTATTTTTGACCTGACATCTTCAAAATCTGATAATCCTACCTTTCACATCTGTTTTATTTTTTTCAATCACTTTCAAAGAAAATGTTTTGGATAGCTTTCTTCAGAATAGTACTGTTTGTGATCAAGCTTTTCCTCAGTGTAAGTCTGGCAATGTACTGGAGTCAGAATTAGGAATAAGTTTGTCTGATCTTTTTTCTCGTACTGTCCATTTGCTATGTTTCAGTTTTGTTCAAGCTTGAGAGACTTTAGATTAGGTTTCCTGCAAATTGTTTGCAAGTTATCTGGCTGATTAAATGTAGTTGCTGGTATTTGCTCAGTATTATTCATGCCATAGCATGTAGTTTCAGGAAATTTCTTCCCTTTTCTTGTTGCTGGAAATGCTGACATTTTGTAGGTCAATATCCTTTTACCTAAAAAAAATGTTGGCAGTCATCCTACATCTCCCTATATTTTATTGATGCAGATAATGCTTAGGTACGAGGCTGTTTTTATCACTCTCTTGGGCAACAATGAAAATTAAGCACTACTTGGTATAATAACATAAATTATAACAAGAAGTTTTAATAGGCTTTTACAAGAACTTTGGCTAAAAATCTTTACAATACAAGTAAATTAGAAACTAATAATTATACTAAAAATAGTTTTCTAGAAGTTTGGTTGACATTTTTCTCAAAATGACTGTTTACTAAAGGCTGTTGCCTTCAAAGATAATTTAACATGAAATACTAATTCGAATTAGAAGGAAATTTTGAAGATATGTCCAATGATGGAGTGGACCTGGTATTGTAACTGTAGTGATACCGTTATTAGCACGATCCATAGCTGATGAAATGCATAAACTCTAATGGTGATGCTAGGAAAATTAAACAAACAAACAACCCAGGCCAAAACAAAAAAAAAAAGTAAGAGAGAGACAGAGTGACAGGAAGGAAAGGGGAGATGTAGGTGCCAAGAAGGAGAGAGAAAGAGAGCTGGAAGGAGGGGGGTGGAGAGAGAGACAGAGAGAGAATGGAAAACTTTTCCCACTGGCCAGCCAGAAAGACAAGTGTGCGGGGCTCCCTCGATGAGTGTCTTCCCCTGGTTCCCTCTCCATTGGAACAGGTGGTGCCCCCTAATAGTATTTTTCCCACAATAACTTGATATTTTTCATCAAGACCTGCAGAAATTTGCTGTTGGTTGTTCCTGCTTTTGATTATGTTATTTCCTGATGGAAGCACACGCTGGTCAGTGAAGGTGCTGCACAGCTGGTTCGTTGCTAAGCTTTGTGCTGACACTAAACTTTGGGATACAATAGACTCTATTTCTGTGGAAGGCCACTACTGATCTGGATTTAGAAAGACTCTTAGATCCTGTGATGATCGATGACATAATCAATTACAATCTAAACAACAATAAAGTTTAAAATAAACTGTAAAGTCTAAGATGGTAGGTTGGCTGCAATGTTGATACATCCTCAGTATTTACATGGCTTAATCCAGCATGATTGTATCAATTACAATTAGTTTAAGATTGTTTATTTTTGTGGCTACTGATGGCATACGTTATTATTTGACTATTCTACAGTAGTATTGGTGTAGCGCATTATAATGTTTATACAGTTGGTAATTTAAAATAAAAAAGTGTTCTGTGCTGTGTCTGTAGGGACAGCAAACACTTGGCTTAAACCTGGTATGTTACCTCATGGCCCAGGAACAGATACAGCCTGTAAGGACATGCAGCCTACATCTTGCAACCTGGATCCACCTACTCGTAAACAAAAAATACAGCTGCTGCAGCATCATCAGATCTTGGACAGTGAACCCTTTGAACAAGTGTATTTAAAAAAAATAAAAAGCTTTTGCTGCATCATCCATTTTTCATTGCATTTTTCTTGTACTAAAGTGGCAGTCTTCTGTTATGGTGTTTAGAATCTTTCCCACATTTTTCAGTCTGCTTGAGTAATAACCAAAGAATTAAAATTATAGAATCAAAGAATCATAGAATCATTTCAGTTGGAAGACACCCTCAGGATCATCAAGTGAACCTCACTGTCTTTCTTGTAGTGAGAGGCCCAAAACTTAACACAGGATTCAAGATTGGGCCTAACCAGTGCCGAGTACAGTGGCGCAATCACTTTTCTAGTAGTGCTGGCTACACTATTCCTGATACAAGCCGGGATGGTGTTGGCCTTTTTGGCCACCTGGGCACACTGCTGGCTCACAATCAGCCAGCTGTCAATCAACACCCCTAGGTCCTTTCCCACCAGGCAGCTTTCCAGCCACTCTTCCCCGAGCCTGTAGGGCTGCCTGGGGTTGTTGTGACCCACGTGCAGGACATGGCACTTGGCCTTGTTGAACCTCATACAATTGGCCTCAGCCCAATGATCCAGCTGGTCCAGATCCCTCTGTATGGGCTTCCTACCCTCCAGCAGAGCAACACTCCCGCCTAATTTTGTGTCGTCTGCAAACTTACTAAGGGTGTACTCAATCCCTTCATCCAGATCATTGATAAAGAGATATAACAGAACTGGCCCCAATACTGAGTCCTGGGGAACACCACTTGTGACCAGCCACCAGCTGGATTTGGATCCATTCACCACAACTATTTGGGCCCAGCCATCCAGCCAATTCTTTACCCACTGCAGAGTACACCCATCCAGGCCATGAGCTGCCAGTTTCTGTGAGATACAGTGTCAAAAGATTTACTGAAGTCTAACTACAGAACATCCACAGCCCTTCCCTTATCTGCTGAGTGAGTCATCTGGTTGTAGAAGGAGATCAAGTTGGTCAAAAAGAACCTGTCTTTCATAAACTCATGCTGACTGAGCCTGATCACTTGGTTCTCTTGTATGTGCCATGTGATATCATTCAGGATGATCTGCTCCATGACCTTCCCAGGCACCAAAGTTAGACTTGAGACTCAAAAGTTTCACATTGCTTTGTCATTAAATAGACATTTTGAAAAAATGTTCCTGCTGTTCTGGACCAGTGTCCAGTGAGGGCTTAATGAACTAAAAAAGACTTTTCCTAAACCAAACACAGGTAAAATATAGAACTTTTTTAATAGAGTATACAAATTCCAGATTAAAGGAGTAGCTCCTTGATCTTAAGAAAATTCTGGTAAAACCAACATTGTCATTGTTTTCAGATTATTTTTATTATTTCAGTGAGGTATATAGAAGTGTGATTCACTCCTTTAAAAATGCAAGGCTCGCTTGTTAATACAAATGTAGTGTGTATGAATGGAGAGGACAAATAAGTGAGTGAAGGATTAAGAAGGTACGTAAGTAGATAGATAAACCAATTGAATGTGTCAAATGCAACGATGAAAGAGCTAACTCCTGAGCGATAAAAACCTTCATCTGAGCTTTATGAGTGAAGAAATACCACTTTTAAAAAGTTCACTCGTGTCACTAGTAGTCCAATTGCTGCCATTAGTGCAATGGCTGCAGAGCCCATTTAAAAGCTGGGTAAATATTTAAGCCGTGAGCTTGTTTCAAGCTTCCTGTGACGGAGGCTACACTCCTACTTTTAAGATGTCTGTATTACCATAAACCCAGCATCTGCCCATGAATTGGCCTTGGAAGGAATGACAGATAGCAAGAACTAGATCAGTGTCATAAAATATCAGAATAGTATTTCTTACTATATTCAGGCACTACACAGAACTACTGGCTAAAAATTTGTGTGCAGATCCAGGAAAGACAGCTTCTGTGGCATCTCAGGGAAACAGACATTTAAAAGTTTGTTCTTAGCATTTCCAACACTCCTGGAATTCCTATAGCAGTTACAGCCATGAGAATATTTATGTAAATGAGTGAATGTAGAGATCTAACAGATTAAGTTCATGTGAGACTTTTCCTTTAATTGGCTGTTGGGCTTCCTGCCATGTGTTCAGTCAATAAATGGGCTGTAACAGAGCTGCTTCCAGCAGTCTGGTGAGTAGAACTATCCCAGCAGAGAGAATAGCATTCAGAATAAGGTAAGCAAGAGTGGAAGATTACAGCAGGGTTTTAAATGGGCTTCAATATAACATTACTTTATCAGATTGCTTGTTTAAATTTTAACAAATAGTGATACTATCTGTTGACTTTAAAGTTTTCTTCTGAAATCTCTTCCTTAGTCTAGTTTTTGTCTATTTTTATATATTTCTATATCTAGCTTAGAGTACAGATTTAATAAAGTCTGTCTGATTTGAAAGAGATTATAACCTTATTATTTATTAGCTATAGGATGTCAAAAGTTATTTCTAAACCACTGTTAAATTGTAACGAACTTGGAGGAGCTGCTTATGTTGTTTGGAAGCAGAGCAGTCAGCTGTAGCTGAATACACAGCTTAAACATTTACACAAAAATTGTTCTGATCCCTTAATGATTTTAGAGATACCTTGTTATGAATGTACCAATATATTATGAAATAATAGTTGGATCATGCAACTGTCTGAATAAACTCCAACATTTTAAAATTCTGTTTTAAAGTACTGTATTTGATTTAATTTTATGATCAGACGTGTCTGGGAGTAAGTGGGAGAGAGAACGATAGTTAAGAAGAAAGGAGATCACTGAGAGCAGGAGAAGTTACATAACAGATTTTCTTTGCTGCCTTCATATAAATGAATTGACACCATCTATGTAGCAGGAAAAACTTTAAAATTCCCTGTGATGTTAGGATGATTTTGTTGCCATTGTCCGCAAGTGTGCCCCAGTATATCTGATTTCAGCAGTTTAAAGAGCTATAGCTTGAGTTTTCTGTTTCACTTGTACTTAGCTTAGATGTGAAACAAAATAAAACAGACTCAAGTTTCAAAAGCAAACTGTGTTTAAATAAGCCTGCAGCCAAGAACAATATACAGTTCTTCCTAGCTATCTTCAAGCAGTGTATACCTTGCAGAAGAGAGAAAAAGAAATGAAAAAATAGGCCTGAAAGACATTAAAACAAGACATAGGGAGAGACAGACAACATTTAGAACTATGAGTAAGAACGAAAATAATGAGAATAGGTGACATCTGTGTAAGAAGATGGCATGAGAGAAAAGGCTTATTGAAATGGAAGTATTTATATGTCACTCAGTCTTAAGGGACACATGAAGAAATTCAAGCTATGGAAACTTTTGTTATTTATTGTAGATAGCTTTGTTTTTTCAGGAGAGATAACAGAAGTGAAGTTCTACCATAAACTTTTCCATTTCCTACTTGTTCAACCAAGCCAAAACAATCAAACTTAAGTACAGTCCTTCAGAACTTCAAGATCACCTGTCTCTCTTTCTCAATAGAAGTTTTTCTAAGAACTTATCCACTTCCTTAATAGGCTTCTGAAAATTTTTGGAACTGTCCTGCCCTCTTCAGGAATTCTTTCAGGTCCTGGCTTGTAAACATCCTCCTTCTTTTCTTACAGTGATGGGTACAAATAATGCAGGTGCAAGACTCTGAATCTAGATGGTTTGCATGGCATCACATTGGTTCTCAATTTAAAAAACAAGTCATTTCATTAAACATTTAGGACTGACTCAACATAAATTGGCATTATTAAATACCGTACATGAGGGGCAAGTCCAGCAGAAGACAATTCCCTGACTGCTTCACTGTGTGTAAAAATAAGGAATTGGGATCTTTACAGCTTCTGATCAAACTAGAATTGCACTGTTTTCCAAGGTAATGTTCTGTAAGGCATTAAATGTCTGGTTTTGAGCACCCTAAATCTGTTGAAGTCTTGATGCTTTGTTAACGATGAAAATCTATCACATTAACGTCTCTCAAGATACACAAGCTGCCAGCACTGCCTGCATACTCTGTAGAACCCAATTCAGTTACATGTTTGCAGAGGTCAGGTCCCAGTTAGAACTTAGTAAAAAACCATAGACTCTTCAATTGTATTGAGCATGCTCAGTGATAAAACAATTTCAGCAAAGTGAAGAAGACTCAGCCTTTACTTTCTACCTCTGACTACAAGTTATCAGACATTTGAAAAACGAGACATCTTTACTAGGAAGAAAAAGTTAATTATTTCTAAAAATGTTTCACTTTTCAGTGGCCTAACTGAATGTTTAGTTATAACTAAAGAGCCGAAGAGAGTTAAAAAGAGCCTTAGTTAGCCTTCATAGCCTAGTAACAAGTGAATTTCCAGGGACAGAGGACTTTATTTTCTACCATTTCACATAAATATTTAATGTGAAATTCTGCATTAGTGGACTGAACCAAACCAGAAGTTGGAACTCCTGTCCCCGGAGTGAATTCACAAATCATTACACTAGTGTCAAAGCCATGATCTCTCTGGTTTTATTGATACTTAGTTATTTTGTGCAAAGCTGCACAAAAAAAGCTGGGGCTAAAATTATACCCATCTTTTCTTGGTTCATTCACCACAGCACCAGACAAAATTGAAGCTCATTGTTTTCTTTGGTGTACACTTGCCATGAACAGTTGTCATAAACTGTTGACTTCAGGAGACTGTTTGGACTTGAGGATTCAAATTTCCCTTTCTTCAAACCAAAGTAAGGTTCTTAGCTTTTCTGAAATGCAATGATTTAAGCTGTGTCTTCAGCCTGGGTGTTTCCTCAGTCCATGTAGTTCTCATTCTTACACACCAACTTCTCCTTAGAATATCTAGCCTAGGTTATGCTTAAATCCTTTCAATTATCTAGCTGTCAAATCTGAACCGCATTATTTTTGGTAAACATAGTCACAAATACAACATCATTTGAAAAATGCAGAGCACATTGAAGTCAAATTATTGAATTGCAAAGAACATGTTAATAATTTGAAAATGTAAATGATTGCTAATGGTAGGAGATGGATTTTTTTTCTGGTGACTGTGATATTAATAAGTAATTCTAATATACTCCTTAAATTTAAAAGCTCCAGTCCTCATTCCTGAGGTAATGTTTCCTGAACCTTGTTTTAACATTGCCATAAGGCTGAGTTTCTTTACTAAACATCAGATTATGATGTGTTGAAATTAGCATCACTTTCAGTCACTTATGAATACTTTGAAAATGATATTAAAGTGTATTCCGAAGGACCAAAAGAATACAATTTTTAAATCCACCTAGTAAAGTGTAGCTAGCTTCCTATGATTGAGAAGCATAAATTAATTACATGAAAGTCACATAAACTGCTTATATTTTATCTAGGAGGAAGTATTTTAAAATACCTTCGGTCAACACAACTGTATCCATGATAACATGCATCTAAGTGAAAGTGTAGATACGTAACTTATTTATTGTCACTGGAAGCACATTATTTTTGCCTTGCAAGACACAAGCTTGGGTTATGCAAGCAGTCAAACATTAGTTGAGTTTATCCTGCTTCCTTTAACTGTCATTTATCAAAATGAAACTCTTTGCAAACTGATCTCAACCAAAACATGAAGTGTTGTGACGAATTCTAACTCCTTCATTAGGACTGGATAACAGAGGCAAGTCGCGTTATCAGGATTTCTCAAGTGTTTCCGCAATGCTGCTCCGCTCAGGCCGCAAAAAACCACGTGCAATGTCTCTCCGTAGAAGGCAGCCTGTTAAGCACCAATCTCTGCTAAGAACTGTGAAAAGATATTCTGGAAAGCCAGGTAACTCTTTCCTGAGTAACAGGTATGTTTGTAATCTTGGAAAGATGATTCCAATCCAAGGCAGAATCCAACCAAATTAAGTATCTGGAACAGCTTGTCTCTAGTAAGTTCAAAACCAAAAATACCTGGAGGAATAGAAAAAATGAAAGCTGCTTTCAAAAAAGAACAGCAGACAAATACTCCTCAAAGTAGACATATTAGATTTTTCATACCACCAAATTCAGACCATTAATTCCTAAAGTACCACCACAGCAGGCTTGCCAATGATTTTTTTTTTGGGGGGGGGGCACTATACTCATTGTAATTCTAATTAAAAGTAGAATTCTTACATTGTAACTGTTATAATGCAACATTTTTTTTTTCAGTTTGCTGTATTGATTATTGTAGTTGTTGTTCTGTTGCTCTTTAGAACAACCTGTTGTTTTTTGGTTTTGTATTCTGGAAGCCTGATAGCCTTACTTGCCAGGCTTTTGAAGCGAAAACCTTTGCCTACACATAGATCAGCTGTGCATGTGCTGAAGGTCCAACATACGATGTGTCACAGCTGCCACTTCTCAGACTGCCAGGGTGTGCATCGTCTGTCTCTTTTGTTGACAGTACATGCAGAGTTTCTGCTCGGCCTGGACAGGGTGGAAAGAGAGCTTCTCAGAAACAACTCTGTTTAAATACAGATGTTTCAGAGGAGGTACATCAATATAAAATGAGTAGCAAAGCATTCCCAAAACATTATGTCACTGCTTGTGCATTTTGAGTATCCTGTTGTGCTACTTGCGTAATTGTTCTGGCAAAGAAAAGACTGTTCATCTTACAGCATACCCTAGAGGTCTGTGTGGTCTCAGAAGTGTCTTAACTGAATTTGAAAGTAGCAAACCTATTCCAGTAAAACCATGGTCAGCCTAACATAATCGAAATTGTACCTTATAGTGGTATTCTGTAAGTGTTTGACACCCAACTGGCTGGACCTACTTCCTTCTGACATCCAGAGACACACAATTGTGTTCAGTAGAGATAGGGAAAACTTTTAAATGCTGCTATTTTAGATAGCCATATGCTCCCTAGTCTAAAACTCTCGTTTGTACACAGATCTAATTTTCAAAGTGTTAAAATGGGAAACAGGCAAGCACTTATCTATGAAATAAAGGAAACTTGTATAGAAGCAGTATGCTGCAAAGACACTTTCTCTATTTCACCTCTTCTTCAGTTTCTGTGCACGACCTTGCTCTGGCTCTGGCTCTCCACAGAGGTCTCTGCCCCATTCATTCACCAACCAACTACTAATTCAGGCCCCCTCTCTCGTGTTCAGATTCCTCTGGTTTATACTAGTCTCTCTCAACACAGCTATCTGCAGGTTGTCCACAATCCCCCTTCTTACACTGTCCCTCAGGCTCTTGGGTTGGAAGACATTTTTTCAAGCTCCAATTTTTGCACCTTAACTCTCCAAAAGGTACAGCATACATCTCTTATTCTCACTGAGATAGCCTTCCAAGCGAAGAAATCTTTGCTTTCCTTCTTCACACCACTATCAAGCCCCAAATACAACTGCTTAAGCCCACTGTGTATTTTCTATTGTACGTTGACTATATCATTCATAGCTCAAATATACATAGGTTATCAAGAAAAGATTGCTATAAATATACACTTGTTATTTTTATTATAGAATTTTACCATTTTTCTGTTGCTAGTAAAATTAATTACAACTCATTTTTATTAGGGTTTAGTCTGCGAGAAACAGTGAAATGCTATATACTGACTGAAGATTCAAAAACAGTGCATTTTGACATAGACGAAGATGGCCATCATGAAATATCAACCAAGGATTCACAATCCCATGAAGGTAGCATGCTTTTATACCAAAATTCACCAGCCATATGCATAGTACTATAGGACATTTTTGAAAATACTGTTTTATGTACAATGTTCAGTGTGACGAGGGCGGCTGAGGGAACTGGGGGTGTTCAGCCTGGAGAAAAGGAGGCTGAGAGGAGACCTTATCGCTGTCTACAACTACCTGAAAGGAGGTTGTAGCATGGAGGGTGTTGGTCTCTTCTCCCAAGTAGCAAGTGACAGGACAAGAGGAAATGGCCTCGAGTTGCGCCAGGGGAGGTTCAGATTGGATATTGGGAAAAAATTCTTCCCAGAAAGGGTTGACAGTCATTGGAACAGGCTGCCCAGGGAAGTGGTGGAGTCACCACCCTGGAGGTGTTTAAAAAGACATGTAGATGTGGTGCTTAGGGACACAGTCTAGTGGTGGACTTGGCAGTGATAGGATAATGGTTGAACTTGATAATTCCAAACTAATGATTCTATGATTCTGTGTTTTCTGTAGACATAACTTTATATTGCATCTTTGTGAATACTGATAATAATATGTGAAAACTTTTATTCCAGTTTACAGTAGATACTTAATATACTTAAATGAAAAGAAGATAATTTTGCTGATGCCCATTTGAGTTAATGGCAAGTCCAGACGCTTGGCTGTTAAGAGAATAAAAGCACAGATAATCCTCAGAGACAAGGGCAAAACGGAGAAAAATAGAGAAGATTTTGTAATTCTTGGGGTTATTTTATTTTTCATGGAATTCTTCTGTCACAGTGCCACCCCAAAGTTAGTTTTAGGCAGACAACAGGGTCCAAAACAAATTTTTACTCTGTCCGGGAAAGTCTGGGAAAACAGCTGATTAGAAACGGGGTTTCTACAATCAGTTACTCTAGTAACATAAAATACAGGTTTGGATAGCAACTTCGAGGAAATTTTTTGGGTGCAGCTGAAATAAATAACTTAGGCTTTTTCTATGGATAAGCAACGTTTAATCCAATTCCTTAATTGTATTCCTTAAACACGTGTTCATAAGAGCATAAGCAAAACAGTGCTGGGTGCATGGGGGATTCGCTCCGCCCAACACACACATCTTTTAACAATAAGAAGTGTGCTTAAATACAGTAAGGTATTACATATTCATAATGACCCCAGAAACGCCTATACATATTCATAACCTTTCCCACTTCTTATTAAAATGAGTCTCAGATAACCATTTACATATTCCCCTCCTTGACCCTCCCCTGTTGCGCCTGGTGAATTTGAGGAGGGGTCTTTGGATGAAGGCTCCTTCAGCTTCGTCACAGTGAACTTTTTACCTTTGGCTCATTATGAGGAATTGGCTGGAACCCAAGCTGCCAAGTCAACTGAAACCAGACTGGCACTCCCTTTTTGCTGTCAATCTTGGCTATCTTGTGTCCTCAAGGTTGCAGCTGGTGCTGTAAATCTTCTTATCTCAGCTTTCGATGAAGTCCTGCTTTTTTCTTAGCACAATTGGTTACATACAGCTCTAAACTAGATATTAATTATGTGGCTTAAAGTGTTAGCTTGTTAGTAGGCCCTTATTATGTAGTTGTTTAACCCTTAAAATGTTAGTTCCCTCTATCAATATAACTTCATAAACAAGTTGCATAACTTTTTACATAGAACTGAACCACCTTTTTCCTTTTTCCAGGTTCAGAGTCCGTGCCTCAATTGGTTATATCTGTAAACATTAAACATCTTAGCACGAATCACAACTGCATTTTTCACACAGCTAATAATAACAATGGAGATCCACAGTGTGCATACACGTGGCTCACCAAAAACAATGCCAGATCCGTCCCTGACTCCAGGAAAAATATAAGCTTGCCTGAATCTGGCAAGGAATTATTAAAGAAAATACGCGTGCGTATATTTAAGCACAGAATTCCCAAGTGGCAAGGAATTATTTAATATACACGCTTATCTGGCGAGGAAATAAGGATATCACTCATCCATACGTGGAGATAGGGCAAAGAGCGCCCCAGTCCCGGGAGGGCTCTCGGTGGCAGCATTTGGCCCATGCTCTGAGAGGACAGGCCAAGCCAGCCTCGGCAGGGTCCTGTTTAAATACTTGAGTCAGATCTGACTGTGGGCATTCCAGAAGCTTCTCTGCACCCCCACTCTGGCTGTGCGGTGCCCTGAAACTTCTCAGCACCCTCCCCCACTCTGGCTGTAGGTGCCCAGAAACTTCTCGGCAGCTTGGTGCCTCTGCACTCCCTTCTCCTCTCTCTCTTAAGGAACCTGGCCAACGGGCTCTGGAGTCAAACAAAAGAAGCTGTTACCCCCCTTGCAGGAGAGGTGGGGGAGGATGTGTTGAGCGAGAGGGGGATGTGCTTGCACCTTCAATATTGAAGGAAGGGGGCGGGGAGAGAGGGAGGGTGTGCATCTGCCATATCTTCTTTCATTTCAAATGGTGCTTCTCTAACTGACACCAAAAATAATATCACAAATAACATCACAGAAGTAGTTGTTAGGGGGTATTCTTTTGATAAGAGGCAAATAATAACAAATGCAATTATTCTAGAATTATGCATTTTCCAGAGATGTAAAAGTAGGGAGAAATAAAAATAAACCATATTTCTAAACAAAATACAGAAAAAAGTTGAAATCTGTGAGGTAACTACCAACTTACAGAAACTTTATTTCTTACAAAATCCCGGTTTTTAGAGGAATGAGAAGTCCATTACATATGCTTCAGATAAAGACATAGAAAGGCTTGTTTGAAATATTTATAAACTAAATTAATGTTATTTTTATTCTATTAAATTGTGAATGATGACAGCTGAACTGGTAAGGTATTTAAGTGTGCTTTATATCTTTTGAAGTATCTTTTACTTGATAACTTCACAAAATATTGAAATTACTCATACAATTATTATTGCTAATTTATGAAGAGAACCCAAACCTGTATGGGTATACAATAGAAGCAGTTTGTGAATAGATTGATAGTATGACAATCCTGATGTAGAAGATGCTGCTGTTCCTAGGAGAAAAAGAAAAAAAAAAAAAGGAATAAAAAAAAAAAAGCTACGTGGTATTTTTGTCTATGTAAACGATGTAAACACAAGAACCACAAACATCATATTAGGAGCCAGCTGTTTGTGACTTTGACCTGAAGCGGGTGTTGTCATCCCCAGATCCCTGGCTACACGATTCAGGCTGATGTTAGAAAACTGAGAAACCCCCCATGCTGTTGCTACCTGTTACTTTCCAATCTTGTACATTTCATATTAGTGTCCTCACCTCTGTTGCCAAAGACTTTCAGGCTTTTCTTTGTTAAAATTTTAGGCCTTACATCTCATTACTGACCTCTATTTTCTCAAGTGCATTCTCTTTTGCAAAAGATAATTAGCCAGTCAATACATTTATTAGACTGAGGGTTCAGACTCTGGGGTACCTGTTCATAAGTCTAATGTACAATCATATGGGGTTATATGAATTCAGAGAACTATATGAAATGAAGTCTGCTGCCTATTGCGATTACTCATTATTTCTCAGATTATGTTTAAAAACAATTCTTTCAATTGTTTGTGATGTTTTTGAATTTGAAGAATGTGACTATCTCATTCCAAGTATTTGTTAAATACCTTCGATTTTAGATATTGCGTGGTTAAGTGTGTTCACAAGGGATGAATCAGCAGTACCTGGTAAGACTCCTCTGGCAACAAAAGGTATAATTCTCTCTGTTAGGGTCTTGTTTTGAAGAGATGTTTTAGAGTAGGAAAATAAGTTAGTAATGTTTTATACCTAGAATTGACATTATAATTAACTTATTATACCAGATTTTCATATATGTCAGGTTGCTGGACAATACTAAAAATGAAGGAGCCTTTCTGTGTTACATAAGAAGAAATCTTTGAAGTAATAAAATTTGCCTTTGCAAGTTATGAGTAATGTCTTGGACTGAAGACAAATGTAAATGAGGAAATAGAATGTATATGAGCTAGAAAAACCAATTTTAAAAAAAGTGTCTGTGCTTTATTGCTAGCAAAGACCTGTTGTAATAGGAGGGGAAAGCCAAAATAAATTGCTATGAAGAAAGAGGAGACACATTATTTGAACTTTCAGATTGTAAGGATAAGAAATATTTGGAAAAATAAAAGATATATTAGTTTCAAGTACCCAGTAGAAGAGATGTATTCCAATCTCAGCTCTAAAGGGCTGCTGTAATACATGAGAGCAAATATCCCTCTGGTGCAGGACTGCACCTTGAACAGTGGCCAAATGAGGATTTCTAGAGAAGAGTATAATATATTGATACCCTCCCAAACTCCAACACTTTGCATTTCAGGGACACGCCAAGCAAGAAGTGGCTTCTTGTATTTAGTTCATTTCAGAGCATTTTCTTTGTGTGACTGTGTAACATTGCCCCTAAGATTCTGGTAAGGTTTTAGTAACCAGAGAGGCTAGGTAATTCATCCAAAGGCCATCAGAGCATGGAAGTATCACATATGAAATCATGGAAAGGTTCTTTACTTTCCTTGACATTCACTGTCCACCTGACAGACCACTTCTCATGTTTTCCAAAGGTGACAGGAAAAGTTAGACTCCTTTGGATTTCCTCAGACTAAAAAATATATAAGCAAGTCACAATAAACTCTATAGATGGAGAAAACCAATGATTGTTAGGATGTAACTTATATTGACATATGTCCCTGGTCAGCTGGCTGGACTTCTGCATCCCTCTTTGGTTGCCACTCTAACCTCTAAGTCAGAACACTCTTGACTTGGATACGACATCTCACTTGCCTGCTGTTGTACCTCTTACATGCTACGACTGAAGCTGGACAGTTGCAGCTGAGGCAATCTAAAGCGATGTCACTGGATAGCTGTCAGGGCTTTGCTAGGTAATGCTCTTGTATGCCGTATCAGTTGACAAAAGGTACCTTAATTTATTTAATTGTTGCTTACTTGGATCTGAAGCCTTGAAGCACCAAAAGGTATCAGGCTGAGAAGTATCCTTTATTATTGATATACTGTTAATTCCTGCAGTGGAAAAAAAACCAGTATTATCTCAAAAGGGAGTAAATCCAATGCACCCACGATTGTGACAGTGGAAATATTTTGACCTAGGAAACATGCAGAGAATAAAAAGGAAAAAAAAATTACATTTTCTGTAGTGACACATACTAGTCAGGTGTATTACATAAACATGTATATTACATGTATGTGTTAAGTACTAATATATATGCCTTTATAGCTCATATTATATATATTCATGTATAATGGATATTCCAACATTAACCATAAATATAGACAAATAAAGTATATATATATATAGCAAATTTAAAGCATCATAAAGCCATAGACTTTACATACTTTACAGAAGAGAATAATATCAAGAGTAGATTATATTTATTTCTATTCCTATGCCTATCAATGTAATGTGAACCTGAATGTTGTCTCTTTATGAAATATTTTTACCTATGCTTCATTTTACATGGTGATACACATTTTATTAAAACATTCTTCTCTTTGTAAAACAGAGTCGAAAAATTTGGTGATCCTCACACAGAGATCAAAGCTTAATGAATTTGTCCTGTTGTGCAAGGGTAAGAAGCATCTCTCTCTGAAGGTAAGAAGTATTTCACTTCCTCTGTAACTTGTGAGTGCTCTTTCTGACTAGAGAACAATTTCTCCCACAGAGCTTTTCAAATTTGTTTTCCTTTGCTTGCCACCTCCCGTATTTCACAGCTTCTGACTACCTTTGTCTGTTCTTTCTGGGGAAATATTTCAAGTAGGTTATTGCAAAAGTCATTGGGTTAGGTAGCTGACTACTATCACTAGAAGACAGTTGGTGGTGTTGGGTTCCAGCCTCTGTGGGGGGTGAAGGGTCTTCTTAATCAGAAAACATGCACACAATAAAAGTGGAAGAAGAAGCAGGAGTATTGCCTTGGAAAAAATATGAGTTTAAGAGGGGAATTATTTTCTCCTAATCAAACCAAATTACAACATAAGGAATGTGATGAAAAGAAATACAGCTGAACTGTATTAGCCGGTTTTAAACATTTACCATCTGTTGTCAGGGCATTCTCATTTTCTCCAGTCTTGTGAATGTTTGTTTATAGTAGGAAGCACAGGCAAGGATGGCTTTCCCTATTGGAGGGTTATAACCTTTACTAAAATCTGTCTGAGGAAAAATCTTATACTGGAATTTACCCTCTAAAACAGGGCAAATGTCTAAGAAGCTTGTTTACACAGTTTATGTTGCGATAAAGAATGATCCTTCATCTAACACTGGCCATGCATGGTGGTGTAAATTGCCAAATGCTTCTTCAAATTAAGTCTCTGATGTTTTTAATTTGTTTTTAATTCACAGATGACTTTCCATAAAATCTATTTCCTGAAATTATCTGGGGAAATTCTGTTGCATGATACATTAGTTCTATTTATAGCCTATTATACCACTGGGATTTTCCTTTTGTTCTTGAAAGAGCAACTATTTTAAAAGGATTTTTCTGGTTCAGAGATTACCTTTTCATAAATTAATTTGCTGAAAGAAGTTCCACCAAATCAGGGAAAGAACTTGGTGTTGAGCCCTAATGGACTTTACTCTCCAATCACCTATTTTAAAGTACTAGGTTATACCAGATTATGTTTCTTGACATGATTAAAAGCAGTTCTAATCTAAAAATGACATAAGGCATCTTTAGTGTCTCCCAAATAATCTTAATCTCAGCAGGAATTATCATATGGAAGATGACAAGGCTCCTTATCTGTGATAAAGTTTTGGTATTCTGTTACAACATGGCTCAGTCTTGGCTGCATTGCAAAATAAAATCTGGGAGTTAAACAGTTTAAAGGTCTGTCTTCAACCCAATTCATTTTGCATTGCAAATGGTACAAAAATAATGTATTAATGGAAGTGTTTTGAGAAGTCATCAACTTGTTCATCCTGGATAATTTAAATGTTATTATTAACAGACTTCATAAAAAGGAGAGTTTTGGTTTTAATTGGGTGGATTAAAAGAGCAAAATATGAAGACAAAATTATCAATCTGGGTGGTTATAAACACAGGTCTTAAAAGCATCCTGTTCAGAGCCAGATTATCATTCAGTGGAAAGAAACGACATGAAAACCTGCAACCATGAAGATCCCGACTTCAAGCAGGTATATAATCATGACGAAACAAATGAAAGCATGTGTGTGAGAGAGTGTGTATGCAAACATAGATATAAAAAAGTGCAGCTAAATGCATCCTGCTGTTACTCATCAAGTGAGTGATTTTTTACTTTCTTACGTCAGTTATTTTTTAGTATTTTCCTCAGAAAAAGGAAAATAAGAACTTTCCCATACTTTTGACTTGACTTGTATGGACGAGTACATCTTTCAAGCTACAGGCAAAATATCTGACTTTCAATTAAAACATGAAAGGTGGAAATGCTTCCCGTATTATTATGCTTATGTAAAATGCAGGGGGATACAAAGTAGTTTTCACCTGGTACAAATCCTTAGACAGGATCTGGAAAATCTGGATGAGTGGATGAGCTGGTCTAGAAGTGTCAGATTACAAGAGTAATGATATTTTTAAGAAATGTTGAATCCATCAGTCAAAGTCTTATCTTTCGTCTCCCATTCACACAATATCACTCCTCAGATCATCTTCCTGTGATGGCTTTCCATATCATTTTCCATCACTTCATGCAGCTACAGCAGCTATTTTAATTTTTTTATCTTGATCTGCTTTTGCAAGCACCTAATTTTGGCTTCACATTTATGAGACCCCAATGGAGTATCCCTTGCTCTAGGGGGAATGTTGGCATTGTACATATTAATTCCTCTCCTTGCTTCTGCAGGTTTTCTTTCTTCTTTCTCTTCTAAAGTCACCAGATTCTCTTATTCCATTTTTATTTCCTTATAACCTTTCTGAGTCCCTAGGAGGTCTTTCTTTCCTACAACCAAACTGCCTTCAACTTTTTTAACAGTAGTTTTTAAAACAGGACATTTGGATTGAAGCTGTAGATACTCAGCATTTACACTGGCTTGATCAGGACAGAATGTTTTAGCTGCTTCCCATTATGGCTTTGCTAATACAAGAGGTGTATCCTCAAGTTTCTTTCACGTACTCTGCAATAACTGCAGAACACCCCTGTTGTCATATGGGCTCAAAGGACATGTTCCAGGGAAAGGTGGTGATTGCCAATGCTATAATCTCCAGCATATCTGGGACTCTTTAATGTCCTCCTGTTTTTCCCCAAGCATTCAGTTTCATTTTAGAGGTCTCTTTAAGCATTGTGTGCAGTGATAATACACCAGACTGTTCAGATTTCTGTTTTGTGGGTAGGGTGAGAGTGTTCAAACAGATCACTCAAAAGGGAAGATGAAGTAATTTGATTATGATGCATTCATTTACCATCTCAGTCTTCCCTCAAAGATATTATAAATTGCCTGCTCCCTGACAGAACGTCAATTTGGGGGAAATACAAATCTCAGCCTTCTACTAAGTTCTTACTATTAGCAGCAGATAAGTCTTCAGACAGTCTGCTCAGTTACTCCCTCACACAGTGCACACACAGGAGCAGGGGCTCGTACCCTCGCTCCAGGGGTTTCCAGCAGCTGTGCACAAAGTCACACAGCAGGTCCCTCATTTCAGCAACTGTGCTGACAAGAACTGCCCTGTAGTCATTGTCCACCTCTAGCAGCCTCTACCTCCTGGGATGTGATGTGGGTGACATGTCCCATCATGGGTGCCAGTGTGTGCTGGAGGCCTTGGGCATGTTTGGCAGCCCCTGGGTGCCCTGAGCTGGTACCAATTTGGAGGGGTTTGAGAGGGCTACTGGTCTCCAAGGCTTATGGTTTCAGGGGCTACCTCTCACCACATACTCTCCTTCTCTCTGGTGTGGTGTTTTCTGTTAGCTTTTTCTCCATCCACACACAGAAGTGCCTGGAAAGCCCAAACACATCCACACACACAGATGGGCTGTTTTGACAATAGCTAAAGATGGATCTAAAAGAAAGCATATTAGAAACTGAAGATGTACAGAAAAATGATAGGTAATGGAACAGTTGTTTAAGAGCAATTAGTACTGTAACATTCTGATTTTAATCCAAAGGAAGCAAGAAAAACTGTGGATTGACATTTTATTGCTAGTGTCAGTTGATGGAGTAGATCTGTGGTAAGAAAATAACCAGATGAAAATCCTAAATTATCCCAGTATCAGGTGTACTGCAGAGGAAAACCTTGCTCATGTTTCTGTGAAGCACAGGAATGCGGCTATGGGTCTGGAAATACTCAGTCCTTTGAGGGAGGCAGGTATTATTTTATTCATAATTATCACAGATTCTGTCCCAAAGTGATTAGATTTTACCAGTGATTTATCGAAAAAATTGGTCAATATGTGTCACTTCAGAAAATAACTGAAAATATAGCAAGCCAGCAACATACATGAATTTCTGTGACATGAAGCCCTACAGAAAGCCTTAAAAAATATAACATGTTTTTTACTTCTTGTGTTTTCATAGCTGAGTGAATATAATCACTTTTTCATTATGCATTACCAAGGAGATTCAGTACAGTTCCAATGCTATGAAGATACCCGTTACTACCTGCATGTGAATGACGACTCACTTGATATTCGCAAGCCGGAAAAAAAAGAACCCACTGAGGACAAAAATTTTTACTTCAGGGTATCATATTTACAGGAAAAGTAAGTTGTATACCTTTCAGTGGCATAGGTGTCCATACTACTCCTATAATAAACTAAGGGGAGGGAAGGAAGTTAACATCAACTAATTTCCGTTTTGGCTTAATTTTTACTTGCTTTGTAATGTCTCAACTCACCATTTTGCATGAGTAGCATCCTTTATCTCTCTACTTTCAATAGAAAAAGAGAGAGACTAAGTTTGAAAAGCATAGTGCCTGATCAGTCTCTTTAAGTCTTACATGCACAATTATGGTTTTAAGGAACTGAATACTTCTGTAAGGGGATATATACACAGGGGATGTTTCAAAGACAGGGGAAAAAGAAGGAAGCATACATGGATATGAAATACAAAGCACAAAAAGTTCTCTATGTGATGAACATCTTACTTTTTAAAAATTGTCTCTTACGAGTTCACCTGAACTTGAAAAGAAAACATTTAGAAGTTATTAAATGCATATGTGCATGTCCTGACCAACTGACTTTGGGAAAGGAGTGGAAACGGTGTCTCAGGTCTAACTGAGAACAAAAGAAGAGGCTGAAGGTTAGACAGAAAGTGCCTAGTCCAGGTAGCTCCAAGTCAGCCCATATATTCCGTTATACGATTTCAGCATCTATCCGACATGGCAGATCTCTAAGAAAACCCACACAGAGCATCAGACTAACAATGTGCAGGCAAGGCGAGAGAGGCACATGGAGCTGATGTGGCATAACAAATGCCTGTGAATACCAGCAGAAAATTATTCAGACATACTGGCCTCCACCTCCGAGTCACAGAGGGAAATGCAATCATGTGTTTAGCTGCAAAGCAGAGTGCAGAGCCACACCTGAAAAATAATTAAATGTTAAAAATAACTGAATAAACACTAGGTGCTTATATCAGGTATACTAGAGGAGCAGTAAGAGTACCTGCCTTATAGCAACAGGGTCTGTCAGCATGAAAGGGAAGATGCTGACACTTAAAAGGCCACAGATCATAGTCTGCAGGGCATAAAACATTTGAAACACAAGAGGAGAGCGAAAGTGTACACAGTATCACAGTGTCACAGTATGTTTGGGATTGGAAGGGACCTCAAAAGATCATCTAGTCCAATCCCCCTGCTGGAGCAGGAACGCCTAGGTGAGGTCGCACAGGAATGTGTCCAGGCGGGTTTTGAATGTCTCCAGGGAAGGAGACTCCACAACCTCCCTGGGCAGCCTGTTCCAGTGCTCTGTCACCCTCACTGAGAAGAAGTTCTTTCTCAAATTTAAGTGGAACCTCTTGTGTTCCAGCTTGATCCCATTACCCCTTGTCCTATCATTGTTTGCCACCGAGAAGAGCCTGGCTCCATCCTCGTGGCACTCACCCTTTATACATTTATAAACATTAATAAGGTCACCCCTCAGTCTCCTCTTCCCCAGTACTGACCCCTGAGGCACTCCACTAGATACTGGCCTCCAACTGGACTCTGCACCATTGACCACCACTCTCTGGCTTCCCTCCTTAAGCCAGTTTGCAACCCACCTCACTACTCTATTGTCTAGACCACACCTCCTCAACTTAGCTGTGAGTATGCTGTGAGGGACTGTGTCAAAGGCTTTACTGAAGTCAAGGTAGACCACATCCACCGCTCTGCCATCATCCATCCACCTTGTTACATTCTCATAAAAGGCTATGAGGTTGGTCAAGCATGACTTACCCTTGGTAAAGCCATGCTGACTGCCCCTAATGACCCTCTTATCCTCGATATGCCTTTAGACGGCATTAAGGATAAGCTGTTCCATTACTTTCCCAGGGACAGAGGTGAGGCTGACCAGTCTATAGCTACCCGGGTCCTCCTTCTTGCCCTTTTGGAAGACTGGAGTGACATTTGCTCTACTGGTGTACACGGAGCACCACTGTGATTTAGTGGCAATTTGCTTTGATGCAAGTCATTTGGGAATCAATGTGTATAAATGATAGACTTCATGTACCTATGCCACAAAATTGTCAGTTAGTTGCAGTGGAACAACCTGTAAGTTGCACACCACTTGCAGGAATTGTTCTGTGTAAATATAATAAACAACGCATACCTGAAATAGGAATCCTGTCAGTAAATCACACCAATGTGCATTAGGATAAGGCACTAATTGTCTATAGTAGACCAAACTCCAAAGATCTGTGAGACCTTAAAACATTTTTTTTACCCCGAATAGCAGTGTGGCGTTTCACTGCTGGGCTTGTTGTAGTCTTCAAATACTGAATATAACTTCTTGTACTTCCAATGCTAACTGAACAGAAATGAGCTTTTGAGTATTCCCTGAATAATACTTAACACTTTTGGATCTGTTAAGTGTTCAGTGAAGTCAGTGTGAAGAAAAAAAAACCAAACCCTAGGTATTGACTTCAGCATACATTACACTAGAATTAAATAATTTTAGTACTATCTATCATGTTGCATAATAAATATATTCAATTATGTATCAGGTAAAATAATTTCATGAACTGATATGCTAACACTTCATAGTTATACATTTACTATTGGTAATATGATCGCCTTCCTAAGTTACAGAACATGGTCTATAGATGGTAACTTGACAAAATGATGATCACTCATCATGAAGCTCATACAAAGTATAATAATGAAATCAGCGTTGCTGATGTCAGAAAAAAAAAAAAAAAGTAACACTGACCTCGGTGAATTTTGAATTTATTTTGTAGTTAAAACTTAAATTATGGTTATACACAGAATATTGTACTTTTACCAGCTACCTTAAAAATAAGATATTTTTAACAATTTGAGGGACAAAGGCCCCTATGGAAAGAACCAGTGGTAATTCTGTAAAGTTTCAGATTTGAGATATAAGATAAAAATGTTGTTTCATAATTTTTCTCAGAAAATACAATAAATTCAGCCAGCTTTGTAACCGTAAAAGTACATAGGAAAACAACTTAATAACTTCTGAATCCTAATCTTTCTTAGATTCTTATTTTGTGTGTACAAACACTTCAAACTGACATTTTCAAATTCCCACTAATCTGAGTGTCTCGTGAATGGCAAGATGGAAAGCATCTAGAAGTTTTATTAAAAATCAGGATATGGAAGCCAGTGAGTCTTTTAGAAAAAATATAGCCTCTAATGCTTTATAATATAAAAACAATTTATCTAATGTGTCTAACAGTTGAATATGAAATATAATCACTATTTTGCAGTTTACTTTCAAAACAGTACTGATATTCTTTAGCTTTTACTTAGCAGATGTGATAATTATTGAAACACTAATATATATATTTTGCTCTTATTTTTCTCCTCTTCAAAAGCTGTGCCTGAAAGAATATTCTGAATTCTGTTTCCTGCAGAACAATTTAATGAGAGTATTCTTCACATACGACTTATAGTACTTCGACCATATATGTAACTTGTTAGAATAAGATCTGTGAGAAAAACATCAATAAAGAATGTCATCCTTACGCTGGTTAATCTGACAAAAGCTAATGAAAATAATGTAAAAGAGAGGACCATGTCTTCTTAGGATCTATGTGCTAATTTTTCAGAAAAAAAACAGAGTTTTTTCAATCATGGGGAAAGGAATGGTCTCTTACAGTAACAGAAAAAAAATAATTTACAGTAAAAACCACTGAAGACTGGTGAAAGAATGACTGCAGTAAAGTGTGAGTTTAGGAACAATTGTCATATGTTAAAGCAAGAGACTTGCAGCCAGCCTTGCTAGCCCTGAAATATGTGTTTAGTATACACTATATTATATGCCACCTTCAATATGGGTGGCCAAAATAGCTAGAAATTAGAATTAGAAATTGTTAGTCTAATGAACGCTCTTACAGTCTTAGGAAAATACAACAATCTTGCATTAGTGCAACTGCAGCAGTACTAAAACTTGCAAGTAATCCAAATCATGCAGTTTCTATTAAGGATCTTCAGCAACACCACACATCAGCAGATAAAGACTCATTTCTGCCTCTTCCCTGGTGTGAAATTCTCACCAGCCAATGAAGTCAAGGGCCCTTTTTTCTTACATAGGATGATATGATGATGTTGCCATTACAATAGATGTAAAAATATATATGTATCTTGTAATTCCCCACTGATTTAGACAGGCAAGTATTCTGTCTTGAGTGTTACTGCTTGTAGATACATGTGGCATGAATTTTGAAGTAGAAAGTGTGTATAAACAGAGATTTTTAAAATATCATGTTGTTTTTGTTTCTATTTGTAATGTGTCTAACTGAAGAAATGATAGCAGGTTAAATTCCTCCAACATTTGTATGTTTTAAATGCAATCCCTCATATTCTCTGTATATGTGAATAACTGCAGAGGGGCAGATTCTCTACCAGCTACTTTCTTCATTACTTCTAGCAAATTACATGGCTAAGTCATACCGAGGGCGAACAACAGCAGCTGGTAACGTACAGCTCCTATGTCAACATAAATTGCAGTTCATTGAAGCCATCCTTCTCTAGCACAGTCTTGTGACTTCAGGTGAACAGTAGTAAACATGTATCCAAATTTTATCACATCAACAAGCTATGAAAACGTATTCAGCAGGTGAAAACAATTACTTATTTTGTTTTACCCAAACCCTGACATTTATTTCCAACTGATATAGGGCCTAGATCTCTGGTGTCTAGAATGACTGAACAGGGAAGCCAAGCAGGTCAAGGAAAGAAAGCTTACTCCTCTATTTGGCATTTGCGAGACTGTACCTGCAGTACTGTGTTCAGTTTGGGGCTTCCCAGCACACACCGGCATGAGGCTGAGCAGAGGCATGAAGGTGGTTGGGAGGATGGAGTATTTGAGGAGGAAAGGTTAGGACAGCTGAGATTTTTAGCCTGGAGATAAGAAAGGTGACCATACACCTAGCTGAAGAGGAATTGTAGAGAAAAGGGAATGAAACCTTCCTTAGAGGTGCACAGCAGAAGGAGAACAGGCAGTAGTCACAAGTTGTAGCAAGGGAAGTTTTGACTGCCTCTAAAGAAAACAATAAATGTAGAAATTGGAACAGGTTTTATGATTATGAAGTATCCATCTTTGGAGTTTTTTCAAAATTCAACTTGATAAGGCCCTGTGCAACCTTGTCTGATGCTGAAGGAAAGCCTGCTTTGAGCAGGTGGTTTGACAAAATTACCTCCAGAGCTTCCTTCCAATGCAAATTATATTGTGATTCCATGATTCAAACGCAGCTTCATGTCTTAGAACTTACAGAATATTGAATCCAAAGAGCAAAAGTATTCAATTCAACTTACAGAAACATACAGAAGGACCACATAAAAGCGAACAAAATAAATCATACTGATTTCATCCCAAAGCTCAATGTTTTCACAACTACATGCAGGCATAAGCCTAAGGGAAAATACATTCAGTGTCAGAAAAAATGTCATAACAAGAGAGAGATTCCATCCTGATCTACAGAAAACTCGATTCAAAACAAAGGGGCTATTTCAAAGTAAAAAAGTGTATAAGTAGAACAAGGGTTCATTTGGAAAATAAAATGTAATTGCAATGTGATTATCACATGAATTTAAAAGCTACTACCATTTTACCTGACTGTTTCTGGTGTAGCGTTTCTTGCAATAACAGTCTCCTCAACATGTGAATGATCTCAGGGAATACAGTAAGAACATCACATTGTATTGAAGTCTGCTCACTTCTGTGAGGATCCCCCTCCCCGAGCCCCTGCAGCTATTGAAAATAATGAATAAGCCACAATTTTGTTGAAGAAATCAGAATGTACATTAGGTATTCCAATAATGTTAAATCTACAAGATCCAATACACCTAGCTAAAAGTGTTACCTAAATTCCATGGGTTATGCCAATTACTACCAGAATCATTAATTCCTGTAATAAACAGATTTTTCTCTCCTAGACATTGAAGTGGTGGCTGACAGGCGTGATAGTTTCTGTAATATTAAGACTGTCCTGTTAAGCACTACACCAGCAAAACTGACATTTGCACTGCTTTCTCATTAAAATAGTTACAAAGAAAAAGCAACTAGATTTCTAGTATTCTAGTCAGGTTGTTGGCATAATGGGCTTCAAGCCTAACAGTTGTCAAGTAACTGAAGTGATTAGCAGACACCAATAAGAAAAATTAAAATGTTCTTTAATGTATCTTTGCTGACAGTTTTTACAGTAACGGCATTCTAAGGTGTTTTACGGGGACTGGATATGAGAAGTACCTTAAAATAAGGGTGAGAAAGCGTAGAAAGGGGACTGGAATTGGAGGGGAAAAAAATAAAAAAACCAGATGAGAACAGAAAGACAGTATGGATACTAGAAAGATATACAAGAAAAATAATATCTAAAAGATATAAAATGGAGTGGGATAAAGAAAATGTTTGAAAATTAAGCACAGAAAGAATAGTGTGATTCTATGTGCATTCCTTCTTCCCTCTAGAAAACTAACAAATGGAAGAGTTGACTACACTAACCCTGGGTAAAAATCTGTAGTTCTCACATAGCTGAGCAGACGACAATGTTTTGAAATCTCTGTATTGGTTCCAAAGCCCTTTTAGCATAGTACAAATAATTTCCCAAATGAGTGCAAACCACAGTTCAAAGAATTCATAAAAGTATGTTTAAACAAATTCTTTTACACCTATGCTCACTTCTGGTCCCAGGTTACTCAACAGTTGTACAGGGAGCTGCAGATATGGTAGAGTAACTGAAATGGTGCCCTGGAGTATATTTGTAAGTTAAGAAGCATGTGCTCATATACAACAGAACTTAAATCTGTTGCCTGTTGTTTGAAACTTTAGCTCCTCAGTAGACATCATGTAACTAAGTGGCATATTGAATGATTTTTTTTTTTTCCTGTATGAGAAGAAATGCAGAAAAAAAAAACAAACAAACAACCAAACAACCTAAATATAGCTATCCATACATACATGTAGGGTACTTACATTTTGCCTATTTAGAAAGTCATATATTCTTCAGTATTTGCTGCAGCATTACCACAGAAATTGCATGATCTCTCAATCCAGTTTCAACTCTGTTTTGTTGGTAGTTGAGAAACACAGGAAGTAGTTAGTTAGTAGTTAATTATGAGTGTGCTATGTTTTCAGTCTGAATTTGTATATATGAAGTTGTTATTTAGAAATAGGGGATATATAATTCAAAGTACAGTTTTAGAAGACCGGTACGTTCTGACCTTTGCTGCTTCCATTACTGGCAATTCCACATTTTCTGCCTGAAATTATTTTAATATTTTATTCATAATTATGTAAATATTTTGAATAAGATCATACTAAATGCTAGATTATTACTCATACTAATACATTAGTACTAAAGCTAGTATTAGCCACTACCATATATTGACTGCTAACATTATAAACAAATACGTTATGTATTTACAAGTTAGGCATCTTTGCTGACAATTAAGCTTCACTCTTAAGATAAGCCTTAAAACTGTTTTACAACTTCTATTTTTCCAAACGTGTGGTATTGAGATGGTAACAACTAGCTATGCTTTTGAAGGCCATCTGACAAAAGCATCTAGAGGCACTTCCAATATCTGAACAGTACTCATTCTTCTCAATTATGTATCGTTTAAATGAGTCCAATAATTAACAGGGATAATTGCTCAATGTTTTTTTTTGAAACTGGAGTCTACAAAGTGTAATCTGTATGCAGCACAAAACCCAGTTCTTGCAGGAGATGAAAACAAGAACTTTCAAGATTTGTTCCTGATGATCAGGTCGATCTCAAGATCAGCCATGAGTGAAACAAAAAGTGATTATGTGTATCCCAAGTGATGTGTAAGATGTCTGAGGTCACTTTGCTTTGAGGAGCAGAGCTGACTACCTGGTTCCTAGAGGTCCCTTCCAACCTCAGTTACTCCGTGATAACTGCTGGTGGGTCTGTTCTGTAAAAGAAATTTATACCAGAAAAAAGTGCTTCTGGGACGAGCATCAAGAACATGGAAATGGGATAAAAATACCTTGAGTGAGAATAAAACGTGTGAAATTTTCTGTTCAGAAGGACATTGAGCTAAAGCTTCAAATACAGACACTAAGTAATATCTTTGTTGTTAGTAGATTATATTACTGTAAGAGTTTTCCAATGTCTTCTTAATACAGTGTCCAGTGTTTTCAATGTTGCATTATCTACTTTTTTGAGAGGTAACTGAAAAATTCATTCTGACAATGGTATCTGTACCACCTGTACTAAAACTATAGATTTAGCTCCCTAACTCTCACTGTACTTATGTATCTTCCCAAGGTATTACTTCTATGTATAATGCTTTGAATGTACTGCTTGGGTGGAAACCCACTGTGTTTTTTCCACTTATTACACATCTGAGAACTGTAAATATCCAAAATAGTTGAAGTTGTGCTATTTTAAACGGTGACATAATCTGCATTGGTACATCCTGCAATAAAACTTCATAATCCCATAGTACTTTATGAGTAAAAATTTGATAAAAAATTCACATTTAATAAAGGTGAATACAAATTTTGTTGTGTATATTTTAAATAAAGGAAACTAGAGACAGAAAAATGACTTAGCCAAGACCACACAATAGTAAATGACAAAGCCAGAATGCTAACGCACAGTTCCCAGTCCTACACATTCCTCTGCAATTGTCCTAGTGCAGAACTGCAGCTTTGCGGTATGTCTGACATCCACATTCTCACAGCTAAATAAACTGCTAACAGATTTTCCATAACTATCTGAGTACGAATAGTTTCAAGTATGAACTTCAAAGCAAAGCAAAGTGTCTTGCAACTGTGTCAGTCAGGATTGATTTTGACCTTTTAGTAATGAATTGCAATTTTTTAAAGCTGAAATGAAAGTAATTTCTTATGGTTTTTATTCTAATGAAACTTAAGAAGTTATTGACAGGAAGCTAGAATGGACTTCAACCTGAATATTTTTTTGAACTTATTAAAAATTTTAACCGTGGACACAGACTTGCCCGCATTGTGTTAAAAGCTTTCATATATGAATTTAACAGTCAGAAATTGCTTAAAAATAGAAAAATTGTCTGCCTTTACTGTAAAGCAGAAATTAATATAAATAGAAGTTCAGACGTCAGAGAACTGGCAAGTTTACCAGAAGATTCATAAAGGCTTTTTAGAAGACAACTGAAATTTGCTATCAAATTAGTAGTTGTCAGTGTTCTAATTATAATGTCTTTTGGCAAATCCTATTGAAGTAAACCTGATCTCTCCTTCCAAGTGCAGCTTTTTTTTTTTTTTTAAGAGAGATGGAGGAGAAAGAATAATTTATTGCATTATTAAGCTCTTGCACTCAAAATTATTTTGATCAATTTGTTTACATTAATTTGATTGTGAGACCTACAAAATAATTTTTTTGGATTTGCATTTATTTTTACTGAAAAGTGGAGAAACAATTTTGAAGCCCCAATAACAGACGTTTGGAAGAAGAAAGGGCAGATAACCTGCTAGGGAGCAGCAAGGGTCAGCCTCTTCAAGGGAAAGTGAGCTGACCCTCAACAAAAGCAGTCAAACACTTAGTGAGAGCAAGAGATTACAGAGGGGGCTTACAAAGAAAGAAGGTCACAGAGCTTCCTGATGTCTTAGAGATCCTGCCACAATCTTCTTCACAGAGAAATTAAAAAATATTTGTTTTATTATAAAACAGTTCGTTGATTTAGTCAAAGTATATTTAATGTACACAGATTTCTTCTCTTTTCTTCTTTGTTTTATTTTTAGCCATCAAATTTGATCTACATTTACTTGTATTAAGTCTGCTACAGTGTACCTTTTAAAATATTACAAGTATTAGGAAAAATGAGCTAACCTTATACAGTTTTCCTCTTGATTACTCAAAACACATGTAAGGCTTTGATAATTTTGAACTGTCAATTTAGAAATACAGACAAACCACATCTTCATTATTAACCTTCTCCAAACCCAAGTGCCAGTATATTTACCTTCACACTGAATTAAATGTATCTTGGGCTTCAGTCCTGTAGTTTTTATGGCAGGACAGGACCCAGTATTTTTAAGGGCAAACAGACAATATGACAGTGTTCTTTTTTGTCTTTTAGTCACCTGTTCCATTTCTGAAAGGACTACTTTGATTCACGATGATGAATTAATCTTTTTATTTATAATTTTGGATTAATCTCAATATACTTGCCATATTTTTTAAGGTTCCATATGGTAGTACCTTAAACCTAGTAATATGACTTGAAATTGATGTTGAAATTGAATTTCATAGGGCCAGGAAGTTACCACAGATTGCTGAGACTTGTTCACTACCTGTGTAAATAGATAACAACCACGGAAATGGAAGGGATCAGCTGAGTCATAAAGTTTGATTGTGAAATTAGAGGCATAATTTAGTTTCTAGTCACTTAGCCCCGAAGGACTTTTACTCCCTATGCTTGCCCTTAAATAATAAAATGCATTAAAATCCATAAAAAGTATAATGCTCTAGAAAAGAGAGCATGACAGACACAAAAATACACTATAAACCTTTTCTTGCTATCCTGTCATTTATTATACATTCTTATAATGCCTTACTTTAAATAGAAATCTAAATAAACTCTGTTTGAATAACATTTCAGTGAGGTCCCAGTTTTGACTACGGACCATTAACCACTATATAAATACAATGAACATATTTACTCTTGTAACAATTCTAATAACATTATTTTTAACAGTAAGGATGAAGTATACTCTTGATGAGCAATTCTCCCACTCCCAGCACGGAGCTGCTTTGTGGACAATTCTGTAGTATTAGAGCTAATGAGCAGAACAGCTACTGTTCATCTAATGAGTTGCTGATAAAGAGAATCCACAGACATATTAGTGTAATTCTGTTGTTAAACCAAATTATACACCTTATCACATTGGGATATGCATTTTGCAAACCAAGAGATTATTTTCTGTACACTGAAATGCTACTTTATAAATGGTTAATATTAAAATTATTTTATTACATCAATCTATTCTGTGCATTACTTCACTGTCAAAGAAGGCAGAAGGTACTCAGATGAAGGCATTTTGGGGGCAAAGACAAAGAGATAGCAATGTGAGCTATTGTCTGAGATGTAACAGTGGCATTTGTGATGCTTTTTAGCCAGTGTCCACCTCCCAGGGGGCTACAGCACCAAGGTGATGTGTGGTAAAGATGTGTTAGTAATGAACTCCAATGTCCATAATGGAAGAGCTGCCCCTGAGTCCTCTATGCTCCACTGCTGAATGGTAAAGTTCAGTTACATTTAAAGATACTGAGTAAAACTGTACTGCTAAATGCCGTGCTACTGCCATCATCAGTTTCCTTGGTTTTGAATATAATGCTTCGGCATGCATTAGAAGACAAATGTTTTTCACACTGCTCTTACTTTGGCCTAAAATAGGCCAAATCGCCAATCACACTTTTAAAAAAGTGGTGCATGCTGGTAATGCACAAGTGCCTGAGGTAATTAAAAAAGCAGCATACCACTTTTTGGGCCAGATTAACCAGGGTAGGGTGGCAGCGCTGAGGAACTGGCATTAAGAAAACAGTGGCTCTGAGTTTTTTCATTTGGAACCTGCTGGCATTGGCAGAGGCAGAGTCTATAAAGGCCCTAGGGCTACTGTGAATTGTGGTTTCTCAGATCTCCTAGTAACAGTTCTGTTTCTTGAACACTTGCTGGTTCAGCAGGACAATGAAGACTGTATTTCAATGCTCTTCTGTTTAAATGAGTCTTCAACATAGCAACAAGAGAATAACTTTGCTTAAAACATGAAAATACAGTGCTAAAGCCTCACATTTGGCAAAAGAAGGTTGGAGGCAGATGCAAAACGTGAAAGGAATTTTAATGCATGTTTTGAAAACAATTTACTTTGAAAATAGGTCTTTAACTGGAATATGATTTCATGGGCTCAATATTTAATTTCAGAAATAAAGTGCCTCTTTCTCAGGGCCCACTATTAAAATGCTTTCTAGTCTCTCATAGCTGGTAAGTTCAACAAACAGATGAATCAAATATAGCTTAGTGCTGCCCCATAATCAGAGTCTAGGAAAAGATCAGCTATTCTGCCTCATTGCTAACAACTGCGTGGGAAGATGATACAAAAACTGAATCTCTAGATTGAAAGATGTGTCCCTTTTGCTTTAGATGCTGAAAGAGATTATAAGAAGCACTGTTTTACATTCTCATCTAGCAGTCTAATTTCTATCAAGGAGTTACTCATATAGTAGCTATGAATCCTATAACATACTGATATATTTCTAATATTAAAAAAAAGCCAATAGATTCTATACCAGAACAGTCATTCTAGTTTGAGTGTTTTATGTATCAGTTCCAGCATGGGAAATGATTACATGTTCTTAAATCACCATTTAAAACAAATTTCTTCTTACATTCAGAAGTCATCCTTCTTCACCCTCCCCAGACCTTTACAAACAGATGCAAGAAGGATATGTTTTGCATTACTTCCTCTCAGTTTTGCTGGAAATCAGTACAGAAGGTCTATTTGTTGATATTCTGTCCACCAACATACAAAAAAGCCCACTGCTGGAAAGAAACCATTTTCTTCTAGACAATACTACCAAAAAAATAATCAGCAATAGGAAAATGAGATGCAAGGAGGCCAAGGAATAAAATTACCATGAGAAAAGAGAAAGCACCATTTTCTCTCTGGTTTGAGTTAGCAGGAAATGTGGCATGCAGTGTATACTATAGCAGGACTGAAAGCCTTGTGTCTTATAGCAGCATGAATTATTTTGCTGGCATTAACTGAATTATCAAATTTTTCCTTTTAACTAAGGGTATGTTATTTACAATTCCTTAATGTTTGCTTGCGAGAGCAGTTACTTTGAAGAAAATATATTTTAAAACAGCCTAAACTGGACTTCGTTGGACTGATAGAATGGAGAAAATAAAATGACACTGTTTTATTCAAAATACAGAGCTGTGCTTCCTGTGAGATAAGTATGTGAGATGTGGTTCATATTTCAAGAGCTTCTGGGCTTACAGTATAGTCAGACAACTACAGGAGACCATCCCTGCTGCAGAGGATCCTGATATATTATTTTCTACCTCACTTCATTTAAATAGAGAGTTCAGCACAGGATTGCATTGTGCACCTTTAAATAAACACATGTATGACTCTGCCTATGGCAACAAATCACCATTATGCAGGTATTGCTCTTCCTGATTAACAGAAGTGACAGGGGACATGGGAAATGCTGAGGTACTACATGCCTTCTTCGTCTCAGTCTTTAATAGTAAGACCACTTGTGTTCTATTTATACAGGCCCCTTGAACTGTAAGACAGGCACAGGCAGCAAAATTAAGCTTCAATAATCCAAGGGGAAATGGCTAGTGATCTGCTGCACCACTGATACACACACATGTCTGTGGGGTCAGATGGGATACACCCAAGGATACTGACGGAGCTGGTGGAGGTGATCACCAAGCCACTTTCACTAATTTATCATCAGTTCTGGCTAACTGGGGGGTACCAGTCAACTGGAAGTTGGCAAATTTCACACCCATCTACAAGAAGGGCTGAATGAGGATCTGGGTAACTACAGACCTGGCAGTCTGACCTCAGTGCCAGTGAAGGTCGAAACAGATTATTCTGAATGACATCACATGGCACATACAAGACACACAAGTAATCAGATCCAGGCAGCACAGGTTTTTGAAAGGCAGGTCCTGTTTGACCAACCTGATCTCCTTCTATGACAAACTGATCCACCTAATAGACGAGAGAAAGGCTGTGGATGTTGTGTAGTTACACTTCAGCAAAGCCTTTGACACCATATCCCACAGCATTCTCCTGGAGAAGCTGGCAGCTCATGGCCTGGATGGGTGTACTCTGTGTGTGGGAGATTTGGGGGATTTTCTTGGGGCTGTTGAGTGGATGGGTTTCTATTAGATGGAGATTTACTTCTGAACTATCCAGGCTCAACGGAATTTGAAGGCCAGCTTGAAAGAGTCAAGCAAAATTAGACCTATGCAATGTAGCAGCTGTAGATCATTTAGGACGGAATAATGGGGACTCGTTGAAAGGGGCAGGTATCCCACAATTCTTGGAACAGACACTAATTGGCACACCACAATTACAGGCACTATTAGTTTCTGAAATCCTGAGGCAGTCAACAGACCTTGCATATCAAGCTATAGTAGAGGTGTCTGAAACCAACAAAGCAGCCAAATCATCTACAACTATTAATCAGGGTCCCAATGAGAATTACATGCAGTTTATTGACCACCTTCAAGAGGCCATCGAGGTTGAAAACTTAGAAGTTAAGGAAGCACTGGTATTGAAATTAGCAGTAGAGAATGCTAATGTTTGCTATCAACGTGTTACCTGTGAGTTTTACAGTACATATTACGTGCTTCTGTGTATTGCCCCTATGAAAATGAAGCAGCTTGTCAGGAATGTGAGTTAATTGTTTTACTGGTTGTTGTTAGAATTGTTTCTTTGTGGTATAAGTACGCTGTAAAACCTTATCCCTACTTTTCCCACTCGCACTGCAAGCAGCCCTGTGCTTTCCACCCCTCCCTCCCTCTTCTCATGGTCTTTACTTATGAGATAGGGTCAGGAATTACTATTTTCAGCCGTGTTCCTAAGCAAGCGGTATTGGGAGATGTTTTAAAACATAGGAAAGCACTTGAAAATATGAGGAAGGAAGATCTTGTGAAATATTTAATTAATGGTGGCTGCTGTATAAATTAAATGATTGGAAAAAGTGTCTGGAGAATAGAATCTTGAAGTATAACATTTTGTTGCAATTAATGTTGTTTTTAAGGCGAGAAGAGCAGGACAAAATAAATCCCTACAAGAGATCATTAAATCATTTCAGACAGTTTTACAGGCGGAACAGTTAGAACTTCAACAAGCTGAGAATTAACTGATAACACACAGGTCAGAAAACTTGCTGAAGTCTGCACGATGTTTTCCTTATTAACCTGTTTTCTCTGTAGGTATCTGTTTAAGCATATTATAGTTTGGTAAGTCTTTGCCTGTTATATGGTACAATAAGTTCACAGACTGTTAAATCATGAGAATCTGTTGACTCAAAATATGCGTTTTGTGATTATACAGAAGATCATGAGTAATTTAGTTCCTTACTGCGTGAATGTGATGATAAGATTTTGTGTGTAATAGCTGTTACTTTTCTTTCTAGCATGCTAGCTTTATTCCAATATCCAGACTTGTGCAACTCTGATAGGCTGTGTCTCATCTCGATGTGCTGGATTTGGCTTTTTTGTATGCACACCAAGTAAAGAACCCTGGTTTTGGAATAACAGTTGTAGCGCACCAGATGAGACACTAATAGAAGCCTTGCCCAGTCCAGCTTGCTGCGGCGTCAGGGAGGTGAGTGCTGATTGGGCTCCAGCGCGCACTGACCTGTTTTGTCAGGGAGACCCAGCAGCACCTCTGCCTGACTGAGCAGCGAGCGGCC
Organism: Patagioenas fasciata; assembly: GCF_037038585.1. NCBI lineage: Eukaryota > Metazoa > Chordata > Aves > Columbiformes > Columbidae > Patagioenas > Patagioenas fasciata. The sequence goes on along the minus strand of NC_092560.1, from coordinate 24,278,773 downwards.
CAAAGGTGCAATGCAGAACTTGAGATATTGTCTTGAATAAGTGTAACTCTGATCTATCTGCATATTTGAACTTGGTATTTGGTTTTCATATCTGAGCTCAGTATTTTAATTTGCATATTTCTATTTGGTACCAAAAGAATTTTGTTTGGGGAGATAATTACAAAATGGGAACCAGTTCCACTGCTAAAATTCCACCTTGCTCCCCGTTAGGATGCATCCTTACACATTAGAGTAATTGCTTATATTGTTATCTAGTAATTTTGAGACCAGAAAAGAACTTACATTGTTAAACTCTGCTTTGCATTGGAAAAAAAAAAAAAAAAAGAACCAAAAAACCAGCTCCTAAATGCTATGATGGATGTGAACTTGGTATTGTATGAGGTTGTATTTAAAAGTTGCTAGAATATGAACTGATTTGGATCTAGGAAAATGGAATAATGGATTGATGCTTAATATACTGGTTTTTGACATCTGTAAATTGTAAAAGGTAAATGGGGCTGAGGAATGTAACGACTGTTGAGCTAATTGGAATTGTATATAAAGTGTATTATGGTTGGAATGAAATGTGAAAACAAAAAAGCAAAATATCCCAGTCCTGTGCCTGAACATAAATTTCAGGCCTGTGTCAAGCTGCAAGATAAACTCAACTCATTGTAACCGAGGAGTTTGCCAGAGCCTCCCACTTCGTACCAGCGATTACGCCACCTGTGTGGTCTTGGCTACATCTGAACTGCAGCAAGAAGAGAAAGAAGGAAAAAAAAAAAGGAAAACCTGTTTGCCCACTGCTAAGCGCAGAAAGGGGGGGCTTTACTCCCCCCGCTCTGTCTGCTTTTGTTTTTTTTTTCCTGAATTGTTGTCATCCATCCTTGTTGTGGCACTGTGTTGCTTCTCGGCTTTGAATCAGGGGTTGTTGGTGGTGTTTCTTTTTGCTTCTGTCTTGTTTCCTAGATTTTGACACATCTGGGGAGAGAGCTCATCATTTTACCTCCTTGCTGAAGTCAGTCATTTCACACTGGTCAGCTTTGGGGAGGTCAGAGTGCTCAGTGGTTCTCTGGGTCAGACTGGTACTAATTTGGGTGTGGAGTGGAGCCAGGTTGGTTTCATGTGGAGTTCGAAATGATTTGTTTTCGTGCTGGGCTGGAGATTCTACCATCTCAGATGGGGGCAAGAGGGAGGTTTTATTCCCCTGCCCCCAGCAATGTTACTGCTAGAGAACTGTAATACTGCATCAAGGAGTCTGAGGGTTGAAATTTAAAGGCATTGCCAGTGGATCCATAGTTCTAATGAAGCTGGGAAATTATATCAATTTTTTTTTTTTTTAATAGACTTATTCTGTGGTAACTGGGTGTAAGAGACTTCTTAGTAAATTCACCGTGCTAGTTTTTGAGGTCATGGGAGAGAATGAAAGAAAGGCTGTTTTTTGAGACCAATAGAATGCCAAATTTGGAACAAAGCTTTAATACATGAATTCTTGTAGTTGCCAGAAAGTCCTATACCTCTCTTGGGTCAAGATTCATTAAGTAAATTGTAAGCTCAAATAATGTTTTCTGAGAATTCTGTTTAGTTGCATGTCCTATAAGCAGTTTCTTGGATGGTGCAGATCTTGCTGCAAATGAGAAATCTCCAAGGAAATTTCGAATGCTGTATTTCCACTAATATTAACAGCCAATGTTTTGATAAAGCAAATACTACACTGATAGATCTGAAACAGGAGTTCGATCCGGTAAGGCAAAACAATATCCAATAAATATGACAGCTAAAATGGAGTTGGAAACTTTGAGGAATAAATTTATGACAACCTTACAGGCTGACTGCATTCGATTGGACTTGCAGATTTGTCTATTCATAGCTACAACATAGAAACAACCTGTGGCTATTGTTGGACTGTATAATGAGAATGTTAACAGACTGATATGCCAATTGTTACTCTGATCAAAAAATACAGGGAATTAATTTAAGTCTTAATAGGCCATGATCCTTTTGTCATATATGTACCATTTGTGAAATTTAATTTTGATTTTTTTTATTTTTGCAATCTATGTCCTTGTAAATTGCACTAGCTGATTTTCTTAACAGCACAGCTTTTGGCATGCATAAATGTAAATTGATGCAGAACCTGCAAGTCTTTAACATCAGGTCACAGACCGTACATGTATCTGGTCTGATCCTACATACTTGCACAGTTTTTGTTGATGGTTCTGGCAAGTCTCATAAAGCTGTAATGGGCTGGCATGAAGATAACAATTGGCATCATTCTGTAAAAATTATTGAAGGTTCAACCCAATTAGCAGAACTTGGCGCAGCTTTACATTACTTAGAGCTTTTTAAGGAGGAACCTCTAAATTTGATTTGTGATTCTGAGTACGTAGTCAAGGTCCAACACATGTATCTGATTCTGAACTGTTGGTTTTGTTTTTAAACAAAAAGGGGGGAGAAGTAGGGAAAAACACCACAAATCCAACTGTCAAAAGCACTGTATGTGATGAATCACTTGTATCTAAGTGGTGGAGCCCAAATTGGCCTTGTGATGAAACACTTTGCAAGTATGACCCAAAAACATGTTAAATCAGAAAGAACCTATGTTAGTTATGGTCAAATCACTAGTTAATGGTCAATGGAAAAGAACACATCAATTGATAACCTGGGGAAAAGGTTATGCTCGTGTCATTACAGGCCAAGGATCAAACGGGATTCCTGCAAAATGGATCAAGCCATGGCTGAATAAAGACAACAAAGATTTAACGGATGCAGATGGACAGGAGGGAGATAAGTTGTGAGGACTGTTTCAGATGTACATCATGGATCCTAATTCAGTGTCATAGATGCATACAAACCTGGTGGTCTAGAAGCCCATTAGCAAGCAGGTGGTGTACCTTCTGTGGAGAATGGCAATTTCAGCAAACAGCAGGAGAGTCAAAAGGGCAATATTACACTTAGATAGTCAATGCAAAAATGAGGTAAAATTATGAGACATTCCTACCATAGCATCTACTGCACTCTTTCTCCCTAGTCTAGCAGCTGGTAAAGCTTTAGGAGACATATCAAAGTTAAGCTATTGGTATTTTAAACAGGCTAATCTAACTTCTGAGATACTAACTCAATTAATAGCAGATGTTGATGGTATTAGGCATACTACTCTACAAAATCGCACAGTTATAGATCTTTTACTTTTAACACTAGGTCATGGTTCTGAAGAATTTGAGAGAATGTGTTGTATTAACTTGTCTGATCCTTCTGAATCTATTCATAGTACTTTAGACAAACTAAAACAGCACGTTAATAAGATTGTCATAGTAGAATTAGGGTTTGACAAATGGTTTAAAAGCTTGGAAATAGGTGGGTAGTTGTTTGATCTTATTATGTAAGGCTTAGCTACATTATATGTAACTGTAATCATTGTTGTTAATCATATGTTGTATGCTGCAGTGTATTTCAAAGATGATTCCGTGTGTTGTAAACAAGGCCTGGCTGGTTCAAAAACAAAAAGGGGGAACTGTGGGAGATTTGAGGGATTTTCTTGAGGTTGTTGAGTGGATAGGTTTCTACTAGATGGAGATTTACTTCTGAACTATCCAGGCTCAACAGAATTTCAAGGCCAGCTTGAAAGCTGAAAACAGGACCTGCTGTGGGAGTGAGGCAGTTCTACAATAACAGGGCCTCAACAAGATGTAAATCAACAGACCTATTAGCAGCGAGACTCGGGCATGTGTACAGCTTGTGAACATGGACAATATCCAATCAGCTAATGCATGCTTGGAGCGTGGATGCGTGATCAGGAAATAACTGCATACATAAGGAAACTTGTTTCTGTAATAAATGGCTTTGTTTGAATTCATATTGAATTGCATGGAGTCCATGATTTTTCGCCCTTGCGTCTGTGATGGGCAAAGAACTGGCTGGATGGCCGGGCCCAAAGAGTTGTGGTGAATGGAGCCAAATCCAGCTGGAGGCTGGTCACAAGTGGTGTTCCCCAGGACTCAGTGTTGGGGCCAGTTCTGTTAAATCTCTTTATCAATTATCTGGATGAGGGGATTGAGTGCACACTCAGTAAGTTTGCAGACAACACCAAGATGGGTGAGAGAGTTGATCTGCTGGAGGGTAGGAAGACTCTACAGGTTGATTGGAACCAGCTGGATCATCGGGCTGAGGCCAATTGTCTGACTTTCAGCAAGGCCAAGTGCTGGGTCCTGCACTTGGGTCACAACAACCCCAGGCAGCACTACAGGCTCTGGGAAGAGAGGCTGGAAAGCTGCCTGGAGGAAAAAGGACCCTGGGGGTGTTGATTGACAGCCAGCTGAATATGAGCCAGCAGTGTGCCCAGGTGGCCAAAAAGGCCAACAGCATCCTGGCTTGTATCAGGAATAGTGTGGCCAGCAGGACTAGAGAAGCGACTGTGCCACTATACTTGGCACTGGTGATATGATGAAAAGTTTCTTCACAGAAACATTGTCAAGTGTTGAAACAGACTGCCCAGGGAAGTGGTTGAGTCACCAGCACTGGTGGTGTTTAAAAGTAGTTTAGACAAGGTTCTTAGGGACATGGTTTAGTGCCAGAGCTAGGTTAATGGTTGGACTTGATGATCTTGAGAGTCTCTTCCAACTAAAATGATTCTATGATTCTAATGGGATCAGCCTACATACTGTGGTTTTCTTACAGAAAGGCAGTTTCCAGTTTGTACTTGTGGAATACCAGCAAACCACCTGAGCTGGACATGTCATTGATTTGGTGGTCATGTAAAGAATAGGGACCAAACTGCATCTAACAACAGCATCTGCTCAGTTTCAGCCAACCATCCACAAACTACAGAGCAGTAAAAAGATGAAAACACAGGAGTGTTTCTCACGGAATATAAGATTTTCAAGGGCTTTAACTTCTCAGTGAAAATAAATTATTAGTATTACCATAAACATGAAAGGAATTATCCAATCCAGCCTTTCTTCCTCTCTGAAATATAAAATAACTGTATTTTGAATGCAACAGCAGCAAACATATTTTCATTAACCAAAGGGATGCTCCCAAAATAGTCCAAGATCAACTGGAGCAGTAGAAAAATATGATTGTAAGAATGTAACACAATTCTGACCACAGCTTTCAGTGAACACAGAAGATAAATTGTAGCCAGGCTTTTTTGTCTAACAGGCAAATTTGCATAGGTATGACAAGATTCACAGGAAGAAGATACTGAACAAACCGATGTAAGGCTTTGTAATGCTATGGCAGCCAGAAATATAGTTCATATACTACAGCATTAAGGAATGACACTCTGAACTACTGCATATGTACTAGTCAACTTTGTATGTGCATGGTTTTAGACACGTAAGAGATGTATGGCTTCAGGTTCTGTAGTAAAATAAATAAACAAGTTTAAAGGCATGATTAAAACATTCTTAAAGCTCTCAAATTCTTACAGTAAAAAAACAGTGAAGTAACAAATAATGTTACCTACATTTCTAATTTTATTCATAACACAGGAAAATGAAATTTTATTAACATGATCTTGATATATTTTTACTCATGGTGGAACTACATCAATTATTTGATATTGTAACCTGGCGAGATTCAGAGGTTTTCCCACATACTTTCTTAAGCTACTTAGGAAAAATATCCAAAGTTTGCTTTGCTTGCCTTTTAGTAAAAGGTGAATAAAAAGGACAAAATTCCTGAAGTTGCCTTAGATAAAAAAACTTAAGGAGAGTCTTACTTCATAAACTACACTTACAGTTATGTCAGATGAGCTTCAGCAAAAGATTCTGTTTTACACCGACAGTTTTTAATGGTGAACAGAAGAAAAGCGCCTCAGAGAAGCACACCATATAGAAGGAATAAAAGTTTGAAAGCCATCTCTGCCATTGTACTTAATTCTTCTTACCTTTTCAATTAAGAGTTGCTCAGCTGTATGTTTTGCTGACTTCGTGACTATCTAACATAACTATTTAAGCCATTCTTTGCCAAGAAACAAAGTGAAGTGTTTCTACTGAAGACTGATCCCTGATCAAGTTTTGATCAGTAAGAATGATAGGAAGAATCTACTACATGCTAGGTTATTGGAAATAAAGTTAGACGCTAATTTTCTTTTCAATGAACATTTTTCTCCAAGATTAGGAAAGACTGGCAATGTCTCCTTATTCCTTGAGTGATAACAAAAAATATTCTGGATTGCAGATCTTGTGCTGCTACGAGCATTGAAAGTCATATTTTCCACTGCTTTTCAGTTTACTCTGGTAAGTGAACAAATAGTATATAAATCATCCATAAATTATTTGTAAGAATCTTTGAAAATAATCTAAATAAATCTCTAATGAGAATCTGGAAAGCCTTTAAATTCAGTTAAAATATCACACAATTAAAACTACAAACATTATGACTAAACTGTATTTCAGAATAGAAATCCAACAGACGAATTAACATCTTCCAACCTCATTCATTTTTATATGGTACATTTCCCTTTCCATTACATAAACTGAAAAGAAAAAATAAGAATGACCATTCTTGAAAATGCAGTTCCACACCCTGATCTTCAAAAACTTTCAAGTTTTTGGGAAAATTAATTCTTTACAGTGAACACAAAAAGTAAAGGAATTCAGTAATTCATTGTACAAGCAGGTTTTGGACAAAAAGACAACACTCAACATCTTGCAACCAAAAAGGCAGAAAAAACTCCCAGATTATTTAATTTTTATTTGTCTTGGCTATGTGTTCCACAACAGTCCACTGGATGGCTCCCTTACCACTCTCTGGGTTTGTATTTCGTTCAATAATATGTAGAAACTACTCGAGCCACGTTCCACTGCCTCAGGAAACTTTGCTCAGAACAAATGAAAAAGCATTTCTACTTGTGGTCTGCAGGTCTGCATGTGCAAGTGTCTTCCCAAAACAATGAACTTCAGCTTCCATGAAAAATAGTAGCTGATAATATGCAACTGTAAAAGATTGTGCGACAGCTATAAATTACAACTACAACAATAAAAACCAAACCCAGTGAGTCTCCTGGCAAACAATTCAAATGAACCAAGTTAGATTCTGGCACTTGCACCCTCTTATAACTTATTACAGCGAGTGACAGATGCACTCATCCTAACACCAACAAAATACAGAGACCTTGTATGGAAGCAGTCATCAGAATAGCCTTTAGTTAACAAAACAGGATGCTTAATTTTCTCTCACTCTTGTTTTTCCTGTAAGTTGGGCTGTCACAGTTGGGGAAGCAGTATGCTGTGAACAGAACAGAATGGAATGGAACAGAATGGAATGGAGCATAGCATAGCATAGCCTAACCTATCATGGCATGGCATGCATAGCATAGCATAGCATAGCATAGCGTAACATTAGCATAGCATAGGGAAGGGAAAGGGAAGGGAGGGGAGTGGAGGGGAGTGGAGGGGAGGGGACGGGAGGGGAGGGGACGGGAAGGGAAGGGAAGGGAAGGGAAGGGAAGGGAAGGGAAGGGAAGGGAAGGGAAGGGAAGGGAAGGGAAGGGAAGGGAATATTTCAGCTGGAAGGGACCTGCAAAGGCCACCTAGTTCAACTGCCTGACCAGTTCAGGGCTGACCAAAAATTAAAGCATGTTATTAAGGACATTGCCCAACTGCCTCTTAAGCACTGACAGGCTTGGGGCATTGACTACCTCTTTAGGAAGCCTGTTCCAGTGTCTGGCCACTCTCTTGGTAAAGAATTGCTTCCTAATATCCAGTCTGACCTGCCCTGATGCAGTTTAGAGCCATTCCCACATGTCCTGTCACTGGAAGTACTGAGGCAGCTCAATATTTAAGACATATAGACAATCCCCAATGTATTTTGCACAGCCACTGGATCGTTAATATACCCTGTCCCTGGTAGAGGAATCTCCTTCCTCCTGCCTCTCAAATGAAAATGTGTGCCAAGGCGCAGCTGGAGCTGAAGTGGCAAAGGACGCAAGAAGGACTTCTACAGGTATGTCAACCAGAAAAGGAAGATCAAAGAAAGTGTATCCTCCTTGATGAACAAGACTGTTAAACTGGTAACAATGGATGAGGAGAAGGCTGAGGTACTCAACAACTTCTTTGCCTCAGCCTTCATGGACAAGCTCTCTTCTGACACCTCTCAAGAGGACGAACTGCAAGATGGGGACCAGGGGAGTAAAGTACCTCCCACTGTAAGAGATCAGGTTCATGATCACTTGAGGAACCTGAACATACGTAAGTCTATGGGACCTTATGAGATGCAACCCAGAGTCCTGAGGGAACTGGCTGATGTAGTTGTCAAGCCATTCTCCATGATATTTGAGAGGTCATGGCAGTCAGGTGAAGTCCCTGGTGAGTGGAAACAGGGAAACATCACACCCATTTTTAAAAAGGGTAGAAAGGAGGATCCCAGGAACTACCAACCTGTCAGCCTCACATCTGTGCCTGGGAATATCATGGAACAGATCCTCCTAGAAGCTGTGCTAAGGCACATAGAGGACAGGGAGGTGATGCAAGACAGCCAGCATGGCTTCACCAAGGGCAAGTCCTGACTCAACAACCCAGTGGCCTTCCATGATGGAGTAACTACATCAGTGGACAAAGGAAGGGCTACAGATGTCATTTATCTGGATTTTTGTACAGCCTTTGACATGGTCCCCTACAACATCCTTCTCTCTAAATTAGAGAGGTACAGAGTTGATGGGTGGACTGTTTAGTGGATGAGGAACTAGCTGGATGTTTGCATCCAGAGGGTAGTAGCTGGTGGCTCAATGTCTGGATGGACACTCGTGACAAATGGTGTCCCTCAGGGGTCCACATTGGGACCAGTGCTATTTAATGTCTTCATCAATGACATAGATGTTGGGACTGAGTGCACCCTCAGCAACTCTGTGGATGACACCAAGCTGAGTGGTACAGTTGACATGCCTGAGGGGCAGGATGCCATCCAGGGGGACCTGGATGCCATCTAGACGGCCCTGAATAAGCTTGAGAAGTGGGCCAATGTGAACCTCATGAGGTTCAACAAGGTCAACTGCAAGGTCCTGCACCTGGGTCAGGGCAACCCCTGCTATCAACACAGGCTAGAGGATGAAGGGATTGAGAGCAGCCCTGCAGAGAAGGATTTGGAGGTACTGGTGGATGAAAGGCTGGACATGAGCTGTCAATGTGTGCTTGCAGCCCAGGAGGCCAACTGTATCTTGGGCTGCATCAAAAGAAGTGTGGCCAGCAGGCTGAGGGAGGTGATTCTGCCCCTCTACTTCCACTTTGGTGAGACACCACCTGGAGCCCTGTGTCCAGCTCTGGAGCCCTCAGTACAGGAAAGACATGGACCTGTTGGAGAGGGTCCAGAGGAAGACCACAAAAATGATCAGAGGGCTAGAAGACCTCTGTTGTGAGGACAGGCTGGGAGTGTTGGGGTTTTTCAGCCTGGAGAACAGGAAGCTCCACAGCTTGACCAACCTCATAGCCTTTTATGAGAATGTAACAAGGTGGATGGATGATGGCAGAGCGGTGGATGTCATCTACCTTGACTTCAGTAAAGCCTTTGACACAGCCTCCTACCGCATCCTCATCGCTAAGTTGAGGAGGTGTGGTCTAGACAATAGAGTAGTGAGATGGGTTGCAAACTGGCTTAAGGAGAGAAGCCAGAGCGTGGTGGTCAATGGTGCGGAGTCCAGTTGGAGGCCAGTATCTAGTGGAGTGCTTCAAGGGTCAGTACTGGGACCAGTACTATTCAAATATATTCATCAATGACTTGGAAGAAGGAAGAGAGTGTACTGTCAGCAAGTTTGCTGATGACACCAAGCTGGGAGGAGTGGCTGACACGCCAGAAGGCTGTGCTGCCATCCAGCGAGACCTGGACAGGCTGGAGAGTTGGGCGGGGAAAATGTAATGAAATATAACAAGGGCAAGTGTAGAGTGTTACATTTGGGCAGGAACAAACCCAGGTTCCAGTAGGGGTTGGGGAACAACCTATTAGAGAGCAGTGTAAGGGAAAGGGACCTGGGGGTCCTAGTGGACAACAGGATGACCATGAGCCAGCACTGTGCCCTTGTGGCCAAGAAGGCCAATTGCATCCTGGAGAATATTAGAAGGGCGGCCGTTAGTAGGTTGAGAGATGTTCTCCTGCCCCTCTACTCCGCCCTGGTGAGACCACATCTGGAATATTGTGTCCAGCTGTGGGCCCCTCAGTTCAAGGACAGGGCAGGGCAATGAAGATGATTGAGTGGAGCATCTCCCTTATGAGGAAAGGCTGAGGAAGCTGGGACTACTTAGCTTGGAAAAGAAGAGACTGTGGGGTGACCTTATTAATGTTTACGAATATATAAAGGGTGAGTGTCACAAGGACTAGCGGTAGGACAAGGGGTAATGGGTTCAAACTGGAACATGAGAGCTTCCACTTCAATTTGAGAAGAAACTTCTTCTCAGTGAGGGTGGCAGAACACTGGAACAGGCTGCCCAGGGGGGTTGTGGAGTTTCCTACTCTGGAGACATTCAAAACCTGCCTGGACACATTCCTGTGTAGCCTCATCTAGGTGTTCCTGCTCCAGCAGGGGGATTTGACTCGATGATGTTTTGAGATCCCTTCCAATCCCTAACATTCTGTGATTCTGTGATACTGAGATATATGAATTCGTAAAGCAACTTCACTAGAATCAGCAGAATTACACAAGGAAACAATGTGGACTTTTGACTTAGCTCTGGTTGAGGATTATCAGAATGATGCCATATCCTTATATTTACTTTTAAAAAAATCTTTTTCACAGTAGAATTTGTATAAAATCATATACATGCAGATTATATGAAGTATAATTTAAGGCTTACTTTACTGCATTGAGCTTTAAGCACATCAATCCATGAACAGATACAGTGTACTAAAGAAATAGGCAACATCTGCTTGGGGCTGTATTGTCCGCAGGACAGGCACTTTTCCCACTGTAAATAAAAATAGACTTTTGTTATTTCTTAGTCAGGGCAAAACTCTCACTGCCTTGTAGCTCAGAACTCTTTCCCTGCTTAGGGTAAGTCTCTTCTCATTCCAGCTGCCATAGAACCCATATTTTCTAATGCCTCAACCCTCCTGGCAGAAGGAACATTGCTACCTATTTAATCTTTAGTAAGGGAGAACTGTTAGCAGTTCTGTTCTTATCCTAATATAATAAAAATATCTATGTTATAAATTCTTACCGTCACAACATTGCTGTCTTTCATAACCCCCTTACACAATAGAAAGAACACTCATTTCTACATATAGAATACCATTCGTAAGCATGCTTGCTGTATTACCTGCAACAAATTATATGGCATTTGCTTTTGCTCTCTTCATCAAGTTTAAATAAAGTTAATTGAATCAGCCAGCCTGGTTTTCTCTCCCAACATGTTTCTGCTGTAATAGTCACATTGACTTCGTGGAAGTTAAGTGACACATTTCCAGTAAGTTCAGTTGATGACAAATTTCAATTTCCTTTTTATTTTCCTCTTCCCTGGAAGGCATAGTAGCACAACTGAGTAAAACAGTAACAAAACATCCACACAGGTTATTACATTGCCTACAAGTCATTAAAAGGCTCTCAAATGTAAAGTTAACTAGAAAAATAAACCCGTAAAAAGAGTTCCTGTCTTATCCTTTCTGACTTGCTGCTCCTCTTGCACAACTCCTCCTTGAAACTCAGAGGCATATTTCCCTCTTCTGCTGGCTTCTTTCTGCTTTCTCTGCTTTATACTACACTTCTATTCTTCCAGTCCCTCCTTACATGTCTTATGCATTTGTCTCATTGTCAAGCTCATCTCTGGTTTCTTCTGTCTATACCCATGACTTCATCCACATTAAGGTGATTCAATCAAGAGGTCTCCTACCAACATAGCGTATGTAAGACAATCTCCAGAATTTTAAAGAAATATTGAATATCCTTACCTAAAACCAAATCCCCTTGAGGTACACATGAAACTTCTCCATCCTTCAGCATTACCCACCAGGTCCTTCGGCAAAAAACAACTCCACAAATTGGTTTGCTTTTGCCTGAGATAGGAGTAAACCAGACTGCCTTCCCTAACATAATTTTCATGTGTACTACAAGGACTTTATCTACTTCTACAGTACATAGAATTTCTGATTGGGCAGGCCCAGCTTGATTGATCAACCCTTTAGTGTTGACCAAGCAAGCGGCTTTTGCTGAATGGAAATCCCAGTTTTCGAAGGTTCCGCCACCCATTGCCCTTAGTGTAGTTTTTAAGAGACCATTGTACCTCTCCATTTTCCCAGAGGCTGGTGCATGATATGGGATGTGATATATCCACTTGATACCATGTTCATTGGCCCAATTGCCTATATGACTGCTTTTGAAATTAGTCCCATTGTATGACTCAATTCATTCTGGTGTGCCATGTCTCCAAAGTACTTGCTTTTCAAGACCCAAGATAGTATTCTGGGCTGTAGCATGAGGTACGGCATATGTTTCCAAACATCTGGTGGTTGCTTCCCCCATTTTAAGTATATAGTGCTTACTTTGACAGGTTTGTGGAAGTGTAATGCAATCAATCTGCCAAGCCTCGCCATGCTTATACCATTGCCCCTCATATCACACATGCTTTAACTGTTTGGCTTGTTTGATTTCGGTGCGTGTTTCACATTCATGTGTAACCTGTGAGATAGTGTCCATAGTCAAGTCCACCGCTCGATCACAAGCCCATTTATATGTTGCCTCTCTTCCTTGATGCCCTGAAACATCATGGGCCCACCAACCTAGGAAAAGTTCACCTTTATGTTGCCAGTCCAAATCTATCTCAGCTATTTAATCTTAGCAGCCTGATCTGCTTGCTGGTTGTTCTGATGTTCTTCAGTGGCTTTACTTTCAGGCACATGAGTGCCTACATGATGAACTTTTACAGGCAGGCTCTCCAGCCGAGCAGCAATGTCTTGCCACAGTGTGGCAGCCCAAATGGGTTTACCTCTGCATTGCCAGCTGCTTTTCTTCCAATGCTGTAGCCACCTCCACAAGGCATTTGCCACCATCCACGAGTCAGTGTAGAGATATAGTACTGGCTACTTTTCTCGTTCAGCAATGTCCAAAGCCAACTGGATGGCTTTGACTTCTGCAAATTGACTAGACTCACCTTGTCCTTCAGTGGCTTCTGCGACTCATCGTGTGGGACTCCACGCAGCAGCTTTCCACCTCCAATGTTTTCCTACAAGACAGCAGGATCCATCTGTGAACAGTGCATACTGCTTATCAGTCTCTGATAGTTTATTATATGGTCATGCTTCTTCAGCACGTGTTACTTCCTCTTCATCTGGCGACATTCCAAAGTCTTTATTTTCTGGCCAATCTGTAATCACTTATGAGATCCCTGGGTGACTGGGACTTCCTATTTGAGCTCGTTGTGTAATCAGTGCAATCCACTTACTCCACATAGTATCGGTTGCATGACATGTAGAGAGATCCCTCCCTTTGAACATCCAGCCCAGCACTGGCAATTGAGGTGCCAGGAGGAGCTGTGCTTCAGTACCAACCACTTCTGAAGCAGCTCAGACCCCTTCATATGCTGCCAGTATCTCTCTTCCAAGTTAAGCAGAGTTGGCCTTGGATCCTTTGACTCCAAAAGCCTAAGGGTCTACCTTGAGTTCCTTGTGATGCTTTCAGCCAGAGGCTCCAGGTAGGGCAAATATCTCTGGCTGCAGTGTAGAGCACATTCTTAACATCTAGTCCTGTCCACACTGACCCAAGGGCTACTGCATGAGTTATCTCATGTCTAATTTGTTTGAAGGGTTGGTATTGTTCAGGGCCCCACTCAAAATTGTTCTTTTTCTGAGTCACCCGATAGAGAGGGCTCACAACGTGTAGTTAGGAATACGCATTCTCCAAAAACCTACAATGCTCAAGAAAGTTTGTGTCTCCTTTTTTATAACAGGTGGAGACATAGCCGCAATTTTGTTGATCACTTCCATTAGGAACTGACGATGCCCATCTTGCCATTTTATTCCTAAAAAGTGGATCTCTTGTGCAGGTCACTTGACCTTCCTTCGTTTTATGGCAAAACTGGCATTCAAAAGAATCTGAATTATTCTCGCACCTTTCTCATAAACTTCTTTTGCTGCGTTGCCCCACACAATGAAGTCATCAATATACTGCAATCGTTCTAAAGCTTTACCTTGTTCCAGCTTGGTTTGGATCAGCCTATGGCAGATGGTAGGGCTGTGTTTCCACCCCTGGGGCAAGCGATTCCACACGTACTGGATGCCCCTCCAGGTGAAAGCAACCTGTGGCCTGCATTCTGCTGCTGAATGAATAGAGAAAAATGCATTAACAATGTCAGTTGCAGCATACCACTGAGCTGCCTTTGACTCCAGTTCAAATGGCAGTTCTAACATGTCACGCACAGCAGCATTCAGTGGTGGCATAACTTCATTCAGGTCATGATAGTCTACTGTTAGTTTCCACTCGTCACTAGACTTACGCACTGGCCAAACTGGGCTATCAAAAGGTGAGTGAGCCTTACTGATCACACCCTGGCTCTCCAGTCGATGAATCATGTTCTGGATAGGAATCAAAGAGTCTTGAATGGTGTGATAGTGCCAGCGATGCACCATCCTGGTAGCAACTGGTACCTGCGGGCCATCAACCCTCAGCAACCTGTTGGAATGATAAAAGACTCAGCATTCCGATTCAATGTGAATCACACAAAGCCAATTTATTACAGAAACAAGCCTCTTTATATATGCAGTTATTTCCTGATCACACGTCCACACTCCAAGCATGCATTAACTGATTGGATATCATCTATGTTCATGAGCTGTCCACAGCTGGAGTCTCACTGCTGATAGGTCTGTTGATTTACGTCGTGTTGCTGCCTTGTAGCTGCTGAACTGTTTTACTTCCACAGTAGATCCTGTTTTCAGCTTTCCAAGGTGGCCTTGAAATTCCTTTGGGCCTGGCTAGTTCAATAACAAATCTCCATTTAATAGAAACTCATCCACAGCAACCCTACAACAGAAGGGTCCTATGAGAGACCAGGCAAAGCAGACAGCTGTTCAATATTCTCAGTGTCCACAGCTGCTATGCCAAATGCCCACCAGTACCCTTCTGGGTCCTTAATATACCCTCTTCTGAGGTTGTCTATACCAAGGAATTTAGAATACCAGAATAAACAATCTCAAGCAACTAGTTATCATTATTTACATTCTGAATCAACCTATCCTTGGAAACTTATGAAAATCCCTACACATGCAAAGACCTCATTCTAATAGCTCACATGCTTCACCCCATAATTTTAAACCTTTTATTATTTTATCTCAATTTGCGTCATAGTTTGCTTTTGAACATTTTGAACATTTTGAACACCATTAAAAAAAAAAACAA
Organism: Patagioenas fasciata; assembly: GCF_037038585.1. Classification (NCBI taxonomy): domain Eukaryota; kingdom Metazoa; phylum Chordata; class Aves; order Columbiformes; family Columbidae; genus Patagioenas; species Patagioenas fasciata. Next base: position 24,263,475 of record NC_092560.1, on the reverse strand, counting down.
ACTTCAAAACAAACTCATGTTTACCATTGTGTAATTCTCAATTTATTAATTTTTCTTTTAATTTCTCATTCTTGCTCTATAAATTTTCTCTAAGAAAAATAACATTGTCTTATCTTCTAAAATCTCATTTCAAATTTTCTTTTTCTACACATCTTTATGTTTTTTGGCACTAATTTCTGGTTTTACCTCCAATTAGATCTTTGCATCTTCCTCACTACTCCCATGTTTCACTTTCATGTTCTTGGCTTCTTTCCTCTCTGTTCCACTCATCTCATAACTCTTCTGCTACTGTCACCCCAGTCCATCATGTATACTATTCTGCTCAGTTTCTCCTTTAGCTTTACCTAATTTCTTCATCAGCATAATGGTATCTCGAAGAGGATGTTATTGCCTGCTAAATAACTAGCTTCCTTTTCCTCTAACCTCTTCAATAACTGCCCCTTTCCACATACTCTTTCAGAATTGCAGTCAAAACTTTTCACATGCTTTTTTTTTGATCTATATTCCAGTCTCCAGTCCCTAATGCACATCATGAAACAGGCCACCTATAATCACTCCATAGCAAAATGCCCTTTCTGCTCAGTAACTCCTGTGCCAGCAACCTGACCTTCTTTGTTCAGTCCCAGATAGGCAATATATTTCCAGATGCAGTGTAGTAACAAACTGATCCTCTTTCATTTTCTTTCTCCACTTTAGAAAATGTCTTCTGCTCACAGAAGTCCATCCTGCATTTCCATAAAATCTCCCTAGCACAAACTGATGCTATTCTCCATGATGTGGTAAAACATATCACATTTGAGAATTCTTTCAGGTCTTTTTTCTCCATTGTAAAAGATATTTTACTGCTTGCTTCAACAGAAAGGCTGTATTCTGCAAATGGCAGTACAATGAGACTATTCCTTTTACTGTATAGGTAGAGTGTAATTAAGATAAAACTAAAGATAGCTTGATTTCTCCCTTTTTAATAACATATCGCTATTAAACTATATTCTTACTGTACTCCTCTGTGTTAAATAATCATTGAACATTTCAGTGAAACCAAGAAGCCTGGGGAGGAAAGATCATGAAAGGTCATGTGCACTAGAGCCTTTGAGTCTAAGCCTGTGTTACCACGAACAAACTGAGAAGGCAATTTGGTGACATGCTGCAACAGTGACAGTAAAGAAAGTTGTGTGCTATCATGAGAGCAGAGATTCGTCAGCAAGAACGAAGAGGAAAGGAACATATTTGCACGATAATTAAGAAACTTAATTGTTCAGCTGCCTTTGAACATGCTCAATACACCAAAATCAAGCCTGAAGTAACTCACACAAAACTGCAGTGGGTATTCTCAGACCTGAAAGTAAAATACAGGAATCTTTGCTACCATACTGTGTCATAAAAGCTATGCTTGTGCAAATGGTCTCTGTAGGTGACCCTGTGTGTGGATGGAGAAATAGTCACCAGGAAATTACCACACCAGGGAGAGGGAGAGTATGTGGTGAGCGGTAGCCTCTGAAACCATTAGCCTTGGAAACCAGTAGCCCTCTCAAACCCCTCCAAATTGGTACCAGCTCAGGGCACCCAGGAGCTGCCAAACATGCTCAGGGCCTCCAGCACACACTGGCACCCATGATGGGACATGTCACCCACATCACATCCCAGGAGGTAGAGGCTGCTAGAGGTGGACAATGACTACAGGGCAGTTCTTGTCAGCACAGTTGCTGAAATGAGGGACCTGCTGTGTGACTTTGTGCACAGCTGCCTGGAAACCCCTGGAGCGAGGGTACGAGCCCCTGCTCCTGAATGAAGCTCTGGGGCTGGCCTCTTGGCTACTGCTCCAGCTGAGCAATCACCAGGGCGCGCACTGCTTGAAGCTGTAGCCACATTTACAATGAAGTTAGCTGCTATTAACAATAACAGTCCAATTAGTAAAGTGTTGTAATAATGGTTGGTTGTGTTGTTTCTTCCCCTGACTCAATACCCTAGTAGTGATATTTACAATGCCTGTTAACAAGCCACAAAAGTACACAGGTGTCATCTGGATATTGTGAATCTGTATTTTAATCCAGATGCAAAAGTCTTAGACAATAAAGCTGCTCAGAACTCCTTACAAAGGCATATTAGATCTCCTGTTTTATAGGCACATTTTTATAGTATTTTAGCAGTATTCACGTGTCCTGGTTTTGGCTGGGATGCAGTGAATGTTCTTCAGAGTAGGTAGTGTGGTGCTGTGTTTTGGATTTGTAACTGTAATAGTGTTGTCAATACACAGACGCTTTAGCTGTTACCGAACAGTGGTTACATACATGTCAAGGGGATGTTTACATTCCTCACACCACCCAGTGAGTGGGCTGGGGGTGTGCAAGAAGCTGGAAAGGGATCCAGCTGGGACAGGTGACCCCGGCTGACCACAGGGATATCCCACTTCATGTCATGTCGTGCTCAGCAGTAGAAGGCGGGGGAAGAAGGAGGAAGAGTGGGATGTTCAGAGTTATGCTGTTTGTCTTCCTAAGCAATCTCTACAGAGGATGAAGCTTTGGTTTGCTGGAAATGGCTGAACATTGGCCTGCCAATGTAAAGTACTGGATTAGTTCCTTATTTTGCTCTGCTTGCAAGCACAGCTTTTTCTCTACCTATTAAACTGTCCTTTTCTTGGCCCACATATTTTTACTCTTCCGATTTTCTTTCCAATCCCACCATGAGGAAGTGACCAAGTGGCTCTGTGGGGCTCAGCTGCCTACCAGGGCTAGCCCACACCATGGTAAATCCAGATGTATCTCACAGTACCTGCAGAACTACCCCATTTAGAAAAACACAGAAAGTGAAGCCAACATCAGATCTTAAGTAGGAACAACACCTCCCTTTCCTTGTCTTCGCCCATGTTTTCATCTAGTTAACTTAACATGCACAGCCAGACTTAATCCGGACTTCTTAGGTACAGCTGAATCTGGCTGGTTCGAGATCTTATGTCTTCTGAAGCGCTGCGGCCTGGGCTTGACGAACCGACCCCGTTCTCCTCGCGGTCTACGGACACCGAGGCATTGTACCGCCTCCCGCGCTCCAGACCGGGTTAGGCCGCAGAGCCAGGCAGGCGCGGCCCGAGGGGGCGCCGGACAGCCCGTCCCGCTCGGCCGCCATGGAGACGTTAACGGTTCCCTCCTCCGCGCGCGCCAACCCCTCCCCCCTCCAGGCCTCGCGCTACCCGGCGGCCGCTGGCACGGCGCGAGGGGCGGGGCGCGGGGCGGGGCCGCGCGCTGTGCCCAATGCGGCGCGAGGGCCGCAGCCGGAGCGCGCGGGAGGGGGCGTGGTGCCGCCCGCGCGCCTCGCGCGCCCCCGCCCCGGCCCCGGTGTTGTTGTCTCTTTACGGCCGAGGCCGGGGGTTCTCGCGAGATCCGCGTTGGCGCCGTGACCTCCATGTGAGAGCGGCGGCGCCTGGTAAACACTCCTGGCGCTGGGAGATGGCTCCCGGGGGCACCCGCTAGACCCCGCCGCGGCGGTTCCCGCCGGACTCCGCCTCGCCTTGTGCTGCCCCGGGGAGCTCGGGGCGCGGGCGATCGCGAAGCGGCAAAACATCGGCTCGCGTCTCATTCCAGCTCCGCGCCCCTCTGAGCGAGGACGGCGGCCCGGCGGGCGGGGAGGCTGGCGTCTGTTTCGCGGGATTTGAAAATCCTGCCCCACTGAGCCGAACAAAGAGCGGGGGAAGCGTCCGGCCCCCTTCCCGTCTCCCTCGCACGCCGGAGACGTGCACCCGGGGCGCGGACCCCTTTTGTACTCCTGCCCTAGCCCTCCCTGCCCTCCCCGCGGCTGGTTGAGCGAGTGGGAGGGCGCGCACCATGTGGATCCAAGTCCGCACCATAGACGGCACCGAGACCCAGACCATCGACGACCTGAGCCGCCTTACCAAGATCGAGTGCTTGCGGGAGAAGATCCAGGAGACCTTCCGCGTGAGCCCCGACCGCCAGCGCCTCTTCTACCGGGGCAAGCAGGTGAGGCGGAGCCGCCCCTACCTGGATGGCAGGGGTGGAGACGGATGGGGGCTTTCCTCTTCCCCCGCCCCGCGCGTCCCCTCCCGGGCCGGGCTCTTTGTGTGGCCCGGCGCGGAGGTCCCCATCCCCACCCGTGTGTCGTCCTCTGGCTCCGGCTTTTGTTTACTCCCGTCCCGTCGGGCCTAGAGGGAGGCGCGGGGCAGGAGGGAGCCCAGGCGGCTGGCCTGACAAGAGGCTCCGGGACCCAGCGCGGGTTTTCTCCGCGCTCTCCTGCCCGCCTTTTCCTCGGAGGGCGAGCGGCTGCCGGAGAGGCCCCTTTGTTTGTTTTCCCACCTGAACGTGAGAGGCTCCTCCCCCAGCCCCAGCCGTTATCGTACCCAAGTGACAAGGAGGCCAGCGGGCTGCGAGGAGAAGGAAGCCCCTCCGTTCTCCTTCGCCTGCACCAGATCACGCTTCTCCCTTTACCCTCCGCCGGCGCTACCGCTGCCTCGGCGGGGCCCGCGGGGGGAAGCGTGTGGTGCGGCCGGACCGCGGGCGGTTTCCACAGCGAACACCGCCCCCGGGGCCCGCACGTGGCGAGGCGGGGGGCGGAGGCGGTGCGAAGTGCTGCGTCCCGTCAGTACCCGCTGCGGGGTCGGTCCGGCGCGCCCCTCCCCCGGCCGCTCGATGCGGGAACGGCTTTCGGGCCCCGCCTGCCCGTCCGCGGGGGACGGGGTCCCGGGGCCGGGACGGGGGGCGGCAGCAGCAGGGGTCGTTTGCGCGAGCGCAGCTTGTGCTCCCAGTTCCTCGCATGTGTCACGGGTGGGGTCTGGGCGACTGCTGGCAGCTTGAAGAGGCTGCTCGTCCAGGGAGGCGTCCAGTACTTGCTGGGGTGACAGGCTGAAACCTGGCCGTGAGGTGATGTTTCCCTTCCTCCGGGTGCTAGATATGTTTTGAGCCGAATACATTGCCTCAGGCTGTATCTTAGTTGCTGATGGGTTGCACCCTGCATTTTGTAAACCATGAGGTTTACTCAATCCTTGATTCATTCTGCGAGGCACAGTTGTTACCTGAGGAGAAAGGAACTGGATGTGTGGTGGATTTCTGGTGGTGTGGCTCTTAAGATGCAGCTTCTTAAAACAGGTCAGTGTTGCACTGTTCACCTAGACTGCGTAATGTAAGGCAGTGAGATATCTGACTCAAAACAGATCAGGTGTGTTTCTTTACAAATAAGGCAGAATAAGTAAGAAATAGAAATTTAGCTATGACTAGGAGGTATGCATTAGTGGCTAGATGCTAAGCCTAGGTTGCGAACACAATAGCAAATTCATAGATTTTTGCGTTCTGCGGATTGGTGAGAGTGAGCACTTGTGAGGACCTGTCTGTAAAGACCTAGATGGGCAATCTGATGTTTGAAGGGACCAAATCGAGCATCATAGGTCTTGAAGTTGTGTAACTTGTTTAGGTTTGTGCTGTGCAAGCACGCCTTTCAGTGCAGAGCTTGATGTGGGATGCAGGCTTTACCTGAGAAGTGGGAAAGATGAGCCTGTGAAGAGCTGTGTTTTTTTTGTGGTGTCAGTGGCCAGCTTGATCATTGTATTTAACAGATGTTTTGCTTAAGAAAGCAGAATAATGAACTATAGCTGGGGTTGCCTGCGTGAACAGTTGTGAGTTTAGTACTTTTAGGACACAGTTGGGATCATGTTCAGTGAAGAGTTAGTGAGTTAATTTTTATAGCTTCACTATTTGTGTCAATTTTCTTGCAATTACTGTAATTAATTCTGATGTTTCATTGATGGTTATGGATTGATTTTCTGATCCCATGGTGCTAGTAAGTAGAAGGAAAGGTCAGAATGATTGTTATTGCACAAATAAGAGTGGATGTTGAGAGACATGAGCAAAGGAAATTGTAAGCAACTTTAACTCTCTCAGGGTTGTGATAACATAGAAGAATAAAAAAGGGCATTTCAGTTACATGTGCAACAAATAGAAAGTAGTATACTGAGGTGAACAACATGGAAAAACTGAAGATTCCTGCACCTGTGGAAAAAACATTTTCTAGTCCAAACTCTTCCTGTTTTATCTGTTTAGCGCTCAGTATGGTTAAATCTGCACAGTCTGCTAGTAGAACTGTTATCTTGCTACTGAGTACTGCTTACTGTAGTTTCTCTGGAACTTCTGGAAGTACTTGGACCTTGCAAGTGGTGGATACCAGAAGACTGGCTAAATAACCTCTTCTACAAATGGGAAGCGTATGATGTTGGAAGGATAAAGAAACCTAAGTGAGTCACTGTTTGTGGGCTGAATTTCAACAACTTCAAATTCTTAGCTTGGAGTAGGGAACAGCTTCAACTAACAGTTTGAGCTAGAGCTGTTATTTTGCAGTTCCTTAGGAATGTCTGTTTCCAGTGTAGTTCATGTGGTATACTGGCATTTGCTGTAGTGTCTGATCTTCAAACACAAATGTAGGACCTTAAGAGGGCGGTACTTCATGCTCCTGTTCTTAAGGTACCCACAAGGATCATCTAGTACAGCTCCTGTCCCTGCATATGACAACCCCACAGTTCACACCATGTGTCTGATGGCATTGCCCAGTCTCTTCTTGAACACTGTCAGGCTTGAGGTTGTGGCACCTCCCTGGGGAGCCTGTTCCAGTGCTCCACCACCCTCTGGGGGAAGAACCTTTCCCTAATGTCCAACCTAATCCTCCCCTGGCACATCTTCCTGCCGTTCTCTCGGGTTCTGTCATTGGTCATCAAAGAGGAGAGTTCAGTGCCTGTCCCTCCTCCTCCCTTGTGAGGAAGCTGTAGCCACCATGAAGTGTCCTCTCAGTCTCCTCCTGGCTGAACAAACCAAGTGACTTTAGCTGCTTGTGATATGGCTTCTCCTCCAAACTCTTCACCAACTTTGTAACCCTCTTCTGGACGCTCTCGATTAGCTTTATATCCTTTGGACCAGACCTGCACACAGTGTTCCAGGTGAGGCTGCACCAGTGCAGAGCAGAGTGGGACAATCACCTCCCTCGCCTGGCTGGCAATGCTGGGCGTGATGCACTCAGGACACGGTTGGCCCTCTTGGCTGCCAGGGCACTGCTGGCTCACGTTCAACTTGCCGTCCACCAGAACCCCCAGATCCCTCTCCATGGAGCTGCTTTCCAGCATCTTGTTCCCCAGTCTGTATGTACAGCCAGGGTTGCAGTGTCTCAGGTGCAAAATCCAGCATTTGTTCTTCTTAAACTTCATGCAGTTAGAACTACTGATGAAAACTTTGTGTTATGATTAATGTAGTACTTTATGTTACTTTTTCTTTTTTTTTTTTCTTGTTAAACTAGGAAGAACACTGTTTGGTTGAACAGACTGGTTTTTTTTAAACTCTCACTGCCAGGAAGACCTACCATTCGCATCTATCACTGAAGAGTGAGCAAGATGGTATTGTGCTGTAATTTGTTTTGGTTTGTGAGGGCATCGTGGGAGCTGTGAGGATCCACTTTGCTGCAAAACTGAATAATTGTCTATCAGCTAGAGAAGTCAAGTCATTCTGTAAACTGAGGTAGAGTTTTCTGAGGAGAGGGAATAGTAGTGTATGTCTAGTTCTTTACTATGATGCAGTAACCTAGTCTACAATTAGTCAGGGAAGTCTGCTGAATATAGGAACCTGCAGTGATATGTCTTCCTTTTTTTGTTGAAGAAGTTGGATGACTGGCTGGAAGAACTTTCTTGGAGGGACACAAATATTTCCTTATGCTGGAATAAATAATACCTTAACCTTGCTCCACAGTAGACTATTCCAATCTAATGCTTTATCAGTGTTACATGTTAACTCTGACTAAACTTATAAATTACAATGCACTGTCAGGAGTTCCTCTAAAATTTGGAAATGCAAGACATTACAGTCTGTCTTTTGGCAGCATGCTCTCTGTCCTCATTGGAAAACCTACCTACATAGCACTTCTTGAAAGAATACATGTTCTCAGTTTCTTTCACAAAAGTGAAGTAGATAATAGACAAGTTCTAGGCACCTTGACCTACCAGAGCAGGTTTTCTGTAGGACCAAGCTATAGTTGTCATGGGATTTCTAGCTTTCGGTTACAGTGCTGTACAAATACTGTTACAGTTGAGCAGTAAAAGCATGCTGAAGTTTAAGTTTGACAGCTTGCCAAAGAACTTAGTTATCTAGAAGACTGTAGGGGTATTAATACCAACTTATGTTTTACATACAACTAAATGTGCACACTGTTGTATTTCAACAGTAGATATTGTTTAAGTAATACACACATGCACACATAAAATCTTGTGTTGACTTCTTCCATCATTATCTTCTACCCTGTTGGAATTGAAATTCGGAGAAGACTTGTGAAAACTTGTGAAACCATAATCTCAGGTGGCTTTTCCATAGTGCTTAACAGAGTCAGGGAAGAAAGACATGGGAGCCCAAACGTTTATTTCCAGTATATATAAGTGGCAGTGGCTGAAATTGCTTTCAAAGTTGTTAATCCTGTTGGTGAGGAAGACACTCCAGACCTGTTTCACGGGAGACTGAAGTCAGCAGGTAGAATTGAGAGTATTGAAGCCATTTATTTACTTGTTGTGAAAGTTGTTGCAAATTGGGTTTACGACATTAGAAAAAAATCAGCTCTGCTTTCATGCACAAAAAAGTACGGTAGTGTGCATCGTGCTACTTAGCTGTGCGAATTGACTCTTAAGTATAGTTTGTCAGGCTCCTGCTGTAGTGCCACGCTGTTTAGGGTTTTGATTTTGTAAATTTAACTGAATAATAGAGGGGTAGGAGGACTGGAGCAGCTTAGTTTTGCATGAGAGCACCCTTGTGATAAAACAGCGTCAGTAAAACACTCAGTTTTAAATATGGGAATGGGACATGCCTTGGTTTACCTACAGCCTTTCTTAAACAACACCTTTTAAGATCTGCTAACCTGGACTGGCACGTGAGCAGTGGATGGAAATTCATGTGAGTTTAAGTTTCTAAGCTTCAAGTTGGTCAACTGAATGTTTAAGGGCTTCTTAAATACTTACAGTTTTAGTGAATTTCCAGAAGGACAGAAAAGCATTATTTGTGGAGTCTTTCCCCAAAGAATGGAAGTGCTAAACCTATTATTCATAAAAGAATCGAGTTTCTTAACACAGTCTCTTCCCAGCTTTAGTTTGTTTGGAAAATTGTAAATATTTTCAGCTGCAGCTGTCCAAACCCCATCTGCTTCAGGCAGAATCTGGGTGTGAGGAATCTTCAACTGGAGCAGTTAGTTTCATATTTTTGAGAAATAATTTGAAGAAGACTTAGAAAGAAAGTGATTGGTATTCTTTGAAGATGGTAGCAAGTACCTTTAAGTAGCTCTGTAGTTTGATGAGAGAGTAATGTGGAGTCTTGAGAGCAGTTCTAATCAGACTGCATTCCAAAATTCCTGAAACATTCATGGAGTAGTCTTCGAGCTTAGCCAGGAGTAGGTTCGGTAGCGCTGTTAACAAGTTTTTTATATGACTGTAGAAGTTGTTTACTGGAGTCAAATACTAAATTTTTACTGTAGAACTACTAATGCAACTTACCATTCCTTGGTACTGTTATCTTTTTTATTCAAGGCACCTAAACAAACTGAAAGAAATGCAGAAGCATGTGTGAAAACAGAATACTTCATACTATGTTGTATGTACGACTTCAGTATTAGGAAGCTGGAAAAACATAATACAACCTGTAAGAAATTATAGCCAGCTTTAAGACTGTATTTTGTGGCATGTATGTTTATTCATTTAACCTAATTAGGATAGCTTAATAGTTGTAGTTTTTTAATTAATCTGGAAGCTCTTAGAAACTGTATGTTTCTTTTTATATAAAAAGCCCACACAAAACTTTAGAGGCAGAAAACAACTAGTGTATGGCCTAGACTGACAGCTACATGATGAGGATTTCTAGTGGTAAAATGTGATCAAATGTTGATACAATTTATATAGATGGAAGTTATGAGATTATGCTCTTCTTTAAAAGCTGTTAACTGGATCTCTATTCCTAATTATTTCACTGTTAAATTATTTTAAGATAACTGCCCTGATATACTTGGGTATTGGTGTGGTGGGTGTGGTTTTTTAGAATTTTTTTAGACTTTCTGTTGTTGATTATGGAAGGTTCGGGTAATAACCAGTTCTTCTTTACAGGTACCCTTACAAGCTGCAGATAGTCATGTGCTCTCCCTGGCACCACTGCCGCTGAACCTCAGTTGCCTGTGCTATAGAAGTCCATATCATCATATAGGAGGTACCTGACCACTCTCATCGAATCAGCATGGAGATGGATGAGTCTTTCCATGCTTCTGAGGATTTCAGTGCACCTTCATATTTTTACTTTTTTTTAAATTATTTTTTTCTTTTACAAAAACATCAGATAATCCTAAATATCAGCCAGAAGATGCCATGAACTTTTATTTATGTAATCAGGAGACTCCTGAGAACTGCAAAAGAGAAACGTTGCATCTTCCAGCTTAAAGTTAATGAGCTGGAAGTTCAGTGAGTTCCTTTAATGGGATTGTGAGTTGCATCCAAGAAGGAAATGTCATATCTAAATTAATTTTTTTTTCTCTGTATTTCACCCAGTGATAACAGAAGAAATAAGCTTCAAAACCTGAACTTCTTATTTAAAAGTTTAACTTGGAAGAGATGCAGACTTGAACTCTGTAGAAGCTGTTTGTTGAGACTGAGAAAGGCTACCTTCACCGTGATCTTCTGATTAAGTCGAGAAGTCTTTACTTACAGCTCTTGATTTTCAGTTGTTTTCATATTGGTAGTAGTCATGTACACTGGGACCATTTTTGAATTATAGTTAGTCCAGATCAAAAGGTAAAAATGTGTTGGTACCACCTGTGCACTCTGCAAATAATTTTGTAGTTATGGTGCAAAAAAAACCCAGTTTTATTGGGAGCATGTGACCTTAAAATGTAGGCTTCTGTACTTAATTTTAGTTACAGAACTTCAGGGAAAATACGAATTTCTTCTTAGAGAAAGCTAGTCTTGTTCATTGATTATAAGGATGACTTATGTACATTTAATGTGGTGTTTGTACTGAAATTGATGTGTAATTGTAGACAGAGTCAGCAACAGTATTCTGTAATTTCTTCCTAGGTTGCATGACTTTGTGTATTATGCCAGACTTCCTCTGTGTGTGGAGTTGAAGCACAGCATACTTGCACTGTGCCATGATCAAACTCATTGGTTGTCTCTATAATAGCAGGAAAAAAGCCTTTCTCAGATACTGTTAGCTTCTGTATTCTTCTCTCGGAGTTCCTCTTGCTGTACACTTTCTGCTGAGTCTGTGGGAGTCTCTGTAAGACTGTGATTCCTATCTAGAAATCATGATTTATGGAGAGTAAGACATTTGATACCATCCAGTACTGTGACAGATCATGAGCTGTTGTGTAACACATTTAAGCAGTTAAAAGGGAGGGAGCACACGCTCTGATATAATGTCTAATTTGCGTTCCCTTGTTGGTGGGATTTTTTGGTAGCACAGTGGTCATGTCTTGAAGCATTCTTCTAGGCTGCTTTGAAATGTCAATCTTGGGGCAAAAAGTTGACAGAACTGAGTCTAAGTTGGACCATGTTCTTCAGACACTAACACCTGGTTTGGTTACTGGTTTTTAAAATGTTGTGATCTCCCTCTATTCTGTTCTGGAGAGGTATGGATTTAGAATCTGTCAAAGAACTTCTTGTCCAGATGTTTCACCTACTTGTGTGTTCCATTATGATTCATCGCTCTAAAGAGTACTAAGAGAGAGTGAATAATAAAGAGCAATGACTGTTATATTTTTTGTATTGACAAGTAAGTTCTCCCTCTTGAAATGAGGGAATGATCTGCCATTTGCATCTGTTTATGTTTATCAGCAAGCTATGGAGTCCTAACTACTAAGAAATAAAAAGTTAACATGAACCTTGGAGAACAGATTGTCAATGTTTGGACTTTAATTAAACCATGTAAATTAAAGTGCTTCTAGTGGCAAGGAAGAAACATGTTTTTTCAATTTGGGCTTTGCATTTATTGAGGAACTTGTTACAGAGTGGAGGATGAAAAGCACTGATAAGGGTGACCTGGAGCTTATTTGGTATTTCTCTCCAAGAAAGATTAAAGTTATTTCATTTTTAGGAAAGTACACCTTTAATATAGTTAGGTTTTTTATGAGACTGATAGGTGTTGCTGTTTGGTTTTTATTAGAATCTTTGCTAAAAATGCCAGCAGCACCAAGGAAGGGAGACTTAGGAGAAAACATTCAGGAGTACAAAGGTAACAACAGTATGAACAGGGTGTTTTTATGATCGCACAGTGTATGTGCAAAAGCCTTGTTTAAAATTTGGAGATAATATAGTCAAGCGTGTGCTTCAGAGACAGTTTTCTGTAGACATTTGAGAAGAAGCCACTAAACCTTATGGACGTGCTGTCTTTGCTTAAAAAAGTTGCTGTAATGGATTATCTGAGTGGAGATTCATTGTGCAGGGCTAGGAATATCTTTTTAGACCCTTAATAGTTACTGACAAATCGCTCAAAAATGCCACTGATAGCAGCAGAACTGTCCCATATGCAAGAAGAAGATGGAATGGTTTAGTAGAATGATGCCAGACAAAATATTTTTTTGACTGAGCAGCATATAGGGGAACTGCAACATGTACTGTTGAAACTAGAGTTGTTTGAGGAAGGAGTAGATCTCCTGGAGTTGGAAACACGTTAAGGCAGCATGCATTAAACATTTCAATTAATGTAAAGACAGTAACATTCCAGTAACATTCTTTATGTGGTTGGCTACTAAATTCTCTTTTATTTAGGTTTTGTCTCTGTTGCAATTGAGACAATTGTCCAGCACACGATTATTTTAAAAACCTGACCATGTGCCTGCATCTATGAACGTGTTTAATACATTAATTTGAAGATCACAGAATCCTGAAGTGTTCTCTTCAAATACCAGATAATCCAGGTGTAGACTACAGTTTTCTGTGGAAATAAAACAAAATATTGTTTGGGTTTTCTTTCAGATTTAAAAGCGTGAGTAAACTGAGCACACTTTGAGTGGCAGAAGTCCATGAGCTAATTGTTTAACGTTGTATGGTAAGGATTATTGAAATTTTCTTGACCTGAGGTGGTCCCATTGACCCAAAACTCACTGTTACATACTTCAAAGCTGATTTTGAATTTTCAGTTAGGCTTTTTAATTACTAAATGATGGTTGAAGATGAGGTTGAATGCTTCTCTAAAAATATTAAGCAGAGTTCACAATTTCAGCAGCCTTCTTGCAGACAGAAAAAGCTAGGTTTGTACATCAGTCTTGAGATGGAGAATACTAGAAATTCTACAAGCCAACTTTGTTTTCATGAGTACCCAACTGGAAGCAACAGGTTCTTGATTTCTTCAGACTACCTTACCCACTTGGTAGCTCCTGTAAACTCAGAAGTTTTTCTACTGAACTTGAAACTCTTCACCCTTATTCATTTCCTGTTCAGTAGATTTGTAGAGTGCATGTATTAACGTGTACAGAATAAAAGATTGATATCACTTAACTTTGCATCATCCTACATTAAATAAAGAGCTCTTCTGCATTCATTATAGTTTCTTTCATCTTCATTGCTAGATTTAGGCAAAAAAAAAATATTTACAGAAAGGATTGTCAAGCACTGGAGCGGGCTCTCCAGGGAAGTGGTGTAGTCACCATCCCTGGAGGTGTTTAAAAGGCATTTAGACAAGGTTCTTAGGGACGTGGTTTAGTGCTAGAGTTAGGTCATAGCTGGACTCAATGATCCTGAGGGTCTCTTCCAACCAAAATGATTCTGTGATTCTGTGTAGGCACCACTCAAATTCTTGGAAAAGAAAACCTCAGAAAGTGCTCAAAGGCACACTTCTGTAAATGATAAGAAGTCTTAATTGCCAAGTGGAGTGGCTGGATTAAGGTGATCCAGGAATTTACCCTATTGGATTGCCCTTTAAGATTAAAACAGTAGGTAATGTGTTCTTACAAGAATCATTATGTGCTTTCTTGGGAGCTTTCTGTCCATGCTGTATAACCCATAACGAGCTGAGCTTCTGCTGAGACTTGTAGACTACTTAATATAACAGTAATTAGTGAATTACTTGTCAGGTGTATTTTTTTCCACCTCCCTCCCCCCCGCCCCGGTAATGTAGTATCATACTGGAGTCTGCATGATGCGTTTATGTTCTTGTAAGTGCAGCTTCTACGTGCTTTTAAAGTCATTTACAGCTTGATGTTACAAGACAGTTCTCCTACCAAGTGATACTAGATAGGTATCAATTCCAGTATTGCATTGCTGCAGCCACTCTTGTGTAGTAATGTAAGCACAGTGTTGTCTTACCTTTATGTATTTATAGCAACCTTCTCTAGAAGTATTCTGAAACTGATAGTGTCTGTAACGTGTGATCTGTGAAAATACATTTGAAGGTTGTAATCTATTTCTCTACTTAATGGATATTTAGTATAATGAGTGTTAGATACAGTAAATCTAGCTGCTCTTTAGTTTAACTTCATTCAGAATATGTTAATGAAGCCTTAAAGCTTTTGAAGTATGCCAGTCATTAAGAGGAAGAAAAACTGAAAGTGAAATCTGCTGCTAAGGAAATAAAAGCATATTTTGAAAATGACAGTAGGATCAGAAGAGGCAGCAAGATTTTGTAAATGAAATTTCCTGTTCAGTTATTTTTGCTTTAGTACATGTTCTAATCACCTATTAAGAAATCATAACTGACTTGAATGAGATACAGCTTGATTATCTGGTACTTTCCTGATTGCTTTTGTTTCTGGTTTGCATACATAAACTTATGAATGATAAGCATCCCTAAATGCTTAGTGAATCATTAAGTAAACATGTAATGTTTCTTTCTTTAATATGCTGTCCAGGCAAATATATCCTCAGGGAATCTCCTTGGTATCTTTATGGAGGAGAATGAGATGAAATTTTTTATATATTTATATAGGTAATTATTGTTAGAAGTGAACATACATTAAAGCTGAGAGGGAAACTGGTCAGCACTTACTCCCACAAATTGCCAGATTGCTTTAGATGAAATTTTCTTCCTTTCCGAGTTGAATATTTAACTTGTCTGTGAGGTTATTTGGGACCCAATTCATTAATGCCTTCATGAATTTTGATGACATAGTAAGGCAGTGTTTGCTGGAAAACAAGAGGTGTGGGTCTGTGGGGTGGGGGGTGGGGAGGGTGGTGGTGTTTGGTTGTGGATTGTTTTATTTTTTTTTGTGAGGTCTTTTTGTGTGGTTCTTTTGGCTAAGAAATTCTGTATTCCAGGGTGAATTTTAAAAGCTAGCTGTCTGTAGAAAGGAAGGTATCACACTTTTTCTTCTACTGCTTATTGTTATCCAGACATAGTGGTAGATCCTGAATTTTCTGTGTCTGATACTGTTTAAATAATATAATTTGAAAAGTCATCGTAGAGTCCTTGGCCAACTTGGAACAGAATAAGAGATATTAGTCTTTCTGGAGGGACATGTACACTGTAAAGTGATGTGCTGCATTACTTCTTTTTAATCTAGCAGTCTGTGAGGTTATAGCCTTACTGCCCAAGTTTCCTTGACTTCTTTGATTCTTATGAAGGATTAGGTAGTAATAGGTATTCTGTGCATCATGATGGCTGTATGTAGCATTAGAGAAGGCTTCTTCCTACTAAAGGCCTAGCCTAGGTATGTCTTGCTTTCAAATATTAAATATGACTATTCCTGGACATATTACTTTTTAAAATATTATTCTTTTTTCTTCTTCTTTTTACTTTTTTTTTTTTCTTTTTCCACTTGCTAATAGAGATAATTCAGTTGTGGACTAGAGATATAACTTATTCTGTGGTCATAACTGATGAAGAGGTGGCAAAGACTAGAGACAGGGTATTTTTTCATTGAGTGTTAACACTGGTTACCTAGCTATGGTAGGTAATTCAGGCTTTAAACTTTAAACTGCAGTACCACAAAATGCTTTTCTGTCAGCCTGCAAATGCTAAGTCCTGAGAGAAAAGAAACTGTAACAGTAGTTCTTTGCTTTCACTGTTTGTTTTGTAGATACCTTCAGCCTACCAGGAGCAAAATTATCCTTTCTTCTCCACTGTGTTAGCTTTCAGAAGATTTCCTCATGCCATAGGATCCTGGAAATTGTACACTGGAACCTCTGCCACATCTTGTCCAGTCCAGTTCAAATAAAAAACAGAGCAAAGCTATGTTGACTCCTATAACATTCCATTTATTTACTGTTTCGGAAATGATCTATTTTGCAGATTTAATACTGAATTTTTTAAAACACTGCAAAAAAAAAAAATCACTTGTTGGGGGATTACATTGTCAAAGTGAGCCCAGAATAGTGCTCAGAAGCAATAGCAGCTTCAGAAATATAGATCTTTCTTCCTTCTCCCCTTCCTAACGGATTATTGCAGGGTGATTATTTGCCTTTGGTTTGGGTTTATTTGTACCTGAAATTCAAGAATGGCTGTTTTTAAAATTTTGGTGATCTTAGCAGTGAAAATATGAGCATCTTGTGATGTGAAAAGCCCCCAGATCTGGATTGTCATAGGGTTGCAAGAGCACTTCTGTTCCCTTCGTTAGAGAGCTGTCAAAAGTGTAGGAATGCATGATGTGGTGGGACAGGAAAGGTTGCTTAAACTCATTTAAGTATCTTGCTGCTCAGTATGAAGCCGTAACGTAAAGCTTCAGGCATATGAGGCAGTGTTGGTAGTCACCTCTAGAATAACAGTTGCTGGGGACTTCATTACTGTTTTATCTGCGGCACATTGAACTGGTTTGAAAATGGTCAGCTGAACAAGGTTCATTCCCCCAGCTGTTGACTAGACAGCTGGGTCAGCTTCACTTCTGTTGAAACAAACTGTGATTACTCCTGTTTACACATCCCAGCTGTGAAAATTGTAGTTATCAGCAGTAAGGAGAGTAATTCTTTTTTACACATATCTGAAATTAACGGAATAACAACTGATTCATTTCCCGAGTGTCAGCTCATGTCCATAGCTGTCTTTTGTCCTTTAGTGTTTTTTTGAAAAAGCAGAGGGGATGAAGGAGGAAACTTGTATTCATTTGAATGTTACAGAAAACTGTATTAGTGAGAAGCTGTAGAAGTCTTTCCCACTTCTTTTTTTTTTTTTTTTTTGTTCTTTCCTGCTCTCTACTTTTTTCTGTTGGAATGATACTGCCCATAAGCTTATGAAAACAGATCTGTTTGAAAAGACTCCTGAAATAGTGATTTTGAAAATAGTGCCCGTTCTGGAAAGAGGTCAGGTAACTTTTGTTGTAGAATTAGTTTGGAAACCAGTGGGAGTTTTTTAGTCATTCATGTTTCTCTCCCACTGCAACATGAAGTAAAATGTAACTAATCAAATCATAGTTTTGATGTCCCAAAGCAATGCCTTACACTATCAGGTAAATTAAATCAAAGATGCTGTAGATAAGAGTGTTTAACTGAGCAAAGCTGCAGTAGTCACTACTCCCTGTTTTTCTTCTCTCCTGTAATACAAATTGATGTTTTTCAGTGTGAGTTTCTTAGCTTAATTGCAGGTAGGTGAGATCATCAGGTAAAATAAAAATGATAACAGGTATCTTAAAGTTGTGCAGAGTAGGGCCCAGAATAACATTTTGTAACTCTGTGCTGTATATGATTTAAAAGTCTATTTATATTCTGGTGTTCTGCTGGATCCGATTGCGTCTGGAATACAGTGGAGCCTGATGCAGGAAGCTATTTGAGGGAGTGCTACAATGTTACGCAGTGGCTTTAAAACTAGCTGATTAAAAGACTTGTTTTCTGTGAGTAATCTTGTTTTGATCTTGGCACGGGGGAGTGGGGAACAGGGAACCTGGCTAAATCTGGAATAAAAATATTTTTGAATGCTTTCAATTTAGGAGATGTTCTTTCATAAAATTGAAGGTCCAGTATGTGTTTTTGGTGTTTCTTGCCTCTCAGTGGAGTTGCTCTTGCACAGTACTTTCAGGTCTTACAGTTTGGTAAATTGAGTTTTATGTATGTGTGATTTTTTTTTTTTTTTATGTATAGTTGTTTTATTTAGAAAATAAGTCTCCAAATATTAGGGAAGTTAACAGGTACTGCCTTACTTTCTAGAAAAGATTGAGAAAAAGTGAATTTTGAAATGACAATAATTGTGTACATTTCAGATACATAAATTTAAAAATTCTCACATATATTTATAGTTTTTGTCTATGTCATGTAAGTGACAACAGAAGAGTCTGCCTGTGTTTTGATAAGAAACGTGAGAAAATCACTGCATTATCTTGTATGTTGATGCACAGTTAAAAGGTCTGAAGTCTGTATAGATGTCTGTCTCTAAGCCTTTAAGTGCTTTTCATTGGATGAAATCACGACTGCAGGTAACTTGATGAGAGTTTGGTTTTGCATGTACTCAAGACATTGGCTTTTATTTACCTGAAATACTTGGCTTGCCTCTTGTGGTCTGTAATTGTCTGTAAAAGGAAGATTTGGAAACTACTTACATACCTCAAGGTAGAATTTTACAAGTATACTTTTCTTTTGGCAGCTAGAAGATGGACACACTTTATTTGACTACAATGTTGGACTAAATGATATAGTTCAGCTTTTGATACGTTCTGAATCTGAAGCTCCTACCACTGCTTCTGTGACAGATCAGGATGGAGAAGTCAGTCCCTGTGCTGTTTCCAATTGCAAGAACAAAGTCAAAAAAACAAATAGTGGTTCACCCAGTCAACCATCTACATCATCTCGCTCATTTCTCATTGATCCTGGCATTGGATTGTACAAGGTATGTCCTAACTGTAAAAGCTGGAAACTTGCCTCACACTTGTGGGTTTAATTTTATTGTTAAAAAAGTTCGTTGTTTTATTGTAAAATGTGTGTATCCTAATTGCTTTCTTTCGTGTTTTGACATAATTCCCTGATTTGGCACAAGTCAAATTGACTTCACTTAAGCTGACTCTTGCAGGGTCGTTAGAGTGTCTCTGTACCAGGCTCACTGGTGCTGCAGGTTTCGGGAGAGTTCATAAACTCTGGCATGTTGTGTTCTCCAGAACATGTTGTCCATAAAATGTAGAGTATCTGTTCACAGAAAGTACTTTCTGTGAACAGAAGAAGCTAATAAAAAGATCTGTGGAAAAGTGTAGCTTTTCCCCTACTTAATTTTTTTCAGGCTTGCCAAGTAATTGTTTTAATGCTAATGTTTCAGTGCTGCATTAGATAAACCATGGAAAAATACAATTTCTTTAAATTGTATGTGATATAATGATTGTTATTTTATTATAGGTAGTTTTGGGGTTTTTGGGGGGGAGTCGCATGTAACATATTTATTGTTAGGTTTGTACCTCATTGCTTTTTATTCAAGGGTGTTCTGTAGGATTACACCAGAGTACTGGAAGTTTGCATTAAACAGAAAAGGGGCAGTTTCCATATTGCTAGCTCATTGGATATTTACTAGGATGTGTATATGTGGGAAGTGGTAGCATTTTACCTTCTGTTTGGGTGTTTCTCTTAGGTAGGAAATATCCTTAACAGTAATTCTTTTGCTAGAAGCTGTCTAAAATTACAAAGAAGGAAAAGAAAAGAAGGCTGGGGCTGCCATACATATGCAGTTAATTTCACTTGCACAAACACTGTTATTTAGACCTGTTGTCCTGATGGGAAGCTATCTTAGTTTCATGTGGAATGTTACTTAATGTTTCTGGTATTAAGGACAAGTGTTAAGTTACCGTACATTCCTGTAGCACTCTGTGTCGTGAGTTTTATTCGTTCCCTGAGGAGCTGGGCAATCAAAAAATTAGTAGCTTGAACATGGAAACACAAGCTTGTGTGCTATGTGCTACCTTTTTTTTTTTTCCCCTTTTGTCTTCATTTATTAGAGTGGGGGAAAACCTCCAGTTCTTCAGTTCTGATGCTGTACAATAACTAATCAGTGGGTGTAAAAGATAATGCAAGAAAGGATGAGAACAACACTGTGGAGAGGGGAAGCTGCAGAAGATCAGTTGATCAAGGAAAGGAGTATTAAAATGCATATTTTCAAGAATATTAAAAGCCTATATCAGGTAGTCTCTTGGCTGTTTTATTCAAGATTGGAGCAGAAAATAGAACAGGGAATGGTGATATTGGCAAACATACTCAAGGAAACCTATTCTCTTGAGTCAGCTGGAATTTTTGCGATCCCCAGTACAATTTTTTCTGTCTGAGGAAAGTCTTCTGTCTTACTGGATCCACATCTAGATTAGACTTAAAAAGATACCTGTTACTTACGCCATGTTATGAACAGTCTCAGCGGCTGGGTGCTCCTTTCTCTCATTTCAGCTACTGAAAGGAAAGGTAGCCAGTATGTAACCTGTAATTAAAAAAAAAAAAAAAAGTGGTGCAGTTGATATTGGAAATAATATTAATTAAATTATTGTTAGATGGTGAAAATAGTGATTTAAACAGATTTCCTACATGTGGTCATTTTATAATATGCAAATCAGAATGCTTTAGTTTGTTTTATATTCCAGTTGTATCTGACATCTGGTATTTATGTGGTCTCTGAAGAACTAATGGTGGGTCAAATTATGTTCAACTCCTGTTCCTTGTTACCAAGACTGGGAATTGTTACTGGTGTCTGGTTTAAGACCTGGGAGTCCATATGTGAAGGACTCCACCTTGGCTAAGCAGGGTACCCGTGCTTGATCTCCAATTCTAAAAGGAGGAATAAAAGATTACAAGAGCGGAGTTACGGTAACACTCATTAGGCATATAGGAATGATGTTAGGAAAAACAAAGCTTATTCAGAAGCATGCGCATTTCCCTTTCTGATTCTCACACATTGTTCCTAACTTCATCCAAAAATCTCTGGCAGTAGTAAAAACATTTTAGGTGAGAACTCTTAACTACCTTAGAATAGAAAACACACAAACCAAGTTGGTAATTAAAATCAGAATTGGTTTAATACTTTACAAAGATGTAGTAATAACCCAGCTCTTAAACCAGACATCAGTAATATGAAAATGTTGTCTGATGTTCCTCAATGGTCTGTGGTAATAATTATTTTCCTTAATTCTCTGCAAGGGTGGCAAGACTGTTATGTAAGTATGTGCATCAAATTATGGAAAGATGCATTAGAAAATAATGATTAGGGAGTTTGCACTGATTTATTTTTTAAATTTCTTTTTGTTCTGGATCTGATGATGCTTTTTGACTTGGCTAACATGGCTTCTCTGGCACTTCCATAAGTGGTCATAAGAAGCAGCAGCACATGGGGGAATCCTTAGTCGTGTGTGTCTTGCTCAGCTGTGTCTTTGAGAGGAGGAACTAAACAAGCGCTTTGAGCTACAACTAATTCAAACACATATGGTTGTGTAGGGTTGCCTTTGTGAGAGTTCCTTCTAGGAGTGCCAGAAAGCACTGTTTATATTTAAAATAGATTGACAGGTTTAAAATAAGGCCGTCCTCTGATTTGTTTGTTATGTGTTTGAAGTTTTAATCCTGGTAAAAAGCTGTAGTTTACTGTAAGTTGTAAGAATAAAAATCAAGAAATACATGTTGATCTTTTACATGGGAGGAAAAATAAAGGGTTGGGTTTTGAAGGGCATTTTAAGAAGGTGAATGAAAACAGTAAAATACAAAGTACTGCGTTCTTGGGATAAACTTTTTTAGCTCACACGGTTGTCAGTTGCACTTTCAGATACCTTAGGACTGGTTCACTCTAAATACGGAAAGTATTGAGCATGTTTTTTGGCATGGTTCTGTGAAAATGCAATAAGATTGTTCAGTTTATAGATGCTAGCCTTTGGGACTGAGTAAGTATCTGTCTGCCACTATGTTGGTACATGGCAAATGGTGTAGCTTAAACCATATAGGTACATATATATATATGTTTATATTGTTTATTATAGATATTTTCTATGGTATAGCTGTGAAGTAGTTAGTTCTGTTGTAGCCATTTTTTTATACTTGTTCTTGAAATATTTTTTTCAGTGTTCTCAGAATTATTGAAGGAACATCTGCTTAATTAGCTGAAGACTTGAGAATATGAAACATGATTTAGAATAGTGAAGTGGTTTGTTTGCTTAATACCAGTATTATTGTGAGTACAGAAGGGAGAAATTCTGGAAGATAGTTCCATTTCTTACACTCATAAGATTTTGGCTAACTGTGGTGCCAGCCTTGTTAGATTGGTTTCCTCCCTCTGTCTTCTTGAATCTTGAAGGATTAAAAAAAATCTTGCAGGCCAGAAAGTTAGGAGGTTAAATGATAACTCCAAGTTGGAGGTGCAGGAAGGTCTTTAAACCCTTTGGTTGTGAGCCAGTATTTTAATGATATGTGTGCTTATTTTAGCCATAAAAAACAATTGCTGAAGCAAGAGAAAAGGATAATGAAAGAGATGAAGCTAACTTTCAGATTTGGGGGAGGGGGAAGTAATCTAGCATTGCTTTTTAAAATTACTTACAGATTATATTAATACCAAATTTTAATGAGGGAGGAGTAGTATAATACTGGAAGTGCAACATATTAATGACTGCATGTGACTTGAACTTGCTGAAGCTCAAGTAGTTACTAGAGTTGATTGTTTTTCTGATAACAAAGTTAAGCACTAGCATAGTAAGTTGTCTTATTTATTTTATTTTCTTAATTGATATTGTATAAAATAAGGATAAATTCATTGTTGATTTTCCTCTTAGATAAACGAATTGGTGGATGCCCGTGATATCAGCATTGGAGCCTGGTTTGAAGCTCATATAGAAAATGTTACACGAGCAACGAAGGGACATAAGAATGGTAAAGCTCAAGGAAAAAGTGGTAACACTCACAAAAGGACTAATGGAAACATAAGTCAAGATCATTCTAGAGAAAATGCAAATAATTTGGACAGTACACCATCAACTTCTTATTCGGACTGTATGGACACTGATGAAGAAGCTATTTATCATATCAAGTACGATGAGTAAGTGCTCCTGATACTATTTTGAGGACATCACATATTGTTATTTGGTTTGTATAAACCAAGAATTTCTTGAAGAAGCTTGGAATCAAAGAAAGCAAGTTCAATATTGCAATCAAGAAAAAAAAAATATTAAAAAACATATAACACTTTTCAGTTGGATATAGTGAATCTTTTGAAAAGAACAATATTTTTCATGCCTAAATACTTGTCAAGTATTAATTTATTTGTCTTTTGAAAGTTAAAACCCATCCTTCTTATATAAGAAAAAGAAACTATAGAACTGAATTTTTACTGTGGCTTTTTCCAAGTAAAGTATTGTTTTAATTTTTTTAACTATTCCCTGTGTATATTCAATTCCTTTCATTGGAGCTGAAGGAGAACTCTCATGAGACCACATTTTCTTACTTCTTTTGTATGAATTTTATTCCAAATAGAGCAATGATGCACAGAATTGCAGGTCTATACTTGTAGTAAAGGTTTGTCACAGAGAACTTTGTGACTGAGGGCAGGAAGGTGATTCAGATGTGGAGAGAGGACGTGAAGGGTGGGATTGTGCGGGGTTGGTTTGTTTGTTTGTTTTTTCTTGTTTGTTTGTTTCTGTAGTAAAAACAGATTCCAGAGCCTGCTACAAATGAGTGGGAAACCCCAAGTTTGTAGGCTTTTATTACTTATGAACCACTTCTTTGGCACCACTTCATTTGCTTGAGAAATTGGTCTGGATTTTGGGTGGTTTTTTTTCGATAACATCTGTTAAAGCATTAAGTTAAGCTTCTAAACAAATAAAACATGAAATGAGTTGAGAATTTTTAAATTTTGATACTGAGACGAGTAAAAATACTTATTTTGTACAATGTAAGATTAGGGTAGGAAGATGCAAAATATATTCAGTATAAATGTAGATTTAGAGCAGCTATTTCAGCTTCAGTTATTTTAATAAGTAATTGTGAATCTGACTTACATAGAGCGCTTTTTTTTGCTGTTACTAGGAGCAGATATGCTACTTAATGGACTTTTAAAACTCTGAGTTCAGATCATATATCTGCAACTGTAAGTTTTATGCTTAATATTAGAGAATTATAAAGGTGGAATTAGAAAAATATTTCATTGAATATTGCAAGAAATATGTGAAAGTAATTTAGTCATCCAATATCACCAACATGAGAACATTTTGTTTTGAAATTACATATCTATTGTGGTGTGATTTCAAAGACTTGGCTTTAAGATGACTTCATTTTCCAATACTGTGGATGTATTTAAGTTAACCGTGGCAAACATTTGAGAAACAATGTTTGTAACTGTTGCAGTGAAATTATGTTCCTTTTTTATTTTTCATGAGTCGAAAGTACAGAGGTAGAAAATTTTTCACAACAGTTCTGATTTTTCTTTGACATATTCGTGCTAAAGAAGGAAGTTTGACCTCTCTTTATGTGTACTTCAGGATCTAGCTGTTCATTTCAGCAGGTGGAGGGAGTCTTTTTACTGTTACTGTATAGGTATAGCAGTTGAAATTGGTAGCTAGCAAAATTAGGTGATACACAGAAACACGATGTTGCAAGGTAGTCATTGAAGTCACAGTTATTTAACTGATCAGTCTAAGATATTGGAAGTTTAAGCTTTTGGAAAGAAGAACTGTTGGGAGGCTTTCTGGAAAGTGAGACTAGTACATTTATCAGTGATTGGGTTTTTGATGGATGGTACTGACCTTTGTTACAAGTCTTTCAAGGTCTTGGATTTTTTCTCTTAGTGTTACTTAATGTGCATATTCATATGGCAGCTCTGTGTGCACCAACAGCACTCGTGTTTTCATACAATGATGCTTACCTCTTTGGTGTCTGTAGACCACACATGTATCCTGCCACCTGTATGCTTGATGTGGATAAATAAGGAGGTTATGGTGTGTTTTGCTGCACAGTTGTACTCTACATCAGAAATGGTTTCAGGTAATGAATCTCTTCACTAGGGTTCTTCAAATTCCATATTTTACTGCTAGTACTGTCTTCTTCTGCACAGTTAAATTTTCCTGGGTGTTGTGCTCTTTAGGTTTGGACTGTGCATTTTGCTGCTAGATGTACTTGGCATTCTCCAGTCTGTCCTTGCTGTGTTGTTTTGGAGCTCTTTTTGCTTTATCTCCTAAAGAAAATGATTCTCTTGAGTGGCATAATTTCAGCTCTGCCTTGTCTGTAACAGATACATTCTTACAAGACATGAAAACACTTGGTGTTACCTGAAACAGGATAAAAATTGCTTACAAAAGGATGACCGAAGCCTGATGCCTGTGAAGCTGTCAAATTTACTTGAATACATTGGAAGCACTATGTGTCAGAGGTGGACACAGGTCCCCAGCTTCTCAGATTGTTACTGATGCTTGGTTTCCAGACTGATTCTCCTCCTCTGCCTGTTGTATCTATCCAGGCTGGAAAAAAAAAAAAAATCACCAAAAAGGTCACAGTTGCATGATAGGTCACTTGTAGTGCGTTGAATTGGTCTGTTCCAGCCCCTCGACTCTGATCCAAGGCTTCATTGTGATGAACAGTAAATATACTTCACTGGACCACATGTTGTGGCAGACTTAGTTTGACCCCCTGAAAAAAAAAAATTCAAGCAACATCCTTTTTTTTTTTTTTCCCCTCTTGATTACTGGAACAAATTATGCTAATAGCAGTGTTTATGTAGGAGATACTTGAAGTCTGTGTAACACCATCTCAGGTCCAGATTTTCCATCATCATAGGTCCAGTTACTGCAACAAAGTCCTCTAGGGCATGCATGTCTCGCCTCGCTGTCTCCAAAATGCACAGATCCACGTCTTGACTCAGATGAAAGCATGAAACTGTTCTCTCTTTTCTTAGCTCTCCCATGTGTATTCAGACTGTATTCATAGATTCAGGACTGACTTATGTGTTGTTTTACACCATCTTTATGGTTGGACTTGATGATCTTAAGGGTCTCTTCCAACCAAAATGATTCTGTGATTCTGTCTCAGAACCTTGTTGCTGGGGACTTCATCCAGAAGTGAAGCTTCACTTCAGGAATTTTTCTTTTAAGCTGTACTTGGCAGGAAAAGTTCACCTTTAGCCTTAGTCACCTTACTGATTTATACTGAAACACACTTTACTTCAACATTTTTCGGAGTTAGTAAGAAAATCTGTCAAAGCACATAAGAACTAGTTAAAATTTTCAGCCAAAATGTGTCCAGAAATTTTGGTATGTTTAGCCCCCCTCCAACAGTTTCAGTGAGGGATAATGCTGCCCTAGCTAGTGGCTGTATGTAGTCCTGAGGCTATTCATCAAAGAGGCTGGCTCTGTACTGACTCTGAAAGTAGTCAGAACAGCATCAACAGATCTGATGTTCACCTTGTCTTGGTTTTCTAGCTGGAAATATTTGACAGTCCCATCAATTGAAGAATCCAATCAATCATTAATTCTTTCTCAACAAGGTAACTTTTAGGTCAGTATATTCTCCTAAGAACAGCAGTTCTTGAAGGATGAAGCAGTACTTGCCCTTCTCTTAAAGTGAGAAAGCTGGGTGCTGCTAGATTTGCATATCACAAGTCCTGCACGAACACATTGTTTTGCAGTTTTCGGTTTGGTAAAACTCACTCACTTCTAATCCCTCTGGGAGGCTGAGTTTTCATTTGTTTCTCTCTTCTTTACACTTCTTGTTTAAATAGTGTAGTTACAGTGAATGTGAAGGTGAAAATACAGCAAAGCTCTTCTAGAAAAGAGTACAATTAAGAGAAATTTAACTTCCTGGGCAAGAGCTTAGTTATTGTAATTTCAAAGGGGTAACCAACTGCCTTATGGCTAAACAAAGCTCTCCTGCCAGCTGTGACTGCTACAGATAGGAGATACTATTAGGCTGGTGAAAAAGTAATTGTGGTTTCGGACCATTGATTTTATATCATTATAACTAGGCTCAAACACATCTTTATTAATCAAAATAGGAACCTTTACAGTCAACACATTTTTGCCAAAGAGAAATAAGTTTTTTTCTTCTGGTAGCCTAAAAATCTGTGCTTCGGGATTCAGTGAACTCTTGGAAAGCATTTCTTGCATCCTGCTGGTTGTGGAGGTGTTTTCTCTGCAAAAAGTTGAGATGCTTGAAGAAGTGGTAGTTGGCAAGAAGTCAGGTGAATATGGTGGATGAGGCAAAACTCTGTAGCCCAATTTGTTCAACTTTTGAAGGGCTGGTTGTGTGACGTGTGGTCAGGTGTTGTGGAGAAGAATCCGGCCCCTTCTGTTGCCCAGTGCCGTCTGCAGGTGTTGCAGATTTCAGTGCATCTCATCGATTTGCTGAGCATGCTTCTCAGATGGAATGGTTGCGCTGGGATTCAGAAAGCTGTAGTGGATCAGACCAGCAGCAGACCATCAAACAGTGACCATGACCTTTTTTGGGTGCAAGTTTGGCTTTGGGAAGTGCTTTGGAGGTTCTTCTTTGTCCACCCACTGAGCTGATCGTCACCCGTTGTCAAATAAAATCCACTTTTTGTCACACGTCACAATCCGATTGAGAAATGTTTTGTCGTTATTGCACAGAATAAGAGAAGGTGACACTTCAAAACAATATTTTTTTTTTTTTTTTTAATCAGCTCATGAGGCACCCACTTATTGAGGTTTTTCACCTTTCCAATTCGCTTCAAATGCTATGTGCATAGAATGGTTGACGTTGAATTCTTTGGCAACTTCTTGTGTAGTTGTCAGAGGATCAGCGTTGATGATTGCTCTTAGTTGGTCATTGTCAACTTCTGGTGGCTGGCCACTACACTCCTCATCTTCAAGGCTTTTGTCTCTTTTGTGAAACTTTTTGACCCACCACTGTTCTGTACACTAATTAGAAGTTCCTGGGCCAAATCCATTGATGTTGCAAGTTGTCTCCACTGCTTTACAACCCATTTTGAACTCATAAGAAAGTCACTCAAATTTGTTTTTATCTAACATAATTTCCATAGTCAAAAATAAACATGAAATAAACAGCAAGTCAGTAGCAAAAAAAAAAAGTGAGAAAAGCTCATTGAAATTGTGTATAATATGGCCACATTTATCTAAGAATGTACTCCAGTATTCCAATATCAAACAGCAAATTTCAACAATGCAAAAAAAGGCGATTCCTTTTGCACCAACCTAATATATTTCCATTCTTAATTTTGTAGGGAACATTATAGCTGAGCTGTTTGTGGTGTTATGGTTTCCCTCTCCCTTCCTCCACCCTCCTGAGGCTGTATGCCCAGTATTTACCTAAATTGCTGCAGTAGTAAGACCCACATGTTTCTTCAGGGAGATTGTTCTGCATATAGAATGTGCAGTGCCATTTGGAGGAACAGGATTTCTCAGTTCCAGATTAAACTGGAGTTGTAGTTCTTTATAAGCTCAAAGATGTAAAAGGCTGTGTTACTTGTTTAAGAGTCCTGTCTTCATCAGTGAGCAAGAGACTGAAGTATCAGTTTCATCAATGCTCACCTTCAGTCAGTACCAACTCTCTTGACATCTGGTCATGGATATATAACTTTTGCCTGTCAGTCCATGTTCTGCATTCAGTTTCTGAATGCAGCCTTTTCCCTGGAGGCGGCATTGTTTACAGATGTGTTCCTGTTTCTACTGGTGTTGTCTTCCTCCTCTTCTGCCACTTTATTCACTATATTTCCATTTCACTTTGGCATTTGTTGGTATCACAAAGAGCCATTAAAGACTCTGAAGTTAAGGGTGTGCTGTCAAGTTTCATACATTTTTATCACACGTTTCTTTTTTTCTGCTCTGAGTGGCTGTCTTTTAATACAGAAGATTATATGAACCTATCTTGAACAGAAGACAAATCCTTATTTGCAAAGACTCTTGAGGAATCCAACACGTACTTAGATCCTAAAGTTAACTGAGATAACTGTAGGTAGAGTTTCCACCACAGCTTGCTTTAGAATCACTTCTAAATTGGAAGCAGGACGCTTCAGTAGCTTAATGTGGCACCATAAGGACATGTTGCACAGTGCTGTGCCATAAAAAAGTTTGCCCTTTCCTCTGTTTTACATTTGTTGGTTGTGTGGTGCTGGGTATCATCTCCTTAATTTTAAGGGGAGAGTCACTTTGTGGGTGTTAGCTTCATGATAGTTAGCTCTTCCCTGAAGTAGTGGAAAGACTTGTTGATTTACAAACAAATGCTGTCTTCTCCTTCTTTTTCCTGTTTCATTTTTTGTAATTAAGGCCTTCCATTTAAGAAGATTCATAACGGTAGTCGAAGGAAGGCTTGGATGTGTCTGCAGCCTGAGAAATGTCAGTATGCCTACTTACATGGAAATACAGATTTAGTATGGCTCAAGTGTAGGTACCTTTTTCAGGACCATGAAGTTTGGATGATGATGCCAGGTTATATATCAATCAACAGAGAAGTTTAAATTAAAACTTGAGGTAATATCCACATGATGTGTCATAAACCACAGTTTGTGGTTATTTATTCTGGGACACCATGTACTTTAGCAAGAGGGATAATCTAGTAAAGCTTAATATGAGCTGTGGAGTAGTACCCTCTGAACTCCTTCAGATCTGGAAGTAGTCTGAGGTCTCTTTGTGTCTCAGCCCAAGAGATTATAGTTAAGTTGGTGTCTGTTCTGTGAAGGATGTGTGTATGGTGTTTTTGTGGTCCATAAGAATTTGCATGGATGTCTTTGCTGTAAAGATCCTGTCTGACAAGCAAGGTGAGGTAGGATGCTCTGTGGGTGAGTTACATGCCCAGCCTGATTCTGGCAGATAGCCTTTACTTTTAGTGAGGATTCCTAAAAGCTTTACCAAGTTCCTGAATCTGTGCAGACATAAATTAATATATTTCTAGTAGTCTACTAAGAGTAAATTGGGCCTTTTCCACATTTCTTAATATTTCATTTTACTAAAATAGACTTTGTCATTGTTGGTAAATGGGATGATTATAACCTGATGGAATTAAGTTTCCATGTACATTAGGTACTTGTTGTCCATTAGTGTCCCTCTTCAAAGAGAAGCTCTTTGGTTGATAGTTTTGTTTGTCTGATGGATCTTGAGGATTATTATGTTAGCCATTGCTTCCATATCAGTACACCATCTTTCAGTGGATTTCCCAGGCTTCTCTCCTTGCACTTTACCGAAGTTCATGGTTTTTCTGGGTTTGGTGAGAATGCTGCGGTCTCTGAGGAATCATCATTAATGGAGTAGAAAATTGATAGTTGATGTTAACCTTCAGAGCCTGTGTCATCCAACTTGCTACTTCTGTTCTTCAGCAAGATGGCTTTCATGATTTCTCTCACTTCCACAGGGAGAGTGACAGCCTGCATGTGAGTTTCAGGTTTGGTGTATATGTTTGTTGTTTTGTTTGGGGTTTTTTTTCTAATACTAATTTCTTTTGAAACCTAGTCTAAGTTTTGACTTGAACTAAGGTTCAATCTGGTTCTGATTTTGGTTAGAAAACCAGTTTTTCTGTATCCTTCTTCAGTTACGTAAGTTGTATAGAACAGTCACTGTCAAACTTGGTTTGGACCAGTTACTTCAGATAGTCCCTTTGTTGCTGTGTGCTGCTGGCTGGAAGACCAAAGGATACAGTGATCTTAGAGATGGTCTTAGTGGATGCTGGTAATTTGAAAATCTGTTGCAAGACTGCTAAGGCAGAGTTGCAGTATACTTTTACGTATGACATGATTAAAGAATGCCACCATTCTGGATGTTTGTAGAATATTAATGCTGACTATTACATGTGTTGAGAAACTATGCAGTAATGACTGTAATAAAGAAATGGGAAGCCCCCTGTCTAAATTGTGGGCGTGGGGAGCTACTGACTGTGCCTGTAGAGTGATGTGTAGGTAGTTAGGAGGGGTACTTAAGAGCAACTGGTTTCTCTGAGGTATGATTTCCATGTACATGCTCATAATTTATCTGTCATGGAGCCTGTACGCTGTTGGCGTTTTGAAGCTGAGTAGAACCAACACCTGTTTTGTGCAGACAAAATAGTTAACTTTGTTGATCACAGCCTGGCAAATCATGCATTGTCATGAATGTGGATGTCCTAGGGTGACACTCTCATTTATATTCTGATTATATTGACCTCTGTTTCTCGCAGAGAACTTGGTTATGTGGTTGCTGCTAGTGATGCAGTTGTGCACACTCCCTCTACCAAAAATATAGGGTGGGAGGAATGGGAAGAGGAGAATGTGTGCAGATCTGTGTCTGTTACAGAGACAATTTTGTTTATGGAATAAGCCTGAGAAATGCGTTTCTAAGAAATAAAATTACTGATGGGTAGTGTTTTTCATTCTTCAGTATGAAGAATTAACAACAGCAATAATTCTCAGTAGTTAGTAGGGTGTCTCCTCTTACTGGTTCTGTCCTTAAGTTGACAACTCTATTGAATCTAAATAAAGAGCTTGTGTTGATGGATTGTATACGTTGTTAGCAAATAGTATTAATAATTAGGATCTGTTGTCCTCAAGAATAATTCACTATTGTGCTATGCTTTGTAGAACCATTTAACAAAAATATATTCCCTAGCCCAAAGAGATTACAGCCTGCTCTGAAGGTAAAAATACAAAAGAATATGCCATTACCATACCTGTACGCCTCCATCAGTACATCTGTCTCATTAGCCAATAAGTTTTCAACAAGCTCTATAAAATGTCATAAAAAATAATTGTGTAAAATACCACAGTGATTTTAAACTCTCAGATCATAACTGAAGTCTGAGAAAAGATTAATATATGTGGTAGCTTGAAATAAAAGGGAACTGATCTCAGTGATCCAGGACACCTCTTGGACTCCTGTCTTCTTCAGTGTAAACTGAACTGTTTCAGTTGTATCAGTCTGTCTGTCAGTGGTAGCTTTTCTTTTGGGATACAATTTACTAAAATGCGTTGACCTGACAACTCAGTACTCCTGTATTTTCATTTCTGTTTCTCCTTCTGCCCGAGAAACGTTTGTAAGATTTGCCGTATTTTTTACTATTTTAAGCTTATTTCCTTCTGCTTCTGAAGTGTTTTGAGTCACGTTAGGCCGCACATAGGTGCCTCATGCTAGCTGAAAGAAATGTACAAATGGGAACTTGGGCAACAAACTTTATTTGGACAGATGGGGAACAGTGCAAGATGGAAAAACAGTTTAGGAAGAAAAAAGTTGTGAGGGATCCTACTTGAAATACTTAAAAAAAAGTTTGTTAATTTCCCAGATCTCACCCTGCTTAAATGGAAAACATTCATTCCTGTATTATTTCGTGTTGTAGGATCTTTCATGTTTTAGGATCTTTGAAAAGTCTTAAGTGTAGGAGGAGAAGGTCTTTGAGTACAAGGGGAGTTCTCATTGTCAAGAAGATTACATTTTTGTTTTTTATTTAAACCTATTTCTTACTTATCTATTCTATTTGTTCAGGACTAATCAGGGTTGCAGACAGTAAGAGAAGTTCACCTTGAAAATGGTGTGAGGAGAAACAGTTCCCAATGAAGGCTAAAGGTATTACTGATCATCCTTTCTATAAATGGAGGAGACAAAATTAAAAAAAAAAAAAAGCATTTTTTTGGAAAGAGTGTAATAGGCTAGAACTTTAAAATGCTCTGTTCTGCTGTAGCCATTATCCTTACCAAAAGTTGTACTTATTTCAGGTGAGTTTCATTTGTCATTTGCAGTTCAGACTGTCATTGACCTTTGAAAAATAATGTATTTATGCACAATTTTGCTTTTTTTAATAAAACGTGTATGCACTCACGTATATTAACAAACATAGGATTTCACTGAATTGTTATAGAGGCCAAAACTTTTAGTCATCCATGTGTAAGTTACATGCAAGACACAGGCTGATAGTTGGAGAGCACAGAATATTTTCTAGAAATGAGAAGAAAAGTTCGAAGTACTACCTGGTCAAGAGAAATAATCACTTTTTCCATGAAAGTGTCTCCTTAGCTGAAGAGATTGCCAGGAGCATAGTACTCTTAAATTTGCCATTTCTCTCCCAAGGAATGGTTTGAACATTAGGCTTGCTTAACAGTTTTGTGGGGTTTTTTTAATATATATTTTTTTAATGTAAAATTTCAAATAAAGGTATTGGGCTGCAATTTAATAGAATGTATCTGAGAATTCACACAGGTGACACTGTTGATTAATTGATTTTGGAGACCGAAAGACATTATGGGCCATTGTCAGATGAGGTGGCTTGTTGTTTCTTGCTCACCTTCTTCCCAACTACGTACATCTGATAGTTAAGTTGTGTTGAATTTGGTGGTTGTGCGGCCGTAAAGCAAAGTGTTCTTGCTTCCTGATATATCTAAAAACTAATGTTTGCTAAGTGAATATTAGTGGTTTTTATGTCGTTGATCCAATCAGATGAATTTGCCCAGTGGCTGCACGGAGCAGAACAAGGGAAAGAAGCACTGCTTCTTTGAGAGGTAGCTGCTTTGAGCAGCGTTAGTGAAAATGTCTGCTGCTGACAATTATATTTTATCTTCTGTGAAGAAATGCTGAGTACATCCCTTGCACACAATGTATTTCTCAAATACCCCATGTAAACATGTTTAACTGAAATGTCTGACTTTTTTTTCTTCATATACATTAAGCACAGGAAATAGTGCCTGTCAGGAAGGTATATGCTATCCAATTTCTGGCACTAGTCTAAACAGTTGAAGTGAGGAGACTGGATAGTAATTCTTTTGAAGGAAATTAAGTTAATGGCTAGGAATATGAAGAAATGTCAGGAACTACAGACCACTGCCTCATTATGACACCTATTAACTTTGGTTCATATTAGCCACTTAAGAATTTCAGAAGAGAGAGGGGAGCAAGAGCTGCTATTTTCTGCCCAATCAAATCATCTTCTAAGACAGTATCTTCCTAAAGGAAATACATGTTTTCTTTGACCTTCTCTTAGTAGCAAACCTTTTTTATAATTGGTCTGAATGATGAACACCTCTTCTAGCTGCATAATTTTATTTTCTAGTTTCTAATATTAGTGGCTAGTTTGCTCATTCAAAAGTTTCTTACAGGTTATTAGACAATACTAAAACAATAGGAGGCCTGCTAGGTCTCTTTTAAGTTTGCATTCTTTAAGTCATCATTAGAAAAAGAGTGCCACTATGATGTGGCTGTCTAGGCCTATTAGCTCAAGCTTAAAAGTATTTTGGTGGAAAAGGCTGCACACTGCTGCTTTTAATTGAAGAAGTCAGTTCTTATAAGATTCCTTGTCCCATTTGCAGTGGATTTCCTGACTGGAAGAGCTGTGTTTTGTAATCTCAAAATGTTTGCATGTATTAGTTTTCAGGGTTTTGACAGCTGACATTGGCTGTAAGGCTTTGATTTCAAAAGATGTAGACACTTCCTACAAACTGAAGAGGAAGTAGTTTGAGGAGAAAATCCAGGTGTTTTTTCTGTCTCTTTAGAAAGCATATGAAAACAGGGAGGGAAGCTTTGCCCTCTCACAGTTGTTTGATAGAACTGAAATGTTAAAAGTTAAACTTTTTTTTCCTTTAAAACTGATACGTGCCTAAAACAATAGGTATGGTTAGTGAGAATGTGTCTGAACTCTATCTGCTTCTTATTTATATTTGATTAGCTGTAAGCATTCTCCTTAGACAGTCACAGGATTGAACACCTGAGGAAAGGGTTTTCAAAACGTTAACTCATTCTGTGATTGTGTGACTTGTCATCCTGTGTGCTAGCTAGTGACATAAACCTGGTTTTCATTACATTCAGGGTATTTAGACTCATTATATAACAGTTTTGTATTAAAAATTCAAACTTGCATGTATTTCTTAGCAGCATCTGAACTTCTATCTTGATATTGTTTCCAGTTTATCTTCTTTTGGAGTATCCATGTTGTCCACACAATGTAATCGTCTAAGTCTAGAAGTAAATTTTTCTTAATACTAAAATGATTATGGAAGTAAGCTATTTCTCTTTGGGCTATTAATACAATTTCTCAGTGTTTAAGCTGTTTAGTACTGAAATTACTAGTTGTTAGGTAAAGTTTTCAAGATGTTGTTCATGTTCTGTGTGACTGGTTTTTGTCTTTATTGATATGCGTTATTCCTTCCAGTCTGTCTTTTTAAATACATTACTTTTTTCTTGCAATAACAAATTATCAGACCTACTGGTCGACTTTTGGAAGTGCAAACACACAACTTTAGTCTCCAGTGTATTTTGGTTTTTTTTTTTTTTTTAATTTGTAATTGAGGCTTAGACACTCTTCCAATATGCTATAATTCACTTTATCAGAACACTACAGCAAAATTATGCTCATTATTTCCTCAGGTAACAAATTGTCAGGGGTGGGGGGTGTGAATGTAGGTTTTGTTCAGGTTTACCTTCTTAATCAGATTTACCTGCTTTATGAGTTCATTCCTTTTTCTTTCTGCTATTTGTGCACTTCTGTTCCTTCTTTTCTGGGTGTATATTGAATGGCTCTTTTCTGAGCTTGGGAAAATAATTATGCTCTAATTCTATTTATATTGGAAAGTAACATTTTAGAAATTGCACATCTGCACTAATATTCCTTACAATATTTGTATGGACAGGAGATGGGGAAGTGCGGAAGTCTCAGCTTTTGCTACAAGAATTTTATCTTTCCAGTTCCAGTTGTTCTTGTAACAACTGGGAGAAGTGTTAAATAATATGTGGCAAGTTCTCAGTAAATTAGAGCAGACTTGTGTATATTCTCACATAGAGCTAATATGATATTTAGTATTTGCCAAGAAACACCAGATTTTTACTTCATGGATAATTCTTTGCTGTGGAAGTTGTGTACACAGACAGGAACTGTTAAAGAATCTTTGATATGCTGGTGTTAGTATTTACAGTTAGAAACATTACAGGGAAAAATTACATTACAGGGAAATACAGTTAATCATGAACATGAGACTTCTTATGGGTGGTATTCATTAAACTTTTATGATTACGCTTACTGTTGTGATGTCTGCTTTTTTGCTATTAGATGCCAAGTGTAAGGAAAAACATGGAAAACCAAGAAAATATCTACAATTGTTTAAAGGTCAATTGTGTCATATAATCTTCACTTAAGCTGTACCAAACTTAGTCTAGTTGAATTAGAACACTACTGTGAAGATGTACCTGTTTTCTCTTGAGCGTCATCCTAGGATTTTTAAAGTAACTCAATAAGTAAGCAAACTTTCAGTAAATATTCATATGTAACAGTAGTCCTTCATTATAGTTTGTCAGAGTGGGTTTTTCCACTTCATTTTTGAGGCTTGTTAAAAATTCATTTGTACTCTTTATATTTTAGTTTATCTGCATAGATCCACGCCTTCCCATTGTGTGTTACTATATTTAAATATCATTCTTGCATATTTAAGAGATTAGATTTTAAGTTAATGTGGGACTTTTACAAATAATGCGTTAAACTTTGAGAAAAGGAAGATGAAGGTAGCTTTTTCTAATGTGAGTGTGTTTTTTCCATACTTGAGTAAATCGTGGCATTAGATAGGGTGCAAGTTTACTGTGGAAGTACTGTTTGCTTATTACTTAGTATAATGAGGAATAGTGGTACTGCGTTTAACATACTGTGACTGTGATTTTGAGCCTGACTCAAAAGCTTGTGACAAATACTGTTTCTGCTGTTCTGCTTGGGGCATCAGTTATGGACAAACGTGAATGGCTAAATATCTGCTAGCATTCACCAATGTTCATAAAACCATATTTCTGTGTGTGAAAGCATAGCAGCAAAACATTCAGTGTCTGGAACCTGATATGAAAGAAATATTCATTCTGACATGGGAAATCTCATCTGTTTGTAAGCTTTCTTTTCTTCTTCCAAAGTTTCTGAGCTTAGTTTCTGACCAGCGAATAAGAGGAAAAATTCACTCAGTGAAGAGACTGCCTTCCTTTTCTTTCTTTGGAAAGCAGTTTTTTTCTGTCTGTAAAAGGGGTCTCGAGGGTTGTCTTTTGGTAAGTGATCTTGTTCTAGTTGTGCTGATAAGCAGTCTTCTTTATTTGGGTTCTTTCATCAGATACTTCCCAGAACAGGTAGAGTCATTCTTAACAATGAGTATCTTTGAAGTTCCTCATCAGTACAGTAGGAAAGATTCTGTTCTGAGTTATGTAGGGGTGGGAAAGATGACACAAATCCAAATTTGTGAAAAAAATAGTTCTTAATCATTAAGTAAAAATATATATATATATTTGTCCTAAAGTATCCTAGGAAAAACAGAACCTGGAGGGATTTTATTTTTAGAAGAGAATAGATTCTTCAGATCAGAGTTAAGTTTCTATGAATGTAAACTGTTCTAAGTCATGTTTTGATTTTTTTTTTTTTTTTTTTTAATAGTGACACTGGAACTTTTTAAGTGTGTATTGGTTATTTTTACAATCCCACTGATCTCATATGTACTTCTCACTTGATTGTTTCTTTGTATACATAAATGATGTCTATTTTTTATCTATCTCATTTAGTTTCCTGATGCTTAAGCCCTACTTTTGTTTTGGAGTTCAAGTAAACTGAGTCTTCATTTATCACGTGGTACTTGCTGTCTTCTCCAGACTTCAGGAAGGGTTTATGTGTAAGATGATTGGAACTGACTATTAGCTCAACATAGCTGTCCTAAGACTTCAGTAGCCTGTTGCACTATAACATGATGTCATTATTTAGGCGCTCAATAAAATAGACATCCCTATAGTTGTTTTTTATTTTGTCTTGTTACCTGTAGATTAATCTGTCTTACATTTTTAATCAATATTATGTTATAATGTTCATAATTATTGCAGTAGAATTGTATAATAGTTCTCTTAAGGGAATGCTGCACAACCTAAAACCACAAAGTTAGCTTTGTAGTACACACTAAAATTGGGAACAAAACCAAGTAAAAAATTGTGGAGAGTTACATCATATGAGACTGTCATTTGGATAATGGCTCAATCCCAAGGCACTTGTCTTTGTATGATATAATTCCTGTCACGCAGATTTTTGTAATTAGAATCGGAAAATGTTGGGGGAAAAAAACCCCACTCTTTGGGTTTAACTTTTTTAAGTAGTTAAGGATGTGTGATGCATTCTCTTTTTACTTGCCTGTTGCTTTATGTAAACGTATGGCCACTCCTAAAGTGTTGTGGATCATGTTTGTTTAAACAAAAAAAATCGATAAATCTTCCTGCAAATTTAAGCCACAGTCTAGATATCTGCATTGTAGAGGACAAAGTAATGCCTGGAAACACAATTCCAGGTCTAGCCTGCCCCCACCCTGCCTCAGCTCCTATGTAGTGGCAAACTGCTGTATTAGATTTGATAGGAGGCATAAAACAAAATAAAATGAACTTGTTTAAAGTTCAAATTACATCAGTGGTCTTTTAATCAACTGTTCAGGAGTAGACATCCTGATTTCAGGTCTTTCAGAGCCTTGTGCTGCTAATGTCAGTAGTTTTAATATTTCTTTGCATAGTAATGTAATAAGTTACAATGTGCGATTTCCCCAAGACCTTAAAGTTATATTGTTCACTACAGGGAGGCATGCTGGAAAGTGACAGAGCCATACTTTTATTTGTAAGAGTAGGATTTTGCTGTTACAACAGTGCTGTTTGATAAAAGTATATTAACTACAAGCATGAGTGCTCTTGCTGAAGTCCCAATACTTGTATGACTCAGCAATATTTGTTAAGAAGGAAAAAGGAGTACTTTTACTAGCACTTGTTTATATGCAGTACACTTATTTTCATTTTCTTTGTTAAATTTGTACTGTGACCTCACCTGGTACTAGTTAAATAATGCCAGATTCTTTACTTGCTTACACATATGATCAGAAAGGAACGTCACAGTTTCTGTCTAGCATCTTTTCCTTTTTGTAACAAGCCAGCTTTTTCTGCGAGCAATATTTTAATCATATCCATATTGTGCTGTTTTTCCCAGCACATGCCAACTGTACAGACTCTACTGTCATTGAATAATTGCCTTGTACTGAGGATTTAATAAAGCTGTGGTGTTAAACTGAAAAGTTAACATCTCAAAAGCTTTTCTTCTTGCATTGGGATTTTAGCTGTAGTGCTGTCAAATATTTTCTTAATTTTGCTGAATAAGACTTTCTCAGCTTGAAAAGGAAATGGAACTCTTCAGAAAGTATTCGTTACTCTTTTTTCTTTTTTAATATGTGCTGTGATGGCATACACCAGCACAGGAGGAAGAAAGGAATTTCTTATAAACCCTAGCAACTTGCAGATAGTATTATGTAAAATACTGAGTAAAAAGCCACCAAGTTTTTAGTAAAAAATATATTAACCAAAATTTCTTAATTATAATTTAGTGAACCATTAATTTCTTTTAATATTGCGTTCCTCACTACATCTTGCCAAGGAAAGTGTATTCTCAAGGGAAGGAATGATCCCCATATTTAACTTTCTAGAATTTTGGGATTTGTAGTTTAAAGTAAGAAATGTTTTCCATTTATTAGTTCATGTATCTCTCTGAGAGTCTCCGTTCTGTTTCTTACTTACTACATTTTGCAGTTAGACTTTTTTTTCTTTTTTAAACATGGTGCATGGAATGTGGACTTGGACTATATTCACCTCATGAATTTGAAATGCAGTTATTTTAGGATCACATTTTTTAGAAGAACTGTCCTAAATGTGTTGTTATTGAAGTTAGTGGAAATGTAATAAATGTATGAAAGCAAAGCTAAATTAGAAATGTACTTAGTTGAAATACCTAGTTTGAATCTTCATTATTTTTTGTTGACATTTTAATTGTGATATTGACTTTACTGCGACGAAATTGGGGCCATGCCTGTGCTGAAACCTTGAACTCAATTGAATTCCACTCAGGAAGCCATCCAGTGCTTATAGATTTACGTGTTTTTTTTTTTTTTTAATTCATGAAAGCTGTTTTTTCCATCTGAGATTAGTCAAATTCTGGATCTGTTTTTAGATGAAAACTAACCTTCCAGATGGATATTAGGTCATATTTTTATGTGCCTGAAGTGCATTTAAAAAAATTATACTTCTGAAAAATGTCTGTGACTTAGTTCTTACTATTGCAGGAGTCATAATCTTTACTGTTGTTGGTTTTACTTTTCAAGGTACCCAGAGAATGGCATAGTAGAAATGGACACCATTAATCTCCGACCCCGAGCAAGAACCATTCTGAAGTGGAGTGAACTAAAAGTGGGTGATGTGGTGATGGTTAACTACAATGTTGAGACTCCAGAAGAAAGAGGATTTTGGTTTGATGCAGAAATTACCTCTTTGAGAGAAATCTCAAGGACTAACAAAGAGGTTCATGCTAAAATTCTGCTGGGGTAAGATTTGTTTGACCAACTCATAAAATCTCTACATATCATATAAAGTATGTTTAGGAGGTTTTTGTCTACTAGTCATCACTAGATTAAAATTAATGTTATACTTTGATTCCACAGCTGTCTGAATCATGGAATTACAGTGCATGTTTTTTATGGTGTGCAGACTTAGCTATGAGTCAGAATTTGTGCATTTCCTGAGATTGCTGGAGGCAACTATAAGACTTCATGTGTTATCTGCTGAAGATGAAATTGATCAGAGTGTGGTTTTATTTATATCCCTTTATATTTATATGTTATATATATATATATATTACATGTTTAATTCTATTGAAAGCTGAAAAGTCTGCTTTCAGTAATTTTTGAGGTAATTAGAACCCCCTAGGGTCTTGCTGAGTATTAGTCATCTTTGACATTTTGAGTAAGTCTCTGAACTGGCTAACTGAATTTTTAAAGAATAAAATATTTATGCAGGTATGATACCTTCTGATAAGTAAAATGTGGAACTGTGGGATGCAGGAACTGTGAGTTTTCATGTGGCCAAATTCACCTGAGTACCTTTGCTTTGTTTTCCTATTTAATTTGAAAACCTGTGTACAGTTCTTTAGCAACAGTGTTTTCTGCAGAAATTCGTATGATACGGCTGTCAGTAAGATGTGTGATTGCTGCCTTAGGGATGAGCAGATGACGAGTCTCTATGGGCAGCCTCCTTGAGGAATTCACAGTAACCTTCCTCCTCGTTAGCTTTCCTCATTCCTTTAACATCCTTTTCTGACACAAAAGAACTAAAACCAAATGGATCTAGTTCACTGCTTCCATTCTTCAAGGAGAGGGGGATCTAGGTGTACTTAATATGTAAGGAGTGAAACTGATTTTAAAATGAAACTGGAACTAAGGTGAAATTTACTTTTACTTAAGAAATGATTAATTTAACGTTGGCATGTCCCGCATTTACTTGGTGAGTAGTATCATTGTTCTGGGTGTATATTCCTTAAAATGAATTGGACTATTTGCATATTAGTGTAGTTTTCTTTATGAGGAAGGACAATTTATCTGTAGGAAGACAAACAGTGTATGACATGGTTAATTGGAAGAGACACACGGAAGACTTATCATCATGTACAATTCAATATTTTGTGTAAAAAAAAAAAAAAAAACAAAAAACAAACAAAACAACGACAACAACCAACCAACCAACCAAAAACCACAGGGAAGTAAATAAATGACACAAACAAAACAACCAACCAAACAAACAAAAAAAAACCACACCAAAAAAACCCCACCCAAAACAAACAAGGAAGCAGCGGTCATACTTAGTACTGGGAAATACGAAAGACATCGACTTGATAAATCATGTGAATAAATGAAAATATGTTTTGTGTGTGGTTTTTACTTTTAGAATAACAGGAGTTTTATAGACCGTCTTAGTGCATTATGGTCTTGTGTTAAGTAGAGCAGGCACACGGACTTCTTTTGTAGACAAAGGAAAAAAAAAGCTTCAAATGTAAAGCAAGAAGAAATTGAGTAGATTGTTTAAATTATTAACTTTACTGTTAACTTTATTGTGGGAAGTACTATGGGTTTCCCTATAGTATTGACACTTCATAGACTCTGAAAGGAGTTGAGGAAAAAAAGGCAGAGTTGACAAATATCATATTCTAAGCTGGTAAATTTAAGTCAATTTTTCAAATGAAATATTATTTCAGTGGATTTTCTTCTTGACTAATAATTCAGGCTTCATTTATATGTTGATAGATTGTATACTCAGCAATCAGCTAGTTTACAGAAGGTAAGGTTATCTAGCCTTGCCATTTCTGAAATTTATCAAGGTTTAATTCTGTATCACCTGAACTACCCAGGTCATTCCTCTCAATTAGCAGTAAAGTATGAGATAAATCTGATAGTATTCATAAACTTGTATAAGGAGCATGCTGCAACACTACAATTCAGTTATGTTGGTGTGCAAAATAAAAAACAATCTCTTCGTGATTTGGTGTTTATTAATACATAATATACTAAGGTAATATAAATATGTAAGACATAATATAAAATAGTTTAGAATGATAATTAGAATAACATTTCAGTCTATAATAATAAAATTAAAGTATAAGTATTCTGTAGTTTTTAATATATTGTTGG
This sequence comes from Patagioenas fasciata, assembly GCF_037038585.1. Lineage (NCBI taxonomy): Eukaryota > Metazoa > Chordata > Aves > Columbiformes > Columbidae > Patagioenas > Patagioenas fasciata. The sequence continues at coordinate 24,221,236 of NC_092560.1, read as the reverse complement.
TATGTTATCATGACTTCTTACCGTACCATTAGTTAATTGTTTAAATAAATGTGGAATCTGTTTTGGATGCATTAGGAGTAGATGTTAGTGCTTAATTGATTGTATGTTAGTGACTAATCATTTATATATTACTTAAGAACAACCTTAACAGCCAGCAAAGGGAGGCAGAGTTCTTAGGCTTGCAATGGGTATATTAATGGCTTGGACTTTGTTCCCTTTCAGGTATTACATCAAAGTGTCTTTGTATAAAACAGATTTCTGTGCAGTAGTTGAATGTTTGATATATTGATCTTGATTGCTAGGGAAACAGCAGTGCTTTGACCATGGAGTACATGTGGGTCTAGGACCACAGGTGTCTCATTATTGTGTGCATGCATACTTACAGTTCAGAATGGTCTCTGCATGTGTGATACCTCTGGACTGATTTAACTAAAATTGCAGAGTATACCTCTATTTTGGAACACTGTCTGTTTCTCTTTACCAGGATTATCTTCTGTTTCATGATGAAAGCAGTTCTTTGTAATCCAGAGTAATATGACTTGTCTTCTTCGCACTTTGAAGTGTGTGTATCAAATGCCTGTTAGCGGTGGGTAGTTGTAAGGCAAACTGTTCCGAATTTATTTTCATATTGGAACTGTCTGATGTGATTAAAGTCACCGCACCAAATCAAATTGAAGTGGTTCAAATGGTGCTTTGTGTTTTCTCCTTGCTAGACTTCAAGATAAATACAGGCACAATCAGCTTTAACTTTTCTTCAGTCAGCCTGTGAAAGTTTGAGTTTAGCAAGGGCTCTGTCAATACCAAGACTTGTGTTTTATTTAAGCCTTTGGAGTTATACAAGAAGATCAGAAAGATCTGTTCACTCTTCAGATTTTATATCTCTTTGATTAAGTAAATATTTAATTAATCTTTACCTGAGCAGTAGTAATGTAAACTAATAGAAAGGCCCTAAATTTTCATTTTTATATTAGTTTTGCTTCTGCACATTTTTGTGAGGCTTCCTGCTCCCAAAAAGGAAGGATTGTTTTGTTTTCAGATTTCTCTCTCTGTTTTTTAAATATACTTATTATGTTTTTCTATGTAACCTGCTAGATCTGAGGCTTACCTTCCTCATTAGAACACAATTTTTGCCCCCTTTTTTTTTTTTAGGATGCATTCCTATTTATCTTCTTTTAGACTCATTCATGTCTGACATATTTTTGTTCTCAGAAGGCAGTATGATATTTTTGCACAGTCCTTATGCTATCTGTACGTGTTTTACTTTTACCCGCTTCCTGTATTCTTTAGAACAAATTTTTCCATTTATATTAAACTTTTGATTTTTGAAGTCATATATAATTTTTTATAGCTTTGCAAAGATAGAGAGTTTAATCACATTGCAGAATACTGAACTAACAGTCAAACAAGTCTTGCACGTTGTTCTGGGTGATTTCAAGAGTTCTTGGACTTCTGTGGATTTCTATCTAACCGGTCCAAAAAAAAAGTTATTGGCAGTTGCACCTTGTTTTGACACTTAGTGAGACAATAGTACTGTACTTCCTATGTGTTGTGATAATCAATGTGCTGCAGTTGTTGTCATACTTCGCAAGTGCCCTATAGGGTAGTTCTCATATGATGTCTCTTCTTTAGGCTGAGAATTGACGTCTGTGTGATTTATCCTTTACTGGTGCTGGTATACTTTCATGGTATAATTTCCTACCCAAAATAACTTCCTATTTATTTTAATGTAGCATCTTTGACTGTTGCTGTTTGAAGTGGGAAGACATTGTTTTTGCTAGTATGTGAAAATTAACAAGGTTTACTTGGAGCCATTCTTTAAAAAATAGCTTTCATGCTCTATCAGCAGGTACCTTCATAATAAGAATCCTGATTGCTGAAGAACTTGCTTGCAGCTTTCTTGCACAAACGTGAAAAATAACATATTTCTTCTAGGCAAAAAAACTTCTGAGAGGGTGAATTTGTCTCCCTTTTTCCTATTCTCCTTATGACGTCAGTGGAACTGCTCACCTCCTTTGAAGAAGATTTGAAGAAGAGATCTCCTTTTGAATCAACACAGCTGGTTAAAACCAAGATAGATTCTGATTGTCCAAGAAGCCTGCTGGGATTTTTCATGATGATTCTGCGGAGGTGATGCCTAGAACTCCTTAAGTGCTTCTGTGAACTGCTTTTCCCTAGTCCCTGTGGGCAGGGGTGGTGCTTTCTGAGATTCACAGCCTTCGGTAACAGTCTTGCAATTCTTAACAGGAGTGACTAACAACAGGAAGAGTATTTTGGATCCGACTTCATTATCCTTTTGGACAAAAGAACTTGAGTTTGGGGATCAGTGTGTGTGTGAAAAGAATGACCTGTTTGAACATAAGAAATGAAGTTTACTGGAAACGAAGCTGTTTATTTTTAAATTCCAGTTTAGGTTTCTAATCTTGCTTCAGTTGCAATTTCATTCTTGAGGAAAAAGTCCAGAATTAAAATATAGTGGACATAGGGACAGAATATTATTAAAGATACTTTTGAGTAGCATACAGTGTCTTCTCTTACACAAAACAAAGGAGTCTGAGGTACAAGACAAATTGCTCAGAAGGCATTAGACCATGCTGTCAGCTATTGGGACTGGGAAAAGGCTGGTCCACTGGGACTGGAGAAAGGTTGTGTCCGGGATGTGTTGTTTTGGTCAAATGCAAGAGACAGAAGAACAATATCTGACTAAGAATAGTTCATGAAGAGAACATGAACAGAGCAAATCCTTGAACCACTCACTGTGGTAATTGTCCTCTCTACCAGGGTCGTAAATGAGATACAGTAGCTTGGTTCAGCACCTATGAAATAAATTCCATAAAGTTTAGAAAGTACTGAATGAGTACATTTTGAAGGGTGTTTGGCTGACTTGTTAATATAGACATGCTTTCCATGTTCTTTCTCCTTTCCTCCTTTTCTCTTTGGACAGAAGTTTCCATATTCTAAACACTCCCTGAATAGTTTTGGTGGCCAGGTTCTAGACTGATGATAGCTATTCCTACACATGCTTTGTTTTCCTTCATGCTTTGTTTTCCTACCCTAAAGAGGGCAAAGTTTCATGAGGTTCTGTTGTACAGAGAAAAGTAGGTTATAGTTTTAAGCTTTCTTACTTGTAATTGCTCTTACATGGAAAAAATATTTTATCTCTTGATACTTCCCTCTTCCTAGTTCTTAAAGAGAGAGTATTAAAAGTAATTTATTTGTCCTTTATGCCATTTCCCTGCACATTGCCTATTCCTAACTGGCAATATGGAGAAACTGATATTTATTCAAGTGTTTCCATTTGCTTTCCCAAAATGGAGGGGAAGTAGACTAGGTGTTTCTAATTCATGTTGAGTTTTTTGGACTGTGAATGTACTGTTCTTTTGTGTTGAAATTTTAAAATTTGAGCTGCAAACCAAACCTGCCTTACTAGAGATAGTATTATCTCTCAAGGTAAGGAGCCCGGTTATATAAGAGCTTCTCAGTCCTGTTGTCAAAAGGGTAAGACCTTGGAGGACAAGTCTTCCCAATGGAAAGGAGCAGGCCAGTCCTGTAGATTGAAACCTGGTTAATTGCACAGCTCATGCCAACAGGTCTTTGACTTTTAGTGCCATGGGACCCATAATTGGGTTCCCATCTGTCTCTGAAAGTCCTTGATCCTCAAGTGGGACAAGAGCATCTATGCCAACAGGCTGGCCAACTGGGTGAGTAGAACTTTGGGTGGTGAAGCGACATTATGACCTATGGTTAAGGGACGTATTGGCACACGTGCATGGCAAGTAAAGGGTGGTGGGTTCAAGAGGGATCTTGGGGTTGGTAGAAGAGTGATATTGATTTCAAGTGCATTTATGCAAATACATACAGCCTGAGAAACAAGCAGGAATTAGTGCTGCATATAGTCACAGAACAGTGACATTTTTGGTATAGTGGAGACATGATAGGACAGATCACATGACTGGAGTGAGAAGATGGATGGATACAAACTCTTGAGGAAAGGTGAAGATAAACAGGGCAGGACTGCCATGATGTGAAGAAGTTTGGATGTAGGGAGCTCTTCAGTGGGATGACAGTGGTCTGTTCGAGAGCTTGTGGGTCAGGATGGGAGAGGCCAGAAAGGATGTCATCATGGTGGTAGTTCACCTGATCATGGTGAGGAAGAGGACAAAGCCTTCTTTAAAAGTCTGGATCATGGGAACTATTTTCTTGGAGGACTCAAATTCCGTGACATCTGCTGGGAGGGTAATGCTGAAAAGCAAGCAGTCAGGAAGCTCTCTGGAGGATGTTTGGAATAACTTCTTAATACAAGTACTGGGTAGGTCAACAGGGTGATACACAGTTGGATCTGCTGTATGTAATCAAGAACTGCTTGGGAATCAGATGATTACTGGTAAACTTGGCTATACTGACCATGAAATAGTAGATACCAAGATCCTGATGGAACTGAGGAAGGAAAGTAGCAGAGTACAGACTCTGGAATTTAGTAGGACAGACTTCAGTTTAATTCAAGGAACTAGTCGATGGGATCCTATAGGAGTTGACAGGTGCTTAATGACACGTTCCTCCAAATACAAGGAAGGTTCATCCTGATACTCAAGAAAGTAATAGATGTATCTGGGAGACTGGTAAGGCTGAACAGGAAATTCATGAGTTAGCTCCAGTGCAAAAACTCAGTGTATAGGAGCTGGAAACAGGAGCAGAGTAAAAAGAAGGAATTTTGAATATTTAAGGATGGCGTTATGAGAACCAAAGTTTGTGACACTTGTAAGAGACATCAGGGGCCATGCAGAGAGCTTTTACCACTACTTTGGCAGTAGAAGGCTGAACAAGGAAAATACGGATCTGCCAATGTAAGAGACAGATAATTCAGCATCAGCAGACACTGTCCTCATTGCCTTAGTCTTCACTGACAGGCTCTGTCTGGAAGCTCTGCCTAGTGAAAGCATTCAAGGACAGTTCTCGGAGTCAAGGGGTGCTTGCAAGAACTTGACCAATGCAAGTCTATGGAACCAGATGGGTTGCATCCAAGTATGCCAGGGGAACTGGCTGATGCAGTGATGCTCCTCTGTACTATATTTGAAAAGATCGTGGAGGTCCCCGATGACTGGAGAAAGGGAAATGTTGTATCCTTCTTCAAAGAAGGCCAGTCAGCCTTATTTCAGTCTGAGGAGAACCATGGGACAGTCCTCATGAAGTGCTAGCTGTATTAAGATAATTCAGAGTAGCCAGGATGTATTTTTTTCTAAGAGCAAATCATGCGTTAGAGGGCTGGCTGCCTTCTGTGATAAAATGATTAGCTCTGTGGCCAAAGGAATCACAGAACGGTTGGGCTTGGAAGGGTCCTCTGGAGATCATCTAGTCCAACCCACCTGCTAAAGCAGGTTCACCCAGAGCAGATCACACAGGAACATGTCCAGGTGGGTTTTGAATGTCTCCAGAGAAGGAGACCCCCACAACCTCTCTAGGCAGCCTCTTCCAGTGCTCTGGCACCCTCAAAGTATAGAAGTTTCTCCTCATATTCAGATGGAACCTCCTGTGCTTCAATCTGTGTCTGTTGCCCCTCATCCTGTCATTGAACACCACTGAAAGGGGTCTGGTCCCATCCTCTTGACTCCCACTCTTGAGATATTTATAAGCATTGCTAAGATCCCCTCTCAGCCTTCTCTTCTCCAGGCTGAACAGACCCAGCTCTCTCACTCTCATAAGAAATCTGCTCTAGACCCCTCATAATCTTTGTAGCCTGCTGCTGGCCTCCCTCCAGTAATTCCGTGTTCTTCTTAAACTGGGGAGCCCGAAACTGGACACAGTTCTCCAGATATGGCCTCACCAGGGCAGAGTAGAGGGGGTGGATAACCTCCCTTTGACCTGCTGGTCACACTTTTCCTAATGCACACCATGATACTGTTGGCCTTCTTGGACACAAAGGCACATTGTTGGTCAACCTGTTGTTGACCAGAACTCCCAAGTCCTTCTCTGCAGTGCTGCTTCCCAGCAGGATGACCACCAACCTGTACTGGTGCCTGGGGTTATACCTGCTCCCCAGGTGCAGGACCTTACACTTGCCCTTGTTGAACTTCATGAGGTTCTTCTCTGCCTAGTCCTCCAGCCTGTCCAGGTCACACTGAATGGCAGTACAGCCTTTGGGGTGTATCAACCACTCCTCTCAGTTTGGTATCATCAGCAAACTTGCTGAGGGTGTACTCAGTCTTTTCATCCAGGTCATTGATGAACATATTGAACAGGACTGGACCCAGTAATGACCCCTGGGAAACCCCACTAACTACATGCCTCCAACCAGATTTTGCACTGTTGATCACAACCCTCTGAGCTCTACCATCCAGCCAGTTCATGATCCATCTCACCATGCATTCATCCAGCCTGCACTTCCTGAGCTTGCCTATGAGGAGGTTGTGAGAGACGTCAAAAGCCTTGCTGAAGTCAAGGCAGACAATGTCCACTGCTCTTCCTTCCCTCATCTACCCGGCCAGTCACACCATCATAGAAGGCTATCAGGTAGGTCAAACATGATTTCCCCTTGGTGAATCCATGTTGACTGCTGATAACTTTTTCCTTCACATGCTTGGAGATGTCATCCAGTATAAGTTGTTCCATCACCTTTCCACGGATGGAGGTGAGGCTGACCGGCCTGTAGTTTCCTGTGTCTTCCTTCTTGCTTGAAGACTGGAGTGACATTGGCTTTCCTCCAGTCCTCAGACACCTCTCTTGTTCTCCAGAACTTTCAGAGTTGATGGAGAGTGGCTTTGCAATAATATCAGCCAATTGTCTCAGCACTTGTGGGTGCATCCCATTGGGGCCCATGGATTGTGGATGTCCAGTTTGTGTAAACAATCTCTAACCTGTTCATCCTCAACCAAGGAAAAGTCCTCCTTTTGCCAGACTTTCTCCCCAATCTCTAGGGTCTGGGATACCTGAGGGCCAGTCAGCATTAAAGACAGAAGCAAAGATGGCATTCAGTAACTCTGCCTTCTTGGTGTCATCTGTCACTAGGGCACCCACCTCATTCAGCCATGGACCTACATTTTCCCTAACCTTCCTTTTGTTGCTGTTGTCCTTGACATCCCTGGGCAGATTTGCTTCCAAGTGTAGCTTGACCTTCTTCACTCCATCCTTGCATACTCTAACAGCTTCCTTGTAATTCCTCTCAGGTGGTCTGTCCCTTTTTCCACATTATATAAACAGCTTTCTACCAGCTGAGTTTTGACAGGAGTTCCTTACACATTCATGGTGGCCTCTTACTGTCTTTAATTGATTTCTTCTTCCTAGGGATATATTGGTTTTGAGCTTGGAGGAAGGGATGTTTGAATATTAGCCATCTCTCCTGGAACTCGCTACCTTCTAGAGCCCTAACCCATGGGCTTCTTCCAAGCAGAACCTTGAAGAGACCAAAGTTTGCCCTGCTGAAGTCCATGGTTTTAGTCTTACTTATTGTCCTGTTTCCTCCACCCAGAATCCTGAATTCCACCATCTCATGATGGCTGCAGCCAAGGCTACTGCCAACCATGACATCTCCAAAGATTATGAAAATCAAAGAAAAGCATCTCCAAAGAAGAGCAACAGATGTGATTTGCTTTGACTTGTATCAGGTCTTTAGTCTGTGTCTCCTAATACCCTGTCCCAATTAGGATGTTGTGATCTGGGTAGCTGGCAACCAGATGAGTTTTAAAATGTGTAAGACTGAGTGATCAGGCTCTGAGGATACTGGTTAATGAGTTTTCTTGTACCTGGGAAGGCAGAGCCACTTGCAGCAATACTGGCTGGGAAGTAGCTCTGATGAGGAGGACCTGTGGGTGTTGGTAGACAGCAAGCTGAACATGAGCCAGCAGTATGTAATGAAGGCTAACAGTACTCAGACTGTATGAAAAGGAGTGTAATCAGAAGACTGGGAAGAGTGATTTATTCCCCTTTACTGAACACTCATTAGACTCTATCAAGAATACTAGATTCCACCCGCCCCCAAACATGCATACCCCCTACCTCAATGCACAAAAGAAAGAGACAGAGTAAATTCAACAAAGGACTGCTGAGATGGTTTGGGAGCACAGTGATACACGTCAGGCTGACCAGGGATGATGCTCATGCATTGCGACAAGAGGGCAGGGGAAGGTTGGCCCTTTGGATTTAATTCAATAGCTAAACTTTTCAGTTACTTAAAGCAATTAATGCCTTAATGCATAACAATTAAGGAAAAAAATAAGTGCATAAGTACCAAGTCTTAAAAGTTGGAATGTTTTTTGGTTTCATAGCTATTTCATAATCACCATAAGATAGAATTATCTTTTGAATGTCAAGGATGGGTTGACTTGGATTTTGAGCTTTTTGTTTGTTTTCCCAGAACATAAGCTATTATCCTCACTATTTGTAACACTATCTTTTCTCTAATAAACACGCAGACTTGGAACCACACAGTCTTTTGACTTGCTTTCTAGGGGGTGATTTTTAGAAGTGTTTTGAAGCTTAGTTTATTCCTACTGGGGAAAGTAATTCCAAACAGAAGAAAACAGACTAAAGTGCAGAGAGTGTGGAAAAAATAATGGTGAACACAATATTGAGAGAAGCATGATGAAAATACATTAAAAAGGAGTAGTGTTTAAATGTGTGTGAATTTAAGAGAATCAGTGAGGATGGGACAGGACTTTTGAGATTGCTCAAGCAGAGTCAGCAAGACCAGATTGCTGGAGACTGTTGTGTTGAATTTTGAATATCGTTATGGGTGGAGACTCCACAACCTCTCTGGACAACCACAGTAAAAAGGTATTTTGTGTGGTCAGAGGGAATTTCATGTATTTCTCTTTCGTGGCTGTTACCATTTCCTAGCAGGATGCACTAATGAGAGGAACCTGGCTCTCTGCTTATGCACATGTATAATAGCCTTCCACACAGAAGCCCTACCTTCTCCAGGATAAACACTCCTGTATTAAAGATGTTCCAGCCCCTTAATCATTTTTGTGGACCTTTTCTAGAATCACTCCCATAAGCACATGTCTTTTCCACCCTGGGGAGCCCAGATCTGGCCTCACCAATACCAAGTAAGGAACGTTTACCTTCCTTCTAGCTTCTGGCAATGTTCTTTTCAATGCAGTCCAGGAGGCTGTTGACGTTTTTTGCTTAACAAGGGCACATTGCTGGTATATGGTCAGCATCTTGTTTATGAGCTCCTCAGAGTTCTTTCTCTACCAAGCTATTCTCCAGCCACTTGGCATGTACTGGTGGATGGGGTACTCCCCATGCGCAGGACTTCACATTTCTCATTGCTGAACATAATGAAATCCCTGTCTGTCCAACTCCCCAAGTCATTCTGAAGGGTGGCAAACACATCTGATATATTGGTGCCAACTCCTGTTTTTATATCATCTGTGAACTTGCTGAGAGTCCACTCTGTTCCCATCATTCAGGTCATTAAGGAGGATGTTAAGCAGTACTGGCTTCAGGATCAATGCCTGGGGTGCTACTGATCTGCCTCCAGCTGGACTTAGTGCCATTGATCACAATCCTGTGGATTCAGCCAATGTTCAGCCCCCCTTGCTGTACACTTACCTAACCCATACTTGTCAGCTTGTATGTGAGGATGTGGGACAGTTACCAAAAGCCTTACTAAAGTGGATGTGAGCAACATCTGTTCTTCTGTCACCTTCTAAGCAAGTCACTTCGTTGTAAAGACTGTCAGGGTGGTTAAACATGGTTTCCCCTTGGAAGTCCATGCTCACAATTCCCTATCACTTTCTTGTCCTTGTATCTGTAAATAATTTCCAGGTTATTTGCTCCATCACCTTCCCATGGATTGAGATGAGGCTGTCGGTCAGCAGATCTTCCTTCTTGAAGACAGTGACATTTGCTTTTCTGCATTTCTCAGGTAGGTGTCCCAGTTGTCATGACCTTTTGGAGATTACTAAGAGTAGCCTTGTCCAGACATCAGGCAGCTCCCTTAGCATTCATGGGTACAACTTGTTAGGCCCGCTAGAGTTTTATGTCCAGTGTAAGTGCTCCATAAACTAATCCTCCACTGAGGCTAAGTCTTCCTTACTCCAGACATTGCCTCTGGTCTCAGACACTTGGTATTCCTGAATGCTGGTATTACCAGAAAACACTGAGGCAAAGAAGGTACTGAGTCCCTTGGTCTTTTCTGTGTGTGTGTTTTGTTGTGTTGTTTTGTTTTAATCAAGGAGCCCACCATATTTAGCAGAGTGGTCATATGATCTGTAGTGTTCCTCTCCTGTTTTTATGGTTGTAGATTCCTTCCTTGTTGCCCTTGACATCTTTTGTCAGATTCAAATCAAGGTAGGCCTTGCCTTTCCCAACACTACGCCTACACAATTGGACAGGAACTCCATACCCCTCCCTGGGTCAGCTGCTTCTGCTTCCACCTCTTACACACTTTCCTTTTGTGTCTGGGTTTAGTCTGGGAGCTCCTTGCTCATCCATGCAGGCGTCATGCTGCCTTTCATTTCCTGCGTGTGGTGATAAACCTTTTTTGAGCTTGGAGGAGGTGATCCTTGAGTATCAACCAGCTCTACTGGACCCTTCTTTTTGCCAGGGCTGTATCCTGGAGATATCTTCCAAGGAGATCATCTGTTTTTTTACATTGCTTCCTCCTCTAAGGATCCTTTAATGTTCCTATTTTGTAAGTCAGGAAGTTGTCACTGCACTCCAGAAATTTCCTAGGTTGGCTGTGCTCTATTCTGTTGTCCTTCCAGCAGATGGCAGGGTCTGTAAACATGGAACTTACTCCAATAGCCTGAAGAAAGCCTAGTATACTTATCCTTGCTTGGGAGATCTGTAGCAGGCATCCACTACAGCATCACCTGTGTTGTTCTATCTGCTGATCTTGACCTATGAGCTCTCAACTGACACCTGATCTGTCCTCACATAAGGTGCAACTCCCCCTCTTGGCTTTCTAGCCTATCCTTCCTGAAGAGCCCATATCCATTTGTCACAGCACTCCAGTCATGTGAGCTATCCCACCATGTCTTCATGATCCTAGTGAGGTCATGGACCTGCAGTAATTATACAGACTTTGATAATTCCTCTTGTTTGATCTCCGTGTTGTATGCATTGGTGTATAGGTGTTTCAGGGAGGCAATAAGGTGTGCTGATTCTGCAGAAAGGGGGTGAGAGCTTTCCCCATATGGCTCTGCCACTGGCACTTCTTTCTTTACATGTCTACAGTTCAAGTGATTTCACTTCTGCTTTTTGTTATTGTTGATTGTTTTGTTCCTTCTCTTCTGATCACCCCATGCCCTTTGCTTGCCTACCCCATCCCGAGTTTCCTCACTTGTTTTTTTGAGGAATCTGTCCAACAGCTTTACCCAAAAGTCTACGAACATTTGTACATACATACATAAAAATGAATAATAGTGGAATCATCACAGATCCCAAACATACATGTAAGACTTAGGAATGCTGTGCTACCATTATGCAAGAGCCATGGGACGCTTAGATGGAGCATTTAATATTGTGCACTAATAGAACTGGACATCATGGAACAGGTATTTGATGTAATTTGTCTGAAGAGAATTGGGCAATATAAGGAATTAAGACATCCCAAAACGAGCAGCTACCCTCTAAATGTCAAATTAATTAGGACTTTTTCTCTCTGTAGGTCACCATGTACTTGACTTTACGGAATTGTTGGTGATCTGACATTCATCCTGTTTGAAGTGGGAGCATCCCTGCATGCCAAGCTTTTTCATCAAAGTGATGCTCTCATGTAATTTAAGCTGTGATAATCCATTCATTATAAACATGTTAGGCAAAAAATGTGGTTTTGGCATTGTTTGTGAGTAATCTGATTTGCCTTTGCTTCTATATGAAGCATCCTATAGGAAATGTTTGTGTTTCCTTGTATTTTTTGGTAGATACCTTCAGATTTTTTTTTTTTTTTATGTTTTGTTGGTTGGTTTTGCAGCACCTTAAACTTATTTGTTTATTCACTTAGTATTACTTTTATTATTGCCCAGAGTACGTACTATATTTCTGTGTTTTCAAGACTCTTCTTTTGCTATTCTTTGTTTTCTGGAAAGCTTTTCCATCCTGACAGCATCCTTCGAAGTTTTTGTTACAAAGGAAGATACTTCTTTGCGTGTCTTTTTTTTTTTTTTGAATTGAGATTTGCACTTAATCCAGCTGGGTACATAAATTGGTCTCCTGTAACTGTGCATAAGCTCATGATCAGTATGTGTGCTGCATCTACTCTCAGAATTGTAATATAATGTAAAATATGGATAGAAGCTTTTAACTTTTAGTAGGAATCACTTGTTTGTAACTCCACCTCCTCCTAGCATGAAAGAGCTTGTTGACTGGTCCAGACGCCTGGAATGATGTCTTGAGCAAACTCTTTGCATTGTTCTGAGTCTCACAACTGAGTCCACAAACATGGAGAAGTGGACTGAGCACAGACCATGCCCTGTGATGCCAAGCAACAGTTCTGTAGCTTTGTTTTTCATCCATGCAGCCTTTAGGGTTCCATCTTTGTGGGTCTTCATCCAGCTCTTTTTACATGGTTCTTTATGGACATTTGGTCAAATAGATCTTAATATCTGCATGTTTGAACCTGGATTTGGAAACTCTAGGTGCCCATTTCACATTGTGATAGTGCAGGCCACAAAGTTCCTCGAGTTGAAGAATGGAGTAGCTGTGGTGACCAGAGGTGGTGTCCGTGTTGGTGACCATGCTGGAGGGCACAGTGGGTTGTGAGTGCTGGTGCCACGGCGTGCCTGGTCTTCATGTGCTGCTGGTTGCTCTGCCCTGCAGTGGATGCCGTGGCACAGGGCAGAGTCTTGTTCCTTAGCAACCACGGTAAATAAAATACTGGGATCTGACTGCATTCTGCCAGTGCGTTCTCCTTTTCTCAGGTGCTATATTTATGCTTGCTTCTCTAACGTTCATCTGCTTTACAGATGCCAGTCTAAGGAAAAAAAAGATAGTCTCTGCGTCCGAAGCTTTACTTCCAGAGTATGAACTATAATGAACTATAATACGTTGTTTTATAAATGCATCAAGCATTATACCTGCTTAAAAAAACGTAATATCCTGACTGGCGTGTGTGTGTATCCACAATGCGAATTTGTAGGCTTGGGCGTTGGGGGTGTGTGTGTTTTGTTCTGTTTGTTTTGTGTTTAAAGGCCTTAGCAATCTGTATTAGATTATGACATTTCTGATAGTAAGGTCTTCAACATATTCTGGGAACATATATTTATTTATTTACTTATCTGTATATTTATTATATCTTAGCACTATATATATATATATACGGTAATAAATTCATTGCATATTAGACAAAATATATCCTGTATCTTTGTCCTTATAGTGGCTTGTGTAATAAAAATAAAGCTGAATGAAAAGCACAGCTAACGCTGTCCCATTTTGTAACTGTGCATTTGTATGTGGGTGTGGAATATTATGAAAAAAATCTTCAAAATATTGGCTGTTTTTCTGCTTGCATACAACACAAGGTAAAAGAACCTCTATGTAATTCAGTGCAACTTAGCAGAATTTGTCAAGTTATCAATGTAATATGTTTTCTTCATGTGGGGAAGATTTTGTATTTTACCTTTAAAACAATCTTGTTTTAAAATCAAACCTTCAGTCATATTTGATGAGTGTTGTATTACGGATATCTTTTAGACTTTGTCTCATTCTATGTAGACAATGTGTGTTTGCAGTTTCTTGAAACTACAATTTAGCCTAAGTTTTAGTTACTGTTTTAAGCAACTATTAGTAATTTTCACATTGCAATATTTTTTATCAGATTGAGATATTCTCTATTTAACATATTTTTAAATATGCATGCTGTTAAATGTATTTGCTTTAATTCAAAACATTATTTTGGCTGATAGTGACTTAGATTGAATATATTGAAGTGAACGTCACAACATAGCTCTGGTTTTTGGGAGTAGATTTCTGTAGAGATTATTTGTTACAGTAACACAATTAATCTTCTAGCTGGTTGATTTTAACCTATTTGTAATTTAATATTTTTATAATAGAAGTTACTAAACCGTTGTTCATGAGCTTAGTTCAGGAACACAGCTTCTCTTGTTTCAAAAGCAAAGAGTTTAAGAAAAACAGTCCTCACTTAAAAACATATATATGTATATAGATATATAGAAAGTCAGGATACAAGTTCTTGCAGATGTTAACTGTGAAACATGAAGTGTAAAGAAACAATTAAATGTTGTTGATTCATGCAGTAGGCATAAGCTCCAGGGGTTCAACCACTTCTAAGAAGATAATATTAAAAGCTCTAACAAGCATTAAGAATGGTAATATTGAAAAGATTGTTTGCGTATTTCTGAAGAAGTTATCCAACTGTTTTTTGATGATGCAGGAGAAAATAGAGTTGCTGTCAGAAAGCTTTGCAAAAGCAGAATAGAGGCTGATTGATTGTAAACGAGGTATAAAAAAAGTAGTGCATGTTAAAATACAGAAACTGAAAGTGGTAGTGTATTTGGCCCTGGTTGGATTTTTAAATTGTTTGGAGAGTGTAGCCAACATTATATTCTGTTAGGCTTTACTCTGATTGTTGCTGTTTCTCTGCTGACCTGGACAATACCCTTTGACAGTAACCATAGAAGCTGACAAATGAGTGGTAAACATGACTAAGTGTGAGTAAAGTTTTACCCTTAGGAGGCCTGAAGATAAAGTGTCATTAGACACTTCTTAAGAATTTTTGTGAGAATGTGACTTCTGTGTGTATTTTTTGTATAGCAAATTTTGTCCTGCTTTTATTCAACATTGTATTTTGACTCAGTGTGTGTTGAAATATTTTTCTTCTACTTTGAATATGGTAAAGTGATAAAACCAGAAAGTTCCAGAGGCAGATCTGGCAATTGTAACTCAATCTCTCAGGCTATAAGAATGGATAGAGTTTTGGAATTGTGATAATTGTCATCTAGTGGCTTTTATTTTCCTGGAAGCTGGCCTTTGAAATATTCAAGATAATGCCCAGTTGTCATACCTCTAATGAGACATGATTATATATGTCTGGAGTGTTTTGCAGCCTGAAGGCTTAAAAAACCAGAAATGGGGTGTGTGTGAGGGAAGTACAGATATAAGAAGATTCAGGTGAAGGTTTCTATCTGGGTATGTCTAACCTATCTAAAAGGAAAGCTTGTATTAGGAATTCTGTTGTAGTGAAGGGTCTGGCTCTGTTTTGGCATTTAATTTCTTTAAAGGATTTAGTGTACCTACATGAGCATAAATGCAGTCTCATTTACTATGCATAGCATATAAACCAAGATATTTCTTTTTTTCTCACTTCTGGTATGCTAGGGTGAAGAAATGAAGAAAGGTCATATTTCTTGTGTATATTTGAGCAATACAGCCAAAATTTTATTAGATAACTATAATTTTAAAGACAGATCTTGTGTAGCTTGATCATTATTACAGCTATTATACGTGTAATTTGGTAGAAGAATTAGTCTTTTAAGAGCAACTAGCTGAGCAGGGATTTTTAGCTTTAGTAAGGGATACACAGCCATTTGTTGGAACATATCAGCTTTGTAAAGTTACTTGATAGTATTTGCTTGCTCCTTATGTTAAACATAGCAGAAAATAAAATGTTTTCTCTGGTTCAAATACTAAATACTTTTTAGGAAAAACAGTTTGAAAGTTACTTTCTGAGTGCTCTTATCCAAACGCAAAAATACAGAAGAGACCCAAAGAGAAGGAATTTCTACCATGGCCTAATATGTGATACAGAAGTGATTAATTCTGTCTATTTTATCAGTTCTATCTAAATATGGGAATAATATTACTTATGGCAGTAGCATTGCAGTGCTATGAGAGAAAAACATACTCTTACAAATTGTTACCTCTGCACAAATGATTTTTTTTTTTTTTTCATTTTTAGAGTTCTGTGTTTGCTAGTATTAATTAGGGGAGTTGTTTTATTTAACTATATTTTTTAAAAGTATGTTGTGTTTCGACACTTTGAGGTTGCAGTAATATACACATGATGTTTTCGTGATAAAGTTGATGAAAGCTTCTGCGTGCTTCACAAAAACTGTTTGCTGTGGTGCCTTTTGGTACACTAATACCATTGAACCAGCTTTTATAAATCTTTTCATGATATCTTTCAATGATATGATCATCAGTGTAGTTACAAGTAATTTTAATATTTTAAATTGGCACCAGTAGAATTTACTCTTAATAGATATTCTACTGAGCTCAGGTTTGGCTTGTTTCCCGAAATACAGGTAGCAGTAACACAAGCATCTGTACATTTGTGAGTACAGCTTTATGGTATTTTATCACCTTCTTTCTTGTCTATAGACTGTATGCAGAGTATTACATGTGATGAAAAGCTTTTTTCTTTTTAAACAACTGCTTTCTAAATTTCTGGAGAAAATTGAGTAAAAAAAAAGGTGAAGTTAAAGTAAAACAGCTCTAAACAATAAACCAATGTAGAGAAAGGAGGGAACATTGCAAGTTTTGCCTAGATGCACTTTTACTCTTACTAGGGATAGTGAATTTAGAGGTGAAACCATGCACTCATTGAAGATTTGCAATATGCAAAAATGGGAGAAAAATGCACTCTGTAAATATTTTGAAATTTGTCTGAAATGTACTGGAATTTGAGAATATCTCTGTATCCCATGACATTTGTAAAGCCATATTTGTAGCTGCTACACTCACTGTGACTATCAGTTTCTTGAGAAGATTTCAACTTATTTAATAAATTATGCTTCAGATTTTCTGTAGATGCACATGTAGTTGTATGCCTACTAGTATCCAACATATTCAACTTCTATCACTATTTTGACTTTTCCATATATATCTGCCTAATGTTTAAGATGTACTTGTTTGGTTTTTATCTTTTGCTTTGTAAGCATACAGATATGTAAACCAATACATGTATTTTTATATTAACACAAAATTTCATGTTACGTAGGTGAAATAAGGCATCATTCTATACTTTGGTTTTAAAATAGACTCATTAATTTCGAATTATGTTAGATAAAAGTCCTAGAAGAATCAAGCTGGATAGGCAGGCAAGTAGTGATATAGCTACAGAAGGTCCTAACATAACTAGGTTTATAGCATTAGAGAGTGTCAGGACATTTGATTTGATTTTAACTTTAAGTAGTTTAGAACTAACAAAAAGTGTAGGGGAGTTAAGAAAAGACTCTCCAAGGTTCAGAAAATAATTGGGGAAATCTTCATGATTTGAGAAGCTAAGTCTGTATTTGTTCATTTGGTTTTCCTGCCAGAGGTTACATTTACAGTTTGTCCTCTCTGTATTTGCATGTATAGTATCTTTATAACTGAATTAATGGCTAGGTATTGTAGATAATTCAAAGTGTCTTTGCATGCTACTGCAGAAGAGAGAAGCTTCCACTCGCCTTCCCTGCGGAGTTGTTCTGGTCCTCACAGTCCTAGAGACAGGTAGTTATTCCTGGGAGTGCTGTTCTATCTGTTCCAGTGAAAATTTTCTAGTTAAATAGTTAACTTTAAACCAAACCTGGAAATTTTGCCTCAAGTAGAGCTGTAGATACGGTAACAGCTGTAGGAATTCAGGTGCTGTAGCCATTCACAATCTGGAAGTATCTTCATAACCCTAGGTTGTCAGAGGAATACTTGGCCATAACAGAAGCTGTCCCAGTGTGGGTGGCTGGACCACATGGTCGCATCCAGACTGAGGTGCAGTAGATCAGACATCCTGTGTTCACTGCATTCTATAGAAATTAAAGTAAATCTGAGGGGTGTTAACCCACAATGGGCAGAACTGCTTTTAAGTAATGCCCCCTAGTGTGTAGTTGAAGATGATCTTAAATACATGATATTCTAGCAAAACAAACAGTTCTCTATTTGATGAGTGTATTTGGATTGATGTATCATTTGTATGTTCTGTTGAAACATCCCAGATCTTTGAAATTTGCTAACACTTAGTGTTTATGCATATGACCAACAATGGGGAATGTTTTCCCTCCAAAAACTGCAAGAAAGAAAAAGGGTCAAAATATATAGAGGTGCCAAAGTGAGCAGGTGTTGGTGCACTTAGAAGACAATTACAGTGAATCAAGACTCTTGGAGTCTTCTCAGCTCCATTTCTGTGGAGACAAACACTGCAGTGCTCATGGCCACCAAAAAGTATTTGGTTGCCTGTGGGTTTTTCCCTGACTTAGTCTTTTTATGCCTCAGTCAAGTCAGCATGTGGCAGAGTCCAAGAGCTGGGGTCAGCACAGGAGAAGTGGTGGGAGCAGAGTAGAAGGCAGAGGGGGAGCAGTGGATCTCAGACTGAAGGCTCATGTTTCTGGAGGTGTTCTGTTATTGCCGTTATCCTTATTTAATATGGACCTAATATCTTCTTTCCCTACCTGATTCAGACATATTCTCAGGCCTTTCCACACTGTAAATATTTGAAAGAAACATAGCATTTTAACATACTGGTGGTCTTCACCTGGAAAATATTCTCCAGTGCAGAAATATTTAATTATTATCTTCACAGGTATTAATTTTCGTTATTTCCTTGCTTCTGAAGAAACACTTGTAATGGTGCAGTGTACTTCTGCTTTGCTTAGCAGAATCCTGCACACCTTCAAATACTGAGCAGTAACCAGTACAATCGTTCGTTTTTTCATTTGTAATAAAGCATTCAAAAACTGTATAATCTTCACTGTATCCTAACTTGGACTTAGGCTGGCCGTGTGCTGCTACTTATCTATTATGTCCACCACATATGATGTCTATCTAGGAAAGAAGAAAAAATCTTTAATTTTGTGTGTTTCAGAATGCTCACTGGATATTTTAACTACAAGCATCACAGTCTTGGTAAAACGTTAAACTTTATAATCTTAATAATTCAAGCTGTGGTATTTGTGGTCTGTGTTAATTTAGTTGCATGCGTAGTTTTGGATTTCAAAATACTTTTCTAGAATCAAATCAGGGACTGCAGCAGTACAACAGAGGAAATTTCGAAGAGAAGTTCAACAAATCCAGATCTCCTTCAGATTTTCTTTTTTAATGACTCGGTCTCACCCTGCAAAAAATAAATCTCTCCAGCTAGTAAATTTCTTTCTTGTGTGAAACTGCTCCGTTCTGAAATTGGTAATTACAAATGTGATTCAGTGAACTATATTCAGTAATTAAAACCTCCAATATGTGTTATACTGAAAATCCCTACTGAGTTCTAGGTTAGGTAGTAAATTGAAAATGGGAGAACCGGCAGTTGATGAAGGCACGGTATCATCCCGAGGAGGGAGGAAAAGGGAGTGTTTGAAGCTGTTGGTATTTTTATGACCTTTTCTTCTTAGATACATTTATGTTTGAATTAGAATTTTAGCAAATAGAAAGAGACTATAATAGGAAGAGGTGAAAACCTTTACTCTACATTTAGTACTTCCTAATCCTTCTCTAGAAGGCTTTCAGCATTAATGTTGTGGACTCATGGCATATTTGTTCCTCATGACTGAGATATGGGGAATAGATTTTGCACTGAAACCTGTCATTAACAGGGCCACTCACAGTATATAATTAAATATTGCACATGTCTTTGCAGGATCAAGTTTTCAGTTTCCAAAACATTTCAGAGGTCATAGCAGGGCTTTTCAAGCTTTCTATGTGGTTTTTTTTTTTTTTTTTTTTTAAATCTAGGGGTTGCAATAGCATCTATTATTGTCTCTTGCATGTCATGTTTCTGGTTCATTTCTGACACTATACTTTTAAAATAATGTTTGATATGCTGTGTTTGAGAAGATATGTTTTTGTTTGGTCTGCCATGTTTGACCAACAAAAGATTGTGAGGTTTTAGAAGCAGAATTACAAAGTTATGGATGGCTGTCAGTAAGGACATACTCAGCTGGCAGGTTATCTGGGAGTAATGGAGTAGTCTTTTTTATGCAAGTTGTAAATATGTATTTTGGTTTTCTGATTAGTTACAATACTAGACTGAATTTTGTGTGTGAATGGAAATAAAGTATCCTATTAGTGAAGAAAAAACGTGCTAGTTACCTTTATCTCATTGTTTAGAATTCATTAAGTACAGAATCTAGGTGTCAGGAATTAAGTTGAATGTACTTTTTATTCTTTTTGTTTTTCAGAGGCCCAGAAGACACAATAAATGATTGTAAAATCCTTTTTATAGAGGAAATGTACAAGATTGAAAAGCCAGGAGCTTATCCATTGACATTTGGGGATGGAGATTTCAAAAGTATGCTTTTTTTAAATTATTTGAATAGAAGTACAAATTGAATGATGTTTCTGTAAAAAAATAAAAGGATCAACATGCAGAGGTAATAATAATTGTGTTGTGTGTTCAGGAAAGTAATAACATAGAATCAGTTTTAGGTTTCTAAAAGTATGTTTACTCTAAGGTGGCTCTATTGACATATTCATAAACGAATAACATCTTAATGCTGTCAATCATAAGTAGGGAAAAAAGGGGAACAGCTAATAATATTCTAAGTAAACTGTGCAGAATGAATTCTTAGTCTCAATTAAGTTCCTAGGCAGGTGTCCAAGTCACCAATACTGCAATTGCAATTGATATGTCATTTAAACTTCAAATAATGTAATAAATGCCAAAGACAGAATCAGTCTGGAATGATGCACTTTAGCCCTGTCATTAAGTCAGAATTTTAAACAGATAAGGAAATTTGTGCCAAAGCTGCTCGTAACATGGAAAAAAAAAAGGGATAAGTAATGTTTGGATTATTATTTGGCCCTGCATGACTTTCTAAAAATCAGCTCTGCCATACCTCGTCATCCTTCCAGCAACCCCAGGAAGGAGTTAGTAGTGGCTCATCTAAGAAGCAGTGTGACATTTTAGCCAAAGTTTAAAAATATATTAAAGTTAGGAGTGATAAGTGTTTCTGCTAGGAAACCGTCATAAATAAATGTAACACAGAAATGTAATCTTTAAAAATGTAAACCAGAAACTTAATTGATCTGTCACCTTAGCCTTATTTCTTTTTCCGGAGGCAAACTTTTTCACTACACTGCCCTTTTAATTTCTGTTCATATAGTTCTGTTTTTTCTGTAAGCTGGCTTGTTGTTCACTTATTCATGGTGCACATCCGTTGAGCTGTGTGCTGTAAGCAGTGTGCCCTTTACTGCTCTACTGTACTTACATCCCTATTTGTATTTTGTTTCTAAAAGTTTAAAATGTATATACATATATTTATAAACACAGACAGTTTGGCTTGTTTGTGTGCTATGAAAAGCTGCAGACTTTTGTTATAATAACAGCAGATGAAATTTAAATAATTAATTGGCCTTAAATACACTGTGAGATTGTTGTAAGCACAATCAGAGAACGCATTGGCTGTATTTCTGTCTATGTTACATTATTGTCCATGTCCTTTCCAAAACATAGAATACCTGCTTTGTTTCTCTGCCAGACAATTGCTTCCAATGTAGGTGACCTCTGCAGAAAAATTGGTATTCCTTGATCATGGCTATATGTTTATTAGGTTTTGTATCTGTAAATGAGATAAACTGTATGACCTGTCAGTGTATGTTTAGCAGTTACAGTTTAAAATAAGGTAGTTATTTCCAAATTAGTTAGTTGATATCTAAATTCTGCAGCCCAGGAAAAGAGCAGGAGCAATTACAAAATTATATTAGAAAATCAGTAAAGTAATAAGCAACATACTTGTAAATACATTTCTAATATTTATATGCAAAATGAAAGTAAGACCCAGCCTCAACATATGTTACTTCATCAGAATCCAGATTTGTGCTATGAACATGAGAGACATCTTCTTGCAAAAGAAGATAATATGAAATAATGTATGTGACTAATATCTACATTGTCAGTAGGGGTGAACAGACCTGTCTTTGTGTGAACAATAATGCAGATACAATCAGTGTGTTTTATTTTCAACATGGTTAAAGCAGAAATATGAACAATGATGGCTTATATTTTGTTTGTATATTGAAGAAAGTTGAAAACTACAGGTATTGTTTAACTGAACTAAAACATGTAGAGTTTTTTTGCTTTTTTTTCCTCTTAAAAAATTACTAACTTTTGACCTAGGAAAATGGTTTGTAACCAAAACTGGCAAATTTCATAGGCCTAAACAACCTGTGGTGGTAAGAGCTACAGAAAAATATGCAGTTTCTTTTTGCGTGTTATTTATTGGATGACGTAGACTACTGAGTTTCTTTAGGAAGTGCTCAGTCATCACTTCTAAAATTATTTGAAGTGGATACGAGTTATCTGGGATTTCTTCAGTCAGTCTTGACTTGAATTGATGATGGCACCGTGGACAGACTATAGTTTTGCCTTGCTGTGCTGGAAATTCCACAGATTTTTTCATCAGCATTCATAATGTTTTTCTTCTCTTGAAATGAACCCTGGGAGAGAAGTCTTAAACTAGAAGATTACTTGCATTTGGATAGTATGCAGATAAGTCTAGACTTTGGTAGAAGCCCTATACTGAGAGATTTTGGCTTTCTTTTTAAGTGTGTCTGACCTTTGTCTTTGAGGCTTTGTTAAATAACCACTGCTGGTGGCCTTACACATTTGCTTCTCATGTTCTGCAGTCAGAATATCTTGCTAGAACTTCTGTCCGTAGATGGTGATTTTCCATCATCTGTGGTTCTGCTTTTATGTTCTTCAGCTTTTATGTTTTCTCTTAAAAAATTATTAAACTGCTGTGTTCTAGCATTTCTTATGATAGAATGGTTTGAATTTGAAGGGACCTTTACAGATCATGTCATCCTACCCCCTGCCGTGGGCAGGAGCATCTCTTGGTAGATCAGGTGGTCAAAACCACATCCAACCTGACTTTGTATGCCCTGTTAAAAAGTCTGTCCCCATCTTTCTTATAGTCCCCCTTTAAGTACTGAAAGGCCACAGTAAGGTGTCCATGGAGCCTTCTTCAGGCTGACCAACCCCAACTCTTAGGCTTTCCTCATAGCAGAGGTGTTCCAGCCCTCTGATCATTTTCATTGCCCTCCTCTGGGCGCTCTCCAACAGCTCCATGTCTTTCTTGTAGTGAGGACTCCAGACCTGGACACAGGATTCCAGGTGGGGACTCATCATAGCAGAGTGGAGGGACCGAATCACCTCCTTTGACCTGCTGGCCACACTTATTTTTATGCAGTCCAGGATACAGTTGGCTTTCTGGGCTGCCAGTGACATTGCTGAGTTTTATCCGATTTTTTAACCACCAATGTCCCTACGTCTTTCTTTGCAGGGCTACTCTCAATTCCTTCATCCCCCAGCCTGTATGATATTGGGGGTCCTGTGCAGGACCTTGCACTTAGCCTTGTTGAACGTCATGAGGATCACATGGGCCCACTTCTCAATCCTGCCCCAGTCCCTCTGGATGGCATCCCTTTCCACTGGTGTTATCAACTGTACCACTCAGCTTTGTCATCCAGAAACTTGCTGAGTGTGCACTCAATCCCACTATCTATGTTGCTGATGAAAGTATTAAATAGTATTTGTCCCAGTATGGACCCTTGAGAGACACCACTCCTTAATGGTTTGACTTGGTCATTGAACCATTGGATGCGGACCATCTGCCCTTTGGATGCTGCCTTCCAACAAATTCCTTATCCATCTAATAGTTCATCCATCAAACCTGTATCTCTCCAGCTTAGCAGTAAGAATGTCATGAAGGACCAAATCAACGGTTTTACTCAAGTCCAGGAAAATGATGTCTGTAGTTCTTCCCTTGTCCACTGATGCAGTTACTCCATTGTAGAGGGCCATTAGATTAGTCAGGCATGATTTGCCTGTGGTGAAGCCATGTTAACTGTCTTTAATCACCTCCCTGTCTTCCATATGCTTTGACATGTCCTCCAGGAGTCTCTGTTCTGTGATCTCACTGGGCACTGAACTGATCCTGACTCGTCAGTAATTCCCAGGGTCCTACTTTTACCATTTTTAAAAAGGGTGCAATATTCCTTTTTCTCCGGTCACTGGGGTCTTTCCATGACTGCCATGACTTTTCAGACATAGGAGAGTAGCTTAGTAACTACGTCAGCCAATTCCCTCAGAACCCTGGCATATATCTCATTGTGTCCCATGGACTTTTGTAAGTTAAGTTTCCTCAAGTGTTTTTGAATTTGACCTTCAACAATGACAGGGACTTCATTCTGCCAGTGTCTGCCTTGAAGTTCAAGAACTTCAAGAGATGTGGGAAGATAACCAGTGTGTGAATAGCAATGAAAACTGAGGCAAAAAAAGTTGTTGAGTTCCTCAGTCATTTCCATGTTGCTTGTCATTAGTTTTCTCTCATTTATCAGGGGGAGAGTCCATTTTCTTTAATCTTCCTTTTCTGACCAACATGCATGTAGAAGCCATTCCTATTTTTCTGTGCATCCCTTGATAAATCCAGCCCCAACTGTGCCTTAGCTTTCCTGATCCCAAATTTCAAATGAGTTGAAACATAAAGTCAGTGTTTCATTGTGTGAAAATTAAACTGCTGATGTGAAACAGCTGGTGATTTGGGGTGGTCTGTGGTCTCAGACTACTAATTCTTCTATCCAACTGTAAATTTAATTTAAGGGGAAAAGAGCTGTTCCAAATCATAGTTCATCTTCATTTGACTGTTACTAGTTATCTAGCAGGAATTTCTTCATGGCTGTGTTTAAGAAGACTTCAACTAGAGATTGTGCAAGGCATGGAGATTCTGCAGGTGGCATGTTTGGGACAGGAGGGGATAAATGAAGAGAAGCTGCTGATTAGTAATTTTCTTTACTGTTTATTTATATAGCAGAAAGAATCCTGTTAGCCTAGATAGCCAAGTTCCTCATTGTAAAAAAAACCCAAAAAAACAACAAAAAAAAAAAACCAAGAAACAAACAAACTCAAGCAAACAGCAACAACAAAACCCAAAACTAAGACATTTTCAAGAGGGCGGTGTTCATGTGCAGAAATAACTTTTTCCTGTAGATACCATAGTGCACTTTTCTGAAATACGTTGCATTTGACTTTTTCTTTATTTTTGACAGGAAAAAGTGGCCCTGAATGCAAGCACTGTAGGGCTGATCCAGATAAAGAGTGCCGGTTTTGTTCCTGTTATTTGTGTGGTGGAAAACAGGATGCTCACATGCAACTCCTGTGTGATGAATGTAATATGGCTTATCATATATACTGCCTGAACCCCCCCTTAAGCAAGATACCAGAAGATGAGGACTGGTAAATATACAGGGATGATTTACTTATCTATATTGCCATTCTATACAAGGTATCTCTTTGTTATCTGCACCTTGTGAGAGACAATACTGAGGATTTTTTTAAAACTTCTGCTGTGTTTTTCATCCATCTACTTAATATAAACCTTATGTTTTCTGTCAAGGTAATTCTTTTAAATCATTCATGCAGGATTAGTAGTAAGCTTTAATGACCATTATGGAGTTAAAAAGCCAGGATGTTCATTTTATTCATTGTGATCGTTATGATCTTCTGTGACATTATCTGATTTGATTGTGTTTATGCACAGTGGTTGCTCCCCTTTTCATGTTGTTCAAGCTTCACTGCTTGAACAATTCTCTTACCTTTACCCTTGTCTTTCCCTTCAGCCTCTGTCCTTGTTGCTGCTTTTGTACCCTTCTTGTATCTTCATGTTGTCCCTACTCCATTCATTTCTCCTGCTGTGGAAGGGCCACCACCTTGCTACTCTTCATTTCTACTGTCCCTGGTTCTGCCAGTGGGAAAAACAAGCTAGCTGGCATTGTTAAATCAAGATAATTGTATTTTGAAGTAAATTTGCACGGACCCATTAGCAGCCCATTAAGTTGTCTTGGGCTCTGTACCATTTTTCATCTTTATTATCTATCTAAAATTTACACCGTTTGTATTTATCACCTGCCTGTGCTTTACATGTGATGCTAATCCTTTATAAATTAGTAATAAATAGAACTTTATTCTAATGAAGTTTTCCATTACATTGACATTGATACATGTCTGAGATGTCTTATGGATAAATTTTATGGACTTTGTGATTCAAATCTGTGGAACTGTATACTTCAAATGAAAAGTGCTTTAGAAATTCTAACTTTCTCTGGAAATAAATAACTCAGTCTCCTGTTCTATAGTGGATCCCATAGTAGGTTTATTTGTCAGTGCTTAATGATCTGCATGTTTTCTAGGGCATTTTGTTTTTTTCTGAATTCTCTATTTATGCCAGTGTGGATTTAGCGATTGAGGCCATTAACATTGATAGGTGTTTCTCAGTCCGTACTTTGGGCCACAGGGGTATAATGTTGTTGGAAGCTGATTTTTTTCCCATGACATTTTTGCATGGCGAAGAGGTGTATTCACTGTTTTTGGAGGAGCTGCTGGCTTGAAATGCTATCTAAAACCTATTTTCACTGCCTACTAGAAGTATGTATTAGTCATTGGAACTAAATATGAGATTTATTTGAATATTGTCTATGTTCCTTCCATTTCTTGTATACGGAGAATGATTACAGGGTTTATTCAGCAGTGTTTATTACACAGCATGTTAGTCTGAACTATCCCCAAATTTTGTACTGTGGAGGTAGACTGGTCTTCTGTGTGTGACATTATCTCATCTCCCACTAATTGTCAACATAAGTTAGTTGATGTCATGTGTTGGAAACCATTCTCAGCATACAAGTGGTTTATTACTGACTGCAGTCCATAAGCAGCATTCTTACCTGTTTGCACTTGGCCTTTTTTATATAGCAGCTGAGAAGTTATTTTTTCACTTCATTCAGAATATTCAATGAGACCATCTGTCTGGAATTAGACATCTGTTCAGTCCCTCCATCCTTCAGTTGGCTCTTACTCTCAGAACTAGCAACAGTAAAGTCCCCTCTGTTTTCCAGTACTAGGTACAGCAAAGTTTCTGATAAATAACATATATATGCCTTAAGTCAGTGACTCCCTCCCACAAAACCCCCAAATCCTGTGTTCTACGCTGAAAACAATTTATTCTCCCTTGTTTTTCTACACCCTCAAATACACAGGTTTGATAGCCATGTCAGGATACTGATATTGAAATTCATCATCCTCAGTATCTCCTTGATTTAGCTAGTGTGCTAAGATGATTTGGGCCTGCTGGGTGCTTCAGATAGTTTTTCAGATAAGCTATTAGTGTTCTGGTCTTCACTGGCATCCATTCTTTTCAAAAGCTTCCTGTGAAACATTATTTTGAGTTACCCTACTTCTGTTTCAGAGCACTACAGACGAAGTTTGAAGAATAGAAACTTTTTGAAAGTCTTCCAACTTAGATCACCCTACCTTCTTCCAATAATATCACTGTAACTGCACTGCACAGGTGCCCAGGACTGTTTTCCTCCCTATAGAAGATTAAGTCCTCTCTAGACAACCGCACAAGAATTAAACTGACTGACAATATGGTCTTTAGAGTCCCTCAGGTCATATGTTAAGTGCACTTTTAGACCCTTCTGCTTATATTTCTGGCCAAAAAACTTAGGAATTTCTACAAGCATTAGAAGTTTAATTCATATAGAATCTTGAAAAATAGATGTCTAACTTTTTAACTTATTTTGTTTACTGTGTAACAATATGAGCCGTAAGATTTATTCATATAAGTAGATAGCTGCATCTATCTATGGAGTCACGGGGTGGGAGAGGTACTGTTATGGAGCTGGCTTGTGACAGTTAATTTTGGGATAGTTAGTGATGCCAGTCCTGTGCAGTCTTAATGCTTGGTTGTACGTGGAAGGAGTGCAGTTGCACGAGGCAACGCAGTGTCTTCTACCAAAATGGAGGTCTATGTTCTCAATTTTTTTTTTGCATATAAGCCAAGAGTCATGGCTGTCTGATCCTTAAGTTCTTGACATACTTGTTTGGCTTAGAAGTGGAAGAATTTCCATGTAGTATTTTTATCATCTAAAATTTGGCAAGCTCTCTGCAGCCGTTAAGCCAGCAGTTTGGAAAAGGATGATAAGTTTCTCTTGTGAAGATGAAGTCACTCTATATGCCAAACAGTAGTTAATATTCCATACAAAACTCAGTTGAAAAAATAAGGCAATATGGTTATCTTATGAAAAAGCAGGGAATGCTGTAGTTACTTCACCTTGTCATTTTGCATTATGTCCTACTCCTTCTTTTAATTGGTCATGATATACTCTCATTTTCAAACAACTGTAATATCATTCCACATCTTAGTATTAGGCAATTTCAGCATCTTACATAATTTTTAACTTCTTTGTATCTGCATTGCTTCATTGTCTTAATGGTTCAACACCTTTATTGACATAGTGAAATTTGTTCCTGTGGACATTAATCATTAATTCTTCTATTTGTATCCACATACAAAGTTAATTAATTAATCTAAACCAGTAGTAGTAATATAGTGGTAGTTAGTGTAGCTTAGGCTTCCTCCACCAGTGGCATATGGGCCAAACCTAACCCACAGGTGCCAAAAACATGAACAGTTGCTTTTGCATTGGAATTCCTGGAATAAAAATTTTATTAGAAGAAGGACCAGCATACTCCATTTCTCTTTCTGCTGTAGTCACTGTGTACTAGTATCTCCCACTTTCTTACCAGAATGGCTTTGTGTTAGCTGGAGTGAGTCTCAGCACGATATTCCAAGTGGCTTCGGAAGAGTGAGTGTGTGTATGTGTGTGTCTGCACAGATTACGTGATACCTTGGCTCTGTTTGACACTCAGCTGTCTACAGTTAAATTCATTGCACTAGAAGCAAAAAGTAAGGGTAGAGTGGGCAGGACATAGAAACAAACCATGAGTACTGGTAGGTAATCTCAGCGATCTTCTCCTTTACATGATCTAAATGAAAGAGAGAATACAGGAGACATGGGGACCTCTCACTTACCATGTGAGAAAGAATAGTTAAATGTTTTGCCTCCAGCACTCTACCTTCAAAAATATTGAAATGCCCTTTTTTAAAGTATTTGTCAGTATTTGTTATGTTGGATTCATTTTTTCAAGCCATAGCCTTCAGCTGCTTAAGACTGGTATATGTTTGCTAGCTTGAAGTACTCAGTCAAGTTAAACAAATTGACACTATTTTGGCTACAAGAAATGTATTGCCATTATTATGAAGTAATTGAGAATTTACTAAAACCTTTTTTTAGGTATTGTCCTTCCTGCAAAAATGATTCTAATGAAGTTGTAAAGGCTGGAGAAAAGCTCAAACAGAGTAAAAAGAAAGCAAAGATGCCATCTGCCAGTACTGAAAGCCAGAGAGACTGGGGCAAGGTAGAGTGTATTTTAGAAATAGCTGTTACTCTGATTGTTCATGTATGTGCTACATCTATAATTCCAGTTATCTATGCACTGCACAGAATTCAGTACTGGGCTGCACAGACCATAAGACAATGTTTAATCCTGCCCACTATCTACTGGCAGTTAAAGCAGTGGAAGAATTATTAAAGTGACTAGAGGTAAAAACAAACAAAAAAACCCAAACCCCAATCCCTCCTCTAAAACAATATACACATATTACTTAGTTAACATTCCTCTTAACAATTTTTAACATATTTTAAAACATGTATTTGTTATAATGATCGGATTTCTTGATATCTGCATTAAATTTGAAAATAGTCTTCAATATTATGATATTAATTCGTTTTATCTGATGCATTTTTAGGGTATGGCCTGTGTTGGTCGCACTAAGGAATGCACTATTGTTCCTTCAAATCATTATGGACCTATACCTGGTGTTCCTGTTGGGACAACCTGGAAATTCAGAGTTCAGGTATGTTGTTTCAGTATCAGTTGTAGTTGAAATAACTAAGAATAATAATGAATGAGTTGGGCACTAAAATGAATTTACATTGACAATGGCCATTTTTGCTAGGACTAAATAGAGCAAATACATTATGATTCTAATATTGGAAGTGATGTCAATAGTAGTGAAAGTTGAAGTATACTGATTTTACAATACAACTTAGTAAGAAGTCTGTTGTCTTTAGGATAAACAAGTTTCACATGTTAAAATTGTAAGTGAGTTACTTAGTGAATAGACTCAAGTATTTCTGAAGTGTACTTCACATGAACTGATTATCCGACTTTGGAAATGTAGACTGCAGATTCTGAAAACGTCAGATGATGTAAATTGGTTAGGCTGATGAGCAGCTCAAACCACTGTAAGCCTGTAGTACTACTGAAATCAGCCATTGATCCAGCCTTTGCTGATTCTTGCGCCGTCTCATTTTCTGTTGCAAATATTTCTTTGGCTCTATGGTAAATTAGATTGCTTAAAAAACTGGCAGAAAAATAATCCCATCTGGGGTAGGAGGGGAGTTAATTTTCCCAGTCCATTTCTCATTTTGATTATATAAGCACAGATGGGCAAGAAAAAACAAAGCAGGGAGAATGGGCCAGCTTCATTTTGTGCCAGTACTGATTTTTTGTGATTTCAAAGTGTCCAGCAAACTTACTTCCTTTCCCCTCAGACTTATCTGATGGCACTGGTTTGTTTGTGTTTGTGTTGGTTTTTTGGTTTTGTTAGTTTGTGTTTTTTTCTTGTTTTGGTGGTTTTTTTTGTTTTTTTTTTTTTTAATTGTTGTTTTTAGCTGAGGAAATGCATACTTCTTTGTTTTCAAAACCAGTTAATACTTTGTCCCTTGCATGTGTAAAGGATTTTAATTGAATGTTCTCCATCTGGGCTGGGCTAGATGATCTCCAGAGGTCCCTTCCAACCCTAACTATTCTATGATACTGTGATAAGGCAGAAGAATGGAAACAGGGCTTTTAAAACTCCTTGAAGAGGGGCAAGTCACAAATCAAAAGCCTCTTCTGATTTGTTTTCTGTACTTCTCATTACCTCATTTCTCATGAGAAGAAAACAGGTGTTTTATTATTCAATTGGTGGAAGAGAACACTTAGCAGTCAATTTTCATCTAATGGTAGTGTCTTCCAGTACTGTGTGAAGAATTCTGAATTTGGAAGGCCATGCAAATTTTAAGGCTGATATGGTTAGCAGTAGATATTTTCTCCTTAACAACAGTTTTCAGTTTCTTTCCCTGGTAGAAATCACAATGAAGCAGTTGAAACCTTAACTAGTTCTTTCAATCCTTTCTTACCTTGGTGTCCATTGTCAACACTATCATCAATACAAGCCTTAGATTAAACAAATTCAATTTGTAATGTAAAAATTATGCTGATCATCATACCAGTGATTTTGTAGAAAATTACTTGCCTAAAAGGATATTTTGTTGACTTCTCCTGTCTTTGAAGATTTTTTTTTGGTGGAAGGAATTAAAATAAATAGTTATGTTTTTCTTGCTTTCCAGATTAGGTCTCACAGTAAGAGATGTTTCTAAAATCACTTATGCAAACTCAAAATCTCAGTCTCATCTTTTATTTTCACTGCTTCAACAGTAACTGTAATTATTAGTTCACCTTTTTGTTAGGAATTCCATTGGTAGCACAAAAGCTAATAGTTTTCAGATCTTTGTATTGCTGGTAGGAAAAGGGAATAGAATTAGAGTGTTGCTTTTGTCAGAAAATTAAGCAGAGAATGCTAATTTTTATATATTTATGTGTAGACTAGACATCAAAAGGAAGTTACCGTTTCTGCATCATTATTTAATTTTGTGTACAAATGAAATACTTTGTCCTTTTTTATTGTTAGGATTGAAATGTTATCTACATAGAAATTTAAATTTCATTTTTGTTTGCCATATGACTGGTCTTTTGTCAGAGAAATCAGTTTGTCTCAGCAAATCTATGACAATTTAGAGACTAGTTTATTTCTGATTTGTGTAGTTTTTTATAACACAAACTCTCTTTTCTCTAGAAGGAAATTAGCTAAGTATTGCTTCTGGAGAGAGCATCTGAAGAACATCTTTAGCATGAATTACTTACCAGGGTTCATCTTTGGGGTGAATCACCAACAGAAACCTAAATATAATTGATAAAATCTGGAAATGAAAGAAAGGAGGGAAGAATGAATGAAAGGTTGTTTGATACAGCAGGAAAGAGGAGTTCAATAGTGGGGCCTTTTTATTCAGCATACTCATAAATGATCTGGGAAAACAGACAAATAGCTGATAAAGTTAGGTGAGAGTGCTAAGTTATTGTGGATAGTAAACATGGGGTGGGCAACAGTTCTAACTCTCTAATTTGTATTGGGCTTTCATCTACTTATGCGTCTTGTTATTATTTAGGAAAGAGATCTTCTAATAGCTGATTTTGAAATTATGTCATTTTAGTAACCAATAGTGATCAAAAAATAAAGAGTTAAATTATTGTGAATGGAAGGGTCAGGAAAATTAAATATGTTACTATGAACAACAACCAGAATGACTAAAGGAATGGAATGGTTTCCATTCAACTGTGAGACTTTTCATTCTGGAAGAAAGTTGAAAACATTGCAGTGTAGATGGCTGTAATATGATGTACAGTATGAAAAAAGTTATCAGGAAGTGATATACTTACTTCCGTAATGCCAAAAGGGATCATCAGAAATAAAAAGGTCAGCTGCCCACTTAAAAATGAACGAAAGTAGTGCTAGTACATACGACAAGTGGTACTACTGTGAACTTTTTTCTCCTTTGGATACCACGGATCCAAAAGCTTCGAGTAGTTTAGGAACTCTGAGCCTCAAACAGCTGGATGCTGAAAAATAGTGCCAGGGAATACCATGTCCTTGCATGGTTTGCATACTGTGCACAGCTGTTTATCATTAGAGACAGCGTTTTGGGGCAGCTGGACCTTTGATCTGATGTATTTTGAAAGTAAAAGACTATAGCACAAGTACATATACTTTGGTGGAAGTTGCTTGAAAGTGTAGGTTGGGAAAAGGAGTGGGAGAGGCAGAACGGGAAAAACTGTCAAAGGTCTGAAGGAAGATATGAAGGGAGGAAGAAGGATCCTAAGTGCTTTGCTGCTTGGGAACCTTCATTCTATCAACTGTATTTTTAGCATCTCATATTGAGAAAATATGTAATTTAACATATTTTTTACTCATAAAGTTGCGGTGTAGTGTGGTGTAGTTTGGTTTTTGGTTGGGGTTTTTTTTGTGGTTTTTGGGTTCTTTTGGTGGTTTGGGGGTGTATGTGTTTGTTTCATTTTTTCTCATAGTTTGAAACAAGGAACATAGAAATGGTTGTTAAATAAATTTTGTGTGAGTGATGTTCCAGCAGACTTCAGTGGTGTTACCAGCTTATGGTGCAGCTGCAGCTCTCAGGTGGTCTGGATGCAGCTTGGTTGCACATTCATTGCAAAGGAGTTACCCTGGTTGCAGAACCAGCTTATGATCCATATGCTGTTGCAATGGCTTCTTCTGTTTCCTTAGGTGGTCTTTTAATATTCCTCTGAGTTGGTCACATTTACAGTATGTTACCTTAATAGTACCTGTCATCATGATCTTTTTACAAGGGTAACTGTGATCTTCCTTTGTTAAGAACTGTGAAATATTACCAAACTGGCAGATCTCCATCTGCTTTGGATTGTTCTAAATGACTGTGAGAGTGGAGTATAGCAGTGAGTACAGTCTTCAATACTTATTGTCGAGATTTTTCCCAAAGAAGAAAGTACACCTTTACATCTTCCAGTGTTACTACTGTCCTACATCAACCTTTCATTTTCAGGGTGTCCTTACTTTTGGCTTTTCTTCCTTAAAAACAAGTTGCATTCTCACCTTTAATGACAGTTGTACATTAACTATTTACACACACACGCTTATACAATATTTTAAGCAGGAAGTTGATTGTTAAAAGTTATTGTAATGGCTGGTTTAAAAAAAAAAAATGCTAGAAAGTGGCTTTTTTCTGTTGCCAGGTGAGCGAAGCAGGTGTTCACAGACCACATGTGGGTGGAATCCATGGACGCAGTAATGATGGAGCTTATTCACTTGTATTAGCTGGAGGATTTGAAGATGAAGTGGTACGTCATTTATGCAAGAAATGGTTTTGCTGTTCTGATCTATCAATGTTTGTAAAGATAAGAGTTGTGTTTGTTGTTGATCCTAAAATTCATGCATACACAAATGTGATTGTGAAAAAAAAATACCACTGCTGGTAACAAACTGAATAATTTTTAGTGTTTTGGGGAGAAATAGGTAAGCAAATCTTTCTTAAAGAATGCTTATGCTTGTACTTATGCTCAAGAAAAATATGTCAATTACAGCTGACTTTTACATTGCTTAGGGTAGTTAAATTTCAGCATGCTTTTGGAGTCTGAATTTATTATTATTTAAAATCTGATGTAATTATATGCAAATAGTATGCTTTATGCTCTGCTTTGGTGATGATTTTTATTGCTTTCAAGACAGATAGATGCCTCTTTGGATTTCTTGTGTTTCTAACTATGTGATACATTTATTTTAATGAAGAAAGAATAAAAGGTACATGTTACTTGATTCACTGAAGTTTTGAAGGTTCTTGACTCCTACTTATGAGCACTTTCAGGATTTTTTAGGAAAGTCTATGCATCTTGTATTATGATCCCCAAAGGTGCTGGAAAAAAAATCTGCTTTGATGTTTATGTCTGAGTAGAGCAATGAAAGCAGTTATGCTGCTAAACAAAACAGTAATGGTGTCTGACTTTCATCTCATGATGTTGAACAACACTTATTTGTGAATAGATTACTGTTCTCTGCAATTAAATGATGTTTACACAGCGTACATCCCTTCCTGCAGTTCTGTTCCATCAGGTGGGATTTTGAATCGTGCATCAGGTGAAGAATAAAGCAGTAAGCTATCTGGGTTTTTTTAAAATATAGATAGGTGTTAATCACAAGGAAAAAGGCAGTAGAGAAGGAAATAAGCATCTGAAATAGCTTCAGAATGTAATGTACTCTTTGCCAACAGCACCTACCAACTGCTGCTGCTGCAGAGTCTTGCTGCTGAAGGAGTCTGTGTCTCTTTTTGAACAAGTCACACGAGGAGGTACTTGGTGTTGGGATACATTGCTGCATCCTTAGGGTCAACTCCAACCCAAGCTCTGGGACCCTTAGCCAGTGATCTTAAGAACACTGTTGCTCAGTAGTTGCACCTGCTATGTTGGGGTGCTGCAGACTCCTTTTTTAGATTTTGGTGGTGATACTGATGTCCCCTTATTTCTGCTGCTGGAAGTATTAAATTCAAAATATTTAATAAACTTAATTAGATCCCTTGCATGTCTTTTTCAGTTCACCTAAGTGATGTTGTGATCCTGTGTTTTTTGTGGACACCGGAATACTGTCATAGTCTAGATGGCATATATAATTTTGAGGAGGCACAGCTGGGGAGAAATATTGCAGAAGATACCGTAAAAGACTGTATGAATGTCAGCTTTCTTGTGATTCTCTAAACTAAGAACACAGGGAGATTTTTTTTTAGGTGCATTTTTGGAATTAGATTTTTTTTTTCTTATACCAAATTTTATTTCCCATTTTATTTCAATTTTCTCTGTTTTTGGAAAAGGTTGAAATTAAACTCCTATAAGAATATCCACAGAGAAATCAAATTCTGTCCTTAAAAGTGTCCTAAGTGCAGTATCTTATTACACAAATGAAACTTTTAAATAAAACTCTGCTCACATCTAGTCACTTTTTAATATGAGAACACAACAAGAAAGGTGACTCTTAATTGAATTTCAGTGGTATGACTTGGGTACTTGTGTGCCAATTTTTACAAAATTGAGAAATAAATATATTTGGAAGACTCTCTTACTGTACATTTATAAGCTTTATTCACTATTTATGCACACTACTGACATGTGTCACCTTAATGCTCTTCTTGTGGCTTTAAATTACCAGTTCACTATTGGGGTAAAATAATTGCAAAAATATATTGTAGGAAGTAGAATTCACTGTTTAGCTTTCAGATCATGCCATTTTTCTGCTGTGCCTTTGGAAACTTAAGAGTCCTGCAGACCCCAGCTTGTCTGGAACTGTGCTCAAGTTGAGATGCTTGGGATGCATTGGAGTGCTCTGTAATTACAAGTTCCGTTAGTAAAGGATCTGCTCTCAAGATTGAGAAGGGATACAGTCATAGTTTACAAAATGAGCATTGAGTGAAATTGTTTTGCACATGAAGCCTGACCTCATCCTTAATTACATGCATATAAAATGTTGGCACATAATTCTCTCTCTCGAATTTTAGTGGCAAGTTACATAGCTTATGCATTTAAGACACAGTATTACAATAGTTAGCTTTATAGTTAGCTTTATAGTCTTGAATGAATTAATATTGCTGATCTCTTGGTCTTGTTCTTGACAGTCACCATAACAGGAACATTAGCTCAAAAAACTTTTAGGAATTTAAAATCTAATAATTATTTCAGAATACACTTAATATTTAAAAACTAGATATTGGACTTTAACAAGGATTAGGCAATCACAGTGTTCATGATAAAAGTATTTTGACTTGTCTATTAATCAAATCAAGTAGCTGAAGAAATTTCACTCTTGTTTTTGAAAAATTGCCCTCTCTTTTGTGTTGTTGTTTTTATGTATCAGGGTTAGAACTGCTCTTTATTTTCAAAATGTCAAGATCCATGTTTCTGCTAGGTTGAGGTAGCGCAGAAAAGACTGTAAATTAATTGTATGGTGTACTTAGTTTAATCTGAAGACATATTGTTTCTTCTTCAAGTGCTTTTGCATGGATGATCATACTGGAAATTTCTGAACTGAGATTCAGAATCTCTTGGAGAATAGTATCTGCTGTGACTGCTCACATTCTCTTATAAAAGACTCTGAAAGCAGAAGAGAATAGCATCTGTAAAGACTCAAAAGGGACCCCAGGCAAATATACTTGTTGCTTAGGTTTGTTGATTATTTTATATCAAACCCATTCAGTGCCTGGAACATAGCATTCACAAACCACATCATGAAATGACTTGCTGTCCATTTTAAATGTTCTGTGTCCGCTTTAATCTTGTGTTTGGGTAATGAGTTCCAAGGTGTCAGTACAAATGTTGTTTGAAACAGTCAAATTGCAACGAAGTAGTAATTATAATAGCTCACTAGATTTGCCTGAGCCCTGTGATGAGGATATAGCATTTCAGAATCTCTGTCTAGTGTGCATTGCACAGTGAAATAACTTGATCACTTCCACCAGTGCCAAAGGTCCAGTGCCAGTACTGTAGTGAATTGCATCCTTAAATGGCTTTAAATGCAGATCAAGTGGCAATAGGAGCCTCATGTCTGAGTCAGTGTCTTATATCCAAAGACCACGATGACTAACCCTTTATCTAGATGTGTACGTATTGACCTCCTGCTTCATCACCCAGCTTGCTGGGTATACCTGAACCCTGAATGCAGTGTGATCCCTGCTACAGAAAAGATTTAGTATCCTGTGTAGATTTTCTGAATTGTAATTCCATGCTATGTTATCAAGGGAGCAGTTTCTTTTAGATTGTCCCACCTGTTTTATAGAACTGAGAATCCAACATAGCAAGTCCGTTACAGCCATTAAGCTGAGGGTCTTTCTACTGAGAGTCACCTGTTTTGAGTATGTAGCTGAAAACCTGAAACTTGTTGTTTTCAAAAGCCCCACTGCTTTGGGACCTGCTTGGAGCTCCAATGTAATGTGGAAAAAAAAAAAAAAATATATATATATACATACACATATATATAGTATCTCACGGTACAACAGCTACCAAATATCTTCCTTTCCACTCAGATGTGTTATTTGTCCACTCTAGTAGTCTCCAATACAAAGGACATAATTGACATTCGTAGGGCAGTAGCTTTAATACTGATTTCTTCCCAGTGTTTCAGATTTGCAGGACAGCTCCTATTCTGCAACAGTCTCCTCTCCATTTTTTCTGTTATTCCATATTGTTAGCTTTCAGTCCATACAAAGTGCTAATTAATACTAAAAAATACCTTTCTTGCATTATTTTATGAATTTCATTGTCTCCCCTGTACCTGCATTATATTCAGAATTAACTATATGTTCTGAAAAGCCTTATGTTGTTACAAAGATGCTTTCTGTTTCTTTACTGCTAGTACTATATCTGTCGATGCAGTCTTGCCTGCCTATTTGCCAGCGTCTTTCATAATGGGGTGTGGTATGTGTGTCCATACCACTCCTATCTCGGCTTTTCCAAAGTTAATTTGCAGGACTTTGCACATCTGGTTGTTCCTAAAGCACTGAGGAACTCATTGACACAATGATAAAGCAGATTAAAAAGTAGAAATTAATGTTGACAGTGCTTATCAATGTGCCATTTAACTTTTTTTTCCCCATGCTTTCCAGGAAACATGCTGTTTGGAGTAGTGCCTTAGGTCAAGGACATAGGCCTTGGTTTCCGTTTGTGATTGCCTAACACACTGAGATAATTTTTTTCTGAAGTTCATACATTTTTCAAGAGATGTTAATCACATTAGTGCAATACATGGAGTATCATCAGTCTATTCCCTTAGTGAAATTCTGAAGGATTAGCGTAATTATACTAATCTTTGCTGTGTCAAACCATTAATTTCTTGCTGGACTTCATAGATATTTCAGATGCATACTTCTACAAATTAGTTCTTATCATATGACCATTTATTTAAATACAGGAAATAAAAGAGGGATGGAAGCAACAAATTCTGATTATATGTGCGGAGGCAAATGAATGTCAAAGTAAGCGCGTGTCTTTTAGATGGGCAAGATTTTCCTTGCTTTAACTATGATTATATTAGGCTAATGAAATTACTCATACAGGTTGCAGGAATTTGTTCCCTCAGAAGAACAGTCAATCAGCAATGTCCAACAGATCGTCAA
The DNA here is from genome assembly GCF_037038585.1 of Patagioenas fasciata. Taxonomy (NCBI): domain Eukaryota; kingdom Metazoa; phylum Chordata; class Aves; order Columbiformes; family Columbidae; genus Patagioenas; species Patagioenas fasciata. Next base: position 24,182,668 of record NC_092560.1, on the reverse strand, counting down.
AGATAATTATAATTAAAACGTGTTGTCTCAGAAAGCTGTTGTATCTCCTAAGTAATCTCCCACTACAGAAGAGGGTCTTTGACCTGAAAAGACTTTCTGTGTATTGTATCTTTAGTGAACCTGGTTTCAAGTCAGAACTGATTTTTAACAGACCAGAAGATTGGGTAGCCTGAATTGTTTACATGATAATGTTTAATTCAGAGGTCTAGAAATGCATAATTTTGGCCCCAAACCCTGAAAGGAATAAGAGAAAACTCAAAGTAGTGCACATACAGTAGTTGTCTACCACTTTCATTTGGGAGCTATTTTTCAAAATGTTGGCCTACTTCCATCACCTTTTAGCCACCTTGGACTGTTGCCTGCTTTGAAGCTCTGTCTTCTTTTTCAGAGATCCAGGTTGGCTCACACTAAAGGGTTAAATGTTTAAATCGTGGTGGAATATGCCACAATACTCGCACTTTCTTGCTGTCAAGCATGGTTGCAGGGAAGACTCAGAAACAGCGATTATGATATATGCAAGCTCTGCACTTAATACAAGCGTTTTTTTATTGATTTATAAATGAAGTATGTAACTGAGCCCTTCCTTTTTAATCGGCACCTTTTATGCAGCACTAAAACAAGAAATTATCAAAAAATAAATCAGACAATTGGGCAGATAGACCAATTCTGTCAGCACTTACGTGAATACAGACTTGTGAGACTTTAATGGAGATGAATGATGACATGATTCAGTTTCAGGTATCCCTACTATTAGAGAAAGAAAATCCTTTCAAATGTAATTGTCTGATAGTTAATATTTGTCTTTGATTTAATGACTTCATTTTAAAAGTTTTAATGTTATTTTTATTTTGCTTTGTCATATTAATCAAAATCTTAGCTTTTATTAATCACGTTTCACTGAGGTGAAGCTGATGAATTAAGGGGTTTATGAACTGATGAAATTTTGTGGTTTCTTTTATCAAAAAAGCTAGTAAGACTTTTTGTTGTTGTTCAGACTGAAGATTGTGTTCATAATAGTGTATTTTACTAGCTGATAAAAGCTATTTTTATGTATATGTTGGGACCAAACTTTGGAATCTGAGAAAAATACTAGAGGCGTTAATGGAAAGAAAAAATAATTGAGAGACAGCTTGAGATAACTGATGCTCCAGTAACTTGAAGTAGTTAATGTTCCTGTCAGCTGCTGCACAAAAGAAACCTGCAGAAATGTGGTTAAATGCTTAGGTAGAATTCAAAATCTTACTTTGTCCATTCTGTGTTATCTGTTTGTTGGACTTAAAACTGATCATGTAACAACAGTGAAATAGTGGAGAATGCTTTAATACAACTGACATTTCGTTATGTCTGAGGCTGACTGGGTTATAGTACTAGACCTTCAGGTTTATCTTCTACTCAATATAAGATACTGGGTCAATGTTACTGTGGCTGAAGTTAGTTTGCTCTATAACATGATCAAAATTTACAAACAGGACAGTTAAGAAATAACTTCATGGAGACAATGTAAGGAAAGGAGACATACAGAAGACATTAAGAGAATAACAAAGGTTTTACTCAGCTGTTGAAATAAAGTTTTGGTGCAAGGAAGTTGAATTAAGCTGTGGAAAGCAGAAGAGAAATGACAGTTACATATTTTAAGGTAAGAAAATGAGGAGAAGGTAGGAAGAAGGAAGAGAAGGGAAAAGCTGTGGCTGTTCAATAGCCTTTTTGACAGTTGTTTTGTTTCTTAAGAATATACATCAATCATTCCTTTTGCCAAATGTTTTCTTTGATGGTCGAATACAGAATTTACAGCAGTATCAGTATCGTAAGCTCTATTTTCTGGTCCTCTTGAGAGAAAAAGTATCTTTCCATCTTTACCTGCCACATAAAAGCTATCAGTTAAACATTGTTATGTGTAGTAGGAAGATCCTGCATTGTCTCTAGATAGAACTCAAAGCTGTTGAGAAATTGTCTTAGTGAGTCATTACTCATCAAAAGATCCCAAATAATAAGCTGTGTGGATATTCCTGGCATACTCCACTTCCAAACTAAAAATACCATCACCATGATGGAAGTAGCGTCTGTAGGTCTCCCATTAGGTCTCCAGACTACCAGTATCCCCATTTCACTTCTATGTGTCATGGGCTGTATTCATATCCACATTTTCTTTTCTCTAAGGACTTTCTGCATCACTTATTCTTGCCATTCTAGATTTTCTGTACGAGCACTTATGTATTCTCCTGAGCTTCCTTCCTCTCCTTGTTTAGGAATTGCTCTCATATCAGGGCTTCAAATGTCTTCATCCTGTCCAGATGAGTGCCCTGTATGGCAAGATCTCTGGCATTTTCTTCTGATTCTAGGAAATGTGTGTCTTTGTTCCCTTCTTTTTTTTTTTTTTTTTAATGTATCTATGTGAAATAAGTGAGTGTAGTTCTTCTGAGAAGTAGAGTGGAAACGAGCCTTCCTTATGCTGGGGGGTGTTAAAAGATGCCTCCATCTTGTTATTTGATCTGTAACGGTTATACTTCATAATTGTTCCATTTCTCCTCCATTTTTCTTTCCCTGGATTTCCAGTTTCCCCAAAATCCATATAGTTTTGGCTATTGATTCACAGAACACCTGGATAATTAAAGAGAAGGAAATGTAATTTAACAAGCGCAGAATCTGTTCCAGAGGTGAGCATGTATGCATAGGCCTTATACCCATGCTGTCCCTGTAAGCACAATGTCTTCTGATGGCCTCTGGTTAAAGAGTAGCACACAGAGAACCACTCAGTCCTTCTCTGAGCACATTGAGAGTTTGATGTTCTTAGACCTTTTACACTTAACTCATTTTCTGTTGAAGTGTGTTCCAGCAAGTAATTATGAACACTGTAGCATTTTTGCCTTCTCACTTGAGGATTTTTTGGGTTGAGTCTATAGTGATTTGTCCTTGATTTATGTTTGTCAGTTATGCCAAAAAAAAGTCTGTTCAGTATTTTCTTCTCGTGAGGATTGTTCTGCCTAGTTTAGTTGCTGATAAAAAAAAAGGTTGTCAAGAACCTCTCTTGTCTTGTAATAATTGTCTCCATTTTGCTTGTGTTTGTAGTGTTTGCGTCTTCCCTCTATTTTTTACATTGTTATATATATGTTATTTCAATATTTGTCTCTACATTATGTTCTAAAAAGAGGGGGGAATCACCTTCCAGTTTCAGTTTATTTCTGCTTGTACATGAAAAAAGTCTTAGCAGTTTTTCCCACTTTGCCACACCATGAACATGTGTTCAGTTTCTTCCTTGTTATGAACCCTAAATCATTCTGTATTCATCCCTTTCCAAGATACATCTTTCTGGTTTTCTGAACTTGGTAAAAGCTTCTTATTCAATGTTAAAATGGAACTGGTTTGAATGGGCCAGATTCATCAAGCAAATCCAACCCTATTCATATTCTCACAATCATCTTTGTATGATCTGGGCATTTAGTTTGCTTTGATGATCACTGAAAAATTAAACATAGCTCAATTCTATGATATCTTATTTTAGACAATTAATTTGATGACCTTTCTTAGTAAATAGTTCTTGTCTTGTTGGTCTTCCATTCTTTTGGAGTTGTTTCATATATTGTCCTCATACAACACCATTTAATTTGTTATTTTTTTTGAGATTAATTAAGCAGAGTAAGTCGACTGTTTTAAGAAGGGTATAGCAGAGTTTATACATGTCTTTGTTAGAATTTGAGTATTTTTTTTAACTTCATAGCAGTTGCTTGTATCTAGATAAATGTTGAACGAGAAAAATTGCAGCTGAATTTGTTAGGTTTTCCCTACACAGAATAAAACAAACGTAATACCTATAACTAGTCTGTGGCCTTGTTCAACCACCATTTCTCTTCCTAACTTTCTCTTTTTCTGCTGTTGTCAGTTATGAAATATCTGTAACAGTCTTGCAATGGATCCTTAATAATATCAGACTTTTAATAGTGGTAAGAAATTGACTAAATTTTACTATTGGGTACAAGTGTGTAAAGATTTTTGCTATAAAAATTCATATAAGCATTATTTTAATATTTAGTATTTATCTTCTAGTATTGCATCACGCTTTCTACAAAATTTGCATCACCAAAGAGAGATCTTATTGAATATATTTGTAAAATATATGTATTTCTAGAAATACTTCAACTTTCCAGGAGTAATATGAATTTCTATGAGATATTTCCCAAATAAAATAGTAATACTGGCTTTACTTCTGTGTATGTAGATTTTGACTGGTTTTACAGTTCATAGTAAAAGATTTTATCCACCTTCATCAATTTAAAGAGAATTTTATGTAGGAAATATACTACGGAATTGTATCGGCTTACAAAATGCAAATCTAAATGAGTTTAAGCTTGTACTAGTTCAGAAGAGCTGTGATTATTATTGCATTTAAAACATGTGCCTTGTATGTAAGACAGAGCTGTTTGTACTTATTGGCACTTAGTCCTTGCACAAGCTGAAGTGATCCCTCAAAGGTGTTTATTATGTATTTTACGAACATGATATTCTTGTAAACTGAATGAAAGCTCTAGAGCAAGTAACCACTTGCTAGAATGTGTTCCTTTTGTAAGATTTTTTTTTAAAATGTCTTTTTAAAAGATGGGAAAGTCTACTTTTTAAGGCAGGCAGTTTTTTAATAAGGATTTTCTGATGAATATGTGACTTCCAGACCAGTAGCTTTGTGCTGGCACAGCTACTGTAAAACGACAGTGACACTGAAGTGAAATACACAGCCTTCCATGCCTTGGAATATAGTTTTTCTCTGACTGAGTAAACAGAACAAATAAAATTGCATTGTTTGTTTGTTGGTTTGTTGTTTCTTTTTAAATTATGTTACTTTACTTTGAAGTGTTAAAACAAAGGATAATCTTCTTGCACAGGATCGAGGGGATGAATTCACTTACACTGGGAGTGGAGGGAGAGATCTTTCTGGCAATAAAAGGATTGGGGAGCATTCATTTGATCAGACATTAACACACATGAATAGGTAAGTTTTGAAGACAAAATTAAAAAGTATTCCAGGAAACAAGCTGGGTTGTAGTGTTTTAATTTAAAACTAGTATTTTTCTGTATTCATTCACTCCTGTACGTGCTGCTTTGGTAATCGGTGGTGCCCCTTGCTGCTAAGAGGCATTTTATTGAGTGTTATCTTTTGTTGATTTAAAGAAACACTTGCACCTCAATGAAATACCTTGTTGTGTTGCAGGTGCAGGTTGTGATCATGTCTATGGTTGAAATTGTCCTACAATTTGCTTCAGAGGACTTTGTTAATTTAATTGGAAGTTTGTCGAAACTCTTGGGTGGAAGATTTTTCTCTTTTGGGTGCTTCTTTTTAAGTTTCTTCTTCAATAGTTAAATCAATTATCAAATTTAGGTGGGAAGAAAGCATGTTCTTTTTCCTATGTTAAAAGTGATCTTTCCTACTTTGCTAGCCCTTTCTTCCATCATAGCTTTCTATGAAAAGCAAGGAATTAGGGTGTTGCTTTACCAAAAACAGCTGCTTGGAAAAGAAAATATATGTCCAAAATAGGGATTAGATGTTTACTTACAATATTTTTGCGTCCTCTAAAAGCCTGCCTGGATGAAGTGTTCATCCACTTCTATTTTAACGAGCATTATCTCTGTTATGCAACTGACCACTTAACACTTGTGGGGTGCTGAGATTGACTGAGACCTTTCAACTGCCAGATCTGTGTTTAGATATGATGTGCTGCTGTCGAGCAGAGTTTTGAGGGACTCTTTCAAGCTTTTTGGTGGTATTTAGAGGAAAGAGAGGAAGAGCCTCACTTGGATGCTGAGAAAGGAAGGGACGGGGGAGAGAGAGGATGTGATGTGAACAAGAAGGTGGAAGCAGGTTTGAGCAATAGGTTTACAAGTATATTGAGTGAATAGAGCAAACTTGCTCTGGGAAACAGAATGAAAAGCTGGAATCCTGAGTCTTAGCATTTCTTGTCTCTTAGCAAACAAGAAATCCACCAGCAAAGCTTGCCTTCTATCTTTGCAGGCATTGGTGCACGTGGAGTATAAGAAGGTGCTGCTCTCAGTTACTGATTTGGATACAAGTTTTCAAGCACTTTGCTGAAGGTTATGATGATTCCATGTAGTTGAATCAGAATTGGTTTTTGCTCGTCCATATATTTTTCCTTTCTTAGGTTTTGTTTTCATGGAAGAAATATTTTCAAAAGTCAGCACTGTATGTGTGGCTCTTTCTGTTCTGTACAATGTGTATTTTATGCTCATGCCACAGCTGTTTATACACCATAATATTTCCTCTGAGATACGTAGTTTGAGTCTGATTCTGAAGGGTTTTCAATCCCTGGCCAAATGAGGCTCTGGTAGTGGAAATACTGTTTATTATGGCACCTTGACCTAGCAGGTATTCATACTGTCTTGCTCCAGGTTTCTAAAATAGTGTCTTCATGTAGTTAGTGAATACAGGGGTTGAGTCCTTGCGTCAACTGCTATCATTTAACTTCTATTCTGAGGCAATTTCTGTATTGTGCGAGAGATTTCAGTTACTTGGATTTTTTTGGATGGATATTATGTATTTTTTCTCTGTAATGTTCATCATATTCATTACTTTTGTGCAAACGCTTAAAAAAAACTTAAAATCTGCAGTTAATGGAAAAAAAGCTATAGGTAAAATTTGCCTTGTGTTGTAATTTTTTTTTTTTAATTCCCTCGATGCTATCTGGGAAGGGGTTATTTTTGAAAATGATGAATACTGAATCTAAAAGGATTGCTTTGTGTTATTTAACAATATCAGAGTTTTCATCTGGAACCTTGACACCAAAGTATTTCGTGTTCCCGTTTTTTTTTCTTACCATACGTGGTAGCAAGGATCTCATTGCTTCAATCAACAGATTTTTGAGAACTAATGTAATCGTGTCATACCTATTTCCCTTGTCTAATTATGCTTTATCAAGCATCATAGAACTCTTCTGTATATCCTATAACACCTGCAGAACTAACGTAAGCAATCTAGTTTATGAAGATTTGAAATCTCTTTCTAGGGCATTGGCCCTTAACTGCGATGCCCCACTGGATGATAAAAATGGAGCAGAGTCTAAGAACTGGAGAGCTGGTAAGCCAGTCAGAGTAGTGCGCAGCTCAAAAGGACGGCGGATCAGCAAATATGCCCCTGAGGAAGGCAACAGATATGATGGCATTTACAAGGTATTCTGATTTCTACCAAGTGCAATGTAACTTTTTTCTTCAGATATTTTTAAAAGTCTCGTTTGTGTTACATTGCAAATTCTTCATTATTACTTAAAATAAAGAATTATTTTTTCTCCATGATAGCTTTTTAGCCCTAACTTGTTCTGCAGAGAACACAAACGAAATTATTCAGAGCAGTGATAATAGAATGCAATCCATAATAGGAGATAAAAAGTTAAATATGTAAGCTACTTTGTATGTGCTTACTGAGTCACATTCATCCCTAGAAATCAAATTATTTTCTCACTCCTTCCAACTGTTTCCCAGCTTTTTCTGCATGCAATGACTTCTCAGCATCTGAAATAAAGGTATGTGCCTTTTAAGAGCACTGTATTTATCAGAAATACAAAAATTTTGCACCTGAGGGAAGAGTTGCTGTATAATAGTAATTTATAGCTTACTCTTCTCATTTCTCCTTCAACAATTAAAGCATGACTATATGAATGTGTTTGGCTTGTGATAAAAACATGGCAGTAATTTTATATTATGCTTTAGGTGGTGAAATATTGGCCAGAAATTGGAAAATGTGGATTTTTAGTTTGGCGCTATCTTCTGAGGAGAGATGATGTTGAGCCTGCACCTTGGACTTCAGAAGGAATTGAGCGGTCAAAGAAACTGGGTCTGAGTGTACAGGTTTGGAATCAGGACTCACAGAGTTGTGTTTATCCTCAGTTCCAACAGACGCATTCCAGAAATAAAAATCAGCTAAATCAAACCCCCATGTTTTTTTCCTGTACTTCAGTGCGGCAGGATTTAATGCCAAAAAGCGCTACACGTTATCTGCAAACTGAGAGAATCCTGTAATAGTGACATGGCAGAAAGAACGGTGATTGATCTCTGCCTTAGCAGTAAATTGGTTTGCATGTACGGATTGGAAAATTAAGAGTTTGAAACCAGTTTTGTGATCCTTAGGCTGGAAAGGATTTCTACAAACAGCTATTGTTACAGTTGAGTTTGTCTGAAAAATCAAAAAACCTTTCCTTTTTTATGTATTTTTCTCTCCATGAGAGGAGTTTGTGTAGATAGTGTATTCCAGGCACAGAAATAAACTGACCCATGAGGACCGGTGGATGAAAAGAATTAATATACTGTTTCTTTCTCAGCAAGGCATGGTATATCTTACAGTATATCAACTTTGCCTAACTGATTTATATAGTTGTAAGGAAATAGATATGGCTATTGGGTTGCTTTTAATGTGATGAAGTCTAGATTCGACTCTTTGACTTGAATACACTTTCTTAATAATAGATACTAATTTAAATGTGTTCCACATCATGCAGGGCTTTAAAATTATTTTGTGGTTACTTCAGTAGTTAGTCACAGGGTTTTAAAGTCCTTTAGAAATTAGTGTTGTTGCCTGTATTTCAGTGGGTGTTGTTTTAAATCTATGCTTTTTCTTTTCTTTTTTTCTTCTTGCCCTTTTATATTTTACTTTAGTATCCAGAAGGTTATTTGGAAGCCATGGCTAGTAAGGAGAAGAAGGATAAAGTTAAAAAGCAGACAGTGAAACAGGAGCCAACCAGCCAGAGTAATGGAAACCAGAAAAGGACAATTGATGATGGTATTTCTTGCTACTATTTTAGCATTCGTCAGCAGAGTCTGTCATGTTATTAAGCCAGTAGCGTGAGAACTTGGCGAAAGTGTGAAGTTGTTTGGAATACTAATGTAAACTGATAAGCGTGTGCTCTGTAATTAAGTAGTAGTGTAGGCATCTTATCCTATTTACTACTATTATGGGCTTTTTTCTCTTAAACTCTGTAGAAAAATGGACAGTCTTCTGTGCAAGTGTGTGCTGCAGTCCAAACCAATGATGAACGGTATGGGTTGGAGTAGGGATTTGATTGCCACATTTTATGAGCATAGATCACATTTTAGCCTTCTAGAAACAGTTTCATCTTCCCCTTTTATTAGTTCGAACTAATGCTCTGTTGTTACTGCATATGATGGTCATAATCTTAAGCAGGTATAGAGGAACCTATGAATACACCCAAAGCCATGAGGACGGGAGATGGAGGGAAAGGAGAGGCTTTCCAGCTGACCCAAGAGCAGCAATGGCTGATTAGAGAAGACTGTATGAACCAGAAACTGTGGGATGAAGTACTTGCTTCTCTTAAGGAAGGACCAGTATGTTTGCTGCATGTGTAATTTTTAATATTTATTTTTTCTTTAGACTGTTCTAAGTCTTGATTCTCTCTTAAAACCTAATTTTCTTATTGAACTTTTTCTGAATACAGATTGTGTCTAGCATTATTTTCATTTCTAAGATTTTGATTTCAAGAAAATAATCCTTGCTTATATGATTTGTTGTTGATGGCTGGGTTTATACCTGTGTAACAACACAGAGCTTTTTTTGCACAAAAAATGTTTTGAAGTTAGAAATAGTTTTGTTTTTTTTTTTTTTTTAATTTCCAAAGGGAGAATGTTTTCTCTGAAACTATAAATGTATTTTATGCTGTGCTGATGTGAGAAATCAGACATAAAGAAAGATGGTTCTAGTCACTACTTTTTAGACAGAAAGGATTTGTATAACAGTAAATACAGTTTGCTTGCTTCATTTAAGAAGATAGAAGCATTGTCATTTTCAAATTTAAATATTAAATGAAAATATTTTAATCCAAACCTATTAACAGATTATCCCACTCTGTAGAGAGGGAACCTTACACAGGAGAAAAAGATACGTTTCTCCCCCTAAGTGTAATGAAAATAGCAAGAATAGCTCAAGATTTAAAAGCGTGTAAACACTAGCATAAAAAAGTCCACTAAAGGAATATCTCCTGAAATAGTATGTCTTTAGGTGATAATTAATCTTACCAATGTCAAGTTCATAGTTACTTTAGCTGTTTTGCAGAAAAAATCAAGTCGCTAAGAAGTTAAAATAGCTTGATAAAACTCATCTCACTGAAAAACAAACGGTTGGTTGGAAGATGGATATCTAAAAATGGGCATACATAATTAGTTTATTTAATAATTACCATTGGCTATTTATGGTGCTTCTGTAGCAGAAAAAACATCTACGGCTTCCTGTTCTTCCAGTTACACCACCAGTTTTTGCTATAATGCTGCTGCAGTTGTCTTTATGTAAGAAATGACCATGAAAAGTTATTAGCTGTTGTCTGTCTTCTATCCAGTGTCTGTAATGACTAGAAGGAATTTCAGATTTTAAAATTGTGCATGATGACAGGCAGCAGAGATATGTCTTTGTAAAAAGCAGAAGACAGTAATTTAAAAGCAGTTGAGTTACTGAGAATTAATTTTTCTCTAGTTTCCTATCCATGATTTTGGTAAGGTTTCCATTTGGTTGCCACTGAAGCTAATGGGAATCCCTGGTAGATGTGGGCCACTACTGTGAAAATGTAAATCTTTGTGCTTGAAACAACCACCTTCCCTTTTAACTGAATAAAATGGTTTAAGATAAATCTGATATCTTAAAAAGTATTACAAAGAGCCATATTTTGATTACTCATAGATCTGTTTTTCTTGCATTCTTAAGATGTTTAGAGATGACCGACATGCCAGAGCTAAGCATGCTTGTGTGTGTAAAACACCTGATACAAATGTGTCTTGAGATGCCTTGGAGATGCCCTGAGAAGGTTTAAAAAAGGTGGATTTACACACTGCAGAGAATTTGGCCTGTGAAGAGAAGAAGCCATTAGGTTAGCTGTGACCAGTAAGCACAGGAGGAGGTGCAGAAGTTCCCTTGGCAGAGACATTTCAGGGGCATAGACATTTCTAGCAGAAGTTACTAAACGCAGTTACTAAATTTTCTGACCTTTACTAGCCCTGCAGTCTGCTTCATTTTGTTTTAGCAATAGTCATACAAACGAGTAAATAATCTTTAAACCATTAGTTCTCTGATTTGTGGAAGAGTAGGGAAATTAAGTGATTACAAACCTGCTTCCTGATTACTTTTAGAAAGCTGCAGTCATGGATAAGAACTTCTGAAAGTTTATCCTCTCTATGTAATAAGTGGCATCTATGAGAACTGTAATAGAGTTTGTCGTCTTTATTCCTTTGCTGTACTCTAGAATTTTCTGAAGAAACTGGAACAGTCCTTTATGTGTGTCTGCTGCCAGGAGCTGGTTTTCCAGCCAGTGACAACAGAGTGCCTACACAACGTCTGCAAAGTAAGAACAAGCTTGGTCTTGCTCTGGGCTGTTTTCTTGGTTCTGAGTCACCGGTCACCAAAAGCCATGTGTATTTTAGAAAGACATGATTATTGCCTAACATTCTGCAAAAACATGCAACAAGTTTTCATTCAGTGATTGCTGTATAACCTTAATTTTAGCTAATGAAGAGTGAAAGTACGTTTAGTATAATACCTGGTAGACATAATGAATGGACTTTACCATTGCTGTCATTCTGTTCTGATAGTGGTATTACACTAGGAATAGGTTTAGTCCAGGAGCCAGATGTTGGTACAGCAACCATAATTTAATTTTACACAGTTAAGGAATAAAACCAGATTATATAGTTGAGTAACACTCTTAGTTAAAAGGATACAGTGTAAATACAATAAAAATATTCGTGTTTATTCAGAAGAAGTTACCTTATCTTGTTATTCTTGGCATTGTTTATGTTTGATAGGAGGGCCATATAAGTCAATTTATAACTTTCGTATTTAAAGTCTTGATCAGCTGGATATAATGTAAGGAGATGAACTCCAGTTTGTATTGAAGTTAATTTTTGTAGTACAGGTGTGCATATTTGAACTGTACCTGCCATTTCTAGTCTTTCTGCCTAAGAGCCTAAAAGGACACAGACTTTTGTCATCCTAGTACAGTATCTGATAATACAAGTTTGCTGTTGAAGATGATATGTATCACTCCAATAAAAATCACCATGTTATGAGTGGCCTGCACACATGGAATTATGATAATCCTTAAAAAACCTAAAAAATGTTATGAAGGGGTTAATATTTAGAATTATGGAAACTGGAAAAACAAGGAAAAGAGAAAGCTGAGTGGCAACAAACTTGGAGAGGACAAAATATAAATATGTCAGTAAATATTTGAATATATGAAATAACATCTAGTGAAAGTTGTAAGGAATATTTTGATAGTAAGCTGCTATGGCTGTTTATGCGCAGATGTGCCCTGATACATTTCTGATATTCAGTTCACGTGCTTGTGCTTTCTGCGGCCTGTGGTAATGCAGTAACGAGGGCAGCACTGGTGATAATGTGTTAGAAATTGTGTTATCCTATATACATCTTTAAGGCTTAACTGAATGTCATCTGACGAAGTAGATGGAGATTGTTACGTAAACAACATACCTGGTATATTTGCCTCCTCTTGCAGTGAAGGTCTGGAAAACCATAGCAATCTAACCAGGAAGCTAGAAAGAAGCTGTAGATGTGGCTGTGATTAACAGGAAGGCACCAGTGGAAAAGAAGGGGAAAATCTCAGTAGTGATTTGTTTTAGTTCCTCCCAAGCTCAGCGTCTCAATTCCCAGCCCAGAGCAGAAATCCTTTGTTTAGGACATTTTAGTTTTACAGAGGTAGGTACCAGAGGGCTTGAGGATGACTTCCTTTTTTCTGGTAGTGCAGCAGATTGCATCTTTGGTTTATAGTGGTTCCTTAGTTTTTTCTGGTTAAGCTGTCAGTCTGAAACAAAGTTCTCACACTTTGTTTTTCTGTCTCTGTAATGTCCTAGAGTTGTTTACAGCGCTCCTTCAGAGCTGAAGTCTTCACCTGCCCTGCCTGCCGCTATGACCTGGGGAAGGGCTACACCATGGCTCCCAACAAGATACTGCAGACGCTACTGGACCAGTTCTTCCCTGGTTACAGTAAAGGACGATGATGCGCTCAGATCCTTCCGTACTTCTCACAGTGACTTTATAGACAGTAAAGGGGATAAACATGGGAATACAACAGTGGACCAGACAGCTTGATGGGACTCAATGTATTGTCACATTTTGAAGCACCTAACCCTCTTCCCCTCATAGCCGTCTTTCTGGTGTAGCGAGAACTCTAATTTTCAGCTGTCTTTTAACATCAAGGGTAGTTTTGGCCAGTTAACAAATAGTTTTTAGAGAAAATTAAAAAAAAAAAAAAAAAAAAAAAAGAAAGAAGAAGCCTCAGCTCTTACTGGCCCAGCTGATGCTTAATTTATGATTTTGGTTTTTTGTAACTACCTCAGGACAGAGGAGTATAAATTGTGGGGATGACAAAAAGTTTGTGAAGTTTTAGCTACACACTGCCTCTTGAATATTAGTTGTGCCTGGTCCATGTGGTTTCATTTATGAAAAAAAAAAAGAAAAATACAAACCAAAACAAAAACCCGCAAAAAACAGAGACAGCACTTAAGCCAGCTGGATGAAAGAACAGCAAATTCTGTGGTGTGCATAATCCCTTTTTGTCTTTTTCCTCCATTATGCTGTTTTTTTTTTTTTGCAAGAAGAGGCTGATTTTTAGTCTATTTTTGTGAGCTTCATTGTGCTTTTCTTGTATCTTATGCAAGTTGACTACTAATGACTAATGAGAACAATATGAATGCATTGTTGCTGCATTAGTGTAAAGTGATCTGTGTTTTTTGCACTTAAAGAGGGTATTCAAGACACTCTAGTTGTGTAAAAAATATTTCATATAAAAAAGCGCCACTTCTGTATTAGTTAAACTGTATGCTTTTAGTAGGTCTTGTATCAGTGGCAATACATCTACATGACATTGAAGGCAGTGCTAGCTTGGAGAGGGTTCAAATCGCTTCATATTGTGATCTGAAATTTTATATACAATATATTCCCCCCCAAAAATAAACCTTATTAAATATTTTATGATTCAGAAAAGTTGCTAATTTTGTTTTTACTATTATCCACTTATTTAAATAATAACATTCTTATAGAATTTTTTTTCAGCTTACTAAATACTTTCTCTAGGTAGGCTTCTAATTTTTCAGACATGAGACTTTATATTCCTTAATCTGTTTCTTAATGAAAAAAACATTGTTAATGAAGAAATAAAACCCAGCCTTACATCGCTATACATGGGCGCATGCATACCCTGTAGCAGCAGCTGTCATGTAGCTGCTGTGGTCTCTTCTGAGCTTGCTGTGGGTGCCCTGTGCAGCGATCCGTCAGGGATTCCCACCATAGGCATGAGGACACACTGACAGCCTGTAGCCTGCAAAGCAAGCATATACAGAAGTACATATGGAAGCATGTATGCCATTTTTAGTAACTGAAGATCTTGCCCTTACCCTGGTGGGGTAATGAAGCAGACACTGAGATGCAAATGGCAGTGCCCTTGTTTGTGGCTGGAAGTTAGCTTAATGGCTTATTCACTTCATCTGAAAGAAGTAACTTCTCTCTCCCCATTCTTACCCTCATTCTACTTAGGAATTCAGTTGCATCCAAAATACATACTGCTGGTACTATCTGTATAGTCATATATCAGAAAAACAGGTGTTGGTGAACAGTTTTGAAAGATTCAGTAGCTAAAGGGGACCCACAAGAAAGCTGGAGAAGGACTTCTTACAAGGCCATGTGGTGATAGGACAAGGCTTTAAACTGGGAGTAGATTTGGATTAGATAAGGAGAAATTCTTCACCTTGAGGGTGGTGAGGCACTGGAATAGGCTACCAAGAGAAGCTGTGGATGCCCCATCCCTGGAAGTGTTCAAGGCCAGGTTGGAAGGGGGGCTTTGAGCAACCTGGTCTGGTGGAAGGTGACCCCAGGCATGGCAGGAGAGTTGGAATTACATGATCTTTAAGGTCCCTTCTAACCCAAACCATTCAAATGATTCTGTGTTTTAACTCCTCCGCTTGTTCTGTGCTTACTAGAATGAGGGTTCAGCCTTTGTTTAGTAGGTGAACTGGTATTAGTGCTAAGCATACAGTTAAAAAGATCTGTAGACCGATTCTTGTGTCCTGTTGAATGTCTATGTTTTACAAAATGGGAGCTCAGTATGGGGAAAACATGTAATTTTACCTTTGTAACAATCATTGCATCTGTGCAGTAAGCACATAAGATTTGTGGCTTTTTACTTGATAGCTGAGTACTGTGAAATATTTTATACCTTTTAATGCTTTTTCCATTGGATAGCTTTTACCAATTGATTTATGAGATAAATTTGTCAGTTTGAGGTCAATAATGAGAAGTTCTCTGCTTAATACAAAAAATGTAAATGAATTCTTTAATATATCTTTTCAGTGACAGACACAAAGCAACATAAAACTGCCTTTACCAAACATTAAAGTCGATTGGCAAGACTCTGTGGAGTTAGATTGGTGATGCAGAAAGAGTGTCCTTCCCTCACATTAGAAGTTGTCAGTTTACACCCTTAGTGCTGTATCAGTAGCTATTGAAAGATGCCTTTTTTAATAGTAAATTCTAGAGTATAAAATTCTAATTTTCTTCACTATGTATTTATACATTTTAGGATCCAAGTGCAGCTTTTCACATCAAAACTTATATATGGCCTAGTGTTCCTTTAATGGAATCCATTCCTGCCTCTTGCCATCTATGGACTCTTGGAGTAATTAAAGCCCCCATTGAAGTCATAAGGTAGGTAATGAAAAGGTTGAAGTCCCAAAACTTCTATGAAGGACACAAAAGTACAATACCAAAAATAGTGCTGTGGACACTAGGCTTGTTTGTGTCACTGCAGCGGAAGCTCCCAGGCATGAGTGTTCAAGAGACATCCTGAGGTGTGTCTGCCTCACTGGAGCATACCTGAAGTCTTATGAAGATGAGCCAAGGGCTCCTGAGGTAATAGAAGCCAACAGGAAAGCACAAGTGAAATACTTAAAAATAATTACGTCACCTCTGAGAAGGTGACTCAGCCAACAGCCCAGCTGAAGTGCCTCTACACCAGTGCATGCAGCAGGAGCAACATAGAGGATGAGCTGGAAGCCACTGTGCTGCTAGAAGGTTATGACCTAGTGGCCGTTACAGAAACTTGGTGGAACAGATCCCATGACTGGAGTGAGGCAATTGATGGCCACGGGCTGTTCAGAAGGGACAGGCAGGGAAGGAAGGGTGGACGGGTTGCCCTCTACATCAATAGAGGTGTGGAGTGTGAAGAGCTGTCTCTGAAGAATAGCCACGAGTACGTAGAAAGCTCATGGGTAAGAATCAGAGACTGAGGCAACAAAGGAAACCTTGTGGTTGGTGTCTACTACAGGCCACTCAGTCCAGGGAAGACTATTGATAAACCCTTCTTACTCCAGCTACAGGAGGCATTGTGGTCACAGGGTCTTGTCCTGCTGGAGAGCTTCAGCTACCCCAACATCTGCTGGGAAAGCAGCACAGCGAACTGTAGGCAACCCAGCAGACTCCTGGAGTGCACTGAGGACAACTATCTCAGCCAGGTAACAGACAGCCCTACCGGGGGAGATGCAGTTCTGGACCCCATGGTCACCAGTGCAAGAGAGCTAACTGGTGACCTCAGGACTGGAGGCCTGGGCTGCAGTGATCATGCACGTGTGGAGTTCACAGTCCTGAGGGATGTGGGTCAGGCAAAGAGCAAAGTCAGGACCCTGCATTTTAGGAAAGCCAACTTCCAGCTCCTCAAGGAGTCAATCAACAGGATCCACTGGGAAACTGCCCTCAGGGACAAGGGAGCAGAACAGAGCTGGCAGATCTTTAAGGACACTTTCCACAGAGCACAAGAGCTCTCGATCCTCAGGTGTAAGAAATCAGGTAAGAACAGCAAGAGACCAGCATGGCTGAGTGGAGACCTGCTGGTCAAACTGAAGGGCAAGAAGGAAATGCACAGGCAGTGGAAGCAGGGACAGGGATCCTGGAAAGAGTTCAGGGACACTGCGGAGATGGGGTTGTGCAGAGATGGGGTGAGAAAGGCCAAGATACAGCTGGAGCTGAACTTGGCAAGGGATACAAAGAAAAACAAGAAGGGCTTCTACAGGTGTGTCAACCAGAAAAGGCAGGTCAAAGAAAGGGTACATCCTCGATGAGCAAGACTGGTAAACTGGTGACAATGGACAAGAAGAAGGCTGAGGTACTCAGCAACTTCTTTGCCTCAGTCTTCATGGGCAAACTCTCTTCCCACATCTCATGAGTGGAAAATGAACCACAAGTTCATGGATGACACCAAGCTGAGTGGTGCAGTCGACACACCTGAGGGACAGGATGCCATCCAGAGGGACCTGGACGAGTTCAAGATGCAACCCCTGGTGTCAATACAGGCTGGCAGATGAAGGGATTGAGAGCAGCCTTGCAGAGAAGCACTTGTGGGTGCTAGTGGTTGAAATATTGGACATGAACTGGTGATGTGTGCGTGCAGCCCAGAAGGCCGATTGCATCTTGGGCTGCATCAAAAGGAGCATGGCCAGCAGGCTGAGGGAGGTGATTCTGCCCCTGCACCTTGAGCCCTCAGTACAGGACAGACATGGACCTGTTGGAGTGGGTCCAGAGGAGGCCACAAAAATGACCAGAGGACTGGAACAGCTCTGCTGTGAGGACAGGCTGAGAGACTTGGGGCTGTTCAGTCTGGAGAAAGATGCAGGGAGACCTTATTTCCGCCTTTCAGTACTTAAAACAGCCCCGTGAGAAAGATGGGCCAGACCTCTTGGCACGGCCTGTTGAGGTACAACAAGGGGTACTGGTTTTAAACTAAAGGAGGGGAGATTCAAATTAAACATGAGTAAGAAATTTTTACCAATGAGGGTGGTAAAACACTGGCCCAGGTTGCCCAGAGAGCTGGTAGATGCCCCATCCATGGAGACATTCCAGGCCAGGCTGGATGGGGCTCTGAGCAACCTGATCTAGTTGCAGATGTTCCTGCTTATTGCAAGGGGGTTGAACTAGATGACCTTTGAAGGTCCCTTCCAACCTAAACTATTCCATGATTCTATGATTATATTCTGTGATTCAAAGCCAGTATCCAAAATCTCAGAAACTGTGGAAGGACAATACTTCATTAGAAAAGGTCTACCTCATAGTAAGCAGTTCACAATCTGTTAGAAAAGGTGTTTCATGCTTTTCTCTGGAATAAGAGGTGAGGATTAAATGAAACTACAAGGAAAAGTCATACAGAAAAAGCTGTTTGTTACTGCTCAGCAAAACTGATTGTTGCAGCTCATTTCAAAAAATCAGAGATTTATTTCAATAATAATCACTCCCAGTATTTTGCTTTTGTAGACGCTGTTACTGCTGTGGCAATTCTGACAAATCAGCACTTAAGCTTCATAATTCCATATTCCTCAGTTCAAGAAATCCAGCTGAAAAGTTAAAATTCGGAACATGACAACACATAAAATTCTGACCAATTTTATTAGAACTAACATTGGTAAAAAAAGAAAAAAAATAATGAAATATTAACACTAGCAATGCTAGTGGTAATATGTGAAGTAAATTAAACAATCTACTTCATCTTTTTATCACAAAATATAAACTATTACTCCTGCAGTTAATATTCATTACTATTGCCTTATGCATCTGCATGTTTTCTACTTTTTTTAAACATATCTTCTAAGCCACTTTGCAAATTGGGTGTTGTTAAAACTGCAGCACAAAACAGACAAAATAATGAATCAAGGCAACTTCAGCTGCAATACAATCACATTTTGTTTACAGCTAATATTTTCATTGTATTTACATTTTAACTGAGTAGTGCTTCAATTAACAAACATGGTGATTATCCAAAATATACACAGTATATATATCCCCTATCAGGTCTGGGAGGAAAAGGCCATCCCCATGGACTCAGAAATTGCAGCAGCTGGAAGCAGCCTTATGAAGATGCTCTCTTCTGTTCAGAAAAGGGAGATTCATAGGCTTCCATTGGCGGGCAGGTACAAACCAGATGTTGATCTCCGTATATGTCATCAATGCGAGCAATTGTGGGCCAAAACTTGCTTTCAGGCTTCACAAATGGCTAAGTACAGAAGAAAAAACAATTATTTCATTTTTTCTACTAAGTGCGTCTACATACTTGTAACAGACATTAGAAATTTTAATAATTTTTTTTTTTAACTAAAGTCGTACTTCACATCTGTCTGCAGTCCCTGAAAGTTAAGGAGCATGTATAAGAAAGCTGGCAGGCAAAAGAATATTTAGATTTTAAAAAGATGTAGCCACATCCTCCAACAAATGTTTGCAAAGGAACAGTTGTCATGGGATAAAAGGAAATTTATAGCCCTTTGAATAACTGGCTTACAGAGAGGAACCAAGGAAAAGTGGAGGAGACTAGCAAGACCTGTGCTATTCAATATCATTAAAACATCAAAAACAAGGTGGCAAACTTCACAGGTGCAGTTAAATTCTTCCTCTTTGAAACAGCTGACTGTGCATCTTGTCAAAATCTCATCCAAGTTACTTGGAGCAGAGCTTTGAACGTCAGGACGTGCGACTCTGGGAGCCACTGGTGCAGTATGTCGGAACTGAATGTGCTGTAATTCTAACTCAGTTTCTAATGAGAATACCCAATATTGAAGTGCTGAGATTTAGAAATCCAAGTTTGCACTTCATGTGCAGAGACTTTTTTTTTTTTTAAGATATTTTTTTCCTTGTATTGAAAAACTAATGGCACTATTGTAGACCTCTCACACGTAAAATCTGAGCAACAATATAAACGGCACTAAGTTTTTTTCTTTCCGTTTTACTTCATCTCCAATGGACCAGAAAATCATAGAGCAGAAAGAACATTTGTATGTTAGCACACCACTAGGATCCCATTATTTACTCACCAGTGGGAATGCTGCCACTTTTCTGGAATAAGGACGATCCCATTTGGAAGAAGTAACACAGTTCAGAGTATGTGGTGACATCTACAAAGCAAAAGGACATGTTTAGGACATGACATTACTGAATTCAGTTGAATGTATCAGTGTGAACCCTCCTTCACATTACTACATATAAAGAATTACTGTCTGGGAAAAAAAAAAAAAAAAAAAAAAAAGATTTAAAACAGGAAGCAATTCAGTGTTTGGTTTTTTTCAGTTTGCCTGAAGATGATACTACACAAGGTTTGACCATGATTCCAGCTTTTCACAAAATCTGCTCAATATATAAAAAGTCAGTTACAGCATTACAAGAGTTGAACAGAACTTGAGCCCATAGCAATTCTGTGCTGCAGTCGCTAAATAATTCATTCAAGCTTTATTTTACTGTTAGCTTTAAGGTCATCCCACTTCCCTTCTTAAACCAGATAAAAAAGCATCTCATCTTCATTACTCTGAGATGGTCTCAAAACTGCGGATCACGTGCTTCTGTAAAAAACTCTGCTCTGTTAGCAGAGGCCAGACTTCCGACTTGAAAAAGTCAAAATTCAAATTTTGAAAAATTGTAAGGATTCTAAAAATGTCATTTTTCAAGAAGTTCCTGTGTTCACTGTTGCACACAGTTATTTTTGAGAGTACTGAAAGATCAGGAAGTGGGCTCATGTAGTTTCAAGTAAGTCTCAAGAGTTAAATGCAGGTAACTTACCCTAGGTGCCATCTTACCTTTAGTGGGTTAATTTGGGGGTCCATCTTGCCCTCTTCTATTTCAGCAATTTCCTGACGAATACTGATCATTGCATCACAAAATCTGTCCAGTTCTGCCTTGTCTTCAGACTCTGTTGGTTCAATCATAAGTGTGCCTGCCACTGGCCAGGACATGGTCGGAGCATGAAAGCCTGACAAAGAAGAAATGAGTCACTGACAATAGGTTATGAGTTAATACATGCATTAGATAGCAATGGATTCATGGGTTTAGCCTCTTCTATAATCTTTAGAGGACTTAACTCATTGGTAGTGTTGGCAGTGTACGGCAGAGGTAGGATGAACTTTTCAAATATCCAAGTTTTTAACATGGAAGGGTAAAGCCACTGTGTTATTTACACACTGATTTGATGAAACACCCTCAAAACGTGCTCTTTTTGCTTTGTTAGTTTTCAGCCCAAAGTATATTGCTTCTTCCCTGGGTTACTTCTGTTCCTGCTGCCCACTTCAGTTGAAGCGTTTTGTCACTTCATCTTCTTATGACTGGTTGAATGGCAAAGGGAGATAGGTATAGATTTCTGCATGTGCAAACAAGGTAAAAAGAAAAGGCGGTCTTTCATGATTGTTTTCCTGCACTACTGCTAGTCACAACTTCATGACACTTCTCTTTCAGCTGCAGAGGATGGAACTCACCTCCATACCTACTGAAAAGTCTATTTAAAGTGGCACACACTATTTAAGGCCATAGCATCCCACTACAAAGAGCAGAAGGTTTGGAGGGCTTTGGTATCGTGACTGGGCTTTGGATTATTTCACTGATGTATTACTGGTTAGGGTTTTAACAGCATTTATGCATACATGTGAGAACCACAGTTGCACAGGATCAAGCAGTTCAATAGGTCATCTTGACTGGTAGCCAAAGAGTAGCCATGATCAGATACTTCAGACCACGTGTACAGAACTGCCTAAACTGAATCAGGAGGAAGGTGTTTAAATCCTGTTATCCTACTTGTATCAGAAACTGTGCCAGCAGGACTAGGGAAGTGATGCAAATATCTCTCTCAGCCCTTAATGAACATTAGGTGACCTGTGAAATGATCATGACAGATTCACCATCCATAAGCACAAGACTAGAATGTTTCCGGCTCCCTTTAGAAGAGATGTAGGAAATCCTCACACTGCTAATTTAATAAAAAAAACCAAACAAAACAAAACACCTGCTTACCATAATCCTGAAGTCTCTTAGCAAGATCTACAGCTTCAATGTTTGCTGTTTTTTTGAAAGGTCTTGTATCCAAAATAAATTCGTGGGCTACATAACCTGTAAATGAAAATGTGTACATTATGTTTACTTGATAGGAGAAAAACACAATCTACCAAGCAGTCTACTCTCATTGCTTTTGTGGAGAACATGGCAAAAAGACAAATTAAAAAATATTCACTTTGACAAAAACTCAAACCTGATAAATTATCAGGTAAGAGATATCCAACTCAGTATTTGAAGACTGGCCCTCTGAGTCCCACGTCACATTAAGAACAGGCTTCTTTTCATAGATCAGAACAAGGAAACAGTGGTCAGAGTAGCTCCTATAATTTACAAGTACTCTGAAAAATAATTGGATTTATCAGTGGCCCAACACCATTTGGGTCTTAGGCTATCTTGAATTAGCTATGTACAAGATAAGCAGTTTCATGTCATGCCAGAGGAAAGCTCAAATGTGGTATTACAGACAAGCTAAAGACATAAGTTATCTAACTTTAGATCCACGATACTGGAGAACCTAGTTTTATTTCATCGTTGAATCCTTCAAAATTTGCAGCTTCCATTCTCTTCTATGAGGAAATAATATATTCTCTAAAAATGGAACCTGCAGGTTTAGCCAACATGCACTCCAATAAATTTAAGACATATATTTTGAAGAGCATAGATGTTGCACTCATGTGTTCTTTGGTGCTATTCAGCTTAAACAAGCAAAATCGCATTCTCTGATAGATACTCTACTATAACAGATATTTTTTTTCACCTCTTATACATTATTCGTGTTCTGCTGCAAGACTGCAGAGACATAATAGGGAACTAGAATGTGTCTAAAGTATTTTGCACTGCCAAGGGGATGCTTCCACTTCTCACAAAGGATAATAAGGAGCAAAAATGAGTTTTCTTTTTTTTCAGAGAAAGTGTACAACCTGGGGTCCCTTGTGGACAGCAGGATGACCATGAGCCAGCACTGTGCCCTTGTGGCCAAGAAGGCCAATGGCATCCTGGGGTGTATTAGAAGGGGAGTGGTTAGTAGATCGAGAGAGGTCCTCCTTCCCCTCTACTCTGCCCTGGTGAGACCACATCTGGAATATTGTGTCCAGTTCTGGGCTCCTCAGTTCAAGAAGGACAAGGAACTGCTGGAGAGGGTCCAGCACAGGGCAACGAAGACGATGGAGTGGAGCACCTCCCTTATGAGGAAAGACTGATGGAGCTGGGGCTCTTTAGTTTGGAGGAGACTGAGGGGTGACCTCATTCATGTTTATAAATATATAAGGGGTGAGTGTCACAAGGATGGAGCCAGGCTCTTCACGGTGACAACCAATGATAAGACAAGGGGCAATGGGTACAAACTGGAACACAGGAGGTTCCACTTAAATTTGAGAAGAAACTTCTTCTCAGTGAGGGTGACAGAGCACTGGAACAGGCTGCCCAGGGAGGTTGTAGAGTCTCCTTCTCTGGTTCTAGATGATCTTTCAAGGTCCCTTATAATCCTGTGATTCTGTGATTTTTGTGAAGCAGAAATGTACAGGTCCAAAAATTGCTAAAGTTCTTAAATTGTTGTGCCACTGGTTATGGGAGATCTGGGTTTTTTTTGGTTTCTCCCTTTTCTACACTGATCTGCTACCAAACTTCAAAAAGAACAATATGATTTGAAGGTTAACGCTGTCTTTTGTCACCATTTCTTCTATTTACAAACAAGCATTTTTTCTTCTACTTCCAAGTACCTTAGTTTCATTGCGATACCTCCACAGCAGCACTGTCACAGGTTATTTCTCTCTTTAGAAACAACATCAAGAGAAGTATGAGATGCAGCTGTCACATATGGCATTAAAAAAGAGCCATACTGGAAGACAACTTCTACACTAGGAGAAAAAAGTCAGCTGTGGAAGAAACCAAATTGTCCAATACTTGCCTCTTGCTCCTCTGAAAAGGATTTTGTAGTGCTTCTCTAGCCTCTTTGCCATGTAGTTTGCATTTAGTATTGCAATCTCAGAAGCATGTTTCAGACCCTTTGCTCCCATTGTCTGAAAGAGGAGTAACATGAAGAAACAGATCTAAATACACTGCCAAGCAAGCTCTGTTTTTGTACTGGCAAGCATGATAGACAGCAGCACCTTACTGTATCTGGCTTGTTTTAAGGCAATCACACTACTAGAACACTTCTCCGTGCTACAGCCACAGAGAAGCACCGAGTGTTACTTGACAGCAACTTTGGTACCCATACCTTATAAGACTGGTTACTGTACAAGAGTTTTTGCTTCAAGTCAACAAATGAACAACCCAATCTCCTCCTCAATCTGAGAGGCTTTGAAGTGAATAAAGTGAGCAGAACTAAAGAACGTCATCAGCACACTTGTAACACACTGCCTGTCACCATCCCTAGCCTTAGGGAAGGAGCGTCCAGAGAGCTGCCCAAAAAACTTTGTGTGCTGTCTGTACAGATTATCCCAGCCACTCAAACTTTGCTTGCTGGTGTCACGTCGCAGCTGATACTGTGCATTAACAGAGCCAAACGAACGCTGATGCACTTTTCAATCTGTTAAGGCACTGCAAAAGGACAGTGCTGGAACTGACCTGCGGCTAAATTTCTTAGCACTGCACTTAGAAGCTAAGGTGGCAAAGAAGAAACCAAAACCAGCCTTCAAGGTAGCCAGTTTAGATGGGACAGTGTAAACACACAGCACTTTGCATTGTGAAGAAACAGATTCCCTTAAAAATTTACTACATTTTAAATATTCTGTAATAGGAATCAGGTTACAGTCACAATTTTTACCCACAGCTGAAAATCCACCATGGAAGTTGTACCAGATCATATTTGCTGATTTCAAGTTCCTCGAGAGCTGGTTTCCCCAGGAGTGGATGTTTCCATGGTTAGAGTATTAAACTGGCTATGGTGTACTCTGAATGACACTGCCCTTATGTTCACCATTACAACTCTTACTCAAAGTTTTAAACATTGCTCAGAGTCCCAGCACACACTCTTATAAAAGAGAATTTGAATCAACACTTATCTCTGTTGGCTGAATACTTTCCTATATGTAATGAAATATTTGTGGGCTCATGATTAAATCACAAGGCATTAAAAATTACATAGATCATGATCAAGTTGTTGCATATCCAAAGTCAAAACTAAGCACAGTTTTCAAATTCAGTAACATCCCCTGGAATTCAAGGTCTTATTAAAACAGATTTTTGAAAGTTAAATATTACATGTACGTTGAATATAACAATATAACAATACTGCAGTGTTCAACCAAAAATATCATTGGAAGAACAGTAACTACCAAGCAGCTTTTAAACATGAAAACTTTGATGTCAGAGACAGTGGAAGGACAAGCCTGCCTACAGCTTTTTGCCTCATATCCACTTGCCTCAAGAATTATTACAGATGAGACAGAGGAATCAAACAGGCTACACAGGTACAGCAATTGTCCTGCCATCTGATCCTTTTGCAACAGATGGCAACAGGCTGTTCCATTGTCCTACCAGAAAACAAGAAGGTTCAAAGAATGTAAATAACCTATGACCATGCTGTAGTCATATTCATTTCAGTCTGTGCGAACATAACAAGTTGCTCTTAAACCTGTTCATGTGTTTCCAGTGGTTTTCAGACTTGCTGAAACAGAAACAGACCCTCAGCTGATACTCCTTATAAAAGTCTACACACCTTGATATACACCCAGGAAATGGGCAATATAGCACTGGAACCCCAAGGCGCAGCACTGACAGTACCCAAAGGACATGTATCCTTATCCAGCTGTATTTTGATGACAGGGTGTGTAGGCAAGTAGGGAGCCAAATGTTTCTTCCTAAAACAGAAACATTGATTTTAGAACTTGTATATTCCTGTTATCATTCCTGGACAGTTTCAGCAGAAGCTTCTCTTCACCTTGCTTCCAAACACAGTCCTCCAGGAAGCCTGGTCTATGTCTTCTTCAACAGAAAGTTTATTAACATAACTGGTGACAATGGAGGATGGCACTCAGTTTTTAACCAATCACAAGATATTAATGCAGCTATCCAAATCAAAATGATTTTTTAAAAAGAGTGAGATTATTTTCTTTTAAAGTAATATCATTGCCCTGTACAATAGATTAATGTAGTTCATATATCACTCCTGTGTTCTGAACTACATACCGTATCAGCCCTCAAAGTTCACAGATGATCTCTGCATTTACTCAGGAAAAAAAAGACTGTTGAGCAGGGTCTGCCATACACACTAAAGAGGCAACATATAAGTCAGGGTTTTGGAATACATGTGAATCTCACCATTCCTGAGATCAGCACATGACAGTCCTGGAGAAGGACATAAGTTTACAAACAACTGTACACCTCTCACATTCATGGCTCTGTACTTAAGTGAGCTGCCAACCAAGATTCACAAAGAGATTTGGTTTTTTAATGAAAAGGCTAATAAAGAGATACCCACACTCCAATTGGTCCCATTCCAGGTCCTCCTCCTCCATGGGGAATGCAAAAGGTTTTGTGAAGGTTTAAGTGAGAGACATCAGAGCCATAATCTCCAGGACGACATAGACCCACCTGTGAAAAGAATACTCTCTCTCAAAATATTCTTTGCATGCCATTTTAAGACCTACTACTGCATTCAAGAAAAATAGGTTCAAAATTATGTTATATGTTTTTCCGTTTTTCTTCAACACAATACATCACAAACAAGAAACGATGCAAACAATTTTTTCTTTTAGACATTCATATCTGTGAAGAGTGTCTTTGACAGACGAAGCCAATTACAGTGAACAACTCCTGCATCTTACAACGTATTTCAGGGCAAAATCAGATAAAATATAATTATTTTCACCACCTATTTTTTATTACTGCTCTTGGAAACTTCACCTCCTCCCTCAAACACTGTGCCATCTTGTGAGAAAGCTGTGTTATGGTCTGAACTGAGTACTGCTGTGCTATTCTTATTCCAAGGAAACATACACTCCCAGTTAAAATAAATCTATCTAAGAGATTTTGTACCTGGGCATTCATATTTGCTCCATCTAAGTAAACTTGGCCTCCATGTTTGTGAATCAGGTCACACACATCTCCAATCTCCTCTTCAAATACACCGTTGGTGGAAGGGTATGTAATCATGATGGCTGCCAAGTTGTCTTTGTACTTGTCCACCTGAGGGCAGGGAAAGAGAGAGAAAATAAAGTCATTAAGGTTCCTAAAGATTCTCTAGAGAAGATTTCTTCAAAATCACGTAATTAAGGCCATTGAGTGTTTTACAGGTGAGAAGCAAGTCTATCAGCAGGTAGTCTAGTCATTTATAGTCAGAAAAAGATACACAGCTCTTTCCTTCAGCAACAACTATGGAAAAGAAGAATTTTCTCAATAAGTCACAATTTAAAATCACAGATGAAGGCATGGTATGACAAGGTGCATGTCTAATAGTCACTTCTGGGACCTTAAGACCAGCAAAGTGAAACATCTGAGCTTCAATGTCATGTGATATAATGACCATCTTCCTGCTTTCAGCAACAAAGTTCTATGACTACTGAAAAAGCTTGCTCAAATATGCATTTTTGGAAATGTATCCTGCTAATCCCTTGGATTCCCAAGATTCACCTGCAGCCATTCTACTCAAAAAAGTGAAAAAAGTTGCCTAGCAACACCTTCCCCAGTAGAGGCAGGCCTGAACTTCACTAAGCAAAGGCTAAAGTGCAGTTTCATAGGCCTTATGCTCATGAAAATGCTTCTTTCATTTCAAATACTAGATGTAGACCAAAAAGTTCTTCTGTAAAAGAGCCTGCTGTGTAGAAAGAATCACTGAGCCACTCCTGCACCAAAGATCCTCAAATTAGAGAAAAATTTCATGTCACATGGGTAGTGTCTGACTGAGCAAATAAAAAAAAAAAAGAAACAATTACTTATCCTTTTCAAGCATGTATTCACTATTATTGCCCTATTTTCTCTCAAAGAAAAATCTGATTCAGATGCCCACACTTTAACCTGTAGAGAAAAAGAAATGTTTCTGCCTTGAAAATGAAAGAAAATTAAATACTCACCATTGCTTTTAAATGAGAGATATCAATGCTTCCATTTTTATCCACTTCAATTGGCTGAATCTTCATCCCTGCCATTTGTGCACTTGCTGGATTTGTACCATGAGCAGATTTAGGAATAAGACAAACCTTAGAAGAGAAAAATAAGCAGGGCATAAAGCATAACTACCAAAAAAATCTTAAAGAATTATGGTCTACACTCAGCTAGAACTCATTATCAAAGTTTTCTAAAGGGATCCTCAGGGAATGTTTACTGGCAATGAAGAAAATCCATTCAAGTATCAGTAACTAAATACTCATTGTGAAAACAAAGTTTCATTTCCTGCATAAATCATATTTAGGCATGTGCTTCCAGAATACTATCTCAGGTAGTCACATTTAAAATCTTTTCCTCTCACTGCCCTTTTAAAAAAAAAAGACTGATTTTATTACAGTAATCAGCCTCCACTTGTAAATGACTCAAAAGGAAAAACTATCTAATTCCAGCATTCCACTATATTTTCAGCTGACTTCCACAGCATTTTCTTCTGTATTCTATTCAAAACAAAAATACAGGCTGAAATATTTTTGCTATAGCTAAGAAGCTTCAGCTAGCTACTTATATGCTTTATACAGTTAATTTAAAAAGAAAAAAGATGAATACTTTTACTTAAATAAATATAGCTTCTTGTTAGCGATAGTTAGGAAAATGGAGTTCAGGATATTTCCAGGTATTTTCTAGGAACTACCCCCTTTCTAAAGACAAAAAATATACCTTCTCTAAAAATAAAAATTTTTAAAAATAATTTTAAAAAATCCTTCACTTCTGTTTAGTTATGTTTATTATGATTCTCTTGGAATGATTAATTTAACTAAATTTGTTAAGTAAGTTACTCAAACTTAGCTGGATTAAATAACTGACAGTAAGGCACTTGTTTTCACGAGAAACTGCACAATGGTCTCTACCTCATTTTCCACAGAGATGGTGAGACAAATCTTAATTGCTTTAAAAGCTATTCCAAGGAACCCTCTCATCTGTCTCGGCACCTGGATATTTGCTTTTCTTGCAGAGAACTGTCAGTGTTTTATGTGCAGCTGTGGGGAAACAAAAAGATCCAAGCCCTAGTGCTGGGAAGACCTGTGGCCCATCTGCAGTAATTTTAGCTGAATATCAGAAATATAAAGTGAGTCTGGATTGCTACCCAGTCTTGCCAGGTTGCCTCTGCAGCTGCTGGGTACAGAAGTTATTGATCAGGCAACATAGCAGACAGATGTGAGCTCAGTTAATGTCCATACTTCTATTCCACGAGAGGGCACCGAATCCAAATGAGGCTGACAGCAGGCAGCTTGAGCAGCTCTTTTACTTTCTGCATCCCAGGAGAAGAGGCGGCTTCATCTTAATGCTCAAAATTTTGTGGGCTTATTTATTTTCTTTCTTCCCTTTATTTTTTTTTTTTCCAAGAATACCTTGATTTTACTATAACATTTGAAATCTGTTGAGTGACTGCAAGCAGCTCACAGGCTCTCCCGTCTGTGAGAGAAACCATAAACACTCATAGAAGCCCAAGGATCTCACACAGAATAAGAGAAATGGCAAAGCAGATGTGGATAATCAGAAGATAGCTGTCCAAGGAATAAAACTTCAACGTAATTTAACTTCCTGCTGAGTAAAACTACTCATAAAACAAAGCTTGTAATTGTAAAGAGAAGCTGATTTCCAGAAGCTAGAGGTGATGTGAATGCAACAAAGAAACAAAGGCAGAACAAGACAACTCTCACTATTCAGTTTTAGGTAGTTTCCTCACACAGATGTTATAGTTCCTAAAAGTCAGGATGATGACCCTTTCCTTTTGAGAAGGCAAATGAGTTCCAAAGCCACGTGTAAAATCAGGTTCAAAAAATACAGGTATTATTGCACTAAGGACTTCTTTTTGTAACGTTTAAACCCGACTTTGAGAGTGTCAAAGAGGAAGATCTAACTAATCTCAGATTTCCAAGAAGTTTTGATGTGCTTCTAAAAAATGTTCCTAAACTAATTTCCAGAGGAGTAAGTGGGAAGCTTCACATGGATAAATATATCATAAAAATACAGGAAAGAAAAGGTAAATAGTTTTCACTGTGGTGAAAGGTTATCCTAACAGAACATTATAAATGCCTGTGCCAGTTTCCTAGCATTTCAATTTACTCATCATTGGTCTATAATGGAGACATACAGTGACATGCCAAATAACCTGTTAATACAAAATCGCTCAGGTCACTAAAATAATTGATTGCGTAGTTCAGAAAGGAACCCACAGTACTGAGTAACAACATTTGAAAGAAAATACACTGGAGCCAGAAAGACCTAAAATATTACACAAGAAAACAAATCTTAACAATACACAACTGGGATTGTTGTTTTGAAATTATTGCCACTCAAAAGATATTGCAGTGTTGGCGACTGAGGGGGAAGAAACTGCATTAAAATGCAAAAGGAAATTGAGAAAAATAAAAAATGTATAAAAGTAAAATTAAAAAAAATCAGAATTAACACATGATATGCAAACTGTGAACAGGGAAGAATTTTCATCATCTTTCAAGAGTGAGAGATTATTATATGAAATTGTAAGATGTCAAGTTCAAAAAAAATAAAAGGAGACATTTCTTCATATAATAGGTGATGAAGTCACAGAATGTTTTTCTCCAAGATACTGTGAATATCATAAGCTTCTTCACAAGAGGCGAAGAGATCAGGTTATTTGTAGAAAAATGCATAAGCAGTGCCTTTAGAATCCTTTGAATCAGAAAGTTCCTGAACCACAGATATGTAGAAGCTGTGCCTGTGTGCTGGATAAGCATCATTGTACACTTGCTTTGTCCTCCTCTTGCAATGAGGAGTCTATCAGTTTGCTGTTGACCACTGTCAACAGCACTGAGACTGGCAGACTTTTGGTCTGGGCTAATCTGGCTGTTCTTGTCACAAACATGCAATCATGTCTCCAAAATGAAACTTGCTACCACCAACTTCTCATATTTCAACCTATTTAACTTCCAACTCAACTCATACCAAAAAAAGTATGATTAACACAGCCTTTCTTCCAGGCATCACAGATTGTTCAGGAAACACCTAAAGGAATAATATTGCTTTCAGATTTTTAAGCTATAATTGTCTGCCATTTAATGCAAATAAAGAAGTCTCTTAAAATGAGAATTTAAAATCCTATTAAACATAGTGTACTAGTAAGAATCAGTAAGAACTGATTGCTTTTTGTGGTTACCTACAGTTGTATCACCTCTCAGGTTTACAAGCACTGTCTTTTATCAGTTCACAATGATAGAACTGAGAAGCAACTCCTTGAGGTCAAAGTTGCAGGTAGATAGTATAGAAAAGAACACAAATCAAGCCTTTAGACTCTCACGTTACCAACTGAAGATGATCCTCAGTTATTAAAACTGATTTACATTCTTCATCTACAGTTTTTGTGGCGATTGTGAAGCAAGATTACCTCCATATATCCTACAGAAGTTTATTTGAAACAGTTTGAGCAGGCAAGAAGTGGATGAACCTAAAGGACTTCTGTGAGTAGCCACCAAGACATACCAGAGGTTGGTTTGCTTCTTCTGTCAGGAGTGGCTATACTGGGAATCAACTGATATTACAAGCAGTATAAGTTTTAAATAATCAGTTTGTGTTCCCTTTGTAACTGAAAAAAACTGGAGAGGGAGTGTCATACCAGCTGGAAAACATAAAAAACTGTTGTTGTCCACTTTCTTTTGAGACACAGATATCTGGGCCTAGATCCATCTCACTGAAAATCTGAATCACTGTTTCATCTACATGAGTAGCCTGTGTGATTGCTTCAATGGTTATTTTCACCCCTTGGTCACAAGCCCATCTACAGGTTTTAGGTCTCTCCCTAAATGTCCTGATGTTTCACGGGCCCACAGAGCTATGAGTAACACACCCTTAAGTTGCCAGTCCAAGTCCACCTGAGCCACTTCAATTCTGCCAGCCTGGTCTACCTGCTCGTTGTTTTGGTGTTCTTCAGTGGTGCTGCCCTTGGGCTTGTGAGCATCTGTATGATGTGTACCTTTACAGTAATGCTGCCTACCCAGGCAGCAGTGTCTTGCCAGAAGGCAGCAATCCAGATGGATTTACACCAGTGCTGCCAGCTGGTCTGTTTCTAAGGATGCAGCCATCCTCACAGGGTATTTGCCACCATCCATGTGTCAGTATTGACATGAGACTACTGGCTGCTTTTCTTGTTCATCTTTCTCTAGGGCCAGCTTCTGCAAACTGGTTCAACTTGCCTTCTCCTTTGATGGCTTTGACAAATTGTCATGTAGGACTCTACACAGGAACATTCCACTTCTGATGGCTTCCTACAACACAATAGGATCCACCAGTAAACAGACCATACTGCTTTTCACCTTCTGATAAGTGCCACATGGTGGCACTTCTTGTGCATGAGTCACCTCTTTGAGTGATGCTTTGAAATGTATGTCTTCTGATCAGTCCATGATCTCTTTCAGGATTCCTGGGTGACTAGGGTTCCCTGTCCAAGCTTGTTGCATGACCAGCACTACCCACCCACTCTATGCAGCATCCTTTGAACATCCAGTACAGCAAAGGCAGTCATGGTATCAAGAGGAGCTGTGTTTCCACACCAACAACTTCTGAAGTCGCTCAGCCCTCCTTATACACTGCTAGTACCTCTTTCTCAGTCACGGTGCAGTGGGCCTTGGATCCTCAATATCCCCAGCTCCAAAACCCTAAAGGCTGACCTTGTGTTTCTCCAGGTGTTTCCTGTCAGAGGCTCCAGTTGAGGTCATGCTCCCTGGCTGCAGTGCAGAATGTGTTTCTCACAGCTGGTCTCATCCAGGTGAGCTCAGGAGCTACTGTCTCCTCTTTGATGCGTTCAAAGGCCTGTTGCTGCTCAGGGTTCCACTCAAAATAGTTTTTCTTTAGGCTCACTCAATAGAGAGGGCTCACAAGCTGATTGTAGCCTGGCATGCATTCTCCAGCAACCCACAATGACTAGACAAGGCTGTGTCTTTTTCTTGTTAGCTGGTGGAGACACAGTTATTATCTTATTGATTGCAGCCCCTGGGGTGTGACGACTTGCTGTTTTAGTCCCAAGAACTGTATCTCTTGTACAGGTCCTTTGACATTGCTTTGGTTTTATGGCAAAACCAGTTTTCCAAATGATCTGGATTATTCTTTCCTCCTCCTCAAATGCTTCCTCTGCTGTTGGCCCACACAGTGATGTTATCCATGTATTTCAGGTGTTCAAAGGCTTCACCCTGTTCCAGTGCAGTCTGCATCAGTCCAAGACCGAGAGGTAGGCAGGGCTGTACTCCCAGCCCTTGGGCAGTTGGTTCCAGATGTATTGAACACACTTTCACATGAAAGTAAAACTGTGGCCTGCACTCTGCTGCCAAAGGGATTAAGAAAAATGCTCTGGCAATATCAGTTGTGGCATACTGCTTGCCTGCTTTTGACTCCTGTTTGTACTGGAGTTCTATCTTGTCCCACATGGCAGAACTCAATGGCAGCATCACTTTGTTCAGGCCATGATAGTCCACTGTTAACCTCCACCCCTGTCAGACTTTTGCACTAGTCTTATGGCACCATTTAAGGGTTATTAAGTCGTGCTTATCATGCCTTGGCTCTCCAATAGATGAACCAACTTATGGACACTAACCAGGGATTCTCAGCTGGTGCAATACTGCCACTGGTACATCATCATGGTAGCAACCAACACCTGCTGTTCTTCATCATGCAGCAACCCTAACACAGAGAGGCCAGGTAAGGTGTACAGTTGTTTAATCTTCTCGGTGACCACTGTGGTTGCACCAAAGGCCCACCAGTACCTTCCTGGGTCCTTGAAATACCCTCTTTTGAGGTAGTCAATACCAAGGATACATGGAGACTCTGGGCCATCATGATAAGATGCTTCTGCCATTTGTCCCCTGTTAGGTTCACCTCAGCCTCCAATACAGACAACTGGTAGCATCTTCCTCTCACTCCACAAATTCAGATGGGTCCCTCCCGCTCCTGCCCTAATGGCATTTATGGTACATTGTGCATCAGTGTGCACAAAAGCTTTATACCCCTGTGGATCCAACGTGCAAGGCCACCGAATCCACACAGTTCATTAAACTTCATTATCCCCTTCCTCCTCCCAGCCAGAGGCAAGGACCCTTTACTCCTGGTTGTAGTATTCAGTCTGTGACTCCTGTGGTGTCAAACCAGAAGTCCCTTCATCAAACTTAGGAGGAGAGGCATTTTCAGCCCTTATTCTATGTCTGGGGAATTGTTGGTTGCTTTCAACTGGCATGGTGGCCTCCTTGGTTGGTCTGTCTTCCCCTGCAGTTCAGGTACACGGGCTTCTAGTTTCAAGGTGAGTGCACTGTCCCTCTTCCTTGTGTCTATCCCCCCAGAGAGTGCCATGTGATGTGAACCTAAGGCTCCCTTTCCCTTCAAGAGGGGAGAGGCTGACTCCATAGGGCACCTCTGACAGCCAAGACACTGTCTGGGGGGGATGCAAAGTGGAGGGATACTCCTTGAAACACGCCAGAACCAGCAAGACAATCTCCCCATCTTTGTATCTCAAGGTGTGGCCAGTCCATCATCACCAAGGAGTTGGTGTACAACATTGAAGCATTTTGCACAGACCATGTGTACTGGATGTCATACAGATCTGTGGAGATTTGCTTGTTGTCCAGGTCACTGTAGAGCACCTCCACCACTACTAGTTCTCTTAGATACTGAACACCTTCCTCAGCAGGGGTTCATTTGTCTCAGTAATTGACAAGATCACCCTTGAAAGGACACCTCACACTCAATAGCCATCACCTCCAGAGGCTGCAAATTGTCAGCTCTCTTCTGATTCCTTTGCTGACTTCCTGGTTCTTAGTGAGGAATCGAAGCTGCTGGGCCTCTCTATCCTCAGTTCCTGACTATCCCCTACAGCATTGCAGCATTTGAGCAACAGGCAGCAATATGCCTGCATGACTGGTAGCTGTAATTTTTCTGCATATCTCGAAGCTTGCTTACAGTGAGCGACGGGATGGTTTCTGCCTCTTGGATGACTTGTATCACTTCCTCCTTACTTTGCCCTGCTGCTGTGCTGGTGCTAGACAGTGGCCCAACAGGCACAGGCTAAGCCCCAAAACAGTGCTAGGCACTGCTGGGTCTTACTGGGCCAGGCAAGGCACACTTCCATCACCAGTGTGCCAACTGAATTGGATTTCATGTCTGTTCAGGTGTAAAATCCCAGGTTACAGGAGGTCATAAGAGCCCTATGCACCTGCTTAAACCCTCATACAGAGCCTGTCACCCAGGGATCAGTTGCCTCAGGGCACATTTCTCTGTCAGCTCAACAACAAGTTGTTTACTCTTATGCCAGGATCAAACAAGGTTCCACACACCCAACAACAAGCCAACAATGTTAGATAATAGGATCAAACATCTGATGTAAGGATGTACCACAACCTCAGGAGCCCATTCAACAAACCTGGACACATCAACCCCAGGGGAGAAGAGGGAGGTGTAATCCCTTGTTCTGCACAAGGTAGCTCATGCAGCACAGGAATGGCATCATAGCCATACCAAAATGTTTCCAGCCACACTAAAACAAATTGATAAGCAGCACAGCAAACAGCAAGAGCCAAAAGCAGCTATTAAAGACTCCTGACTAAAAAGAATGACAGTTTACCAGGGAAAACAAAAGCTGCATGCACAAGCAAAGCAAGAAGAGGAATTCATTAATTACTTCCCATGGCCAGGCGGATGTCCAGCCACTTCCTGGAAAGCAGGGCCTCACCACATGTAATGGCTGCTTAGGAAGAAAAATGTCATAACCATGACTTTTCCTGTTTTGTTCTCCTTTAGCTGAGCATTTATTGGTGAGCATGTCATTATACAGCACAAAACATCCCTTTGGTCAGTTTGGGTCAGTTGTCCCAGCTGTGTCTCTCCCAGCCTCTTGCCCACCCCCAGTCTAGTCCGTGGGAGGAGGCATGGGGGGAGGCAGGGCAGAAGGGGAAAGAGAGAAAGCCTTGGCATTATGCAAACAATAGTCAAAATATCCCTGTGTTATCAGCCCCATTTTGATCACAAATCCAGAACACAGCACCATGTGGGCTGCCATGGAGAACTTTATTTAACTCCATCCCAGACAGCCTCAGTACAATCACCCTTTGAAGGAAATCCTCCTTCCTCATTCCCACCCTCTGCAAAGTAAAGAAACACTCTTAGTATGGTTCCTGTGACCCATAAGGGAAGTAGGGAATACTGAAAGCTTGTCACAGATGAGGATACACAACCTAGTTTCTCTCTAGGTGAGTCCTAGTTGCTGAATCAGCTCTTTCCACTTCCCAACCAAAGTTCTTCCTCACACGATGGTTGACACTTACAGTTCTATGACGTTCTCCTTTTGCATTTAAATAAGCTTTGATTGCAGCCAAACCAGCATACTCTCCTTGGGCTCCACTGTAAAAGGAACACAAACCCTCTTACATAAACCCATAAACCAGAAAGTGCCAGCTCTCTACTAAAACTTTAAAATTTTCCAGCCCTAATACTTCTCTATTGCTTCAGGCAAGTGTCAGCAAATTAAAAGAAGCACATCCCATGGACTAAATTACAAATGCATAAGCATTAATTAATAGCTCTTACCTCTTTTGCAAGATGAAAAAGTTGCGCCATTTTATGTGCTGATGCTACTATGTTAAATCCTTTCGGTGGCTGAATTGAGCCCCATTTTGACTACATGCTTGACTACAGACAGGCAAACTTATACTGAAATGCATAGCAAAGTGTACACAGTGAAACTTTCCATGACATCATAAGTATCAGAGTAAGTCCTTGGTGCTCATTTTGTATCAAAACTACTAACAGACATAAACGGGCTGCAGTACTACTCACTCAGCTCTGCTTTATTTATTTCAGTGAGCATGCAGATCCTAGGCATTCTTCAGTCAAACCTAGGATTACCTAGTCACCAAATATCAGTTTTAACAATCATATAGTTTCCAGATTATACAGCTTATTCCTATTTCATCTTTAATTGTAGCTAGCAGGAAGAATGAATAACATCACCATTTTAAGCAAACAATGGTGGAGAAAACAGCTTTCATAGAAAGGAAAACATAGGAAAAAAGATTAAAATAATGGAAAAGACCAAATCACTAAAATTTTAGAAAATACAAATAAAATAGGGTTCTGCAGTTTTGAAAACACAAATCTTGTTTTCATAAGCTTCCATTCAAGCCTTCTCTTTATCAAATTTGATTTTATAAACTTCTTCCATTTTTTGGCTTGCACATTTGCTTTAGAGATAAGTTTTTGGAATCCTGTTAAGGAGCAAATGTTCAGAAAAAATTTCTTACCTGTTTGGTTGGAAGGAGATTTTGTCATAGCCAGTAATTTCACACAGGTCCTTTTCTAAATCCTTGAAAAGTTGCTGATACCCTTCAGCTTGATCCAGAGGCACAAAAGGGTGGATGTTGGCAAATTCTTTCCATGAAATGGGCTATTCATTAAAAAAACGCATGTGCTGTAACAAAAAATTCTGCAGACAACTCTATTTTGTTGTTGAACTCTATGAAGTAAAGACACTGCTCTGTGCTCAAATAAAAAATCAAATATTTCTTGTGCAGCAAAGGCAAGTTCCCAACTAATTGTGGTTTCCACTAACATTTTATTTTATTAATAACATTCAGAAGATGCTTAAAATCCCTACTTTCTCCTCCTAGGTCACCTACCCTTGTGTAGAGCTGTGGGATCACAGGGCAAACAGAGAGGGGTCATGTGGAATAGTACGTAACTCTGTTTGCTTCACACAGTTTTGTTTCTATTGATTTTAATTAGAAGGGAATATAAAGGACAGAAATCAGTGAAGGGAGAAGACAGAGAAAAGGAAATGAGAGAAAGGGAACAAAGGAAACCTAGGGAAAGATCAAAGTGAGAAACTGATAGGAAGAGAGCAGAGGAAGATCATTCCGAGTCAAAAAGTCGTTGAGTACCCAAACAGCCTGGCGAAGACTCTGTTTTATTTGCCACCAGCTAGAAAAATGAAGATATCTGGAGTGTCCAGCTCCTCACCGGGCAAAAAAAGAGTGCTATCCTAAAAACCAGCAAATTGACAAAAAAAGCACGAATTGCCAGTCCCACCTGATTTCGTATACCTGAAGATTTGACTCTTAGATTTGTAAAACGGACAGATATTAAGTGCCGCAACACCACATGAGGGAACAGGACTGTGATACCTAATTCCAAAAACTGTTTTCAGTTTTTCAGAACGGAGTCTTCAAAGCCACCCTCTCTCCTGCTGCTGTTACGCTCCTACTGTGCTTTTCAGTTTTCTTCCTAGCAGAAAAGGGAGCTGAATGACTTTAGCTACTTCTGAAACTGCCTGCTCAGCAGAAGTACTAGACCAAATGCAGTCTTTACTTCTCTGCCATGACACTGGCTAGGTAGTTTACTCATGTGGGTAAATAAGACAGCATTAGTTCAACTTACTGTAAGTTCAGCTGAACTATTGAGCTTCATTGTGCAGGACCCCTAAGAATACAAACACATTTTGTCAGTATTTATTACAATATATAAATGTGTATCTAAGCACCTAATTTTTTCTCTTTTTGGTAAATACCTACCAAAGGAATCATGCTGTGAACAAGGGAAATATCTTTGTTTTCTAATCTTTTCATGTACCGCACGATATTTGTCTCAGAGTGATAGCTGGAGAACACAAAAGCAGATTAGCTATACCAGCTGGTTGATCTGTCCTCTAACAGGAAATACTATAAAAAATAATTAAGGCTGAGGATACTTTTCAGTATATACTAGGTACTTCTTTCCAAATCAGTACTTTATGCTTGGTAACAGTAATGTAGATGAAAAATGCCCATTATAATTTGCTCAGAAATGCTATCAGTAAATATGTAATATAAGGGCTCTAGTAAGTCTGCTTCTACTATGTCCTCAAATAATAGCCTGTACAATGTTGCAGATTAATGGAAAAACATAACGCCCATGTAACCATGAGTGTTGCTTTGCTCATTTAAATCGTGAAAGATATCTAAAAATGCTACCAAATAGATTATTTCAGAATAATGAGTGACTCTGTGACAGCTATAAAACTGTAGCAGCTGACTCTAGTTCCACTTTTCAAATGAGATACTTTCACATTCCATTAAAATATCAAATATATAGCAGTTTCACAAACCTGTTGAAAACCTGATGTGTCAAGAATTTAGAAGTTCTCTTAAATGGGGTGCCAAGGATCCCTTTGGTTTCCTCGCCCATACCCTCAGCAATTAACTCCTTTGACACAAAGAAACACAAAATCAAATACTTTATGAGAAATTTCTCTTTTCACAGTCAATTTCCATCAGAACTAGCTTATAGTACCAGCTTACAACAAGATTTAATCAGCTCTTTGTGTAAAAAACCCTGTTTATCAGCATACATACCTGTATATATCTAGCACGACAACAGCATTATATTAAAACTGGGTACAGATGTCCCAGTAGTTCACATCTTCCAAGTATTGCTGCTAATTACTAAGGACATGCAAGAAAAATTCCAGTGGGAGAGAAATAATGGACTACCCTGTTTAAACCTTACAAAATAAATAACAACCAAAGTGTAAGGTTTTCAAGCTGACCGAAAGGATTAGTGTCACAATCAGAAAATGGCATTACTTAAGTTACAAAAATCATTGTTATCTTATACTGCCTCTTTCTTTAAGGAAGGATCTGAAATTCTCAGTATTTCACAGATGGTCTTCATACACTTACTGTCCCATGAACAGTTTTGCTTTTCACTGAACTTCTGAAACATTCAGATAATTTAATCCCTTTCATGTATTGTCTACTTACAGCTGATGATTCGCAACCAAAAATCCATAATATGTCATCTAGGTCTTTCTCATTTACAGTTTCATCAAGTGATACTCCAAGCTATAGATAAAAGCAACAGTAATTACTCCGAGCTCTTAATTACAGGGATATTTATTTGTTCTGGTCAAGAAAAAATATTCTAGACACAGTGGAGGACAAAGAAAATCAGCCTCCCCAACAATATGTAAATGTAATTTCATTTTATGTAATAGATACATAAAATTTACATAAAATCGTCCAATTCCTACCTTTCCGCTGCTAAACTACCCAAGCCACGTGGCTCACAAAAGCTTAGTGAACTCACTTGTAATATTTCTAAGTGTTTTCCATTTAAAAAGAAATTGGCCAATTTTGCTAGACCACTCCCTCCCCCCATCTGATTTTACAGAACATATGAGATTTTGCAGAAAGTCCTTATTGCCTACCAAAATGTGGCTTATATTTCAATCTGTCTTTAAAAACTGCCACAGGATTTGGATTCTGGAAATCATGTATTTGATCATTAGGTTCTAAAGTCTCTCCACACTCTAGTCCTTATTGGTATAGTGAACATGAAACAATTAGAAAATCTTTTTAAACAGGCATAAAATGAATATAGAATGTTAGTTCTGGAAGTTCAGTACCTTACTTAACAACCTCACACTCTATATTATCTTTATAAATTGACTGATAGATTTCAGCAAATTACAAGAAGTCTAAAATAATTTTATTCTGTTTAGCACATCTAATAGCTAGAAACTGAATGCAGAAAAAGCCATGCTACAGAATTTCTGAAAGGTTTAGGGAGTTGCTTACTCTGCCATCACTATAAATGCGAAAATTTATCTTTCTCAGTGCTGCCCTATCCAAAACCTCTTTGACTGAGCATCCACACGTGATCATCAAGGTATCAAAGAACAGATCATGATGTAGTTTATGACCAGCTCGCCTGAGACCTATAAAAAACAGTAAGTTAATTCTATTAGCTGCATACTGTATTGTTTGTTTACACAGTACTTGCATAACAAGATTATTGATCTCGTAAGTAAATGCTTTTACGTAATGCAAAACGTTCTCCTTGTGTACACACCAGCAAAATCACTAGCTTTTTTGTGAAATGTCACTGTGCACGAAAAGCAACTAAATTTAGATATAGACCTAATGAATAATGCACATTAAGTCTAGGGAAGACTAATCTGATACATGACATATGTAATATACACTATAGCAGAACTGGCAGATAAATGCAATAAGGACAAAATGTGGAAAGAAAAGTTTTATTATATCAATGGATACTAAATGTCATGGAGTTTGCCATAACAAACTTCAGAGCTCTAGTGCTTTTCACTGCAGCAAAAGGTCTTCCAGCTAAGCTGGCAAATAAAGCATGGATAACTGTGGCAATTGGTTCCCAGCATTCCAGTTCTGCATAGCGCCTTCTGACAGCAATGAAAGTCATGCCAGTGGAAAAAACCTACCAGACCACATAGCCCAGATGCAATTATTATTTACTGCTACAGATTCTGTGCTTTTGGTTAGCTGTTAAGCTTTGGGATTCCAAGTGTTCATAGCAGGTGTGATATTCCACCCAACTTAACTGAAACATCGATAATTCTTTAATCTCATTTATTACTTATTTTTGCTATGTTATTAACACTCTGCAGATTTCTGTCCGTAAACTAGGATGGTCCAGTAAGTGAAACAGAGAGCTTGCAGCTGGAAAATAGCATTTGACTCTCATCAACTAGAGACTCACTGTGTAGACTTCTGTTATTTTCCCAAGGAAACCGAAGTAACACTTGCAAGCTCGTATCACACAGATGTCTAATTTTTCGATGTAATTGTCAGAAGTACACAAAAACTTTATCTATGAACTTTGTACTTAAATGTTCTCTTGAGAGCTGAGAGAGATAAAACACATCAGCTGGCAAAAAAAACCCTGTGAGTTTATTTAAGAAGATGTATTATTTAAGTAGGTGTAAGGATTTAAGAACAGTTTCTGCAAATGTTAAATACTCACCTTCAGCCAAGATTAGAGTAGCATTGTGTACTCTTCTTGCAATATGCCTTAATCCATCAGACCCGTGGTAGACACCAAACATGGCTGCCATGTTAGCAAGAAGTGCCTAGGATCCAAATACAATTTAGCACATTATTATTAAAAGTAGTAGTACTATTAATTATTAATAGTATTAATGTGATGATAACCACAACAGCATGTTAGTTTAGTGGAATGCTTCTTTAGCACCCACGGACAACCACATATATTCAGCTGATGTTATACTTTATTATGTGTTGCGTACAAAATAAAAGGTGAGAAAGGCAAAACACTTCAATGAAACCATAAGCACTGATTATGAATTCAATGCCCTTTGAAATGTAACTGTGTCAGTAATGAACACAAACTTAAATTCAACTATTGCAACAAAGATATCTGAAGACTCTCAAGTAAAGCCAGTCATTGCTTAGGATTGATACAAACCACTTACGGAATATCTATGAATACTAAGTAATTAAGCTCTTTTTAACATTAATAATCCCTCCTAAGAATCTGGCACAAAATTAAGAGCAGGATTAAAGCACTGATAAGAGCAGAAAAAAATTACAAACTTCTCTGGCTGAAGGTCTGTGGAGGCATGCTGAAGATAACTATTTTGGATTATTATTTACTTAATCATGGTGTTTTCCTGTAAAGACAGTTCTTTGGCGAGGTACTATTTTTGCATCAAATAATACAGATGAAAATACAAGTTGTGAAAATGTGTAGAAGTAGTTTAAGAATTTTTAAATGGATTTATTTGCCTTGAGTAGGTGATTTCACATCATTAGAATTCCCTTCCATTTTATTAGGAAAT
Organism: Patagioenas fasciata; assembly: GCF_037038585.1. NCBI lineage: Eukaryota > Metazoa > Chordata > Aves > Columbiformes > Columbidae > Patagioenas > Patagioenas fasciata. The sequence goes on along the minus strand of NC_092560.1, from coordinate 24,140,102 downwards.
CTATCTCATTCATAACACACATAGCACTACTCACTGGTATTCATATTATGAGAAAGATGGACTCATGATATTGCGCGAATTCAGGGCTGAAATATTAACTCTCAAAAGTAAAGCTAACTCAAATTACTACAATGCAAGGACTATAATCTTATGGTTTAACTTGTTCCTTTCTACAGCTGAAAATAAAGCATGACAAGTTACCTGTGCTGTGCAGATGTTGCTTGTAGCTTTATCCCTCCTGATATGCTGCTCTCGTGTTTGCAAAGCAAGTCTATAAACTTCCTTTCCATTTGCATCTCTGTGTCACAAATGAAAACGTTGCTACCATTACTTTAAAATTACAGAAATTTAGCAGATTAGGCTCTATGCATGCTAACCTGAAACTAGCTATCTATCCTCAGAGACAGACAGGTGTTGGAGAGAATAAAGCGTAAATCAGGACAGAAGAATGAGACTCAAGGGGCAATGGGCACAGACTGAAACACAGGAGGTTCTTCCTGAACACCAGGAAAGACCTTTTTTTCTGTGAGGATGACCAAGGACTACCATAGGTTATCCAGAGAAATTGTGGAGTCTCCAGCCTCGGATATCTTCAAAAGCCATCTGGACATGGCCCAGGGCAACTGGCTTTAGGTCACCTTGCTTAAGCAAGGGGGTTAGACCAGATGATTTCCAGTGATCCCTTCCAATCTCAACCATTCTGTGGCCAAAAACCATGACCTTGGTAAATAGAATTACTGTTCTTTTGTAAAAGATTGTACAAGACTTCTGATCAAAAATCCGAATTGGGGATGAGACTTCAGAACTATGAGTAATGCCTGAGGATACCTTTAAAATAAGCAAGATGATTAAAAATACATTTGAAAGAGTATTACTATACAAATGAAAATTTCTAAGCTTATTGATGACTGTTAATGTCATTAGCTACGTTGTTACTGAAGTACCTCTAAATACCTTCTGTGTCAAAGATATGCAGTCTTTCCAATAACAATTACTTTGCGTTTCTACTATTTTCAAACATCTTGTCAAAGTTCAAAATGTCACCAATAACTGTGAGATGTAAATTTTTGCACACTGTTTCTCTGTTTTGTTTAAGCTTGACTAAAACGTGAACTCGATTAAGTTCTTGTTGATTATTTGGGAAGTTCACTGTATTTTCTACTTCTATTTATGTTTTTAATGACTCAAAGTCAGAAAAAAAGGTATAGCAGTACAGAATAAGCAGAATAATTTAGCTTGCAAAGTTCTTTCAGTTCATCCTCTCATTCATCACAGTTCTCTCTGCCATTTAAGCTATATTCTCATCCCATATTGCAGCAAGCACTATAGACAGTTCACAGCTTCATTCCACACAAATGCAGTTCTTTAAGCTTGCTTCCTAAAACTGGAAGGCAACATTTATTCTTTGAGTTTTACAGAAAAAAAGATGTTTGGTACAACACCATCGTCAGTTGTTTTTCATAAAGGATGCCCAAGGTGGTCAAAATGCATTTTATTTAGATTTTCCCTGCAGACATTAACAGCGAAGGGAGCCCTTACCTTGTAACGCCCACCATTCTGCCCGGCATCATTCTCACTAGATTCTCCTTAACAGCAAAGAATGCTGCATGGGGTCCCCCATAGTAGAGCGGCACACCGAACCTCTGGGAGTTACCCAGGACAACATCTACCCCAAACTCTCCAGGAGGCTTCAGGATACAGAGAGCCAGAAGATCAGTAGCACAGCAGGCAAGACTCTGAGAACAGAAGTGCACAGAGCAGTCAGCCTCTTCTGAAGGAATGGTGTTTGCATGGGAGCTAAGCTGGAGCAAGATATGGCTTCAAGCAGTTCCATGTCACTAGCACAGAGCTGAGGCGCAATGGCTGTAATGGTTACCAACTGCAAGGAGCTGAAGAGTAATACTTTAGACAGTGTCTCATGTAATACTTAGTTTCTATGACTATGGCTGTTTGATGCATCAGACTGAAACCTGTGAGACCAATGGAATTTACCCCATTCTGATGAGCTCTTTCAACAAGTTCAGAGAAGTCTTCCACCTTCCCTTCAGTGTCTGGATACTGAAATAATACTCCACTGACATCCTTTCCACTGAAATCCATCTCATTGGGTAATTTGAGTTCAGTAATAACACCTGTATAACTGTAAAACATGCAGAAGACCACATATTAATAAAACATGCAGAAGACAACATATTCAAACCACTGCCTGTCTTGCAGTGACACTTGATATGTTGTGTTCATAGACTTATACATGACATCTTTCTTTAACACACAGAGGCTTCAATCTGCTTTGCACACTAAACATTGAGAAAGTTTAATGTCATGGTATATAGTACAGAAGAATAATTATATTTGATACTGTCATGAGAGATATGGAACAAAGCAGAGCAGAAGATGCATAAGCTACTTGATGGCAACATTTGCTGCTTTAGCATGTTTGACAACCAAGTCACATTTTTAGAAAATGGCTCATTTAAACTGTATACTTAAAATGGATTTAGCTTTCATTAAAAGAGAAGTTTTGCTCTTTAGTATAATACATTTTCTAGTTAAAAAAATTACCAGACTGAATTCAATAACCAAATGTATATACTTGTGCAAACAACTTAAGGAGATTAAATATTTTCTTTTTATCAGACATTTAGTGTCTTTTTAAAAAAATCTTTAATTACTTTGCAATTGTATTTGAATCAAAAAGCGGAAGCAATGCCAAATGTTAATAGATTTCTGCTTTTATTTTGCAAAGAATGCATCATCCTATATTCCAAAAACATTAGGTATAGGGTGAAGAGGCACAGATGAAAAATGATCCAATGTAAGTGAAAAGATATGGTGGAAAATGGAGAGAAACATTACTTTGCTCTAGTTTGGACCACTGCTATAGTTTGAGGGTGGCATCGGGAATCTACATAGAACTTCCTTCTTTTGTTGTGTCTGTTAAAAAGAAAAGGAAAAAAGAAAGGTTACATATTAAGAATATATTGTTTTCCATGAAAACAAAATGAATTTGCTTTCTACATGTGAGTTTACCTAAGTTAAAAGGCAGTTGTAAATTTTGGTTATCATAACTAAAGACTGAATGAAGGTTCTGGACCTTTTAAAATAAGAAAATGCATTTCAGACACACAAATGAGATCCATACGTGACAAAAATTAAAAGAGACTATGAAACAGAACAAGAAGCCAAGTTAAGAAGCTGCAGGAATGCCTCCACAAACACATACTCTTTGAAAGGAATGCAGCTGTGTTCTTTACTGCAGATTTTCAGTGTTGCCCTGGATAACCAAATATGAGCCATCACAGTAGTAAAATAGAGACTAAGACAACTGCCTAGCTCTCTCTGTTAAACATTATTTTATGTCAGACTGATGCTTTGAACAACTGTATAGTTACAACACAGTCTCTGTCACCTTCATTAATCTCTCAGATTTCACTTTATTTGCAGATCCTGTTCAAATGCTCTCATAATAGAGATCCCTGAAAGTAAATTTGTATATTTCAGTCACAGTTTCACATTTAGCAACCTAAGACCGACATACTTCACTGTCTTTCAAAGCTCCTTTTAACTGCTAATGGAAAAAAACAATTCACGTCTTCCGTGTTCACGGACACAAAAGGTTCATGACACAGACTGTTAGGCTTTGCAACAAAAGCTCCCCGGCACCCCCCCAGAGAGGCAATGGCAAGTGAGGGAACCAAAATAACACCCTGTCCATGCTGCTCCCAGGGCCACCACAGGAGATACCAGCCCACCAGTGACCCGTCTCCACAGCACAGAGGAGCACAAGGGCCGCAAGCCATGTTGGAACTCAGATTAATTAACCAACCCTGACAGACACACTGTCTGGGTCCCCCTGGAAAGAAGACATTATGGGATGCAGGAAAAAGGCATTTTGGGATTGCAAGGGCTTATTATGAGATGTTTAGAGGAAAAGGGATACAGTTAAGTGGTTCTGGGAGGACCAAGTGTAAGAAAATACAGTCGTAAGGGGATAAACAGGGCAAGTCATATATGAATAGTTGCTGGTTGATACATTTGAATCCAATTAGTGCAGCCTGTCCTCTCTTGTTCTTAAATTCCTTTCTGATTATTTTCATGGCTGAGGGGCTCTGTATTCGGGGTGTGGTGTGCATGGCTGTCTGGGTGCCAGAAACTGGAGTCATGCCACAGAGCATCCACATGTCCGAGTCCATGGTGCAGCAACTGGAGTGACTGGAGTGAGTGGACTTCAGTGCCACCAACTGGAGCAGCACCTCAGCCACAGAGGCCCCTGTGTCTGTGTTGGTAGCAGCTGGAACAGGTAAGACTCTCTCCAGTTGGTTAGTGGGAGCCCTGAACTACACACAGAACTCCAGGAGTGGCCTCAACAGTGCTGAGGAGAGGGCAAGGGTCACCTCCATTAACCTGCTAGCAGCACTCCTCCTAATGCAGGCTAGGATATCGTTCACCTTCTTTGCCACCAGAGCACATTGCTGGCTTGTGTTCAACTTGGTATCCTCCAGGACCCAAAGGCCTTTCCTGCCAAGCTGCTTTCCAGCGTGTCAGCCCCCATCATATACCTTGTATGCCTGGGTTTGTTCCCGCCCAGGTGCAGAACTTTGCACTTCCCCTTAACGACCTTCGTGAGGTTCCTGTCAGCCCATTTTTCCAGCCTGAAAAGGATCCTTTGAATGGGAGCATGACCCTCTACTGTTCCAGCTGCTTCTCCCAGTTTTGTGTCATCAGCAAGCTTGCTGATGATACACTCTGCCCCATCATCCAGATCATTAATTGGACCCTGTGTGGAGCATGGGATATGCCATTAATAACTGGCCCCCAACTAGACTTCATGTCACTGATCATCGCCCTTTGGGCCCAGCCATTCGGCCAGTTTTCAATCCACCTGACTCACCTCATCCAGCCCATACTTCTTCAGCTTCTCTGTGAGGACTTAAGGGAGACCATCAATGTAGACAACACCTACTGTTCTCGCCTCACCTACCAAGCCAGCCACTTCATTGTAGGAAGTTATCAGTTTGGTCAAGCATGACTTCCCTTGTGTGAATCCATGCTGGCGACTCCTGATGACTTTCTTGCCCTTCACATGCCTGGAAATGGTTTCCAGGACTAGCAGTTCTTCCACCATCTTCTGGGGGATTGAAGTGAGTCTGACTGGCTTGTAGTTCCCTGCACCCTCATTCCTGCCCTTCATGAAGACAGGAGTGACAACTGCTTTCCTCCAGTGCTGAGGCACCTCTCCCAGTCACCATGATTGTTCAGAGACAATCAAGAGTAACCCCACAATGACATCAGACAGCTGCCTCAGCACTCATGCATGGGTGCATCACATCAGAGCCCATGGACTCACGTACGTCAAATTTGTTTAAGTGTTCTCTAACCTGACCCTCCTCCAGCAGGGCTAAGTCTTCCTTGCTCTAGAATTCCCCCCTGGTCTCTAGGTCCTTAGGTTTCTTAAGGCCTTAGATGTCTGAATTAAACATTTACATCAACACTGGCAACTTCTCTGGGGGCTCAATAACATGGGCTATAGTTGTGTAGTGTTCTGTTCACAGTGAAAAGGCCACACTCAACTTCAACCCACTCACCTATCCATGCTTACAGAAAGTGAAATGCTTTTCAAACTCCAAAATTCCTTCCTGCTGTGATTTAACCACACATTTAAACATAGTACCTGTGGCATAACTGCATGGCTTCTGCAGCAGCTGTCCCCTCATCCAGCAAAGATGCATTAGCCACATCCATTCCTGTGATATCGCACACCATAGTTTGGTAATTTAGCAGGCTCTCCAACCTGCCCTGGGAAACCTCAGGTTGGTAAGGAGTATACTGTGTAACCCTGTAAGAAAAGAAGTCCGAGTTTGGATCTAGGAAACCAAATGTGTAAGAGAGTTATGCCAATATGTAACTGAACTGCGTCATAGGAAAATAAATTGTAAAGCATAATTCACTAACATGGAAATTCATTAGAAAACAGTTATTTTTGGATGGCTGTAATTTCTTACTGTCCTGGAAGCCTGAAAATATTTTCTCTTCTGGTATTGACTTGGCTTTTTACAGAAGAATTCTATTTCTCCATTTTGAAAAGAGAAATTACTTTTAAAGCAGAGGTGTGAGTGCACCTTGGAGAAGGGGAAGGGAAGTAGGCACTGAGTGTGGGAGAACTGAGTCAATTGACAATATCCAAGTGAGAATGCTTAGTTCAATCACATTTAGGTATTGCCATTATCTTTCAATAATGTTTCTGAAGCCCTTTGCTTGCAAAATCTTCTCCACTCTTATGCAAAGAAAGGCACTCAGCATTTCATAGCATCAAGCTCAGAAATATGCAGCTTCTTGTGAAATGACAGTTTCCGTCTATGTTAATGAAGGGAAGTGAGATTGATGTGAGTTTATCTGTTGTCACTTGGAGAACAAAAGAGTACAGGCAATATAAGCAATTCCTTAGAAAAGGCAACAATCTAAGAGATTCACTTCATTCTAACAGTCCAGAAAAAGCAGCATGGGTCCAGAGATCAGACTCTCCTCTCACTGCTGGAAATTTGGGTACTGGGTTCCACGGTGGTTCAGGACAGACCTTGCGCCAGTTTGAGTTCAGAGCACTGGCCAGAAAAAAGTGATAAGTGGGAACACTAACAGCCTCTGTTTTCTGTCAATGGAAGAAAAGAAGTTCGTCTCCTGAAACGGGGTAGTAAGCCCTAGACTTTTGAAAAATGCTATAATCTTTAAAGACAGACTGAAGTATTTGGAAGCTCAATTCATGTAAAGTCAACAAAAGGTCAGCAAAAAAAGACTTTTAAAGAACAAGCTGCAAAACCTGTGGTACAGAGCAAGATAAGAGAATAAATCAAATAGTAATGGAAGAGAGAAAGTAGGAAAAAGGTCCTGAAGAATGGAAGAGCTAGAAAGAACACAATAAGTGAACTCAAAGTATAATATATAATGTCAATGTATTTACTGTTGTGCTGGTTTGACTGAAAATGAGTTAATTTTCTTCATGGAGTTAGAAACCTTCCTTTTTCATAGCTAGCACAGTCATTATTTGGACTTAGTTTCAGAACAAAAGATAACACCCCAGGACAGAGTTAATGTTTCTAATTGCTCTGATCTGAGAGCCAAGGACACTCTGAGCGCTCTGCCCACAGGCGTGAGGCATCAAGGAAGGGAGGCATGGATGGGGCAGAGCTGACTGACATCCAGACTGATCAATCAGAGTTTTCCATCCCATTAGCATCATGCTTCATACTGTAGGATAGTTGGGATCTTCCGGTTGCTCTTTTGCTTCTTGGCTTTCTTCACTCATTTTGTTAGAGCCAGGGGCGTTCTTTTTGGGACATTTAATATGTCCTTTTGCCATTCTGCCATTTTGCAGAGACCTCTGGGCCTTTCTGCCTTTTTCCTCTCTCCAGAATCAGCTGTTGGGACCAGGTGCTGCTTCCTGGGACTGGCTACTCCATGTGGATGGAGATCACGAGGAAGTGCATTGAGTATCTTTTATTTTAAGTTATATATATATATATATATATATACACATATATGTGTGTGTGTATTTACTAGTTGTGTATTAGTATTTTGTTATTTTATTAAACTGTGTTTATCTCAATTCAAGTTTCTCCCTTCCCTTTGATTTGCTCCCCTATTTGGGTACAGGTGGGGAGGAGGGGGTGAGTGAGCAGCTATCATGGTTGTATTACTAGCTTGGGTTAAACCACAACAGCTGTCTATTTAAATTATACATCTGCTCAAATTTCTCACATATACTATTCATTACAGTGACAGAAATCAATAGCTATGTATCAAATTATATAAATATATATGATTTTCCTGAATATTGAAGGTTTTTCCTTCCTCTAAGCCAAGTCTCACAATAAACTACTTATCATCATGTAGCTGACCGCATAGTTCACAAGAAAGTCCATGTCCTAGGCTGCATGCAACATTGCTTATCTCAACATTTTTTTTTTTTCCTCCATGGCTGTTAAACTCAGTTTTCAATTTGTCAGCTAAACTTTCAATCTGGGACTATGCAGATTTGTTTTCTTTATGGTCCCCCTGCCCACTTAGTTCTCACCAATAAAAAGTTATTCCCAACTCCTTTGCATGAACAAAGAGTTTCCTCGCTTAATAAGAGAAACTCCTTTGTACTTGAAGTTAACAGTCTTAATTTCTCATTTTATTTCAGCTAAAGGCCTTATTTTGCATTGTAGCTTTATTGTCCATCTCAACAAAAACATTGTCTCATTAAACCGTTACTAATTAGGGACTGATGCAAAATCGGTAGGGAAAAAATCAGTAGTAGAGAAACAAAACTGCACATTAAACTTGGATGCAAATTTTGCTAAAGGACACTAAAGCTGTCGCTGCTCATGTGGTGCAAAATTCTCTATTTTGTTTATAAAGACAAAGCATCTTTCTTAAGATGTGAGTAATGTTCACAACTTCTTACTTCATGAGAACCCCCTTTCTTAAGATTTGATCTTACATAATTAGAGATAGACTTTGCAATGAATGCTTGAATGCTTCAAAGCAGACCACTCTAATCAGCTACCCAGAAATCCATTAAAAAAGCCTCAAGAATTTCCACTCAGTTTATGCTCAAATGATTTTTAAATGAAGTTTTTATATTGTATAATATAAATAAAGAAAACTATTCTTAAACTGCTACCAAGTAGCTGCTAATTTGATGGTTCCCTTGAATAACCTTGATCCTACCCCACACAGTTGGGACAGTACACTATACTACAGAAGAGAATTAACGAAGCTTTGTGATTTTGATGCTATGCTTTTGAATGGTAAAACCAAACCAATTTAGGAGAGGATGGAAAAAATTCAACCACAAAATCTTGAATTCCAGCATTACCGCAAATTACGGTGCATGAACTTGAACAGCTGTACCGGTAAAGATACCTTTTATAACATAAAAACATTTATTTAAACACTTTCAATTATTATTATTATTTAGAAGGTTGTTCAGTACTGTTTAAGTACCTAAAACTTCTAAAATACTAATTTTACCTCACAATTTCTTCAACTGAAATAGCTGATTTTCGTCTTCACTCTCACTTCTGCCTGAATCTACACTACATGTTAAGTGACTTTTAAAAGTAATTTAAAAGTAAAATCTTTAAAAGTAATTTCTAAAGTAAACTTTTACAAAAATCAAATCTCCAAAAAGTACGCTGTCACTCATTTAAAAACCTCCTCTCTTCTGCTTAGGTTTGTTCAAGTGGCTCTTCTGCACATAATTCAAGTCCAGTACCAAGGACATTAAAATGAAAAGGAAGAATTACCGTCATGGGGAGGAACACAACTATGAACTCCCTCTTGTTCAATCAATCCAGAGAAAAATACCATCTCCACTCAGTTTCTGTTCTGACCAGAGGTACTTCTGCAGACAAATACTCTCAAGCTAATTAAGACAGACAGGTCATGACATAAAAGAAACCTTCCATGAGAAGTTGAGCCAGTGCCTAACATTCAGGAGTTTAGTAGTAAGTGGCTGCAGTTTTTGTAGCTTTTATAACTCTCTGCTTTAGTTCAGTGTTTCACATTTTGCCTTACCTTACTCTCAAAAATATTTGTATGAATACCAATTTAAGATACTGATGAGGGTTTGAAAAGATGCTGAAGTAAAAATGTGTCCCTAGAGCAAATCAAACCAGCAACAACAGACAGGTACCAAAGCAAGAGGCATCTAAGAAAGCATGCTTTCAGCCAAAAGCTAGGCCATTCATCAAAACACCTGGCTTATGAAAGAGCAAAAGCTTTTGTACTTAGGAGTTGGGTTTGTTCTAGGTTTAGCAACAAAACAGACTATACATAAACTGCAAGAGAAACAATTATGGATTCCTCATACTAAGTTAGCTCCTGCTTCCACACAAAGATTCAGAAAACTCCATTACTGAGCAACATTCAATGAACTAGTTCTTGATTATTATTTATAAGTGTACAGTCAATAAGATCTAAGACTAAGCCTAATTTACTTCTTAATATACAGTAGCTTCTAGCAAAACGGTTCACCAGACATCTTCCTTAGTGATTTTTTCTATACTTTGATTGAATCTCTGAGAAGCTTATGTGTTCATAATCAACACAATACTTTTATCATGTTATAAATTATGTTCTTGTAGTTTTAGACATCTGCAAGACTAATCTCATGCAATGGCAGACCTAGAACTGATTTGTATTTCCAGTCCCAAAATAAATCCTTCTGCCTGCATTTTAGAGTTGAGATGTTCTAAGGATAAAGTAAATTACACGCTCGCCTGCTATTATTTGTTTGCACAAAACAGGCTACTATTTTTGCTAATATCAACTAAGGAGTGTATGGAAAATACTTCTAAGACTTTCACCCATGTTATCATGGAATCGTTAGTCACAGCTTGCTAGGAACAAAGAAGTGTTAGCAGACAGTAACCAAAACCAAAAGGAAATCAAGTATCAAAAATAAGAGATACCTATGCTCTAACTTCTGCAACTAAGTCAAAACCCTAGCATAGGAGACTGGAATTTAACTGCAGCATTTCAGGTCCACGACAGAAATTTCTCTTCTTTTTCTCTAACTTTCAATCAAAGTGTTCTTTGGTTAAAAAGTTATCTGAAAAAAATCTACCCCAAGTGTTTTGAAATAGCTTCTTTGACACAGAAGTGGTTACAATAAGATTCAGACTTTAAAGGATGCCTGTGCTTCTCTAAAGCTACCAGTACAAGAAATTCCTAAATGCTGACACTCCAGACACTTTAGTGCATAGTTTCAGCCAGATGGTTTTATCTCACAGTAATTATTCAGCTTTTATTGTGAACAGAAATATTATACGTAACTGTCCAAAGGCTTCAAAAATTTTGAAACTCCAACAGTGTTGAGTATTTTCTCAACAGAATCTGGTATTTGGGAAGACTTTTGTGGTAATCTTCTAAATAAAGCAGTGTGGATCAGTGGTCTCATTTTCAGCCAAACTTACATTGTGTGCCTAACAGTTTCCTCCTGAAATCTACCCCTTTGCTTCCTGCCTTCTGGTAGCAAGCCTAAGTGTCCTAAATTCCATAGTCCTTCACTTCTGTGTTCACAGACTTCTATGAACAATCTTTTATAAACTCCCATTGCATTCCAATGCAAGCCTTGCTCTAACGAATGCCCAGCAATGAGAAACTACGAGTCATGATGCACAATTAAGCATAAACAATAAAACTGCACTTGCAGCATTCCCTTGAAGCTGCAACGTGAAATGTGTTGGCATGGAAAGCGTTACACCCACAGTAGATATAAGGAGAAACTTGGTTTCTTAAACAGCTTCCATAAGATCCGTATAGTTAAAAAGCTTACTTTTGCACACATGCACATACACATACACCTTCTCCCCAACAAACATTTTAACCTTCACTTTCGTCATCTGTAAGCTTAGTTTTGAGCCATCTAGTTTGACTTTTCTGGACACTCCAAGAACAGATTTCTGGACAGACTCTCCCAGTTTCATTAACACTATATATTTTTTTAGGATTTTAAAATATCCAGTTCATTTTGGTCCATTTACTTTTAAACTGTTCTTATTTTTGCCTCTAGCAAATGATTATTTGTTTTGCAGCACTGTACTGAAATGTTTAGATTTTGCAAAAAGTGGGTGGGGATAAGGCCAAATAAATCTTTGTATAGATGCATTGCATAGATTCCTTGAGTCCAAGTAGTGCGACATTTGGTCAGTTCAAAGTTTCAAATGCAAACAGAGCAGACAATCTGATAATACATAGACTCAGAGGTCTACAGATACATAGACCCATATATGGCAACCCAAAGTACTAAAAATACAGCACCTACGTAACAATGTTTTTCTACACCGACTAATTTGACTCTTTTTGTTCAGTTGGTTGGAGTTTTTCATATGACTATTTAACCTTCAAAAACTGCTTTTATTAAAATAAAAATTAGGCATTAATAAAGACAACAGTAATTTTAATACAATACAAAAGAATTAGGTTACTGTCTAGATAAAAGGGAATTTCTAAACAAAATGAGACAAGCAGGGTATCAATTGCATTTAGGCTGCTAGAAAGTGAGATTACATTAAATTCAGTTTTCCTCTTGCATAATTTCTGAGTTACAGTTCTTCAGAGAAATGTCAGTGTTAAATGAGTGTTCATAATCAAGCCTTATTACCTTTTTTCAGGAGAAATACACCAAGAGACAAAACGCCATTATTATTTGGATCAGTGCTGTTCATAAGATATAAACCAACGTATTCATTTTTTTTTAATTGTATTTATTTTTTTACATTTAAGTAAAACAAACAAATCAAAACCAACCAACAAACAAAAATAATAACACTCAAATTCAAATCTGTCAGACAGGCTATTCTTTTGCTTGTCCCAAAAAACTGAAATGTCAGCTGGCTAATGAGAACAAAGTACAATATTCTTCCTCAAGCCTCTTCAGAAATGAATTATCAAGTATTGCTGTCTACCTATTTTCGGGCACCAATAAATTATTTGTTCAAACAAGAACTTACTTTATGGATACACATCGAAACTCTTGAAGGTCTCTGGTTTCAAATAAAATCAAGAAAGACATAGCAAGTGTATTTACCTTTAAAATGTTCAAGGCTTCTTACTTCCTAATAAGAAAACCATAATTTGAGTATTGCACAGTATTCAGCTGTCTCCATCCAAAACTGTATATACCAGTGCAGGAGGGAGCCAGTTTAAATTTAGGCAGAAGATAGGAAATAATTGCTTCAGGTTAGGAGCTAAGTTTGTATACTTCCTTAAAGCAAACAACTATTTGTGTTTAGTAAAATATAATAGGAACTGTGAACAGAAGTCACAAAAATCAATGAAATATTTTACAGGAAAAGCACCTTGTAAAGTGAAAGGTATTCTCTTTGCCCTCTAACTTCAGTGTGAAGTATATACATACTCATTTAAAAAGAAAATGTTGTACATTACCATCCTGCATTCTCCAGCAAATTCCGTGCAATGGGCTGAGGCACTGAGCAGTTGTAATAACCCATGCCTATATAGGACCTCCATATCTTGTTCTTGCTTGCGATATTGTATAGAGTTTCAAGGATTTCATTTTCACCTAATTGAAAAGAAACAGCATCAGAAAACTACAGTTACATTCAATGCCAACAATTTTTAACTGAAATGTCTTTTACCTGTACCACTGTGTAAAAAAAATACAACACTGGTGATGCAAGTAGAAACAGCAGCAGACTAAGGTGCAAACCAAGAAAAGATAACATAATAACCTGGTAAAATACTCTGGGAAAGTTTAAATTCTGCCAAAATTCTGAAAAAAATAAAAAAAACCCTGAATAATAACAGGGTTTCAACTAACATGGAAACAATAGTGAGAGAAACGGCTGTAGGCAAATGGCTTATGGAGCCCTTTTCATGCTAATACAATGTACATTCTGGGTCTCTTGCACGTGTATTAAAATATATCTCAGAAGGCAGCTTTTACTAGCTAAACTTGGCAGAAATAGCACTGGATTAAGCCATACCTATCCACAACTATGATTTAGTGTTTCTGACAGAGCCACATTTGTACAGATGTGGCTTACACCAAGCATCCAGTGGTGATTTATATGTACTAAAGAACCTTATTTTTTTGCATTTTCCCTAAAGAGCTGATAAAAATGAACAGTTCTTTTAATTCAGTTTTAGTATGCTTCACCAGTTTATTAAAAAACAAAAAAAAACCTGTGAAAACGGTATTTCTATCTTAAGAAATTCCGTTTAAGATTAACTTTTAACAAATGAGTCTGCCAGTCTAGTTTGGAGAGATTACAACAGAATGCCTTTGAAGTGCCCAGACAAAAAGCATTTGCACTCCCTCTCTCCCCTGACTATAGTTTAATCTTTGGTCGTGCGTCTACATACTTCTCAGTGTCCTGAGGGCTGTGCAAAAATCACATTCAGTCAAACTGTTCCTGGTAGTCAATGAATAATGCTACCCATCATCTGCCAAAGGGAAAGATTTACAAAATATTTTAGTACCTGAGGATGCAGAAAGACAGTCAGTAGGCTGTCTAAGATGACGCAGAGAGATAGTCCTGCCAAACCAAACAGGCATGGGTGGAACTAACCCTCCTAGGTGAGGGGAGCAGATGCTTTTTTAATTTCCCCAACAATATGACCTTGGAAACTGCTGCAGTGGGGCAGTTGCACCAAGTTCTGTTCACTCTGCATTGCAACTTGAAAACAAGGCTGTGGAATATAAGGCTACAAATCACCAAAGCAGCATAGCTCAGGCCCTGGATGTCTCAAAATCTATTTTCTCTCTGGAAGTTACTCCAGCAAGAGAGATCAAGTCAAAACAGCTTATGCTCTGGAATGTGGTGGCAAATAATTATGTTTTGAATTAATTTCTTCTGCAGCCATAAACACGGATATTATAACTTCAGCTCTAATTTCAAAACTGATCTCTCCTCCTCCTTTTACTCAATTTGCTACTATTGCATTCCAGGTATAAAGATTAATTTTAAAAAAATATTTCTGGTTTTCAATTAATTTCTTCCACAGCCTCATAATACCTCCCACAAAGTTATTTTTTTACTGATCTTCAGTTCTCACTTCAAAGTTCATTTCTTTTCTGCCTCTTACTCGGTGTTACTATTAGATCTAATGTATAAAGATTAATTTCTTGTTTTCGTAAACTACAATTTTTTTCTGGACACTCAAGAACCATGTGTTTATTATACCTGAACTCAGCAACACCCAGGGCAAAGTTTCTGAAGTGTCGTCAGCAGCTCCACTCCCCATACTCCTCCCACACAATTTATTCCAGACAGACGCATTTGTCTATTTTAAATGAGAGTTTTAACATTGCAGAGGTCATCCTCTACCACTTGCAAACCATAAGTTTGATGGAAGATGGTTTGAGTGTAATTCAACAGGGAGGGTTATATTCTTGCAGAATTCAAACATGCACAATTTTTTAAAATGGTAATGAATCTGCTCCTTCAACTCCACATGCATTTGAAGGTAGAAGCTGTCTATCATTCCTCTTGCATGCTAGCCCAATGTCACGCACAAAAATGCGTTAGAAGTACAATTTCTGCGATAAACACATACAACAAGTACTGTACCATATGCCAGATAACATTTCTTTTGTTAGTCCAACAGGACATTTCTTCTAGAGTCACCTCTTGGCAAATATAGGTATCTACCCCATGAAGATGCTGAACTTGTGCTAGAGCTCCCTAAAGTAACACCATGGTTTCCAAACTGATTCAAGGCACAATGCAAAAGTCCTAGCAAGACTGTGAGCAGCTTAGGCAGCAATTAAACTCAAGAGTAGAATCACATCCCACCTAGAAGACCTGCACTGATAGATCCTGTGGGCATGACCCAGAAATGTGTGCTTGTAGTCCATAAGGCAAATTGTATCTTGGGCTGCACCAAAAGGAGCATGACCAGGAGGCCAAGGGAGGTGATTCTGCCCCTCTGCTCCACTCTGGTGAGACCCCACCTTGAGTCCTGTGTCCAGCTCTGGAGCCCTCAGTACAGGAAAGACATGGACCTGTTGGAGAGAGTGCAGAGGAGGCCACAAAAATGATCAGAGGGCTGGAACAGCTCTGCTGTGAGGACAGGCTGAGAGACTTGGGGTTGTTCAGCTTGGAAAAGGATCCAGGGAGACCTTATTGTGACTTTCAGTACTTAGAAGGGGTCTATAAGAAAGATGGGGACAGACTTTTTAGCAGGGCCTATTGCATTAGAACAAGGATAATGGTTTTAAACTAAAATAGGGGAGATTCAGTCCAGACATGAGGAAGAAATTTTTTATGCTGAGTGAGGTGAAACGCTGGCCCGGGTTGCCCAGAGAGCTGGCAGATGCCCCATCCCTGGAGACATTCCAGGCCAGGCTGGACGGGGCTCTGAGCAACCTGATCTAGTTGAAGATGTCCCTGCTCATTGCAGGGGGTTGGACTAGATGACCTTCGAAGGTTCCTTCCAACCTAAACTATCCTATAATCCCAACAGTTAGTATATTTTAACGCATTACATTTTTATGAGCTATCTGTGAAGATATTTTAATGAGCTATTTGTGAAAGGGGTGCTGATCAACAGCTGGCTGAACATGAGCCAGCAGTGTGCCCAGGTGGCCAAAAAGTCCAAGAGCATCCTAGCTTGTATCAAGAATACCGTGGCCAGCAGGACTAGGGAAGTGATTATCTCCCTGTACTCAGCCCTGGTGAGGCCTCACCTTGAATCCTGTGCTCGGTTTTGGGCCACTCGCTACAGGAAAGACATTGAGGTGCTGGAGAGAGTTCAGAGTAGGGCAAAGAAGCTGGTGAGGGGCCCAGAGCACAAGACTTAAAAGAAATTGCTGACGGAACTCGAGCCGTTTAGCCTGGAGAAAAGGAGGCTGAGAGGAGACCCTATTGCTGTTTACAGCTATCTGAAGGGAGGTTGTGGCTGCGAGTACATCCTGGTGGTGGGACTGATTCTCCATCCTTGGGAGTTTCATGTCCTGACTGGGTGAAGCCCTCAGCAGCCCAGGCTGAGCCCACAGCTAAGCCTGCTCTGGGCTGGAGCTGGACACCTCCCCATCTCCACATCAGCCCAAACAGGATTCTGTGTCTCTGACAGTAGCTGTATTTCCCACTCCATCAAGCCTAGCTTTTAACAGTGTATTCCACAGTATTATTTGTGAAAGGCGTCTACCACTGTATTGGTCACTCTGTAAATAACTAAAGCTAACATAGAGACAGAAGAATGCTAAGCACAAGAGTGATCTTATGTGTGCTTAAAAATTAATTTTCAAATTCAAAATGAAATTGCTAAGTTTCCAGTTCAGTGAACAAGTGTCACCAATCTCAGAAAATGACACAGACTTTTCCTGCTGCATAAGGTATATACCTCGGAGCACATGTAGTGGAAACTGTATTCTGATAAATATGTATTTATTTAAAGCTAAAACATAAGAAGACTAGGATTTCAGCAAATTTCAATACATATGGTTGAAAAAATACAGCTTGCAACATCCTGTGTTGGGATACTGATGAAGAGCAGTTGAATTTGGAGATACAAACAGTCTTTCTGACAATACAACTGCTTCTGAGCCATATTGCTTCTAAAAACATTTAGACTGCAGACCAAATCAGTTTCTTACACAGATTATACAAACTAATGTTTATAAATTCTAAAATTTGATAAAGTAACGGGGAGTACTTTGGAAAAAAAATACAGCACTGTTTGCAGACTCATTTTTTTAATTCAAATCCTGGGAAAGAAAAAAGCAGAAATATGTAACATATGTACAAAGCCTACCCATTAAATAAAGACAAACTTACAATAGCAGCATTGCAGGGATAACTATGGCTGATACAGACAGCAGGTTCACAGGCATAAAAGAGGATTATTCTTACAGAAGACAATCTGTTCTTTTACTTCAAATGGGTCAATCACCACATACATGCTAAAGCACCTTCAATAGCAAAAGAAAAGCTGATTGTTAAAGTTTACTTACTGTGACAGTGGGGAAAAAAGCTCTGTTAATACCAGTTGATCACAATTAAGTATCAAACAGATGGCTAGCCTTGTTCTAAATATCGACTGAACAGAAGTTACATGCCAAAATAACATTTTTGCTGAATAAAATCTGCAGAAAAACTGACTGTAAAAAAGCCCCCATTCCAGAATCGGTAGAGGTACAGGACTGCAAGTTGTTGTTATGGGAAATCAGACATTTTGCTGTTTCACCCCTACTGGCTTTCAGTGGCATATTCGGGTGGTGTTACAACACTGCCAGTGGGCTCAAGGCAGCAGGCACTTTCTAGATAGCTTTTTTTTTTTTTTTATGGTCAGAACAGAGACACAGATACTTGTGTCATATTATGTACTAAAGGACGTAACTCATTTCAGAAACCTCTTAGCACAAACTACATCCCTCTTCTCCTCCATCACTGACCAGGTCTGTATGATAAGAAATCTACCAATACAGGAACACTAATAAATATTGAATATTGAAATATTTTACCAGCAAAGCTTAAGATCTACCACAATAGTTTTTGCATTCATACATAAGAAAAACAAATGTCCAGTTAAGGCTAGAGGCTTTCCCTCTCAATATATTATGTCCTTTAGGGAAGATATGAAAACTTGATTCTTCCACTGAAGAGCAGGGCTGTTCTAGAATATTTAGGAAAGACAATATGTGCACAAAACGATGGTGGTGCTACAGCAATCAGAGGTTTTATTTATGAGCAGAGGAATACGTGATACCATTTAAAACAGCTCTTTAATATAAGGTGCATCCACAGGAGGATTTTTTCATATTGTTATTGCATGCACACAGATGATTGATTATCTGTCTTTTAGACAACTTGTTACATTACCAAGGGAAGGATCTGTAATGCAAAACTATCTTTCCTACTGGCACACCTATCAAAATTTGAAGATATGAATATACACCAAATGTATACACTTGAGACAAGGCCTAAGGGTATAAAACTAAAGAATACCCCACAAAATAACTGCAGGGACCTATCGTGTATGCATGGTTTTCTTGAACTGCGTATCTGTTTCTAGCCATAAGCACTGACTTCAATGAGACTTCAGTGCAAGCTCAACTGCATTTCCTAATACAAAGGAGCAGCTTGAGCACAGCTGATTTGTGGGGTGACTATGATTATGTTTTTTAGTCTAAGTTATACAGAAACGTGGAAGTGTTTATTTAAACCACTAGGAGTTGCCATATTAGAAATTTTATAAATGCTTAAGTTGAACCACATATTTTGAATTGCCTTGCCCTGTTCCTTCATTGCATGTATGAGTTTGGGCACGGTGGGAGCAAAATTGTCTTCGTACAAAGAATATGTTTAAAACAGAATGCAGTTCTCATGACACTTCTCTAATTTTGCTGTTTCCCTTTAATACAAGGGATATGACAGAGAAATAATATACCATACTCACATAAGAAATCCCACACTAGTGATTGGAAAGGCAGTTTTATCTCTAACAGAGCATTAATGAGAAAGTAAGTTTTACTCAGACTGCAGTGTCCTAAGTACAACATATTCAATGTGAAATCGCACAACTTTAAGTTGAAGCTTTTAACTTCTCTTTTACAAGCGTTGGAGTTTTATGCTGCTAATTCAGTTGAAAACTAGTGGCAAAAATCTACACCGTAATTACAAGATAGTTCATCACACTGACTGCAGTAGAAGAAGCAGCGTGCACAAAAACATTTTCTGTACCTCATGCAACCGTCTCTTTTGAAAACTCACTGTTGCAGGCTGTGCAATGTGAGGCTCTGCATTACAGTCACATTCTTTGAAAGTTTACTCTAAGAGAACAAGAACAGCATAGCAAGTGGAATAAAATGCCAGTGAACTAAATACCCTGCTAGCTAATGAGGTCCTGCTGCACAATATGAACTTGCATACAACAGATTACTAAGCCACAGCAATGTAGGAGGCATCAATTTCAAAATTGCTATGCAAATCAGTATGAGAACACATGCAAGTGCATCAAGATTTTAAACTTAGGTTGACATCGCCAGCTCAGTTTTCAATAATGTACGGTTATTTTAGTGCCCAACCATACTGTATCACCTTTATGCATGTTTTAGTAATGTAAAACTTCGTAAGAGTATCATATACTAAATCCGGAAAAACAGAATAAAGCTTTTTAAGAAGTAGCTATTAATGAGTCTACATTTAATCCCTCTTAGAGACCTAAAATATAATAAACTAAAAAGTTATTTTCTCTGAATGTAAGTGAAAATCACTCGCGAGACAGTGAGTACCATGATTAAAATACATTAATCACAGGAAAATATGCCAAGCAATACTTTCAGCAGTTATACAGAGAGAAGATGATTAAATTCCACTTCTCTACCACACTGTCCCCATTTTAATAGGATGGGTAATTAGAAAAACTAAAATACCACTGTACTAATGAAACACTTTAGAAGTAGAAACTTCCAGTCAACACTGTATCCTTCCTGGCTAGGATCTGTCTTTTCAGGCTCTAGTTTCCCTGGCTGCTCATTGTGGCGCTGCCTCTCAGGCGTGATGTCATCTTGGAGCAACCAGATTGAACTGGCCAGGAACCTCACCGGAGCTGCAGGCCTGAAGTTTACACTCAAATTACAGCGCATGGATGAGCAAGGAAAAAACCCCAGCGAAAGGGATCAGATTTTCTACAAATCAGGCAAAGGATCTTGAGACAAACATGAAGTTAAGGATGTACTCGACTCCACTATCTGAACGGTCATTGAGCTTTGTTAGTTTCAGCTGAATTGTTAAATTAGGTGCATTTTAAAGTGTTTCTTCTATTCATGGGATTTCTAGCATGATGTTCGCAGATACCTTTTGAGAGTGCAGTTACGCAGACAGAAATTTTGTGCTGTGATTGCTAACTTTTAAAAATGTTAATGTCTAAAAACTTAGCAAATCACATCAAGTTTTCTATAGCAATTTTCTGAATTATTATAGTGTCACAATTGCTGGCTCAGATGTTTTGTACTCCAGCAGGTTCACCCAGCTCACTCAATCAGACAAATTCAAAATGCTAGCCATACATCCACTGTGTATCCATCATACGGTGGCACAGGTTTTCCATTTTATTAGAATATGCAGGTTATTATAGGGGAGGGAGGGGGGGACGGGACAACAAAGAAACCCTGAAGAAACGTAAGAGCCAACAAAAGACATCTGTATACTTCAAGCTACAGTCTACACCAAGGGGACGATTTTGAGCCACTTTTCCCTCTGCATGAGACTTTTGGGGTGCAGAGAAGGCACCGCAGCACTTGAGCTCAAAAACGCTTTTTCAGGCAATCCCAGTCTGCCACATACGTTTTCCTGCCGATTTCCAACACGAGGGTGAGACATGCAGCAGCTGAACTACTCTAAAGAGTTAGTCTGTAAAGAATGAAGTGTCGGTAGTGGTTCTGCTACGCTTGTTTAAGTCTAATTCTGCACTTCAGCGGGGAGATCGGTTCGTTACACGTTTCAGCAGGGACACTCGGGGCGGTGGGGGGGCAGCACCCCAAATCCTGCCCCATGGCGGCCCGAAAGACCTGCGAGAAGGGCGGGGAGGGAAACGGGGGAGTCGGGGAGCACTCCGGGCCATGCGGTCACTTACAGACGTGGTCATCCATCCTCAGCGGCCTCCGGAGTCGGATGCTGGCCGGGATGGTTTTGTCCATCAGCTCCTCCACGCTCTGCAAAGAGGCGACCGCACGCCGTCGTTAGCCCGCACCGGCAGGGGACCAGCCCCGCCGCCCGCGTCCCCCCGCACGGCACGGGCACGGGCACGGGCACCCACCTGCACCCCGATGGCTCGCAGCATCTCCCGCTTCTCCCGCTCCCGCGGCCCGATGTGCCGCCGGGAGAAGTCATCGTGCCGCGGCAGGAGCCGCTCGATGCACCGCGCCGCCTCGCCGCCGCCCCAGCGCCGCTGACCCCCCGCCGCCGCCACCGGCCGCAGGTGCCGCGGCGCCCCGCGAGCCGCCAGCCGCCCCCACCAGCGCCCGCAGCTCTGCATCGCCTCGCCAGCGCTGCCGCCGCCGCCGGGCATCCACTGCCTGTGTGCGGGGGGCGGTGCGGCGCGGCCCTCCACGGCCGGCGCCAATGGGGCCCGGGGGCGGTGCCGCCCTCGCCCCGCCTCGCCGCCACCTGCCCGGCCGCCCCCCTGGCCACCCTGCTCGGCCCTGACCCCTCTATGCCGGGCCCGGCCTCCGAGCATCCCTGCGGCGGGGCGCCCCGGCCGGGAGGGACCGCGCCGCGAGGTCGGACAGCGGGATGGGAAAATGAAGTTCTCTGTGTTTCTGCAGCAGAGCGAGGACTTACTTTCAAGTTACCAACTCTTGGAGGAATAATACGTGCCACTTTCCGCAGCTGTTACCGTGGGGTGGGGGGCAGGTGTCGACTCTATCATTGCGAGCTTCTGGTGATGTTGGTCTTGGGGAGAAGAGAGGTTAACTGGAACCTACTTTTTCCTCTCAGTTCTGCATCTCTCAGGATAATATTGGCATAGTTACAAACTTGCATCTTTCATTATATTAACAAAACAAAATGTAGCGACATTGAGGGTTTGTGTTCACATCGACATTTAAGTAACACAAAAATGAAAGATAAAAATAAATTTCCAAGGCATACACTGATTTCGTCTTAATTGATGAAATCTATTGATGATTGCTGCCTGTCTTCTGAATTTCATAACTAATCACTACTCCTGAACCTAAAAATAATTTTACTTTGCACCAAAGGTCACTGACATGTGCAAGATGTTTCTGTGGTAAACATGGAATTACTCCTCTGATATAATACGAGTTATCTAAATTACTTCATTATGCTCAAATAGTCTCCCAGAACTCATACCAGTGTGTATTTGTAGTAATTACTTCAGTTCCCGTTTCAGAGAAAGAGCCCCAAGTGACACACTGAGCTGAGATGAAGCTCACTTCAAACAGCAAAGACTTGTGATATAAATCCAACACTAACTTTAACAGATTGCTATTCAAAGATAAAGATATTTCACTTTTCTCCTTTGTAATTTGCTTCTTTATAAATATGATAGTAGCATGAAGGAAGTTAAAGCTTTGCTATGACTTTTAACTTGAGATAATGTAACAAGAGTGGATAGAGATATTAGAAAGATGCATTAAAACCACAATAATAACAAATTAATTCCTCTTATGAATTTGTACCTAAACCAATTTCTTTGTGAAGGACTTCAAAAGTTTTTCAAAACAATCTGCAGTGTTTGTCTGAATATTCTTGCAGATTTTGTCCAAATAATAAGTGTTCCTCAAAAAATTATCCCTTTTCTCTACAGATAATATCAGAATGATATTTCAGACAAAATAGGCCATTACAGTCAGCTCACCTGACATGGTATCTTTGATAGATTTTTTTTTTTTTCAGTGTAGCCCCAGAGTTTTTTTTGTTGTGTGTAGTGCCATAGGAAGTGAGATTTCGAGGCAAGACAGAAGCATCCCAGCGTCCCAAATCACATATATTTTTAATCCACATTTCTGGGTCTTCCAGAACTAAACCCAGTTTTAGTTCCATTTCAAAACTATGCTTGGGAGGAGGAAGACTGGACGGATGTGCCAGGGAACAAGGCACTAATGTCAAGGCATGCCCACTTCATTTGGAAAGCACCACATCTGCAGTGGTTTGTTAAGCCACTCTATGGCTAAAGAATTGTCCTTCAGAAACTCAGCACAGACATCATCTTAGCATGTGCAATCACTGTGGCAGGGATACAAGCCTCGCTTATGTGCTTGACCAGTTAGCCAACTCTCTAGCTGCCCCGTGAAAACTGAATTATGGCATTAACAAGCGAAATAGGAATCCTGAACAAGAGACATAGCAGAAAATGAAGCTTTGATGTCAAATGTGAATAACACTTTGATGCCAAATCAATAAAACCTAGCTAATCTTGTAGCTTCAAATAAATCTGTCGCTTCAAAGTATGTAGCCAACAAAACCAGCATGTCCATTAGCAGAAAGAAGGGGTCTCCTGGAAGAGAGGACAGGATTGCAAAGCAACGTCTTCCTATCAAAGCTGTTTGTGCAGAGCCCAGAGATGTGTATGTCTTGGTCTAATGAGCTGACATCGCCATGAGTTGCTGTGTGGCTGCTAGGGATGTCAATTTTGCTAGATAAAGGAAAACTCCTAAGAGTTTTGCCTATATCACTTAAAGTGACATGGTACATGTACTCTTCCTAACACTGATATTTATTAGTTTTATTTGAATGCCACAATAAGGACAAAAATCCTGCAATCCATCTTGACTCCACTTGTGATTTATTTAAAAAACTCTATTGTGGTTCTAACATTACAAGGTTTATCAGTGCTGTTGGAACTACCATTTTTTGCTCCTTTTAAGTCATAAACTATCACAAAAAGAAAACTGTATTGTATTCTTTTAAGATCCACTTCAGTTCCCTCTTGTCACCCAAAGCTGAAGGTCTGTTTCAATGGATGAGCTTCTGTGCCACTATATCACAGAACGTAAGGACTGGTCAGACTACAATGTTACGTCTTACAGTAGCCTATGTCTGATGTGGGACAATTACAGCTACCCAAGGAAGAACACAAGACTAGGACAAAAAGATATACTGATGCCTCTCTGCAGTATTTTGACTATAAGTTAGCATCCTGGGACTTCTGTGTTTAGGATGTCTCACTGTGCTTTTTTTCCCAAATCTGTTCAGCTGCCAACCGAACCCACTGGTTCAGTTTACAAACTGTCAGTGGAATAAATGTAACAGATTATTATTCAAGAGCAGTCACTTTCTAATCCTTTATTTATCAATCTACTATTCCTTAAGGACATTGCAACAAGTAAAACACAATAAATGATGCAGGTATCAGTACAGACTGACTCCAACATATGCTGACTTCTGATGCAAGATTTTTTCTGTAGAAATTCCTCAACAGAAAGAAAGGTTTTAGCAGTTTAAATTACCACCTCTGCTGCCCTTTCTAAGAAAATTACTAGCCATCATTAGTGTTTTCAAAAGTCTCTAGCAAATCAGTTGGGGAATGCCTACCAAATGGCCAGGTTTATCTTAAGTGTCAATTCAGATAGAGGACAACCTCATTAACACTTTACCTTTCTTATCCTGAAATAACCTTAAAATGCAGGGGCACAAGAGGTGTGGTGTCTCTTTCACTTTAGCTGTATCTAATTCAATACTGAAGCTCATTTGAATTTCTACCGATAATGGTTTGGAGGTTTTTTTATATATACATACATATTTTTCCACTGCCAATCCTTAAATATGTAAATGAAAACAGATGGCAAATATATTTAAGTGCATATTTTATACATATGCTTCTTATAAAAAAAATATTTTAGTCCTTAGAGAATAAAAGATAAAATTCACAGTTGTTCCTGCTTTGGGGTTTGTACTGTAAACATTACTACCTTTTAATGTGAGCCATCTTTATCACAGTTTTTTTCTCTTCATGAAATGTTTAAGCTGTAGCAGGATTCTTTGCTTAAAATAAGATTTGAAAAGCACTATGGCATAAGGAACAATACAGATTTTTACCTAATATACCAAGCCAGGAATTACTTAAATGTCTTCAGAAATGTACTATTTAAGTGAAGTAGTAATATGTCATATTTCTTTCACAAGAAGCGACAAATTGCTACTAGTGGGAAGAAAATTACTTCTCACCCCCACGTCTGTGTATGCCCATATTTATTGCACGAGGGCTTGGTTTTTTTTTGATCTCTTTACACCAATGAAATTTAAGAGCTCCATGAATTACATGCAATATATATCTAGGAAGCAGTTTTCATGTCCCTAAACGCAACAGAATAGTTTCCTTATGTGTTCTTGCAATACACAAACATCAGAGTAAGCAGGACAAGCAATGTTGTGTTGAGGGTGAAAAACAAATCAACTACATATTCCTGAATCCATGATAGCCCTCAAGAGCTTAATGCAGCCACTACTGCCGAAGGGCCGGGGGACATTTTTGCAGTCTTTACCCACTGCTATTCTTTCATTGACTACAGCTGGATCATAAAATAAAATATACATCAGTACATAAGATAATACAGTTGACATAGTGGATTTCTCATGGATTGTAATGGTTTGGGTTTAGGGTTGCTATTCCCCACGAAAGACTGGGAACTGTTTTCACATCAGATAACGAAGTATCATGCTGCTTATTTAGGAGCTGTAGTCAAGCTTCCTCAGTGAGATGTTTGCTGCGTAAATGTTAATTTCAGATTAATATATATTCAAGCTTTTGAGCATGTATTCTTTAACTTACAGTCCCTTATTTAACTGACAGTCCTTGCATGATACAGTCTTACATTTGTTCTGAACTCAGAAGTATCCCTGCACCTTGATTAGAGCTGACACTTCATATTAATTTCAGATCTTGTTTGTTGTCAGTTATTCAATAAACTGAAGCTACAGTGAAACTGAATTGTACTTCCTCCCAAGGAAGTATTTTTACTCACATCCACATCCACAGCTTCAGCATCTTCAGGGTCCAGCTTTCATTCTAGTTGCAGTGTTAGAAATATAATCCTTACCAAATCTGCTACGTTCCACACTTGCTAAGTCAATAGAGCAGATCTAGAATACTCCGCAATTCTGCATCATAAATCTCAAAGTATGTTTCACATCTCAAAGAAATAATATTTAAATATTTATACATTCTATTGCATGGAATTATATGCATTTCTCCTCTTCAAAATGAATGTAGCAATAAAAATTATTTAGGCTCTGTATAAATTTTAGATATACACAGACAGATACAGGTGGATAATCTATGAACTTCCTATTGATATTTAAATATTTAAATACAGTTTTATTTTTCTTATCAAATACGTTACTAATGCAGTGTTTTTGACAAGGGAAGATGACACAGAGAAGTCTGATAAGGAGGTACAGGGCTGTGAAGAAGGGAAAGAAAGGAGAAGGAAAAGAAGTTAAAAAAATCCTTATGATGTCAGAAGAGAGGACATGTAGAAGATGGGAGCACACAAGTATCTTTTAATACTAACCTTGGAGCAAACTCCTTCCAATCGCATTTCTTCTGTGGGCAAATGGCTGAAGAAGACAAGTGCCTGAAGGTTTTTAAGGTACTAGGTGTTAGTGTGGTTTCTCCATTTCCTCTGTCAGGGAGCAGGAAAAGCTTGCTGTTCCCTCAGACCAGGGGCTCCAGGGGTAAAGGGTGACTCTGGAGCAGGTAGGGTTGTCCCTGGCAGGACATGGTCCTTCAGGGGCCAGTTGTAGTGGAGTGAGCCAGACGCTGGTAGTAGGATCCATTGGAAGTCCCAGGCAAGTGATGAACCAGGTCTGGGGTTCACCGAGGAACTTCAGGCAGGACAGAAAGGAAATGAGACCAGAGATGGGACTAGAGACAAGGTTTCAGGTTGAATCTGAAGTCCATTAGCAGACAGGGCTAGAGGCTAATGGACATCTGAGGGATCCATCCAGGAGACAAGCTATCTACTGTGTAAGGTTTGAGCAGGGCCAAACTAGTCCGGAGATCAGCACGCGGGCGAGATAGCTGAGGGCTTGGGGCTGAGGCCCTTGGTTCACGGGCAGTGGGAACCCTGGGTGAGGCTGGTCAGGGCCACTTGGTCCCACTGGTGCCCTTAGGGTTCTGACTTTCTCCTGTAACAACTGAAATAACCAGGGTGGTTGTCTCATGTGGTCAGGGAGTATCTGTAGGCTGGCTTTGCCTGCAGGCTTTTAGATTATTTTTAAAACTGAATTATTTCAGTCCTCTGACAGCAAAAAGGTCTCTTAACCCTTCAACACAAGTTAAACCTTTTTTCTACTCCACCCCATTGTATGTTTGCAGCTGGGGAAACCCACAGAGTAGATGAAGTGAATTAACTCTAAACGTCACTGGTTTGTTCTCCACCTGCCACCTTGCGCCCTCATGCTGCAACAAACTGAACTGCGGACACGTATGGGACACACGGCCAAGCAGGGCAGCTCTTGCTGTGTCTCCATGGCAAACAGCTCTGCTTCCTGAAAACTGTAGGGTTACAATCCAATATATAGTGTGTTTTTGTTTTGTGTGTGGTTTGTGTTTTGTTGTTTTGTTTGTGTGTGCGTGTGTGTCTGGTTTGTTGTTGTTTGCATTTGGTTTTATTTTTTTCCTTGTTAGCACTGCCATTTCTAACAGATGTATTTGTCAAAATCTACTGTCAATCCTTACGAGCGCCTACCACTGTCCTCTGTAAACCTCCCAAAGGAGAAGCCAGGAGGATCTACACTGTATTTCCCACAAAGTCAGAATTATTTGCTGCTGATGATTTTCTAGTATTTCTTTTTTTGTTTCTTGTTCTTTTTTAACTTGGTTCAAAGGTAATCTTGATAGACCTTGACTGCAAATTCAGTTTCTTAATACTGGATACATTAAACCTCTTATCATGCTATTTGTGCCCACTGGCTTTTCAGTACTGAATACAGCTATATGGTTAGAGCATTGCCTATGCAAATACTTGATATCAGCAGATGTTATCTATTACTACTATCTATGTAATAGACATTGCATTGCAAGAATTTCTCTTGCTTAATCTGGTTTCATTAGGCAATAAAAATGTTCTCTCTGGCACAGAGAGATCTGTACACAGCTGACCTTAACAGGTGTATCATGATGACAAGGTACTGAGATATTATTTGGGAAATAATCATCTGTCCTGTCTTATTCTTATCTAGGAGTTAAAGATATTATGCAACAAAGTATCCAGATATTGAAAATTCAGGAAGTCTAATGGGTTGTTTTTCAAACAACTAGCTTTTATGTATGCATGGGGTTTTGTTATTAATATTTTTACATTAGAAACAGAATTATACCCTCTGTGCTTCAGAAAGCACACCAATACAAACTGCTGAGATGACAGCTTCAGCAAAATCTTAACTTTTCTTAGAAATAAAAGGTCTCAGATCCCAGTTGTCTGTCTGGATTTCCAGTTCTATGGGTGTTAATTAAATCAAACATTACCTTGAAAAACACAGAATAAAAATCCTCCTGCCTTTGCAAGATCAGGTCACAGCTCCTCACCTTTTGGCATTTTTGTCTTTTCCAGATCTTGAACAACATTCCTTACCAATAGCAAATCAATTACAAAGCCATTTTCCTCTGCTCTGAGGTAAAGGTTTATGAGGGCCTCTTTGTAAATCACAGAAACTCCAATGAGGGCATATCTCTTTCCCCTTTGCAGTTCAAAGCAGAAGATTTGGGAAGAAGGAATCCTGCAGTTTCTTACACTGAAAAGCTTATAGGGGAGCTTCTGAGTCCTCATCTGCTTAAAGATGGCTGCTGCTTCCAGAGTTGTAATGATTTATGATGCTAAGAGATTGGTTAAAGCAGTTCTGCAAATGAGACAAGTGATTCCATTAAAACATTTTTTCTATCGGGTTCTAGATGGCCTGTAACCAGTTACGGTGTTTGATCATAGCCTGATTGTACCTGCGTGTATACAGGTTTGCTCATATGACTGCAGATGATGTTTAATTTTCTGATTGAATCCATCTAAAATTTCATTACATCAAGTCCAGCCTAAAAAGAGGAATGCTTTTCTTGGCTGAGTAAGTTTAGCTGTCCCACTAAAGTATCACAGAAAACAAGTATCACAGTCAGTACAAGGTAGGAAGCAGGACTGCACAAGCAGCATACGGAGAGTGAAAGCAATGGAACTGGTTCTTCTGATAATGAACCTGCAGCTGCTAAGGTTGGTTCAGCTGTCTTCTGGAAGTGCATTTGCAATTGATCAGAGTATCTGATATTTTCTGAACTCCTCATGAACACATCTATGTGAGCTCTTAAACACAAACCAAGATTGAATCAGCATTGAATAACCTGGCTCTGAAATAATAACCCGAATACTTTAATGTTACATAATGTCTTAGTTAATACATAACTTAGAAAAAGCTTGAAATGTTGCAATGGCCTGGTTCTGGTATTAGATATCTTTTCACTGCTCCTGTTAAAAAAAATTCAAAAGTAAATCTACCAAACATGACTAAAATACAAGCTTTCGAAAGGATCAGTTCACACACACTTGCTACAGGTTTCTTAGGACTCAGCCACATCTTCTCTAAACTTTCCATCTCCAGTGAGCATGCTTTACCTTGGGACAGCATGTTCTGACCATGATTTGCCATTCATTTATGCTCCCTGAATCTCTCAGGGATTGCACATGATTTGCACAGTCACGATTCTGCAGCTCTGGACAAAAAGCCATGCAATAATGTTGGTTCAGCAGAGATCTGCATTAACATACTTTGCCTCTTAACAGGATTCTTTAACATGATAGAGAGCCTCCACTAAATCAGAAATTTGTTATTTAGTGCAGTATGGTGAGGCAAAATCCTAACTCAGGTGGAGAAGGAACAATGCTCAGACTTTGGTGAGCAGCTGGAAAGGTAGACTACAGCAAGAAGCTGAAAAACACCATTTGGTAATCTACTTTACAGACCACAGTTGACAGGAAATGCTGGTCACTGTCAGAATGGTTTATGTGGAAGGAAGGTGATGGAATAAGCAACCAGTGAGAGTAGTGATCAAAACAGGACTGACCAGTGGTGAAAAATAAGACAAAAGAACTGAGGAGGAGTTAGGAATAATAGTAAGTGTAGCGCTGAGGAAAAAAAAAAAAAGAAAAAGCTAATTCAGGTATGTGTCCTAGGGAGAAAACAGTGATTTTAAATATTCTGAAAATATATTCTAATGTTTATGTCTAGAGACTAGACTAAACCTGCAAAGGAAATCCTAGATCTTAATGATTTTCAGTGTTTCATTTTGTTTGGATGTAAAATATAGCAGATCGGGCATAATCTGTAATTAAAATAGCAGGACAGTATACAATGATGAGGGAAGCTGAGAAATCTCAGATGTTACTAACAATTCTTTTGCTGTATTTTAACATAATGATGACATAAAAAGGACTCACTATCTCATATAAAGTTTGTCATTACAGCCACTCTTTCAAAGAATAATGTGGCATAATGTTACTAACAGATGAACAGAAGCGGGAGTTGCAATTTCCATAGTACTAACATGTAAAAATTATGTAGTTTCACATTACATCTGCTCTTATAGAAGACTATACTTGTTACCCATGGATTAATCTGAAATGTGTCTCGATTTTCCAGTGGACGCTGAGTTAATTAAGAGCAGTCTGTTAATTTATTATTGTACTGATGAGAATGTTAGTGATCACCATCTTCTACCAGGGCTAATAAATTAGCCTGCCTAAGCGCAAATATTTAAAATGTATCCTCTCTGTGCTTACGTTTACCAATTGCAAAATGGCATTATGCAACTCTGTCTTTGGCAATCTTTTAAAAAAGATGAAATAAATAATAGGATCAACTCACCTTTACTTTTTACTTGATAAAGGTTAACATAAACCAGAAACAGAGTCTCTGAAAATTTTGCAGAGGGAAATAGCACTTCCTCATCTGAATGACAATTGCTTTTTTAACAACATGGGCCTCACAGTAACCTCTGCCATGTGAGCACAAGGAGCTTCCAGAAATAAAACCCATGATACTTCTTGCTGCTTCAGCAGAACACTTGCACTCTGTTGATCAACATCAACTCTAGGATATAATTAAAAGACAGAAATATGTCTTTCCAAAGGAAAAGTCTAGGCTTTTTTGTAGGAAAAACACTGGGCAAGGAGTATGAACTAATACCGTCTGTGTGTTCTTGCCTAATCAATTTTTAATCGAGGTAAGCAATATGCACTGTTAAATGGGACTTGGTATTCAGAACCTCTTAAAGTAATTACATACAATAGTGGCAATGAAATACAAAGAATAGATTCTTTTGGCTTCCCTAGCCACAGCTCATTGTATTAACTCTTGTAGTCACATACGAAATAATCAAAGACTTAAACTCAGGTCATCCATTATCAAGAAGCAGATAGCAGAACCTGAAAAATCATTACCTTCCATTTTAAATTTCCGACCAGTGACAAGTAACACATTATATTTCTCGAAGAACTTTTATTTATAAACTAGCCTGAACATTTCAGTCATTACTAGGCAGAAAATAATAGAAGAAATGGAACAGAAAACGGATCAAGAGATTTGAAATAATTGCATGGAGTTAAGAGACTTTAAAGTAGTATAATGATCTGCAAAGCAGGAGCATGTGCTCTGCAAAAACATATATGAATAGTATAATTTATGAAAACAACAATTAAATGTTCAAGAGATGATTGCCCAGTGAAAAACTTACAAGAGTCTGTTTAACTAAAAAAAAAAAAAAAAAAATCTAAGAATCAGAACTTCAAGGATTCTGTTTCTTTCTAAAATAATTTTACTTATCTGAGGTTTTAGGCCCATTTGGATGTCAATGCAGATATACCCTTGAAAAGAACACAAAACAGTCTGTGACTCTCCCCATGGGTACCTATATCTATTCGCATAAATTTATTTGCTGCTCTAGAAATTATGAATTAGATTATTCCCTAGCAAACAATGTAAAACTGGTATTTATTTTCCCAGTTCTCATGAACAGGTCTCTTCATAAACTTTTTCCTTAAGAAAGACCCAACAGAAGCCAAAGTACTGTCAGCCATATGATTGTACTTAACAGAGAACTTAACACAAAACTCTTCACCATAAGTAAAAAGTTACTGTAAAATCTAATCTCCCTTGTGCCCCTCCCTCGCTGTCCTCTTGCGTTCCTCTCCATCTGCCCCCTGCCCCACAATGATCCAGTCATATTTCACTATATGGTCCTTTGTCCTGCAGAACTTCTTGAACTTGTTTTGATAGCAGACTTAGAAGCAGAACGCTCTCGGGTTGTAAACTACTTCCGGTACACTTGTTATGGGTTGAATAAACCTCCATGATCCCCCCCTTCCAATGAATCTCAGTGTTCCTCTTCGCCAGTTTTAGAGGGCTTCAGGAAGCTAAAGGGCCATGGAAACGCCATTGGGATGGAGTGAGGGAGGGCTTTTAGTGGGAAGGGATCTGCCAGCTTCCTGGTAAGTAAATATTATCAGCATGTGCTTGGTCTTGTGATAGAACAGAAGGTTAAATTCGAGTGTCACTTTGTGTTGACTCAGAGATATAAACAAATAGTTCACAGAGCTGCAATGGATACCATACCAGTTTTAAAAATAAAAATAAACTGTGAGAAATGTTTGTTTCTTAGCTGTTTTTGGAAATAAGAACAATGAAAACAATTATTTTAATGGTGTCTTTCAAACTTGGTCAATTTTGTTCTGAAATCTGGCCAATATTTTGTATCTTTTGTTTATTCAGGACTGCTGAATGACTCAGATTTTTTGTTAAATGTAATAGATACAGAATTGGTATTTAGCAGGGGGTACAAATATTTACATTTATTAGCAAAGTGTCTTTCTTTCATCCCTCTACTCACCAAAATTCTCTGAAATCTTTACTGTCCTATCTTCCACAGCTCAGATGCTTTTTCCAATAACTCATATTCCATTTTTAAAGTAATTTCACTCCCATATTAATTGAAATACAGTATACACTACCACCGCTTTTCACTTTACATGAATAGAATGTTTTTCTATTTATAGATAGTTACCGACATATTTTTTTTTCCACAAATAAAAAAAGATGAGTATCTCCCCGGTCTCATGTGCCAAGTGCAACTTGTTTCCCATGCTTTTATACCCTTTTATTCTTCTGTAATGGACATTGTTATGTTGTCCTACCTCTCTTTAGCCCCCTTGATCAGTCAAGCTGTCCAAGGGTTGTTGCTAGAGCCTAATGAAATAAAAGTACGTACAGCTTCTCACAACTCAGGAGAGGTCGCTACCAGCGAAAACAGTCGTCTAAATATGCAAAGTCATACCTTTTCAATTTTTTCTTAAGGGTGGCATTTCGTTCTACCAGTGATCACACCTTTTAGTAAAGCATATGTACCCATGAAATGGACTCGATTACACTTTCAAGACTGTTGAGCTTCAGATGACAAAAAATAAACAGCCAGAATAAGTATTAAAAATTGCAATGAGTTACAAACAGATAATGGGAAGAGGTAACGTAATCACCGGGCAAGAAAGGGATTTAATATTTGTCCATTTCTACCCAGGATAACAGAAAGAATACTGAAAAAGCTTTTCAAATCCTTTTTCCTTCTCACATAACCTCTGTCAAACAGGGAAGAAAGTTAGTTGCTGGAATGGCAACCTTTTCTTACAATCAGTGCTCTTGTGCAGGAATTGCAGATTGGTGCTGCATCCTCCAGACCCTCTTAAGACTTGCCATTGGCAGCTACACGACATGGCAGTAGGCAAGACTCTAGAAATCAGATGATTCGAGAAACTTGCCTTCCACGCTTGAGCTGGGAAAATCAATGTATCAGTGCACTTCAGGGAGTCTAGCTTCTACAGATTATAATTATCCTTGTCCTAGTTCTTTCATTTATTTTGCTTTTATATGCTTCCTTTTTCTACTTACTTTGTATTCTTGGTTCTGTTCTGCTTCCCCCATTTCCCTTTTGTTTTCTGCAAAATTTTCTTTAAAAGCAGCTTTTCCCTTGCTATGTTATTTCCTTTGCTTAATCACATTTGTCTTCTTTCCTCCTTCTTGTAGGTAGAAACACCAGCAAAACTGTGCACTCTTTATTTACATTTCATCTTCTGGTTTTCCACATCTTCAGATATAAACTACTTACTAGTTCCCATTTTTCTATTCTAATTCTGTGGACATGTATAATCTTATATCTAGCACTGCAATCTCACTGTTGTTGAGAAAGAGAAAACCTTTCCTTCTCTTTTTTCCATCTCATCTCCTCCTGTTCTTAGTTGCGAGTTTCCTTCTCCTTCCTTGGGTGATGAACCATTTCATCTCACTAATCATGCAGGAAGCCATCTTTCTTTTTCTGGATTAGTTTTCCGCTTAGTTAATGAATTTAATCAGCTAACAACAAAGTCTAGTAGGTGGTGGGAGTGTCTCAGAGAGAGGGAGAAGCTGCAGCAACAAGCTGTTTGAGTCACACACATTGTCTCTTGAAATTATGGTGTTAGTGCTAGGATTTCCATTTACTAAAAGCACATATAGAGTAGTAACCTAAAATGCCTGAAATATCTTCCACTAGTTTTGTCTGGAGCAAGGACAATGGACTTTATTGTACAGAAGTCTTTATTTTGCCAGAACTAGGTCCTACATCACCTGAATTCATTCTTTGCAGAACCATCTGTAAATTAACCTGAAAAATCTAACTTACAAGATGCACAAAAATAAGTATGGTTCATTCAATATTTTATTTTGCAGCATTTCTACTACCCCAAAAGGAAGATAAATATATAAGTTAGGTTGTTGCCAACATACTTTTCACAGCTCCACAAGCTGTAAACCACCTGTCTTGTCATTTGCTCTTACTCCGCCAATTAGTGGAGTCTGATGACTCCTATAAATATGATGAGTGTCCAGTAGTGACACTCGTGAGAGCCGATTGCCATAGATGTCAGATCTAACCTGTATTTAATTTCACCTTGGAGTAGGGGAATGCAGTCCCTTCTGGAACTGCTGGGGCAAGGTCCTGGAATAATTTGATCAAGTCTTACGAGGTCTTACAAAGTATACTCAATGTTAAAAGTGCCTCGTCACCGCCCCATCTATTTGTAAGCTTGCCTATATTTCCACCCCCCCCCCCCCCCCGCCCCCCATGGTTTACCAAGTTCTTTGGATGCAACTGTGAATAAGGAACAACTCTGCAGGCTACAGTAACTTATTACATAGGCGTATTTACAGCAACTTGACAGAAACACTAAGAGTGCTGAGGTTGTAGAATGTTAGGGAAAATGAAAAGCTCATGGCAGCTCATTTAATTTCTGTATAAATTCAATGTGCATTCATGTGACATCTTTCTCAGCAAGAACACCAAAAAAGGAAGAGAAAAAAGGTATTCCAATCTACAGCTGGATACAGTTAGCAGTACTTTTTCTAAAGAATGTAGGAGTTCCCAAAATGCTTTTTAAGCTGGAAAGCGGAGAAGCACAGCCTACAACTATGACAGGACTTAGCCTTCTTTTATCCAGCCATAGTTGTAGGGTGTGAGACTTATTAAACAGATTTCTTAACAGTGTCTCCCATATTGTTCAGACAGTTTAACTCCTTTAATTTGAAGAGAAATTATTGACAAAAGTACCATTTTAAAATTCATTCTTAAACTTCATAAAAAGAGTTTGAGAAACAAACAAATGAAAAGTTGTGCTAATAAAAGGTTGCAGATGAGATACAATGGACAATAAGAACCATATAACCAGTGATGGCTTGAACTGATCACTGGTGAAAATGAGAAACCTCACATTCTTCTCTGTTTACACCAGGTGTCTGGTGCTTTTGTCACATTTCTGTCTTTATACAGATTCAATCTCATAATATATCAGAGAATTATATACATATATATAAAAATATATAACTGTGTGTATATATATATATATATAAATAATTTGATTGATAATCTGAGTCTGCTCAGATGGGGGATCTAAGCTCCAGCGCTGACACAAGGTAAGCGACAAAAGCAATGGTGTGGCGTTGTGTGTCGGGGGGTACATATTAAAGAAAGGCAATCTCATTTCAGCAGGAGCAAGCTGTTGGGTTGACCTAAGCTGTGTCCAACACAAACGTCACCCACTGACCATCATATTCAGGAGCAGACAGCAAAAGACAACAATGCACGCTGTGAAAAGCCTCAGCTTCTGTTTGGATATACCTTTGAAAGGCACAGAATGTCACATTCTATTATCAAACTACATGATGGAAAGCACAGCATTTAGGTGAAGCCCAACACCAGGACTTGCACATGTGTTTTAGTAATTTTACTGTTTTATTCTAATCAGGTTACTTCACCAGTGCTGCAATTAAGTTACGTGCACAATTCCCTCCTCATCTTCTTCCCACACTTCACACTGTTAGTCTTGGGCTGAAAGAGTATTTTGGATGCACTCTTCTGCACATGCTGTAGCTGTCTGATGTGGCTTTATTTCTAATATTTATAAAGACTTTATCACTGTGTAAAAGTCAGTAATTTTTTTCCTTTTTGTTATTCTTTTCAGTATCAGTGAATTAATTAACCGAATTAATTGCATGGGTGTCTGTGGAAGAACAATTTAGCTCAATGCTTTTGACTTCGGGCTATTAAGAGACATTCTTTAGTTCAGGCATAATGGTTAAACCAAAGAAAAACGATTACACAGAACACATCAGAAATTGAAAAATGGGGATTAGCTGGCCAAAAGAATTAACAGACGACATTGCATGACCCAAAGCATTTTACCATCTGTACTTTACAACACATAGAAGAGCACCCTGAAGTGACAAAAGGGTCGTGAAGAAAGAATAAAAGACATGTTAGCTGTGGCTCAGCTGGAAAGGAATATTGCTTGCAGCAATAGGCTCAGGGATCAAATGATGAATATGCTTTTAAAAATCAAATAAAAGGTATGAGTACAGTAGCACTAATTTAACAGTGCATGCTTTCGAAAATGTGCATAGCCAGCTGCCTTACTCACTATAAATGAAGTTCTATTTTGAGGTTCTGGTCCTCTAATTAATTATATGATGTCCTAAGATTTTAATCTGGTTAAGAAAAATTAGAAGCTATGCCAGCTGTGTAAGCCTTAATAAAACAGGTTTGCCACAAACCTAAAAAAAACAACAACTCTGCATTCTTCATCCTTGTTTGGATAGTTATCTTTACCTTGTCATTATCCTGGGGTAGTCTTTTACACGTATAAAACTCTCAAAGCTCAGTGAAGTCATGTAAGTGCTGCAGAGAAAATGGGCAGATATTGTGCTTAAAAATTCCTCTTCTCCAAATCTTGTCTCTAAGTGTAATCCCAGAAGTAATCCAACATTTTGCCAGAATTTTTATTAATATCCATGACAGATGGACCATCTTCTGCTTTGAATACACCTTAAAGAGCAGCAAATGGGAGTTTAGAGCTAAGCTAGTACTGATCATATTTTGCACATTTGAGTAAAAAGGTAGAAATGCAAAAGAATTATGCTGATGAAAGACTTTCATTTTTGTAGAACTTCTGACCCTTTCTTATTTTGCCTTGGGTGACCTCAGGATTTGAGCTATCGGTGTTGTCATTCAAGTTAAAAACCTTGGACTATTGTCTCTTAAAGTATCATCATTACCCTGGACAGATGTTTGAAAGTGCCTTTATGCCTTAAAAAACAAGGCAGAAAAAAAGAAAGTGCTTTTTGGAAATGCTATATGTTGATGTATGTCATGTTTTCCACCATTGCACAGTGTGGGAGGAAAAAAAACAACAGAACACCCCCCAGCTTTGCCCTCTGTCCCAACACACTGAAATTACAGAAACTCATCCTACTGAAGTACTAAACTGGCACAAAAGGGTTCACAATCTCTTGTCAGGATTGGGAGTTTACACAGGAAGGGTAATGTGATTGAAAATAAGGTATGGAATTGGTATACAGAAATAGAAAAAAGAAAAGCAAACAGTGTTAGAAACTGAATTTTTAAGCTGCTAAGAGAATACAAAGACCAGAAAAAAAAGGTTTTCAGGGGTGTTCATACACTTCTTTAAAAACAGTATTCACAATGTACCCTCCCATTGGCTATATTTCCCCTCATAACTTGTAAACTACATGTATTAGCCTGCAACTAATATTTATTCCATGACTGATTCTAGTATTTTTGATTTAACAGTCACTTTGTGTGTTTTTAACAAAGTCAAAATATACCAAGACGAAATAATACTCTGCACATGCCAGAAACTTTACTCATTTAATGCTTGTTTGATTCCAGTATCGCAAACGCTATTCTTCATTGTTTTATGGAGAGGAAAAACAACATTTAAAAGATCAGTTAAGTATCAGGTGAAGTCAGTAAGAATATTTTTGGACTTCCTTGGGTACTCTGATTATAGCACTTTTAATGGGATGGATGGCTGAGTCTAAGGACAACAAAGGCTACATGAAATCATGTGAGGTCAAAAACATTAATTTTCAAGAGCTGCTTGGTTGATACATTCCAAGATTTTCAAGGGTTCTGAATTCATGTTGATTCTCAGACTTGTAACAGCATCAGTGCTTTGAATTTCTTTACAATAAAAGAAAAATGTTGTAAAGAATTGTGTAGACTACTAAACTGAAAATAAAGCAATAAAACTTCGGAGTATCAAACTCGAGTCAAAATTTATTTCAGTATTTAATTACATTTACTCTCAAAATTATCAGCCTTTAAAACTTCAAATATAAGACCTATCCATTTCATGTTAATTTTGACTACTTACAAGTCACAACTTATTTACTAAAGGATTCTGCATATGTAAGCTTAAGTTAGCTAGAAGCTTTAGTATTAAAACCAAACTATTTGATGTTTGAAACAAGATCTCAAAGGCAAAAAAGAGATTTCTGTCTTTGTATTCACTTATTCTACAAATTCTAACCTTTTATGTCTCCCTATCATACACTATAATTCTGAATTTAAGTGAACAATTAAAACTGTGGCAACTCCTGGTTAGTAAAAATTGCATTTAATTTCCAGTTTCTCCAGAATTCTAAACCCAGAGGAAATTCTAGAAAATAGTATTCTAAGGCAATAATTTGGGCTGTATACACTTGTTTAATTTTTTTTACTTTATACATGTTCTGTGCAGTGAACTGAAGGTAAAGTTATTTCAGCTGCTTCCTGTGTTATCACATAAGGGGTTTAAAGACAAAAGAATAAACAATGGAGGTGATGGAAGAATTAAAAAACAAAAAAGGCAGCTTCCTTGATTTCCACTTATGATCACGGGAGCACTAGACTTTCTTTCAGACTGACTTTAGTTCTTAGCCAACTTGTGGCAGAGCCTGCTTTTATCATATTTTGAGGCTTCCTCTACTTGAAAAAGCTAAGTTTGATGACTGTTCCCTGCATCAGGCCAATAGATGTCTTCTTTTTATTGGAGAAAGTTGCCAAACTGCTAGTTTCTGCACTGCTTTTGGAAAAAAATATGGCAGTTCATCCACACCAATTTATCTTCATGGTTTCAAATCACTTACGGCAATCACACAGGCTAAACAAGAGTTTTAGTTCTCTCATGGTATCCTTCAGTCAGTACTTACCCACTTAGTGTCTAGTTTCCTCTGTTACCTTTCTTGTGCAGTGAAACACTTCTCAGGACAACAGTGAAAAAATGGTTCTCAGTCACTTGCTCAGCCAAAGAAGATCATACACTTGTGGATGAGGGCTTTATAAAGGAACCTAATTAATTTTTCTCAGTCCATCCCTCAAATCAGACAATTGTTAAAAAAGGATAATGATGGTTAAATGCCACTTGTTTGCAGTTTCATGTTTGTCAGAGTTGAAGTAGATTCAGTGGACAGGTTACAGAGGTTAAATCTATGGTTTAAGTGCAAGCAGTTAGATTATTGACCGAGCCAAGCCTTGCTGTCTTTCTGTTGTTGCAGTGTAAGCAGATTAGTCATTCTGTGTGTGGAAGAACTGTTAGTAGACCAGACAAAGAGAAGATAAAGACTGCCATCTATTGCATCCAGAAATAAAACACAGTCTGTCCACACAGCAAAAGAACATGCTGTCAATCCAATGATGAAATAAAATAGGCAAACAGGCCAAAACTTTCTCTTTGAGGGGCTGTTTAATGCACTAAATCAGAGTTCTTTCCTCCTGGCTGTCCTGAGGTCAGCGTTGAGCCACCTCTGTCACTTGCGCAATAAAGAGATTTTGGTTCCACTAACATGTAACTTCTTAACTAAGCGGGATGTGCCTTGACTCTATGTCCAATTTACAAATTGAAAAACTCTCCTGTATTTCAATGGATATTGCCATCAAAAAATCAAACTCATTGCAGGTATAAAGTACCTGGGTAAGGTATTTCATCACAAGATGTATTTACATCTTTTTTAGGGTAAGCTTACATACATCAATTCTTTTATGTATCTGCAATGGAAAGAAAGAAAAAATCCTCCATTCTTTGTACTTGTTTGAATATTCATCTTTACCTTGCCATTACTCTGGGATTGTCTCTTTTTGCATATAAAACTCTCAAAGCTCAGAAATGTCACATGGGTGACAACCAATGATAGGACAAGGGGTAATGGGTTCAAACTGGAACACAAAAGGTTCCACTTAAATTTGAGGAGAAACTTCTTCTCAGTAAGGGTGACAGAGCACTGGAACAGGCTGCCCAGGGAGGTTGTGGAGTCTCCTACTCTGGAGACATTCAAAACCTGCCTGGACACATTCCTGTGTAACCTCATCTGGCAGGCGGATTGGACTAGATGATCTTTCAAGGTCCCTTATAATCCCTAACATTCTGTGATTCTGTGTGTGCTGCAGAGAAAATGGGCAGATATTGTGAAAATTTTGACCTAGAACACTACTAAAAACAGGTCACACAACTAATGGTACTGAAAGGAACACAACTTTACTGACATAGAGAGAAGACAAGCTGACCTAATTATGTATTGTTAATTTGTCATCCTTTTCACACTACAGTACAGTCAAGATTCCTGACCATCTGTCCAGTAATAGTGGAAATTAGCATTACATTTTTCATAAAAATAATGCAGTGTTATTTAGCATTTGCTCTTGGATACAAACGAATCTTTGGCTGCTCTGCAACTGAGCTGAACTGCCTGAGAGGCAAGAACTTGGGCATCTGAGACTTGATGCTTGAGTAGACTTGCAAGGCCCTGTTCCACCACTATTTCTCTGCAGAGCCCACAGGCATCCTTTAACTAATATGGCATAGCCTCTCCATTTTATCCTGACAATTTCTGAAGAAAGAAAAATCTATTGGCTGAAAGGAACACTGACTGGATAGGTAAGCTTTTTAATTAAAGTGATCAATATTAAAGCAATAAGGTCTCCTCTATGTTTAATACAAAATGTCAAGAAATGTATTAAATACTTAACGTGAATTCTCCACTCAGAAGTTATATTTATGGTTATCTAGTTGGGCCTTTGTAACAGGTCAAGAGATAATCTGGGAATTCCTACAACAAGACAATGACTTCTGTATGAATCAGAGCACTCAGAAGACTTTTGATCTGGACATACTGACATTAAGAGAAGAAGGCTACCTCCTGACTGTATCCCAGGGTAGACTAACTCCCTATTTGTGCTGTTACTGTTTTTACTATACATCATTCCCAGTTTAAATATGTCTAACTTCCCCTCCATGTCACTGAAATGTTTAACATCTACGAAGTGAATGAATATGGAGAACTTAGGAGATACAAGCTTATACTTTTCTACCAACATTTTTAAGATGAAGACACGACAACAAAGACATAAAATTGACAAAAGATACACAATTTAAAAAAAAGTTACGTTTCTTCTGCGGTCTACAAAACATGTCATGTAACACAGCTAAATTCCACACAATTAAACACACATTCTAAAGAAAGTTTCAGTCACGATTATATTCAAACAGCCAGCACTCATCCTGATTTATAATTCAACGCAGTGTAAAAGGAATTGCAGCAACCTGCACAGTCTAGACAATAATATCAAGAACACGGCAAAATCCAAATTGTTGCCAAAAGCTTTTCTGCTGTGGGCTTGCAGTTCTTTACTTACTGGTGTTTGCTGCCATCTCATGTATTTCAAGCAGTATTGCACAGGAATTCTACAGGAGAACTTTTTCTGCCTCAAAAGTGACTTTAGTTTATTTAGTTATGCTACTGTCACGTTAAGAAAATATGTTGCTTTCAACTTTGAAAAGATTTTTTAGTATTATTGATAGACAGTATGGAAGTAACCTACATTTAAAACCAAAAAGTATATATTCTGCACCAATTTGGGTGAAATACCACATTGTGCCCAGGTTTTGGCTTCCCAGTATATGAAAGACATTGACTTACTTAAACAAGTCCAGTGGAAAGCCACAAGATTGTCAGGGATTGGAGGATATGACACGCGAGCAGTGACTGGGGGAGCTGGGTTTGTTCAGCCTTGAGAGGACAAGGCTTCAGGGTGGTCTTGCTGTTCTCCCCTACCTAGTGGGAGGGCACAGATAAGATGGAGCTTCCTTGGAAACACACAGTGATAGAACAAGACAAACATACAAACTGAATACAGAAAATTAAGATTATATGAAGTAAAAAAGTTTTCACCATGAGTTGTACAACACTGAAACAGGGACCCAGAGTGTCATGGAAGACGAACTCCTAACTTACTTAAACAGATATCAACTACTTAAACAGGAGTGGGTTCTGAGCTCTGCCAAAGGAGGTGAAAGAGACAATGTACTTCCACTGTCTAACAGCAGACAGGCCATTTTTTGGTCAGAATCTTGTGCTGCCTAGACCTTGCATCATCAACTTAAAACAAAGGTGTGGGAACTTACGAGTTACATATTGTTCACTTTATGTCTGTGTTCACGACCAGGGTTTCTGTTGCTAGCCAACACTAGCATAAATGTATAGTCCAAAACACAGAAGGCAGGAAAAAAGTGCACAGAAGAGTACTTGAACCTCAGTAAGGAAAAAATTCTTCATACCGGCTAGATTCACAGGTGCTTTGAGATGAACCCACGACAGTAGAGAAGGTTATCACTAAGCACTGAAAGCACAATTCCAGAACAGTTCAATAATGTTAAAATATTGATTTATTGACCATGCATAGCTACATAACTATTCTGAAAGGTTAGTGTCCTTATTTCCATCTAGCAAGATAGAAGTGCAAAGCTACTGGCTTTTAATAATGAGGCCAAAGCATAGTTTTCCATAGCCACAGCATGATACGGATTAATGTTCTCAAACCACCCACCTGCACCCTCAGTCCATCCCTTGGGAGTGCTGAGCCAGGACACTGAGGTGTATGCTTTGGCAATACTGTAACACACTCCAGGCACTACATGACCTCACAGACACTTGTAAACTGAAATAAGAGCAGACGACGAGAGGTGCTGACTCAATACTTCAAGAGTCACTGCTGTACTTTCTCTTCAACAAGCAGTTAGCATGAATATTAGAGATCATATGCAAAAACAACGCTCATTTATCTGTCTTCAGCGCTTTAGAATTGCATCAACGAGCAGAGAATAAATGGAATGTGAAAGTGCATTCAACTGCACTGTTTTCCCATAAGCATTAAATATTTTTTTCATCCTCTTCGAAGACTTGAGGAAAAAGGCAAACTACTTTTTCCGTTCCTCATACTTGTATTCAGTGAAATGAAATTCCTTTCCTTAGGTAGATGAGGATGACTCGTTTTAGACATTGTTGGAAATAGTGGTGCCATACAGAGATATTTACAGATACAGTTAAATGATTTTTGTTGGGACTGAAGATATAGCATACCGATTACTACTATTATTTAATGTATAGCACTGTGTCCAAGTAACAAAACAACATAGAAGTCTCTGAGCGCATTACATATTAAAAAAAAAAAAAAAGAAAAAAGCCAATACTTTCAGGTTCCATTAGTACTGAAAAAAGTTTTTGGCACTTAAAGATAAATCAAAGCCCAAGACTTCTTTTAATGTAATAGGTATGTTTGAAGAAGGACATCCTCTAGATATTTTTGTCATTTTTCACTGCCTTCTTCAACATAGCAACCAGAAGCTAAGATGAAAGATGGAAATTACTAAGAAAAACTGAAGTGTACCACACAGTTAAAGAGATGTCTAACTCACTTTAGCAACAACCTGAATAATCAAAATTACACTGTACCGTGGCACTTTAAAAAGCAAATGAATGACACACAACATTGCATGGCTGAGTCACTAAAAGCAACATTAAAGTTTTGGAAACAAAATCACTTCAACGTAGTAATGCTGACTAGTGAGGGACATGACGGTTTAGAAGAGGTCAGGCTAACCAAGTCGACGTAACAGCTTGCTCTGAGAGACCTACCATCCCTACGGGTCAGAAAGGTCTTGCTGGCGCAGTATCGCTGTGGTTAACTGACGGACTTGTAAACTTGCGCTTTCCTCACGTGCTTTCCCGGAGATGCCGCGGTAGGTCGGAGGAAAAGCCGGCTCC
The DNA here is from genome assembly GCF_037038585.1 of Patagioenas fasciata. NCBI lineage: Eukaryota > Metazoa > Chordata > Aves > Columbiformes > Columbidae > Patagioenas > Patagioenas fasciata. Next base: position 24,095,688 of record NC_092560.1, on the reverse strand, counting down.
CCGTTCAGTAGCACGGATCGTTGAGGGTCGGCCGGGACAACGGGGGCAAGCAGGGCGTGCGCGGCTGGAGGGCAGGGGAGGGGGCAGCCACACCTCTCCTTTCCGAGGCCAGCTCCCCGAAAGCTGCCACTTCCCCCAGATATTCCTCACCCTCCCGCACGCCCGTACCCGGGCGGAGCCTGGCCTACCCAGCAGGCGCTCAGGAGCACAGTGCGCCGACCGCTACCTGCGCACCATGGCCCCGCCTCACCCCTGGCGACCGTAACCTCCGCTAACCGCCGCCACCACCGGCGGGCCCCGCCCCGCGCCAGGTGACCACCCTCGGGCGCGAGCGTTCCCACGTGACCACCGCGTGACTCCCAATCCCTCGCAGCGCCCGGAAGCACCAGCGGCACCGCCCACTCTGCGCACGTGACGCGGGTGCCGCTCCCCCGTCACGCGTCTCCCGCCCCCGCCCTCCCGGCCGCCGTCTGCCCCCGTGCGTGCGCGGGCTGCGCGCAGGCGCGGTCAGCAGCTGTCATCCGCGCAGGGAGCGGCGCGTCCCGCAGGCGCCGGGACGAGAAGCCCCGAGGGACCCCGGGAGACGGTGGCGGAGGGGGTGGCGAGGGAGCGGGCGGACGGGCCTGCACACCGGCACTGCTGCCGTTCTCCCTTCTCCTCGCCTTCCTCCGGTTGCGGCTATTCGCTTAACCCTTTCCCGGACAGGTGGGGCGAGCTCCGGGCCGGGCGGTGACGGATTCGCGGGGCGGAGGCGCGGGGCGGCCTGTCGGCTGGAGGGCGAGTGTAACGAGCGAGCGGACAGGGACAGGCCGGACGGACGAGGGACTAGCGGCGATGAGGCGGGCCAGGGCCGGGGAAAGCGACTCGGGGCGGAGCGGCCGTCGGGACGGACCGCACCGGGACAGACCGCACCGGGACAGGCCGCAGGGGTCGGTGGCGAGGGGCGGAACGGCCGCCACGCCGCCCGGCAGCCCCGCTGGGGTGCGTGGGGGCTCGGGGCGGCCCGCGGCCGGCAAGGGGTCCCGCCGGGGGCTCCGCGCTGCGGACAAGCGGACGGAGGAAACGAAACCGGCAGGTGTCGGAAAAATACATCTCGTGTTCCCGTTGGTAGCCAGCGGTTCTGGGTCAGGCAGTCTCTCTCCGAGAGACCAGGCGGTTTCCCCGGGTGTTCAAAGGGAATGGGCAGAGTAAAGTTCAGCGTTACCTCTCACCGTGTCTTTCTGGGCTGTGATAAAATTCTATGGACTTTCCAAACAACTGCTCTTTCTTACGAAGTACGGCTGCGGTGGTACCGCTCGTTCGTGTCTGCATGTCTCTGAGGCGCTCCTGGAAGTTAACAGTTCTAACGTGTTAGAGAAAGATTTAACAAGCTGTCTTCTGTGTAAAATACTCAGTGAGGTGCCGATTCCACATGTCTGTGGCTATAGTGCTCTGTGCTTTCATAGCCAGTTTTGGGATCAGGGCTTTATGCTATGTTAATAGCCTTCTATTAATGAGCGTTGTCTGTTCTGCAGTTGATTTTAGCTGGCTATCTGAAATAACAAGGGTATACAAAAAATTAACTGTTTTAGAAAAAAATGTTGGGTTTTGTGTGGTTTTTTTAAGATTTATACTTGCCCAGAGTGTAAACAGCTTTTATTTTTTATATTATTAAACTGCAGATTCATGATTCTTTGCACTGTTTTCTGAGACACTAGCAACAGCAGCAAAGGAAGTTACCTGGTGGCTACTAAGCCAGCAGTTTTTTAAGCTGAAACACTTTCCAGAAGAAAGAAATTTACTGGCAGCCTAATGCAGGATATTTTTGTCACCTACAGTTTTTTTGGTTCATGTTCTCAGTGAACCAAGAATACAAAAATGGCTGTGGTGTAGGATTGGTCTTGGGCTTTACCCTTATTTTTCTGTGAACTGTGATAACTAGCTGATGGTATTGCTTCACAGAAGTACCTTCCAAACATAAGATGATGGAAAACACAAGCATGATTTGCTTTTAAGTACTTAAAATGAAGGTAAACTGAACCACTGCTACTCATGCTGCTCATCTTACTCTCAACTATAGTATGGAGTGGTACTGTTGTTATAGGTTACTGGCTGCTGATGGTTTTCTTTCAGCTAAGCGCAGATATGGAAGCGGGTAAGAGCAATTGCCTGTCTAGGAAATGATCCAGGAAACATTATGTCTCAACAAAATACATGGACATGATGAAACAGGTGTTGGATCAGTGTTAGAGGCAATGTATATAAGAGAAAAACCTTTAGTCAGTGTTTTTTTAAAACAAAAAAATCTGATTTGGTCTCTGTTTTTTTTTTTAACAGTAACTATGACAAAATAAAAAAAAATCAAGTCCTGTAATTTTTAATCCATAATTACTGATCAGTATTGAGTAGAGAATTTTGTATGTATTGGCCTGATTTCAAAAGAAATCAGGTAAACAATCCTGCACCAAATCTAAATGCACAATTACCACAGAAGTGCATTAAAATCAGAAAATCGTGTTGTCAAGTGCTACTTATTAGAATCTTCCTAAGCTATTATGAACAAGGTCAGTAATTATTAAAAAAAAATGGTGACTTCATACCTAACTTCATGAAAAAATATTGGATTGAGTAGATTTAGGAGTTCAGTTTAAACAGCTCTTTATTGGTCTACTTCTTAGTTCTGCAATTAATTAGCTTTGAAATTTTCATTTTTTTTTTTCTATAATTGTCTTTTGCTGGGATATGTTTGATAAGCAGGATCCTGAGCAGCATGTGAATGGGGTGTATGGTGGCATCAGTTTTGGTCAAATTTCTTTCCTGAAGGTTGTAATTTTATCCTACTACCCCCTGACATAAAGTAAAAAAAAAACTAATACATTTTGAAACACATTTTTAGTATACACAGAGCTTCAAAGAGTGTGTTTTACTGTAATTTTGTTAATACGAGATATTTTCACGTTCTCTGAATGATCATGAGTCGCTCAAAACGTGATATTCTGAAACATTAAGATTTTAACACTTATCTAGGAAAATATGTCTGTAGTCACTTGATGGCTTAACAGTTCATATCTCAAAATGATCAGGTGATGTGTTGAGTTCTTTCCTTGATTTTCATTTAGATTCATAGATTGACTCATAATTAAGGTGTTTTTAAGAAATGCAGTATTTTATACTTGGAAGAGAATAATTGTGTAATAAAATCACATAATGAAGATGTTTATAACAATTTGCTGATTTGAAGTCCAGAGTGCATTATAAACACTGTAGTTTTTGGTAAATAAAGAGTTAGAGTGTACTTGAGGTTTTTTTAAGTGGCATTGTGTATGGTGTTGTAGGCTTGAATTTTGCTGCAACTTTATTCCACCTCTTTAAAATTGTAGAGTTATGCATATAAGTTGTTAACTTCGTCTGTGTGAGTAGTGCTACTTCTGACTTACACAAGCACTCATTTTTATCCTTAACTCTGTTTACCTCGAACTGTAAAAACTGAGGACTATGTAAAAAACAGATGAGAGGAAAACCATCAGCATTTTTAATTTAAGGGATTAAAATTCAAAATTTATCTTTTGAAGACTGTTGAAAAAATTTCAGTGTCTAATCGGTTGCACTTTCTGATTCTCAGACATGAGAGGATACTTTAGTGACTGTTGCAGATATTACAGCGGAATTTCTCAAACAAGATATGTTCCAGTTCCTTTGTGACATTTCTGCCTGTAAAATCTAGAACTGGTCCATTGAGGCTGTTGTGATTTAGCTCAGTACATCTATGATTTGCTGCTGGGTTTTATCTAATAAAATTTAGATGCTAGTTGTCAGTGGGTAGCATTTCTCCAAGAAGACCTAGGTAACTATTTCTATTCATAATAGATGCTGTATTACAAATATTACTGTGCTATGTCAGCTTTTGTTTATTTTCTTAGTTTCTTTCATTTCTTAAAACATGATTTATAAATTGTTATAATTGTAAATGAACCTATGGCTTTGGATAAATTGTTTATAATAAGACTGTTTTGAAAAAAGGACTATTTAAATTTAAAACTAAAATTAAAGCTGGGAAAAGGGTAGAAGTCTGTAAACTGAGCTATGAATAAAGGTGTAGAAATAAAAAAAGTTTATGAAACTGTAAGTTTTAGGAATCAAACTCTTCATGCTTGGGTTTGATTTCAGATGGGGGTATTCAGACTATTTGAATAAATGACGACAAATATTTCAAACCTGAGATCAGTACAAATATCTAAAATTTGGAAAAATATTAGATAATAATAGGAGGAAAACTTTCTCTTGACTGGTTTGTCATCATCGGGGTTGTAGACATGACTGATATTTGAGTTGGGGAAACTTCTAAGTTAGCAGCATTCTTTTGTTGTCCCTGTGGAGCTGTCTTCTTGATTTATAGAGCTAGAAATCTTTGCAGTTTCCTGCTGTACAATGTTAACTGTATAGTTTACTTTTGACTGAACTTTTTGCAGTGCAGAGTGATATGACATGCTAGAGCTGCAAGTTCAACAGAGGCACAATGTTGACTCTTCTTGCTCCTTTTGTCTAATATTGTAGATTAAAGCCATGTGATTCCCAGATACCAGTCTGTGAGTTCATTTTAAGTGTCCCATCCCTGGTGTTAAATTGTATGACAATTCAGTGTCATGTGATCAGTTTGGAGTGAGGAGTTTTTCGGTCATGCAAACTGAACAAGTGTTGCTGTGAACATTATAGCAGACCACAGACGTGCAGTATGGCAGGTGTCTCACTTTAGCGTGTGTACTTTCAGTCTTAACAGCAGAAAGACAAAACATGCATGACTTTTCGCTGACCTCTAGGTATTGGATCTGTGATAATTTAGAACAAGGTGTAGGGGCAGGGGAATCACATAATGTCTTCAAATTACAAAATCTGTGTGAGAGGAGGTGCTCGCTGTGAAGGTTAATAGTTGCTAGACCTTATCACAGGTGCAGAAATATAGTTTTAGGTGTGTCATAAGCAGCTTTAAAGGGGAAAAGTACATCTTTCTGTTTCTCAGGTTATAGACTAATTTACAGGTTTTTGGTCCTTACCTTGTTCTGCATCTGATAAAGGATTTGCCATGTAGTAGTGACTTGTGAAAAATATTATCAGAGTTACTATAGCATATCCCTGAAAAGAATATGTGTCGTGTGATGTTAAGGAGTTGTGAAATCCAAGACAATAAGGGTGTCTTGTGGGAAGAGATCTGTAAAGGCAGTTAATAACAGGCCATATAGTTAGGGAGTTATTTTGGGAAATGCATAGTGGCAGAAATGACAGACCTGGCAGAATTGTTATAAAGTGCTTGATTATCAAGCAGTTCACATCCACCACCTGCTATTTGTATCCTCAGGAACATTATAGGCTGCATTAGCAATGAGTATTTTTGTGAACTTTTAGGTGATTGTAAGCTTTTTGAAAACTGAGATCTAGGCCAAACTGCTTTCCGGTCTCCATGAGGACTACACCCAAATTTGAGAATGTTGTTACACCATTGTGTGAACTCATAGTTTACTTGCATCTTGAATAGTGCTTACAGCTTTGGTACCTCTTTTGCCTGTCTAAAACTAGTTTACTGGAACTGGTAAATATCTAGGAATAGGATGCAATAATGATCAGAAGTATGGAATGGATTTTCTGCAAGGAGCCTAGGGGCCTTCAGCTTAGAAAAGAGATGATTCTGGGAGACCATGATAGACCATGTGTGGCTTGAAAGTTCTCAGTGTGCACATAAGGTGTCCGATGAAACAAAAATGAAATATTCAAAACATACAGAAGGAAATATATCACTTAGCATATTGTTGATGGTGGAATGCTTTGTCACAAGGTGTTTTGGATATGAAAAGTCTGCAGAGGTTCAAAATCGTGGGGAAACAAAAATCCATCAAAGTCCACAAAATGCAGTGATATCCTCTTTGTATAAAGATTTCTTGATCTGTGCATTGATGAAGACTGAGGTGGTATTCTTGAAAAGTGTGAGTGTAAGCTATCCCTACACTTTTTTTTTTTTTCTGCTGGGTGTTTGCTGTTAGCAACAGGGGAAACTTGATAGGTCTGACTTGCTGTTGCTGGAGGCTCTTACATGCTGCTTCCAGCTAGGGCTGTGGATTTCATACCTGTGTTTTCATTAAAAGGAAAGTAAAAACCATTGCCATGTGGCTTGCAAAAAAATATGCCCTTTGTTCCAGATCAATTGTTTCAAGACATTTTTTGCATGCTGCGAGTCTGGTGTGAGAGAAAAATGTCTATGAAATGAATTCAGGTCATTTTTCAGTTCAGTATTTATGGGTTCAAAATATATGATTCTTGTATTTTTTGAAATATTTGCTGTAAGTGTAGTACCAGGATGCAGAAATGCAAACTTGAAGTTTATCAAACTACTTACAGCTTTATGGTCAAATTGAGATGGTTTTAGGAGCTTCAGAATATGGTTACCTATCCATATTCCTAGTTTCTTAAGTTTTCATAACTGATTAAATAGATTGATACACCTAACATTTTTAAACTTAGTTGATTCTTCCTGATCACTGCTGGGTGTCTGTTGAGTACATGCCTAACCATGAGATTTAGTTTATTAATGGCCTCATACCACAAATGCAAAACATTGTGGCCCATACATTTATTTTAACAGTTAATACAATCAAATAACATAAACAGCAGCTTTGGAATTCTTGATAAATAGGATCTTTTTCCTTTTTGTAAGCTTGGTCCATAAACTAGGCAGACATAATTTGCATGCATGCTTACTGTTATTAAAGGAACTATTAAAACATAAGTGTGCAAAATCAAATTACATTCAGAATTAACTATTTGCATTCTAAGTAATAGTTCGACATGCAAGCTATGCTTTTACATTTCCAATTACCTGAAAGTCATTACTGTATCTAGTATTGGTCTGTGTACTACTGCAGTGTCTTACATCTTTGAATTTGCTTTACAAAACAGTATTGGGAGTTGGATGGTACCAACTTACAGATTATGCAAAAAAATTGAAAAAGATGGTATGGGAAAATGCAGTAGTGAATCTACCCATATCTGTGATCAAAATAAATTACTAGATGAGCTTATGGAGTTTTTACTTATGTTGTGAATAAAATTGCTGCTTAGACTATGCTAAAGACCTAGTTTTCTACTGTTTGTTTCCTCTCCAGGTCTTGCAGAGAGCTGAAAGGGATTTTTTCTTTTTTTTTTTTTTTTTCTTCCCAAAACAGATTCTGCAATTAGGAGGTTAGTGGAAAAAAATCGTAGTTTTCCTCAAGTTTTGTCAATAAAGTGTTTTTGTTGAACGATTACTGAAAAATGTTGGGTAGTACCTTATAATGTGAATGCTCTTTTTTTTTTTTAATTGAAAACTTTTCTATCTGACAACTGTTTTCAAGTAATTATTTTGTGTTTTCTTTTAGATAAGCCTCAACAAAATACTCTGGCTTTTTATGCATGCCTTTCTCTGGGCACATTTATTTTCTTGTTGTGAGCTATTTGAAAAAAGAAATCTCAGAATGAATTAATTTTTCCTCAAATTTGTGTTGTCCCATAGTTAGTGTGGGTGGAAAATGGCAAGAAGAGAAAAAGGGAAAACAGATATTTTTAACTCGCATATCTGTGAGAACTGATGACTTTCAAAGACTTGTGCTTTTTCCTTTCTGTGTTACTTCTTTTTCTCATTTACCGAAGCTTGCTTTATGTTATTTGTGTAATTTGTGTTATTGAGTAAGGGTTGTGGACATTGATATTTTACATGTTGAACACACAGAAATAATAATCTGATCCTCCAAAATATGAATGCACTGATTTTATGATGCAGGTATGACACAAATGGCCTATAGTAGTTTAGTGCTTTTCTGTGTTAGCTAAAAATTTTTGTGTATAGCGGAGCAGATGTAACAGGCGGTGATTTTTCTCCTTTCTTGTTCAGCAGTACTTTCAGTACAGGGGCCAATGTGGACACTGTTTGGCAATCAAGAGATGCCTTCCTCAAAGCATCTTTGGAAGAACAATTGTGTCAAGTGTTATGTAGTTTAATGCTAGAATGTTTTGGTTCCATGGTGGTGAGGGGTGGAACTCAAAGCAATAATTAGTTCATTTTACACTAGAACCAGAAGGAAGTGGATAGCGTTCAGAGATCTGACAGGTTAGCATGAAGGCAAAGAGAGAATACTGGAAGCTGGTTTCATGTAGTGAAGACTGCAGGTTTTTGTGTACTTTAACCAACCAAGAATTAACACATGCTGTTTTTCTGGTGTGTTTTGTTCTGTTTTAATAGAGCTTCTTCCAATTGTGTTAATCAGTGCTTCGATTGTAATTTGATTAAACACAATTGCTAGTTTGAATTTCTACATTAGGTATCAAGTAAATGAAACTTGGAGGATATTTTCCACTTCTAAGGATAATACATTCCAAGTTCTTGTGAGGATATGGATGATTCTACATGGAAGAATGGTGTTTTAACAGATAACTCTTCCACCAATAAATTATATTTAGTATCCTGACAGCCTTAAAAAATATGATAAGGTGTAGTCATTACAAAAAGCAGTCCACTGTTTTGACAGAGGAGGCTGGAAATTGTAGCAGCCTGGAATTAATCTGGATAGTTGAGATTGAGTTGGCTGTGTTGGGATATAGAGGTTCTCTCCTTTTGTTAGGATAAAGAAGAAATAATCCTATAGATTCTGCACTTACCAAACAATCATTCAGAATAAACTGTGTGTTCAGGTGTGAAATATGGTACATTTCTGTTTTGTAGATGTAGGTAGTTAACTCTTCCCATATCTGACCTTATTTACTAATGTCAAAGCATGCAGGAAGTTGTTATTTTCTTTCTTCATCTCTTTTCTGTTTTTTTTTTTTTTTTTTTTCTCTTGTTTTGGCAGCCCCTGAGAAGTTTGTTGTAGTCTTTAATCACCTTTTTGTTCTGGTAGTTAACATATGTATCAAAGTATCAGGTTTCTTATGTTTGTACAAGCTACGCAGTTTAAATATTAAAGGATTTGTTTAAGAAGCACCCCCTATCTCCCCCCTAACTCCCCCATCATAATAAATGGTGAAATGTATTTGTATCTTGCACTATATACATCCTGGTAGCATTAATGAGATTTTGTCTTGCTGTGAGTGTATGAGCTTTTCTACTGTTATACTTTGATATTTTCAATTAGGTTAATTAGAATTCTCAGGCCACATGCTGACATAGATGCAGGTGAGTAAACTTTGCTGACCTCATTCCCAATTCTGTAGTGCTAAGACAACTGTAGCATTAGTGTACTCCTGGTGGATGATTTGAAGGTCTTTAGACAAGTCCTGGCTATATATATCAGATTCTTTAACCCAGTTATTGGCTCTTTAGCTGGTAAGTTTGAACAAGTTACATGCTTGGATTTTATCCAAATTTTGTGCTGTTTAATCAGACCTGTTTCGAGACATAGGCAAACTACTTGGTCACCAAGAAATTAAAGATTTATGAACAGGCTTTGCAGTTTATTGGATCAGGCTCATAGCCTGAGCTTGTTTGACTAAAGCTTTCCCATGATTAGCTAAAAAGCCTCTCTCACAGTAGTGTTATATAAAGTACTAATGCATGCTAATTCAAGTGAACTATGTCTTCTCATTTATTCACATTACCATCTGCTTTTCTGGATAGTCATGGGCAACTTTGTCAATGTGCAGTACTGTCTTGCCAGAGAGACAGAAAATGGCTGGTTAGAATGTTGGTATTAGGGATTTAAAAGAACTGTAAAAAATCCCTGTATACCTATTGTTTGTCTTTCTATTTTGTAATGTGCAGCTTAAATGGACGTACTGCCCTTGTTTCTATAAAGTTGTATTTACTAGTGTCTTGCACGTTTTCTTTGTGGAGTAGTAAATAAAACCTCTGAAAGTTCTATTTCTAAGCTTGTACAGCTCTGTAATATCACAAAACAGGTAGTTATGTATACATATAAGTGGGATAGTGAAGATGATGATAAATATGGTGGCAGTGTGGGTTTACTATAGAATGGCATCTTAGTAGTTATGTTCTTGTCTGTCAAAGAACCTCTGAAGGCATCTTGACTCTTACACTGCCCTGTGTTTTATGCTCTCTTGTTTTAATGATTTGTTAAGGTATAATAGATTTTTTTTTCTTTTTTTTTTGTATGCGAGAGAAAGAGGAAGAGTAGAAATTGGTGGGAGAAAGTATGTAGGATTATTGAATTCAACAAAATCCTTGAGAGAATTACATAGTGTGTTAAATGTTAATAGAATTGAATTGGAAGGCAACATTTTCTGGTTGGTTGGCAGCATAGCTTTTTTCTTTTTCCTTTGTAAATTTAAACCATGTAACTCAGTACTGGTGCTTACTGTTGTAGACTGACATTTGTAATGAACATTACTGTAATAATAAAGTTCTGAAGTGAATTTAAGTAGTCTCAACTGATAGACAATAGCTGTAAAGGTGTTAAATTACTAAGAAATCATAAAATAAGTAGCATAGCCTTATAAGAAGCATATGGACTTCTAGTGTAGCAAGTACTGCATAGTCTTTATGACCTTTCTGCCTCCTAAACTACAGAGGTTGTATAGTAGAATCTGCTCAAGGAGTGTTCTGACAAACATTGTGCTTGTCAAAGAGCTTTTTTAATCAGTAAGTTCATGAGATGTCCTTTACTGAGGAAGAAGGGTAACACAGGAGCGTGGATTGGATACTTTATTTCCACTACAAGTAACAGGGCATGCTGGTCTGTGTGATCATTGGGCAGGCAATTGGACCCTAAGATGGACAGGAGCAAGTAGAGAAAAGATCTGTGAAAGAAAGGATTTGTATTTTTCACGCTCAAATGAAGCTGGGTGAAAATTGCGCTTTTCCAGTGCTATACAGATATCTTCATGGTTAAAGTTATTAATTCTGCTTGTGATATAGATTCATATTCATCACAGTACAATTCAGTTATGTTCTTGAGTCTTGACTTAGTTCCAGAGATTTAAAAAAAAATAATCTAGTTAGTATCTTTACTTTGGTATGTTTTGCAAACAGGATTTTAGGTATCTAGTAGCCAGACAAGCATGTTGGCATGTCTGGTTGTGGCAGTTAGCATGAGTTATTCACCGTTTATTAGTTTGATTAACAATCCTTAAATTAGCTAATTTATTTGTTGTGGCTAAGTGCTAGGATATAGTCAGTTCATTTGGTAATTGCATGTTTGTTTCATACATTGCTGTTTTTAAAGAAGCTCAGATATTAAAACTGATATGTTTTGATGAGGTGTCTTGGTTGAGAGGAATTTTTATAATAGCAGTTTACGTGATAATTAGTTTGTGCCTGTTGCTTGTAATTAGGCAGTGGCCAAAATCACTCTGCAATTTTTTCTCTTAGCTGTACCACCTGGATATGGCTTTTACTTGTCTTCTTACCCCCTCTCTTAAGGAATGTAAAAACTCAGTTACCTTTCAGACTTAGGCAAATTTAGTTCCAAAATTTATGGGAGACAGGGCCTCAAATTTGTAGGAATACATACAGGCACTGTGCTTGCATATGTTTTGTGCCCACAGACAAAACTAGAATAAAAAGGTTGATATTAGGTTGTTTATTTTTTTCTGGTTGTGTTTTTTTTTTTTGAAACTGGCTTTCTCTATGTGTGGTTTCATTTAATAAGTTTATGTAGGAACTGATCAAGCTAATTGGTGAATGAAAGCTTAGGGAAATGGGCTTCACCTGTGGTGTAGTGGAAGGTGGTGTAGGTGATGTCTGGTGCTGTGCACATGTATGAGCTGGCAGAATTGATTTGTAACTGTGACTTTGGCTTTGTGTGTTTAGCTGTGCAGCTGCAAGTGTTTAACTTACAGCAGTAGGTAGGAATAGCTCAGAATCAGAGAACTGTGGAGGTTGGAGGCGACCTCTGAACATCATCGGGTCCAATCTCCTTGCACAAAGCGAGCTCAGCTGCAATGGATTGCTCAGGCAGTGTTGAACTGGTTTCTGAATTATCGCCAAGGATGGGCACTCCACAACCTCTCTGGGCAACCTTTTCCAGTATTTGATCGCCCTTGTGCTACGTTTTGATTGCTCATATATTTATAGAATCATTTTTTGTTGCCATTTATAGCAGGAGCCGGATTCAGCTCTAGTTGAGCTTTGGGCCTTCTAATTTTCTCCCTGAATAACTTTGCAACATCCTTGTAGTCCTCCTGAGTAGCCTGCTCCTTCTTCCAAAGGTCATAAATTCTCCTTTCATTCCCAAGTTCCAGTCACAGCTCTCTGTTCAGCCAGGCAGATCCTCTTCCCCGCCAGCTTGCCTTCCGGCACACAGGGACAGCCTGCTCCTGAGCCTCTAAGATTTCCATATTGAAGAGCGACCTGCTTTCCTGGACTCATTTGTCTTCAGGACTGTCTCCCAAGGGACTCTGCCAGCCAGCCTCCTAAACAGATCCAAGTCTGCCCTTTGGAAGTCCAAAGCAGCAGTTCTGCTGACTGCCCTCCTTACTTCTCCAAGAATAGAAAACTCAATCATTTCATGATCACTATGCCCAGGGCAGCCTCCAAACAACACATTACCCATGAGTCCTTCTCTGTTCACAAAAAACAGGTCCAGTGTGGCACCTTCCCTACTTGGCTCCACTGACCAACTGTGTCAGGAAATTGTCTTCCATACACTCCAGGAGATGTTATGTCTCATCTGTTGGAAATATAACACAGCAATCTGTGAAGCTGAAGTCCCCCATGAGGACAAGGGCCATTGATCATGAGATTTCTCCTAACTGCCTGCAAAATATTTTGTCTGCCTCTTTATCCAGGATGGGTGGTCTCTAAGTCTCCCAGGATGTCTGCATTGTTGACCTTCCTCCTGATTCTTTATGGGTAAATGTTCCACCCTAGCATCACCACCATACAGTCAAACCACTTTCTAACATACAGAGTTACCCAGTCTCCACTCCTTCCTTGCCTGTCGCTTCTGAGAAGTTTATAACCATCCAATGCAGCACTCCAGTTGTGTGAGTCATCCCACCCATCCCATGTTTCCATGGTGGCAACTATATAATAACTTTTATGCTTGTTGTAGATGAGCAATTTAAGGTTCTACGTGCTGCAGAACAATGTTTGGATCACTTAAAGAAAGATGTGACTTAACAGATTTCAATGGCAAGGTCTACTCTATTGCTTATGGCATGGAGGAAATATACCAAGCAGATCAGGCAAGAGTTGTTTTAGAGTGATTTTTATGGGGACAGGAGATGTGAAAGCATAGAAGGAGGCCTGCCCATTGAGTCACAAGGTTCAGAATGGACCCCCTTGCTTTCTAAACTCCTTGTCAGAGAGGAGGAGCCTATGCTCAGCTGGATCCAAAGTTAACCCCAGACTTGATCAACAGTTCAAGTCTAAGAAACACAGCAGGTAAGAGATTATATGCATTTATGGCCAAAGGATTATATATGCACACGCGATTCTATATATTACTTGTTGAGGATTTCAAAGTTTCATTATCCTGCATGTCAACCTGCTAACCTCCTCTCCAGGGACCTGGTGTCAGGTCACTCTGAACTCTGGATCCCAGGTCTCTCAAAGCAAGCTCTCAGGCACTGAAGCCCATGGAAGTAAATAATTCAGTGGAGTAGTACAGCAGTGGGGTTGGCTCGAGCTGGGTGCCTTCCAGAGGTCACAGCCAGGCTCAGAAATCCCTGGGTTTTTACAGCTTTGCACCTGCGCCTCATGCCACGATTCAGCCCAACAGCAATATTTGAGTCTGCAGTCTTCTTGGTTCTCATTGAATCCTTTTGGCTGATCTCAGATGGGCCTTTGTTTTGTCTAGCTGTAGATATTGTTTACAGTTCATAGCCTTGAAGGTGTTGTCTGAATGAATCCTATTTCTTCCCAACAATGTGCATAACAGAACTTACCTTGCAGAGGTCCACAATTGCTTTGTGTTGGTCTTGGAGAGATTATTTTCTCTTCACTCAATTCCATTCTTCCCAGCAAAGTGCAAGCCAGGCCTTGTGTCTCAGATGTCCACGGTGACCTGTAGCTGCTTTTGTTTCCATTAAGCAGACGCAAGTTTGGTAATTTTGAGCAGAACTTTGCAGCATGCAGTTTAAGATTACAGCAAATTCAGCTTACTAAGTAGCGTGAAGCAAGCAGTATATAAAAATCACACAACCTTGTAATTCTATAATTCTGTAATTCATTATGCAGTTACTTAAGCTTAATGATTGATACGAAACTTAAATTGGGGTCATCCAGTGATCCATGAGTAATAGAAGATCATCCACATACAGCCAGCTTGTTCAGCAGAGAGAGCTCACAGTGGGCTCACCCAGGCTGTTGTAATTATGAAATAAAGTGTTTGGCTCATAGTCAAACTGCACACAGTGGGAAAGGTCTGCATGAGACTCCCTGTGCCCACAACTCATTGCTGTTCAGTGCTGTTCTGCTTCCCTGTGGCTTTCCTAAAAAGAGCCCCTGGCCCGGCTGCAGCTCAGGCCTTTGTCTCCTTTGGAGTCTGTACCAAACTGCTGCTTGGGTGGGGAGGGGGCACATCGAGTGCATCTGCCACGCTGCTGCACAGTGGCTTCCAGCTCTTCCTGTTTGTTGCCCATGCTGTGTGCATTGATGTAGATGCACTTCAGTTGAAATATAGAACCTGCCACCTTTCTGAGGGGAGATACTCTATTTTCTACATGAGCATTTTCAGGTGCTTCTGTGGTTTCTAATACATCAAGAACCCTTGCATCTTTGCTGCTGCATGGATTTCTACCCCCTGTCTCCACTGAGACAGCAGACCGAAGGACCTCACTAGCACACTGTCTCTTAAAAACTAGCATGCTGCCATCAGGCTTATCTCTAGTGAGCCTGGTTTTATCCTTTTTCCCCTTCAAATCCAGTTTTAAGCTCTTTCAGTGAGCCCTGCTGACTCTGGTCCTGTCCTCCTTTTCCACCTTTGAGACAGTTACATTCAATTTGTTGCCATAGGGTCTGGTGTTGTGTAGACTGACCCATGATCAGAAAGTCCTGAATTCTGATCGTAACATCTGGCTTGGAGCCAGGTATTGATCTGGTGGCTCTTCCTGTTTCTTCCCTCATAATTCCCTGAAACTGGAAGGACAGAGGAGAACACTGTTTGTGCTCCCGATCCCTTAACCAGTCGTGCCGAGGCCCTGAAATCTCTCTTGATTGCCCTTGGAGTTCTTGTTGCAACTTCATTGCTGCCTGCCTGAAAAATCAATAGTGGATAATAATGTGAGGGCTGTACGAGAAGAGGATGGCACATGGTGATGTGTAGCTGGAAACACCAACACATGCTGAAGCTGAAATGTATCTGTCAGTTGCCTGAATATCAGCCCTTTCATGATTACTGCGTCTTGGTATGAAACAGAAATATGACCTTGTTTTCAGCCATCCTTGATGCTGAAATGGAAATAAGAGGAAACGCCCATTATTTTTACATGTGTCACTTGCGTGCTTTGTTTCTGTTGAAGAGAATGAGGACTAAAACAGTTCTGTTGTTAAACTGCTAATACAAGAGTTAGGGAATCCAGGTGCTCTTTCTCTGTGTTTGCAGTGTGAGTGGGTAGTGACTAATCATTTTTTTCCATATACTAAATGAGAATAGTGATATTTTATCAAATGTGTAGCTTTGTTACTCCTGATTGAGCATGTGTAATGTAAATCTCTGGACAGAGAATTGCAGCAACCTGTAGATGGATCAATACAAGGAGTTGCTAGTACAGTGTTAAAGGTTAACTTGAGAAAATGTGCTATAAAAGCAGAGGTATGGACTAGACTGTATAAGTGTCACTCATCCTAGTGTTTGTGCTGGGTACGGGCTAAGTATTCCTAAAGCGGTAAGGAGAATAAGTAAACATTCATTTTGTGCGTTTTATACTAGGATGGACAGAAGATTTTGGAAGCTTTTTTCCTGTTTGAAACATATATGTCTAAATGAGGTTTTTTTTTAATAGATTATTTTCTTCAGTGTATGTTATTTTTTTTCTTTTTTTTTAAGGCTGGATTGGAAGTGAACCACAATGGCTGCTGTCACCTCAGATAGTCCTCCGAACCCAAGCTGCAAAATCATGACATTTAGGCCTTCGATGGAGGAATTCAGGGAGTTTAACAAATACTTAGCGTACATGGAATCACAAGGTGCTCATAGGGCTGGAGTTGCGAAGGTAAACATCTATAGTGTGGGTGGAAAATTGTTCCTAATAACTGTTTTCCCAATATTTGTATTTTGCTGATTGCAAAATTGACCTTTTCATTATTTAACATCTTTTCCAAATGATTTTCGATGAATAGATACTGATCTGTTACTGTTTTAATAAACAGCTTTTTGTTATCTCTGTTTCATGCAAGCTAATGAAGATGATGAATGATCTCTTCTGTCAATTGTTTCCATGTTTACAATAGCAAAAGAGGATCTCTTCTTAAGGCAGATTTAAACTAGTTTTTGGCAAATCAGAACAAAATAGGGAGTTCATAGTACAAGTTAAAGTCCTGATCTACCAGATGTTGAACTCAGTTTTTTAGGGTTGTGTATTACTTTACTGAAGCACATAATCACGCTATAGTGAGTGGGTGTATGCATGAAGATAGTGAGGCACTGTTTGAATGGAAAGTTTTCTTTTTAATGATGATGATATTATCTTTTTGTTAATCAGAATTTGAGGTCCACTAACTACATTGAACAATGATATATCTAGGATCTTACAGCAGGTGTTCCTTCCCTAGCAGAGAGTGATTGTCAGAAATGAAGTCTGATGTAATTTTGTGTTACATCACGTGAGTATTTCTGTCTTAGCTGTTTTGCCACTTTTCAAACAAGCATGACACAGTGTAGGTCTAGAAATCCTAGCTTAGTTATTTGAAGTAGTCACTGGGAAAAGCCTTCTCTGTCACTGAGTTCTTAAGCTAATATTGCAAAGTCAAGACATTTAAAAATGGAGAGAAGAGGAAAAAAAAAACCCTGCAGTTCTTGGTTTCCCTGTGCCCACTCCCTCTTCCCTGCTTCCTGTAAAGCGAAGCAAAACTGAACCCCTCTCACCTTGAGAATGCTGTAGTTCATTTGCTTTCTGATGTCTGAGGGTGGGCTACATATAAGTCTTATTTTCAAACTCTTTACTGCAACAGGAGTAGAAACGTGATAAAAAGATGACAGAGGAAAGCCAGAGCTGAATTTTTCACATATTCAGCTGTATTGTGGAACCTGTTTGTGTGAGGATGAACTGTTCTAGTCCTCTTGTCTTGAACAGCAAACTTAGTAGGAAATTCATCATAATGACATCTGCTGTGCAACAGATTTACTCCATTAATACTTATGTGAGCAGAAGATGCTAGCTATGTATTATTCTGTGGATTACGTATGTGGACTTAACATAAAAAAAAAAAATCTTATTTTTTGTATAAATAGCTTTATTTCAACTGTTGCTAGTTTTTAATCCTGTTTCATGGATATCTGGCCAAAGAAATAGAAGGTACCTTATGACCGGCCACTGAGATGATACTGATTTTCTTCTGTTTCAGTTTGTTTATTCGTATGTAATGTGCTTGCTTTCTTTGGCATGTTGTATGTAAAGCAGGTGTGCACAGATTGTACTCCTTGCTTTCTCTGGCTATATGAGGAAGCTATTATATGAGCCAAGATTAGTGTGTAATATGTTTGGGGGGAGAAAAAGAAAACCAAACACAAACCCAAACCAACACAAAAACTGAAATAATTTTGTTTAAAAAGAAGAACATTTGTGACACGCTATTTATCATGGCTATGTCTGTACTAGTCTACAACTGCTCTTTTAATTTGTTAGTGTTCAAAACCAGAAGCTTTTTGATATGAAAAAAAGCCCAAACCTTTCATTTTCCTTTAAAAATTGTATATACTTACCTGTTTAGACAATTCTCAGGAGGTATATCATCAAAATGATACTGTAATATTTAAAAATCGTATGCAAACTTCTTATTTCTGAGACATTCAGAATAAATAAAAGCTTCAGTTCTTCTCAGCCAGGCTTTTTCTGTGTTTCTTCTCTTCTGTCAAGGATTGAAGCAGCTGGGAATGCTGGTCAGTGGCTTCACGTGGTGCTAAGTGCTCCTCTGAGGCAGCTGCTATACTTAAGATGAATTGTGGGACTAAAATATGTAATAGTTTGAGCCTAGTGTAGTAGCCATTTTTATGCATGAACTTCAGGATATCTGGAAAAGGAGACTCTTCCATGTCTTGGCATTCTTGGTTGCAAAATTTCAGACAGTAGGAAGTATAAAAAGATAATGAATTTGTCTTATTGGAAATATTCAGATTTTTTTTTTTTTTAGACATGAGTATGGCTCCAGTCTTATTCTGTTTTGATTCCTTATCCTGATTTCTGGTCCTGGTTCCTTTTCTGCCATCTAGCAATTAAACCTACATGTGCAACCAGTGTAGGAAAAAAGGGCAGAGGCATTGAGGATGTCCTGAGGAAAGCAATAGGCACAGTAACATTAGGAAAGAATGCGAAAGGAAATAATACAGAGCAGTTTTGCCTTTATTGTATACTTTAAAATGTCTGTAATATTGCTGTCATCTTCATAACCTTATTCTTAGTGTTGTTCTACTTTCTTTCGCTGGTGAAATCTGCAAGGCAGTATCTTTGGAGGTTCTGGGTAGGCATAATTTTCTGCAGTAACCAAGCATGAGATTAGTTCCTGCATACATGAAACGCGTATGATCTGAATATTCACTTGTTACTAAAAGGCAAATATGACATAATATCTAGAATATATACTAGTGCTGTTATTTTAAAAAAGAGTTGCACTTAATGTTAATATGCAAACTTTATTTCCTGTAAACTTTGTTTTGAAGTTGAAACACCTTAAAAGAACATTCTAATGGGCCAAAGTAGTAGTTACCTTTTTAGGTTAGGCACATGGATGTGTTAAACTGGCTTTTTAAAAATACAGTGATATCTAGCCAAATGTTTCAGTGTTTTAAAGAGTATAATGCAGATGTCAGGTGTGGAATGGATGCAGGCATATACTGTATTTAATTTACTTTAGTACTAACCTAGTCAAAAATCAATCTGTAAAATGGTATCATGGCAACAGAAGAACAGAGGTCAGGCTGTGATCTTGGTCACCATGCAGTAATGCTGCAAGATGTGGATTAGAATCCCATAACAGTTGAAAATGAGCAGGGAGTCCATTCTAGTAATTTAAGTGACAATCCAAGTACTTCAGAGATAGGACAGCATTCAGGCATAGTATGAGAAGTGGGTAGTAAATTTTAGATCCATATCCTTAGTTAACACTGTTTAACATGTATTAATTTTTAAATCTTCAAGCAACTTCTATTTTTTAATGTAATTAAATACAAACTGAAACCAGTTTCTTTCCTGGTGAAATCATTAGTTACTTAAGGATGAACCTTGCAGTGTTGTTGCCATTGCCAAACCATACCTCTTTATTTTGTAATTTTATCTGATCTAATAATTAATATAATTTTTTTTCAATAAAGGAAATGAATTTTTTTTTCTGGCTCTCTGATTAACATCATCTCTTGGTGAGATGATTATTAAATCTCATTATCAGATAGTAGGGGTGGAAAACTTTGGCTACAGATTACTGGTCTCTCAAATTGTACACATACATGCAATTAAGAGAAACTGGAAATTAGTGGAGTTTTAGAAATAATTCAAATATTTGATTTACAGACTTTGTCACTACTCTTGCAGCACTTAGATTTTCATCCTGTTTTTGTCTGAAGTCACTAAAATTGAACATATCTGATAAGGGCCGAATTTGACCATGTACTCATGGATTTATGATATTTTGCATAGTGTAATTTGGCTTGTTTGAAGTTAATATCCCCATGTTTGTATGACTGAAAATGTGTGTCTTCATTTTGGCCATACACCCAGGGTTTAATTCCCATTCTAGCTGTCACGTTTCAGAACCATTTGGGAAGCTTTTCTTTATGTACATGTTGTATAAATGTGATAGTACCAGGAGCACAAAAAATATTTTTCTATATGTGTTTATATGAATCTGAGATATCTGCTGACCTGGGTTTACAAAGCACCCGGAATAATGTCTATGATACAAGAAAGCATAACAAAACCTTTAAAAATGATTAATTACATTAGTCGTCTTTCAGTTGTACTGTGACTCAGGAAGGGCTTTACTGGCCACACTGCAATTTTATGGGGAGTAAGTTAAAAAGGCTCTAAAATCTAAAGCTCTCTAAAATAGCTGTATTTTTTCAGTAAGAAATAGTTATTCATACTGTTTACACCAAATAACATTTGGACAGGCGATAACAGAGGATAACGATTTTATATCATGGAGTACAAAACATTTGTGAATTATAAGGCTTTCTTATTATAAAATATTTGTCTGTTCTGTTATTTTACACGTGAGTGTTTGCACAGTTGCACATGATTGAAATGCTGTAGATCAGTGAGTTAGTGCTTGTGAATTGAGGTGACACTATGCCCATTTTTAATTGGTTTCTGCATTGTCTAGTAGTACTTACATGATCAGTTAGTTATTGTGAAACACCTGGTTAAACAAGCACGCATTCGATCATGCGGGCATATTTGACTGGTTTTTTTTGGGTTTTTTTTTGTTTTTTTTTGTTTTTTCCCCAGAATATTTTGACTTGGTATTGCAACTATTGATGTCCTGTTTTTTTTAATTTCTGAATATTAAAGGTTATCCCACCAAAGGAGTGGAAGCCAAGAAAACATTATGATGATATTGAAGATTTGGTGATTCCTGCTCCAATTCAGCAGATGGTCACTGGCCAGTCAGGACTCTTCACACAGTACAACATTCAGAAAAAGCCGATGACAGTGAAGGAGTTCAAGCAGCTGGCCAACAGTGACAAGTATGTATATGAGGGGCGGGTCTTGATTAAAAAGACAAATATCTGTTCGCATACTGTGGTTTCTTTGAATTGTTCTGTGCAGCTGGTGGTTTGGGTTTTGTTTTTTTTTTTTTTACACTTATTCAGAAGATATTTTCCTGTCTTCTAAGTTGTAGGAGGATACCACAATACGAATCTTGTTTGTGTTTCTGTCATTGAAAGCATCTGGTACTGTGGCAACAAGGAAGCATCTAAAAAACCTGAGACATAATGCTTTCTGTCTACCTTTTTTCTTTCTGTCCTAACAAATTTTTATATTGAAAACAATGAAGATGATAGAGACTTATATCTGAGTTTTATTTTGAGTACACTTACTAATGTTTACCTTTTTTTTTTGCCTAGATACTGTAATGTAGTTATTTTTCAGAATTATCATATATTTCTCAAAATAACGAACATATTTTTTAACTTGCCTAGAAGTTTTTGCATTAATGTAAAAGAACTCAACTGCTCCTAGCAAATGCCTATGTTCCAATTATGGCCAGATGGGCATTAAGGGAGGAGAAAAAAGTCTATGAAGGGCTAGGCGCTGTACTGAAAAGTTTCAAATTGGTGGGCATTCCAAGAAAAGGGGAGCGATAGAATGACTTTTTCCACATTCCTTTTGTCTGCATAAAAAGAATAAATTCTGCTTCAGTATTTCCTTAAAACTGACTGAAAATAGTTTCTGAAAGGTGAATCGAAGATCCTAGAGATAAAAGATATTTGAATATAATGAAGGAAGGTAACACTGCCCTAGTTGGAAGGAAAGTTTCTCTCATAAGTTCATTTAAGAAATTAAGAGGTAAGAAGAGAAGCTGTTATCAAGATCAGGAAAAACTAGGACATGAAAAGCTTTTAAAGAGACTCTTCAGCAAATGTTCCATAATATTCATGCCTTTGTAAAAGTGCAAAACTGATCTCCTTATTTCAATTAAAAATGATTGATCTGTTTCTACCCATTTATTACTTGTGAAAAACTGATGTTATCACACTTACAGTTTTCTTCTTCTGGTAAGTGGGAATGGGAACCTATTTTGTACTTCTTAAAATTATTTGTTCAGTAACTATTAGAGCGGAGAATAAAATATAAAACCTGCATGGTATCCTTAGTAATATTATATTATACCTGTTCATATATGTTTAAAGTTTACATTAGATTAACGCAAGATAAAATGATAAACAATAATTTCTTAAAATAGCTTGATAATGCAAAACGCTGTGAAGGTTTTAATATGTATCACAGTGTTAGTTAAGATTATTATGTTCTTTATCATGGAAGATGTTTTGGAAGTGTTTCTGATTTCAGTTCTCATGTTTTTTACTTAAATCAGTTCACAACTTCATAGGTGAAGTTAAGAACAGCTGGGAGGGCTTCTTATCTACAGGGTGTTTCAGAAAAATGGACCCAACATGTTACAATTACACAAAAATTTGCAAGCAGTTTAATGAGTTAGTGAAGTTTTAGTAACCTTTTAATAAGTGCTCTGTGTTCCCTCCACCTGTTGTATGGACTGTGAGAGTTTCATTCACGGGCAGTTATGGTTGTAGAGATATATGGGTCCATCTTTTTGAAACACCCTGTATTGCTAGCTGTGGATCTTTGTAAATATTCCTCACTGCTCCTGAGAAAACGTGTCATACAGCCTCCTATGGCACTCTTAATGCAGTCTATATTTCTTAAACTAAGAAGTAGCTGGCTGTCCCTATTCTCCCAGTAAAATAATTTTGTTCCTTAATGAAGAAGACTTCTCTGTTAAGTGCTCTTGAGTATTGTGAAGTTATCCATTTCCTTTGAGGAAGAGAGAAGGCCCATGAACATCTAAATTTGATCATATTTACCTTTAAAATGGCCATGTGTGCTCAGCCTAATGCATTGCATCTTTTATTTGTTTAGGCATTCATAATTCACCATTGAACCAAAGCGCTTTTCCACCTTCACCTCTGGGCATAACTGCATCCCATAATCAAGATACTTGTGTTAGGGTAACTGAGTTCATGTATTGATATTACTCAGTGACAAGCAGAAATACAGACTAATTTCTGGAGCCTTATCATGTGAAATAATTGAAGCAATTCATTGTGGAGAATGCTTTGGTTAAGATGTGTTTTGCTAACTTGCTTGTCTTTGTTCTGTGTTATCACATGATGTAAATGTTCCTGGTCTACTTAATTCTTGTATGGTTGAATTTTCTTTCCAGTAGTTCCAGTGTAGTAGGTTGGTAGTACTAATGTGAAACTTCTCAGATTTGCAGTAATGGGGGAGCAAATTTTATTTCCTGAAGACCTAAATATGGGAGAATGGAGACCTGACAGAGGATCCCGAGGCAAAAGCTAGTAGTGGATATTTTCTATGCTAGTATGCTTGTGTTGAGTTCCCACAAGATTATACATGAGGTTTCAGTAACCTTCCAAAGGTATATATTTATGTACATAAAAGTATGGTGCCCTGTGCTGCACTAAAAGAATAAAAAGAAAAATTCCCTTAAATGTGTGTGGGTTTTTTTTTTCTTCACTGCATGATGGAATTTTTATGCCTACTCTTTGAAACATTATGCCTTTTCTCAAAAGGTTTTTCTGGGAGAGGAAGAAGAGAGGAAAGTACAGGCTGCTACCTGACAGAATCAGTACATTTAACTTGTTCCAAGACAAGCTTGCTCAGGACCTACCTCTGTGTCTTTGCAGTGCTGGTAGTGACTCAGGAAAATACCAAATACTTTTCAGTTGAGTGTTTTTTCCATGTGCGTCTCTTTTACGGAAGAGAAACAAAAGGGGGAGCCTCAACCTGAGGACAGTCAGTAGATGTGCTGTTTTGCTGCTGGAGATTCAAGAAAATGTACCGATAGGTGTATGACTTCAGTTAGTGTAGCTGTCTGGTAGGAGATTGTATGCTATGGTGGCTCATTAAACTAATAATTCAGGACAACTAATAATTCCTCAGTGAATTTGGAATAATGTGACATCAGAATTCAGTTTACAATATCAGAAACATAGTACATTGTGAAAGGTGGTTGTTGAAAGACTCTGCTGAACCTTTGCCTACCTCTTCCTCTGCAGATACTGCACCCCAAGATACGTAGATTATGAAGATCTGGAGCGCAAATACTGGAAGAACTTGACTTTTGTGGCACCAATTTATGGAGCAGATATCAATGGAAGCATTTATGATGAAGTATGCATAGCTTTTTATCCAGTTTATCTCTTCCAGCCCTCTTAAAGGGTACTGTACTTAGAGGATACATTCTTACTTTGTGACTGACAATCTGTCTTTTGAAATCTTTGTGTTACCCACTTTAAAGACTCCAAAGAAAGTTGAAATTAACTCTACATCTGAAGAGTCAGAAAACTTCTGTCCTTAGTAGGATGTTGCTACTCTTCCTGATCATAAGACTCTTCCCTTTCTTCACTTTGAACTCTCCAGAACTTTGAGATTCCTTCCTATTTATTTGTTTATTAACTTTTCGGTATGTGTGTTATCTTTGTACCTCTGTGGAAATCTAGTGATATTTTAAATAACTTTAAAATTAAAAGATGAAATACTTTATTTCTCTCTCTTTCACTGAGGAAAATGGATAGCTGTACTTTATACATGCCTGGAATGCCTGCATTTTCCTGGAAATGTGCTTACAATTACTATGTACCTCTGAATTAAAACAGATAAAATAGAAACTTCCTAGGGAAATGAATTTTGCTGGTTACTTGCCAAGATCTCCTTGAATAAATGTGACTCTAATACGGATGTCATTATGCAAAGAATAACAATATCCATTGATATCAGTTAGGCTGTGTAAGTAGCTATGGGAACCAGATTTTGAAAGGGTTATCGAAGTAATGAAACTAACAGAAGAACTGTTAGCATTTCCAAAAAGATTGTAGGATTTAAAAAATGCATGGCACACTTCTATCCAGAAGTATCTGTCATGTGTTGAGATTCTGAGTTATTTCATGTTCTGTGTAACTGCCTTCTCCAATCATTTAAAAGAATAAAACAGAAAAAAGGTAGAATTTCCCTGTGGCTGATGGTCTGAGGCTCTGCTAATACTTCATATGTCTTCACAGAAGAAAAATTACTTGAAGACTCTGTCCAAAGATAAATATGGTCAGCCAAGATGGCTCAAGGCAATTCAATTTTTGCACTAAGTTGTATGATATTTGAAAGATAGCTATAAATGTTGAATGGTCTATTGTTTAGAGAAAACAACAAGTCCAAATCGCTGTATAAAAATGATGGAGAAAATAACTGAAGATTCTGACTTGGGGTGTTTTGGTGAAGAGACATTCTAGGTGGTTTTACTTTGCAGAGACCAAAATGGGGCACAGGAAAGCAGTTTTTCTTTCAAGAAATAGAAGCTTGCCCTTTTTCTTCTCCTTTTTTTTCTTTTTCCCCCCTTTTTTCCTCCTTTAACATTGGCAGATAATACCTCCTGGTGTAGCTTTTCACAAATGTACAAATGTGTTTTCTTTGGTGTTTAGTATCTTAAGTTTACTGTTACATAAGCAATGCAGTAATATCTGATTTTGAAGTGCTGACTGGTCACAGGGAAGGTCAGAGATTTCCTTCTGTCGAATTGCACTCATTAGATTGGGAGGCTGATAAAGGGAGGTTGAAAATGCAAATGGTGAATGAAGTGAGAAGAGCAGCTTTCAGCAATCCTAACTCAGCTGTTGGGTGCATGGGAAGAAGAGACAAAGAAAGTACTGAAAGTGGTAGGGAGTGGGAAATAAAGGAGTGGGGAAGAAAACAGTAATAGTTAGAATGAAAGAACCTTAATGGCTGTGATTAAATGGATATTATTTAAAAGTAAATATCAAAGGAGAAATGTCAGTGAAAGGAATAGACACTGAAGAACAGAGCTGAGCAGTTAATGTGACAGCAGTGTCAGTGTCATGGTGTAGAGCCCTGTGGGGTTTAGAGGAAAAGAAGGAAAAAAACGCCGGTGCCAAACTGTTCATGAGGAAGGTTATGGATGCCACTGATTAAAATGTTTTCACTGAGAATTTTTTTGCCGAAGTTAATTTTTGGCCAGCAGATGGTGGACTTGCACAAGTAATATTTTTCATGTCTTTGCATTTGAAGATGGTGCTAAGAAAGGATCTTTTTGATTGTGTTTGTAATTAGAAGCTATTCTTATGTCTTCATTAAGTTTGCTTCAGGATTGTCATTATTCAGGGAAAAGAGATGAATACAATTAGCTGACGTTTTGGACAACACACCGCAGAAAGAGCATGGTGGAATTAATTTGTCGTAACAGACTATTTGCGATAAACAAAACCAAATGCTTGCATTTTACAAAATGCATTTTATAGAAAACAGGGTGTTATATATGTTGCATTTAATACAGAAGGGCAGAACATGGCAGAATTCCAGGTAGGAAAACACCAGGACCTTAGGGAAAATGTGTTGTATACATGTAATTTGGCCATCAAAATTAGTGAGAAATGCTGCTGCACTGGAAGTCCTTTTTTCTTTAGTTTAAAAGTTTCCATTACATTTTCTTTTCTATGTGGTAATGTTCAATTTTACATTGAGACATCTGTATCTGAAGCATGATGAACCTTTGATTTTTTTTGTTTTGTTTTGTTTTTCTATTTCGATTATTTAAGCAACAATATAGTTATTCGTGGAGTCTAGCATCTTGCTGGCATTGTGCCAGAGAGATCATAGATCTTGCAGGTTTTTTTTGCTTTTCTTAGATCAGAGGATGACAGATTCTGAGGGGTTTGGAAGATGGTGCAAAGTCATAAAGCCTGTATTATATGGAACAGCAAAAAAAACCCCAAAACTAAAACATTAGGAACAAAGATATAAATGCATGCTTTGAAATTTGACAACTGACATTGATGATTCAAAGTTTATCTTTGTGATATTTGGATTATTCCAGAATCTATGTTGTGTATTCATAATGTATTTATGGTTATTTGACAATTTTGAACACAGACTTATTGCTTATGAATAACCTATGAGAACAGGTATTCTGTACACTGTATAGAGCTTTTTAGAAAATAAATTCAAGATAGATGAATGTTTGCTTCAAATATCATTATTATGTGCTATATGCATTTTAATTGCTGTTACATTTAATTACAGTGCTTTTGTAGGAGAATGATGGTATAGGTGACCCAAGAAAAAGCATAGCACTAAGGAACAGATTATAATCTTATGTTCAAAGTTCTGTCTTTTTGTTGCTGTAAGGTCATGGGAATTTGAGTGAAAATTAATATTCCTGAGTGCATAATGTCAATAATAAAGCACCAAGGTACCTGTGAGTAAATTGAGGAGTGGGACTGACCTACTTTTTCTGTGCAGTCTCTGTTCTGCTGAACTACCCTTAGGACTTCCACTTCGGTGCCACATGCAACCATTGTTTAAACCAAACCAGCCATCACTCAGGCGACAGATTGTTTCCTTATTGTATGAGGTACAAGGTGCTCCAATTAACTTTCTCTGTTTCCTGCCTTTTTTTTTTCTTAATTCATTTGAAACTGTAATTGTGTGGACAAGTGGGGAAGACATATGAAACCCCTGCATGAACTGATGTAGCAACCAGGGGGAAAAAAAAATCTTCCTTGTTTCAAAAGAAGTTCCAAAGAAAAGTAACTGACTTGACATTTATAGACGATCATAAAATACACCTGACTTCAGTGCTGTCAGTGGAATCTGCTGTTCAGTAGAGAAAAGCCAAGGTTTGGAAGGAGCATATTTAAATGTTGTCTAGCCTCTCTCTTACCACTCTTCTTCAGCTCCTGTCGCGAAGATATCACTTTACTTCCCTTTCTCTTGTCTTAGTTTTATTCCTCCTGATAAGACAATTCCTGCTGCCTGACTTCTCCTATGTGTAAGCCGTGGGGAGTATGTTTGATTAGTAATACAGGAGGGATTGATTCAGTGGATTTTGTAGGCTAAGAGTTGCGTTTTTTTTGCCAAATTGTAGGTACTTCTCTAGTGTAATATTAACTCTGGCAACAACTGTACTCAAGTTTTCTGCTGTATCCCTTGACTGAGCAACTGACTAGATTGTAAAGCAGCACCTTGACCGTATATGAGTTTGGATTTGACCATGAAATGAGTTAGGGATGGCATCGGAGTTGTAATATAACCTAACACTGCAGGAGAGCAGTAGGGCACAAGCAATCCAAGTGCATCAGTAACAATTTCCTGTCCAAAGTGGTCTACTGGACCTTGTACTCACAAACCAGGGAGGACTTATTGCAGATGTGAAGGTTGAAGGCAGCCTTGGTAGTGATCATGACATGCTGGGGTTTAGGATCTTGAAAGAAGGTGTCAAAGGCAGAAAGCAGGATCACACCCCTGGCTTTTAGGAGAGCAGAATTTGGCTTCTTCAGTGATCTACTTGGAACAGTTGTGTGGGATAAGGCCCTGGACGGAAGAAGGGCCCAAGAAAGCTGGTTGGTATTCACCTCCTCTAAGCTCAAGAGTAGTCTATTCTAGTGAGCAGGAAGTCTGGTAAAAATGGCGTGGACCTGCATGGTTGAGCAAGGAGTTTCTGACAAAACACAGGGATGAACAGGAAATATACAGGAGATAGAAACAGGGATGTGTAACCTGGGAGGAATATAGACACACTGTCCAAGCACGCAGATATGCAATTGGGAACGTCAGAGCCTACCTGGAATTGAATCACAGATGTTGAGAGCAACAAGGACTTCTATAAGTGTAATCCAGGGATCAATACTGGGTCTAGTTGTGTTTAACATCTTCATTAATGATTTGGATGATGGGGCAGAAGTTGTAGACGATACAAAACTAGGAGGATCAGCAGGTCATGCTGCTATTCAGAGGGACCTTTAGAGGCTGGAGAAACAGGCAAATGGGAACTCCACAGGGACTAAACTGTGCAAGTTCAACAAGGGGAAGTACATGGTGAGGAACAACCCCAGGTATATGAGGTACATGATGGTGGCTGAAGGCTGGAAAGCAGCTTTCCAGAAAAGTACTTTGGGCACCCTGTTGGGACACCATGTTGAACATGAGCCAGCAATGTGCCAGTGCAGCAAACCTGTCTATCTGTGCTAGGCTGCTTTAGGAGGATTAGCTGCCAGCAGGTTGAAGGAAATGTTCCTTCCCTTTTATTCAGCACTGGTGAGGCCCCACCTGAAGTGCTATGCTTCTGGGCTTCCCATCTCTTCCTGAAGATACAGAGCTACTGGAGAGAGTTCAGCGGAAGGCCACTAAGATGATGAAGGGCCTGGAACATCTGCCATGTGAGGGAAAGCAGAGAGAGCTGGGACAGTTCAGCTTAGGGATCAGGGGGCACCTTATCAATGTACAAAAATACTTGTAGGGAGAGTATAAAGAGGACAGAGCCAGGCTTTTATCAGCAGTGCCCAGTGACAGGAGCAGGGGCAATGAGCACAGACTGAAACACAGAATTCCTGCTGATCATCAGGAAACACTTTTTCACTGTGAGGGTGACTGAGCACTGGCACAGGTTGCCCAGAGAGACTGTGGATTTTTCCTTCCTTGATGAGACAGTCCTACGGATTGTATTTTGCAAACTGACAACCAGAAGTATATCTCTCACATATCATCCTTTACAGTATATACAGGATGTTACTGGGTAGCTTAATGAGGTGACATAGACTCATCCCTTTTTTTTTTCTTTTTTAAATGTAGAAAGGTCTGCATTTTTTAGCCCACGATTATGTGAAATGTCCTTTATTGATGATCTACTGATAGTTGAGATCAATGTGGTCATTCCTTCACTTGTGTGTTTGGTTCTAATGTTCAGTACCAAAGAGAATCTACTTTCTTCTGTGTTTTTTACCACCCTTTGAAAGGGTGCTACAAAGCAAAGGTTGTATCTGAAAAGATACTGAGAAGAGAAAAAACAGACAAATAAAGGAGATAGTTGGTATTTCCTAATCTGTGTGTTTACGATGCAGAGATTCTGTCTGTGTTTTATGCACTTTGCAGAAGCAATAAAATCCTGGCAGGTTTTTTATTGTCTTCATTGGTGTGAGTGAGTGGGTGTGGAGAGAGAAGTGGGTGACCAAGCACAAATTTTTCAGTATGTTTCTCCTACTCTTTTCCACCCTCTTAATTAGTTTTTTTATTCTTCTTTATTACGTGGGCTGTTACAGTCAGTCATAGGGCATTTTTATTCCTAGTTGCAGAGCAGGTATCTTGTTTGCCAGGTTAATACTGAAATTAATCCATGAGATAGTCACAGGAAAAATTAAACACTGAAAAAGGATTGTGTGTATTAATGCATGCATACACAAAATCACATTCATAAATGTATAATACATCACACTGACTGATTTGTTTAAGTAGAGGGCACAAAATAGTATCGTCACTTTTTTAAGTACTTGAAAAAAAAAAAAGGAATAAATAAAAATCATTTGGAGCCTATTTTATTATTATCTGAAAAGAGGTCTCTGCTTAGAACCATGAGCTTCACTTTTGACCAGTACACTGAAAGCTACATTTTTCTTCGTGCCTCTGAGAGAAGGATGGGTCAGCTCCTTCTGAACTTTGCAAGGGTTCCGATATTTGAGAAGGGAAGTGTCCCATTTTATTCCCACATTGCATTAAAAGCTGGTCCAGAGGATGTTAAAAGAGTTGTAAAAACTCTTCGATAATAATTTAAAATAAGTTTGAATCACCTACAAAAGTAGTGAAGATTGGAACGGTGGTCTTCTAGATAAGCTGCTATGCATCTTACAATATTTCTCTGAAGGAATACGAAGTAAATCTAACGTGTGTAGCAATGATCACAGATAGTAGGATGTTTCAAGCCTGTATTTCTTTGTAAAGAAAGAAAAATACGTAATATTTCAGCTTTTTTCCTGATTTGGCATTGTGTGCTATGGTTGCCAAAGATGGCAGATATTCTTTAAAGAATTTGCCATGAAAAATGTGGATAAATTAGAGATACTTTTATTTTT
Organism: Patagioenas fasciata; assembly: GCF_037038585.1. NCBI lineage: Eukaryota > Metazoa > Chordata > Aves > Columbiformes > Columbidae > Patagioenas > Patagioenas fasciata. The sequence goes on along the minus strand of NC_092560.1, from coordinate 24,064,966 downwards.
TTTTACACATTCCCTTGAAATTATTACAATATTCTGATATTATTATGATTTTCTGAATAGAATAAATGTTTGATATTTTCCTAACATTGAATAGATAACAATGTCTAAATGGGTTTTTACATTTGTAAGAAACTACCAGCTACACCTTATGGTCTACTGGTGTTTTGATAATTGTTATGAAATATAGCATAACCTGCTAAGATGTACTTTGATTTTGAGAAGCGTGTGTTGACCTGTTAAATTGCTCTTTTACAGCTCCTGTAATCTTTTTAGTGTGCGTTGCAATTGCAAAGCTTAAAAAGAGTTATATAACTGTTTGAAAAGCTAAAATCGGTATTTTACTTAAACTTCGTGTAAGCATTTTACTTAATTTTTTGGAATGTTAAAGATATATCTCTGAGGGAAAGTAACAGCTTTATAATAATTTGTAATAATTACTTGTAACAATCTAGGCATAGATATAAAACTGATTTATTATTTATTTTTAAGTTCAGGGACTGTGGGAAGAATTAAAATGAATCAGTGTGATTTTAGTATTTCAGCCAGTTTCAGTGGACATTTCCTTTTGAGCTAAGACTGCTTGTCCAAAATAGTCTTTAGGAAATGGAAATAGCTCATGCATTTTGAGCGTAGAAGTTGTGGATTAAGTATTTTGTATGTTTGGTATTTTGAAGCAAGAATTGTTCTCCATGGGAAGATTTACTTTCTTTTTAGGGACAAACCACTAGGTTTGCTTGGTGACTAGTTGTGATTTGACTTAACAGAGGGTGAAAATATGAGATGTGGTGTTGAAAAAAGACTTAAATTATTCTCTTAACTATCCCTTCATTCTTACTAAGAGAAGAGCAGAATTTCAGGATGTTATGGTTGCTAAAATCTTACCTGAATTAAATAGGGTGACTGGATGAATTAATTGGTAAAAAGCCCACAGAGTACTGTTAAGTAGAAGGGCAACACCTCTGTCTGGAGAAACCTTCAATCTGCAAATTGCTGCAGGCTGGAAGGGTTTTCTGGGGAAGTACTGCTTTGCTCACACTGTTTCTTGTCTTTTCGCCACTGTTGGGAAGAGTATGCTGCTTAGAGTAACAGTTTATTTTTATCTGGTGTATTTATTGTCGTCTTCTAACCCTGTATGTGTCTGTGTGCCTACGTGGTTGAGTCATTGCTCTTGTTTTGTTGTATTAATTTGTGTCTTTGCACAATTTGAGAACAAAGATAAATTTTATGTGATTAAAAAAATAAAATCTGTAAATTAATTTGAGGAATAATTAGTTTTCTTCAAACAGACTTTATACCTACTACTACCTTGCTGGTCATTATGATTTTGAGATTTGAAAGGTCCAAATTTTATGAGCGTCTACTATTTGTGTTCATATTGGTGTTCAGGTTTTTTTTGATAATTTTTTAAATTTTTTTTTTAAATTTTGAGTGCCTTTGTATCACACAAATGCATCAAAGCCAAAGCTTCCATTAAAAAAAGAAAAACAACAACAAAAGAAAAAACCTGAAACACCCAAAAAACCCAAAAAGAACAAAAATTGCTGTTTGGGATAAACTCATTCTGTAAAGTCCTTTACTCCTTTTTAAAAGTCCCAGATAACTTACAGGTAGTTTTCCTTACTGAATGAAATAGTTGTAGCAGGCAGTCTGAAGTGATTGTTCAATGAGAAGGCTGAACTTCATACAGAAGTTACCGTCTTGTGTATCAGTACTAGCTGCTGCATATGTAACATGCTTGATATAAAATCTCAAAAAACAATGAACTGAAAACTGAGAGTATTCAATGTTCATGTTTTCTTGCTTTAAACTGTATTCTTAATTCACCACCTGCCCAACTATTGAATGTCACCGTGTTTCTTAGTCTTAATGAGCTGCATCAGATCTGCAGTGTGCCATCAATTCATTTTCCAAATTTGAGTAAGATTACCAGAACTGTGCAGAGTTCAGTGATGGGGGTGCAGAGCAGGTCACGGTTAAAAGGATGTGTAGGGGCTGTCTTCCCAATAAAGAAATTTGCCTGAACTGAATTTGTAATAGTTTAGATTATATTCCTTGTTTTTCTGACTGCTTGAGCACCAGCTAATGTCTTGCCCAGAGGTGCTAATAACTGCTGTTACAATGAAGTCTAATTTCTTTCTTTTCAGTTTTGTAGCTTTGATCTTGGTTATACTGGCTCTTACATGCTGTATTACCTGAAATTAGAATTGTACTTTGTGGTTGAAGCTGAAATGCAGCAAAACCTAAATACATGGCTTTCTGAATGGCTTTTAATATATGCATGTTATAGGCAATAATGTAAGGAAACAGCTGAAATCCCATGAAATCAGTAGATTTCTTCCATGGTATATTTCTTATTCAGTATATCATTGCGGTTAGAAATACTTCTGAAGTGATGTAGTGGTTTTAGTTTTTATGCTTGTCAGAGAAATGGTACATTTATGCATGTAAACTCAATTTTAAAATCCTTTTGCATACTATTTAGTATTACTTTGTAAGTAATTAAAAAGAGTAGATGGAGTCAGTGAAACTTAGTGGCTTCCAGCTATCAACTCATCAAAGATTTTTTCCTGCAGCTATTATTTCTATTGTATATTGTATTTCAATCCATGTTAGATTTGATGTATTAAGTGTTAAGCAGATATAAACTTCTGTATGTTCTCTGCTTGGAACATCTCAGGCGTAAAACCTAATGTAAATCTTCTAAGGTCAAGATAATTTTTCCTCAGGTAACTTCAACCATCTTCTAAATTGCTTACAAATTTGTATCAATCTGCGAGATCCTGTGCATATCTTTTGACTGAGACTATTATGTAAAATTGCATTACTTTATAAATTTATTAACACATTTGTTGTGTATCTTTTTTAGGGTATTGAGGAATGGAATATTGCCCATCTTAACACAATATTGGATGTTGTAGGAGAAGACTGTGGAATTTCTATTGAGGGTGTAAATACACCATATCTATATTTTGGCATGTGGAAAACAACATTTGCATGGCACACTGAAGACATGGATCTCTACAGTATTAATTATCTCCATTTTGGGGAGCCAAAGTCATGGCAAGTTTAAATTTTTATTAAAGATTATTTCATTTATCTGTTTGTTTCAGCTGGGTTAACCAAACAGAAGAGGTGCAATTGCTTCACAGTGATAAACTTCGGTGAAAAGCTAAGATAGCAGTGGTGGTTTATTTTTGTTTGTTTGTTTTTTTTTTAAACTGAGAATGCTATAAAATATGTGAAATTTTTAATGTAAGGAAGATCACAGTAATGCACTGTTTTATTTTAAGGAAAAGGCTAATAAATACATCATGCTTATCTGAGTTCAACAGAAAAAGATTGTAATGATTGAATATGAGAAGTCTAATGAGTTGGTATCCCCAAGACTATTGGAGGGAACTTCTGTAAGGCCAATTTGAAGTCAGTTTCTTTGGTTCAATTGTCCTTTATCATAAAATCTTTCTTTTTTTTTTTTTTTTTTAAAATAACTATGAAGAGAACATAAAATAATTAGAAATATATATAAAGAATGTATTATGCTTAGTTAGGTTCTGGCAATTTCTAGTCATCCAAACTTACATGGAAAACTTTGTAGCTGGTAATTCTATAAAACATTATTGATCATTTTTGTACCCATACAAAAGACCTATGCAACATCATGAGTTTAAACTAAGAAGGTGGTAGATTGGCCAGCTGTTGGTTTTTAGGTCATTGCTTTACGTTTACCTCCTTTTCTTGGATAGTGGATCTCTTGTGTTTAGACAGAGATGGTAAACACCACCTATTGTAGTAATGCAAGTCTGTGTTTTGAATGGATTAACTATATGTATATTTTAAAAAGCGCTGTTTGATAGAATTAAACTTACCAAACAAGTCTTCTCAGTCATAAGAACAGTATCTTTGTTAAAAATGAATGTAAAGACAGGTAATTCCAAAACATTCTAAGATGACAGGACAAATTTAACTAAAACAATGATTGCATTAAAATTATTTTAGATTCTTAGGAATATTAAAAGTGCTTTTTAAAGAAAAATTTGCTGCATATTTAAAAATTTCAAGTAGAAGAGACATTTTCTTAAACTATAAAGTCTTAGACATAATGGATAGAAGCTAAGAAAAATTTTTTATTTAAGTATTTTGAAGATGATATGAGTTGATAATATGAGAAATGCTTTTCTAGTTTACAGATACTTGTTTACACTTCTGAATGAACACATTGACCTCTTTGTCTTTAGAAGAAGTAGGGGTGGATACGACTTCCTTTTCTGGACCACATGTTGTTAAGAAATGCAACACTAAAAAAAAAAAAAAAAAATTGAAAGAAAGACAGTTAAGGATTTATTTGTTGTTACACGTGTGCTTTTACTGGAGGATGCTGCAATAATTTATGCTGATGCTGTTCCTTTATCAGTAAGATGTGTCTTATGCTAATATGATGTTAGTGTAGTATTTTCTTCAAAAAAATGGAAGATGAGTTGAACCTTAGGTACAGGTAGTAAAGATCTTGTCTGCTCTTAAAAAATTTAAACTGAGTTGACAAGTGTTTTCTTAGTGAAACCAAATACCCTGTCATGTGCAGGGGCATTAGCTTTGTTGCAGGGCAACAACGAAGTCTGGCAGATGCTCTCTAATAACCCTCGCCCTCCCCACAAAGGAAAGGGGAAAATGAAGAGACTTATGGGTTGGAAAATTAAAACAGCTTTACTAATGAATAATCCTAACAATAAGAGAAATAATGCACAATAGACAAAAACCAATGTTCAGTCTCTGGAATAGCTGCAGTACCTGTAGCCAGTCAAGGGCCCCTGGGGCGCTGATGTTGTGCCAGCAGCTGCAGGGCAGACACTAGTAAGTTCTGGAGTCCCGCAGTAGACAGAAATTGTATTCAGAAATGCAAGAACTGGAATAAGGCTCAGAATCACAGGCAGGGTCCTCTTCAGAAGCCAGCCATGAACAAAGAAAGTGAGATCGTGTGAAGGCTCATGGGTGAGATCTTCATGCAAAGGCTGAGGGAGCTGGGTCACTTTAGTTTGGAGGAGACTGAGGGGTGACCTCATTCACGTTTACAAATATATAAAGGGTGAGTGTCAAGCGGATGGAGCCAGGCTCTTCTCGGTGACAGCTAATGATACGACAAGGGGTAATGGGTTCAAACTGAAACACAAGAGGTTCCACTGAAATTTGAGAAGAAACTTCTTCTCAGTGAGGGTGACAGAGCACTGGAACAGGCTGCCCAGGGGGCTTGTGGAGTCTCCTACTCTGGATACATTTAAAACCCATCTGGACACCTTCCTGTGTAACCTCATCTGGGTGTTCCTGCTCCAACAGGGGGATTGGACTAGATGATCTTTTGAGGTCCCTTCCAATCCCAAACATTCTGTGATTCTGTGATCCTGGTGATCCCTCAGCTGTAAAGGGAATATGATGTGTGGGGCACAGAATACCTCATTGGTCAATTTGGGTCACCTGTCTGCCCCTCCCTGCAAGTATGATCCTCTTATGACCCTTCATGTGTAGAATATAAGAGATCTAGCAGCAACCATGCCTGCTATAGGAATAAAATATAAACATGAGCCTTTCTGCATAGGATTCCTAGAGTTAACTCAATAAAACTCTAAACATCAGGTGTAACCAGCTCTGGAGTGGACTCTGAAAAACATGCAGCCAACTTCAGAAAAATGCAGTTACTTAAAAGAACTTAGCTGAACAGAAAATTCACTAAGAGAGAATTGGTCCTATTTTAACGAAAACCAGGACACATGTTTTTTTAGTTTTACTGGGTATGCATGTAGTTCTTCAAGACAGCCACATAGGTTTTAGGAAGAATTGAAAAATATGTTAAGAAGCATGATGGGCAGTGTGGATTTTTTTTCTTAATTGTAAGAAAACTGCCATTTCCACCTGGGAGCACTGATGAGAACTTCTAGGCAGCAGCTAAATCTGACTACTATGGCAGTCTGTGGAATTTGAAGCTTTCTCCATTATGCAGGCATAGATTAATTTCTTCTTATACTCTGTGCAATCTCACTTCCAAGATGTACACAAATAAGTTTATAGTTTTGTATTATCATAGAATCATGGAATAGTTTGGGTTGGTAGGGACCTTCAAAGCTCATCTAGGCCAACCCTCCTGCTATGAGCAGGGACATCTTCAACTAGATCAGGTTGCTCAGAGCCCTGTGCAGCCTGGCCTTGAATCTGTCCAGGGATGGGGCATCTACCAGCTCTCTGAGCAACCTGTGCCAGTGTTTCACCAACCTCATTGTAAAAAATGTCTTCTTCATGTCTAGCTTTAATCTCCCCTCTTTTAGTTTAAAACCATTACCCCTTGTCCTGTTGTAACAGGCCTGCTAAAAAGTCTGTCCCCATCTTTCTTACAAGTTCCTTTAAGAATATATATTATACATATAAGAATATAATAATACAGGTAAGTATTAAAAGGCCGCAATAAGGTCTCCCCAGAGCTTTCTCTTCTTCAGACTGAAGGATGTTGTAGGGGACCAAGTCGAAGTCTTTACAGAAGTCCAGATAGATGACATCTGCAGCCCTTTCTTTGTACACTGATGTAGTTACCTGATCTTCTCTTACAGTGAGAGTGACTTTGCTTCCCCAGGCCCTGTCTTGCAGTTCATCCACTCAAGAGGTGTAGGAAGAAAGTTTGCCAGTGAATAGTGAGGCAAAAAATTTGTTGAGTACCTCAGCTTTCTCTTTGTCCATTGTTACTGTTTTACCAGTCTTGCTCATTGAGGATGTACCCTTTCTTTGACCTGCCTTTTCTGGTTGACACACCTGTAGAAGCCCTTCTTGTTTTTCTTTGTATCCCTTGCCAAGTTCAGCTCCAGCTGCACCTTGGCCTTCCTCACCGCATCTCTGCACAACCCCATCTCCGCAGTGTCCCTGAACTCTTTCCAGGATCCCTGTCCCTGCTTCCACTGCCTGTGCATTTCCTTCTTGCCCTTCAGTTTGACCAGCAGGTCTCCACTCAGCCATGCTGGTCTCTTGCTGTTCTTACCTGATTTCTTACACCTGAGGATCGAGAGCTCTTGTGCTCTGTGGAAAGCATTCTTAAAGATCTGCCAGCTCTGTTCTGCTCCTTTGTCCCTGAGGGCAGTTTCCCAGTGGATCCTGTTGATTGACTCCTTGAGGAGCTGGAAGTTGGCTTTCCTAAAATGCAGGGTCCTGACTTTACTCTTTGCCTGACCCACATCCCTCAGGACTGTGAACTCCACACGTGCATGATCACTGCAGCCCAGGCCTCCAATCCTGAGGTCACCAGTTAGCTCTCTTGCACTGGTGACCATGGGGTCCAGAACTGCATCTCCCCCGGTAGGGCTGTCTATTACCAGGCTGAGATAGTTGTCCTCAGTGCATTCCAAGAGTCTGCTGGGTTGCCTACAGTTCGCTGTTGGGGTGGTTGAAGTCCCCCAGCAGAACAAGAGCCTGTGACCATGATGCCTCCTGTAGCTGGAGTAAGAAGGGTTTATCAATAGTCTTCCCTGGACTGAGTGGCCTGTAGTAGACACCAACCACAAGGTTTCATTTGTTGTCTCAGTCTCTGATTCTTACCCATGAGCTTTTTACCTACACATGGCTATTCTTCAGAGACAGCTCATCACACTCTGTTGATGTAGAGGGCAACCCTTCCACCCTTCCCTCCCTGCCTGTCCCTTCTGAACAGCCCGTGGCCATCAATTGCCTCACTCCAGTCATGGGATCTGTTCCACCAAGTTTCTGTAACGGCCACTAGGTCATAACCTTCTAGCAGCACAGTGGCTTCCAGCTCATCCTGTATGTTGCCAATGCCTATGAGTCACAGCTTCATCGCCACCCACACAGAAGAGCAGTAATGGGTGTAGTCCAAGGGCTGCACCAGGCTGGGAGGTTTCCCAGTGATGTGTGTAACCTGGGCCCCAGGAAGGCAGCAGACGTCCATAAGAGGAGGGTCTGTCCAGCATATTGGACCCTTTGTTCCCCTCAGAAGGAAGTCATCTACAACTGTAACCTGTCATTTCTTCCTCATTGAGGTGGTCGTCATTCAGGGGGGATATCAGTATGTATATTGATTTCTCCAGTGACTGCCTCATGTGAAACACAAGGCAGAGTGTGTCTGATAGCCATTTGCAAAATGTGTAATACATGTTTGCTTTATGGAGTATTTTTTGCTTGCAAAAAAGTGTTAATAAGAGGAAAAGGAATTAAAATCTCAGAAGCTCTGAAACAGAACAATGTGAGAGAAGAGAGGGATATGGTGAAGAAAGAGTTGCAGGAAAGGAGGTGGAGTCTATAACAATTATTTGCTATCAGGCAGAGTTTTTTTTACTTCACCTTTGCATTTTTTTCTGAGGTGAAAGAAGTCTTGAAGATGATACCTTACCTTACTTCACATTTCTCAGAAAAAAGTCTTATTACTAGGAAGAACCACTGGTGTGATTGATGGTATAATTTACTAATTTAGCTTGTTCTTGATGCATTTCATAACAGTCTCTGTGAACTACTTATTAGTATAAAAATTTATTCTCTTTGCCATTTGGTGTTAAATATCTTCTTGTATTGCAATTATTATTTCAGGGGTTTAGGCCCTGACTAAAGGAATTTGTTTTTGTTTTGTGTAATAATTGGAAAAATTTTGTTGTGAAGATATTTATCTTCTCTTGGAAATTAATGCCTGGCATAAGATAGATTTTATTTAATAGTACAAATGCTATACTATTAGATGTGTTTTAGATCCAGGGGTAAAATATGGATAATGCTTTAATTTACATTATACATTTATAAAGAAAAAATCTAAGATGTTTACATTTTGGAAAATAATTCAGGGTTAAATGAGTATCTGAAGGCAGGGTTACTCATATTGCTGTTTACCTGATGCACGAAAAACAGTGGTGTTGATAGAATTTTAAGTGTTAAGATGATGTAAATCTTCTTGAAGAATATTAATATTTCATACGTAAGAGTATATATTAAGGAGGCCCAAAGGAATTATTTTCATTGCACTGTGGATATTTTAAGTATAATATTAACTGAACCTTTTATTAAATTTCAGAGAAAATAACTAACAATATGTAGGGACTATATGTTATACTTTACTTTAGAAAGTAAATTTTAAAAATTGTGCGCATTTTGTTCGCATTTTATATCTGATGGAGGAGGTCTGAATTCTTTTCTGCATAAAGAACCAGTGTTTTTACTTTCTCTTCAAAGGGGCACAGTATAAACAGGCAGTATAATACAAACATAACTTACTTACCAGTTTTTGATGCCTTCTGTGTCATTCCTTCCCATCTTCATTTCGTAGCTCTTCTGAACAGTCTGGAAATGACAGGGAACAATAATTATGTTAAAAAACCCTCCTGTTACTAATATTTCATAAGTCACAACATGCCTTGCAGGGTCAATCACTCATAAAATCAAGAGAAATATATTCTACCGGGAAAGAAGATGGTTCATTCTTTGTGATAATGTCAAGAAAAAGAGATCAGATTTTTGGTGAGAGAATGCTCTGACAGCCAAAATTAGATAGATTGGGAGAGTGAGACTAGACCCGGCAGTTTATTTAGGTTGTAAGATAACTAGGGTGAAATTCAACATAAAGCTGGTGATTTAGGAATTCCGTGGTTACAGGATGGTGAGAAATCTGATCTCCAAATTGCCTAAATTTTTTGCTATGGAAAGTTTACTGTTACTGTTGTTTGCCATGGCTAGAAGTTGTTTTTATGGATTTGCCAGTGTAGAATGTGTACCTTTTTGTCTTCCTTTATGAAGTGGAAAAATGAGGAGATATAGCTAGTTGCTTGGCAGGGGTTGTGGAAGTCTTTAAAATATGATTTCATGTGAATATTTACACATTTTGAATCCCAGTAGCAGAGGAAATACTGATCAGTTACGAGCATGGTGGGATAAAAATGGGTGATGTTCTGATATTAGTATTAGGCAAAATTGCAGACAAAAAAGGTGAAGAAGGTAGAGCATACTTAGAATTATGCTAACATCCTATAATTTAAGAACAAACATGTAAAGTGAATGGGTTAAAAACAACTCGGCTAGGTCCTCACAGCGTCTTCTGTGATAGCATTAATAGGACTTCCAGTGTGAAAAGCAGCTCACACAAAGACTGGTCAAAATTTTTCAAAGTTCAACATGAGTGTAAGAGTCTTGCTACCTTTGCACAGGTTATGCACTCCAGTTGCAGAACTGACATGTTTCCTAGTTATGTTCTATGTCTAGGAAAAATAACAGATATAAAAATTGACGGTGAAGTCCAAAATTTTCATGTGAGAACGTTCCCCATAAGGTGGGAGAACTTTACTGAGAAAGACATGAGAAGCAGAACAAAAGGAGAGATTCTGTTCTTCAAGATCTTTGGCTGTGAGACAGAACGAATTTAATTCTTTGTATTCTCAAAAAGACCCCACCCAAGAAACCAAATCTATGTAGTTATGTTCTTTGTTTAGAATATTAATAGATGTTAGGACTGGTATAGTTTTCTTTTGGCTCCCTCATTACTAACTTTGGATAATATGAATGTATGTATTGTAGTAATATTGTATATTTCACTGCTTCTGATGTATTTCTAGATAGACTTTTCCCCCATATTGATGCCTACATTGGGTTTGGGTGGTGAAGTGTCTGTGGAGGTTCTCCTTTGAAGAAGTTTCCTGCTCATTTAAATCTTACTTTTCTTCAGAGCCCAAATGTCTAGCATTTCTGAAACTGTTATCTGTGGGATTTTTCCAACCATATGGGATACTTTCCTGACAACTGCTGAACTTTGAAGGATTGTGAGAATTCTTTTAATGTGGAACTTCAATTTTTTATTCTTACCAGAATTAACAGCATGGATTATTGTAAAAGGATTCTTTTGCAAAATATAAGAAGTCTATAGACAAAGCAAGGGGAAAGGTTTTTTTGCAGTCCGTAGGGGCAAAGCATTAATTATGTGGGGGAAAAAAAGGAGCTGTTTGGTACTTGTATATAGTTGGTGACTTATGAAGTTTTCTGTAAAAGTTATGCATTCTCATGTATGGTATGGGGTTGTAGTCTGTGGTATAGGGAGAATATGGAAAAGACAGAGCTAAACTCTTATCAGTGATGCGTTGACACAACAAAGGAAAGACAGCAGTAATCACAACTTCCAACAATGGACACTTCAGTTTGGTAGAAGGAGAGAATAATTCAAAATTACATTGGTGGATTAGGGAGGGTGATGAGTCTTCATCTTTGGAAATTTTCAATGCCTGAGTATATGTTGCCATGTGCAAATTGATCTAACTTTGAAGTTAGCCATATGTTGATCACGAAATTGGGCTAGATGACATTCAGGTTTCTTCCAGCCTAAAGTTCTCTATCTTTCTGTGATACTGAATTTAAAGAAGATGGTGCTCAAAGTTACTTTGATAATTAATAGCATTACTTGAGAACCAATTCTGAATCAAGTCTTTACTCTTCTGTAGAATTTCAAACCTGTAGGTAAAGTTGCTTGCAATTAATTTGCAACCATTTCTGCTGCTTGTTCTTTCTCTACTTACATATTTTTAACCAACATTTTTCTTATTCTGCATTCTGAGAAAAAAAGCTGTTGCAAATACAGGATTAGAGGAAACGAGGACTGTCTCTATGGGATTCACACAACAGGTCCATTGACAAAGCAACAGTAGAAGTCTTGCAAGGTAGCTGGTAAACATCTTTCCACTCTCACTTTGAAGGTCAAGAAGCAGCTATGTTCTTCTCTTTGACAACAAGGTTTTGCACTGCGACAGTTGGTAGTGATTGTTAGGTATTGGAATAAGTTATCAGTTTGTTTTGTATAAGCTATAGGAGTATGATACAGGTCACCATTTACTTTCTAACTCTGCAGTTTGTAAGCTAGAGAAGGAAGTTTTCAGAAGCTAATGACCAGTCTCCTGAACTACCTTGTCTGCTGATTCGTGGATTTTGATCGTTTTAGTGATGGAAGGAACGGATTACGTTGTATTTCACCTTTGTAACTTCAGTAGAGCCACCCTAGTAATGATTCTATAGTACAAAATGTAACTTCTTTGGCTCTTATGTCTAGAGCCATGTTATTAATGTGACACAGATTCCTATAATAGCTTCCTGAGGCATAGACAGAAAGATCGCTATAAAATTTAAGAAATCTGACTAAGTTTTTATACCTCTATTGATTGTTACAGTAAAGTTGTTGTAACTGTGTAGTTTTTTGTGTTCTTTGATAACCTTACTGTGCAAGCTTATATCACTTTGTGATTTTACATTCATTCATAGCTTTAATTTTGTTTTCATTTTATGAAAATTCTAATGTTATTAAATTTATCGATAACTTTAAATGCTTTGCAGGTCAAAAAAAGCATCTGTTGAAGTTTAACTTAATGAGCTGCTTTACCTTATCTGTCTTGTGGGCAAATCAAATTGTACTCAGTGTCTTTCTTTTATTTTCATCCTGAACATTAGAGGAGTGCAAGGCAACTCAGCCGTGAAAGTCAGGATGTGACTGACAGTTCACAGAATTTTGTGCTGACCCATAGAATATTGTACTGGCACATGGGAAGTCTTTTTTACTAGCTAGCATCGAGCTAGCTAGTATGTATTTTTAATAACAAATACAGGTTTTGTTTTCCGTTCTTGGAAGCTAGGGACTTGTCATCACATAGTCGTAATTCTGGGATGCTCTTACAACCCGTGTTTTCCATCTTGGGAGTAATGTTAAGGCATGCTTGGAAAAAGAAAAACAATTTTGAGATCTTTCTATTAATTTATATATTAGTATCATTTACTACATTTACTTTTAAAGAGAGCTTGACTTAGCCTTAAAATATGAAAAGTCCAAACATTAGTGGCTGTTTGGTAATGCAGCTAAAAGGAGGCTGGACACAAGATGATGAAAAATACATGTTTAAAAGCTTTTAACACTGCTGATGTTCTCACATGAGCTATCTATTGAGACAAAGAATGAATACTTTTTTCTCTCTGACTTACTGGTCTGAGTTTGGGAGGTTTTTTTTGTTTAATGTTTTGTACAGTAGACCAAAGATCCCATTCATGTCACTGTAGTTTGATTGGTGTCCAGGGCAGGTGCACCTCTGTTAAAAAAGCTCAGTCTTCTGATAAATTGTGTTAGGAACCAACCATAAAGGGCCTGGGCAGTGACTCTGGGGCTACTCATGTCTGATACTACAAAGATGGTCTCCTTTCCTTGGTCCCTTTCTCAGCTGTGAAAAAAGAGCAATGGAAAAGCACTGAATTATATTGAATGAATTATTGCTTGGTCACTTTTGATTAGCTAAATAAATAGCTATAGCTCAGTTATATCATGTCATGTCTAGTCTTTCTGAGAGACTTCTTGGGAGATCTGTCTCTTCTTGTTTGATACTGTTTGGAGTGGGTTGTCAGTAGGCATGGGTTTTACTACAGTTCAGCTTAGAGCACTGACATCTGCAGTGGTGGGCCTTGCTTCTGTGCAGCAGTTTCAGTTGTAGTAAAATTGTGTGGATGCAAATGAGAGCTTGAGGTAATGGGGTGTTTATTTCTTGTGCAAAATGGAGGCCCTAGGGTTCTTCACTTGTTTTTTTCTGAGTGAATATTCAGAGGACATGAATGAAATATGTTTTCACAGTGTAGTAAAAGAAAAAAGCTGTATGTTGACTTAGTTTGAAATGTGGATTTGGACTGTTGTACAACTGAATATGCATTTTCTCCTTTTCTGAACTGTATTTTTTTAATAGAGAATAATCAATCCGAAGTTATTGCAATGTTGAACTGAAATGAAAGCCTATTATATCACACATTGAAACAGTTAAAGTCAATAACAAAGCCTAATTAATACATACAGTATATCTTTGAAGTACTGTAAATATGTAAATAACTGTTCAAAAAAGCAGAATGAAATTACAGCTTTTCAATAATCTTTGATGTACTAGCTGTAATAAACATTAAAAATAACATGAGGTTAATTCCAGCTCTTCTGTATTGTTAACTGGCTTGTTGCAGATAACACAGGAAATCTTAAATTATTTATTGCCTTGGCTAGAAGAAAAACAGAGTTTTTAATGCTTATGTTTTTCTGTTGAACTCTTGCGAAGCACAGTGAAAATAAAGAAAATGAAACCTGTGTAAGTTAGACTACTTATTTTATGTGTTTTTTATTTCATTTGGAAAATGAAAGTGTCTGTATCTTTAACTGGAGTGGTGTAATCGTGATCAACTATTGTAAGTATGCATGCTTTTTAATAGTGAATATAACATTTTTGAATTACATGTTATAATATCTACACCAGAAATAAGCTAAAATGTTTTCTCAAAAAAAACCTGTCTGTATTATTTCCTCAGAAATGGGTATATTTTGCCTGTATAATTGTTCGGTCTTTCATCTTTTTGGCTTCTGTATTTTTAGATATTCATCACACATGAATCATGGCTTGTGCTATTACTATGTCTTTAAGCATTTAATCCTTTTCTTTATGTGAATTTTAGGTATGCCATTCCTCCGGAGCATGGGAAGCGGCTTGAAAGACTAGCTCAAGGTAATGTTTTCAGTATTTCCATATGTAAGATGTTTGAAGGACAAACCTCCAGCAAACCAGAAAACATTGTCCTTGACTTACCTACTGTATTTTATTACTTAATGCTGTGTGACTTTTATCGGTCTGTGGTATGATTGCAAACAAGGAACACTTTTTAGTACTCTGAGGAATTCTTAAAAAACTTTTTTATTTCTTTTTAGGACTTTCTTTTGTAATGATGTTTTTAGCTTGGTGAAGCTTATGAAAATGAGGCTTAGTATTTTATTGTTTTTGTTCATTAGATTTTCATTGCTAGTGTCTTTGTTTCCTCTGTGCCTTTGCTTTTTCTTGTCATAGTTTTCTTTTTATCAGTAACTTCTGAATCTTAACTACTTAACCAAATTCGATACAAAGATACAAAGACATATTGAAGAGAACTGAGTCTCCAGAAATTTCATTAAAGTTAAAGGATGGGTAGAGACCTGGTTGCTACCTCTGGGACAGGGTAAGCACACAAGGTGTTCCAACACTAAATCTTCATAGCAGCCTACTGACTAGCCAGAGCATGTCCTGACATTTGCCCTCCTCCAGAGGTGCGGGGAACACCTGTTGAGAATCATAGAATCATCTTGGTTGGAAGAGACCCTCAGGATCACTGAGTCCAACCATAACCTGACTCTAGCACTAAACCCTAAGAACCTTGTCTAAATGCCTTTTAAACACCTCCAGGGGTGGTGACTCCGCTTCCTTGGTCAGCCTGTTCCAATGACTGACAACCCCTTCTGGGAAGAATTTTTTCAGCAAATGATATTGTTGTAAGGTTGACATCTAAGGGATAAAAATCACTAGTCTATAGGAAAATTCTCACACACGAGTTTGTTTTATATTCAATAGTTTAAGATTAAGAGTGCAGATTCTGAACAGGGGAATAACTAGGCATGTTTCTTGGCCTGGCAGCCCATGTTTTATAGCTTGCTGTTAACCATATTATATAAGGAATGCCATTGAAAGCTGATAATTAGATATTGTGTATCAGGATCAAATTCTGGAAATTTTTGTACTTTTCATATCAATTTTATGTGCATGACTGTTTTTCTGAGCTATTTTTAAACTATTGCTGAGAACAGTCAGATGGCGTGTATCACTGAACCGTGAAAGTAATCTCTAACTTTTCAATCTGAGTAAGTGTCAAATGAAGGAAAGAAGGTATGATAAAGACCTGTGATAACTTGCATGGAAAAGATGACTAAAGAGGGATTGTTCACTGAGTCTTCCACTACAGCTAGAGACTCTGAATGAAGAGTCTTAGCAGGTTCAGAACAAATGGATGGAGATGATTCCTTTCACAGCATGAACTCCTCACCATCTGTGGTGGATTCAGAAATTTTTTGTGGATTCATGGGGAGACTGGATGACACTGGCAAAGAAATCTGTTAGAGGAGCATAGAAACTTCATCTGGCTTTAGAAGTCTTGGAACAGCAGCTTGTCAGTAATACGTTACTCAAGGGAAGCAAAGATTTCATGCTGTATTTAAACACTTCTCTGCACATCCACTTTTGACATTTGCTGGGAACAAAGTCTTTGGGTAGACAGACTTTTCATTTGATGTGATATGGCTGTTCTGGCTTTTATGCTAGATTTCAGATTGATTATAACTGTACTGCATTTTAAAACTATTCAGGTTTAAAGGTACTGTAATAAGTGTTTAGCCAAACTTTTTTTTTTTTGAGAATGCGGCAAGAGAACGGCAGCTTCAGCAATGGTCATTTCACTCATTTCTAAAAATTAAGTGGGATTTTGTCATGTCATTGTTTGCTGCAGGCTAAAAAAAGCCTTCACATTTTTCTTTGACATACCCTAATTTCCCCAGAAATTGGAGTAAACTATACCAACTCAGGAAGTAGGGAACCCTTGGAGATACACGGTTTGCTACATGGGAGCTTTTGAAGTCACTTCATGTCAACTTAAATAGTTGAAGAAAGTATTATGTTAGAAAACTGTAGCCTGGAGGTGCTCAGGCCTCTTATTGCTGATAGTGGTGGCCTAATACAGTAAGAGGAATGAGACATAAAGCACGGGGAGAAGTGGAAATCTCCAAAATCACTGTTCGTCAGAAGCCAATAGGTTATCCTGGTGAAACACTGTCTTAATGCCTGAATGCCAGAGTTGTAATTCGACGGTAGGCTACATGGGTCTTATGACTTCAGTTCTTAGATCCAGAACTGCTGGAAGAGGACAGAATAGAAAGGGCTCCGGCTTGAGCTGCATTGGCACATGTGTATGTACTTTTCTACAGCTGAACTCAGTTCCTTGATCCTTATAGATCACTATATTTAAAAAAGTTGCCCAGGCATGTTATTGAGTCCTGATATGTGAACATCTACATGGAAGTTGTCTACTACTGCTATTAGTTTTATGCTCATAAAAGTTATAAAGATCTGTGTCATGAATGGAAAACTACTTTCTTTGATGAATCATGTATGATCAAAACTTAATTATTTGTATTTCAGAACTGTGTTTTGAACAGCAAATACCAAATAAAACCTAGAATCAGATACTGAACAGTGAACATAAAATTTCATGTAGTTGTTTATTCCATTGTATTCTGTGAATGAAACTGGATTTCTGTAGGGAAACTGCATATTCATACAGAGTTTTTTATTGGAACAGTCATGTAAGATAAACGAGTTAGTTTCACAGACAACCATCTCTGACATTTCATCAGTTTTCACTGTTTGACTTCAGTGTCTCCTGCAATGTTTTTCTGTGAGTACATTGTTTTCATATCTTTGGTCCAGCTAATAGCTTAGGTTGGAAGTCAGAAGATGATGCTGTAGTTCTTAGCAGTAAAGATGGTGGACTTCATGCTCAATTTACTTACTTTACTTACACATTCCCTTTTTTTTTTTTTTAATAATTTTTGGGAAACTACCTTTTCTGATTATTTATGTGCTGTGTAGGTTAAAATGTCTGTCATCTTATACTTTGCAACTGCTGCCTGCTGAAATACAGTCTGAGTTATACAGTAAGATATCTTAAGATGAAAATGTAAAGTAAGCCTCATGGCTGCAGTTCACTTTTATAAACATTAGTGAAACATAGTGTAAATGAGATCTTCATACTTAATTAAATGTGTATTAAAATATTTTTAATTATGTTTTTGTATGAGTGCAACATCTGAAGAAAAAAAAAGGTATTTTATTCAAGAAGGTTAGCTCTGTTGACCAGATGCCCACCAAATTAATCAAATGCTCCTGAATAATTAGAGTAATAAAATAATGCATTAAATGTGACAGGTTGTCTAAGTCAAGGCAATAGTTGATATATACAATTAAAGGAAGGCTAGAATATTTTCCATTATCTTATCTGCACATCACAATTACCACACAGGCTTTTGTGCATGAATGCTTTCATTTTTGCTTTCCATTGAAATCTTGATTGACTGTGGCACCTACAAATATTTTGTCTGCATGACATTAGACTTGCATCTGATAAAGACAACAGTTTGATTTTGCCCTTCAGCTGCTTTCTCATTTATGTAGGGTTTTTTCAATTTTATGTAGACATAAATGTAATAAAAATCTCAAGTGAGCTGTTAACTGCATTTTTTATACCTCTTACGTTAATCTGTAATACCATGGTATTCTTAAGCATTTTTTGTTTCATAAAATGAGTTAGAAAATGAAGGGAATAGAAGCACAGTGGCAAATCAGAAATGACAGTTTGAAGGATTTTCAGGATCTTTTAATAGATCATTTAGTTGCAGAAACTGTTTTAGAGGGGAGATGACATCTATATGTGATGTTCAAGTATTTTGAAGAAGAAACTAAAGTAAAGTTTAATGCATAGGGTTGTTACAAAGATTTTTATATGGTATATAGTATTAATTAATTCACTTCATGCAGAAGTCATTAACTGTTATGTATGAAAAAAAGTATAAATAGTTGTTAAAAAGAAATTTGATGTAGATCTTGTATAACTTCTAAGGGTCTTGAATCTGGAAACTTGAGCAGCTGAAGAACTGAACTTTGTCTCAATTGATACTTATATGCATGAAGTTAGGAAAGCCTCATCTAAGAGATAATAAACTTAGGGCTGTAATGTATTCATTTGGACATAACAACACTCATATTTCACAGCACTTGCTTCTTCTGTGGCTTTGGTACTCTGTGCTTTGTATAACATACAAATTGCTATGCCCCTTTGGGGGGACTGTTGGCATACAATCTTATCCTCCTAATTTTTTGTATTTGCAATACAGAAAGTTGAATCAGATCAGTTCAGATCACTGCAAATCAGTTTAAATAAATTATATTAAATTTGTATTTATACTTACTAAAGTAAAATCTAAAAATAAAATGACTAGAAAACTCAGTCCTCCTTTCACCTTTGCCTGTATTCCAAGAGTACTGATAAGTGAATTATGATTATTATGTTGTCTGTTTCAAGTCTTTTAAGTGAAGATCTAGATATGTATAAGAAATACCATACCTTTGAGCTTAATTACATTAACTTGGATTATTTTAAAGTTAAATTACATGAAAGATATTTGCAGTTTAGGGTGTTTTCTTTCCAATGTAAGTTTTGAATTTTTGTATTTTCATATTTTCTGTTTTCAACTATTTTCTAACTAGAAATACAGCACCTCTACTAAAAAAATTCAGTTGAAGACTATGGAAGTGTAGAAAAAGAGATGGGAATTCTAGCCTTATTCATTGACTGTAATCCAGAATTTGATTTGAAATTTTCCTGAGAAGATTGTTTTTATGTGTTTGTGCTTAAATAAGGACTTTATTATTGGCCAAATTGTGATATTCTTGACCATACAAGGTAATATATAGGCAATTGCGCTGCTCAAGTCAATGGAATTACTTGCAGAGGTACGCTGTCAGGAATCCTGTTGTGATTTGTTCATGTACAATTGTAGCTGAACAGTTTAATTGAAAACAGTATGGACACAGTACCATAGATGAGCATTTCAAATATATTGAAAATGCTAATCAACTAATCAACAGTTTGCTTGAGGGATAGCTATTAATGTGATGCGGTCGTCTGATGTGAGCCATGTGTGTTATATAGGAATGATATTCTCAGGATGAAAAAAAATGAGCCTTCCAGATAGTAGTGCTTAGTGTCCCTCAAGAATTTATAGAGTTGAACTGATTTTAAAATTATCTTTATCCCTGAACCATTGCATGTATGCTTTGAAAACTTTCAGTGCAGTGATGTCCTCTGCGTGGAATCCTGTCTTCCTCAGACACAGCAGGAATCTGCTTGGTGCCCACTGCTCCCAGCTTCCCCAAAGATGAAGAGGCTTGACTTGTATCTAGATTATGAAACATAAAATCAGAAATTCTATGGAAGTGTCATTTTCTCTGGAGGTGAAATAACATTGCCAAGGGCTGTATCTTCACCAGCCTGGTGGTAAAATGGTAACTCAAGAAGTAGTTTTATTTTGTTAGTACAAATAACATTGGTTACCTTGTGTAAGATTACCTTATTTGGGGATATGTTATCTGTCAGAATAGGTATGTACAGTCTTCTGAGAGCATATTTTTGATTGTTAACACATTCTGAAGCCTATGTTTTTGCATATTTTTTGCTATTATTGCTTGTGTTAACTATATAAAGTTTTTAAAAAGCCTATGTGAGACTTTGTTTGGTGGATAGATGTACTCCACCTGTAGTTGACATGCTCACACCCGAACATTTGGCCACCAAGTGCTGAATGACATATTTACTTTGTAGGCTGTTCTAATTCTGCTCTAGGTGTTGAGAATGTGTTTCTTTTAAATAATGGATTGGATTATTTTCAGCTGAACAGTCTTTTTCTCATGGATGTAAACCAATGAGCAACCTCATTCTGATTCACCCTGATCTTTGATTGTTGCTCATTGGCTCCTGTGAAGTAATTGTTTTGAATTGTTGTTTTGTGTCCTATAATAATTTCCAAGAAGATAAGCAGGGTACAGATGGCTAAATATAAGTATTGAGAAGAAGTGTAGAACAAGTCTGCCACATCTCAGTGTGAGAGCAGAACTCTAAATTACTCTCCCACGACAGTGTGCTTTTAGGTATTTTTTTTACACCTGCTAAGCAATTCTCCCACAGTGATTTTTCTTTCCTGAAAGAAAAGCTTGTGTGACCTTACCTTTAACCTGGGCAGAGCAAAAGACCTTCTGATAAACAGTCTTGTAATGAGGAAATACCACCTTCCTTTCTTCCCTTGTTTATTGAAGGGGAGTTCTTTTGAGAAAATGAGGTGACTGAGACTGGAAAGTTTGAGTTTGTAAGTGTAGACTTTGACAGAATAAAAAAGATGTTTTATACTAGTACTGAATGTGTGGGCTGTGCTTCGATTTCACTGTGCGGGCTCTGTAACCACAGCAAATGTTCTGTAAATTTTTGTTAATTGAGCAGATTGTGTTCTTCTGTGTTGTTTGCAGCTTTCTCAGAACTCATCAATGACCTTGCCTTCTGGTTGGGGTTGTTGCAAGTGTTTCTGATCTCTTGGAGCTGTAGTGGTGCAACTTACGTTTTGGATATCTGCCTATAATTTGCTTTTTATCATCAGGTATTGAGACAATTAAGCATATTGCAGTAGCAGAATTTGGTACAATTTTTTTTTTTTTCCTCAGGGAAAACACTTCAATCAAACTCTCCCTGCTTTTAGAAATGAGGTTTTTTTTCTACTTTTCATAGCATTTATTTCTTCAGTCTTAAGTGTCACTTTCAATCACTTTTTTTCACAGTATGGTCCAGTATATTTCTATTGTTATGCGGTTTAGGACTAAGATTTCTTGAAATTTATAAGCTGAAGATTCCAGATGATGATTGTTATTGTCATATTATAGGCATTAATTGTGCCAAAACAGTTGAAATTTTGGGCCAAACGTGTGGGATAAAACTGTACCTTCCAAGTACTACTTTTTGGAACTTATAACATTATTTACAATTCCAAAAGACAGTAAGTTATCATGTGCCTATTGGCAGGGAGAAAAAAGAAAGAATGGTAAATTTGAATAAAATTTAATCTCAGGGCATCTGAACAAAGTTCCTAGAACACTGATCAGCATGACTGTACTCTACACTTTTGCTGCTTAAATGCTGCTTAGCCTTATATCCAAGACATTAGGAGAAAAATGTTCTCCCAGGACTTCGGACATGCTAGAAAAAAAAGTACTAAGAATATAACAGTTGTAATGTGATCAGCTTAAAATTGTTCTGGAATTGTAGGGTGGTTAATGGACAAAAATACAAGACACATAAGCAAGAAGAAATTAAATCTGACATTACAGAGAATGCTATGTATTCTGGAAAATTGTTGAGATTTCTTCTTTTTTTCCCTCAAGTCATTACACATATTTAGATGGCTAATTGATTGAAAGTCAGTGTGCTTGTTTTTTAATGTTTGAGCAGTGAGCGTGTTGTTCGAAGAGTGAAACTGCTTCTGTGACTGACAAACTAACATTTACATGAGAAGAACAACTTGTGCAAATGCAGGAAAAAGGTCATAGAAAGCCCTTTTGCAAGTTAAATGTCCTGTGCTAATTATGTGTCCACTAGAATTTATCAATCTGGATCTCTCTCAAAGATCTTTTGTGTTCTTCAGACATAAAATGTCTTTTATACAGAAATTAATCAAAATGAATCAAAAGTATTCTTTTTGAATCAGTATTACTGCAATCATGAAGGAGACATCATGAAGAGCTGGCAGTGTATTGTCTCCAGTATCAAGTTCCTATGCAAAATAATTAGTAAAATATACTTTTTTTAATACTGTTTTCTTCATTTTGAGTTCTGTCCATATTTCTCAGGTAGTTCTCCTGCATAACAGAATAGGATTATGTATATTTTCCTTGTTACCAGAAAAAAAGTTGTCATTTTAAAATGGCTATGTATTTGGATTTTTCTTACCATATGAATTTTACCTAGGTTTATTATACAAATAATTTTGGGGAATTATTTTTACTCAATGTAATTATCGTATACTTCTTTTTTTAACAGTAGAGTCAGGCCAATTCATACTGCAGTAAAGACTTAGGATGCATCATTTCCTTCTGCATGTTTTACAAGAGGGCTGTGATGAAGCCGTATACC
This sequence comes from Patagioenas fasciata, assembly GCF_037038585.1. NCBI lineage: Eukaryota > Metazoa > Chordata > Aves > Columbiformes > Columbidae > Patagioenas > Patagioenas fasciata. The sequence goes on along the minus strand of NC_092560.1, from coordinate 24,042,370 downwards.
TAGCAGTGAGAACTTGCTCTTAAGAGTCTAAGACAAGGAACCAGCACTTCTTGTTTCAACTTCTTGTTTGCTTGATTTTTATCCTCTGGAACTGTTAGAGGTAGTGAACTCTTTTGTGCCTCGGTTCTGTTTTTTGAAAATTAAGATAAATTTTTTCAAACAATTACTCTTTTTAATAGCCTTTTTATTTTTTTTTTCTTTTTAGCAGTAGCCTGCTGATCTTTGTGAAATCTCTGAAGTCACTTGAGAATAAATGACATACAGTACAGTCAACTGTTGAGGTTAAGAAGTTTTGGTAACATTGAAAATATACTCAATGGCAGAAAGCAAATGAATAAACTTGAACTTCAAAGAAATGGATTACTTTCAAATGTTATGCCCTTGATACAGTAAAGTTATTATCTAGTTATTATACTGTTCACATATTATCCAGTACTGCTAGATGTATTGATTGCAGTTACTCGTAGTACATCCCATGGTGATTCTTGCTAATGGCCTGATGCAAACACTGAAAAGACTGTAAAGATAAATAATAATAATTGTTTTTATAATAATAAAGACTTTCTAATCTTTGCTGATCAGTGAGTTAATTGTTCCCCTTTGTCAGCCTAGTTCTACTGATGCTAGTGCTGTAACTTTGTGGAGCTACTGTGACATTGCATACCTCTGATGTTCCTCTTGGCTCCAAGAAAGACGTGTTCATCTCAGAGCAAGTAATACACCTCCCCTTAAGTGGAAGAGAGATTGAAAGCAAGTATTCAGAGAAAGTACTAGAGGATTACATGGCTTTCACTCAATTTTCCTCCCATTTTTCAATCTGATGTTTTCAGGAGCTTCTTGCTTTAATTAACTACTAGGCCTTTTCATTTGTTTTACTGTTTGGAATTGTAGGAATTGTGTTTTCAGTTTCTGAGAGTGTTACGTGTTCTCTAGAGTGGAATCTGGAAGGAGGTCAGGAAGGACTAAACTAGTGATGTTCTGAAAACTTTGCCCCTCCTTCTCATCTTCTTTCATTTTCCTTGAAATATAGTGGTTTCTTACTGTAATATAGTTAGGCTGAAGGGAAAATAACCTGATATTTACACTTCAGACAAGGAAAGGTTGGCTAGCTTATTTGAACTGTAGCCTAGCTGCTGTTCACCTTCTGATTAGAGGGTCAAACACGAGAACTTAATAACACTGAAACCTAGTCCTTATTTTTTCACTTTCCCCCTCATTAATTTATCTCTGTGTTCTCATCAACTGGTTTATATAATTATTTAGTGAACTCTGAAGTGTTTATGGAGTGGTACATAAGTAATCATGGACAGCAGGCTTTGTTCATAGAAATCAAGAGAATGTTTAAAGAAGCAAAAAAACCCCACCTGTTTTGAGTTTTACCAGACATCTCTGTGAAAGTAGCCACATTTTCTAAGCTTTTCGAGAGAAAGCTGTGTGTGTTTTCTGTATAGACGGTTTGGAAGTGCTAGGTAAACTTAGTCCTTGTGGAATAATTTTGAATGTATATACTACAGTTGATTTTCATGTGGACAAGGGTTGCAGAATTCATGTTAACATACAAAACCCCAGCATTTGATTGTTATACAAATCTCTCAGAACCTTGCAAGGATGCTGTAAAAATCCTAAAACAAATTTAAAAAGTATTATATGTTGTAAAATATAACAAAAATTCCTACTTTTTTAAACTAAAATATATCAGTTTTGCTTATCTTGCCTTATTAGGGTTCTTCCCAAGCAGTTCTCAAGGATGTGATGCTTTTCTTCGCCACAAGATGACTCTGATTTCTCCATCAATATTGAAGAAGTATGGAATTCCTTTTGACAAGGTACAGTAGTTTTTGTTTTTTAAACTGTGCATTCATAGATTGAATTCGTGTGATTACTGTAGGGATGGTAAAGTTGAGACAGAATTACTGCTTGTATTCTTTTTAAGGGACTGACTCCATGAAAAAATGAAAAGAAATGCTTTTAGAATTAGGACTTTTACATGGTTTAGCTTGGAATTTTCAAGCAGAAAACAATTGTAACCATCATAATCTTTAACCTAAAAGCTTCTGCAATTTTTAAGACATCAGCAATATTTTTTATTTCTTGTATGGGATTTCTCTTTTGACTGAAACACTTCTTAACTATCTACATTAGTTCAAGTTGTAAACCAAATATTTTAAAATAAATGTTTCATTTCTATATGTCTGTATATTTTTTTCCTGATTGAATTAAATGTAACTTTATCAGTACTATGATCTACAAAGTTTCAGGTTGAATAAAATTAAAAAACTGTTATTTGATTTAAAATATGTTTATTTTTAAAACTGTAACATATTAGCAAAGAGTAAATAATAATTTTGTGCTGTGCTGCTAGGTAGAGGGAGACTTGACACTTGAAAAGAACATCACATAAATAGAAAGTGGGAAGGAAAATTGGCTTTCTTTTTTATGCGTGAATTTAATGCATAGCTGCTTTCAAAAACATCTGACGTATTCAGTTTCTTCTTCTCTCCTACAAGATTTTTTACCTATTTCTTTTCCATTTGAGCTTCCTATAGGTGCCAGCTAATAAAAACATTGCTACTGCATTGCTTTTTCTTTAAGTATATTTGTACTCTATCCTGAACACTTTGCCATTTCTAAATTCAAGAGCTTTGTAAGCCTACTCAGAAGAGTAGAGCTTGATTCAGAATGTCCCATGCCTGTACATCTGTTTTTATTACAGTCAGGTTTTAAAAGCCTTTTGATTGTTAAGGGGTTGTGGTTCTTGGTTTCCCACCACACAGACTGTTCTAAGGTGCTCAGAAGAACGAGCCAATATATACTTTTCACTGTATTCCTGCTAGAGTATAGTCCTGTAGACTGCCCTTGCCATGCTCCTTGTTTACTATTGTGGTTTCTGTTTTAGTATATGTGTTTGTTTACTGATATCATGTGGGCCCGTGTATACAAATGTAGCTTATCATGTTCCCTGGACTAGAACGTAGGATAATGTGGTGCTTTGTCTGTTCCAGTTGATATTGTTGTAGCAGGATGAAACCTAGTTGATGTTTTCATGTATAGTATTGCCATGTTTTAACTCTGGCAGGCAGCTCAGCACCACACACCTGTTTGCTCACTCATCCCTGTGCAAAGGTGGGGAGAATCAGAAGGGTGAAAGTGAGAAAACTCGTGGGTTTTAATAAAGACAGTTTAATAGGTAAAGCAAAAGCTGCACATGCAAGTGAAGCAAAAGATGCAATTGATTCACTCCTTCCCATGGGCAGGCAGATGTTCAGCCATCTCTAGGAGGGCAGGGCTGCGTCATGCGTAACATTGACTTGGGAAGACGAGCACCATCACTCAGAATGTTCTCCCTTTCCCCTTCTTCCCCCAGTTTTTTATGTTGAGCATGTCACCATATAGTATGGAATATCCCTTTGGTCAGTCCGAGTCAGCTGTCCCAGCCGTGTCCCCTCCCAACTTCTTGTGCACCCCCATCCCACTCACTGGTGGAGTGGGGTGGGAAGCAGAAAAAGCCTTGACTCTGTGTCAGCCCTGCTCAGCAATAGCTAAAACATCCCGGTGTTATCAACGATGTTTGCAGCACGAATCCAAAATATAGCCCCATAAAGCTGCTATGAAGAAATGTAATTCTGTCCCAGCTAAAACCAGTATCGAGTGTATTGGAAAATTAATATTAAAACATACAAAATAATTTAAGTGAATTAATACAAAATCTTAGAATCTTAGAATTTATGGGATGATATTATGATATATTATACTTTGTTGGTGAAGTACTGCCACCTGAAATTAATCCATTATTGAAGATGTAAATATAATTGGAGAGAGAATATGTCTTTAAAGATATTTTACAACAGAAATTTATCAACAGTTCAAGAGGTTCTTGATCTCTCCTGAAAATAGTATTTTACAGCAAAATGAAAAATCACACAAGCATTTACACACCAATAATGCATGTCTAAACTTCAATAATTAGGGTCTACAACAACAGTAGTGATCAATAGCACTACTACTAATAAGCAGCACAAACTGGTCCTGTAAATTATATGAAATGCTTCCAGTAAAATTGCGTGGGTGCAAAGAAGGTTACTTGACAAAGAAGAACCTTGTGAGAAATACAGCATTACTGTTAAGGCAAAGAAACCAAAGTGAGGCAGACATTCAGGTGGGATGAAGCCACTGATTTGTTGTATGCCTTTGGAATATTGCTTCACTTTTCATGCTTAAATCAACCTCTGTATAAAATTGAAGAAGTGTAGGCGTTTAGAATGATGCTGTCTGTCTCAGATAGCAAACTTTTTTCAATAAATTACTAATTTAAGAAGTAGTTTGTTTTCTGAATGATATATTATCATATGGAAATGTAGTTGCTGAGTTCAGTTCTTGTAATATATAGGTAAATACTGATTCCCTTCATAGCCTTGTGCTTTATCATGAAGTGTCAGATGAAACCTTCCAAACTGGAAGGTTTTATAACTAGATTTATAGTTTTGGATTTACAGAACATTACTCTGAATAGTATAATTTTCAGTGGTTGATGTTTAAAGTAGCATATTACAGAATGCCAGCGTATTTGTTTTCAGTACCACACATTTGAATTGGTAAGGGAGTTGATGTTCTTATTTCAGTGTCTTCATTATTCCTGTATTCTAATTTAAAAAAAAAAAGGTGCTAGAAATAGTTAAATATTTAAGTTTAGTTTTGTCACCTAGTCTTGGGAGGAAGCAGACTGTACCCAAGAGTAATTGTAATTAATGGGATTCAGTGAGATAGTGAATAGAGAGAACCAGGCTGTGATCATTCATGGCTCAAAGTGATAGAAGTGGAAATACGCTGAATGCTGATAAGTCAGCCTACGCCTACCAGGTGGCAGCTGAACTGCTGCTCATTGCAATAGAACACCTGCTAAACTGTCAGCAGTGGGAGGGTGTACTGAGATAAATTTTGGAATTGTTAGCATTGAGAATAATCTTTCTTAAACATTCCCATAGCGATTGTTGGAGTGCTACTGTAGCAGTTATACTATATGCACCTGCATGAGCATTTGCTCATCATATTCACTGAATATGAACCCACAAAAATTAACCTTGCAAAATGCAGATGCAAAATGTAAGATCCAATTTTATTCTTTAGCTCTGTTAGTTAAATATATTTTACTTTTTTCCTCTCTTTCCTTCATTCCATAATAAAGTCAGAAATATATATCTTGAAGTGTTCTTCCTGAGTGTTTGTTCTGGCATCAAGCAAAAAAAACCCAGACATACAAAGAATTCATAAAATTGGAAGATGAGAATCTTGAGGGAGAAGAAGGGAGGGATTCTAAAAGTGGAAACTGAATGTAAGAAAACTTTGCCAGCAAAAAGCTAAGATTTAAGACATGATGTTAATAAGAAAACTGTTTGGAGTTGTGAGTTTTAATTTTGGTGATTTTTTTTTTTTTAATATAAATCTCCCTTTTTGCAATTTGAAATCGTAAGTGTATTTCCCTAAAAGGAGTCATATTTGTCCTTCCAGTTTTTGTGTATTGCTTGTGCAAAGCATTGTCGCACAATGAAAACAGCCTATTTAATCTCTAAGAAGTCTCTTGTTTTCCTGTAATCAGCAAATGCATCTTATTGAATGCATCTTATCAGTCGTTGCTCGTATTATTTGCTTCATTTAAATGGATCCGCTTGCTTTTTAGTGGGTCTGCCATCTCATGTCTGTTTCATGTCAAAAGTTATATCAGACAGGGTATGGGGAATCTTTTTTTAATTCTTTACTTCTGAATCTTCTAGTTTATTTTTTTAAGTCTTATCAGATAGTTCAGAAGACAGTGTGCCATTTCTAGTCTCTGACGAGATTGTCCTACATACAGTTTTTGTTGGTCTGATTTTAAGAGATTAAAGCTGTCTCTGAGTGCAAAGAATATTAGTAAATAAAAAGAGCTGGTGTCTCTCCTTTCTTCATGTCCAGAGGAGATGAGCAGTCCATTCCAGTACAGGCAGATGAGATTTCTCTCTTGAAAGAGAATATCTTGACTAATGATTTGTTTACCTTACCTCACTTTTTTGTAGTTTACTCCATAAGCCTTTTGTATCTGATATATCTTTTTGATAACTACTAGGAATTTGGCTTCTGCTATACAAAATACAATTACTATGGAAGTGACTTCTAAAATTTTGTGTTGTTTTGTTTCATTTTTTTTTGTTCCCCTGCCTTCTATAATTCCTTGCTGAGTCACTGACCTCAGTACACTTTTGGTTGCTTTTCACTGTACTTACAAAGAGCAGAGCAGCCCTTTGGAACTACCCTCACTCATTCTCAAAAGCAATGTAAGGGCTTAACTGTGGTCAAGCTTCTCCTCTTTGAGAATCTTCTTCAAGGCCCCTTGTCCTCTAGGTGTTTTGAATTCTGCTTATCAATGGTACCAGACTCCTTCTGCTCTCTTAAATTGTGCTTAAAGAGAAAGAGGAGAAGGACAGGGGCAGATTAAAATTTCTTTCAATGTGATGTTTTAATGGCTGTACATCGAGACATTCTGCACGTCATTTCCAAACCAAGAATCCCCTTGGTGTTAGTAGCTCTAAGGCTGAAGAATTGGTGCAGGCCAATTGTTGCTAATTCTGCTTCCTCCTTTCCTATCCAAAATGATTTAAAGATATTGCCTGGGGAGATCCAAATGTACCCACTGTGTTCCTTTGGGATGAACATTGTTTTCTTTGGCCGCTAAGGCTCATTATCTTAGAGTTTCTTCTACTTAATGCTTGATCATCAATAGTAAGTAACTTAAAAGGCAAATCAGGCCTCAGTCACAGGTCTTCAGACCATGTTTTTTGAAATGGGTGAATATGGGAGAGAGGAGTGAGAGTAAGCTCTCTCTCCAGTCTTTCCAAGAAAAGTTCTGGTGCTGTTCTAGAGGAACATCTTCAGCGTGACAGACAGAATTCTTCAGCAATTAATTTGTACTAGCATTTAGGGATTATAACTGTGGGTATTTTGCTCCAGCCTGTCTCTCCTTCATCTCAGGAAGACTGATACTTTTTTTGCACTGTCTTTTCTAGCTCCCTGTACTTCCAGGTTTCATTACCAGGGAACTCCTGCTCCAAGATTAGCTTTTTTGAAAGTACTTTCTGAATTTGTAAAGTAGTACATGTAGCTATGTATTTTATAGTAAGCAATACTGTCTCAAGTATACTATCGCTGCTTGGATTAAATAGCAACTGTATGCAATGAGAGAAAAAGTCTTTCTTTCTAGATAGTTGCAAAGGCAAATATAATTTGCGTTGCTTCAGGAGCAGAAGTGCTTTTGTCAATATAAAAAATTATTCACTTTGAGCTTTTTGTTTTGTTTTTATGCTATAGGTTACACAAGAGGCAGGAGAATTTATGATCACTTTCCCATATGGATACCACGCAGGATTTAACCATGGTTTTAACTGTGCCGAGTCAACAAACTTTGCCACCATCCGATGGATTGATTATGGAAAAGCAGCAAAGCTGGTAAGCCTTATTGAAGAAAATTGATGCATAAGGAATTCTTTCCTGTTGCTATTTCTTTGTGAGAATCTAAGAGAAAGGAAGAACTATTAGATCAGGTAGTACCTTATTGTCGAGGGTAAAGATTGTGGGGTGACAATCAAATCCTGGCAGATGTATTGTTAACCTCCTCTCCCCTCCACTTCCCCCCTTTTTGCCCCTCCCTCTCCCCCCTTCCCACTCAGGACAGGCGATCGGGAGGGAAAGAAGGACAGAGAGAAGAGAGTTGGAAAAGTTAAAGATGTTTTACTAATGCTACTAATAAGAATAGAGAAAATAATACAAAATATACAAAACCAATCTTGTAAGTTTCAGCAACTGCAGAGCCAGCACCCAAAGTCCTGGATTAGACTCTGTAGCCAACCGGAGCTGGATTCAGTCTGTCATTAGGCCTCAGTTTGCAGGGACGACCAGCAAGGTCCTCTCCTAATGTCGGCCATATGGAAAAAAGGGAAAAAGGGCCGAGATCCTCGTGATCTCCCACTTTTATATGAAGTATTCATGTGAATGGAATGTTATACACCGTTGGTCAGTCTCTTGGTCATCAGTTTCTCGTTGCCCCTCTCGTGAGATGTCCATCCGTGCTTATCAATAAGTTTGCATTCCATTGCTAGGTTTAACCAAAACGTGTTGGGTTCTCCAGGAAAATGCAGCTAACATGAAGGCTTTAGCTGACAGGCAAATTCACTAAAAGAGAAACTTGTTTTTAACAAAACCAGGACACTTATACTGCCACTGAAGTTTTATTTGTAGTTATTCTTTTCCTAGTGGGTATTCCAGCACTGTGGATTCCTCTCAGTGGTGAGGTTTTTTACAGCTTAATGTATATATTGTTCAGAACCAGTTCTGTTTATGGTTATTTTTAAGTGGAGGTTACATGTACTGATACATATGCACATATATGTGAAGACAACTGATTTCTATGTTTAAACCTCTTCTAAGTTCTACTGTTTGTGAAAGCACTTTATTTAAACCAGGAATTTTGATACGTGGAAATAAGAAACATACATAATTTAAACAAAGTTAAAAGAAACAAGTTCAACTTTCTCATGAAGTGTGTTTTACTGAGATATTTCACGTTTTAAGATGTGGCATGCATTTTTTGCTTATTTGCATGTACAACGTGTGAGTAAATACACAAAATCAAGAAAGTGCAATTTGTTACCATTTTTCAATATTCTGTGATTTTTCTCAGAATTATGGCTTACGTAAGATTTGCTTAGTATGCTTCTGAAAATGTTTAAGTTAGAGGCATTTTCTGCATTGACTTGTCTGTTTTTGAAAAAACCCTTTTCAGTAGTAATTTGCTAAGTATGTTATCTGATAAGATGACATGAAATAAAGAGCAAAATCAGATATGCAGGTTTAACAATAGCATAATGGTTGTGAACTCTGATTAAACACTTGAGATTGGAATACCATCTTGAGAAAGTTCTCAAATAGTGGAAATTTATTATTCTAGGCACTATTGCTTATTATTGTTAGTGAGATTGAGTATGCTTCAAAGGGAAAAAGTTTGTAAATATTTTTTTTGCATGTGCTTCCACTAACAGTAGTGAAGTACTGAAAACATCAGGGTCCATCTAATGCATTCAGGCTGGTCTTTACGTGTAATGGGAAAGCTGAAAGTTGTGTTTTTAATAGCAAACAGGTAAGGTGTTGACTGTAAAGTTAGTTAAAAAATATATATATGCATTTGATAGTTTGGAATGTCTGTTGGTAGTACAATGAAGTGAAGTTGAGAGTAAAATGAACATGGACACATAGGAGTTGATTGTGGCAATTACAATTATCCTGGATTTTAAAAGGTATGAATATGCTACAGCTCTAAAATTCATTCAGCTGAACTTCAAGAATGGCAAACTTTTGTCTTTGCATGCAGCAAAGCTGAGGTAGTGATACCTGCAGCTACATCCCTTTCAGTGTACAGGCTTCATATTTCTTATGTTTTTAAAAAATGGCGTACCGTTGGGTGTGCAGCTGCCCTAGTACAAACTATTTAATGGTTTAGGCCTCCAGCGTGCCTCTCAGTTATTGTATTATACTGTAAACTTAATGTCAAGTTTAAATTCAGCAGAGTTACAAAGTGATTTTTTAAAGCTAATGAAATTGTATTCCTTTACATCATTCCAAAGGTGATTCTGAAATTACAAATTTTTAGCTAGGAAGTCATGGCATATACACTCTAAACACAAGTTTATTTAGTCATAATTCTCTAGTGTATGGATAAAACTTTGATCTTAGGACACTGAATTCTGTGCCATGTTGTTATTGCGCAAAGGAGCAGTATTGTGTATGTATAGTTTAAGAAGTTCTGTGCTGTCTGCAGTTGAATTTAAATGTCTGAAAAGTTTCAAAGTGGCAGCTGAAGCAATAATGCCTAGTCTCCATCTGTAGAGGAATCTTAGATACCATTGTTAAAAGTGAACTCCAGTTTCATTTGCAAATGGTCAGAGTGCTTATTATTACTTGGTTACAGGAACAAAAACTAAAATTTGTTTTTCTTTTAAAATGAAAAAGAACTAGTGCTAGGAATTGCTAATAGTAGGATTAGTAGGATTTTAAAATATTTTTAAATGGGAATGTGTAAGAAGAGAAGTAATAGAAAGGTGGTGAAATAATTCTTCATAATACTTATATTTGTTCATACCATACAAATAGGCTAAACAAGTCTAACAGAGAAAGTATTCTAACTGATTATCTGTTCTTAAGTTTAATTATATGACACTTTGAAAACACAAGTTTTGGAATTACTGCAGATTGGATACTCTGTTTCTTGATTATGGTTTTTCTTTAGAAAAACATGAAGACAGCTATGATGAGTTTTATCACAACCTCAGAAAACTTCCTGAAAATATTAATTAAAAAGGCAAGAAGTCTATGTGGCCAAAGAATATTATTTTAGTGAGTTTTATTTGCAGCTCTGGTAATTTCATTTAAAAGAAAAAATACCACCCCAGAACCTTGCATTCCCATTTGTCATTCTTCAGAGTACTGGTGTTGTGTTTAACTTATCTTTTCTTTCTGTATGTGGTATGTACAGGAATTTTAATTGAAAAAAGTATTCTGGATTCCCTAGTTTCCCTGTATTGTACTGCAGAAATTGCCTGCGTCAGCAAAATGTCACAGTATCTAGGTCAGTTCATTGCTGTATTTTCCTTAGAGTAGAGTATACACTGACTATTTGTCTTCCTACAGGAACACTTTTTTTTAAGAGAATAGTTCCTAATTGCTTACAGCTGGGTTTCTATCTTAGGAAAAGAAAATATCCTGAAGTGCAGTCAATATTCATTCTTCATCAATTTAAAAAAAAAAAAAAAATCAGGCAAAGATTTTGGTTAAAGTTGTAGTAAATGTTTAGGCTGTGTGGTGATACTGCATTTGTGCATGAAATGAAATGATATTAAAGATTGTGAAATCGATTGCAAATGTTAAATCAGAGATCATTTAGACCATTAGTATTGGAGACTTTGGTAAAGCAGAGACTATGGATGCATATTCTGTCTTTAAAATGCTAAACTTGCGATCTTGGTTTCACTCTGTGTACCGTGCCTACCTATAGTGGTTGAAGCATGGGAATAGGGATGTACTCTCCAGCTTTTCTACAGCTTGTATGAGTCTCCACTGGGGGCAACACGTGAAAAGCAGTATCAGGTGGCACCTCCAGAGTGCTCTTTGCTATAACTTGGCTGCTGCTTTGAGCTGTGTTCTCACTTTTGGATAGAATTAAGTTGGACAGAATTAAACAGAAGTAAAAACTATATTAAAAAAATGCAGAAATGGAGCAATAATGGCTATACTAAAGGTCCCCCAACTTCGGGGCAGAAACAGTATCATTTTTGCTGTCCTTTTCTACAGGCAAGAACACACAGGAAGAGAAATAGGAGATACTGGTGAAAAAAAAAATAAATGGTACAAAATAGGGGCAAGTAGAATATTTATTCAGGTTTCTGTGCATTTTGTTGTTTTCCTTGTGGAGTTGTATTTATTTGAGGAGGCTGGAAATGTGTAGCTTCATGAAGTACATTTTGGTACTGTTGGTAAAGCAGATGAGCCAGTGGCAATTAGCTTGTATGTTTTATAGGTATCTACTTGATTTGTGCTGATTAGATGAATTGTGTGTTGCACAAGGGGTGATGTTTAAGTATTAGAATTCTAAATAGAAATATTTACACATAATTCTTTTATGTATAATAAAATTAAAATCTTTCTGAATCAACTAGATAAAATACACTTCTCTAGTCTAAGAAAAATTTTGTATTTCTGATTTCTGTTAGCTGCAGGGTGGGAGACCCTCTGCCCTTACCCCCAAATCTGTGGATCTTCTATGTTTATTAATTTTATACTTTTGTCTGTTGTAATGGGTATTTCTAATGAAAGTTGATGTTACCCTCATACAAGGCTTACAGTACAAGACATCTCGCATCTACCAGGACTGGAGTTCTCGGGCCTGTAGAGCTTCTAGACTGCATGGTCCCACCTGAGTTTCGTAGGAGAATGTAGTTCACAGAACAGAGAATTGGGTTGAGATGGAGGTCCTGAGCAGGAAATGTCCAGGACATTGGTGATGTGGGCAGGTTCAGCTGGAGGTCTCTTAATTCTTTTTTCGGTGGTGATTATTTTAGATTATTCTGTTTTCTTCTTGTTACTGGTTAAATCCCAACAATTCCATCTGTTTCTTTTCCAAGTCCTCATGTCGAAGTGTCACACAACACAATGTCACCCCTTGCCCAAATCGATACCCATCCTCACAAAAGCTTTCAGAGGAAGCACTGACATTTCCGAATACTGGTCTTGTTGCTCGCTGTGTCTGTTTTGCAGCATCACTTGGTGACTTTCACTCTGTATAAATGTATGCAAGTTTTACTGCCTTCTATCAGGGACAGAGTCACACTAGGTGATTTTACTAGTCATTATAATGATTCCTTTTTATTGCAGCTCTTTTTAAGACGTGATCTGTTTTCAGATGCTGGTGCTGGAAAGCTTTTTGTTGTTTAGCTGAAATGCAGAACCTGAGTAGAGAAGTCTACCAACCTTTTCGACTTGAAACTCAGGCTACTTAAGTATTATTGTTGTCTTTCATAAAAAATAATTCAGTAATTACTCATGCATATTCTTCAGTGCTAGCTGCTTAGCAACGTGTTTTCTGTGGATAGGTTAGATCAAAGTGCTGGCCTGCAGGTTGTATTTTTCCCTTTGGTGGGATGAAGTGCAGTTGTTTTGATGTTAGGTTTGATGGATTTGTTTGCCACTGCATTCATTAGCTTCATATCAAAAAACTGACAGGCTGTTAAATGAAACTTTAGCTTAGATTTTCAGCTTGACTGTTTGGAGACCTTTGTGAAGATATTTTGGTTTTGTGCTGCAGCAGCCTCAAGCAGTTATGACTGTTTCAAATAGAAGAAAAGTTATTTAGTATACTGATTTGTTTGGGTAAAAGAGAATCAGTCTTGAGGATAGCCATGTCCATCTTATGCTATACAAACAATATATTTATTATGAAATATATATTGCGAGACAACATATATGACTTAAATAATTTTATCAGAGAAGGAATTATAGTTACCACACCAAAACACTTTTCTACCTCTCATAATTTATTGGTGTAATAATTTTTTCAATGAGAATTATGCTAGGTTGCTTTTCTATGATAAAATATTAATTTTTCTCTTTAAAAACAAAAATAAAAATTCTTCTCAATTCTTTTTTTTTTTCCCCATCTTTAAATGTGGGTGAATGATTATGATCCGGTGGCAATTACAGAAACGTGGTGGGACAGTTCACATGACTGGAATGTGGTCGTGGATGGCTACGCCCTTTTCAGGAAAGACAGGCCAGCCAGGCGTGGTGGTGGAGTTGCTCTCTATGTGAGAGAGCAGCTACAATGTACTAAATTCTGCCCAGGAGTGGATGAGGAGCGAGTTGAGAGTGTATGGGTCAGGATCAAGGGACAGGCTGGCAGGGGTGATACGGTTGTAGGTGTCTGTTACAGGCCACCAGATCAGACTGAGGAAGTTGATGAGGCCTCCTATGCGCAGCTGAGAGTGGCCTCACAGTCACAGGCCCTGGTTGTTGTGGGTGATTTTAACTTCCCTGATGTTTGCTGGAAGGACCATTCAGCCAGCCAGCCACAGTCCAGGAGGTTCCTCCAGTGCATTGATGACAACTTCCTCATGCAGATGGTGGAGGAGCCGACCAGGAGAGGTGCACTGCTGGATCTCATCCTCACTAACAAAGAGGGTCTGGTCGAAGCAGTAAAGGTTGAGGGCTGTCTGGGTTGCAGTGACCACGAGATGGTGGAGTTCAGCATCTCGTGTGGCAGGAACTGAATAGCAAGTAGAATTGCAACCCTGGACTTTGGCAGGGCTAACTTCGGCCTTTTCAAGCAATTGCTGGGGGAAATCCCATGGGCAAGGCTGCTTGAAGGAAAAGGGGCCCAAGAGAGCTCGATTGCATTCAGAGATTGCTTCTTCCATGCTCAGGATCAGAGCATCCCCACGCATAGGAAGTCGAGGAAGGGAGCCAGGAGGCCTGTGTGGTTGAATAGGGATCTGTTGGGGATGCTCAAGCAGAAGAGGAGAGTTTACAGGTCATGGAAGCAGGGGCTGGCCACTTGGGAGGAATATAAGGCTGCTGTTAGAGGATGTAGGAAGGCAGCTAGGGTAGCCAAGGCCTCCTTAGAATTACAGCTGGCGAGAGGGGTCAAGGACAGCAAAAAGAACTTTTTCAAATACATAGCAGATAAAACTAATACCAGAGGCAATGTAGGCCCACTGATGAATGGGGTGGGTGCCCTGGAGGCAGAAGATACAGAGAAGGCAGAATTGCTGAATGCCTTCTTTGTCTCTCTCTACTCTGCTGGAGGCTGTCCTGGGGAACCCTGTACCCCTGAGACCCCAGATGAAGCCAGGTCAATGGAGGAGTTTGCTTAGTCGGTGAGGACTGGGTTAGGGAGCAGTTAAATAGTCTGGACATCCATAAATCCATGGGTCCAGATGGGATGCATCTGCGGGTGCTGAGGGAGCTGGCTGAAGTCATTGCTGGACCACTCTCCATTTTTGCCAAGTCTTGGGAAACGGGAGAGGTGCCCGAGGATTGGAGGAAAGCAAATGTCACTCCAGTCTTCAAAAAGGGCAAGAGGGAGGACCCGGGTAATTATAGACCGGTCAGCCTCACCTCCATCCCTGGGAAACTTATGGAACAGCTTATCCTTGGTGCCATCTCAAGGCATATCAAGGGTAAGAGGGTTATTAGTGGCAGTCAGCATGGCTTTACCAAGGGTAAGTCATGCTTGACCAACCTCATAGCCTTTTATGAGAATGTAACAAGGTGGATGGATGGTGGCAGAGCGGTGGATGTGGTCTACCTTGACTTCAGTAAAGCCTTTGACACAGTCCCTCACAGCATCCTCACAGCTAAGTTGAGGAGGTGTGGTCTAGACAACAGAGTAGTGAGGTGGGTTGCAAACTGGCTTAAGGAGAGAAGCCAGAGCGTGGTGGTCAATGGTGTGGAGTCCAGTTGGAGGCCAGTATCTAGTGGAGTGCCTCAGGAGTCAGTACTGGGGCCAATATTATTCGATATATTCATTAACGATTTGGACGAGGGAATTGAGTGTACTATTAGCAAGCTTACTGATGACACTAAACTGGGAGGAGTGGCTGACACGCCAGAAGGCTGTGCTGCCATCCAGCGGGACCTGGACAGGCTGGAGAGTTGGGTGGGGAATAACCTGATGAAATTTAACAAGGGAAAGTGTAGAGTCCTGCATCTGGGCAGGAACAACCCCAGGTTCCAGTATCAGCTGGGGAATGACCTATTAGAGAGCAGTGTAAGGGAAAGGGACCTGGGGGTCCTGGTGGACAGCAGGATGACCATGAGCCAGCACTGTGCCCTTGTGGCCAGGAAGGCCAATGGCATCCTGGGGTGTATTACAAGGGGGGTGGTCAGTAGATCGAGAGAGGTCCTCCTTCCCCTCTACTCTGTACTGGTGAGACCGCATCTGGAATATTGTGTCCAGTTCTGGGCCCCTCAATTCAAGAAGGACAGGGAACTGCTGGAGAGGGTCCAGCGTAGGGCAACAAAGATGATTAAGGGAGTGGAGCACCTCCCTTATGAAGAAAGGCTGAGGGAGCTGGGTCTCTTTAGTTTGGAGAAGAGGAGACTGTTTATAAATACATAAAGGATGAGTGCCACGAGGGTGGAGCCAGGCTCTTCTCGGTGGCAAACAATGATAGGACAAGGGGTAATGGGATCAAGCTGGAACACAAGAGGTTCCACTTAAATATGAGACAAAACTTCTTCTCAGTGAGGGTGACAGAGCACTGGAACAGGCTGCCCAGGGAGGTTGTGGAGTCTCCTACTCTGGAGACATTCAAAACCCGCCTGGACGTGTTCCTGTGCGACCTCACCTAGGCGTTCCTGCTCCAGCAGGGGGATTGGACTAGATGATCTTTTGAGGTCCCTTCCAATCCCAAACATACTGTGATACTGTGATTTAAAGGCTTAGGCATAAAAGGTATATTACTACTCCTACAGCGGTGTTTAGTACTGAATTTCAGAAATGGCTATGTGCATGAGCTCAGGAGTGATTCTTACATTATTAATAGCTTATTTTATTAGTTTGAGTTAGGCACTGCTGTCAAGAAAACTTTTTTTTTAAAACAATGCCTGTTAATATGTTGGATAGCTGTCTACTATATCAGCATCATTCAAAATGTACAAATTAATGCTTTTATTTGTTGGAAATCATAATTAGCTACCTTATATCGTTGACTTGGTTGCTAATGAAATCTTACAAAGATTCAGGAAGGAGACAATGATGATCATTTCTGGTCCTGATGTTAGTACACCACTTCAGAGCAAATCTTGTGCACTGT
Source organism: Patagioenas fasciata (assembly GCF_037038585.1). Taxonomy (NCBI): domain Eukaryota; kingdom Metazoa; phylum Chordata; class Aves; order Columbiformes; family Columbidae; genus Patagioenas; species Patagioenas fasciata. Next base: position 24,025,985 of record NC_092560.1, on the reverse strand, counting down.
GCAGTTTGACATTTCACTTCATTATCATAGTGCCATGGGGTACTCTCAGATTTGTAGTTGTCACAGAATGTTCTCTTTTATTTTTAGTTTATGTTTATTTCTTTTGTCTTTATCTGTTACTCATCTTCTAGTTTTGCCCATTTTGCAGCCATCCTCTGCTGCTCGTTCGATTCTTACCTCACAAACTCAGCATTTCCTGGGAAGAGCAGGTATTAAAATTTCCCACTCTAAAATCTGTTGCTGTAATGGGGGGATTGTCAGTCTCTCAGTGGGCAGTAACTTGTGCACTTTCATAATTCTAGTATTGTGACATCCTGAATTTAGAACTGTAATGGTTTTAAGGGAATAGTAATAATAGCAATATTTTTGACTGTAAATGCAACAGAAAGTTATATTCTGTTGGTTTTTTTTGTTTTATACCATCCCAGTTTCGTAGAGCAACTGGTAGTAAATTCAGAATCCGAACCTTCATCTGATTGTGTTCTTTTTCACGGTCTGTGCTACAGTATGTGTAAGCATTGTTGTTATCTTGGAATCATGTATTCTGTGGTTCTGAAGCTCAGTGTGCATTTTCATTAATATTTTCTGTCTGTGCTTACCCTAACTTTTTTTTGTGTAATGCTACAGTATATGTGACTAAGGTTATGTGTACATGTTTCTGGCAGAGGGCTCTCATGCAAGCTGCTCTGCTTTACTAGATAAAAATCAAACTAACATAACTGTAACTTTTGTTTTTTTACATGCAGTTTTGAATAGGAAGTAAGGAGAATTGAATTCCTTAAAATAAGATATTAAATGTTGGAGTATTTCTGGCAACTGTGAATGAGTAGAAATGATGGAATCTAATTTTCCTTTGATTTTTTTTTTTTTCCCCTACGTGATATTGTAGAAGTTCCGTTTATCACAGTAATAAATGTACCAAGTTGGCATACTTAGTGGATGTTTAGAATTTTTTTTTTACAGCAGCTTTCACCAAACTGTGAGGTAATTTTTTTCATAGAAAAAGCCAATAATTTACAATAAAGTTGCATTTTCAGAATATCATTTATATGCAATTTTGAGTAAATCAATACAGTTTGTCTTCCTTACTTTTCATCAGAATGAGGATTATAATTATCCTTGATTTACTAAGGAAAAAACTGTTGTCACTAGGTACATTTCTGTCCATATATTAATGTCACAGCCTGTAACGAGAGATTACTTTCATTGCAGGTTTTTCAAGAAAGAAGAATCTGAACTAAGAAATCATTTTCATAAGTTTGAGGTTCACAAAATAGACTCTGGGCTTGAATCAGCTGTTGAAACACAGGTGTCCAACAGCGTTTGAGATAGCTTAAGATGTTTTGCCTTGCTCTGTGTAGCCAGAAGAGTACCAGTCTCCATTAATCCAGTGTAATATTTAGAGATCAGGCAGATGTCCTAGATACCAGAAAGTGGTTCATGTGTCACTGCATGCCCACGTAATTGAAGGGGGCTCTCTGTCATTGTATTCTCTTATTTACACAATTTGTACAAGTGAAACTCAACCTAAAAATTTACTGCATTCTCCCACTCTAAGAGGAAGTCAATTCTCTAGCTTTGCTAGAATAATTCTGTATTTTGAGACTGGTGACCTACCTAGATAGATATAATAGATGACTTAAGTGTTAGGGTTCAGGTCTCTTAAAACCGCCACTCCTCAAACTTTATCCTCTTAAGCCAAGCCCTCCCCCAACTAAATACTACTACTATTATTACTGTTATTATTATGATTTTGCAGCTATTTGGTCTCAGTTTGAACCACAAGAGAGTTCATCTCTTCACAGTAGTAGCAGGTAATTCTGATGTTAGGTAGTGCTGATAAGCAGTGTCTTTCACGTGGACTAGTGCTGTAAGAGTAAGGTACGCTGCTGTTTTGTCGATTTCATAGCAAATTCCTTCTACTAGAGGGAAGTATTGTTTTAGGATACTCAGGGTACTAGCAGCCATTCTGCTGATGTTCCAAGTAGTTTCTCTTGCTCACTGACATTGTTTGAAACTCAATTTTTTTTTTTGTTTGTGTGGGGGTTTTTTTGTGGGTTTTTTTTTTTTTTTTTTGTTTCAGTTCATAGAGATAAAGTTTTATATGAAGTTGATTTTCACTCTGTTAACCTGCGTATCTTCTACTGGGACCTTGTACAGGATTCAGCTCTACTGGAGGTGAATCAGTCCTGCAGTTCACTAGTTCACCTCAGGCCAAACATACTGTGGAGATAAGGTGTACTTTCAATTTTCTCTGCATTTTTCTGAAAGTCTGTGGAATATTATGTGAAAATGAAGAAGAAATATTAAATAGCAGTATCATAGATGTGGAACACACATGATTTCTTTACTTACTTCATCTAAAAAAAACACACTGTAAACATAAATACACAATTCAAAATCTTTGACTTATACTGAGCATTAGAGGAACCTTGTATGTGTGAAGAAGAATAAATGATATAATCACATCCCAAGGTGACTATAGAAGGGCAAATAAAATGTAGGTGTTACTTTCAGTACAAATGAGCTGATGTGGTTTAATGGATAAAGTGAAACAGGAGCTGAACATGGGAGGATGCCTCAGCTGTAGGTTTAGTGTCTCCACTGTGCTTGCTGTTTGAGTGAGTAGGACTTGCTTGTGTGCTACAAGCTAAAAAGGCTTAAGGTTTAAAATTCTTGAAAAGAAGCTTAAATGAACTGTATAACTTGTACTGGTTTGATTTTAGATAAAATCCACAAAAAAACATATTGCTATTCTTTACAAAAAGGAGGTGGTTGAAGTATATCTTGAAATAATTTTCTGAAATGTTCCAGATCAAAAAAAGTTGAAGTAAGACCTCAGTCGTAGTGTGGTTGTATTCAGTTTTGAAGTTTTGTCTTTCTGCCTGAAGCATTAACCACTGCTTCAAGGGAAAAATCTAGTTTAGAATATCCAACAAACATCTGAATGACAAATAAAAACTTATTTTATCTTGGTGTCATTGTGCTTGTGTCTAGATTTCCCAACCTATTCCAATTAAATTGTCAGTTACATCTTCTGACTTCCTTAATACAAAACGGTAAATGCTGTGTTTTGGTGGCCCTTTCAAACTATGTTCGGAACAATCACTGTATGTAAGAAAGACAGAGAGGTCTGAGTATCTTTATGTGTTTTTATGAATCCTGTGGGGAGAAATCTATGATGCATGTGTGAATGAAATACTCGAACTAAGCAGTTTTAAATGAGTTTTAATGCTGCAGTTAAAATTACAGTGTAATGTCCTAGGTGATCCTGTTGATATTCCGTGAGTATTATTGCACAGCTATCAGAGGGAGTAGTGGGACTTGAAGGACTCTAGACAGAAGACTTTTTGGCAAAAGTCTTCACAGATAATTCTGATTAAAAAAAAAAACAAAACAAAACAAAAAAACCCACAAACCTTAAAATTTATATATGGTCCCTAAAAGTGGAAACCTTAGAAAAGAGGAAAAGTTTTTGTAGTTACATTTATTTTTTTGTGTAGGTGAGGTATCTAATTAGATGTGACTGTGTGTTGTGTCAAAGTTTTGCTGGAGAAATTCCGTGTATTTAGAGGCTGTAGCAAGTGCTGCCCGTTTGATTAAGTGAGTCATATCTCTTTTCACTTAATGTCCTGTTCCCTCTAATGTGTGAGTATAGTTGGAAAGGGGTGATAAGAAAAGGATAAAGAAATAATGTGTTAGAGCTTGCTGGGTTTAAGAGGAGGAGTGTTTTCAGTTAGATTGCACAAAAGGATAAGCAGGGACTCTCAGGGTTACTAGATAGAGGTTTCATGCTAGGTAAAGAGACTGTTGTAGACTTCAGTGGGGCAAAATCCAATCATTAGTAGAAAAATGCTCAAGGAAGTCAGTGAAACAAATACCTGTCTGCAAGTCTGCACATCATAGAGCTACCTATCGTATCTGTGATTACAAAGCAAGTTACCTGGAGGTGATGGAATTATTTCATGAAAAAACACTGTTAAAGAAACAGTAATAGCATCATGACAGATGTCAGATTTTGGAAAAAATCTTGAGTGATTCCAAAAATAAGTGATTGGTTAGGTGTTTAGCAGTTGTGCCATCAGGATGACAGTACACCATAATGAACAGTAAAAGATGTAAGTGTTGAAATGGGACACTCTGCATGGACTATAGCTCTGAAGAGATAGTAAGAAAAAGATTAAAAACTTCATGTGCTAGAATTTGCGGGGATTAAGGGGGGGGAGCATTTTCTTTTTGCTTGATGGTTTACAGGCATTTACAGTCTGAGTTACCTTTGATGCAACAGTGGTTTAACTGAAAGCTGGCATCTTCAAGTAATTGCCTGAAAAAGGTGACACAGATTTTGTTTTTAGATTTTTATTCTAAGTCGTTTAAATTGGGGTTTTGGCTAAATTTCAGTGTGTGGTTTTTTTTTTTTTTTTTTTAAACATAGAGAAACTCCTAATAATGATAAGACAGTACTAAGCTACTTCGTATGACTAAATCTATAAAATAGTAACTGTCTTCAATGCAATTTCAGACATTCCTCTATCCAAAACAGAGGCAGAGTGTTTGTGGAAAAGATGCATGAGGACCTGTGAGATGGAGAGAGAAGAAACAGTGAAGAAATGGACATAGATAGCTGAGGCACTGAAAGTGTAGTCCTGAGAAAAGTGGGAGCTTTAAAGGACTGAGTGAGATACAAATAGAATTTCTGTGCTTGCCATTCCAGTCCTCTTTTGCCATTTGGTTACTGTTGACTATAGGGGATAAATACTTCTCATCTGCAATGAAACATCAATGAAGTATCTGCCCGCATGGTCAGTTTTGTGTCCTACAAGAAGTATTCTCAAGTGTTTGATAGCCTGAGCAAAAAGAACTAGAGTATTAGAAGTTAAACAGTTACATTTGTGCAAAATTAGAAGTATTTTGTTGGAAAGTACATGGTAAAAGAACAAGATTTTAAAGTTTTAGACTGGATGTCAGTACAGTAACCAGATATGAGGCTTGTTTTACTGTAGAAGTATGATGAGAATTTGGGGTGGTTATGCCTTTGAAATCTGCCTGTGTTGGTTTTGATCCAGAGCTGGAGAGCAAAATTCTTGAGATCTTCTCTAAAGCTGTATCAAGCACATTTAAAATCAAGTTTTCACTGAGTTTGATAAGAAAGGAAGAACTCCTGTGTTGTTAGTAAAGGTTTGTATTCCGCATAGTTAAATAAAATGTAATTGCTGATGCCTTAATAAAGCAGTAGTTGGATATAGGTCCTTGTATACTTCTGTTGCTATTCGTAACTCCTTAGTCCCTGCAGGTCTGCATTCTCTAACCGTTATTAATCTGAATGCAGCTAGCATAAATGAACAGAGTGTTTGGAGATGTAAAGTCAGGATCTGACTCTTTTGTAGCCTAGACTGAAAAGATAAATGAGTTGCGTATCTCGGGTAGGTCAGTTGTTGTGTGAACCTGGGTGATTCTGCACTTGTGCTCCCTGCTTAAGCTGAGGTTGATGCTCTACTCAGCAAATAGCTTGAAAATTTCTGACTGTTTTTTAGAAAAAAAAGTACTGCTAGCAATGTGACTTTAAAACATGTAAGGGCTCAGAGAATGCATGCAATTTATATGCATCTCTGATCAAAATAGATCAAATTATCTTTGTTTGCTAATGTTTGATTTGTTGACTTTCCACAAGTTATTTTAGGTTTAGTATACCCTTACCCTGCTTGTTTTGGTGAGAGCTGATGCAATCACACAGAAATTCTAATTGTCAAATCCAGTCCATTTAATCTTTTTTTCTTTCTAATATGTGTATGTAAGATTTTTTTGTTGTTGTTGTTGCTCTAGAGCTGTTCCCCTTTCTCCTTCACATGCTGCCTTTTCAACTTGAAAATCCAATTTCTACAGTAATCTCCAGTTGTATGAAACTGGGGGAGAGTTCTGTTACCATTACTTGTACAAAATGTTCTTGACGTTGTAGTAGTTGTTCTCTTGCTTTGGGCAAAGCAGGTAACAGTGAATTCTGGACAAGCCAGTTAGTTTTCCAGTTGAATGGTGTACAATCCTACAGAATTGATATTTGCAGCTAGGGGTTAGGGACTTAGAGCACTGAGACGCTTACAGGGCTTTTCTTCCCATAATGCAATAGCTGTTAAGTTTACTTGTCATTTACTTGAATTCTTTTTTCTTTTCAAAATCATTGGTTTATTCATAATTGTTGTCAAGCAGTTCACTATCATATCTTAAAAAAATGATATGCCATATGTTAGTGTAAAAATTTATCATGCATATGTAGGTAGAATAGTCAGTCATCAGCAGCTCCTCATATATGACTCCACTGAGTGCTGACAGTATTTTGAAAACAGGACAGTTTAATAGTTTTTGTGTTCTTGATCTCTAACATCTTGTAAAAGAAACAATTTGAGACATCTTGTAAAAGACAGTATAGAGCACTGGTGTCTTCTTAGGAAATTATTACTTTTTTTTTTTTTTTTTCACTCTTCTCACAAAGTGATCAGAAAGAGTCAGCATTAATCAGTAAACCTGAATAAAGGGGAAATGTACAATCTGTAAATTAGAGCATTTCAGTAAAGCATCTTTACTTACAGTAATTGTGATATTAGCAGGAGGACAGGTAGACATCTGCCTTTGTCATACTTCTGCCCTTTCGCTTATATACTTTGTTTTGATTCCAGCAAAAACAGGACCTGTAGGAATAAAAAGATGGAAGCTTATTAATAATATTTATCAGTTTCTGATGGCCAGATCACTTAAAGGAAGAATCTAAGAAAAGTTTTCTAACCTCTACCACTATGTAGTGTAGCTCTTTGGCCTCTGAAATCTTGCACTACACCGTGTGCTGCAGGAGGGGAAGAGATCTGCAAACTTGGAACCAGTTAGCCGTGTGGCACATACCTGTATTTTTTATTTTCAGTAAGAAACACCCTGAGGAACACATTTCAAACACTCTAATTTTTTAAAAAAATATTGGTACCTATTAGTACCTTAGGAGCCTTTCCTATTTATTATAATGGAGAGTTATAAGATGTATATTACTTTATCTTTGCTTAGCATCTTAGAATGACTTTCTGTACATTCTTTAGATTGTGTCACTCTCTTCTGAAATCTTCACTCTTCTTTCCTTATTGTAGTGTCTTCTGCCTGGAAAAGAGTGAAATCTTCTATTGTACTGTTGTGTCTGTGGCTGAAATGGTCCTGCAGTACTTCAGAAGGGCTTTCCTTTCTTCCCTTTCGTGGTGTTGACAAACTTACTTATCAGTTACTTGATCTTGTACACCTAGTCTGTCAGGCTTCTTGATGTTACAAGTGTTGTAGTTCTTGAATCTGATATTTGACAGGATTTTAGTGTTAATAATGACTATAAGTGTGTCTCCTGCATCTTTTTGTCTCTGCAATTTTTATGGGAAATGCTACATGTATTTTTGTAGGCAGATTCCCATTTTCTGTGAGACAGCTCTTCTCCTGTATACTCACCAGATACTTGTATTGCAAGAAGACAGAGGTGATAACTTGAATGGAAGTATTCAGTTGCTTTGTGTAACATGAGTTGTCATAATCAAATGGGCAGTGATCGTGTACTGCGTTTGTGCAGAATCAGCCTGGAGAATTAGGTGCATTTTTCTTCCTCTGGCTTTGTTGCTAAACTCCAACATGTGACAGAATCAGTATTTTGTTTCGTAAAAATGATGTGTCTAGCACATAATAGTTAATTTAGAATAATGTGAAATTTTATTGACTGCCGTGCTGCTTATAAAATTGTTACAAAACAGTTTAAATTGGAAAAGCTTTGACTCCAAAGTGAATAAATTTAATGTGAATGCCTTTAATTAAATTTTAGTTAATTTAAATAATGTAATTTGTATTGATTATGCTGCTGCAGTTCATTTGGATTTTTAATTAAGATTCAGTGATCTTGTTTTACCTTCCAGAGCTATTAATAAAATGACTATGAAGGAAATGCATTTTAATTAAATTAACACTTATATACATTTATTAAACCCAAATCAGGCAATATTTTTTCCTTTGTGAAGGTATGTTATACATAATAATATTTCTCACAAGGATAACAATCCGATTTAATTTGAATTTTTTTTTTTTTTTTTTTTCCCCCTGACCAAATTAATGCTCAAATAGTCCCCAAATGATATAGCTGCTTCTTTTGCCCTAACTACTTCAGAGGTTGCCAGCTCTACCTTCTGAAGCTGTTGGGATGATTACTAAAGTGCAGCATAATCCTTTTATGTCCTTCTGCATCCTGCAATTTGCTCTGTGGCTTCTCCCTATTAGCTGGTGTCTGTACAGCATTGAAACACAGTCTCAAACCGGGATGATGACCTCTTAGTAATTTTCTGGCAGGGAAGTTGCCCACTGATAGTACTGTGTATGTTGAAAACAATCCAGAAGAAAAGACTTGCAGTATTAACTGAGACCATGAATTCTGTGTTAAGGCTTATTGCCATTATTTATTTTTTTTCTTTGTCACTATTATTAGCAGTTAGAAAGGAGAGTTTAGGGCTATTTTGAGCTAAGATAGGTGATTTCCATGCATTTATGCCAGAAAGCCAGGCTGGAGTGGCAGTTGCTTGGCAAATGCCTGTTCCTTAACACGAGACTGGGAAGTGGAAGATACTGAACTTGTTGAGTTCACTGAGGTCTCAGAAAAAAATTTCTGCAAGATGGAAACCTTTCTAAGTGGTAGCCTCAAACACTGGGTTCGAACTTTGGTTAACGCTTAGTTTACCTAAATTCAGTCAGAAAGACTAAAGTATTGTTGACTCACTAAGTGAAAGTCTTGTTTTCTTCAAAGTAATTACTTCTGATACTGGTAATGTTGTGATACTATGTTAATTCTCTTGTAATGGAGCAGGAGATTAAAATGCTGAGCTAACCACACCTCATGGTTACAGCTGGAATCAAGATTATATTGGATGTTGACAAACTAGAGAAAAATCTGTAGCAGTTTGTGTCCTGAGGTGAATGTGTTTTCTGGGATCTCTCATTTCTGGTCATTGCATCTCCTCTCAGTTTGTTTGGGATTGGATGATTGATAGTTTTTATTTTTCTTCATGGTAAAATTATAGCAGCAAGCAACTCTGTAAATTGCCCCATCAGTTCTTTCTGCGATTATGACAATTCCTGCCTGAATGCATAGGTTGGAAAGATAGTTGACAGTAGAAGAATCTTCCTTTCCAAACTGTTTCTTCAGTGCCTTTTTATGTGGGCACACATCAATGTGTTTGCCTAGCCTGTGGGTCTGCTTGCATTTCAAGCTCATGTATGATTAAACGTTTTCAAATTAATTAACAGTAATGTTGCGTAAAAGCATTGTGAAGCAGCATACTTGCTTATTTACCAGGTTTATTCATCTTCTCTAAGATAATGCACAGTGGGTCTCCCTATTATTAGTGTAAACTAATAATTGTACTTATTTGTTTTCCTGGAGTGTCCTACTAACCAAAATAATACCACAACAAATGAAGTACAAAAACATGTCTTTAACGTATTATCTAGATGCACCGTAGACATTTTGCAAGTATTAAGGCTACTTTTTATTGAACAGTAATGAGCTTGGATCTTTTGGATGATTGACCTTCATGTTAAAAATACAATCGCCCTTTTTTTTTTTTTTCTCCCTTTATGTCATTTATGAATTAATTAGTCAGTTACTTAAAATAATGTTGTCTGTGCTGTCTGTGTTCAGTTTTGTCTCCAGTTGCAAATACTTGAAAATAACATGAATATATGGTAGAAAAACTGAAGGAGCAATCAGAGTATCAGATTTTACTGTTGTGGATATTATGAATATTCACAAATAAGATCCAAGAATTTTATTGATACTATTGAACTTTTGAAAGCAAGTTAGAATTGATACAGTTGTTTTCTCAAAACTAGTTGTAAATGAGAATGCTGACAATCCACCAATTAAGCTTTTTAAAAAAGCCTTTTAATTTTTGCACTGTTTTAATTTCATCTGTAAGAAGACTTGTTGACTTTTTGCATTTATACTAGGTCACAGATATCACAGTTAAATAAAGCAGGTGTGTGGAGGTCTGGCAAATGGACTGTGTTTGCTTCAGTAAATCCAAAGAGGGAAGGCTGTGAGTTAGTCAAAGGTGATTCATGTCACATTTGTTATCTTAGTCCTTTGATAACTGTAGCGATCAGAGAGATAAATGCAAATATCTTCATGTCATTTCCATCATTATTTGGCCATGTCTAAATTAATTATTAGTGATAAACCCTGTTCTGTGCAGAATCTGAAAGGCTTAGATAATAGCTTATCAGAAGAATGAATATGAAGTCAGGAGGCACACAGAAGTGTTGTTTCTTGAGGGCTTCCTGAGCGTGTAAAGCTTACAGGATTTCTTGAAATTTAAATACAGTGAAACAAGAAAAAATTGGGGTTTTAGAGCAGATTTTTTCTTTTTTTCTTTTCTTTTCTTTTTTTTTTTTTTTTCCAGTAAGACTTCCATTTGTTACAGTAGAACTGTACAGGATTTTGTTGCTGGCTTTTAGAAACTACTGGTATGTTATGGTTTACTATAGGCAAAAACTGAATATAGGTTGTTTGCTGGACATGCATGTATCATTTATAATTACAACACTTATGAATAAAAATTGTTTTAATGGTATTCTTGCATTTACTCTTAGAAGGAATACACCTTCACAAAGTGCACTTTTATGGATAGTTTAGCAGTTCCAGAATTTCCTGGACCAAGAAGCCACTTAGACTTTTCAGAATTTCTGGGGGACCCCATGTGGTTTGGTGAATACCAGAGGGTGTTTCAGGAATGTCAGTCATATGACGATGAAGCAGCTCCAGTTTATTGCAACTGTGTTGTGCCTATTGAGGTATGTGGATCGGCTGTTGAGTGGTTCCTCTGCCTCCGAAGAACTGTTACTTTAAGTAGTAGACCTCTTATTTAAAATGATGTTTGCCTTTCAGTATAAACTATTTTGTTTTTTTAAAGTAATGATCACTTAGGGGTCACTCATACAATAAAGGCATATAGTCTAACAGGTACTTTTAGCAATACTTGGCATCCTGGTTGCATTTGTGGTCATGGTTACTCTGTCACCACTGTCACTCTTATAAATGGCTTACTTTCATTTAGACTGATTTTGGGGGATAACTTTGTCATGCTCCGAACTGTTGTTCCATGGTTTTTGGTGAAAAAATATTTTTCATTTTGTTGTTTTCTCTTCAATATTCCTATTTAACAAACTGTTTTATGTTATATGTGTCCTTTACTGTAATTGTGAGATTGACTTTCAGTGTTGTTTAATCATTGGAATAACTACTCAGTAGCACTACTTCATTGCAATGATGTGCACACAACTTCTTAATGAATGACAATACTGAAGAGCAATCAGAGACTCTCTATTAGGCAAATTTGAAACATAATCTGCATTGTTTTTTTCACTTTTGAAAATACATTTTAGTCTTCTGTGTAGATGAGCATTTGTAGACCTCCTGTCTTCCATCCTTGAGCTCTTAAGCTTTTGTTCGCAGTTTATTCATTCAGCCTCTTCAAATATTTTTCTGACAGGCTTAGATTTTCAGCACTATGAATGGGTCTAGATACCAGAAAAGATTCATGATTTCTTGGCCGTTTTAATTCTTACTTCGTTTATAGGAAATCAAGTACAGAAAAATTATAGTTCCAGGTACATGAAATGCCTAGTTAAAATTTCATAATATCCTGTATTTCATTAAGGTTACCATCCAAAAAAGCAATTTTCAGAGTGAGTAGTTTGCAATAATTAAGACAAGTGAGATGGCAGTTCTAATAAGCCATGGGTGAGATTAGCACAACCTGGCCAACAGCCCTAATGCAAGTTCAAAGATAGGAGAAGCTCAGTGACCAATTACTTTATTTGATTTTAGAGGATTATTTGATTATCATGCCATTTTGGGGCTTGTTCTATTTTTTCTTATAAGGGCTTTAAAATAAAGGTTATTTCCATTACTGTTTCCTTTGCACACCACCTTTGGGCTAGGACTTCTTCTGTAATTATGTCAGTTCTCTGACTGTGATTCAATTTAAGCGAATAACCTGTATTTTTAAGACTCTGTTTCTAAAACCACCATGGTAGTCTTTCTCTTCAGTTGTTTTCTTTTCCAAGCCCATCCTGACGTTTTAGGTCCTTAAACTGTGTACTTCTGACTCAGAATTTTAGACCTGCTTTTCATGACATCCATAAAGGCTCACATTATTTACAGCAGTCACTTCAGAATGACTAAAATCCACCTTTATAAACATTAATTTTTCTTCCTGGGGGCAATTGTTTTGTTGTTATAGGAATATCTCAAAACGTCCTGAAGTCGTGTCTAAGGATGTACCTAGACTGGGATTTATTTGTGATTGATGAAACTATTTTTGCTTTGGAAACTAAAAAATGCAATATAATTCTAGCAAATCTTGTCAGTTCCTTGGATTTAGGCAATATGAATTTATGTAGTGCTACTTTAGTGCAGCTTGACATGTTTTACATGTGACCGCCCATGGAAGATTCAGAATGCTACTTACAGGAACATCGATTTGGTGGCGCTTGAAGATGCATATGATGAAGAAGATGGAGAACTTCCATCTTCTAGGAAGTTCCATCTTCACATCCTTTCCAAATCCTGAAACCCTTCACAAAAGCGGATGGCAGCCCCTCTGTTTTCAGATGGTCACTAGCAGGTTCTATATGATAAGAAGTTTTTTTCTGGTGAAATATGTGAATCTGCAGTCTTTTCACTTGGACCTCAATCTTGCTAGGTATGTTTGGAATATTCTTAGTACACCTGTCTGGATGATGATAGTACCTATGTTGGAAGCCCTAGTTTGGCTTGGATGTTGAGCTATTTACCTTTCCCAAAACAGAAACGTGAGGTATTGCATAAGCAGTAAAACTACAGGCAACCTGAAAATCCTTTGGAAAAGTACAGATATCTGGGGGCTTAAAGCATCTGTCTGAAGACTTGTACATTTGAATTCTTGGGATAAGGTGAATTTTTTTTTTTTTTCACAGAGACTTACAAGAAGATAAGCACTTTTATGTGTCTGAGTTGATTTTTGTCTTGTAAGTGTAGTTGAGTGTCAACACTGTTGAACAGTGAATGTCTCAGAGTATGGGTGAGCTGGAGATTGCTGCTGTACATATGTATCAGAATAGCTGCTTATTGCTCTGATAACTAAGTGCTTTGTGCTTGTTCTAATAATCAGGATGCACAACAGAAAATACTTTATTTTTATTTTCCAGAAGCATATCAGAAATCCATTGAGACATGTCCTGAAAAATTTAGAATCTAAACAATGAGTTTGGGAGGTAAATGGAGATTACACAAAGAGGTGGGCAAGGCGGACTGTAGGTTATTGAAAATAATTATGCCATTATTCTGGTGAAGCAAATATGACTCTTGCTGGTTCTAAAAATAGTTTGTTGTGTTATCCATAGTGGACAAGGTTCTCAGTGGATGTGAAAGGAAACTAGGTTGGATTTATAATATATCAATTATAATAAATCATACATATTGTAGAAACTGAAATCATACCCTGAAAAGACTAAGATGCGCTGTGAACCTTCAGCTGTGAAGTTCAGGATCTTAATACGCTTTTATTCATATTTGGAATGTGTTGAGAAACCTCTTTTTAAAACACTGTGATATGGTGTCCTAATCCACAATGTTTTAGTACAACAGGAAAGTTATTCACATTAACCAGTGTTTGGAATTTGGGATGCTTGTAGGTAGGAAATAAGCACTGGAATGAGAGAAATGTGGACTGTCTTTCCCATGAATGGTTGAACTAGATGATCTATTCAAGTCCCTTCCAACCCATGTGATCCTATTCTAAGTGCGAGTAAGAAAGTGTCTGGAAAAAGTCCTGATTTTAGGACAAAACTTGAAATTATTGTAGCTCAGGAGAGATGTTAAGGTGGTCTGGTGTTTGTTTGTTTGTTTTGAAAAACTAAACAGTGGTCAGAAGTATAGAAATAAAATAAAAAGAAAGTCTTCCACTTTGTGTGGCAATACCTTTCTTCTTTTTTACTAATTGCAGATTTACTCCTGTTCTTACAGCTTTTATATATCTCACTTTTGACAGCTGAATATTTTTGTTTAATCGCATCACCAATATATGTTAAATAGCTATCTGCTACTTTTAAAAGTCTAAGAAATACTATTATTTTCTCATGATTCCTATTCTTTGTTACTTTACAAATAGTTCTCCTTGTCACCTTGTGGTATGTATGAGTATTGTAAAGAAAATATATGTTGTTATGTTAAGAAACTGTATACCGTCCGTTTGTGGGCAAGATGAAAATGACAGAAAATCACAAGTTAAAGAGTGTTCTCTTTTCTGTCATCTTAAACTTGTTGAGTTTTAGTGAAAATGGCTTTTAAAATAGAAAGAATAAAAACCCCTGGATATTAAGATGAGCACAACTCCCTTTTATTTAGAATACATCACAGGTACTGTTTCCTTTTATTTGCCTGTTTTATCTCAGGCCTGGACTCTTTTATGGTTTAGAAAAAAAAACACAAAAAGGCATTATGAAAGCATCCTCTTGAAAAAAATGCAAGATCATTATTATTGTGCAGGGAAAACATACTTCCCTGTTTCCAAGGGGATATTATTTTGTGTGTGTTACTAATTATATTTTAAGAAGAGTGTAAGGATATCAGAGGCCTGTATAGATTAGAGCTTAAGTATGTGCTATGAGGTGAAATGACATAGCATGATTTAATTAACACATCATTAAACTGCAGTTAAGGTAACACATTTGTGCAGGACTAAGAAATTAGAGGCTGGAAAATAATTTAGGCTATCATTTTATCTACTTGGGCCTTTCAAAGTATGTTCAACTGTATCTGTACTGCTGCTGTTTATTTGAACCAGTGTATTGAAGATTTTAGTCTAGACAAGGGCAAAGCGAAAATGAGCAACACCTTTTCTAAACTGTTCCAATTCAAGTTACTGAATTAGTTGACTCTCGCGGTTCTCTCTGGCTCCAAGCAGGTGTTGATAACACATTAGCATTACCAGCAGTAAGCTGTAGGGTTTGGAAAATAAATTAAAAGGCAGCAAGAATTTCTTCTAATTAATGACTAAAATATTTATAAATGTAAAGCCAATGTTTAACCAAGATCAGATCTGGAGGCTGTGTATGTTTGATTTGTAATATAAGTATATTTTCATCATCAAACAGCCTGTATACACAAGATATAAGTTTCTTTCCTAACCTCTCCTATATAATTTCTTTTAAAAATCGCCTTTGAACATCAGTGTGAAGTAGACTGTTTTGCTTATTGCTAAATAAGTTGTCATTTCATATTCATTTCAAAGAAGAAAATGGTGTCAATAATATGCAGCTTGATTGGAGAAATATTTTCATATGATAAGTAATTTAAAGTTGGATCATGCAGGCAAATTTATCTTAGAGTAAAATTAAATTAGCAGAGTTTATTTTCCAACTCTTGGAGAAGAAAAAAAAATAAAATTGCATGTTTGTTCTTCAGATCTTTTTTATATTGCTCTTTTTGGTGATAATTCTTTGAAAAACAGAAATGACATTTGGGGTCTGTTGGATTTGTATCATGGCAAACCAAATATCTGAATTTCTGTAGCATATGTTATTCAAAGTGTTTACTGGAACATGAGCTCTGGTTTTATGTCCAATTTTAGCTGTTCATCAGCAGAGGGCAATGTAACTTCATACATTTTTGTGAAAGGATTTAATTTGTTTATCCTTTTATTTCTAGTTTCAACTAAAAGAACACCTACTTGTAAATACTGAGAAAATATATGAACTCATGATGAAAAACCAATGAGCTGTGGTATTAGTATTCCTTACGCACTTTCTAAAGGCTGTATAAACTTTCTAGTACTTGGACCCTATGGGAGTTGTTCTCAAAGTTCATAAACAGACAGGTAATGTCCAGACTTTATGGAGATGGCAAAGCATAATATTACTTCTTTTTACTGGATTAGCTGATGCAGCCTTTCAGTGTGTGTGTGTGTGTGTGGTCGTTGTTGCCTTTTTTTTTTTTTGTCCCTTGTTGACAGAATCGTGCAAAGGTTGGGAGGTTTTCTGTAATTTCTTATATGTGTATATGTGTGTATTACCTTACATCCCATGTGTTGTAAGTTTAGTGTAGTGAGAAGCTGTGCTGTGATATTAAGAGAAAGTAGATTCAGGTCTCAATTAGAAGTAACTTATTCTGTATTTTGTTACAAGAAGAGGATTGTTCTTTTATGGATGGGGCCCTTACAGTCCTTACGAGGCGTGTGTGTGCCATAACCTTTTAGTGTACATCATATTAATACTAATCTGTTACGATAATTCTTTGATTTTTTTTTTTTTAATGTTGCTGTTTAAATTTTCATTTAGTTATTTCAGAACATATCAGGAATCCTAAAATGGATATTCATGTGTGGCATTTTTTTTTAATATGCTTTCCTATTTCTGATGCTCTTGAGGCATATTCAGAAGGACTTCAGACATATGGTTTCTTGTTTTTCATCTCCTCCTTTGGGCATCACACATTCAAAGAGTCTGTTTTACTGTCAGAGCATAAATACAATTCCCGCTAACAGCCTGGGACAGGCAGCATTTACCAGTGTTAAAACATGAGACTAGGATTAAAAGATTTTGAGTTCCAGCTCTGTGCTTAGCGTGCTGAATGACCTTAGGCAGTTGCATCCATCTCTTTACTTTTGTTTCAAATGGATTGGATAATGCTGGTCTTCCTCTATTAGTCAAAATTGTTTTGAAGATTAATTTACCACTGTTTAAGCTGCAATATTTAATATGAAAATAACAATAGAACTCCTTTAAATACTACATGCAGATAAGAATGGCAGAACAGATAATGAAGCGTGTGTGTATCTGATATAAAGTAGCTTTTGCTTTTAAATTTTTGCCAAAGTATTTGTGGTCGTGTATTGTGTTCTAATTCCAGATCTGCACTTAATTATAGGATTTCATTAAATAATTCAGTCATTCCTGCTATCACTCTGTTGCAAAATTGGAAAAATTTCAAATCTGGTTCAGCAGGTATTGAATCTTAGGCTGAGAAACACAAATGCAAGTAATAATTGCTATGGCTTTGTCCTGATTTTGGCTGGGATAGAGTTAATTTTCTTCCTAGTAGCTCGTATAGTGCTGTGTTGTGGATTTCATATAAGAAAAATGTTGATAGCACACTGATGTTTTTAGTTGTTGCTAAGCAGTCAAGGACTTTCCAGCTTCTCATATTGGCCTGTCAGCAAGAAGGTGGGGAGTGCACAAAAGGTTGGGAGAAGACAGAGCTGGGACAGCTGACCCCAGCTGACCAAAGGGATATTTGATGCCATATAATGTCATGCTCAGCATATAAAGCTGGGGGAAGAATAAGGAAGGGTGGGATGTTTGGGATGATGGTGTTTGTCTTCTCAAGTCATCGTTACCCGTGCTGGAGCACTGCTGTCCTGGGGATGGGTGATCACCTGCCTGCCCATGGGAAGCTGTGAATAAATTCGTTGTTTTGCTTTGCTTGTGTGTGCAGCTTTTGCTTTCCCTATTAAACTGTCTGTATCTCAACCCAGGAGTTTTGTCATTCTTACGTTTCTCATTCTCTCTCCTGTGCCATGGGGGGAGTGAGCGGCTGTGTGGTGCTTAGTTGGTGACTGGGGTTAAAGCATGAATTTTCATGTAAAAATATAGTGCTGTTTATATGGTTATATCTCACAATGTACAGAAATGGTTGATTAAATATAGCATTGTTAGATGGTTAAAATGAACATAGTATGACTGTGCAAATGTAACTAGCATTGTGTATGTTAGGTATATAATTTTAAAATCACCTAAGTTTCTTAGACTTTTCATTTATACTAAAAAGGTTGTTTCTTTTATTAAACCTTTAACTGGAGTAAATACAAAGACAGGTTTACAGAAATCTCACTCCAGTTGGTGATTTTATTATCTATTATAACAGGGTTAAATTGGAAAAATTTAGCATGAAGAAACTGAATGACTTGCAGAGCTAAACCATTCTCATTCTCATTGCTATATCCAGGCACATGCATGTGAACTTTTACTGTGTTTTGGTAGAGAGATAATAGCTTCTCCAAATGTACTAACTGGATAATTTTTCATCACCCTAGCATATCCCAAGATACTTGGCATTATGCCGTGTGGTAAGACAAGTAGGAATGTGGTTTTTTCCAATACTTTTTGTTTAAAATATCCTTGTTATTAAAATGCTCTTAATAACTGAGTATGTATGTCACCACTGTTTCATAATTATAATATATGTGATATTGAACAAATGATGACAGAACTTTACTTTGAAGACTGCAGGAAAAGCTGAAATATAAATAATTTTATCAGGCACATTTGCATTAAAATATAAAATACTCAGAGTGCTTATTTAAGACAGAGATTGGTGACAAATTAATTTAGTGGAGATGTTCTTGGATAGTGATGTACTAAGTAAGCTTTCAATAGACATTGCCCAAGCTCCCTCTCTCTCTGCAACAGACATTTTAGAGTTGGAGGATATGATTTGTGAAAGAAGTTGCTAAACTAGTCGTGAACGGATGTGTCTGTAACATCTTCCTCTGATTGTCTGTTAGAACCTGCTTTTGAACCAAAGTGATGATGTGACAACCTTGTTGTCAGGAACATATTTTTGATCTGTTGCTTCCATAATGTTTTACTTTAGGTAGTTTATATAAAATAGTAACATTTTAATTATGAAAAGGTGGTGGGTTGGTTTTTTTGTGTGTGGTGTTTTCTTTTTATTGTTGTTTGTTTTTTGTTTTAACTTCATGTCTCAAACTCCATTTATATAACAGAAAGGAAATGCAGAGCTACAAGAGAGGTTGGCTTTTTTTTTTTTTTTTTCCTGGCAACTGCAATTAGAGATAAATGCAATGTAGTAATTTCTGTGTGATGATGAGATTGCATGGATTGTTATGATAAAACCACTCATTCCCAGCTTTCAGTGTATTTGTATATAGAACTGTCAGGTAGCAAAGAAAATAGCAGGGATTCTTTCTCTGTGGTGGTGGTGTTTGGTTTGGTTTTAGGTGTTTTTAATTTTTTCTTTTTTTTTTTTTTTTTTTTCTTATTAATCCTCTCCCAATATCCTATTTTTTGTGGACTTCTTCAGAACAGGGCTTTTTTGGAAGGAGTATTGAGGGCATTAAAAATTAGCTTACAGTGCATTAATTGTCTGATCTCAGAACTGTTGAATCCAATTTTGTCTTGATTATGCAAGACAAAAGGCTGTATGGCTTATTTAGGTGAAAATGGAAATGGAAAATGGCTTATTTAGATGACAACACTTGGACACCTGTCTCT
Organism: Patagioenas fasciata; assembly: GCF_037038585.1. Taxonomy (NCBI): domain Eukaryota; kingdom Metazoa; phylum Chordata; class Aves; order Columbiformes; family Columbidae; genus Patagioenas; species Patagioenas fasciata. The sequence continues at coordinate 24,006,656 of NC_092560.1, read as the reverse complement.
TACCAGCTGGTTGCAATCTGAACCTAACACTTGATCAGCTGTGCTCTTGGACACCAAAATGAGAAGGTAAAAATTCCAGTACACTTTGCCTTCACCTGCTCAGGTATAGAGCATACATTTTGAGAGACATGGTTTTCTGGATGCAATGAGGCGCTTGAATACCTCTGTTTGGTTGTCATCCCACATGATACTCCTGTTCTTCCTCCAAAAGAATCCAGGGGAGGAATTCTTAAAGAAATCTTAAAGAAAATTAAGATTTCTTTTTAATGTGATTGACAATCTTTCTTCCCCTTATGCTTGCTTTGTGTTTCCCTACACTTCAAATAGTGTTTTCATTTGCACATTTGTACTCCTTTAATACTTTACTGGAAGTATGTGCAAGCTGAGACATACTACATGTCTGACGTATTTGTAGAAGATTTCACTGTCCTAATGGTTCTGCATCAAATCTGTTTTTAGAGGAAGCTGAAACAGACTGGAATTCTCTGTAAAATGAGGAGGAGGAAGGGAAAGTTTGGGAAAAGCTGGCTGTACCAACCAGAGTAAGGGAAGCGTCATTCCATTCTTACTGCAGAGAGAAGCGTTGCTTGGGCCTTCAGTGTCATTTCTCATACAGCACCTTGGTCTAGGGGATCCTCTGCCAAAAGGCTGTATTTTCTGCATGGTGCACTGTTGGATACCTACTATATTCTACTTCCTTATTGCTGATTTCAGGTCTGGTATGTAGATACTGATTTGATATATGGATTTTTGACATGAACTTGATAAGAATGTAAGGTTGATCCAGAGCTACATATCTGTATTTCACAGATTCCCAGAAAGGGGCATTATGATGATTAATGAGAGGAATACAGGAGCCCATTACTCGTTTCATGTCAGTCTGCAGTACCAAGATGCTGTGATATGAATAAGGATATATTACTCCAGAATGCAACCTAAAAATGAAATGAAATCTTATGAGTCAACGTGAGGACTAAGATGAAGTCCTGTGCAAAGTCAGTTTAGATGGGTTTGGCATGTGTTATTCCCAAAGCAGTGAAGAGGCGATACTGTTTTTGTAGTGAAATTTCATTTTGTGTTTCTACCAACGTTTCTGCCAGCTATGCAATATCAGTGGCCTACCAGTTTTCAGAGTTGGAACTTTCTTCACAATAATTTCTTTTATTTGATTTTTTTAATGAGTTTTATATATGGACTTTTCTTCTCAGATTCTCCTAAAACACAATTCTTTATTCTGTTACTGAAAGTACGGATGATGGAAATTGCCAGATAAAACTGAGTTTGAACTTATGTTCTTTTTATGTTTCTAATTGCATTATATAATTTAAAATAGGTTGTTTGAACTTTTACATTGACATAATTTAAGTGTTTGACTATTATTTTGGTAATACTTCAGACTTAAGCTTAAGAAAAGATTATGTGGTATCATGTTTGTTGTATTTTCTCATTTTAATGATGTCCATGTGTTGTGACAGCTGATAATTAATTTCCAAAATAAGTTCTCTGCCTGAATCTATTAAAACATGTTAAGGAAATGCTATTTGGTGCATGTTCTCTGAGGCTATAGTCAGATGGCTTTTCTTTTTTTCCTTCAATTTTTCTGTCTTAATGGAAATAATCTCAGCACTGCTGGGTTCCTTGGCATTTTTTAATCAAATAACTGCCTTTACAGAGCAAGCAGGTTCTTGATAGAAAATGGATGGTCTTTTACTTTGTTGTGGTAATACATAGGAGAGGTGAGGCCTACTAGTGAATTTTTTGGAAGCAAACAAAAAAAGTTTTGGAAAAGAACTATGAACAAAGTTTCATGTTGCTTGAAACCCAGCTACTTTCTTATAAGTGTTGATAATTTATTCAATATTATTTTAAAACATCATTCTCAATGGCAATGTAATACAAATATGGCTGCTAAAAAAGCCACTACAATGACCTTTAACCCATTGCTATGTTTATGATCAATTAAAAGGAGATATCCCAGTATCCTGTATTTTTTCTTTAAATTAGAAACCTTAGTATGTATCAGTCAAGCTCAGCTTCAGATTTCTATTATATACCTTTGAGTGTTTCTTTAATTAAAAATGGAACAGTGAGTGATGGTTGAAATAGTTCACTAGGTGGAAACCGTGTCATTTGATGACAGTCTTACCGGAGGTCACATATTTTAAAAATAAACAGATACTCATGAGAATGTACACCATGCCATATTTCAAAGAAAAATTTATGCCAAGCAGTTTTAAACTTTTTCCCCACAATCCAAACCAAAATGTTGATCACTTTCCAGAAACCTTTCTGGAAATGTATTTATTCCTACAGTTCGTGTCCCAGGCTGCAGAAGAATGGTGTTGATTATTTGCTTTTCATCTTTGAATTTCATGTGAAATCAATTTGCGTCAATAACTTTTCTTCTTATGAAAGAAATCATGTTGTCCTTCATTTATGCACTGAATGTAACTATAAAACAAGTAAGACCATGTGTCTTCTAAGAGGAAAATTATGCTCTCGATTATTTTACTTTTAGCAGTCTAAACCACATATTCCTGAACTTAAAATAACTATCAGGATTAGAATTGGAAATGTATGTGTGCAACAAAAATATAATAATTCTATGCATAAAATGCACTGCAGTTTTCAACCATGTGAAGTGAAATGAAATAATGAGGATAAAGATACAAAGAGGAACATTTCTGAAATACTCAACCTAGGAGTATGATATAAGAATAGTTTGAGATTTATAATATTGCAGCTTTTCTGAAAACTAAAGGTAGTAAATGAAAATGTTTGACCTTTTAAAAATTTTTAAACCTTGTATAATGTGTGCCACGTTTTGTAAAATAGTCACTTAATTTCAAAACTGTTTTATCAAACAAAATAATAGATGACTGATAATTTTACTTTGATAATTGTAATTAATATAATAAAATTCTAAATGCGAATAGGTTTGGAAATTGGCATTCTAGTCAGCATATATAGTTGCTTTGGAAATTGTTACTTGCTGAGCTATGGCAGCTGATAATTGCAATAGTAACAGGTGTGGAAAAAAATCTCTTGTCGAGGGTTAGATTGCGGGGTGACAATCAAACCCTGGCAGATGTATTGTTAACCTCCTCTCCCCGCTTCTCACTCAGGACAGGCGATCGGGAGGGAAAGAAGGACGGAGAGAATAGAGTTGGAAAAATCAAAGATGTTTTACTAATGCTACTAATAAGAATAGAGAAAATAATACGAAATATACAAAACCAATCTTGAAAGTCTCAGCAACTGCAGAGCCAGCACCCAAAGTCCTGGATTAGACTCTGTAGCCAACCGGAGCTGGATTCAGTCTGTCACTAGGCCTCAGTTCACAGGGACGACCAGCAAGGTCCTCTCCTAATGTCAGCCATGAGGAAAAAGGGCAAAGGGAAAAAGCGACGAGATCCTCGTGATCTCTCACTTTTATATGAAGTATTCACGTGAATGGAATGTTATACACCGTTGGTCAGTCTCTTGGTCACCGGTTTCTCGTTGCCCCTCTCACGAGATGTCCATCCGTGCTTATCGATAAGTTTGCATTCCATTGCTAGGTTTAACCAAAACATGTGTTGGGTTCTCCAGGAAAATGCAGCTATTATGAAGGCTTTAGCTGACAGGCAAAATTCACTAAAAGAGAAACTTGTTTTTTAACAAAATCAGGACATCTCTAAATTATGAATAGGTAATAAGTAACTGTTACAAAATACGTAATTTCTAAATAAAAATGAGCCATACTTGATTCTAATTGGATTATAAATGAATTTTATAAATGTGTTTATTTTTTATTATTTTGGAACAAAATCTTGTTCAAACTAATGTAAAATGGAGATGTCAACTGATGGCCAGGTGAAGTGCTTAATTTGAAAATGAAAATAGATGATATCTAGATGAATCGGGTTATTGATCTTCTCAAAGTGAAACAATAAAATTTGCTACTGTTTATTGCCATAGATTGTGTCACTTCTGGATTCTCATGCTTACTCTTTCTTGTCTTAACGCTGGGGAGACCGGGTAGGGTGTGATGGTCTGGCCATGAAACATCCAGATATTTTGGGTACATATTCTATGAATTTCAGTGTAAAACAATGTACGCATATGCATACAAAGTGGATAGACTTGTCTTGGTACTGTGTGGTAGAATACTGGCTTTATTTTTAATTCTTTATATTTAGGTAAAGCTTCTGTAGGAGGTCTGTCCAATACCAGGAAATAGTGCTAGAGTTCAGTCAGTTCTGTATGATTTGTGTCTTTGAGCTGTTATGTGTATTTCTCTGAAATAGACTAACCATGAATAGTTATTCTACTAGCAAACAATTCTGAGAGAGAGCGCATTTTTTTTTTTATAATTTTATGTCGCAAAAGAAACTAAAATTCCCTTCCAAATGTTACTCATCTCTGAAAGACTCTAAACCACAATATAATGCTTTGCAGTATATATTAGCATTACCTTGTATACATGTAATTTTTAGTGCTTGCTTATTATAAATGAAGAAAGCACTTGATTGTTTTTTTTTTTTAGTGTTTAAGTTATTGAAACTTTTTTTATTTAGCAAAGACATTTGACATGCTTAGAGATTAGGTAGTTTTTTCAGTACAAGCTCTCAAAATGGTGGAAAAAAGATAGCTGGGTGCTTCAGAGAACTTTGCCCCTGAAGCAACAGAAGGCACTTTTTCCTGAGAAAGGCAAATGATGGCCATGGTGCAGCTCATACCAAGTGTATTCATAAACTTCTGACACCTGTATAAGAGGAGCAGAAATATTGAATAAAAGCTGTATCCTGCATTTCTTTGGCATAGCCATTTAACTAATTAATTTAAGCTTTCTTCTTTTATTTGTATCCATTGGGCAGCTCTACCAGTCTTTATTGCCAGTGACAGCTTGGTTTACATGGCTTGTCTAATTTCCACACATCATTGTCATCTTTGCTTTAAGTTCTGGTAGATCTTACACTGGTTGTGTGATGTTGGAAATAAAGATTCTTTCCATTGATTTATTTTGGAATGTGAGCTTTTGACAGTTTTGTTGTGAGTTTTGCTAGAGATGTCTAAGCCTGTAAGTATGAGCTGATGGGGTTTAAACAAAGTGTCCTCTCTGGGAGTAGCCTGGTGAAGATCAGCATGGATAAAGAAGCTGATCGCTTGTAGGTAGTGGTGAGTGACCATACTCAACAACAGATGACAGACAGTACAGAATTTGCGTGTCTGTATCCATGTGGCTGTAGGATACGTTGTTTTCAGCTAAGCTGAGAGTTTTATGAATGCATAGTTTGTCCTCTGAAGTGCCCGCTCAGTTTGACAGCCTACACGCGAACTTTGAGAGCTTACTTTGATGATGCTCCAGCCAGTGTGTGCTGCTGTACCTGGAGCCCTGTTGGTTGCTTGAAGTTGCTGGGGCATTATGTGTCTCCTCTTCTTTGCAATGTACCTTCAGCTGCAGCAGGAGGATATAAGAGAACAAAAAAGGAGAATAAGAATTAGAAAAACATAGAAGTAAAGGGTAGGGGAAAAGGAGATAAAGAGGAAAATGTGGGAAATAACAATGAATACAGGAAAAATAAAAAGAGGGAAAGTTGTCTGGGGAGAGAATCTGTTCTATCAAAGGCTGTACTTGTGTGAGAAGAGGTTGGGATTTTTATTTTGTCATTTTGTGGTATAAATGTTTAAATGCATGGTTAACTTGAATTGTAACAAATTCTTAATAAAATTTGCATAGTCTGTTTAAATAGGAGTGGTGATACTGGCTTTGACTGGAGTGCTGCATCCTTCTCTCTGTCCATTTTGCTTTCTGCATGGCACTGACTGTGAGCTTGTTGAACTTTATTGTGTACTCTTGTTTGACAGTCTTGCTCTTTTGTTTTCTCCATGACTGCTCTTTGATTTTAAGGAAATACATTATGTCTCAGTGAACATGAGAAAGCATTTTTTTATTTTATTCTGGCACTGTGTTCTCTTCTTCACTTGCCCTAATCACTTTCTTGGTTTTTTTTGTCAGTCAAGAGTCCACTCAGAGATTGCAAGACACTTTCAAAAATCATTATTTGTCATCAAGCACGAGGAAATGAATTCTATTTGAAATTTGCTAAATCAGTTATTATCATAGTTGCTAAACCTTGATATTTATATTACATCCAAAGAATTATTTTGAAATGTTTTTTTTCTGTTTCTTAAAGAAAAAACTCAGATTCTTAAAACTTCGATAAATATCCACTGAAGACTGGAAAGATTTTTTTAATGTAATTCAAAAAACAATGAGAAAATAGTTACTGTCTTTATGTTATTAACATTTAATAAAACAGTCTTTAATAAATCAGATTTAATAAAGCCATGTGTAACAACCAAAAAGACCAAATGAACCATGCTTACTTTCTGATGGCTCAATATTTTATTCTTGTCTATCACATGTGTACTGAGGATATATGTTGGCTTTGTTTAGTGCAGAGTTATTGGTATAACAAGTTTTTGTTGAAAACAATCTTCGCAAATCATGAAACAACTGCCAAAACGTAGGGCCAGCACACTTTTCTTTGAATTTGTCCAATTTAAAGCGCTGTCATTTCCACACAGAGAATGCTGTGCTGGTAGGAAAAAGGAGAGAAGTTGGCTGATTTCTCGATAGACATTATTGAAATGAGGTGGTTTTTGAAGAAGACGCACAAAGATGAGGCAGTTTACAAGGTCTGGCGGTACTGCTAGTAATTAAAATGCTGTTTTGAGGAATTATGTTACAGGAACCAGGAAAGGAGATGTGAAAAAGTACCATAAGGCAAACAAAATTAGAAGTGATGCTGAGAAGAAGAGAGAAGTGGAAAGTAAATATATCTTTCCTATGTTACATTTCTTAGCCATCACTTGGATGTAATATGCCTCAATTTTACATTTAAAAGAAAGGAAAGAGATGCAACCAGTGGGAAAGATCTAAATAGCAATAATAGAAAGAATGTAAAGCACATCTTTAGTCAATGTGCTTTTTTTTTCTAAAAATTTCTTTTTTTTCTTTTAAAAAGGGATAACATTGTTTGTGGTCTGACAGAAAGTTGATACGAGTTCAAATTCCAATCCTGATGGGAAATTACGGTTTCAACCATATTTGACCAAAAAGATTAGATACAGTCTAATGTGGGTTCATTTGGAATATTTTATTTATTGGGTTCATCTTTTTTCATTTAATTGGTGTTATAATTGTGAAAAATGTGTGCGAAATTATTCATTAATGCTTCAGAAGACATTTATTTGTGAGAGAGCTTCATGCTTAACTTTTAATACTGTTATTTTGAAATCCGTATCCTGTGTTTGGCTTCCCAGGTTCTAGGAAAGATACAGGCAGTTCTTTATTTGTACGCAAAAGTGCTGTTGTACTTTCAGGTTCATATGTAACAATTTGCAGGGAAAATGTAGCAGTATCTGACTATGTACATTTTCAGTCCTTTTTTGTAATTTTGTTTTAGAGATATATGCAATCAGAAAAAGCAGGCCGCTGTCTAGAAAATGTTCTTTTTAACAGTGTTAAATATATTATAGTGCATAAAAGAGAAGGAAACTTAAAATCAAGCATCTTTTGATGTTTATAATTGTTTACAATATTTTGCTTTCCGTTGCAGTCACTTGCTAATAGTATTGAACATCGAACTCACATTATTTTTCTGGAAATTATTTGTATAAGACATAAAATGAGTAAATTCACTCTATAATTTTAAAGAAGTTTTATTGTTATCATCAGAGTGCTAAATAAAAAGGTGCTGGAAGGCATGTAGGATGGGAAAAGTCATCTTGCCTGTGATTGTTAGAAATTTCTTGGTGGTATTTTTAACATTATCAGTGTGTCTTTCTTAGGTGCCTTAGGGAAGCCAGTGTTTACTTCTTATAAAGTTCTGATATGGTAATCCACAGTCATCTTCCAAATAGCTACTGGCTTTTGGTATACAAAGAAAATGCAGTCTCTCACGGCTGGGGTGCTGAGGTCTTCTCTTGGCACTGATAGTGGAGGGCCTCCGTGAGTTAGGCTTCTGTATCCTTCTAGAAACTCCAGTACATACCTGTCTGCATAGTTATAGCTGTATAAGTACTTTTAAAAAGCAGTCTTCAGGAAAATTTATACTTCAGATTGCACATTCAGATTTAAATCACTGCGTTCCTGTATTTTAACACATTCCAGTAGCTAAAAATATTTAAACATGAGGAAAACAATTATTTGGAAACAAAGATACTAAATCTCTCCTTTAAATTTAAATTGAAACTGAGAATGCATTAACTAGTTAAGCTTTCCTAGTTCTGTACTTTTAACAGAAGTACCTGAATTTGTATGCTGAGTTTTCTGCTGAGGCAGTAGAATCTCTGGGGAGCAGCTTAGAGTGTTTAGGTACAAAAATTTTAATTCATCACCTAAATCGAGATATGTAAAGACTGTAAGTTCAGCTTTTACGGTTGGATGTGAAAAAAACTGGCATAGGGGAAGAGCTTTTTATTGTGTCTAGACTACACATATGACAGTATTTGAAAGTATTTCTGTACAGTAATGTTTCTAACACTAGTCTTATGTAAACTTCCAGCAAGAAGAATGCTTGGCATATTTTTTCCCTCAATGTCTGAGTTATTAGCTACTTTGATAGTTCAGCCATTAAAAATTTAAGAGAGAGAGTTACAGTTGAGTTTGAGTAGCCTCCTGGAGCCTAAACTTTCCTAATTTTCAGACAGTTCATGTATTTTGACTTGTCTGCATAGCAGCAAGATGTTCTGTACTTTTTATTGTCTAGAGAATACTAATATTAAACAGTTAACATCTTAGGAGGTCATTAGGTCATTCTTACAATAATGAAGAAACTGTGTGTGAAAGAACAGCAGTGTTACAAAATCAAGTATTGAAAAAATAGTCAGTCAGAACTAGGAGGTCAGTTCAACTTTAATTCATCCCTGTTATGTTAATATGTAATGTTTAATTTTATGAACAGATGCATATTTTTCCACAGGACTGTACTCCATTAACAAGATTCACTTATTCAGTATTCCTTTATCAGTGCAAATAATGTGTAGTCCTAATGTTAATTATTCAAAGCAGGCACCAACAAGAAAGAAAATGCTTTCTAGATGTTTTTGTAATACTTCCATCTTTGGATGTGTAAACTTCATAAAAAATAATTTAACATCACAGCACTCCTGTGAATTAGTTCATATTATTATCTGTGTTTAACAGCTGGGGAACTTTAAGCTTAAAATGTATAAAGGCTGAAATATTTTGTTGATTTACAGTGTCCAACATGAGATGCTAATGACTTGCATTTTAAATTTCAGCATTTTCTTGTAGTGCTTTGAACCACAGTTTAGCTGACTTAAACTGCAGACATAGTAGATCATCACTTTTGCAGCTTCCTTTTGTAGTACTTTATTGGCTACTCCTCATGAAGATTGGATTTTGTGGTTAGATTGCCATCAACAGGAACTCCATGACTGAGTCAAGGAAAGAACCAATTTCTTCTGGTAGGTGTGTTCTTTCCTTTAAGTAAAATTTACCATTCCCTGAAGTGCTCTTTGTTGTAATCTCTGAACATCTTCAAGTGTCTACAAAGCTGTACAACATAAGCAATTACAACATATTTATTCTGTCCCAGGTCATATCTGTCCTAAGCATTTCATGAAAAATATTCATTTCGAAATAAGTGTGGTCATTTGATTAAAAAGCATACAATAATGTATAGAAATACTGGAATGGGTTAAAGGCATTCATGCAGTTTTGATCCTAATGTTTCATATTTGAGAATGCTTGACTTAAAATGCTTATTCTCATTTCCTTTAATTTAAGATTCAAAAATATTTAAAAAAAAGAACTGGAAATTTTCTTGCCCATGATTTACAATGGGACTTGGACTTTCACATCATCAGTACAGCTCTTTTATGTTAGAGCCAACAGCAACTGGTAGCCGTGGCAGGTTTCACTCTGAATATTAATCAGTAGCAGAAGAGATGATGCATAAATGCTGCCTTTGGATTAAGGTTTTTTTTCAGATAAAAGAGGGCTGTAGATCCTGGATGTTCTTTTCTGAGGCCTGGATGAGTCAATATGCCAGTGGTTACAGACCAGCCTGTGACTGGCCTCCTCTCTGAGCGAGCTGCCATCCACCCTGCCTCACCATTCACCTCTTCTTTCCTCACCTGTGTCTCTCTCCATTCTGACTCCTGATTCCTGCTTTTCAGAGGTCTTCTCATTTTTCTCCCTGTTTATTCTTCTGATGCAGACATTTCCATCTTCTCTCTGCCTTATCCAAATCTGTTTCCCAGCTGGTTCCCCTCCTGACTTGTGTAACTCTCTCATGCAGCTGGATGCTCCTCTACCTGCTGCACTTTCCTGTCCCCTCCAGGTCCGTTCTGCCCAGGTAGGTGTGCCCACCTCAGATGTGCTGTTGTTTCTGGCAGTGTCTGAGAGTGTGCAGCTATTTCATCTAGCCTGAATCTTGAGGAGTGGTTCTGTGCAACACATGCAGCGTTGTGAACAGGTAGACCATATATGCATTGTTAGTAACAGAAACCTTGAAGCAGTAGAAAATACATTAAAAAGGCAGGGAATATAAAAAATATAATCCATAGAAGCAGTGAAAATGCAAACATTTTGCAGATTACACTCCCTCTTGAGTCTTTCGAAAATTATATTATACTGGATGCTTATATTGGATTACAGCAGAATGATGTACCTTTATCACATAACCTGAAATTTTGCAGTAGTTTCAAAGAGTTCTTTTATTAGACTGTGATCAGCTATTTTGTTTTCCTTTGTGGAACTTCCTACACTCCTGTTAGGGCCTGAATTTCAAGACTTTTTTTTTTTTTAACCTGTTTAAAAATCCTTTCTATTAGGACTGTGCCAAGACCTTTTCAAACGGAGTTAGGATACTGCTCCCTTTGGACCCAGTTACAGTAGTGTTGAGAGCTGTGTACCCTGTAGGAGTTGGTTTTGAACAGTCTGTGTGCATTCCCAGTGTGCAACTTGCTGTGACTATTTATACTTTCTGGGGCACTTTCTCCCCTCTTGTAGTTCAAGGAGTGAAACAGTAAATTTGGAACTCAAGTCCTTTAGCTGATTTTTGCTCTGTCTACAAAAAAAGTTTAGTGGAGCTTCAAGCTCACAACAAGAATTGCTACTTTTCTTTACCTGTGCTGTGGTACTCTTTGCTAAGCCTGGATCAAAATGACATTTGAGCTGAGAAATGAATCAAAGTAGACTTTGGTGATATATTATTCAAAACAGAATCCAGCAAAACTGGAAACCTGGAAATGAACTGGATATGCCAAATGTCAGGTGGCCTATTCTGCATGCATGTATTGCTCAGATGATCATTTCCAGTGCTGACAGCAAAAGCAGATGTTATAATTGTATTTCATACTATTTCTCATGATAGAAAACCTCAGTGCGATAGTCTGTAGGAGAGGAAGGTGATTTTTTTTGAAAAAAAAACTGAACAGAATTATTTTTATTATTTATTATTGTTTTTATTCATGTGCATTTGATTACACTCATTCTCTCATGTTGACTTACTTCTCTTCCCTGAGATGTCCCATCAGTCTGTTTAGGATTAGTTTTGAGGTATGGCAGACAAGGGAAGACTGCCTTTTGAGTTCTCATTGCAGATTTTGGTTTCTCCTTGATGGTTCTCTGTGATTCCTGCAGATTCTGTGCTCAGGCCAGGTTAAATTCTGTGATGCCATTGCTGCTTCTGTGCTGTTAACTTAGATACGGTGTGGCCTGGATGCAGCCAGCACTCTGCCCATCCCCTGCTTTTAAGATAGTATCAGAGACAGGGTTTAATTTTGAATGGTGACTACCGTATTTGGCCTATAAGAAGCCTATTTACAGCTGTGATTTAAAAATATTTACTTAAATTTAATATCAAAGGATAGATCTCAGTTTTGGAGATACCAGAAGAATGTGTTTTTTCTGTATAGATTAAAAGTTGCCTTCAAGTTATATGGAGAGCTAACATATTTGGGCAATAGGCAATATAATACCTTTATGTATAGGAAGTCCCCTTTTCTCTAAACGGCTCCACTGATCAATTGAGAATGAATCACAGTAATAACTGCTTTGTAAGAGCAAGAAAACTGGTAAAGGGACTTGAACACAAGACCTATGGGGAGAGACTGAGGGAGCTGGAGTTGTTTAGTCTGGAGAAGAGGAGGCTTAGAGGTGACCTCATCGCTCTCTATAACTACCTGAAGGGAAGTTATAGCTGGGTGTGGATTGGTCTCTTCTCCCAGGCAGTCAGCAATAGGACAAGGGGGCATGGGCTTAAACTCTGCCAGGGTATATTTAGGCTGGATATTAGGAAGAAATTCTTTACAGAGAGAGTGGTCAGGCATTGGAATGGCCTGCCCAGGGAGGTGGTGGACTCACCGTCCCTGGAGTTTTTTAAACTGAGATTGGACATGGCTCTTAGTGCCATGATCTAGTAAACGGACTGGAGTTGGACCAAGGGTTGGACCTGATGATCTCTGAGGTCTTTTCCAACCCAGTTGATTCTGTGATTCTATAACTTCAGTAGTCATTAAAAAATAATGGCTTAACCTAACAAGTTCTCAAAAATAAGGATATGAATTGATATTCACTTTTAAAATTAAGATGCAGATATGAAGTATTTATAGAATTTTGTGAATTTTTATTAAAAATGTCTTGTGAATGTATCTGACATTTTCAGCAGAAGTCACACAACTGTGCCATATTAAGACAGAGATTTGTGGCTAAGACTGAAAAGATGGTGATCAGGTAGCCAAAGATTCATGAATTAGAATTGTGTCATTTAAACTATGAATATGTAAGTCCTTTGTCCTGTGATAAAGTATCACATATGTAAATGTCAGTAAAAATAATCAGTAAGTAAATGTATTAAGTAGCCAGATAGGTAAATTAGTAGTAAATTATTAGTTTAGTATTTTAATTTTGGAGTTTTGTGGGATTTTTAAACCAAGGCACGTAAGAGCACATACAAATGTATAATGTAATAAGTTTTTCAGTAAGTTACAGTAAGTGGAAGTTCCTAATATCATAAAACTTTCACTGTATATGTTGTATGGTATTACAAAACTACTAGGCTTTAAAAATGAGTTTATCATATTTTGGAATGGAACATTAAAAGAACTTCTGGAATTTTACTTTTGCTTATGAGTATACATCTTCGAAAGCAGCATTCCTGAGCATTGTCTTCCTCCTGCTATCAGTAACATGCCAAATTTTATTTTGAGAATCACAAGAAAGATGAGTATGAAAACTGTTCTTGCAGCATCTTTGGTTAGTAAACTAGATACTCAATGTAAGTGACAATGGTGATTTTTAGGTCCTGTCTAACAAGACAAGATTCTTATCTAACACTTTTAAAAGGAACACTAATTAAAACAAAAGTTGAAACCTTTTCATGTCTAGGAGCAGGTAGGGAGGAGGTGCTTTTTGGCCATTCAGCAAAGCAGATTTTGAAGTATGCAGAAGTAACAATGGATAAGCTGTGTGAAAGTAGAAGTTGCATTGTTGTTTTTCAGTGATGGGTTTCAGGGAAATATGGTATGACTTGCATGCTAATATTAAAAAGTGGCATCAGCTTTTCACGTTCAAAATGCTCCAACTGTGTGATTTTCCTGCTTACGATTAAACTGCAGCTTTTTATATTCTTATAGACACTGTATTTCTTGTTGGATATTGTTTTGTTAGTGATGTCTCTCTTCTGGGAATCAGCAGTATATAAAAATTCTTTTGACATGTGAGCAAACCTCTAACAGTTTTTATACACTGGGCAATTCTGCAGGTATGCTTATAAAAATTCTTCTATTTTCTGATACTTTTTTCCTGCCTTGTGTTTCATCACTAGAGTTTTTTTAATTTATATATGTACCAATCTGAATAAAAAGATGCATAGTATAACATGAAAATGGTCAATAAAATAGTATATCATATTCACAGTAAATAAGATTTCCATGCATAAATATACTTTCTTTTTTTTTAAATACAGGATAAATAGATTCCAAGATTTAAAACTGACCCAGTAAGTTAGTGGCATTAGCAAACAAAGCCTGCTGTATTCTGAGATAAAGGCCAGAAGTAATCTTTTTTTTCCCCTAGCTTTTCTCTTGCAATGTTTCATTATGGATGCCTTATACCTGTGCCATGAGTAAATCCCAGTGTTCTCCTATATAAGATCAACTCTTAATTACTCCACTGTGTGATAGGGCTCATTATAAGATATGAGAACTGGCTGGATAAGAGAGGATTTCTTCAGTCTGTGTTGGGACTTAGACCCACTGGAGACAAATTTATACTCTATGGCTATGTTTGCTTTTAGAAAATGAGACAATTGTAATCGTGATTGTAAACACAGTAGCTCAGCTGGGGTTTACTTCTGAAAATCATTTCTAGGTCAGATGCTTAGTTCAGGCAGCCTTTAAATATCTGTTTCTAAACAACAATAAGTTTTAAAAAGTTTACAAATATATTTCCTACAGTTAAGAAAAGAACATAATGCTTCTCTTTTTTTTTTAAACATTCTATTTACTTTTTAAAAAAACAGTTCAGGGACTCTGTATTTTTTAATCTGTTTGAATTATGGCTTCATTATTTTGCCGTTTTAATCCCTGCTCACAACAAGGTGACCTTCTTACAGTTTGCACATTCTACAGTTCTGCAGTTCCTGAAGGAATGTGGACTACATGTTTCTCTTCTCAAGAGCAGAATCACAAAAAGGAGAGAAATAGAAACTTGCTTTCTTGTTTGCATAGTAGACCATGAACTCTGTGTTATATGTTTTTGTTTTCAATTCTCTTTCCTCTCAAGGATTTAGGCTGTTTAAATACAGATATTATTTCAAATAGAACAGGCCTGGAAGGAAAGGGATTGAGATTTCAGCAGGACTGCCTCTACTTTATTGAAAATGTTACCTGTTGCGCTTTATTGAGAGTTGACCTCAATTGGTGTGTGACACAAGTATCTCCTTTCCCCCCAAGGCGAGAGTGTGCAAAGCTGTCCCCTTGTTCTCCTTTTGGCTGTTAGAAATTTTTAATTTTAAGACAGCATGTGAAGTCTAGAAGATGAACTTTGTCTTCAAGAGCATGTGTCATGTCAAAAGGAGGACAATACATACTTCAGGAGCCTAACCTGTTTAAAAACACACACAAGAGTCTGACTATGTAGTAGAGAAATGCACTGGGAAGGCATGTCCTACCGTGGCACTGGGAAGATGGTGTGACCATACACCCCTTACTGCTGTCTTAAATTTGGAGGTTGTAGAAGCCCTTTCTAGCATTCCTGGTTACTTCAGTGTCTTTCCTGGATGTCACAGGCCATGGAAAATACTTCTCATTTCCAAGGTTCATATTTGATTTTTTTCGCTTAAAAGGGGAAGGAGTGACTTAGAGTCCAGAGTATTTACCATGTTAAAACTTTTGAAATTTGTTCTTTTATGGCAATTTCTTTAAAGTAAGCATTATAATGGATTTTTTTCCTCAAGATATTGACATAAGGTATGTTCTTCTCTGAATTTTTTTTGTATTCTGAACACCAGATTTTAAAGCTTTTCATTAACTCCAGATTTTTGTCTTTTCTCTATGGATTAACCTGAGATACAGTGGTGTGATTGTGTTTGGGACATCCATCCAAATCAATAAAACATTTTCCTTGTGTAGAATTAGACTCCTAGCAGTTATATTTAAGATTTAAAACTACCTCATCTGTCTTTGAGGAGTGTGTTTGTATATTTTGTAGTTCAGCACTGTAGAGCATCATAGCAGTAATAAGGTCACCACTACAAAGCAAAGCCTTATCTAGGTCTTAGGTTTTTTTGAGCTTTTCTGATTAACAGTGTAGGATATTTTTTTAAACTCAGATCTGTTGCTATATCCTGCCAAGCAATTTTTAACCTATTTAACCATTTTTGAATGTTGTAATGCATTTTAAAATGCTAGTAGTAGGGCTAGTTATAATCCTGGTGGTGTTTGTGGATAATAAAGTGAAATGTTTTCTATTGACTGTGAATATGGTTTATTTGTTATTGTCAGACAATCTTTAAAGTGGCTTCCAGGCAATCTTTTGCCTTATTTTTAATATTACTGTTCTAAAATATAGCTGTAACCTTATTTTAAATGGCTTCAAATACTCTTAAACAATGTGATTTTAATCACTAAAAGTAAGATTTGTTGAAGAAGATTAAAGCAAATGTAATTTCGCATTTATTATCCAAAGAGAAGTTCAGTGCCACATGGCAACATTAAGTAGAGATTTTTTTTCTTTTGTTGCTTTCTACTGTGTAAACGGGAACGGTAGATTTCTTTTTCCTACTGCATTTATTTATGTAGCATTATATAAGGGATGCATTTATGTATTTGAAAGAAGACAATAAAATAAAATCTCTTACACTGGATCTTGCCAGTGGTTATGTGTTAGTTCTTACGGCATTGTAATTTCTAATGAGAGGCTTGTTTCAAGTAAACTAGTGAGCAACATCCCTCCCCCTCCCCACCCCATATAAACGCAGTCCAAGCTCAGACGTTCCAGTGCACCAAGAAACACAAAAAGAACATGAAGGCATTCAGCACCTTCTGGAGTTGCTGAGAATTCAGCTGGATCAAACTCTAATTGCATTTTAATGTTCTTTCTCTAACAGTTTTATATATCACTGTTGGATGTTCCAGCAGTGTGATCTGAAAATCAAATGGTCATCTTAAAGCTTACACAAGCTGCTTTATAAGCTACTAAAACTAAACTACTTTGAAAGTAATTTAAACTAGTTATTGAAGCTGAACTCCATCTTGGAAGGTATTTCTGATAATAACTTGGACTTTTTCACACACTTATTTGAAAACAGTAGTAAAAAATGCATTGAAAAATAAAATTATTAAATGCGAATAGTTTAAGGTAGTGTTGTCATTCATAACTAGAGCTTCTATTTCCCCCCACCTCTATTGAGTGAAAATTACAGCATCTAATTTTCTACTAGATCCCATAGGCTTGAGTGGTGGTAGGAGTAGCTGACATTTCATTGTTAGTGGTATCTTTAAGCTGCTAGACTATTGGAGTCAGTCCTGAAGATTGATTCAACCTTAGATGATCTGATACATATTGGTGACAGACAATGGAGCTTTTAAAGAGTTTGGAATGATGCAACCAGGAAAGCTGCAGAAAATATATTCTTAAGTGCTCTCTGACCAGTTTTGAATTTCCTTTCTCTGAACATTTCTGTGAAGAAAACAACACCATCATAGTAACTATTCCCAAGCTTGCTTTGTTTACCTTGGTTTTGAAAGCTGTCTTTAAAACCTCCTTCCCCACTCCCCCCTACCTCCAAATTATCTCAACTTTTAGATAGAAAAAATGAAAAATTCTGATTATGTAATATTATATCCATATTGTTAAGATCTATCCATTATTAAAATTAAAATAATGGATCATATCCTGAAACTCCTGTGTTTCATCCAATGTTCCCATGCTAGAAGGAAGACTTTACCAGTTGGAGATTTTTTACATAAGAGAATCCTCAGATGATGTGGAGCCACTGCAATAGACTGGTGATCCTGTGTTTTGCCCTCAGCAAGACAGGTGTGGCAAGGGACCAGAGACACTCTGTTTTGGAGATTTCTATTGGTGACCAGCTCTCTGAAGCTGTGTCATAACCGAAAGAAAGACAGTCTGTAGCATACAGTATTTTTTATTATTCTGCAGCTGGTCTCCAGCTAGAGACGAAAGGGAAATGCACAGGACACAGTGATAGTGGGAAGCTGCTTAGTCTCCTGAATTCCTACAAATGTTTCAAGCACAGAATAGAATCTGGGCAACTTTAAGGACAATTTTTTCTCTTTTTCTGACAGCATGGGAGCTGAACATACTTTGCCATTAGCACTAGCTTATATTTACCTGCATAGAATTTCATGATTATTTGATTATTATTCCAAGTTAAATGTTTAATGTTATAATATGCAAAGGATATACCTTCTGCATCTTACTGGACAAATGATCTTGTACCAGTTTTATTCTGAGGACACAGGAATTTGTGGGAGTTGTATGCAATATATGGTGGAGACCAATTTCTATGGTTAGAAGATAAAGTAGGCTTCTTTGTAAGCAAAAGATGCCTAAACATAAAGTAACTCTACTGAAAGAATACTCTCTTGATTGCAAAGGAAACATTTCAATTAGGATATACCAGCTATACATTTATCAGTTATGTGGCTCTTTGCCTTGTTGCATTACAGGTGAAACTGAGCTGCACGTTTAATGTCATTGTGTAGTCTCTGAAGACATTGTGGTTTTTGTAGTGGTAGCTGGACCATTGTTCCCCAAAATAACATTATTTGCTCAGCTTTTCAGCTCTCCACTTTGATTTCTGCTCTGGAATTAGGTGATCTCCTTCCCACATTAGAGTCATAAGGGAAGAGGCTGGGTTTTAAGCATTACTTTAAGGACAATTTTTTCTCTTTTTCTGACAGCATGGGAGCTGAACGTACTTTGCCATATTCTGGTACTGCAGGAGCTAGAGGGCTATGGGCATGAGCTGCTGGTTTTGGAGATTAGCTGAAGGAGAGTGTGTAGCACTGTAATTACTGCAGTAGCTTCAACTGTTAAGAGTGTAGTCGTGAAGATAGTGGTGAGACTTTGGCACTGGCTGCCAAGTGTGTTAAGTTCTTATCTTGAGCTGCTATGATTTTCCTGAGGAAAAGCATGGAAGATTCAACAGAATTTTCTGGGACAAAGGAACAGGAATTCCCCAGTTTTTGAGCATTCACAAATTGAGTTCTTCGGGATCCTTTGTGAGGGGAGGATTAGCTATTTCAGTGCAATACTTGCTACTGTTTTTTTCTGTTGTGTCCACATAATCATGTTGTCATCAGCACACTTTTTAGTGAAAAAATATTCTAAACTGGGTAATACTAGTCGTACTTTTGAGCTAGTAAGAAAATTGAAAAAAATAAGGGAAATACTTTTGTGTATAAAGAAAACATTTTATTTTCTCTGCAAGCTTAGGCTCAAAGTAATGTTTCTGCTACAGTAGCTGCTTTATCATGACAATACATAATTGAAAGTTTGACATTTTCTGACATTTTCTAAAATACACTAATTTTTATCTGTTTACTGTACACAGCTGGTATTAAACATATTGCAATTGTTAAGGAGAATTTAGGTCTTAGCACAAGTTCTTCTCTAGTTGCACATACTGTTGCCACTGTTTAAATAATGACAATTTTCACCTTTCTGCTGAATTACTGACATCTTGCATTAGCAAAAATGTTTTACGGAAAACAAGGGAATTGGCCATTTCACCTGAAGCTGATGAAGCCTCACTTCAGAGAACACTTTCCAATTTGGCTAGAACACAGTAGTAAGTATTAATATGAAAAAGAGAGTAATAGAAGGTAGCAATAGGCAGTAAGAATTACACGATTAATGAAATAATTTGGTTTGATTAATCTGAAAAAGAGAAGATTAAGGCATGAGATCACAAGCGTTTCAAAAGGTTCTTTTATGGAGTATGTAATTCTTTTTGTTCTCTGTGTGCTGGCAAAATGATAGAGGATATACTTGAATTGCCTGATTATTTACATTACATTCTAGAGAAACATTTTCTTACTGGAAGGCTATCTGATCATGAAATATCCTTTATTAAGTATTTAGGAGAGCTTGTGTAGTATCTAGCACAGCACTGACAAGTATTTCTCAGTGCAGAATAAACAGAATCTGAAGCTTCTCCAATTGCAATATGTTTACTACTCCTGTGTGCAAGCCACTTCTGTGCAACACCTTTACCAAGCACACGCAAGTTAAAACCAGACATATTCAGTCTATGTATGATCTGGTAAATAGTGCTGGATTTACTTGTCCTTCAAAAATTTGTTCTCAAGTGATGAAGAGCTATGGAACCAGGAAAGCGTGAAATCTGGAAAACCTGTGCACATATGTATATGTGCATGTATGTGTATGTATTTATGTGTGTGTGTGTGTATACAATCCTTGAAAGATCTACATGAGAGGCTTGTGATGTTTATAGCAGGTGAAGGTTTTTAGTATAGGTGCCACTAGTGATCTTTCAGTGAAGGACTGCTGTAGTAGTTTAGGTATCTGTAAGACCCCCTTACAAATGTTGCAATATATTTAGTGTCTTGGACTACCAGTCAGCTTTGCCTTCAGTTCACTTTTTTTTTTTTTTTTTTTTTTTGTCCTCTTGTGACCAGAATTTTGCTTTAGTTTTCTAAGATCTGTGTAAGTTGCAAAATTTCTGTATAGTGTTTGCAGGAAGTTATGGCTTTGGAAAATGATATTATAGACTAAGTTGATGGCAAACTTTGTAAAACTTTTCAATTTTATTTAAGTGTCTCTAAGACAGTTTGAATCCTCTTAACTCATAGGACATTTACCACATTCTGGTTTTTCTACGCTTTATTTTAAGGATTTCAAGTTTATTTTTGCTTAGTCAATTCATGTAATGTTTTCTTCTAGGTACTAAAGTTCAACAATATCTCCCAATGATCATATGGCAAGATTTTCATGTCTGTCAGAAAAACTTCATAAAATTTCAAATTGTGATTGCTGTTCTTCTGTTACCTCGTCTCAACAAACTTAGGTAGATTATCTCAGGTGTGATAATACAAAACATTGCATGCTATCATTGTATGTCAATTACAAAGAGGGAAAGATATAAAGTGAAGGATACAAGAAAGAGCTGAAGCTCAGTCATGAAAGCACAGAAAGAAAATTTCAAACCTGACTTTGTCTGTTCCCATGTTAAGGAGGACAAACTGCAGAAGATAGCCTTTTGTGAATTAGTGATGAGCAGCTACACCGACTGCATGAAACTCAGCCCAAATTTAAACTGCAGTACTAGGGAAGCTGAGGAATACAGTGGCGAAAAGGCTGAATATGCCCCATTTTTTTTAGTGCCACAGGACAGCCTTATATTCTTTTAGTGAAATAGGATTTGCATCTTGAAATTCTATATGTAATTTTTAAAAAGCCCTAACAACTCTCCTTTGTTAAGTAGCTCAAGCTATGGTTTTTAGTCCTTTCTCTTCAACTCAGCAATTTTTGAAAAGAGAATGCATATCTTTCATGAAGTATATTAAAAACCTCTTTTCCACTGAAATTAGAAAATTGGAGTTTGTCAGCTTAATTTGATGACCTTCACTTCTCTGTTTATTTCTTAGTTTTTGCTTATTAAGTAATACTGAATATGGGCAATATAAATGATTTCTGTACTTACGCTGAAAATGTTGTAATTAAAATATTGCAGACTGGATTAGTTCCTGCTCTTACCTTATCTATGGATTAATGCAATGATTTCCTTTCAATACCAGGAGGAGTATTTGCAATACTTATTCAATCCATCCATTGTTCTAAAATTTTAGTTCTTTCATTTGGCTGTAGATAGATTTGTGTATTTATTAAACCATTTAAAACAATGACGTTGGTATCTTTTTTGTTCAAAAAAATTAAAGTGTATTGCTGCATGGAGTTGAAGAGATAATTGAGAACTGCATTTGTTCCTACAAATTATTGTTTCCTTCCCCAGTAAGACAATGAAAATAATATTTTAAGCGTACAGTGTCAGCTCTGATGGTATTCATCAACACATGCAATATTTAAAAATTAACTCTGAACAGTGAGAAAATCCAGAATACTTGGGTCCAGTAAAACCTTATTACTTACACTGGTATCTTCTAATGTTGTTACAAGGCACGCCTACCATCTTTCCTTCTTCTGTGCTTTATTTTGTAGTTTTGTTAATTCTCTGCCCTCATATGGCAAAAGCACATCTACGATTGCGGTTGTGAAAAATCCTCTGATTTTTCTTTCTTTTTCCCTTAAATCTGTGTTTCAAGTTAGCTTTCTGATTCAAATGTCATGTTATGTCTCCCTCTGTGTCTTTTTGTTTGTCTGGTTTTGGTCGTTGTTGTTTTAGGACTTAACAGTTTTGACTGGTCGAGGCTGTAATGTAGCTGGACTTACTTGAGCCATCCTTGGTGTGTACAGCTGAGTTAGTCACCATAGATTCTTGTAGTGTCACCAGAGGAAACCAGGCGTTTGCAGACTGCAGTTTCTTTAGCAAGAGACCTTAGGCACGATTTGAAGCAAGACATGAATTGTATGCTAAATTTCATTGACAAGTTTGCCACTGGCTGCAAACACAGTTTAGGGTGACTACACTCAGCATAGGAGTTTACGTTCAGTCTAAAGATTGCTATTCCATAACTTTTGTGATTCTTCTCAGAAATGCCGTGGAATACATATGCCTCAAGCTGCTTGTTTTGGCACTAAGAAAGATTCCAGAAATATTAACTTGTTTGTCATCAACAAACATTTTTGGCAGGATTGTCACAGATACATATCTGAGTAACTTTTAGGATACTTTTCAGAAATGAACAGATTTTAGTCCAGTCTCTGTCTATTAAAGGCTTTTTTTTCGTATCTCGTGCACTAATATAAACATTCCTGGTTTTCTCTATTATGTGTCTTACCTCTGATATACTTGTTAACACCTTTTTTCAGGTATTGCTCAGTGTTACGTTCTAAGAGTACTTCTGTGTGTCCTTTACAAATGTGATTGGCTGTGTATTCAAGTTATTTCTTCCATACTTAGACTTTTATGGTCTTTAAGACTGTTGAACACTTACTGAGAGTCCAGCTTGACTTATTGTTGCAGAAAGACCAAAAAAATTGGTATGTGAAAATAATGTGTTATAGCACCATTTTCTAACTTTGATTCTTGAAAGAGAGACTGGTTCACAGGAAATGTCAACATTGATTAAAAACTTTTTTTACCATGTTTTAAGAAACCTACATATGTTCCTTTTTTCTTTTTTTTTTTTTCTTTACATAGTAGATAGAAAGTGGATTCCCATCTGTTTCTGTTTGTCATGGCCAAATGCACAAAAATCTGTTTGGACTGATGGTACTTGCTCATCCAGACTAAAATGAGTGAAACATTCCATTTATGAATTACAATGTATAAAATGATATCATTTTCCACTATGGTTCCGGAGGCTTATTGCAAGGTACGGTTGGTAGGTGCTAAAGGCTACCCACTTGTTGCATACATTTGATTAGGCAAATTACTGCTAGAGAAAAATTATTAGTCAAATTATGTTTCTCAATACCAAACAGGTCTGTTTCTTCGCTGTTTCATCTCACAGCAGTGATGATTAGCATGAACAGTAACTGCCTGTGCCTGATACTCTTTAGCTCAGGCTTTTTAGGAGAGGGAGGATAATGACTTTGGCACTTATTCTTTATTTATAATGCTTTGAAAACACATGTGTGAAAGCCGCCTGGCACATAGGTGCTTAGGAGCATGGTGCCCTACCTAATGCATTCTGGAGTTTCCTCACGGATATGACTACAAAAGTATTAGTGCTCTTTACAGCACATCCAGCCTTCCCAGTTTTCTTTTTTTAATTGATCTTATTATTTTGCCAAAAGCTCATTTCATATTTTCCCTTTGGAGTCTTGTCTGTGTTAGTGTGTTTACTCGAAAATTTCCAGCCAGTGTTATCACTGGTTCAGCTGTACAGCTGGCAGCAGCAGTGAGAGCTGCAGCATACACAAGGTGCTGAAAGCTCTTGGCAGCTTCGCCTTTTTGCTTTCCAAATCTGCTATGAGCTAAGCTTGTACAGCGGAAATTTGCATCTGTCATTGCTTACATCACTGCATCTTCTGGTGGATACAGGCAGGTAGTAATAAGAATAGGAAAATTCTTTAATAAAATTATGGTGTAAAAATAGCATGGGTTTTCTTCATAGCTGCTGGAGCCCAGTGATAATCCTTCTGTGGTCTGTGTCACGGTTGCCAAGGAAGATTGGATATGGCTCCTTTCATAGCTTTCAACAATACTCTTGTCAACAGTGCTTAATTGGATAAGGAGGTAGTTGAAGAGTCAGGTGACGTAGTGCACCTCGAAAAAGGTATGAGCTGAGTTCTGTGGAACAAGTTTTCTATTATGTTTAAGAAAAAAAAAAGATTTCTTTTAAAATAATTATTTAAAGAAAGAAAGTTGTAAAAACCCTGTGCTTTGCCTAATAAAAAGCAACCCCTTGGGAGAGGAGAGCTTGTAGAATTATCACACATTGAATGGTCATCAGAAAACTACTGATTTTATGGAAACAGAAAGCTAACAAACCTTGATATTGTAGCTTTTTAGGATGTGTGATTGTAGTTGTGGAAAACTACAGCTGGAACCCACTCAGACTGACTCTAAAGCATAAAAAAGACAAGTCTGTTTAAGATGTAGAAATTTTACAAATTTAAAGGAAAGAATCCAAATAACCAAACAAGAGATAACAATAAAGGGCGCAGGCATTTCATAATGGAACAATAACAGTGTTAAAAGCACAGATAGTGCAAATGCCCTTATTTCCTAGCAATATTAATTTGACGATATCACACAACATTTATGTTAATAATTAAGAGATTTTTCCAGCATAAATCCTTTTGCCTTGAGTCAGCTGTGTACAGACTTTACTACTTCGTCTACCAATGAAACATAAATTTCTGCATGGCATGTATTGTCTTCATTAAGTGTAGCATCATTTAACAGTATACATCATGTGAACAATAGTTAAATGTGTTTTTGAAAAGCAATCCCAAAACCCCCTACTTTGCCTTTTGCAGGATAAAATAGTAGACTGTCAACTGCAATCTTGGAAAGTTTTTCAGTTTCTTGGGTGTTCGAAGATTGTGTGTCTTACGACGAATTTTAACACTATGTCTGCCACATTTGCCAATATTTTTTTCACAAGCAAAATCACTTCCTCACAATATTATTAGGTATGAGGGGAAACAATACAGTGCCTTTGTTCTTGTATAATCTATGTCCTATTCTCAACCTAGCCCATTGTAGCCTTAGCTAGGATGGACGCCCACCCAGCCACTGGCTTGCTCCCCTTCCCGAGAGACATCACAGCTACTGTTGTGGGCAAAACAGACTCAACTTGTGGAAAAGCAGCTGAATTAATTGCCACTTAAAACACAGGGTGTTTCAAAGAGATGGACCCGATTTAAAATCACTACTGCTTTGCAACTGGGTCTGTCTTTCTGAAACACCCTGTAGATTTGGGTAGTGAGGAACAGACAAAAATCAGACCACCTTTCTTCCCCTCTTTCCAAAGATTGCCTTCTGTTTTCAATCCCGACTTTTCTTCCCCGAGTCTCACGGGGGGATAGGGATGTATGGTCAGTACACAGGATCTCCTCTCTGCTGCTCCTTCCTTCTCTGGTTTTCCCTGCTCTGGTGTGGGCTGTCCCCCCAGACAGGTCCTTCAGGAGACACCCAGCTACTCCGGCCTCCCCTCCTCTGACCTTGATGTTCCCTCTCCTGTTTCTCTGACTTTTGTTCCCTCCTGCTCTGTCTGTGGGTCGCTGGGGGCCGGCTGGGACAGGCTGTGTCTGGCACAGGGCAGCCCCTGGCCTACCCCAGTACAGGCCACCCCTGCAGCACCTTGCCGTCAGCACCCAGCACCATGACAGTGTTCAGTTTCTGCTTTTACTTTACTTTCAAAACAACAGTTTGTCATTTAGGAATTGTTAAGAAATTACATTTTCATGAAGATGATTTATTTAGTGGTATATACCCAGTTGCTGTAGTGCTGCAAAATCCCTGCATCTGTGATTTGGACTTTTGCTGTATTATGCTGCTGCTGAGACTCAGATAAGCTTGAACCCTTGGAGAATTCACTGTTATTTGAATCGTAGTGGCTTTGCTAATCTCTCTGCTATATTTCATTTCAGAATCTGTCTTTTCTTAAATGCCTCAGTCACATTTACATTGAAAAGTATTACATTACAGCTATGTTGCTTTTGGCTTTGGGTTTTATTATACTGAGGATTCAAGATATGCTTTCCTGTCCATAGGGACTAATGCAATAGTATAACTGCAATTCTCTGGATACCATAGCTGATTATTAAGGTACAGCGTATTCTGTGGGAAAAACAGTGTTGCTTTATGAACTGACTTGTTCTGTAGTGAGATTTGAGGTGTGGAGTGCATTAAATTTGACCAACATTGACTTGTAGTGAATGTCAAACTGCAAATTGAATGTTAATCATATCCTGTGCTAGGATGTGTACTTATTTAAGTGATAGTGTGTTTCTATAATTGTAAAATGTCTGAGAAATGAGAGTACATGTTTTCTGGTAACTGTGGATAGCTGTGCTGGTGTCTAACTAGCATTAAATCTTAAGGTATGTTATTTTTTTTTTTTTCTTCCATTTTTTAATTTTCTTTTTAACCTGTGCTTGTGCATGAAGGCTAGTACAGGCATGTTAACATAAGCTGCCATTGTACCCTCTTTTTCCTGTATAATCTCACAAAGGTTTCTGGTTTGTGTTATAAAAAATATTTTATATGAAAATAGTTTGTTGATATTAATTGCAATGTTAAGCAACACCTTTTGTAAATAATTTCTAAGTAAGCTGTTTTCAGAGTCAGTGGTGAGGGAACGAACAATGAAAAAAAAATATGTATTTCCCCCCTCTGCCATATGCTTTCTAACTATTACTCTGTTCTTCAGTCTGTTTGGTTTGGGTTTCAAAATCACTGTGCACTGAGAAAGACTCATGAATGCTGTACATAGATAACTGTGCCATAGGAAAAATGTTAAATCTATTTTTTCTCTATATTTTGCTGCTAAACATTATTTAAGGGAGTCTGGGATTTCCATATAAAACATGTCTGACTGTACTAAAGAGATGGCCAGATTCAGACCCTATGCTTTTTAGAAAGATACAGTGAATTGTTAGGCGTGAGGAGTCTGGTTTATCATAGTTGTTTATTCTTCAGAAACCTATTCAACAAACTGTGAAGCTGGAGCCAAAATCAAGTGCTGTGTACGAAAATTATAGTTGGAGGAAAGTTCTGTGCTTTTTTCCTTTTTTTTTCATATTTAGACAGATTAGAGTTCCTGGCTGTTATTCTCATTTTCACTTAAAACAAACTTCTCATTCAGCCAATTGCAACAAAGGGTCCTTTGGGCCTCGTGTTGTCATCACAGGCCTGCAGAATACATTTAAACATCCCTGTTGTTCTCATTATGCATCTAGCCATGGTTAAAAGGGTACTGTTTCAGTTCAGTCATGCAGATACAAGTCCTACGCACAAATAAATTTACTTAGGCTAGCTTGGCTACTAGAGAGGATTGCAAGTTGCTTGGAGGTCCGTGCAAGGTCTCTGTGGTACCCAGGCTATCTTGCAGCATCTTGACCCCACCACTGTACAGAGAGATATGCAGTAGTTTTGTACTGTGTTTGTCTGCTAAATTCCATCCTTGTATTACCACTCTCTTTCCCTCAGCTGTTTACCTGAAATTGTTTCTTTCCATTTACAAACTAGTCTGTCTGCCTAGCTTCTGTCTGGGCAGGGAATGTGAAAAGGGCATCTGCTGTGCTGCCCCTGCCAACACGCTGCTGCCTCATGGCTGAGGTCTCGCAGTAGGTCAGGATACAGCATGCCGCACAGCCAGGCACCAGCTGCCGCGCTTGGGTCAGGTGTCCGTGAGAGCGGGGATATAACCCTATCAGAAGCCACACATAATGAATCATTGAATTATTCATCCGTTCATGGAGATTTTTATCTGAATGTGGTTGCCATTAATGATAGCTCTTTTCTTCAAAAGTGTTTTTTTTTCTTCTCTTAACAAAAGATATCAGTTTTTAAGTACCAAGGGGCTGCATTTCTCTGAATAGTCGCAAAGTCTAACAAGGAATAAGAAAGCTTAAACATATCAGGGAAAACTACTTTATCAATAGGCAGCCTGCTTATGATGTATGACTAAAGATTGACTATGAATACAGAGTATCAGACCAGACAGCCATTAAAAATGTGAGCAGATTATAATTGCATTAATATTGCATATAAAAAGTGAAGACATGAAAATAAGTATTCTGTATAGAAGAAAAGATAGTATGTCTATGTGTTCTAGTTTACTGTTACTTCAGTCAAATGTATGCTAAACAGTATATTCAAGCAGTTGAAATTTCCTCATGTTCAGCACTGAAAGGTTTTAAATTAGTTCAGGATAAATCCTCAGTCCTGTTGCTCTGAGATCAAGTATGTTTTAACTAGGCCTGCTGAGCTATCTTGTTTAATGATTTTTTACTTTTTCTTGGTGATCTGACACTTAATCAGTATTATGGGAAAAGTATTTCCTGCCTCTCCCTCCCAGAAGGACATGCAACTCCTTAAATTTATGGATATGTTAAGTAATTTTTCTTGAATTTTACTTCTGAATACAACCAATCTCTTTCATTTGTCTTCCCTTGCTAACTAGTGGCATTTTAAAAATTAAATGCATATCATAACTAAGGAGTTTCAAAACTCACCATCCATAACTACTGATGGGGGAAATCTGCTGGTTTTTAAACCTCATGGACGTTAGCCTTTTCAGTGTATGTTTATTGGTTTTGGACACTGATAGGTGTCTGGCATGCAAACATTTGTAGATGGAGTTGTCAACTATTTTTTGTGTTATAGAATAATTCAGGGCCCTGGGTCCACAGTGTCATTGACAGGGGCTCTGCCTTCCTGGGGACAGGATTCCACATTTGTGAGGGCAAATGTAATTTCATTAGACTTCAGTCAGCCCATTGCTTCTACCTTTTCAGGTCTTTCTGAACATCAGCTGTGCCATTGCATATCAAGTGGTCCCCTAGCTTGGTATCATCTGCAAACCTGACAGTGTACTCCATCACCTCCTGCAGATCACTGACAGAAATATTCCTCAGGTCCCAGGACAGACCCCTGCAGTACTCTGCTTGTTCCTGGTCTCCAGGTAAACCTACAACACACTAAGCACAACTCTTCTAGCTATCCATCTGTTGAGTGTTTTACCTATCTAGTTTTCCATCCACCCAGACTGTAAGGTCTAAAGTTGGATGCAGGAGTGTTGTGGGAGACAGTGTTAAAAGCCTTGCTAAAGTTGAAGTGAATGACACCCACTGACAGCCACACACAAATCTGGTCATTTTATCAGGGAAGACAATCAAGTTGTTCAGGTATGATGCACCCTTGGTGGCCAGAAGTGCATTCTGAGACGACTCATTTAATCATTTTTCCCTGAGACCTAAGAAGGCCATCTGGTCTGCTGTTTCTGGACTACCTTTTTGGCCTACATTTGAAGATCTGTGCAGTGTTTGTTGTTGTCCAGTCACCAACCCTTTCCCGTGTCATCTGTACAACATTTCAAAGATGACAGAAAGCAGTCTCACTAGATATTGGCCAGGTCTTTGGATGCGTCTGGTCAGCTATGTGGAGCTGGATGGGTTGAGTTTTGGCAGCAATTCCTGACTCAGCTCTCATCCACTGCTGGTAGTTCTATTCCTTCTTGTACTCTGTCACTAAGCGTGGAAGGCAGAGGGACCTTGTGAAGACTGCAGCAGAGAAAGCACCTCAGCCTTGTTTGTGCCTCACATTACTATGTAACTCTGACCATTCAGCAGTGAGTGCACACTTCACTTGCTCAGCCTTTTATTACCAGACCAGTGGTAGGAGCTCTTCTTGTTGCCACTTGATAGCCCTCACCAATGTCAGCTCTAGGTGAGCTTTGGCTCTTTTAATGCCATCCTTGCATGCCTAAAGTTCTGCTTTTGTAGGCTTGCCCTGCTTTCAACTTCTGCATGCTGCCTTGTTGCATTGACTTTAGTCTTGATTTACTGTTTGGCCAAGCCAGCTCTTGCTACATTTAAACATTCTGGTTTTCCTGAATTTCAGGACAAACTATCCATGGACTTGGAGGATGTTTCCCTTAAATGTATGCCAGCTTTCCTGAACTCCTTTACTCTTTGGCGCTTCCTCCTTTGGTATCCCATCCACCCATTCCTTCAGTAAGCTGAAATCTGCTGTCCTGAAGTCTGGGGCCTATACTGTGATACTTTCTTCTTATGAAAGAAAATATGTTAACAGGGCAGTTATGGAAAAAATAAAGATAATATATTTTAATAAAGACTTAAGTCCAAAGCAAGCATATCTCATACTTTTGTCACTGACAGTAGAATTCTGGTTACTCAGTGGACCAGGATATTTATTTGGCTAGTAAATTATGGCTGTAGGACATCTATTTTTGCATTGTTTTCTTAGAAAAATTTTTTTTTGCTGACTAGTGCAATCTGTCAATTGTTACTTTTCAGTAATGACAAAGAAAGTAGCTGTTCACTGATCATCTTAAGATCTTAAGCACCGAGCTTGGTTTCATAAGACCTCTGTTTTCTGTACCATAAGTGTTACTTGTGTAAGGGTTCAAGATGCCCTACTGGAAAAAATCAGCCTTCCAAAATGAAGTCAATGGTGCTGGTATTTTTTGGTATTTTTTAGGGGGCAGCGTGGTGCGTTCTTTTTTGTGGTGGTTTTTATTTTTTGTTTTGTTTTGTGGTGGGTTTTTTTTGTTTTTGTTTTTGTTTTTTGTTGTTTTTTTGGTTTGTGTTCTTTTTTTTTTTTTGGCAGGTGCCTTAAAGCTGCAGCAGTAAAAGGTGCCACGTACCCTGTTGCATTTTTCCAATCTGTGTGTTAACTATAAAACTCTCACAGTGTCCGTTATAAGTGTTACCATGGCCCTGTCAATCTAGATTAGTGGAATGTAAGGTTTGCAACATGTAGCAGTTTAGACAAATACTACATGTTAATAAGCCTACCTCTATTTATTGCCAGTATTTCATAAGATGGGTACAAACTATGTCATTGTACAACTACCTGATAGTAGGAAAAATGGCATTCTTCCATGTTTGAGTAGGTAATGAACTTTTAGTACATATGCAATAGTATCTGTTTATTTTACCTCATGACAGATGACAGAGTTACAAGTACTGTTAGGAGTGCTTGAAAAAAATAATTGTATTCTCTGAGTAGCAAAATGAAGAGGAAACTAGTTTGTCATTTGTGTGCATTTGGGTTCCTTTGGGTGGTGGCCCAATAAGCCCTGATGATTTCCTGAAACAGAAAATACTACCTGGAAATTTCTAAGTGACTTTAAACAAGTCTGAGGATTCAAGAGTGGAAGGAAGTAGGAATGTCTTTGGTCTGCGCTTTTTAATCGGTCTTCCATCTGTCTGTCTTCCCTTTTCTATAAATATTTTCATGCTTGTAGTTTAAATGAGTTCTTAGCCGTCCTTTCTATCAACCTGGGTACCATTGGAAATGGCAGTGATTAGCAGAAGACTGCTGCCTATCATGACCAACTCACAATTATACTCAGTTGTTCTCTGAATCTTTTAATAGTTGCAAAACTGCAACATAAAAGTCAAAGAAAATCAAAATCTCTGTAATAAGAATTTGACTTGTGCAGTGGTAGCATTTTCTTTTGTAGTTGTTTTTGACTGGTAAAAAACCACCAAATTTAATATGACTTTTAAAAATACTGAATTGTAATTTCCCTTTTATTTCATGTTCTATTTCAATACAAATTACATAGTGTCAATTTGTTCTGTACCACGGATTCACAGTGATTCTCAGTAGTGTTGTACCTTAGTGCAGCTTACCACAATTTTGTCATTTTCTTCTATAAACAGGACCCTGGATTAAAGTAATGTGATATTGTAGTTGAGTTTTTGAGAAACTATATTGGTTCTAGTATATTAGAATGCATTGTCATTTTTTTAATCAATTAACAGTTAATCACGATAGACTAGAAAAGACCGTTCTCGATAGATAGAAAGTATTCTTGACATTGCTGAGAATGTAATTTATTTAAATACACCACACCTTTTTTCCCTGTCTTTTTTAATATCTTAATTTGATTTCAAAATTTCCATCAAAGTTCTGTAGAGACAATTAATTGATCTGTGGAGGGGTTACTATTTTATATTAAAATCACAGTAATGAAGTGGTGGGGGTGGAGAGCATGCTGGAGGGCATGTAGTAAAATATAAAAAAAATCCAGATCTGGAAATGAGGTAAATGTTAAAGTTTCCCTGTCATCTGTAGCTGGTAACTTTCATAACATGTATCACTGGGTTAATGGCAGTGCTCTGTATGTTGTTCACTTGCACCTCGATGTGCTTTTTACCTGAGGAGAAGAAAATGTTCTGAATACAGTGTGTGTTTTGGGAGTCAGAGTGGTTTGAGTTTGTGTTTGAACTGAGGCCTGTAAAACATACAGAGCAGCTTGATACCAGTGTGTGAGAACTGACCTTACAGCAAGTAAAAGATTGTCCCATGACTGTGTTGGAAATGTGCTGCATACACAATATTATAATTCAATAGCAAGTCTGTTAAAGAAGCTACCAGGAGGCTATTGTGATGGTTAAATAACTGAATCTCTTAGCTGTCAGGATAAGAAACAATGCATACATTTTTAATTTAGAAAGCATTTCTTCCAAGTCTAGTTCATAATGATGTATTTGCTTGCAATGGCTTGGAGAGGTTAACTTAGACAATTGGAATAGTTGAAAAAGTATTCTCTGGAAAATGTTTGGGAATTATTCGCAAAAATACAGGCAGATGTAGAGATTGAGACTGCACACATGATCTGAGGTGATTGGGCTAAACTCGTGGAAAAAAAAATCCATGGGCAATGTTTCATTGTTTAAACATGGTTTTTCATTCAGACTTACCTGTTTTTTTAAGATTAAAACCTTCTTTGGTTTAGAAGAGCTGTGGAAGGCTGTATGAATTACTGGTCACAGATTCTGAAACAAAGATTTGCAAGCAGGCTGACCAGGTGTAGTGCATAGTTCGAGCCCTGTTACAGATTTAAGCATTGTTTCCTGTGTTGGCTAGCGGGCTCTGAGAATCATGAACTTTCAGGATGCATCAGAGAACATCACCTAACAGAGTCCTGGTAGATAAAGCACAGAAATCTGAGACAGATTCCTTTGCCTGTGATTACTCTCTGTTTCTCATTTTATTCAAATGTGAAGTAGTTGCCATTTTTCCAAGTTTAGAGAAGCTTCTGTTTACCAGGAATCTAGAAATGCTACTTGAGCAAATAACTTTTATTTTTTTGAGTAATAGGATTTCCTTTAAACTGGAATATTGCTTGTTATGATCCCCTGAAATGGAGCAATAATGAAATCTCATCCTTCTTAAAAGCTGTCCTTAAAAAATAAGAAAAGTTACTAGTGTGTCTTTAAATAGATGGCTTTTAGTATTTACAGTATACTGCTTGTTTGTTTTTTTTTTTTTTTCCAATATCCCCTGTAATCAGCCTGAAATAAACATTAAAAGGAAATAATTTTCATGGTCCAGACCTCATTTTGTAGGAACCTAGCAAAAGAGGCTAGTTGTGGAAATTTTTGTGGTAATCACAGGCCTTTTGTTAGGTGGTTTGTTTCATTCCACTTGATACTACATGAAGATTGTGAGCTTTTGGTAGAGCTTTTTAGCAGTTCTGTTTAGTGGGCTGACATGTTCCTTAAGAACGGTTATCCTTGAAAAGGAAGACATAGCATATATAAATCCATCACAGTTCCTTCTGTGTTTGTTTGTAAGCAACAGTGAAGACGTTGGAAGTAGTCATTTTGCCTTTTCAGAGTATACTGGATAGAAGATGTGGTATTTGATGAGGAAATGTTTCACAGAAAAATGATTTTGTGAAGATGTACACCTTGTTTTAGAAAGGTTGTCTTGCTGCTGTTTTTTCCTGTAGCGCAAACATTTCACAGAATCATAGGATGTTGGGGATTGGAAGGGACCTCAACAGATCATGTAGTCCAAACCCCTAGATGAGGTTACACAGGAAGGTGTCCAGATGGGTTCTGGATGTCTCCAGAGAAAGAGAGTCCACAACCTCCCTGGGCAGCCTGTTCCAGTGCTTTGTCACTCTCACTGAGAAGAAGTTTCTTCTCACATTTGAGTGGAACCTCCTGTGTTCCAGTTTGTACCCATTGCCCCTTGTCCTATCATTGGTTGTCACCGAGAAGAGCCTGGCTCCATCCTCATGACACTCACCCTTTACATAGTTATAAACATTAATGAGGTCATCCCGCATAAGCTTGTGATCAATTTGGGTAATAAAACAATGCTTTTGACCCAAGTTGAAATACTTATTTTTAATTACTTTTAACTTAAATTTCTTGAGGCCAGTTTTACTTTTCCCTTAAGCTGCCTGTATTCACAGAGCTTCTGATTCTGCAAGACATGGTGCATCAATTGAAGACATCAGAAGCTGAAGAAGCTTTGCATTTTCTCGGAAGATAGATAAGCTTAGAGACAATTTCTAAAATAATATAAATCTCAATCCTTGTATCTTCTTTGATATCATGATTGTACAAATCTTCAGTTTAAATTATTAGTGCTTTTCCAATAGGGTTGGTTACAGTTGAACATCAAGTAATGTTCCTCTTTTTGTGTCATGTCTTTCCCAGCAGCAGGTTTACTGTTCACTGCATGTGTCTATTAAGCATTAATTCTTTAACTGTATTTTAGTGAGAGCAATATGGTATGTTCCAGTGCAAGAATCTTAATTCCTACACGAACATATGGCATAGAATTATCTACTTAAAGATGGAACAATCTGATAATAATTTGGTAGAGTGACATCTGCACAATAAAATAAGATGCTGATCACACTGGAAAAGTAAACACAAAAGTTTTACACTAATTATTCTGACATAATCAGAAAGCCATTCTCATTCCTCCATGGAATGTTAAAATTTAATGATCTAATTTGGTCTTATCACATGCAATATAAATAAAAAATAACCCTATTAAGTATTCAGAGACCCATGCTGAACACAAAACTTTTAAGTGCTGTTTTCTAGTATTTGGACTTAAAGCACTTACATATGTTTAACAGGGATTGAGGAAAAAAAAGCTTAGGAGAAAAATAAAAATTCTCTGGTCATTTCCATACTTTACTGAAGATATCTACCTATTCTGTTCTATTCTCTGCATAGTTTAATATTTTGTCCTTTTGATCCTGCCATCAAGATATGTAAGTTGACATCAGTCTTGACTTTTGGGAAAAAAAAAAGTGAACACAAGGACATAATTACAACTTGAATCAAATGAGAGTGATGATTCTTTGAGGGCAGTCCTGAGGTGTATTCATTTTAAAATGCCAGGCCTGACCTTAAAAAAACTCCTGCGAACTGGAACATAGAGTTATTTTACCTAAACTTACGAAGGTCTGCAGGGAAGCATCACTTTATTTTTGAATGCATAAAACTGAAGATGAAGATGTTAGGTCTTCTGTTTTAGGCTTTACAACTGAGGATTTCACCTCCAGCATCAATTCTTCCAAGTGGAATGGAAATACTCAGAAATTTGTACACTACATTGAAGCTGAACTAAAATTATTTTTGTAGAGTGAGTTTCTTAGTTGGATTCATTATAGAATGTACGCTATTATTTTCTTTATTTGAAATATTGATAGCTTTGCAGATATGAAGCAACCAAGGAAAAGATCTTTTGAAAATTATGGAAATGGGTAACAAATTCTGATTCTTCTGCTGTAAGTTGAGTAGTACTACATTAAGGTAGTTCTCTTTGTTAAAAATGGTGTAACTATTTGATTACACAGAGATGAAACTTACTGTTTTAGTGCAAGTCTTTAAGGGGACAGTAGGGCTTGAGTTGATCACAATATTCCCATTTTATGATACTGAATCTATGTAAAAGGTATCTAATGTAGAATTAGAAAATTAGAATAACCATTTTGATCTTTCTCTATCTCCCTCTCTCTTTCTTTTTTTTTTTTTTAACGTAACTTTCCCACTTCAATTTACTGTGTCAAGTAGCCAGAAAAAATGGCTTAAGCTACTGCTGCTCACTTTTTTTTTTCCCTTGTGGAATGTGTTTGTGACTGTAGAACGTATTTATGTAGGCTATCTTCTTCTTAGTTAATAGATCACAACAGGAAAGCCTTCTTTCAAAGTGTAAATAAAAGAACTACGTGTAGTGATTTCCTCTTACACATCTATATTTACAGTCTTTTTTTGGTGTACAAAACATAAAAATGTTGGTGTTGTGTGTGTTTGTTTGTTTGTTTTTTAAAACCAGAAATACGGTTGGCCAAAATGAGGTTAAATTATCTTAGATTGGTCTTCAGTGCCTGCCAGCTCATTGAACTGATACCTACTTTTTAATGATAGATTTCAGGCTAGCTGCAAGTGGGAATAAAACATCTCATAGAAATGTATGGGAATGTTGGAAGTTAATACAGAGTTCATGTGGAAATCTTTTTCACTCTTCAGACATGTTCTGTCTGATTAACAGACTTTTCAAAGATTAAAAAGCAACTGGGATATCATACAGGACAATTTGTTTGGTCTTATCAATTCTCTCTCTGCCAGTACAAACCTCCTGTAAAGGCTCCTCAGAGGGAAAAGCATGTAACACAATTTTCTTTTGCATGAAATGCAAACAAGATATTTTTATGAAGTTAAAGCCTCTAAATTTCATTGGCAGTTTTATTTATTTCAGGTGAAATAAATGTATTTTTAAATTGACTAAAATTGGTAAAAGAATACATTTTATTGTTCGTAAGTAAGAACCACAGTAATATGAATTCCAAGCACAAAGTCCAGTGTCTGATTAAATTAAATATTCTTGAGGATATGACAGCATCAGAAATGCACTATTTAGATTTTTATGCTTACCCAAATCCTTAGTTAAAAATATCTGCATTTAATATCCAGGGGAGTTGATTATTAAGAGGTAAATATGATTACCTGATTGTCTTGAAATCATCGAACACCTATCCTAAATTTTGGATCCAATCCACAGGAAGCTAGTCATGTTTTTGTTTCACTTGTAGATGTTTCATTAGCTTAGATTAGACTTTATGACTACAGAAATTCTTTATCTCCCTGC
This sequence comes from Patagioenas fasciata, assembly GCF_037038585.1. NCBI lineage: Eukaryota > Metazoa > Chordata > Aves > Columbiformes > Columbidae > Patagioenas > Patagioenas fasciata. Next base: position 23,969,910 of record NC_092560.1, on the reverse strand, counting down.
AGTATTATGGGAAAATTTCTCCTATTCATTTGGCAGAAAAACTCAACAAGCAGCATATCATATTGTCACTCTCTCACACGCAGAATCCTGATCTTTTGTCAGAACATAAGGAACAACTGGATGATGGCAATTCTGATTGTTAGAAAATAATTATTGAAAGAAGGCACACAGATCTTAAATGATCCTTTTATCTTATATAGCCACCGAAATTGAATAATGATGACACATATTCTTTATTGCATTCTGTTGAATAAAAAAAGGAAAAGAAACTAAACTAAACATACTGTTTGATAAAAGCAAATTTGTCATAATAGTGTGATACCTTTTGAATCTGTTTCATACAGATGATCAGCATTTGGTTGTATTTTTGGTAAGTTCGTCTTACTGCATCATAACTCTCACTAGAGAAGTTTGTAAGCCTTCCATCTTGCACAGCCTTTTGTCCCACCCATATTGTGAGATTATTTAAAACATTTGACAGTTAGCACACATTTAATTGTATGCAGATTTAAAAATACTAAAGCATAGTAAAGAGGTTTTAGTTTAACCACACTTGACATGTCACGAATTGTGCATGGCTACTTACTGACGAAGACAAAACTGTTTTGAACATGATTCCTCACAACCTCCTTATGCTAAGGAGTCGTGATGGTGTACAATATAAGTTCGTATAAACGAGTCTGTAGTGCAGTCACCTAGCCAAAAAAGTAGTGATGCTTTTATGTTTTGCAGCCACACCGATCTCTGGTCGTACTACCTTCCCAGCTTCAGAGCAAGGCTGGAGGATCTTGTGTGAATGTATGGGTGTGGGAGAAAGACCATGGATGTAGGTGGCTGGCTGTCCTTTTACATAGCTGTACAGCTTGTGGTTCTGAAGTTTTTAGTGTCCAGTACTATATGGTAATAACTCTCTGAAATACCAAACTTCTTTCATTCTGTGTTTCGTGGGCAGCAAAACAAAGTCCTACCTAATGCATCACAACGTGAACCTCAGAAGTAAAAGAGAAAAATTGTCTTCTCCGATTTGTATATTTTTTATTGTCTGTTCTGTCTTTGGTGCTATCAGGTATTTCTTCCATCAGCAGTTTGACCATCTAGCGTACTTCTGAATAGGCTAATGGCAAGTCAATGCTTTTATTCCAAGTAATACTGATACTTGAAAATAATAAGCTACACTAGGCTTTTGTAAGACAAAGAGCTAATGGATTGAGAACAGTCCTGCTATAGACTGGTTTAATAAAATGTATTGAACCAAAGACATGGCAAGTAATTCTGGTACCTTAGTAAATGGGTTTCAATTTCTTATCTAATAATGAGCCTGCATGCTCCACACTGAGCTCTGTATGCCAGCTTCGTATTTGTTCTTACCTGTTGTAATACTCCGTGATATTTTAGTTTGTTCTAACTCTCATTCTCTTTTATGGGCTGATGAACATATAAACAAATTAAATGGATGTATCTGATACAGCTGCAGAGTTAATGTGTTTTGCTTTTACTGTTCTCTCAAAAGCTTGACTACCACTAGAACAGAATTGTTAGATTTTTTTAGGTAAAGTTCCTGCCTTATATCCATAGTTATCAGCCTATAAACTGTGATCACTATGGCAATATAACCACTTCAGTGAATAGTGAAGTAATGTTTATTTTCTGAACTCTAGGGCATGGTAAGTTATCTGAGGCAAGAGGAATGTTGGTCATCATCTTCTGTCAAGTCCTTCATTTGATTATCATTCTTTTAGAAACCATAAGCCAGAAAGGCCTGTGTTGTCAACATCATTGTTCCTGCCTTTTTTTTTTTCCTTCACTTGAGTGGAAGGAAATTCTGTTCCTTTGAATGGTCTGTCATTTTTTTTCATTACGAGTTTAAATTGAATGCAGTCTCTGTTTACACTGAGCATTTCTGTTTGCCTATCGTATTTGTTAGCTGGAAACTCATATTTTCTAGGAATGGGTTCAGTTTTCCATGACTATTGGCAGATGTTTCTCTAGGTTCTTCAGTGACAATGATGTATTTGTTGATAACCCAGTGCTTGCTAGAAGGGGCTTTGCTTCGCATCAATGGGTCTTTTTTTTGTATGAGAGCTTTAGTCAACAGAAACATATTCCGTTTCTTCCAAAAACGCCTAGGAGTAGTTTTGCCCTATTTTGAAGGCATACTTCATGCAATGAATTTTCTTCTGATTCAGGTGCTCTTTCCTCTTTGTGGCAGATAAAGTGCATAATGCTCTGGTTCCACTCTTTTGATTCATATTTTTGCAAGTTATATGTTTGAGTAATTTTAATAGTTGAGCCCAGTGTTCCAAGATACTAACTGTAAGAGTTTGGTTGTGAGTTGGTTTCATTATTTTAGTGTTGTTACAGTTTTCATTGCTCAGCTTGCAACTTCACTACCCTGGTCGGAACATTTGAGGGGTCTGGTTTGTCAGCTTGCAAGATGGTTTATACCAGAAGTGTCAGTGTCTTAACAGGAAAACTTTTGGTGGGTTTCCCATGCAGCTTTTATTTATTAGAGGAAAAAGTCATAGATGATTCTGTAGTATCAATTTTACTGACATTTTCTCCTACTTTCTCATCCTCTCCTACTTTCCCAAACCTAGCCAACCTGTGTGAGAAAGCCTCTGTTCTCAACCTATCAGCACAACCAAGTGATTCACTAAACAATGACAGAAAGTCTTCCGTTTGAAGTTTGTTTGAACAGGATGCTTTTTCTTTGCAATGTGTATGATAGGATTTTGTTTTGTTTTGTTTTTTAATTTAATGCCACAGTGCTCCATTGGTTGCTTACTTTGGATTTTCAGTTAAGAATAACACTTAACAATTGGAACAAGGAAGTTATTGATATATAAACAAAGCAGTGGTTGACTCAGGCTGCTGTTTGACTCCGCTTTTACAGAAGCCTACAAGATGTATACGAATGATGAATTTTGGAGTATCTAGATCTTGAAAAACTGAACTAAGCTTTTTCAAGAATTTATTATATGCTTTAGAGAAACTTAATGAATATAATTGTGCTTTATATGCTTCAGATGAGACCTGGCCACAGGTTTTCCCTCTGATTAGAATTTCACTGCGTTCTTCTCCTTCCCCCAGGCAGAAGTCATTATATACTGTGATTCACCATTGATAACATTAATTCGCTGTTTTTAACATCCCTTAATGCTATGTTTTAGATGCTAAAAGAGGAAATCTTAGAGAAATGTGTCATGATATTTCAGAACATCTTCAAAATGTTTAGAAAAAAATATTTTCTAAACTTTAAGATGTTATTTATCATATTATTAATATAAGGGCAAGTCAGTACTCCATTTGCTGTGCAGTGCTTCAGAAGTAACACTGAGGAATGCTCAGTAATCCTAAGGCTTTAGATGAGTCTCAATAGTATTTTGTTTTCAACATGAACTGTCTGTGAGCATTATTATATGTGAATGCAACCATAATTTTTAATAGCGGCAGCTAGGTTTGCAGATCTGTGAAATTCAAATTGTTGTGGAAAAAAAATGTGTCTATACTCATCTGGTTATATTACCATGAATCATCAATTATGGTTAACTCTGAACCTGAATTTGAAAAAATACTTCTGAAAGCGTTGACAATAATGTGACTTGCTAGAGTAACTAGCAACATTACTAGTGATAAACAGATAGGGTCTTAAATAATCTGGTCAAGGTAACAGTTTATTTTAGCCAATAAGCGGGTATAATCAAGAAGGTGTAACAGACAGTTAAAGAGGAAAAAGGGCTGAGAGGTGGAAGATTTAAGAAAAGGTGGGCTTATTTCAGCTGCATCCTGTCACACTGTTCTGTTGCCAGGTTTCAAAGGAATTTGAGGAAAACAGCCACATTTTTGCAATGGCATCTGATGCTGTTGGAATAATTTCTACATAATATAAATTGCATCTTTTTTTTGTGTGTGTGGGCATGTGTAGGTGGCATTATGTGTAAGTGTAAAATAAATTTGAAGTAGGAATAAAGAAAAAAACCCACATATTTTGCAATGCACTACTTAAATATTGAGCTGTTCAAAAATATTGCAGAATATTGGCCTATGTATATATGAATACAAATAATGAATTCATTAGAAATATTTTATTATTTACCCAAAACATTGTGGAATGTGTATAAAAAGAACCTTAGAAAGAGTCGTGTTTTGAATTTGTATTTTTCTTGTGTGACTGATGGTGTCAGGGAAAAAGTGAGTGTACTTTCTATGACTTACCAAAGGAAGACTGGCTTTATTGAAGCTTGCACAGATGGCTAACTGATATCAAAGGTTTCTGCAACACTGCCTACAAGTTGCCAGAAGGTCAGTGTGAAAATATATCACTGCCTGATTCCATAGCAAGAACAGTTATTGTTACCAGGATTTATTAAATCCTGTCCTCCTAACAAACAGTGCCTGTCAAGCACTTCTTTTACAGGTAGTCCAAAGAAAGCAGTTCCACTTGCAGCACCTTTAAAATGTTGTTTATCAAAACACATTTTTTTACGTTGTTTGAACATGATTCAGTTGAAGTATTGCACGAAGGGTGGAATACAGTGGGTGAGATAGTCTGTTAAGTGCAGTTGAAGTAGAGATGGTAAGAAGAATCTAAATTATTTAAAATGTCTCCCTACAATAAATGCATCATTGCCACTGTACCATGAAGAAACCTTTAACCATTATAAGCAGTGTCTCAGTGAAAAGTGGCTTGATTAGATCATTTTTAGAGTATGTTTTGTGGGTTGGGACTTATGTAGGGTATAAAAAAAGGTTACCAGCCGAATACTTGCCTTGGTCTGCTAATTTGTTGATTTATTATATATTTTGTAAAAATTTGGTCTGTCTTTACAAAGAAGAGAACTTTTCCTGGTTTCTCCTGACTGTTATTCTCACATGTGCTGTTCTACAGGTGTGTAGTAGTTTACCTAGACCTTGCAGTTGCACCGTGAGTTGAGTGACTTTTTCTGAAATGATTATGTAAAGGAAGGACAAAATTAGCTTAACAAAGTACCAATGTTCTTCTTCAAACTAATACTTTGGAAGAATTTTAACTGAAGTACATTTCAGATATAGCAAAAACCACATTTTAATTTAAAAAATCCATTACTGAGTGTAAAATATACAAAATCCTCTGGTTATTTCAAGCTTAATATATTACATATTGTAACACTGTGATGTAACAACTGATGTTTAGACTGAGGAGATATTTTTGTGGATAAAGACATAGTTTCATGTATTAGAAGGTACACCATCAGGTATATTTCATTGAACTGAAAGAGAAAAATGCAGATCACAAAGGCTTGACACTGTATATACATTTCTATGCTTAGAACTGTGATACTAAGATATCTTCCTCTCCTTTAACTAATCAAATAATGAGATAAATAATACGTTTGCTTTCTGTTGCTGCAAAATATGATACTCTCTACAGAATGAATATTTTAAGGTTAGTTTTAAAAAATCCAGTTACTCTGTTTGATGAAAGAGTTTAATATTAATGATGGAGTATTAGAAAGACCCTTAAGACATGTACTTGATTCTTAATCATATAAAATGTTTATCAAGAGCTGTTCTTAGGTACTAGCGTAGATGTTAATAGGTCGATGTGCTGCTCATCAAAACATGAATTCTACAATTACCTCAGTGAGAGCAATTAGTAGAAAAAAAAGCCCCGTTTTAAAAAGTGCTGAAGTATGTGTCTAACTCAAATATATGTAAGTGTAGAAGCTGGTTATAGTGCTTTACATTTTCATGAATCAGAGTTCAAAATGAGAATATTTTTTTTTTCTTTCCACAAAATAATTCTTCTTTTTTTCTATTCACAAATAGCAAGTATTGAAAAATTCCTTTGGCTGAGTATGTCTCTCCTAGCTAATTTTCTCATATTACAGATATATCTCACATTTCGTTTTACTAATCAGTTAAACTTGCTGAAACATTTTTATTCCAGTTCATTACTATAAAGGTTTGCCGCTACTAATAAATGGTATTTGAATTGCTTACCCCCAAGCTATATCTTTATGATAGGATAAATAATAGTAATGGTGATATTGATGATGTTAATACTAATACAGGCTTGTGAGAGAGTTCTTTTCCCTCAAGGATTCTAATTCTCATACTGATATTTGAAAAATATGTATCAAACTAATTCAACTGCATATAGAAAATACTTCTTTCCAATGCAGAGGTTGCCATGTCTATAGCATCATGAACTGTATTTTACATGGTCATCCAACAACTTGGATTTTACATCGCTTTAAAAAACTATGAAAAGATGCTTCCGAAATTACTGTGATCCATGAAGGTATCACTGTATTTTTAGTAGACAGTGGCATGTCCCTTTTGTGTCTGTCCCTAGAGACTTCTTCAACAAAATGACGTTTTGTTCTACTTTGGAGAAAATCTTTCAGTCATGTTTCTGTCTTGGGAGCAGGAAGCCTTGTAACTGTCAGCTACAAGTCAGTCAAATGGGAAATGAAAAAAACATTGAAAACCATCACCACCATGACAAAGAAGAACACAAAAGTCCTTCAGATTATTTATCAAAGCAACAGATTTTTTTTTTCTTTGCTTATTTTAGGGAATATGAGTAGAAATTTCAGAACATATCTGCTGTCAATGTCTGATATGATACTTCCAAAAATTTCTGTCTGCTAGTGCCTAAAAGCTCGTCTTCTATATTACGAAGCAAGGAGTAATACTGTTGAGCATGATGTTTCTCCATCACTTTTTACACAGAAGTGTGTGCTTTTAAAAGCTTTAAAACATCTAAGAAATTCTATTTCTAATACCTGCCTGAATAATTTGCAGTAGTGCTATTAAAATGTGGTGGAAACTGATCAAAGATTACTGAAAAACAGAAATTGTGTGCCTCATTTAGATGTAATTTATTTTCAGTCTTTTCATATATTATTATCATCCCATCATAGAATACATTTTATTTCATGATGTATTTTCTTCTATGATATTTCAATGCTGAATTAAATAATTATTTTTTTTCAAACCGCGGAAAGTCTTGGTGCCTAACGACAAAAACAGTATTCTTCTAGTTTTTTTTTACTTTAACAAACATTTCTAATGGATGTGTAGCATCATGACTTAGATATTAAAGGATTTTGTGTGTAAATGGAGAGAAAATGCAGTGTTGGTTGTCTTTATGTTACAAATTTCATTTTTAAAAGTTAAAAATATTACAGCGACCCATCCACGCACCTTTCCGGTATACAGAAGTATCTCAATGGCTCTTCTGTTACTTTTCATTGTGACTGATGAAGGACTTTCTGAATGAGACACTTCAAATAAGATTAAGCCTTTTACAGAATATATGTACATGCACATATACACGTTTTTTGAAAAATGAAAATTCTAATCCTATTTTGGGTAAAAGCTATTATTAAGACAGCTGCATAAAATTACAGTTTCTATTATGAAGGGTTTTTTTTCTTCTTTCCATTCCATCTCCCATTAGAACGCAGAGTTGTGGGCATATTGCATATTGATGTTGACATATTGAAAGGAAAGCAAGCATTTTTAATAGATCTGTGATTCCTTCTTTTTGTTATATATCTTGTCCTTTTCAGGAGGAAGAAGGTTGGACTAGAAATGATAGATGGAAATAGCAGACAAAGAAATCTGCATCCAGCACACAGAAAGCTAGTTAGTATAATAGAATAGTTAAATTCTGTGCCTTGTGTGTTTCAACTTATCTGTAATTAAACACCCTCCTTGTTTAAAGGAAGAGATAAATTTAGCTGTAGCAAACCAGAAAGCTAGGCCATGCATTTGCCAGCTTTTTGAAATATATATATATATATGTATATATCTGTTTACCTGAAAGAAAATACTGTCTCAATTTTTACCTTTAAGAGACTCATTTGTCTACAGCACTAAGTTCTTGAAAAGTTTTTCCATTTGAGAGATTGTATGCTTTAGCCAGTCAATTTACTTTTAATCGGAATAGTTGTACTGGGTGTACGTGGCAAGGTTTTTGCAGTGAGGGGGCTGCAGCGGTTGTTTCTGCGAGAAGGGACCAGGAGCTGCCACCATGTCAGATAGGGACAGGTCCACCTGCTCCAACATGAACTCATCCCTGCCCAAAGCTGAGCCGGTCAGCAACTCTGGTGGCTCCTCTGTGATAGCATATTTAACAAAGGGTAAAAAACACTGTGCAACAGCTGTGAGAGAGAGGACTGAGGAAAATGTGAGAGAAACAGCCCTGCAGACACCAGGGTCAGGGATGAAATTGAGCCCAGGAAGATGGGGGGGTGAGGGAAGGTGCTTGTAGTGTTGTATTCATCGCTATCCTAATCTGTTATTAATTGGCAATAAATTAATTTAATTTCCTGAAGTCGAATCTGTGATGGTAACTGGTCATTGATCTCTCAGCCCATGAGCTTTTTTGTCTTATTTTCTGCTGCTGTCGTGCTGAGGAGGGGGAATGAGAAAGCAGGTTGTTGGGCAGATTGCAGCCAGCCAAGGTTAACCCACCACAATAGTTTATATGCTGCAGGGATATTGATTTACTGATTTCAGTCTCCTAATATTAAGTATTTTTGAGTATCAGATACAGTAACTTCAGTCTGAAAATTCTCTTAGCATCTACAGTATGCCAAGTGAAGACTCCTCTGCATTTTCATGATCATCATGGAGAGTTTATTCAAATAAGTGTAAAACTTCCCACTTATGTGCATAATTTGGAAAGAAAAATAATACAAAAATTCTTTGGGGGACTAAAATCGAGGTCTAGAGCGAAGTTGGTGAGGAAAGTACTGCATGAGATTTTAGGATCTGCATTGCACAGGTAGTTGGAGTGCATGTTTATAACACACTCTTTTAGACCTTTAACATAATATTCCCCACTCTTGCCTGCTGCTTCTTCCTTGTAGAAAAACCTGGGCAAAACTGCAGCTTGATAAGGTACTCATATACATTTTGTTTTGAAGGCTTAAAAGCTAGGACTGTATATGCCTGTGGAGAACTTTGGGTCAGGTGGATACTACACAAGTTACTTTTAAAACTAAAATCATTATGCCATTAAAGGCATATGCAGTCTCTGGATTTAACATAGTATTATGCATAAAACTGTCAAGAACAGGTAATAGAGCAAAGAGAAGTGCCATAGTTTCTTTTTTTGGACTTAACCCGTAGGAGTTAATCAAACAATGGAGTGTCCATAAGTGCCATTAAGGAATCCTAGTGTGTTACATTTGTTCAGATAGCATCTTCTCTTGAATGATGTTTACTCACCAAAAAGTGAGAAGGGGGTAAAAAGGAAAATTTTGATTTGAGTAAGTTTTCACGTGCATTGCAGAAGCACACAAAAATCAAACCAGGCAGATGGCAAACTCAAAGGAGGAATTTATTTTTCCTTTTGCAACCAAAATAATCAGTGATAAATCAAAAATGAAACATGCTTTTAATAAAAATTACTTCAAGCTTCAGCAAGCATTCAGTAAACCACAGACGTGGGATACCAAGGGGAATCCAGTTACTGCACAGCTATCTCAGGCTCAGGGGATTCCCAGAACTTAAGAATGATGATTCAGAATGTGCATCCGCTTACTCACAAAAATGAAGACTCTCAAGAACACCCAGAAGATATAATTGCTCACTAATAAGGCAAAGGCGCTCAATCCTTGAGGAGGTTTCCTTAGATGGCATCCTGAGTCAAAGGAGAAGGATCTTCAACTGAAGAACACTGCTTTGAGGAGATAAACACAATGGGGTTCTCTGGTGGGCTCCATTTATACCCTCATTGAATCTGAGCTTGTGGTTATATACGGTTAGTGGTCTAGCAGCTTCTCTGAGCAGAGCTGTTTCATTGGGCAAGGCCCTGTCTCTTGACCAGGAGGTGTATAGATGACTGTAGTGGTCCATTGGTCTAGAAGTTTCTGGTGCTTTGAAGGCTGGGGTAGGGAAGTATGCCTGCTACAACATATTTGAGACTTTCTTTACTGCAGACCGCAATGTACTCCATTACTTGTCACTTAAAAATTCCCCTCTTTTCATGCAGTGCACTTGTAGGAGAGACATGGTGACAATATCCATGGATGTCTTTGTGAGGAAGTTTCAACCAGACAGATACCAGCTGTGGAAACAAGGCAAGGATTTATACACCATTGATCATACAAAACCAACTCCTGAATCAACACCTGAAGTAAAGGCCTGGCTACAGAGAAGAAGGAAAATAAAGAACTTTCCTAAGTGGTATTTATGTTTCTTTATCCTCCGTTTAGTTGTCTTCAATATTACGTCAACTTCTTTTCCCTTTTCCCTTTTCCCCTTTCTCAGATGTTTTATTTGAATTCATTTACTTTAGATGAAGTTTGGTTTTCTGTTTTCTGTATAAAGATCAACTTGGAGACAAGAAAGTCTTTTCCTCAGAAGGACTATGAAAAATTGATCCAACTTAAAAGTTGTGTGTGTAGCTGAAGGTAATGAGTATGGAGAGCACCAAAATACATTCCATTGTAGTATTCGGAACCTTTCTTTAGTAGAGATTATTCCATTAAAATTGTTAAGGTATGGATGGTTGCCGTTTCTTCTAGTGACATTTGCAGTCAAAAGACAAGAGAGAAATCTCCTAAGAGCTGAGGCAAAACTGCTTGCAAATACACCCCTCTCACTTACGGGATGTGCAAAATTTAGCAGTAATCTTGGCTACTATAGCAATAAGTCTAAATCTGGGCCTCTTCTGCATTCCATTATTACCGTTATGAGCTCTGTAACGAACAGTGCCTGAAAAACAAGAAGCCAATTTCCGAAAAGTGCAGTTACTTAGAAGAACTCAGCTGAAATGAAAATTCACTAATAGAGAACTGGTCTTGTTTTAAACAAAACCCGGACAATTGTACAAACATTTTTTGTACAGTAGTTCTTTCCTGTCTTACTTAACAGGATCTTTATGAATTTTCTCCTTCGTTATCTAATAAAGTTATATCTAATTTATAGCGTAGGGTGGGCAGTTTTATTGCTATATACTTACTGTTGAATGCAGTTTGCGGGGCTAAAGGTAATACTGAATTTTTAAGACATTTTTTCCTCATTGAAATAATTTTACAATACGGTCACTTTTTAAACTTACTCTTAAACTGAATTTCTTCATTTTCTATGTAAGTTAATGTATTTCTTGAGTAAAATCATAGGAAAGTCAACCTGTAAAGAGCATCAACTGCCACTGTAGTGGAACATTCTGGTTGAGAAATAGAAGATTGGGTTTGTTCTGGGCAAGAGTAATTTGTGAGATAGAGTCAGTTCTTGAGGACAACTAGTGAAGTTGCTGCACAGCCAATTTGTTAGTATATGCATAATATTAACCTGGGCACACAGAGAGACTAATTCTGTTGTTTAGCTAGTTAAATGACATTTTGCTGTGTAGTAAGTTTGACTGGATATATTGTACAGTGTAACTGCAAGTACACATTTGGACCGGTGGTGATTCATTTGGGACCACCCTTATGGGTTGCCAGTTTTAACTATAAGCAAAGACTTTATAATAATCATGTTTAAAGTTTTATTGTAGGAACACATGGGCTGATTTTATGCACTTAGCTAAGCTAATAAATACAGTTCAAATGCTGCTTAATTCTTGAGTTGGCTTTTGTTCAGACATAGTAGCAATGAGTATTACAAAGGGACGAGAAAATGTTTATTCAGGTTCATTTCTAGTGTAATGTGTCAATTGAAGTTGTTGTCATTTTGATTATGGGAATAATACAAGCTCCAGAAGAATGAAAATAGAAATACCATCTGTGGAAATATTCATAAATATAGTGACAGAGAGAACTTAACTCTGACATTTATGGCTGAAGTACTTTGCTACAATAGAACATCTAATGACTGCATGTAAACTGTAATAACGCTGTTATATTACAGTGTGAACTGACGGGTGTCTCATACTTTGGCAGGTTTTCTGGAAATTGGTATTTTATACAGAGTGTGTCGAAAGATATACATTGGTGAACATAGGCTAAAATGTAAGCGGTAGCAAAATGTTTTTTCTGGAGTTGCGTATAGTCTAAGATGCAGGACCCTTGTAAAAGTTCTGTTTCAGGTGCCATAGTTGGGCTTTTATCATTTAATGTGTTAGGAGTTTTGAAGCCTGGTGTGTGATGAAGTACATAAAAATCTCTTCCTATTTAACACAGTTGAATTTGAAACTGGACTAATCTCCTGTTGCTTTTATCCCAAGAACATAAATTACAAACCAGTTTCTGACAGAGGGTGCCATTTATCCTGCTTTACCTTTCCCTTCTGCTGCTGAGAATACAAAAACTTATGGTGAAGATTTTCGCTTTTTACACAGCATTACAAAATATATTGCTTGATATTGTAGCCACTCAAAATATTTGTGATCAGAATTTTTCATTCATTCAGATGCTTGCTGTTTGTGTTAAAACATGTATAAAAACTTCTAGGATATCTAAACATATCTGATTTTACGCAGGTATTCAGACTGTGTTTTATTAGCATGGAAATTTGGAAATACCACCTGATTTTTAGTGCAGCTGAGGATGTTTTGTCTTCGTTACTTTTGTAAGGGTTATTCTTTTTCAGGCTTGAAAGAATGATTCATTAAAAAGCCAGTCTGGATGATGTTTAAGTAATAGTTACTTAAGGTTATTTTACTTTTACAGTTTAATAACTTTGCTCTACAATGGTGATAAAAGATTAGGAGGTTAAATCCAATCAATTGTTAATCTATCACTTAATAAATTGTAAACACTATCACAGCACAAAAATGATGAAAAATTGTCAGGTTTTTACCACTTTAAGCAGTTCAAAGGGTCTTAAATATTGGTAGACATTTTATCTTATCCAAGACATTCTACTCTGACAGCAATATCTCTTATAGCAGCTTCCAGCACACCAGATCTCGATCTAAAAAGCTTAAAACTCCAGAGGACAAGAAAGTATCTGCTGTGGTAGCTGGTACAGAAATCATAGTGACGGAAGCAGCTACTGATGGTTTCAAGGTCAATGAAGAACCTGGGAAAAAAGTGAGACTGGTAAACACAGGAGCACCTTCTGGGCAAGAAGAAAACAGTAGTAGAATGCAGCTGGATCAACATTTATTTGACAATGCAAAGGTTGCAGGTGAGATGAAGACTGATTATATTTAACATGTGAGTTGTAGGCTGTTGATACTCTAATGCCCCTAATCACTGCATGTTAAAGCATAGTATTATCCTAAGTAGAATACTGAAATGCTTACAAAGTCATGCAGAGAAGATTGATACCCAGTAAGAATGAGAAAATGACAAAATTAATATTCTGAGCTGAGAGTAATATCGCTGAAACTGTTTTAATGAAGTGGGTTTTAAAGGGGCAAAAAGGAGGAGGTTCTGTAGATTATACTTCTTCAATACACCGATAGGTTTTACAGCCTTTTTTTTGATACAGAAATTAAAGAATATGTCTTAATGGTTATGTAAACAGTACAACACTGGCATGCTACATGGATTTACATGAAGAATGCTGCATGTTAGAAGTGGTTTATACTAGTGTACCAAAACAGAGAGACTGCATATTTCTTGCCATTTCCTGTTGAGCTGTCTGATAACTCAAGACATAAAGGCTTTGCCAAGCCAAAATTAGTTATTTTTTTCCCCAAAACTACATGTACTTGGTCTATTCTGGACTTTATTTCTTCTGTTCCACATTTCATTGTAGTTCAGGTATAGCTTTACATTCCTGTTCAGAAAGGAAAACAGTTTTAACATGAAGTTTGTGAGAAGTCCCATTGGTTTTATATCAATACTGAAAATTTACTTGCAGATTGCTTATGAGGAGTATTTCCCTGATTGCAAATATTAGTAGATATGTTAATGGTTATTTGGAGGTGGTAACCACCAGGACTGATCCTCATAAAGATAATTAAATATTCCAATATGGAAGCTTAGAAATTCCTGCACACAGATCAGTTGGTGTTCTATCAAAGCCTTTCCAGGTCTGTTCTAATGATATTTTTTGTTTTTTAAAGGTGCTATTCCTCTACAACTTCCCCCAACTTTTAATAGCAGTTTCAAGTGTTCATGACCACCGAGAAGTTAGTATTTAGTTAGCTGCCTTTCTGTGTTCACTGACAAGGGAAGGAAAAGCAGGGAAGGGTGAAGTGCTGTCCACTTTCCTCCGTGCTATTAAAGGATAGTGCTTGGACCATTGCAAGGAAAATGGCCTTTTCAGCTGTGATGATGGAAGCTCCAGTATGCAAGTTGGAGATGGTAATTTGTCCTGTGTTGTCTCTGGCTAGTACACCCATTATGCCCAACTAAGGCAGGACTCTTTGTACCCAGAGATACATTTTGGCATCGGATATGCTTAATATCACTACATTTTATATTTGTTTGACCTGAAAAGGCAATTTTTCAGAAAAACAAGTTCTAATAACCGTTGTAAAGAAACAATGGAAAGGGACTTCAGAGAAACTATTTAATGCCTTGGATTTGCTGCGGTGTGTACCATAGAGTTTTTCAGGAATATGTTTTTTTTTCTATGACCTCTCTAACCCATTGTTCTGTCCATCCCATGCAAGTGTTAGCAGATGAAGAATTTTAATAAAGGAAAATCCACACAGTTTCACCCTTCAACATCACTGAGATATAAAATTATGATAATTGTTGAAATGTAAAATTATGCTAATTGCTTTTCATTTTTAGACTGATATTGTTGTCAAAATATTATTGGTATTTGAAATATTTTTTCCTGACTATAAACCATTAGTCTTTGTTTATTTCCATTTTTAAAACAAGCGTAATAGGTGTAAGTGCAGGGTATAAAGTTCAATATACCAAGCTTTTATATTATTTTTTTTCAACTAGTCAAAGTTCTTTTGGGCTATCAGAGTAAACAAACAATAAGAATTATTGTTTATTTTGAATGACATGACAACATGTAATTCAAATACAAAATACCAATTATGTGATGAAAACTGTTTCACACTCCAGACTGAAAACGTGTATGTCCTTGTACCAAACGGTTTTTGGTATGATTTCTAAATGAGGAACTGTGCTTTGACTTCGGATAACTCAGATTGTTGTGAAGTGAAATACAGTGATACAAAGTGAGATTTATTAACAAATCATATTCTTGATCTACAGGAAGCGTCCTTTCAGACTTACTTCCGAGCCCTATTCATGTACTAGAGAAAACAAAACTGAAAGAAGAGGACAAGACAGATTCCAGTCATCCTCACTTTACATGTGAAGATTCTGTGGCCTGCATGCCTGCTTCTGATAGCTGTAGAAAAGAAGAGAGCTTGAAATCTCAGAATCAATCTGTTTCATCCATAGTATACCCTAAGTCAGAGGAACATGCTTCTGAAGCAGAAAACACAGATAAGGAGGAAAATGTCTCGATCGAGGATGATGTCAGTGACCTAGAAAGCTGTGGAAGTAGCTTGGAACATGGAGAAGTGCCTGTTGTAAAAAAAGATGAAGATGATGGCATGGAAACATCCAGTGTATGTGGAGCAAATTACATCTTTATAGTAATATATTCCTGATTTAATGAAATGTGAACTGACATGTTTGTAATGAAACCCAATAGCTATTATAAACTGCTTAAGAATATACATGATTTTAATCAGATGCTAATTTTAACATATTTTGAAGTAAGAGGGGGAATTTGAATCTAAAAGCAGAATGTTTCTGGAGCTTGATGTTGACATATTTTCCCTCTTATTTTAGATATCTAGTAATTTCACTGTATACCTTTGAATCTGAACTGTCGGCAGCTCCTCTCAAGCTATTCCCATGTTTGCTGCCTGCCAGTATGAACAAGGCTATCAGCTTTAATTATTGCTGTTGACATTAAAGTGAAATTCTTAGACATTGTTGCTGTATTTGGTATCATGTATTTATGTTTCAAGAAATGACTGTTATGACTAAGTCTTAAGGAGAGTTAACAATATGCTGGTAAAATGTCAGCAGGATGGGTTGATTCTGAGAGACTTACTGTCCAAGGATAGAACATAACGGTGTGGAAGCACATGGTAATTTATTTTTGTACTGATGCCCTTCTCAAAGAAGTAGATGAAGCAAAGCAAAGGAGCATCTCTGCATCAAGATAGGTGGAAATAAAGTTTGCTTTTCATTCTATTATATTATCTCACACAGTTTATGAAATCTTATAGACTTACTTTCGTTGAAATTGTGTCCACAGTATTGAAGTTGGAGAAGGTGACTCTTCAAGACATGGCTATAGCAGGATAATAAGGGCAGTGTGATTTTAGGGTCTTAAACCTTCTGTTCTTGGATTTTGAAACAGGCCTAAAACACGTAAAGGAAAGCACTTGAAGGAAAATATGCCTCCAATAAAACAAATTTTTAAATAGTGTTTTTAATAATGTCTTCTTATTGGGGCACCTACAAACTTACAGTCTTTTTTTCACTCTTGCTGTTCTGCTATGAATGGTGGGCAGCTTTGACTTTGGAAAAGCATAATGAAAAATTAAGTTGTGGTGATAGCCCCAGTAGCTTTTGAAGTTGTGACTTCAGTCCCACTTTGGCAGAGAGAGAGAGCAGGAAATCCGCTGCCAGATTGTCAGACTTAGTGGGAAATACATTTTAGAAGCCAAAGTAAAATCATGCTGACCCTTTCACAGACATGGACAGTGCACTGATGATATTTTTACACTGTTATGCATTTTAATAATCTTGGCTCCAACTCTTCCACTGTAATAATAAGGATGACTATAAATATCTGAGTGTTCTAATCATCATGTATTAGAGATTGTATTTGTGTCCTTATGAGCCTTTCAGGCTTTTATGTATGAGGTTTCAGGTATTCTCCAGTTTAATTGCATGCTCTTTAATTTTAAGTGAAGCAGCATGTTGTACAGATGCAATTAGAAATGCTGATCTTCTTTCCCTTTTTACTTACTTGGTAACTTTTTTTAGATCATATACCTGTGCTGTGCTTTAACCACGTCTTCCTCCCTCTGCATATCACAGCAAATACCATGTTGTTTTGTAATTTACTTCCCATTTTATAGTAGTAATTTTCAACCCACAAATCAATCAAGGGGCATGTGTGTAACCTGCTGGTTAGATTCAGGATGTTGAGGAGCAGAATGCTGTGGTCCATAGGAATCTTATGAGACTGTCCTTCACACTCTTCTGCCAGTGTGTTTGCCCTTCCTCTGCTCCTGAACCCCCGGATACCATCAGCAGCTGGTTTACTTCATGATTCTCTCACCAGCACTCAGTTCTGGAGTTGCAAAAGCTGTACTTTATTTCCTCAGGAATTTTGCGCTCTTTCACAAATGAAGCCAGTGGATTTCTGCTTCATTTCTCTAGCCACAGTTAGCCACTGTATTATACTTCTGGTTCTGCAGAATTATTTGGGCTGTTCTTCTTCTCAGACATCACCTGAGCGAAGCAGGATTTATGCTCTGTAAGTTGGGAAGGGCTGCAGTAACTTATGCCTCAAACCACTTGTGTTTGACAAGGATTGCTGTTTTTTAATTGAAGTATATATTCTGAATTAGAGACAAATGTTTTATTGGTACACTAAAGGTGCTTCAAGTACTGCGATTGTATTTACAGAATTGACATCTGTGCTTGTTTACAGAAGAATGTTTTTGCTCATGAAATTAACTTTGCAGAATTACACGCTAAATTAGTTGTATTTTTTCGTTTTCAGTCAGCAGAACTTGAAAGAAAGAAAATATCTAAGAGTTGGCGTCATCCACTAAATAAACCCCCAGCTAGATCTCCAATGACTTTGGTTAAGCAGCAAGCAACTAGTGATGAAGGTGAGTGTACTAAGTAATACATTTTTCTGATGATATTTTTCTGTCTTCATGACACCATGTGTGTAGGCATTAGCAAAAACAATCTTGATTAAATAATTTCTTTCTGCAATCAGGAATGTAAAGAGTGAGGCTTCTGAATCCACAGACAGGTCATGTTCTCTTTGCCTGTTTTCACTCAAATTCTTCTAAAACCATTGGATCTCTCTTTGCAAAAAGCTCTGAAAAATAAGACGCCATTTAAAACAAATATATTCACTGATGAAATGTTCCTTATTAGAACTCACAGCAGTTCTGTTTAAGAATGAGTTCTTAATTGTGTAGACATAAATAAAAGTGACATAAGAATCCTTTGGGTATGGATCTTAGGTATATAGTCACGTATACTGCTTTAAAGCTACGTTTTCCTTGTCTGTTTTTTGATAGACATTGGACATTTGGGAGTCAGTGTCTTAAAATACTGTGGTTCTCATTCAAGGAAAAGGCTACAGACTTCTGGATATCACCAAAAGCTTATCAAGAGTCTTTACATATGTTTTGATTTCCAGGCTTTTCCTAGTTTCATATGGAAAGAATGAACGTCTCTTTACCCGTAGTTTTGGTAAATCCACTTTACTCTCTTGATTTGAAATAGTCATTTAATAGCCATCTCTATATATGCTTTTAACTGTATGTAAGTGGTGTGCAGGTTTGCAAGTAGTGAATACTGTGCAAGAGGTTAGAAGTACCATAATTGCACAAACATAATAAGATGTAGAAAAACATAGTTCTGTTTTTAGACATAATGAAAATAAACTTTCTGTATTAGAAAGCAGCAGAAGGTCTCCTCTCTGTTCCTCAGCAGAACAATTCTTGAGAAATTTTCTTAGAGCAGTTTTCTGCTCACTTGTAGTTGGCACAAACCAACTGGAAGCAGGATAAATGGTCGTCTAAGGGAATGTGTAAGACTGGGCTTCTCATTTGGCATTTAGGTGCTGTAAGTTAGGTTTTTTTCTTATTTCAATGCTGAATAGTGACCACGAAATTCTGTTGTTTAACTTAATTGCATAAATAAGAAGCATAATATTAGGCAGTCATTTTGAGTATGGTGGTGCAGATCTCCACTATCGATTGGAGATATGCCTGTTACTGCATACTGTATATGCCTTCAGGCACATCAAGTGATAGAGTGAAGCTGAAATTAAGAAGAACCAGTGTGTCCAGAAATAGTGTTGATAAACGACAGTGATATATAGAACAGAGTTCTGTACAAAGTAGGTAAGTAATTCTGCAGCCGTGAAATTTAGTGCGCTGTAGCTAGATACCACCGTGGCTGAAGAAGCTAAAACATTACTCAGGATTTCTCAGATGCTCTTTTTGGGAGCTTACTTGAGTGCTTTAACTTCGGAGACCCACAATCTTGTGCAGACAGGCTGCAGAAGCCAGGGAGTTTACCCAAAACAGGGCTTTCCTTCTCTGAATTAAACATAAAAAGTGAATCTGCTTTACTGAGCAATCACATACACAGCCAGCCGAAGCTGATGGATAAAGCTCCATTATTCTGTCAAATGTGGCTTGTGAAGCTTATCAAACTGTGCATCAAAACTGTCTTTCAATATGGAAACCAGATACATTCCTTTTTCATATTGTCTTAGCATTTTGGTTCTGTAACGCACTGATTTTTCCAGAACTGTTCTCTAGAATGTCTTCAGTTAGCAGAACTGGAGATTGGTCCTCTCACTTCAACGAAGTTGATATTGTGTCTGTGGCTACAGGTCCGACTCCAGCATTGCTGTACGCTTCATGTTTACCTGTTATTTGTACCTGCATTTTGCTTGGAGCTCTTATTTTGTATTCTAAGTGATACGAGGGTCTTGTGGGACTTCCTGATCTTTTTCCTCTCCCCAAATCATTACCTATAGTCAAAAAATAGCTGTTTCTTACATCTACACATCAACAGTCTTCCCTTCAGAGACAGCATGTCTGTTAGTTCATTCTTCTTCTTGTAACTAAGGAGTAACATGCTTTCATTTAGCACCATTTTAGGCATTGTTGAGCTGCATGCTGTGATTTTGGCTGGTCCCTCATCAGTACATCTTCCTCCTTGTTCCAAACCTGAAGTCATTGATTTGTTTCTTCCATCTCACCAGTTTGAGGAAGCCATGCACTCTCTCTTTCTTTTTTTAACTAAGTCTCAGTTTTGCCAGGCAATTAGCTGTTAAGCATCTTTCTGAAAATTAGAGACAGCTTAGCCCATGATCTATATCATATATGGATATGTTTGGATACCTTGAGGGCTAGACAGAGCATATTTCAGAAAGTGTTATGGTAATTTGCACAAAAAGGATAGTATTAAGATTCATCGAGTAAAGTAATTAAAGATTTAAATATATGGTAGTTTGCAGTGAAATTGCTCTTTTTTAATTAAAGATTATATTCTTTTTGCCTGCTGATGCTTTTTCAACATTATAATTAAAACATAGTGTAAAATTCTTATTTAAGCAAGGATTTTATGTGATATAATCTGGCTAGATGATGATGTGATGATACTGGTTTGTTAATCTCGAGGACTCTGCTTTTCATTTGCCACCTTATCCAGTAGTTTGTCAGCTTCCTGATGTCTTACTTTTATGTGACCGTAGCAGCGTCCCAACAATAAGCCATATACCTTCCAGTGTTTCCTGGTTACATGACGATTGTCCTTCTGGTAGCTGAGGGCGTATTTTTGTTAGGAAAGAAAACTTTGTCTTGGAATCATTTCAAGTGTCTATTAAGCAACTGTCTGCTTGTTGATTGAAGGAAGTGGTTAAGAGTTTTATGTAACATGGCAGTACAATTGCTATTTCCTAGGTGGAACTGGAATTTGATATTATTTTCATGCATCCATTTCTCATTGTGATCTAATTTATCAGCATGCTTTTGTAAGAACGTCAGAATAGAGGCAATAAATTTTGAGTGGGCAGAATGTTTACATCCAAGGCAGAGACTGAAGAACTGCTGAGGGAGACTGGCAAACTGAAGCCTCTTTGGCTTTCCTGTCACATGCTGTCACGCGAGTTAAGGATCTGTGGCTAGATGAATGCCAGTCAAAGGAGATTTTTCTGATCATGTTCAAGAATGTTTGCTGTCAGGTATCAGGGGAGTAATCGGTACCAATATACTAATGACTGTGCTCCTCTTTATGAAGGTGCTTCCTCCATATTCTGGAGTCACCAGGAATGTGATTCAGCATGCTCACAAACTCAGTTCTTGTTCTCTGTGTTTCTTGAACAAAAATGGTGCCCCAAAATGGCTATGATACTATAGTTTCTTAGTACCATAACTTTTGAGTTCATCTATTCCTTTACAAGGAGGATTTGTGAACTGATACATTAGATTAGATTAATCTGAGTCCAATAAAATCATTAATGTAAGCAAAATGGAAGAAGACGACATGGGCTAGTGCTGTTACGAAAAATTAAGAAATCGGGGCTTTATAGTTCATGGGCAGATTATGTCACTTTCCCTGAGTTGGATCGTCTGTAGCCGTTTCTAATACAGATAGTTTATATTCAAATTAATGTATTTGAAGTCCTTCAGATACTGGAGTTCTGTTAGGAATTTTCTATGAACAGAGGTGGTCAGAGGCCATTAATAATATGAAGGCAGCATTCTTCAACACTGTCAACCATTTAGAAATCATAATTTTGCAAACAGAATGCTATAATATTTAAGAGCATGCTTAAATCTTATCAGAGACTTTCTGGATTCACTATTAAAACAGAGTTCTTTGTCAGAAATTGTGATTTTTTGCACAGCATCACTTGGACATTGAGTTTTGTCTTTTTATCACTGCGTAGGCTTTTTATTTGTTTCTTCAAGATCTGATTGTTTCTTCTACAGAAAAATGGTTAATTGTTTCTTTGTGGTCTATTGATGTTGATTTTATTTTACCCTCCCTGAAGCCTTTTCTTTCATAGTATATCTGACTTCTGAGTCTCCTTTATTATGATTGTATTTGCGACCTTAATGTCTAAAGGACTGAGCAGTGAGAAATACTGGGAACTGAGGAATCAATCCCAGAAATTATAGCTCAGACTGCCAGTTTAGAGAAATAAGTGCAGCAGTACAATGTGAGCTCCATGTCACACTCAAAATACTTATAATTTTTATGTAATGAACCTTGGTCTTATGCTCAATGCGGTATATTAGCTTGTGGTAATATTATTCTTCTGTATTTAATGCAGTTGTATTTCTGCTCACTTAAGCAATAAAAAGGCAAATTCAGCAGAAGGGGAAAGCATACTGACTTTGGATGCACATTGATTGGTTCCAGAGATTTCTTTCCAGCAATATTTGGGCATGCAACATTAGAAACTGTTTTTAGATTCAAGTTGACTAAGATTTCCTATTGCCCTAAATGATAGAATAATAGTATATAGATTGAATTCAGTATGGGTTTCTTTGTATATGTTTTTAGTGTTTTAAATGCAACTCTGAAGTTCAATGTCATTTTGCTTTTGTTACTTTGTACGATAAGGAAACAGAAAGAGAGGAAAGCACTGTCAATTGAAAGAGTGGCTTGGACAAGTTTGATTTGTGAAAATTGCTGATGTTACAGCTGTAGTTTTCCTTCTGCTGTAACATAAAATAAAGCGTCTTTGTTTTTTACATTCACTCAGCATCCTGTGAGATGTACTTGAGCTGACAGTAGCAGTTAAGCCATATAAGGCATGTTCAGTAATGTCATAAATAGGTTAAACATGCTGAAATAGGAGAAAATTACACTTGTAGATGCAATTATGATTCTTTTGCTTCAGAGCTTAAAATGCCAGATTCTGCTTGAAGATTCTTACTTATTTCAGAAAGAAATGTTAACTTTTTTTTTTTTTTTTAGTGGTGTTACTTGGGAGTTAGAGAAAAATTTGGTAAGCAGCTGATAGAAGCATGTTTATTTTTGCCACATTTTGCCACAGTATTATAAATTGAAGTATTCTGTTCACTCCCGTATTGTACTGATCTAGTTTTGAATGGAGTCCTACTTCTTTAAAGTTGTGTGAGTATAAATTAATCAAGTATAGAATCTGCATTTTTCATATGGTATTATTATAGAAAAATGTGTTTTCTCTCCTCTGGTACTTACATTGCTTCTGATTTATTCAAATTCAATTTTCGAGATTTGATTACCATAAGTTCTAGCACTTACATAGCATGTGGTATCCTGAAGACACAAAAACTTTACAAAATTGTGGTAGAATCTGTCATAGGTATTTAAGAAAGAGAGCTGTTGAAAACTAAAATATAAACTTTTTCTGAATGTTCAGTACTCTAGTCAACCTTGTGGGCTAGTGACTGATCACTAGAAATTTTTAGAACTGACAGCTCTGATTATTGCCACTGGTGGCTCTTGTCCGTTGACATCTTTCACAAGGAGCTCTTATCTGCTTTAGAGTGGACATCTGCAAATGCCAAGGCCTAAAAGTAGCCATTATTTTGGTTCAAAATAGGAATACAAACCAGTTCCTCTAACATTTGTTCCTCATTTGCTGGACAGTGGTATGTGTAGTGATCATTAAGACTCACCGTCCTTTAGATGAACCTTACAACTCTAACTGTGCAGCTGTCTTAGCTTTAAAATATAATATTTTACTTCTTAAAGGAGTGAGTAGAACTGCAGGCTTAGAGAGGGAGGCATGTATAATTTCTCATTATCAGGTGTGCCAAAACGAAAATGGTGTTCCTGGTGCATTAGTGAAACCTCTCAGTTGCCTTCTCAAGGGTAGCTGTGGAGTTGGTAGGCAACTGGATGTGAACTCTGCTAAGTAGATAGGTGTCTCTTCTGTAAGATTATCTTGTGGAGTTGAACGTCTGTTAACTATAATTATGGACCAAAATGAAACACAGAAAATGTGTAACTTGTATTTAATGAGGATTAATTCCCCAAGGTCTTGGTACAGAGGATTGTCTAATACATTATCCTAGTTCCAAGATAACGTAGTGGTATTTTTTTTTCCAAATACAAAAACAATCTAGCCCATAGTGTCATCATTGCCTTTGTCAGAATCTGAAGCTGCTTTGTAAATCATCAGTATTGGAAGTGACTTGTTTTTAATGCCAATGGGGTTTAACTCAGTGCTTTTTCTTGGCTGGGAAGTATGTGTAATTTTTTTTTTTAAAGTACTACATAATTGTACTTAAGAAATTGATCCTTGAGGTAACCTGAATGCAGTTGTTGTTTAGTGTATGGAGTGTTTATGGGATAATTGTTTTAGTGATCTGTGCAGGGACTTTAGCCTGAAGCTATTATTTTATAATTTATTTTCTAATTCCAATTCAGGCATTGATTTGTCATGTGAATTTGGACCAACGTTCAAATCTTACTGTTTCACATCTTCCATACTTAACTTACGCAGATAAGTAACTACCTGAGGCCTTGTTTCAGTGAAGAACTTCAGCATAATCTTAACTGTAAACATTCAAGTAACCTGGTTCCTCAAAATTTTGACTGTGTTTTACCCAGGGGTACTTGTGCTGGAATGTTATATTGACATAGGTTAGATTTGTACTGCCTGGGATATAAAGTAACCATAAAACATATTTTCCCCAGTTGGTACTAGTTTTTTCCTCTAGAGTGGCATAAAACAAGAGTATATTGGTGAATCTGCTCTGTAGTATTTCTAACACTCTAGACAGCTTTAAATACTTCGATAGTTATTTGACTGTATAGTACTCTGCAGTATGGTCAGTGAAGATATATTTTAATTTCTGGAATAAGGAAGAAGTACCACATACTCAGTGACCCTTTTAAATAGGCAAGAACTGTCTTAAGATTGAGAAAAAGTATTCTGTATTTTTCAACTTTTGTACAAGATGCACATTCCAACAAGTAGGTTGGACAAATTCTGTAGAGTGTTTTAGAAAATAGTAAGAATTAGATTGTATGCTAGCTTGGAAGATTCTTAGAAGGCAGAAAACTGGGGAGAAAAAGCCTACTAAGCTACTGCTTTTACACTGATAGTATAATGCATGGCATGTTTGTTAACTCCAGTGGGTAATTGCACTCCAGTGTTGGTTTTCAGGGGTCATCCCTTAAGTTTCCAGAAATTTATGAGATAGTAACTTTAATTAGTCTTCTATGTAGAGAAGTGTATGTATTTCGCTGAGTCCTTTATGATACACTAATTTTATGTTGTTGACGTCATGTGTACTAGATATTGGGATAAAGATGCAGGTGATGAGGCCTTCAGGTTCAGATAATCCTTAATTATACGAAATAAATGTACATCAAAATACATATTCTACATTTGGAATTGGTTAGCTTAAATGAGCTTTACTGAGCTTTTGAAACAATATGGCAAACTGTTTTTTCATTAGTAAATCAGCATAGCAATGTAGATCAAACAGATTTTAGTTACTTTGCTGTTCATTAGAGGAAATCTTGATTATGGTTTTCCCATCTCCTTTTCAAAGTAACTGGTGAGATTTTTTCAGCCTTTGCTAGTATTTGTAATAATTCTGTCTCCTCTTTTAAATTGTAGTGGTCCTGTCTGCAGCCAGTCTTATCACTACCTGCTCTTAATCACAATTTAGGTTTTCTCTACAAGGTTCTGACACCAAATTAGAATTCATGTTTTAGCCAAAGTAATCTTTACTGCTGTAATGGGTACTGATCACCCTTGGGAATATCCTACTGGCTATGCCAGTTAATATCAGAGCATAATACACCCTGACTAGATTCTTTTAAATATTCCATGTGTGGAGAATTTAATGAATAACACAAAATTTTCGTACTTGAAATTAGTTGAAGTTACACCGGATTTTTGTTTAGCAGACTGATACAGCAAGTACCAGCAAATGCAAGTACAAATTATGTTTAGCAGTGTAGCCAATGCAATACAGAGCTCAATCACAAAAAACCCATGAATTTCATTATAAGATTTTAACGAGAAAAATTGGAATACCCCATGGTCTAAATGCATCTTTCAATTCTGTCAAACTGTCTTTTTAATTTTTTTTTTTTAAATCTGAATTTTTATGACCTTTCAAAACATTTTGACATAACTTTTTTGATATTTTACTTTTCTGTCTCTCTTTTTTTTTTCTTGCCCCCAGAAAGCACCCCATTAGTTTCTTTCTTGAGCTAAACCTTATTTAATCCAGGAGCTCTTAGGTTTAGCTTCTAGAGCTCTGATTCAGTATGGCTGTGTTTACCTACAATTTTTATGACAAATGAAGTATTAATTGATAATTCAGCAATTAGACTCTCTAACAAAAAATGTATACATAATTTACGGTACTGTTACTGTACAGTACTATACAAGAAATTAAATTTCTTGTACAGTAGAAGAAATTTAGAAGTTTATAACTTCATATTTTGCTATAAAATCTATGGCTTTCATTACAGAAAAAAAGCCCCACAATTTCTGAAACTGAGTTTGCCGATACACTGCAGGAACAGTTTGAAGTTGCAAGTCTTTTTCCCTGATTGACTTTTCTTTTTTTTCTTTTTTTTTTTCTTTTTTTTAAATTATTATTATTATTTCCTCCAGGACATTTGAAACTATAGATAATGCCTCCCAGGGCTGAGATTATGCTCAACTACCTGAAAAATAACAGATGCTGCTATGCTCTTCATGGTAGAGAATACTGCTGTACAATGCCAGGAAACATCAGTGGAACATAACCCCAGGCAGCAAAATCATTGTTGAGATTGGCAAAAGCAAATTGTACTGTATTAGCGTCTATGGCTTTTCACATCTGCTGGGTTAAATCAGCAAATACTGGCAACAGCCCATTCTGCAAATGGCCCAAATGTTTTCTGAGAATTTGAGTTTAACTTACTAAGCAAAAACCATTCAAAGCAATAGTATCGAGTACTGGAGCAAGTTTACCACAAACTATTAAACCAATAACATTTGTGAAAGCATTTATTTCATTCACTTGCCCATTTGCAAAGCAGCGCAGTACTTGTTTACAAGTACTTTGTTATAAGAATATCCTTTGTACTAACACAGATTCCAGGCTATCGTTTTGTTTTTGTGTACACAGTTTGTTTTAATGAATTGTTTCAGTTTTCTTAAATATGTAAAGGGATACAGATGCATATAAATAATTGCATAAATGAGAACCAATATATCAAAAATTACATTAAAGACATTCGTTAATCCTATATAAGTATCCTTTTCAGGTACGAACATGATAGCTGGAGTTTGGCATTGTTAACTACCTTATAGTATCAGTGCTACTGTGGCTTATGTATGATACAGTGAGGTTTATAGCAACTGTTACACTTTATTTAAATTCATTAATTGGTTCATCAAGTATTTCTGCTTTTCTTTTCAAAAAAAAAAAAGAGCACCTGCTCTGTCCCCTTAGGAAACAAAATATTTAACCTCACTATGGATTGTATCAGGTAAGGAAATACTACAACAAAGCATTATACTTGCAGTGAAGTAAATGCCGTGGTGGCTCATGGAGAATTGAGATCTGTGATCACTTGTGATCGAGGCACCCAGAAATCAATTTAGGAAGGCAATAAGCTCCCAGCAGATTCTGTTCTAACCAGAACTGTTTAGCAGAGAGCCAACCAGAAACAAGGTTTATCCAAATTACTCATCACTCCAACATTATAAAATAGGTTCTGATTCCATTTAGGAGTTCAATTACTACACAGCTGATTCAGATGGAAGGGATCCCAAAATTCTAGAATGATGATTCATAATGCACATCTTCCCACTCATACAAAGTGAGGACACCCAAGAGTACCCAGATAATCACTTACCAATCAGGCAAGGTATCTCAGTCCATGAGGAACTTTCCTTAGATGGCCAGTCTAAGGAGGAAAGTCTCTACAGACCTGCTGGTCTGAGAAAGGCCAACTCAAAGGGTTTCTCTGTTGGACTCCATGTGTACTCTAGTTCAATCTGAGCTGTGATAATTTATGGTAGGTAAGACCATTTGAAAAAAAAAAGATGCATACTAACAGACTTGCATGATAACATCTCCTTGCGAGGCTATAAGAGGCAGACATGTCACTCTCACTATGTAAAGACCACTTCACATAGTTATTTTCAAAACATACCAAAATCAGTGATGTATTTAATGATGTGTTGATAAGATGTTTGAGTCCAAGTGTGATATATTCTCAAAGTGTATCCAGTAAAGGGTCTTTGAACTTGATTTAAACATATACTTCAATTCTGAAGGTTTCCGTGTTATTCAGGAATTTTCTGGCTGCTTTAAACTGTAATACCTGACGCTCTAGCAGAAGTCAAGTCAGTCTTTTTACATGTAAATACAATTTAAGTACCAGTACTGAAGAATTGGATTCTGTGTTCCTTGTGCTAGAGTTCCATAGTCTCTGACAGGGTTCTTTTAGATGTTCCACACAAGAAGTATTTAATACCACATTTACTGGTAGATATTTGATATTACACAGGATTTTGCGTTAGCAGAGTGATACGGCAATGTACTGAAATAAAAATATGAACACAATATAGCACGTATATTTCAATACACAGTTGGATCACAATAAAAATGTGATTGTCATTACTGGTCTGTATGCTCACTGTCATGATGCTGGTGTCACCATTTGCTGGGGGCGAATACGTGCATTGAAACAGCTCAGACCTGTTGTCATTTTGTTCAGTGTTGAACTTCTTATACTCTATGTTGAACGGAACCACGTACACACTTCCCATATTCTGGTTGATCTGGCTCAGGAAGACATTTGCAATCTTCTGATTAACTCAAGAAAACACATTTACACAACTAGCTGATTCACCCAGCTGATATGACCATTTATATAAAACAAAGGCCCCCCTTTATGTTGAGATAAATTCTTCTTACTTTGCAACATCTATGAGCAGCTACTCTCTAGATTTCTTGGAGATTAAAAAGCACAGAGCCCTTTAGCATGTCCTCTGAGCCTTCTTCAGTTTCAGTTGTTTATTAATTGATCACATTATACATAGAACATTAAAGTGTAAATTAGAGAAACAGTGCCCTGATTTACAATAAATTATAAAAAAATATAAAATATACCTCCATCGTCAAGAAGACTGCCAGTGTTTGTTAGGCAGAATAAAGGAGTGTCTCTTTAATAGTACGTCCTCTTCCACATGTGGGATGCCCAAGATCTCTTTGCTGTCCTAGAAAATATTTATTGAGCATGGAGCTCCTTTCTCTGGCATCAGAAAATTATTGAAATTCTGAATGATGATTTCACATTTGTTTCCTTTGAGTAACACATACTTGTTAATGAACCAAATCACAGAAGATCCCTTTGGCCCTTATTCATGGCACAAAGGTGGTAAGCTTAATTTGCAACTGCAGAGTTAGTGGCTAGTTTGAAATTAGAGTTTATTTTATATCGTGCACTGAGAGACATGCTTGGAACTTTACAAGGATGTTAAGTTATAGACGTTGTATGATAAATATTTAACTTTGTTTCCTGACTCTGATTGTTCTACCTTAGCAATTAGTTTTTGGGTTCTTGTCTGCGTAGATGTTTCCAATGGTGCAAATACAAGTCTTTATTTTTCTTATGTCTTATTTATAATTTTTTTTTCTAAAATTTAGTTAAATTTAATTTTTGCATGGTGCAAGACTTTTTTAAGGTAAAAGTTGTTCATTTTCACGTAAGCTGTTTAATTTTTATTTTATATAATTTCTCAGGTCTGTCACATTCCAGATAATAAAGGCTTCATGTGAAAAGCAGAGAATTTTCATCTTCCCACTTGAAGAAACCCTCTACTGTATTTTTATAGTTACGGAACTGAGAAAGTGTGCTGTATGATTCTTCTCATAGTTGCACTTTGAAGTAGGGAGTGAGCACGTAGATCTTACTATAGTCAGCCTCTGAGCTCGATGTCTTATCTGCTGAAGTTCTCCAGACAAAAATGGTCTCAGGAAAAGAGTGAGCTTAACTATAAGAAGGTGAATCAGATAGTTATTGTTCTGTTGCATTGTTAAGCAATTCTGAATTCCTACGAGTAGCGCTTATATTTTAGATTAAGCATAACATCTACACTTTAACATAGTGGTGTGTGGGAACATGTTCTGCTAAAAGAGGTGTTTAATTTTGTAGCTGAAGTGATGGCCTTAATTTTTTATACGACATTTGATGCTACAGGAATAATTACTATATCTAAGGTAGTGTTATGATTCAGATGGAGATTAAACAACACAAATAGATCAATTGAAGACTTTAAAGATGGTTCTTTGAGTATTTGTCAGTGTGTGTATGTGTTACACATGAGAGTTTGCAATCTCTTCAACAGCACTGTCAATTGAGCTGCAAATGTATATTGAATTCCCTTGTCATGGCTAGCAGGTTCAACTCCCATATTTTCTTTCATCGTCTCTGACAGCAAGACATATCCAGTAGTACAGTTAAGTTGATCTGATGTTTCTCTACCAAAGAATAATGAGAATGCATTATTCACTTTTATTTTGATTAATTCTTAATTTGGAATGTAAGTTACATGCTGAAAAGCTGAAAAAAGCAAATGGCACATCAGAGTTCTCACCAGGGAAATCTGATATACACCTGTACAGTCCTGTTCATGCATTTACTGGCAGTGAACTGTGAGGAAGTGTCAGTGATATTACTCAGGTTACAGCAGACAGAGAACTCAAAATAAATTGCTTAGCTCCATTTCAAGTGTTGTATAAATACAGTGCTCTCTGTAGACATACATTGTGTTTTGTGTCACTGCATTGGTTGGCCTGAATCTTTGGGATTGTCTGCCTTGGGCCATTGGTAGCTGCTCTTAGAGCCAGGCCAGTTTATTGCAAAGAAGATTTGACTAAATAATGATGTGGATTGTAGAGCGTTGTTGGTTGGCAGCATTGCAAAAGTGACTGTTCCTCAAAACGTCTGCTGGAACTGAAACAGCATTCTCAGGCTCTTTCAGAAAAATGCCAATATATAAGATTTTTTAGTGACATATTGTGTTCATTTAGCTTCATGAAACATTATGTCCTGGTCTTGTAAAGTAGATGTATGATTTTTAGAGGGCACTATTTTAACCTGTTTCACTGTGGGAACTGATGCTTCCACCATGGCTTTTGCAGGCTTTGAGTTCTGAGAAATGGCACTGATACGTAGTTGAAGTAGAAAGTATGCCTGCTTATGACAGTGGGGCTTCTGAGATTTTTCAGTCAGTGCCAACACCACAGATGGATCTCCATTCTTACCCTGAGAATCCTCAGTTAAGGTGGATTCTGAGTGGAGGTATCTGGAGTTTGTGGTTGCCTTATGTGCTTTATACCGTTCCATATAGAAAGCATATGAAGGTACATGGCACTTCCATACTTCCAGCAAGACATAGCTGGTCAAAAACCACTGAGCTCACCTGAAGCACCTGAATGTCTACTCTGAAACCACACATACCAATATGAATCAGGAAAGTAAATTTGTTTTAGGCCAAGTCACTGATTGCTTTTTGGTTACATACTAAGTAATGAAAGGACTCATTAAAGAATAAGAGGAAGGAAGAAGCACTGAATAAATAGCAAAAAAAAAAAAAAAAAAATCTAAAAACCCCTTAAGTTTTTCATTTGTTTTCAGGACATAAATATTACATTGGAATTATCAAATGAACAAGTGAAGAAAAGCTATACACTGCATCAAGATGGCAGTGTTTGTTACATCAAGTGGTTTTATACTCTATGCTTTCTCTCAAGCAGGTTGAAAGCTAGTTTTTCCTTGTTTTTTTTGGGTAACCAGGTTCTCAGTTTTTATTCATGGTACATGACTTCTCTGACTTCATGGAAACCAGGAAGGTAACTCCAGTTGTACTACCTGAGAGGCTGACCTGGAAATTCTTCCTGTCAGTGCTATTGGCGCATCTTGGAAAAACCACACAAAGTGAAACTGCACGAGTTCTACTGATGTAGAATATTTACTCATATGATTGCATGTTTTATCTGGTGACAAAGTTGTTGAAGGCAGCCTTGTTGTCATATGCTGCAATGGGAGTCGTGTTCTCTGTAACTTTTTTCCTACTATCAGTTTCTTTTGACATTTTGTGCTTTCATTGTGTGGGTGGGTGAATGTTGACTGTAAAGAAATGAACTAATATTTCTGAAACCCTTGAGGGATGATAAATTAAGCTTGAGGTTGCCTAGGAAATTCCTGAGAAATGAAATACACAAACCATACAGTAGTGATAACAGAGGGTCAGACAAAGCTTATATCCCTTAAGAATGTCCGTTCTGTCTATTTTTAATTTCGTGTGCTGATCAGGTAACAGTCCTTTAAGAAGTACTGGGCTCCCTGTAGAAGGAGGAGGCATTTTTATTTTCTTGGCTGTGCTTCTTGGCTTGTTATGGTGGAAAAGAGTGAGAGATTGCAGGGTGTAATGTACAGGAGGATCACATCAGAGAGGTCCGAAATTCATGCAATAAGGAGTGTTGGGAAGATAGTAATACCTTAAAGGAGATGGAATACATAATTAGATATGATAGAAATGGGAGGCAAATGAGGAGGTTTGCTTCTAGCCAATAAATAACTGGAAGTAGTTGCTCTAAACACAATATAAAGGGGAAAAACATTTATTGAAATAGTGTTAAATTTTTTGAGGTTTTGTAAGATGCAGTCCAGTACGTCTGCATATGACACTTTGTCCCTCGCTTCACTGGAATGTGGTTTGAAAATAACTACAAAGCTCTTGAAAACAACAAAATGTTTTAAGATTGCTGCCAGCTTTATTCCTGGCTCTTGTATTCTTTCACTTTCCTGATCTGGAGGGGACTTGTAAACATCATACAAGAGGTTACTGAAATTGTGGAGTTTATTTGTAGTGAAATATTATCTAAATATTATCTAAATATTATATATATTTTAATATATATAAATATTATATAAATACTGTTCTCATGAAAAGTAAAACGAATATAATCATGAACTCAGTAATGTGCTGCAGGCAATGGGAAACCAGAGCACTATGTGAGAAAATTACAGCTATTGTCCTAGAGTTGATTCCAGGAATGGAAATCTGAAGATAGATTTTTGACTAAAGAAGAGCATGATAGGCTGATGTTCAGAGCAAAGACCTCAACCCTCATGGGAGAATTATTCAGCAGTGATAAGGAGTGGTGCAATCAAGTGACGTCAATTTCCAAATGAATAATAGATATGGAAGATGAGAGTTAGAACCTTAACAACGAATTTTGTGTTCGTCTTAGTCTTAATCAGGCACAGTGAAGCCATGAATTTTCTGAGGTCACAACTACAATGAAAATATTTAAAGTGATGGCAATATGAGCTCCTGAAAGAAAATAACGTCAATGAAAGGATTTGGAAATTAAGTTGGCAGAGATGAAGCCATTTATGAGACCATTCCATAAGAGGAAATTTAAATAGATAGAAATGGAACTGGAGACATAGATTTCAGAGCTCTTTATTTTACAGTTCTGGAAAATTGCATGCAATAGAAAAAAATATGATGGGACAGAATGTTTTTAACTAAAACCTTAGTTAAGCTTTTAACTCAAAAAAAAGGAATTCAGAAGGCTATAAAAGTGATGCCAGCATTTTATGTTTCCATCTCATCCTTGTGTTCAGCTATTTCTTCACTGCTATTCTTTTACAGCTACCTTATTCACCATAAAGCTCTGCTGCTGAATATTGAGTTGGTAACACCTCTTTTTTAGCAGATCTTTTGTGTTTGTCCTTCCACCTGGATTATTGGCAAATGTTTATTGAATTGACATAAGTTCTCTTGAGAAACTATAAAAACTGGAATAAAATGCCAATGCAGGATATATCAATTAAATTGTGTTTGCTACACTCATCTTGCTTGTAGATAAATATTTTAATCCCTATTTTATTCAAAATTGATAAAAATGGTATCAAGTTGATAGTGCTTTTGTAGCAATGTGTGGCAATTTATCATAGGAGGAGACCCATAAAGCCTCTGCTTTTTAGTAAAGTCTATGAAGCCAGTCATGCCCTGAAGGAATGTGATGAGTCAGCTTAATATACTTCATTAAACATTTCTCTGTTGTTGGAATTTTCTTATTCTGAAATAAACAATTTTTCTAAAATACATTGTTAGGAAAGCACTGTAAACTATAGACCTTTTTTGTTACCTGAAATTTCTGTTCAATAACTTTCCACATTTTCCTTCCCACAATCGCATTATTTTAATTATTCTAATTGATACTTACCTGCCCTCTCATTGATCATGAAAAATTTAATAGGCACTGTCCACTTGAGTGAACAGAACCACAGACCTCATCATTAATCAGAGCAGCATATAAGGACACAATTCAGAAAAAAATAGCTAACATCTCCTGTCAGCAATACTTTCTCCCCTAGAATGAAAAGACACTTCTCTCCTCATCATCTGTACATTTTGCAGACAGCAAAGTTGCAAGGTTGCCTGTGAAGATACCTTGAGGTTTTTAACTAGCTCAAACATGTGACTAGGCTGAAGTTCTGGTGTTAGCAACTGGATCATTAATAATTATACAATTGATTTCACTGGGGAAAGGGTTTTATATCCAGTCTCCTTTTCACAGCTTTCCTTTTCCCACATCTTTCTCAGTAGCAAATGACTACATTTTTTTATTACTTCTATTGAATAAGGTATTTCTCTTGAGTTTCAGTCTCACTTTATTTGCCACCTTCTCTAGAGGCTTTTAATTTCCTAAGGTCACCTTTGCGGAATTCTACACAGAAACACTGCAAATAAGTAAAACAAAATTTTCCAACATCCACAACAGATCACTGATATTAGAAAATATTTTTTCCTGTAGCAGGGTCCAGCATACACGTCCACCTACATCTTAGATCTGTTTATTCACCATTACTTCTTGGCTAAAACATTTGTCTCTTTTTCCTTTTGGAAAATGAATGCTAGTTTCCATAAAGAGTTCAGAGGTGACATTGTGGGCAAACAGAGTGATTAGTCTTGTGCTGCTTGGCAGGTTGCAACTTGTTTCATCTGTAAGGAGTATAGGGCAGAGCACATGGGGGGATAGGTGGTAGATGTTGCAGGAATTAAGGAGCTGGAGAGACTCAGATATACTGTTGTGGATGTGAATACGAACTGTAAGCACTAGACCTAGTGACCTGCTCTATGTGGAGCAGTCAGCTTGTGACACGGGTGTCAAACCACTTTTTGTGTGCTTGCTCTGTTGCATAATTCTTTGAGCCTTCTGCCTTTGTATTCACACAGAATTCTTGTAGCATTGTTTTATCATTATTGTTAGCACACATGATAAAATCGTTGGTTGTCTTTGTTGCAGGACTGCAGTGTAAATACTTTTTTTTTTTTTTTAATTCTTTAAGAACTGCCTGAGACTACCTTAATTGAAGAGGAAGTTCAAGAGACAGAGACATGGGCCAGGCCTCTGGTCTACCTTTGGCAGACACGAGTACACAATTTCAATGCTGAAAAAGAGTACAATGCAGCTTGTGCAGAAAAGGAGCCGCACTGTGCTGTTTGCACTCTCCTCATGCCATACTACAAGGTAAGCAAGACCGGAACAGCTCCATCTCCAGCTGAAGTGTGAAATAGTTGCACAGCTACTTCATTTCCAGTAAACTAGAAATAGGATAAGCTTATGAAATTGATTTGTGTGACAAGTAAATAAATTCACTATTACACAGAATCACACAATCACAGAATTACAGAATGTTATGGATTGGAAGGGACCTCGAAAGATCATCTAGTTAATCCCCCTGCCGGAGCAGGAACACCTAGATGAGGTTACACAGGAAGGCGTCCAGGTGGGTTTTGAATGTCTCCAGGGAAGGAGACTCCACAACCTCCCTGGGCAGCCTGTTCCAGTGCTCTGTCACCCTCACTGAGAAGAAGTTTCTTCTCAAATTTAAGCGGAACCTTTTGTGTTCCAGTTTGTACCCATTACCCCTTGACCTATCATTGATTGTCACCGAGAAGAGCCTGGCTCTATCCTCTTGACACTCACCCTTCATATATCTGTAAACATTAATGAGGTCACCCCTCACAAATTCAAACTGATACTCTGTTCACCTGCATTTATTCTTGGTTCCAGACAGTGTAGACCTTCTATTAGGCTTTGTGCAGGATTGGTGTTGACTGTCTGTGTGCTTGCACTTTAAGTTACACTTTTGGAGGTGGCAAATTCACATATGTTTGTATCTTTTAGCTCTATCTTTATATGTGCATTTTCAAATGGTTTTTATCAGAGCCTCTTCGATGTCTCTTTCTTGCAATGTTGAAGAACTAAGTGTTTTCACAGTACTTATGCGTTCTCGGGACTAATATTCCCATGCAAACAGTGGAGCACTGTTTGATACGGGCTTGTGGAATTCCTGTGTGAAAAGTGAGCTAAAAATACTGCTTTAGAACAGTGGTACTAATTCTGAAGCTGCTGAACTGGAATCCCTACAGCAGGGAAACTAGGAAGAAAACTTTTACTTCACTGGACCCAGTTGAAGGGCTCAAAGGGAGACAGAGGCACAGCGTTGGTGAACACGGCTGCAACAACACTGGTTTGCAGGCTGAGTGCTGTTCTAGATTTCACAGTTATTTGAACAGAACGGGAGCTGTAGAATGACTGTGATAGATAGCTAGAAACAGTTAATTTTCTCATAAAACTGTTACATTGTTAGTACAAGAGCTGGGAGGGGAGAAGTCATTTGCTCAGTGTCAAAAGGAAGAGTAAGACAGACTCTCCTTTGTGTTACTTAAATATAAATTTTGTTTATTTTCCAGCCAGGCAATCATGATGAAGAAAGTCCTCCTTTTGCGGAAGCAAACTCAGCAGAAACATTGATGACTGAAAATGAAAAGACTAAACCTCTTATTCCAGAGATGTGTTTTATTTATAGTGAAGAAAACACTGAAAACTATCCATCAAATGCCTTTATCGAAGAAGATGGAACAAGTCTCCTAATTTCCTGTGCAAAGTGCTGTGTACGGGTTCATGCAAGTAAATAAACTAATTGTTCAGTTGGTAGAAATGTAATTTCAAACTTTGTTGTATTGATAAATAATAGTTGACTAGGCTTCTGTTATGTCTTAAGAAGTACTTGAAGAACATTTCTTTATGTAATACTTCCATCTCTGGCTAAATTTATTTATAACTATGTTACTTTTTTTGTTTCTTATTAATGATTGCTTTGAAAATCGTGAAGAATTAACTTTTCTGTAAGCTTTCAATAATCACGAAATTGTGATTCTTGTTTCAGTTTCAAGCTGTTAAATTCCTCTTTTATTTCCGGTATTTTAAACCACTGTGTGATGTTACTATGTTCTTATTAAATAGTCAGGATGAAATCTTGCTGGATTTGTTAATATTA
This sequence comes from Patagioenas fasciata, assembly GCF_037038585.1. NCBI lineage: Eukaryota > Metazoa > Chordata > Aves > Columbiformes > Columbidae > Patagioenas > Patagioenas fasciata. Next base: position 23,932,921 of record NC_092560.1, on the reverse strand, counting down.
CTGTTAACTTTAGGTATGCAGTAATTTCCTTTACCTTGCATTCTTTTTTATGTCAAGAGTGACTGATGAATGCAAGTTTTTTTCTCCTGTGTCTTCTACAGACAAGTAGGACTTGAATAGTGAACTCTAAGAACTCCATGTGAAATTCTTACATGGAAGTGCGATATAATTGCAAAGAGTACATGTCAGCTTATTAATTCAAATTAGACATTTATACTGCAGAGAGAATTGGTCATTTGCTATTGAAAACAGGAAATAAGAAATTCCCTGGGGTTTGGGTTTTGGGGTGGTTGTTGCGTTTTTTTGCATTTGTTTTCTGTTTGCTTGCTAGTGGTTTTTTATTTGTGAGTTAGTTTTTGTTTTGTTTTGTTTTTAGCTTTAGGAAGAGTGTCTATGTGTCTAATTTATATATTTCATGGACTATGGAATTAGCAATAGGCCTAGACTGAAAAAGTCTCCTTGGTCACAGGAGATGTGTATTACTCGTGTTAATACACAGCTGAATTGTATGACATCATAGACAGAAAGGCAGAATATATTAATCAATTCAACTCTTTTATTCTAGGTTGCTATGGTGTTCCTTCTCATGAAATCCATAATGAATGGTTGTGCTCTCGGTGCAGAAAGGAAGCCTGGACAGCCGTAAGTTTCACATGTTGCTTAGTTATCTAACCCGTTAGAGATTAAGGAAAGAAAAAAAAAAAAACAGCACAGGCATGATTGCATGTGAAATATGGCCTGTGTATTTTTTCTGAACACACTTGTTGGGGAAAAACTATTTGTAAAATACAATTAGATTTCGATGTAAAATGTAGTAGTATAATATTTTAATAGTCAAATTTGGATTAGGTTTATACACTCAAGAAAAGGATCAACTAACAGAATATAGTTGTGTATAGAACATTGTTCAAAGAAACAACTGAAAATTTAAATGCAGATGAGGAGAAAAAACAAGATTTCCTCTAAATATTTTAGACTTTGGAGTGTATGTGTGGGCAGCTGGAGAATAAAAAAAGGGAAGAGAATAATAAATTATAGTCAAGAAGTAAATTGTTCTTGTGCAGCAGGTTTACTGTGCTGTGTAAGCAGAAGGTTTCACTTGTGAAGATCCTAAATGCCTATTTTGTTTAAAATAAGGTATAAAATAGTTCTGTACAGCAAGGAATAAATAGACAAGCCATTAATAGTTCATACAAACCCTAAACGTATAGTCATTAAAAAACACCAAATCAAAACAAAGCAAACAGTTTAAAATTTTACATTTTACCAATTCATCAGTTGCCCTGCTCAGTGATCTAATATTTGTTTTCGTTAAAAAAGCTTGAGGAAATGTGATAAACAGTAAACAGTTTTGATGGCAACATGGCTTCTTTTCATTTTGTTGTTGAATTACCGCCACATATTTTGGGTGCGTTAAAAATGTGAATCCCTAAATGATATAATAAAATTTTTAGATATGTTGAAAAAGCAATGAGAATTCAAGCTACTGGCAAATCAAACATCTTTTATGAGAGCCACCTGTAAGAAGTTCACGGTCATAGCATCAGCAAACTGAAAGTAACAGTATATATATATATGTGGTTTTTTTGGTTTTGTTTTTTTTTTTACACTGTCAACAATTTAAGGATCTTTTGTGAGTGCTGAGGGTTAAGGAAACAAAGGGGGAATTCGTATTTTTAATCTGCATATTACCTAAACTGGGGAAAAGAAAAGGAAAGAAGTGACTGCTCGTTACAAAAATATGGTCCATCTCTAATGTTTAGTCCTGTGTTCTCTCAGTTTATAGCTATTAAATTATTTATTGAATCAATTTCTATCTCTGTAATGTGTTCTCATTTTAGTAGGAAAGGCATTCTTACTAGGTAGAATTCAATTTTCATATGTCGTTGATAACCAGAAAACTTTATTACAGTTTCGTTAGCAGACTGAATGAGTTTCAGGATGTCCTGAACAACTTTTGTGACCAGTGTTCTGAAGTCAGGGGAAAAGCATAAGCCTGCTCTAGCAAATGACAGGTAGCTGTTAACTCAGAATCTAATTATCAGTTAAACAAACACTGTTAGAAAGCCCTGCTGCTGTATGAAGAAGCTTTGTTAATTTATTTTCAGGGGAGATACAGCTACAATGTGCAAGTATGGGAATTCTGAATTCTTATTCATTAAATATTGTGTGTGACAGCATTAGGACTGAATCAGACTGAACTCAAAACATTTAGAACTTTGTCTTGGAGTCTGATGTTAACTGCATTGCGACAGTAACTCATTTAAGGGAAAATTTGGGGAGAGTATTTCCCTTTTGACTACAGTGCATATTTTAAAATCAAAGGTTCTGAAAAATAGTAAAACAGAATTTTTTTGTAATTTGTTAATACTGTGTTGTAGAAAGGATTCTAAAATTGTCCTGGGCTTTTAAGGTGATTTTGCAAATGTTCTTGAAGTGAAGAGGGCATTCAGATCGTGCAGTGGTAGGTGAAAGAAAAGAACAAAACCATTGAGATAATGACTAGTGTGACTCATTTATGTTCAGTATGGGACAATAAAGGGGAAACTGGGTAAAATGGTAGAAAGATGAAAATGTTGGGGAAAAGATTAAAGCTTGATCTGACTGGGATTTTTCTTTTACAAACTTCTGGACCAAAAATTTGCACCCAAGGACATTAATCTGAGAAGAATTATGCACATTTTACTGAATAGATTTAGTTTTCTTCTGCTATGATGCATATGAGTTTCTGAAAATAAGGAAGATCTTATGTTTAGGGGAAGTTATTTTTGGCCAAATTATTTGAGGAGATGAGATGAAGCAGTGGAAGAGATATAAAAAACATACAGAAAATAGCTAAATGGAAATTTTATGTCAAGTGCTTATAGTACTGTTTATTTTCAAAAACACGCTCTAGGAACTGGAGAAAGTCACAGGATGGTTGGGGTTGTAAGGGATATCTGGAGATCATCTAGTCCAACCCTCCTGCAGGTTCATCCAGAGCAGGTGGCACAGGATTGCATCCAGGTGTTTTTTTAGTATCTCCAGTGAAACAGAATCCACAGCCTGTCTTGTGGAACCTCACCGTTCCAGTACAGTCAGCCTCAAAGCTTCTCCTGCTGTTCCGAGTCAGCGAGGCACACAGTGGTGGTAGCAGCTGGTTCCCGTGGCTGAGCACAGGATCACGGCAGACATCAGTGCTCCTGGAGCTGGGGACACCTGAGGAAGATTCTGCTGTGGCATTTGTGCTAGGAAGCGACAGCTACTGCAAGAGAGGCTGATGAGGGTTGGGTGGGAGATTCAAATGGTTCTGGGGAGCATAGGCGACGAGTAGCGCAGTGAGCAAACATGGAGGTGGCAGTGCAGCACTTTGCTCAGGCAGGGCATGCAGGATGATGTGGAGGGCTATCAGAAAATGCTCTTGTGTTTGAGTAGGTGTGACGTGGGTTGGTAATGTCCCTCACTGGGTTATTAGTCGTATAGAGTGTATGAAGTGGTTAATAGGGTTGCAACTCCAGTTAAAATGATTGCAGGGATAATCAGTTGAACCGTGAAGTTGTAATGGTTAATTCTGCTATTAGGTTTGTTGTTGGGGGGAGCACTATGTTTTTGAGATTAGCTAGGAGTCATCAGGTGGCTGTCAGTCGTAGGAGTTATAGGATTTGGCTGTATGTGCATTCATAATACCTGAATCTAAAACCTCAGTGCCCTTGCTTTTAAAGGATACTAGCAATCCACTGGTCTTAGGAGCCATTCATTTTGGTGCAAATCCAAGTGAAAGTAATGGAACCCACCCTACTCCCTAACACCTCCATTCTCCTCACACTAACAATCATTCTAACACCAATACTACTCTCACTAGCATAAAAAAATTCCCAAAACTCACCAACCATCATATGTACTCAGATACAGAAATTAACAGTTCTTGTTGGTTACACATCCCCTTGGCAAGGGTGGCATTGAGTTCAGGTTTTAAGATGAGAAGTAGTATAGTTTATATTGGCTAAGCAAAATGGTATAGAGTAAGTTAATCCATGGGTGCATTCAGTCTACATCAGTCTTTACTGCTAAGGCTGGCCCTCAAGAGTCCCAGGCCTTGAAGGTAAGAGAGAAAGTCTGGAGAAGGGAAGACTTTCCCTTAGTCAGGGGAGATCGCATTAGAGATCATTCAGGCAAACTAGACACACACAAATCCATGGTCCTCGATGGGATGTACCCATGACTGCCAAGGAAGCTGGCAGATGTTATTGCTAAGCCAACTGCCATCATCTTCAAAAGGTCATGGACAAGTGGTGTCCCTCAGGGGTCCATGTTGGGACCACTACTGCTTAACATCTTCATCAATGATGTAGACATTCGGATCAAATGTACCCTCAGCAAGCTGTGGATGACACCAAGCTGAGTGGTGCAGTTGACACACCTGAGGGACAGGATGGCATCCAGAGGGGCCTGGAGGAGTTCAAGATGCAGGCCTATGTGAACCTCATGAGGTTCAACAAGGGCAAGTGCGAGGTCCTGCACCTGGGTCAGGACAACCCCCAGTGTCAATACAGGCTGAGGAATGAAGGGATTCTCCTGCTGAGAAGAACTTGGGGGTACTGATGGAGGAAAGATTTGACAGTGATGTGCACCTGCAGCCCAGAAGGCAACTCATGTCCTGGGCTGCATCAAAAGAAGTGTGGCCAGGAGGTCAATGAACATGATTGCACCCCCCTACTTCACTCTGGTGAGACCCCACCTGGAGTCCTGCATCCAGCTCTGGAACCCTCAGTACAGGAAACACATGAACCTGTTGGAGATGGTCCAGAGGAGGCCACAAAAATGATCAGAGGGCTGGAACCGCTCTGGTGTGAGGATAGGCTGACAGTGTTGGGGTTGTTCAGCCTGGAAAAGGCTCCAGGGAGAGCTTATTGCAACCTTTCAGTACTTAAATGTGGCCTATAAGAAGGGGAAAGATTTTTTAGAAGGGTGTGTTACAACAGGACAAAGGGTAATAGTTTTAAACTAAAAGAGGGGAGATTCAGGTTAGACATCAGGAGAAAATTTTTTACAATGAGGATGTTGAAACACTGGCACAGGTTGCCCAGAGGGGTGGTAGATGCCCCATCCCTGGAGACATTCCAGGCCAGGCTGGACGGGGCTGTGAGCAACCTGATCTAGTTGAAGATGTCCCTGCTTATTGCAGGGGGTTGGACTAGATGACCTTTGAAGGTTCCTTCCAACCCAATTGTTCTATGATTCTATGAACTTACGTGTTTCAGTTTGTGGCCCTTGCCCTTTATCCTGTCATTGAGCATCACTGGAAAGAGTCTGACCTCATCCTCTCAACACATGCCCTTAAGATATATAACTATATATAACTATATATATTTATATATAGTAGATAGATATATATATATATATCAGATATATTTATATAAGTATAAATAAGGTCCCCTCTCAGCCTTCCCTTCACTGGGCTAAACAGATGCAAGTATCTCAGATGCTCCAGTCCCCTGATTTTCTTTGTAGTCCGCTGCTGGACTCTCTCCTGTAGTTCTGGTTGAAGACTCAGTGGATTTATGGAATTTTATGTGTTAGATGATAAAAAGATGGTAGGAGGGAAATGGAGCAACATTTTCACTGTGCAGAGGCTGAACAATGTGTTGCGCACTTGGACAATTTATTTAATGTAAACTTTGGCTATTATATATCTAACTGAATTGCTATGTTTTTTTTAATGTATTAATTACTGTACAGCTAAATTGTCAATACTGACAACTTCATCTTTCTGTAGCTGATTTGGTGACCTAACTGAAATGAATTTATGCCCCAAGAGACCTCTTCATTGAGATATGGTTGTGGAGTAAAATTCACCTTTGTAATATCATAAGTTGTCATTCAGTTGGCAAGTTTTAATGAAATGTTGAAGATGGAATAGACCTCACCAATATTAAGTATACTTAAAACTTCTCCTTCATAGTCTGCTGTCTTGTGTTTGTTGTTATTACAAGTTGTTCACATGTCAGTGTGAACTGTTCATTGTCAGCAGAAGGATGTGGGAGTGATAGATAGTAGGCATCTGCTACCTGAGTTAAATAGCAAAACCCAACAGTTTGAAGGATCTGAATAATGCTCTGTTGTTTAATCATACGTTAATGGTACCCTGTTCACTTTTATTAATAGTAGGGTCTTTCAAAACTCTTGAGATGCTGAAGCAATCTCAGAACTATTGGTGATTATCTCTGAGAGTTTTTGGAGCTTAGGTGAGGTGCAACCAGCGTGGAAAATTTCACATTGCTTTTTAAAAAGGCAGGAAATGGGTGACCCAAGGAATTATGCAGCAGTCAACCTATCTTGGATCCCAAGAGAACTAAACAAATAATGAATATATCGATTTCTGAACTCCTAGACAGTAACAAAGATATATGTATTTAAGAACAACCCAGCTTTTTTCTGTAACAGCTCATGGGAATACAGAATAAGCAAAGGATTTCGTGCATCCTAACTTCCACAGGGTTTTGCTAGTGCTTTAAATCCTGAAATTCAAGGGACAGAAGAGATATTGTATAAATCCATAGTTGTCATACAAATGGAAATATGGATTTGCTATCAACCCACAGTACCTCAGGCCACAGTCATCATTCTCATCAGACTCTTGACATCACTAAGAATGATAAAGTTCTGTGCATCATTTGCTGAAAACTTTTAATGTCCTTATGGAACAAATGTGGAAGTCTAGACTGGTCTGCTTTAGGTCATTTAAGATGAGCCTGTGGGAGATAGGGGAGTATATTTCATGTGAAGTTATCAAGGTATAAACTTCCAGAATACTGTGAAGTGTGTTTCAGGCATTATTCAAAATATTGTTTTCTTCAGTTATTTCAATATTTCAATGAAGGGAAAGGATTAATAAGAATCTTTGCTGATGCATTTTCTGTAAGTACCAAGGGTGTTAGGCATTTTGTGGGCTGAAGTTTACTATAGTAATTTGGCTTCCATATAAGATGGAAGTACCTACCTTAGCAGTAGCTCCTGCTGCCAACTGCAGTTGTGACCATTCTGGTTGCAGACTGAGCCTATGTCATCAGTTCTATAGAACGTGAAACATTATACCAGGATGTTTAATCCTTGCACTGGAAGTAAAGCCTGAAAACCACATGGAACAGTCTTTCTGTTCTGAGAGCCCAGCTGAAGAACTGTTTCTAACAGGTGGTGCAAAAAAACATGAGTCCAAATGGGATGGAGAAGAAAAGAGGTGCAATTGAAGATGCAAAAAACAAACCCCAAAATTCTTTTAATCATTCCTGATAGATCTCAATCATTCCATAAGGGAGGACTGAAAAGAATTAACTGTCTTAGTACAGGCAGGGGAAGTCAGAAAGGAAATAGTAGCGTTCTCTCATGTAAAATTATGTGTGTATATCAAAGAGGAACACAATCAATTGTCATTCTCTCATTTTAGGGACAAGATGACTCGTAGCAACTTTAAACTGCATCAGTGGAAGTTTACGTTAAAACCAGGAAATTCTGCGATTTTTTATTTGTAGAAATAGTGAACTACTGGGGTAGGATCTGTAAAGATGTTGTAGAATCTTATAATTTATGATTTTTAAAAACATGTTAGATGAACATTTTCCAGGAATAGGTGAAGAAGACTTGATTGTGCCTTGAGCCAGAAGGACAAAGTAGACACTGGGGATTCTTTTTTCTGTGGTTCTATTTTGCATTTGAATAGGGTTATTGGTTGCAAAGTAATATGAGTGTAGTTCTCTTTGGATAAAAAATTATCAGTTTAATATACAACTTAAATTTATTACTGTATTTGTGCTTGTATGGAACCTCATTGCTGACAGCAGCATGATTAAGAATTGCTGATACTTATTTGGGTCCTATTTGTCATTTTAGGATAATGTTACTTTCTCTTTGGAGTTCGGGCAATAACCTTAGCTTATCCTAACAGCTTTCATTTCAAAATAGTAAAATACTTTTATGTAATCGTAGCATTATAGTTAAGATAAATGTGGTTCTCTTTTGACCAATCTTCTGTACATCTATAAAAAAGACAGCTTAATTGAATACACTGCTGCCCAGAATACTACTTTCCCTTTTAAAAATCTGCAATTTATGTTAGTTGCACCAACCTGCAGCTGAAAGTTTTATGCTAGCTTTGAATTATATGCATATGCTTCTTTTATGAATCAGGTTTTTTATTTGTTTAATTTTTTTCTGTATCTGTTATTATACGTATGGTATTTTAATTGTATTTTAAATTGCTACGTGGTACCATAAGTCTCTCTGGAGAGGGAGACATAATTAAAGATAATTACTTATTTGCACAACTTTTTTTTTTTTTTTTTAACTGTAGGAAATAGTGAGTGCATTTTACATTCCAGCTAACACGGTTCGGACTTCAAGTTTCTGCATGAAATGAAAAAATTGTATTAATCTGAATTCTCATTCAGGATAAGCATTCTTAAAAGCTGCAGCTGTTGCAGAAGATGTGAAACTGTGATTTGAGTCATTGTGGGAACTATATATCCACATGCCTTGAAAAACTCAGTTCTTGCATCAGAAAAGTGCACAAAAGGAGAAGATTTAATTGTCAGAAAATACCTATTATTTGTAACTCCAGTTCCCTGCATCTCTGAATTGTTTTCCTTCCACTTCACATTGATTCCTAGGAGAAGGAGATGTAACTGAGGAAGACCTGTCTCAGGAATTCCCTTCTGAGTAGGGCCTTAAATCCTGAAGGGAAGGCTGATTGGAAAACAAGGGGAAATAAACGTTTTGTGGAGTGGAAAATAAAATGGAAGTTATGAAACACTGGTACAAACATTGCTTCAAAGTTCACAATTCACTTCTTACGAGGGAGAGTTCCTTCTCATTCCTCTGCTTACACAATTAAATATTAGTTTTAATTCTGTTAAATGATACTTTATATTATACTAGGTGTTAGGTCCTGTTTGGTAATGCTTACTGATGAAAAAGAGGAGTGCTACTGAGTTTGTCTGTACTAATGGATAAAAAATAGCTATAAATCAACCCCCCAAGACAGTTAAAAAAATCAAATAATATTAAATAAGTCATCTGCATGGCTTCTGAAGGTGTAACTGTATTCATACAAAGTGCCTTGATTGGAACTAAGCACCTCATTAATCTTAAATGTTTCAGCCAAAGAAAGCTAGTGAAGTCAGGAAGAATAATGACTGGCATTATAGAGAATGCAGCGTACTGTACATTGTGCAAGAATGTGGTCACCTAGTAGTTGTAGTGCATAAAAGTAAGTGCCTTTGTTATTTAGAGGACAAAAGGATTTGGGACAATAAAGATTTGGGACAGGAAAGAGAAAGAAGAGCAAGTAACGAGACAGGTAAATGCACTTCAGTGCTTTACTTCATAGTAATGAGGTCGCTAAAGAAGCTACATGACTTTTCACAAATTATTCTAACCCTCCATAGCACTATAGGAATAGTTTATCGTGTAATCTGGTCAGTTTGCACTGATTTTGAGAGCAGATCCTGTGTTGAATAACAAGTATTAAACAGCTTAGCGGAATATTTTTTCAGTAGATGAACTTTTTCATGCTTTATATTTTACTGTTGATATTCAGACTTTTGGTTTGTATTTTGTGCTCAGAGTAGCCCATTACTTCAGCTGAAGGAATTTTTATTTTATTTTTTTTCACAGGGCATCAGAAAAGTGGCACATGAGAGCTTTCTGCATTCTAGCTCAGAAACTGCCCTTTTCACCCTAATGAAAATAATGGTTTTGAACAATGTTTTTATAGTGATGCCTTTCTCACTGATACAGTGCCAGCATTTCTGTTACTAACTCCTGTTTTCACAGCCTGATAACTGCCAAAATCAACTCACTACATCTGAGTTGGTATACAGTATTAATTTTCAGACTGTCTTTGCTACCAATCTTTAAAAACATTTGGATATTGTTCATAAAAAGAAATTATTGGACATAAAAATCTGGGTATAGCAGGAAAGGCTAAAACTTTAGGTTTTCTGTGCTTTTCTCTTTTCAGAACAGTAAGGCATAATTTTTTTTTTTTTTTTTTAATCTGGGTATTCCTAAACCATCTCTGCAGAAAGGTGATTTACTGACAGAATTACTTATAAATGCTGCTGGTAACCATGTGTGGACTTAGAGGTGGGGAGGATGATATTTCTTTCTGGTTTTGGTGTTAGTCTATTAACAGGATATGCATTGCTTGCAAGAAACAGCCTCTGACAAAACATGTTTTAATGGGTTTCTAAATACTGAGTTTCCATGATGGTGTCACAGAAACTGAATTAAAGACTGTTAAACTCAGAAAATATCTTTTTAACCTAAGTGCCATAATGCTCTTACCCAAAGGCCATTTTGGCTTTGGATTCTCTTCATTGCAGTTTACCAAGTCAACTTTTGCCACTGATATTCATGTGAAAACTCTTGACAGCTGTGGCTACCTCCAGGCGTGTGGGTATTCTCATTTTACCAAGGAGAGGTTTGTCCATTTCCTGGGGAGTGAAGCAGGATTTCAGTCAGATGCAGCTTTGAATCTGGCTCTGCTTGGAACTGGAACAGGACCAGAGGACCTCCACCAACCTCATCCTATGTAAATTTGTCCTCAAAGACCAATGTTTGATCTCCAGGAGTACTGCTGCAAATCACTGAGCGGGGAGGCGGGGGGAAGGTGTAAACGACTAGGAACACCATATCCTGCCTTCCACAGTGGGTGCTAGGTTGCTTTCTTGAAAGTACAAATTTTCATCTAAAGATGTTGACGTTTAGGTCTAATATTTACTGTCACTTTCAACTATTGTTTTATAATAATAGGAATAATCCTAAATATTGTTTATCAGTGGAAATACCAGCACTGCATTCTTGTTTGTGTGTTTGCTAATCGTTTAGCTTCAGTTTTATCCTCTGGCAGTGATTTTCACAGTCTCATATTTTGCAAGAGGAATTATCAGTTTTGTATTTTGTACCTAATTTCAATAGTTAGTTATTTTTTAGAACAGCCAATTTCAGTTCTTTTGACATCTCTTTATAGAGGAAGTTGTCTGTAATCTTTCTTGTTCAGAATGCTTGGGAACAGTCACCTTTTCTACTGTAAACATTTTCTAAACCTGAGTGACCAATAACTACTTTTGCAGAAAGTATTTCATATTCAATGCTGTAATAGTCTCCATTTCACACTTCAATGTGTTTTTTAATTTGGATAAGCACATTTTAGTGAGAAGGGACGCCTAGGCCCCCCTGCAAAATGTGGGAGTTATTTTTAAGCCAGTTATCTGTAATGAGTGTTTTGATTCTGATTTCAGTTGCCTCCCTCCGGTTCCCATTTGTTCTCTGACAGCAGAGTTCTCTCCCTGCTCCCGTTTCCCTACTCTCATTCCCTGTCTTACCTCTCTTTCCTGTCCTTCTCCAAGTCTTCTTATCCCAGCCAACTCTCTCCTGCTTTTCACATTCTTGCAGTTCACTGTTCTCAATAATGCTATGTCATGGTCAGCAGAACAAAAGATTACTTACCCTGTGTACTGTTGCATCAGCCTGACATGACCTAGGAGCTGCAATTGCAAGGAAATTTTTGACCATCTGTGAATCAAGGACAGGACAGACTCAGTGTTTGCTGGATTAGGCTACTAAACTGTGGAAACTGAGTAGCTGATGATGTGTAAACTTTAAACTGCCAAAGGTAGATGTCTTGAACAGATTTGAATTCATCTAAAAGAATAAAATATTCATCCATAGCAGAAGTGCAACCACCTTCAAATTTCAAGAAGCTTAGCACCAAAGATTATAAAAATATTAACCTGTGTTGGATTTCTCTTTCATGGAACTACTCAGCCTCCCCAATCAGTGTGAACTTCAAGCATCTACAAAATGCTAAAAGAATGGATAATGGTTTACCCTTTTGGACAGTGTAAGATCTTCCTGTAACATTTTTCTTATTAAAAGAAAACAAAAAGAAAAAAAAAAAAAAGTTGAAATGCTTTTCTCAAACTTCCTATTATTAATAAAAATTTTGAGGCAGATAATGGTGGAATTTTGACAGCATTTATATACAACTGAAGATTGAGAGTTTTAATGGTAGCATCTAGCAACTCCGTGAAGAAATGGTGTTCTCAGACAGGAAAGTGAGTTGTTTTACTAGATGACCCTCAATTTGTCTATAATTTGTTATTTTTAACAATATTAAAAACCATTAAAAAAATGAAGTTTGTTGCTGAAAAGGTATTTTTAAGGTGATATCTTTAAGTGCATAGAGTAGTGGTCTTTGAATTGAAATTAAATAATTTCAAAAGCTATTTTCTGAGTGAAAATTATTCCCTGGTATGGAAAGATTAAAATATTCCTTAGTGGACCATTTCTGAAAATGACATTTTCAAATGTGTTAAGAGAAACGTGAACACTTTTCTATTTACATAAGAATAAATACAGACACAAATATAAATAAGTTGGGGAAATGACATAGCCAAAAAGACAGCAATATCATATCAAAGTGCACATCTGTATTAATACTATTAGGAAGTGTGACCTTGGGCATTACAAGGCGATTGAGAGTGAAGGTGAAAGACTAAGGGTCCGTATTTTCAGTGCAAAGGTTCCGGTTTAAAAAAGAACTACCAGAGTGGCTTGAAGAAAACAAAACATGTTTATCATCTTAGCCATACAACTTACATCTGTTTGACTTAGCTGTGGCAGAGTTCAAGTTTAGATGTCTGTTTTAATTCGTTAGGATTTTCTACAAGCCAGCTACTTTTAAATGAGACTAGTGAGCCAGCGTTATTGTGACATGGCTTTGTACCAGTTCACTCTTAAAACTGAAAACTGTTCTGACCACTTATTAGAAATATTTGGAAAAAAAAAAAAAAAAGTCGTAACCACTTTTCTTAGATTTTTGATTGCTTTTAGACACTAATCAGAGTCAATAGATACACAGGGAAAAGAGGTGATTGAAAAAGAGGAAACCTATTGTTAACTGAATAAATGGTGTTCTGCTTAGTGCTGGAGACCTTATCAAAATTGCAATGCATCAAAGCACTAGCCAAAATGTATATTTGAAATGATTTGTTCTGGTATCACTGCTAAATAAAACTGTGATAATAAAGTTATCACAATAACTTTATAATAATCATAAAGTTTGGTGAATACATTCTGTTTGTTTTTCACAATCACAAACCTTAGGAACAAGTGAAAATTAAATTACATGTAGATTATATATGATGTGTATTGCAGTGTGTACTTAGCACTTCCAAGTAACACAGTTTTCCTAATACTTAGGTATCTTTTCTAAAAAATTTTATGTGTTTTGTGAAAATTTAGAAATGACCGGTTACATAGAATTGTAAAATATGCAATAATGAATTAAACCAAAATGTATTGTAGCCTGTTATCCTTTCTTTACCACAACCAGAAAAGAATACCTAGGGAGGAATATAAGTTTTGGACAAGCATTCACTAATGCTCCCTCAGTCTCCTAGAATAAACAAATAAGAAACTGCCTTAGCCAAAGGTAGTATCTTTTTATTTATTAAGTAAAAGGTAACATTTGTGGATTTCTCTTTCATGGACTTAGGCAGCTACTTTTTCAAGCAATGTAAAATTGTAGCATCCACATCTGGCAAACAGTCGTACTCTTTGAAGAATATTTGTTTGTTTGTTTGTTTGTTTGTTTGTTTTGAATCTGCTATTTTCTGTTTTCCTTTGGTAGCAACCACCTAGTCATTGTATTGGAGTATTTAGTCAAGTCCTTTTCCAAGACCTTAGTGATTTTACTGGCATGTCTCAAACACCACCCTGTCTTCTCTTTCTGATCTGCCTGATCTTTGTTTGTTTGTGTGGTTTTTTGGTGTGTGTGGTGGGTTTGTTTTGTTTTGTTTTGTTGTGGTTTTTTTGTTTTGCTTTGTTTTGTTTTTGTTTTGTTTTTGTTTTTTTTTTTTTTCAAATGAGGACTGTGAAATAAAGTTAATTGGAAATGCACAAGATCTGAGATATTCTGGCAAACAGGATGTAGTTAAATAGAGAAAAGTGCAAGATACTAAAGCTGGAATCGAGACAAAGGAATAGGGAACAGTGATATCGGCTGCTGCTGCAGAAGGAGTCCTGAAGGTTGTGGTGGATGAGCTTAACAAGTCACTGTGGCCCAGAGTTGAACACTGTGTGAAAACATCTCCCTAGATGTGGGAGGCAAGATGTATCAGCTAAACATGGTTTGCCTGACATCACTGAGGATTTGTTGTCTTTGCATTTCAGACAAGAAAACATTGCTGCAGGTGAAGACAGTAGGTGAAACAGTTGTGATTGTTTAATGTAGTAAGGGGCTGAAGGTGGAAAAGGGCAAAAAGGAAAGGAACAATCTGTTTTTCATGTTTACAATACATAAAGTAAAAAGGCTTGAGGTACAGCAGGGAATCTTCAGGTTAGCTGCCATGAAAAATTTCATAATGGCAAGGATGTCAAAGAGTTGGAAGAGATTGTTAGGTTGATTATGGAGACTACATTTTATGAGGAAGTTGTTGTATCAGAAAATATTCATTAGAAAGAACATGTTGTGTTTTACCGTATCTTCATCCACCAGCATAAGTTACGTATGTCATTTAAATGGATAAACATCATTCTTTGGAGGTACAATAGTAGTTTACAGGGTCTTAGAGAAAAGGAGAAACAGCAGTTTATCAAGAAAGATGATCATGTGGGGCATGTTCATAATTGTCCATAAGAATAGCCATGATATGACTTAGTATATATGCTTCTGCTCTGGCTTCACTAAGCTCTTTTGCCTTGCTGTGTCAAACAGCTGCTGGTCTCATAGAGAATGCTATTGCTGATGAATAAGTATGCAAATATGGAAGTGTGAAAACTGCTTTTTTTAAGCATTTCTGTCGATATGACTTTGAATTTTGGCAGTGTAAAAATACTCAAAACCAACCAAATGCATTCGTTTTAAAATATAAATGAGCGTGAACAAACTTGGGGTTTGTGTGGTATTTGTCCATGCAACAATAATTAATATGTGGCTATGCCTGAATAGTGGAATATCATTCCAAAAAAGATGATCCATCTTTTGGATATATGTACAAAAGGAAACATGGTTAATTCACCTTGTCTTTAGGCTTTCACTGCAGTTTCTAGCAGTGACTGAAACAGAGAAACTAAAAATAAACCTGATTAGGAATGCTGGCTGCAAAATGGAGTTTCATTGTAAGCAAGGGGAAGTGTTTAGTCCAGAAAATGTGGAAATTATCTGTGTTGTTATGAAAAAAATGGATCCTCTCCACTAAAAAGCTAAAAGATGAACATTGGTATGCTAAAACTTGTGAATTATATGGAGATGTCTTACTTTATACAGATGCTGAGAGAGTTTTCTTTGTAGTTCTAGAATGTTATGGAGATTTTTTAAGCAGATGAGCAATTTAAAATGGTCTAAGATTTAATTTAGATAACTGTAAAATAATATGCTTAACAAATTGTTACATAATGCAAATACAAATGACAGAATTGCTTGTTTAAAGGATTTGCAAAGCAATCGTGACTCAGGTTGGATATGTTCTAAAGTGATTCTCTACAATGAAGCCTGTTCCTATTCTGATTTTTACACATAGGCTTACAGCAGACACACATGGATGGACAAACACTCTCTTTCTTTGTGAGAACATGGATAAAAGATGCTAGTTTACATGTGATTTCACTGCCATCCATGGCAGGTATAACTGTATTCAGAATATTAGTCTTTCTACATGTCAGGTCCCCTGTGTTTTCGTTGCTTGCAGTATGTTGAAACTGGAGGTAAAGTAACAGCCACGTCACATGGATATGGGACAATATATTGCAATGCAGACATGATTTACAAAATGGATTTAATGAGCTTTAAGCTTGTGGTCCTTCCTACCCAGCTTTGCCATGTGAACGCTGATGAAATTTTCTCATTCTTCTAGGCCGAAGATTTATAGCCTGTATTCAGCAGACAGTGAACAATTACTACCCACCACCACTGTCTACTCACCAAAGTTTTGTATAGGTGTGTTTTGAGAAGGGATTAAATACGGTTCCTATAGGTTCTGCAAATGGCAATTTTTTTTTTTCTTTCTAGCTGGTAACAAGACTATTTACAGATGCTTTGTCTTTCCTCGGGGCTGCCTCGTTCCCACTCCCACCACCCCTTCTTCTTTTTCTGTCTCTTTTTTGTTTTTTTCTTTTTTTTTTTTTTTTCAGTGAGTAGGTAAGAATTATGCTTTTTGTCTTTTGCAATGTCTAATTCACAATTATTTACTTTTACAGTGATAAAGAGACAGTAAACCTTCAGGAGAAATTTGTTAGCAATATCTTCTTATATGATGTCGCTTCCTGTGCTATTTTAGCTTAATTTATTAATATTTGTGGAGCTTCTTTAGGGCCTTGAACTCTCTCTGTAAATGTGTTAATAAGTTACACTGCAGATTATCAGATTAAGGTTTTGCTTAAAAGTAAAAAAATACCTATTAGAAGCAGGAAAAGTTCATCCTTATTTAAGTAATGAATTTCAAAGTAAGCTGGGATAAGAACATCAAAGTTTATAAAATAGTGGGAAAACCACTGTTATTTTGTGAAACAAAGAAGCAATCTGTTAAAATATTTTTATGGAAAATATTAAGAATGTACTTCAGAAAAACAAAACAAAACCCAAAAAACAACAAACATGAAGGATCCACAGGTGGGGGATCCACTGGACTTTCAAATTTGAAAGTGAGTGTTTCCCCCCCATTTTTCTGTGGAGTCAGAGTTATGCTCTGCTCCCCAGTCTACAGATATAATTCTACCTCTACATCGTAAGCTTCATGCTCCTGCAGAATTGTAAATGATTTGAGGATCACATCATCAAGAAGTCTTGCATGGCTTCTTTTTCAGGAGATAATGGTATTTGACTCTTCATAAATGGCTGTTCCATTTTCATTATTATTTTTTATGCTGCTTGGCTCATTTATTTTGTTACTCCCATTCTGTTGGTCAGTATCTCACTATGAAGGTGGCCAAGTTCTGTTTGTAAGGATAAACAACACTGATAGCTGAAAAGATGACCCAGTCATCCAGGGTGTCAAAATCAGTCAGAGGAGGAGCTGAAGAAACAGATCTTTCTTCTTCTGATTTGCAAGCAAGATTGTAATGTAAATGAGATTGAAGAGAGTGCAGTTCTGTAGAATTACTCTGAGATTGTGATAAGTTAGACCTCAGGATTCCCAGGTAAGTTTAAAGATCTGTGGGCTGTTTCATGCTGTAGTTTTCACGTATAAGTGCTTGCCTTTGAGAACTGAATGACAATTAGAAGCAAATTTCCCACAGCTGTAATGGTGCTTTACTGGAAGAAGTCCACTGTGCCCATTAACTGTTAAACAGAATTGTTTGATTATGTCAGAATAATTTCAGCATGGTGAAGTAATGTATATAAAGCCTTTATAATGTGATTCCTTAGCATCTGGTTTAGGACAGTCTTTACCTCATGCCTATGAAATTCAGTAAATTTTCCAACTATGTGATTTTTTTTTTTCAATCAAAAAAGAAAGATGGTTAAGATTCTTCACATGGCTTGAGAGTATACCTGTGAAGATGGCAGCAGCTCACTATCCTAATAACATCCAAAGAAGAGCAACAGATACAAAGAGAACAAGTCTGAGGAGTGGTTGAGGGAGCTGGGGTTATTTAGCCTGGAGAAAAGGAGGCTGAGGGGAGACCTTATCACTGTCTACAACTACCTGAAAGGAGGCTGTAGTATGGAGGGTTCTAGTCTCTTCTTCCAAGTAGAAAGCGATAGGATGAGAGGAAATGGCCTTAAGTAGCACCAGGGGAGGTTCAGATTGGATATTAGGAAAAATTTATTCACAGAAAGGGTTGTAAAGCACTGGAAGCCCAGGGAAGTGGTGGAGTCACCATCCCTGGAGGTGTTTAAAAGATGTAGATGAGGTTCTTAGGGACGTTCTTTAGCCCCAGATTAATGGTTGAACTTGATGATCTTCAGGGGCTCTTCCAACCAAAATGATTCTAGGATTCTACGTTAAACTGAATTTTGCATGTGTGAATCTAGAATATCATGAAGGTTATTGACTTGATCTCTCTTTGACAGAGAAGTGGCAGACTAACTAGTATTAGAGTAATTCTGATTACTGCAATTTTTCTCTACCTTCAAGAGTGTGGTCACTTAAGAGAGAAGGAGAGGCAATAACCTTCCCTCCATGGTTCTAGTAGATAAGGCAAAAAGTTATGTGCTTAAATTGCAAAGAAGATTCATCTGTGACAAGGAAGTATCCTTTTAGTTATGAAAGGTCTTTCTCATAGGAATGTAATAAAGCATTCTGTTATATTTATGACAGGCATTAATAATCTTCGTTATTTGATGTTTTAAGATGAGATCAGACTGGAGTATTATGTAACAGTGGTGTTGTGTGTTTTTGTTTTGTTTTGGGTTTTTTTGGGTGGGATTTTTGGTGTAGTTTTTTTTTTATTATTATTTCCCCCACCCTCCCCCGCCCTGCAAGGGCAACTTAAATTTAGAGCTTCAGGAAACAACCTTTCTTTCTGAGTGTAGATACACAGTCATAGGGTTTCTTGACTTCATTTTGTGCATTTGATTCTTTGTAGAGGCCAGAAAAATTGTGACAGGGAGAATAACTAACGTTGGAAACACTTTCTCATCTGGAAAAAAAAAAAAAAAAGAAAAAAGGCACACGATAGTTTCAGAGAAGGAGAACACTGAAGAGAGAGAGGATTGGAAAGTAGAAAAGCCTGTGTGTCTGTTCAAAGGCACAGTTTTAAGTAGTGGTAGGAAAATCCCCTTGTGTTTGGTGTATTACCTGGGATCCACTGAAATGTGCCTTGCTGAGTGCCCTGAAAGCAGATGGAGTTGTGTTGAAGATCAAGGTAGTGAAGGTATACAGCAGCAAAGAGAACTTTCGCAAAAAGCATGACCTGCCTTGTATTCTGTAGGTTTATAAATTTGTGAACTGTCAGGAACAAGCAGGTTTTCAAAGTATTTGAGCTGGATCAATGGCCTGTAGGTCAGTTTCGCACTACCTTCTGATAAAATAATCGCGTGTCGTTTTACTTTGTTTTACCTTAGTAAGCTGTGTGGCAATTCAAGCCTTTCTATGCCAGTACTGATTAAATGCTTTTGTATTTGGTATCGCTTTCAAAATTATTTTGTCACTTTAAGAGCAGTACTGAAAATTTATTTTTCTTTAGCTCTTTTGAGTTGTTTCTCTTTTCGTTATTGTATTCCTGTATTTTTCCTATACGGAAATGCAGTGCTTGTAAGTATCAAGTGCTAACCCCACAATTAATTATATTAGCAATTTATGTATCCTTAAGATGAGTTGAATAAAAACTGAGTGGTAACCAGTCAATAAAGTTCACTTTTTTCCTACACTGTCTTTGTTTTTAGGAATGTTGTCTCTGCAATTTGAGAGGTGGTGCATTAAAGCAAACTACTGACAAGAAGTAAGTAATACATATGTGCTTGTTTTCAACTTCATTCCAAATCCATTCCCATGTACAGACCATTTTTAAACCTCATTACATGGCAATGTCCCTTTAAGCTGAATCATTGTAGAAGTAAAATTATTCCTGTTGAAATGTGCCACTGGAATTTTGTGCAATAATTAGATGCTAAAATGTACGTTTGTTTTACTATTCGCACACGCCTACTTGTTCCAAATTCTATGCTGCTGGCCTTGGTGTAAAGAAAGTAAATGAGAGCTCATTTGTCATTGTTTGCATAGGCAAGTCTTATCAAACAGCGAAGTGTATTTTCTTCTTAGGTTCTGGAAATTTGTGATTACAGAACTGAATACATTAATATATTACCTTTGAACTTCTAGAAACAATATTTTTAATTAATTTGAGTCATATTATGATAATTCTACATTTTAAAGTTTTTTGCTTTGTTTTTTTAAATGCACATATAAACTTTTGAAAATGATACTGTTGCTAATATCATGCTATTAACAGCCTCAGTATTTTTCTCTGTATTTGGGTGACAGAGCACTATAGCGAGTAACCCTAAAAGATAAAATGGATAATGTTGCAGTTTAATATTTTTTCAAGCCCAGTAGTGTAACAGTCTTTATGCATTTTGAATGTTCTCATGATTAATTCAATTATTTTAGTAACTTAGCAGTATCATGTAGCTCTCTTTCTTTAACGCTTCGGAATGTAGTGCCAAGAGATGATCTAGCTGTAACATTCTCTTCCACTTACCAGGCAACAGTTTATTTATCAGTGATTTTCAATTGGTTCCATGGCCCTTTTAAACTGTGCAGTTAGGAAGAGGTTTTACATGAAACTCACAGGCTAGATCTTACCTTCAGAAAGCATTAATATTGTAACTCTTTTACTGGAGGTTTTGACCAATACATGAAGGTACTCAGTTGCTTTTTGGCTCTGTTTTGAAGTCCCCTGAATTTGCCACTTGCTTTCCTTACCAAAAAAAGAAAAAAAAAAAAAAGAATATGAAAAATGCATTATCTCAGAATTTATCATGCCCTTTTGATATTTGCTGCTGAAAGATTGTAAGTTGCATCTTTGAAAATACGTACACCTTTTCTATAGAGCAATTAAAATGCTCTAGAAATGTTTAATAAGATTTATTAATAAAAAATAATCCACAGTGGTTTGTAGAAAGTGACTCTCTGCATACCTATAATCTTTGGTTTTGCTTT
The DNA here is from genome assembly GCF_037038585.1 of Patagioenas fasciata. NCBI lineage: Eukaryota > Metazoa > Chordata > Aves > Columbiformes > Columbidae > Patagioenas > Patagioenas fasciata. The sequence continues at coordinate 23,912,279 of NC_092560.1, read as the reverse complement.
ATATCCCTCTGTGGGTTTCTGTTATGGATTTATGAAACGAGAGTTGTGTAACAGTAGTTCTACTCTTGCTTTTCTGATTCTGTAACACCTTACAGTTGCTACACATCGTTTATTCTTCCATCTCTCTATCAGCATTAGCTATAATTCCAAAATTCTGAGAGTTTTTGGAAGTGTATGTTTCAATTACGTATTTTTTCTCCAAAAAGTATAAAATCTAAGATGTGCATTTCCTTCCCTTCTACTTTCCCTTTCACATAATGATTAGAGATTCAGGATGAACATAACATTACTTAGATTTAAAAGCTAATGAATCAAACAGGGCAGGAGGTGGGGGTAACAATTTGCCATAAAGGAGAGCTGAGATTCCTTATTTTTCAGCAGAACAAAGCAATTGTTTTGAGTCCTGTTAGGCTGAGAGTTGTCAGAGTATAAAGACTTGAGTGAAGATTTATTGGAGAGGGATTTTATTTATAGCATTACTGTCCCATAAAGCTTAGATGGTAAGACACTGTAGTTTTGCAGGCAGGCAGCAATTAAAAGAAGGTTGTCATTTATAGTTAAAAAGAAAAAGGTCTCAAAGTGAGACTTTTTTCTGTAAGTTGGAATGTAATAGTTTATATTCTAACTTACAGAAAAAAGTCTCGCTGTGACTATAATAAGAGATCTGCAAGCTTTATGTGCTTTCATTTGGGTTAAACTGTGTAACTTGCTAACTGATATGTCATCTTTACATACAGCTTTTATTTCACACTTTGGCCGATACAACCACAATGTCCCATGACAGCGGTTTGTTTAGTCCCTATATGTGATGTTATACTTTTCCAGATACTTTTGTCAAAGATGAGTTATTGGAATAGCACCACTCTATTGCAGAGAAATTATTTCTGTTCTGCTGCATCACACTCTGTCTCTTAGCTCCAGCCACTATTCATGTTAGTCTGCTGAGATGCTCATGTGATGTGTGTTTCTGGACATCTACAGGAAGTGGAATGAGGCAAGCATTCAGGGCTTACAAAAAAGAGTAAATGTGGTAATGACGTACAATGAAAGGCTGAGAATACAGCAAATATGAGTCAAGGTGTGGAAATGTTTCCCTTTCTTCAGATTTCCAAGTTGTCTACCCCAGAAAACATTGTAGAAGTAATCTCAGAAGGCTAATATTTGTTAAAAAAATGTCATTAGCTTCTCTTTTACATCATATAATATACACTTCTAATACTAATTTCAGACTTTATTGAGTTTTATTTAGCTTATTTTGAGATTTATGTCTTGAACCAGCATTTGGAGGATAGAGGAGCACTTTCTGATGAGTACAAGAACCATATAGCATCATCTCGACATACCTGACAAGTTTCCTGAAGTTGCACTGAAGTCTTTTATGTAGAACTGATTCTAGACACTCGACAGGTGCTTTCACTGCCAAAGGGGATCGAGTTCATGTTGGCATTGCAGTGATAGCCTGATCAGTTTGCCGCTTCTATTCCTTTGTGTCTGTGAACAGATGGTCTTGATATTGTACTTTGTTTTATGCTTTGGTAGATGTATGACTGATTGTGATCATGTGTGTTGCCTAAAAAAAGTTACTCAGGTCTGAGTAATTTTAATCTGAGTAATGTTAAAATGTCGTAGGTTATAAATTGCACACTAATCAAATAGTGTGGTCTTTACATATGCACTTGGCTAGCATGACAACAAAACCTTTGCACTTAAAAAATTGAACACGAAAGATGCTTAAAAAATATTGTAAGAAAACCTCAGTTTAAAATAATATTTACACAAAGTAGTAATGTTTTAAGGTTTTTAAAATATGTTTCAGAGAAGCTTATAAAATGCTAAGAAGGAAGTATCTAGAGATGGTTGACTTTGAAAAACTAACCACACAAAAAATAACAAAACATCTTAAACACTTGTATTTCTGTGGGTTTTTTGGTGATATTCTTGACTTGCCGCTTTTCACAGGTGGGCACATGTAATATGTGCAATTGCCATCCCAGAAGTCAGATTTGGTAATGTGACAGAACGTACACCGATAGACACTAGCAGAATACCTTTGCAAAGATTAAAATTGGTGAGTAGTATATTCATATATGCTTCATATATTCTTTGCTATTATTAAGGTGTTTTAATATTTGAAATGTATTAAAAATCTTAATTGTGATGATTATTGCCAGGTACAAAGCAGTAGGCTATGTTTAAGTTAAGGAATAAATAACCAGGGTTTTATCAAGATGGGATTTTTGAAATGTAATAGCAATTCATTAACACTGGTAACAGCGTTTGGTAGTTTATTAAAAGGAGTCTTAATCTACCCTTCTCCAAAAGAAGATAACAAACTTGACCAGTGTGAAAACTTCCATTTTGGAACTGTATTGGTGATGAAAATGTTGAAACCCAAACAAACTGGGCATATCACACAGTCTGTCTGTGTGGTCTTTTCATTATGTATTTTTGCCGCAAGGAGTCATTTATGACAGTAAAAGGATGTATGATCTGTTTGTTAGGTGGTAACTCTACCATCTGGGCATTGAAAAATGTACACAAAACGGATCACATGTTATCTTGGATGAAAAAATGCTGTTTCGTGAGGAATTTCTAAAGCTGATGGAAAACATAAATAGAAGTACATAATTACTAACAGTTGCACCCTGTGTTACAAATAGAATAACAGTGACATTCAAGAAGGTTGACATATAGATGCAGACAATATGCATAAGTGCAATATAAGAGTATTTTCCTTGCTGCATTAGGTGAGAATTACTTAATTTGTCAGCATGTGGATCACTGTGATGTCATCTGATAGAAATTGCTCAGTGGTCCATTCAAAATCTTAGGGAAAAGGTATCATCAATTTTCTGGATCTGCGTCATACTATGTCCAAAGTGGTTCTTGGTCTACCTGACCTTATACTTGCTCATTTGAACTATTAAACTTCTCATTACATTTTCATTTCATTCATTATTATTTGTATTTTTAGCTATAGTTCTAAATGTTGAATTGTATCTTTGAGTGGTTTAAATTGACAGTGTGTCCTTCAAGTAGTAATCCTTTCTAAATTTTTGTTCAAAAATTTTAAAATTTTATTTTTCACATCCTTTTTAAAAATAATGTAAAATGCATTTCTAAAGAGTATATCTGACTAATTATAAAAAATGAAAAATGTTCTGCCTAATCTGAAATTAAGACCGGTAGAAGCACTGAAATTAATATGCTTAATCTTATTTTTTGAGGATCTAAAACAGGCACAGACATGTTTCTGGTTGGAAATTTTTAATTCGGCGGTTGAAAACGGAACAGAACTATCTGATTTACCAGATGTTGAAATTAATTCTTTGAGCTGTCCATGACTTGAACTGTGTAAGAGTAAAAGGAACCTTTTGGAAAAGTCTTGAATTAATTTTGAATTATTGGTATAAAGCCAAAATTTGTCAAATGACATGATTTACAATTCCTAGGTCATTTCTGTGGAATTTGAAGCAATTATGTTAATCAGTTATTTCCAACTGAGAGCTTTTTCTTATATTCTTTCCTTCAGTTGATAGAAGATTGCTTATAGTCCTTAGTGCTTTTTCAGTTCTTGAAGCCTTCTTCAATGTAAAATGGCGTTGAAGCACTGCAGATTGTATTAAGCTGTATATACTCTTTTGATCTCCTGTGAATCCCTGAAAGTTCAGAAGTATAGTACTTGCTTTCCTTAACGCTATTTTTAAGGTAAAAGAGTTTGTATATTTGAGTGCAATGAATGTTATGATGAAGGAACTCAGCTGAATACAATAAAAATGAGAGGCAGGGTACTTTATAACAGCCATAAATGTAGCATTGCTGTGGGTGGCAGACAGCCTTGCTGTGAGGTAAGGAAATGCTGTAATCCTAGTTTGGATCATTAAACCTTACTTTTCCATGACCTAGTTTCTGACATTGAATTTATAATTAAATAGCTAGACCGACACTAATTTAAGAGAAGTAGACATTTTGACCATTTCAAAAGGCTTTACAATGATTTAATATCAATAGACCAATAATATGCTGCTCCTTGGGTTAAAAGAGCAGAGAAAAACCTGCTCTAAAACCACCAGCAGTCTATATGCTTTTGAGTGTTGGCTCTTGTTTCAAATAAGTTGCTGTATCTGATGATTTTACACTACTCTGCTCATCCTGAATAACCTAGCTAAACTAAGTCTCCTGAATAACATTTTGGTATTCTGTGTTTAAAAAACGGAACAAACCAACCAACCAAAAACCCCCCACAAACTTAAAAAATATATATATTAAATGGAATTGCATTGATACTTTGTATTTTCTCTAAAGCCCTGTGTATTACATACTTCCTGTAAATAGTTTCTCTTGTTTATTGAAACATGGTGTTCCTACTTCTCTGAAGAGGTCGCTGTCAATAACCTTGTGTATATACACCACATCATGCTCAAATCAAATATGATCCTTATGTTAGTCTTAACTTCCTGACTGTTGGTGCTACAGAATAACAGTTATGCTCTCATATCCGTTCTTTGCCTTGGGGGAACTCCAGAAATTACATCCAAATTAATTCTGTTTTTTTCTCTAGGAATTCCTGTCCCTTCTTCCATCCTCTTGGCTCCACTTCCATTCTTTCATTCCTCTCCTTTATGATATACTGTATAGTAGACAGTTGATACCATCTGTCTTGCTGTTAACTTCTGTAAAAGCATACTGAGTGATTCATGCTGATGTTAACTCTGAGAATCTGTGAGCAGTTCATTTGGGCCAGTTTTCCTCTTAGAAATTATAGGGATTGCCAGCACTGTTCAGCAGCCAGTTCCTACTTCTCAGCAGTTTGGGGTGTCTTTGTTCATCAGCCTCCATCATTCAAAGCCAGAGAGTGTACCATGTATAAGCAAAAGCAGGTTTTGTACATTGTTCATATTAAGCCTTTGTAAGCAATAATTTTTTCAAAAGATACATTTTTGGGCCTACATTATAGTGCTGTTCATGTTAAAGAATGGGATAACTAATAAATGTGGGCTATCCTACTATGCAATCTTTCCTTCGTAAAATTTGGGGTGTGTTTTATTCATTTTTTTAAATGAGCAGAAAACAATGTAAACCAGATATAAACAGTTAGATTACATTCTAACATGCAGTCAAACCAGAACTAGATCTTACAATGTAGGAGCAAATAGTTCTAGTTGTTTTATACATTTCTCATTATATCCCCATCCTTCACCTTCCTCCCTCCCGTCCTTCTTTCTTCCTTCCCACTCTTCATGTTTTCAGAGGTCTGTAGAGGCTGAGCTGACATTTTATTTAATGTATCTACAAAGGAATATTAAAAGAAATAAAAAAGCCCATGTTTTATTTTTGACAAATTAAATAACATCTGTGCAAACATGAACATATTGGTAGGCTGTTTTATATTGCTTAGCTAGTACTTATACGGATTGCTGTTGAATAGCTTTAATTCACTAAACATTATGGGTCGAAATCACTGTGTTTCTTATCAATGTTTCCATTATTAAATATTCAGTATATACTCATTTCTTCCAGAGTGAAAATCAATATTTGTATTATGCTGACAGTAGCTCATAGCTTTAAAATTGTTTTATGCAACTGTTTCATGTTTGCAGGCTAGTGGGATTTCATAGAATGCCAAAATGTTTTCATATTTCCCTAGATTTTATCAATGGCTTATGTGTCATGTTCCATCGCTGCTGAAAATTTACATGACACAGTGAAATGTTAATTAAAAATTAATTCTCTTGAAAATTATTCCTTAATGCTAGTGGATGAAAACCATCTAAATCAATACTTACAGAAGATTTTGATGCTTTGTCTTTCACAGATGAATGTGAAAGAAAAGGATGTGACACATTCTCTGTTGAAATAAAACAGGGTGTATGATCACTTACATTTTACAGTTGTACACCCGTGATATCGATGGGGATGGGCTCTAGTTGATTTTTCATGTGAAAGCAAAAGACCTTCCAGGGTACATCAGCACAGAGAGCATTCCACGAAGATGCTATAACCTGTAGGTTTCTCCACTTTACCTCTCTGCAACTAAACTTTTTATCTTTTTTGAAACTTACATGAATGGGAAAATAAGATTGTCGGGGTCTCTTTTGTCAGAGAGTTAGCCTTCCTTCCTCTGTTTTAGATTCAGCCTGGATTCCTCCATCAGACACTTTGAGTTCCAGTAGCCACGTGGAATGACAATTTGTGATTATCAAGCTAGGAAACAAATACATTGAATTTGGATGTTTATGCACAGGTTCTAAAATAAAATAGCTGGAGGGATATACCTTACCATATTACACATATTAGAACAATGTTTTAGATAAAATATAGTGTGCTAGCTGCTTGGCAGTCAGTTCAGGTGGTCTCTAGTTGTCTCCAAGTTTAACAGCAGACATATGAGCAAGTGAGAAAAACTTAACCAACCTCATAGCCTTTTATGAGAACATAATGAGTTGCACAGATGATGACAAAGCAGTAGATGTGGTCTACCTTGACTTTAGTAAAGCACTTGACACAGTCTCCCACAGCATCCTCTCTGCTAAACTGAGGAAGTGTGGTCTGAATGATCGGGTAGTGAGGTGGACTGTGATCTGGCTGAAGGAAAGAAGCCAGAGAGTCATGGTCAATGGGGCAGTGTCTAGTTGGAGACCTGTATCTAGTGGAGTGCCTCAAGGGTCAGTACTGGGACCAGTACTATTCAATATATTCATCAACGACTTGGATGAAGGAATAGAGTGCACTGTCGGCAGGTTTGCTGATGACACTAAGCTGGGAGGAGTGGCTGACACGCCAGAAGGCTGTGCTGCCATCCATTGAGACCTGGACGGGCTGGAGAGTTGAGCGGGGAAAAATTTAATGGAATATAACAAGGGAAAGTGTAGAGTCTTACATTTGGGCAGAAACAAACCCAGGTTCCAGTATAAGTTGGGGAATGACCTATTAGAGAGCAGTGTAGGGGAAAGGGACCTGGGGGTCCTGGTGGACAGCAGGATGACCAGCTAGACACTGCCCTGGCCAGCACTGTGCCCTTGTGGCCAGGAAGGCCAATGGCATCCTGGGGTGTATTAGAAGGGGAGTGGTTAGTAGATCGAGAGAGGTTCTCCTGCCCCTCTACTCTGCCATGGTGAGACCACACCTGGAATATTGTGTCCAGTTTTGGGCCCCTCAGTTCCAGAAGGACAGGGAACTGCTGGAGAGAGTCCAGCACAGAGCAACGAAGATGATTAAGGGACTGGAGCATCTCCCTTATGAGGAAAGGCTGAGAGAGCTGGGTCTCTTTGGCTTGGAGAAGAGGAGACTGAGGGGTGACCTTATTAATGTTTACAAATATATAAAGGGTGAGTGTCAGGAAGATGGAGCCAGGCTCTTCTTGGTGACAACCAATGATAAGACAAGGGGCAATGGGTACAAACTGGAACACAGGAGGTTCCACTTAAATATGAGAAGAAACTTCTTCACAGTGAGGGTAACAGATGCTGAAACAGGCTGCCCAGGGGAGGTGTGGAGTCTCCTTCTCTGGAGACATTCAAAACCAGCCTGGACTTGATGAGAAGTGATGGTATGGAGGAGAATCATGAAAAATCTTATCTAAACTTATATGCAGGATTTCAGCTGGTGACGGTTTGGAACAAGTGTGTGATTTGGAGGAAAGTTTATGACATGAATGAGTGTGTTGTCAGCTTCCATCCCAACACAGTTTAACAGCATTTAATGGTTTACTCAAAGCAGACAAAGCTTCAGTTTCTAGCTTTCTTTATTGATTTTATTTTTGCCTTGTTCTGTTTGTTCTTAAGTCTCCAAGAGAAGCTTGGGTGTAAAGTTCCGCTTTTTGAAAACCTGTTTTCCTTGACTATTTTTATATATGAGGCTTTGGTCATAATAAACTGACTATGGATTCCTTTATGTGTCAAAGTCAACCATAAAGCTCGGTTTTGCTTTGGGAAGGGAAAAGCTTTTCCCCAAGCAACTAGATAGTCTCTGCTTTCAAAAGAGTGCTAATTACTCAGCTCTAATTATAAATATGAACTATAGCTGTGTTTAAAATCGTGTGGACAAGAAAAAATCAGACTGGCCTCTCAGACATAAGCTCAGCCTTTAAAAGAAAGAATAAGTACTTACTTGTTTGTCATTCTATTTTAATAAAATACAGGACTTAGAATGAAATAAAACCACTTAATATTATATGGCCAAGGAGTCCAAACCAACAGGATCATTTACCCTTGTCAGACATGTGACTTATAATGAACAGCAGATATTGTGAGTGAATTTTTTACTTCTTAAAAAAGAAACATTTAAATAGAATCATTAGCATCTGATGCTAAACCTATATATTTAAGATGTCAACTGTAAAATCTCATTTTGAATGGAATATATATCAATAACAAAATACACTATCTGCTTTTGATATTTTCAGTGTTTTAAAATGCTTGGATGTTGTATTGACGTTGTCCTTACAGGCAGCCACTGCGAGGCTGTACTAAAACATAATTTGCCTTTGTTTCTTTATCTGTAGAGTTTTCTATTATTTTTACATTTGAAATCCTATTTCTTCAACAAAATAGAGGTAGAAAATGAGTTTTGGAATAGCTGAAGTTGCCCTAAAGCTTTTGATGACCTCAAATTTGTATTTGACAAGTGAACTGAGTATAAGCACAAGTGTACTGTGAGTGAGGGAACATTATTTTGAAAAGAAATTTACACTGACTGATGACTGATCTACAAGCCTTTCAGTATATGGCTGAAACCATAAAGTTCTTTTTAGATCATATACACTTCAAAAATTTGCACCTGAAGGCAAATAATAGTGAGCTTGAAAGCCAAAGATTATAGTTTTGAAAGGTACATCAATTCTGAAAATACAGAGGTTTCTCTGTGGTATGCCACTGAAGAATGGGATCAAAGCAAAAATGTGTATAAGCTTTTAAAAGAATGAGCAAATATGCTCTTGCCTGTCATTCTATTTTAATGATATATGAAACTTAAAAAAAGATTAAAGACATTTGAGGACACTGCTTACCATCTGTTTTCTAGTTTGTAATTAAATTCATTTGTTAAACTGCAGTGAGGTAGTAGAACTATTTATTGCAGCTGTGTTTGTGAAAGAAAAAAGAATCACTTGCAGTGATCTATACCAGGTCGTTATACAAATACAAAGAGGTATTGATTATTTTTCAATGTTTTCAAAAATATTACTGGAATGACAATTGAGTAGAATCATTGTACTGTACATAAAGTCATGCATTAACTGACTCATTGTTCACATTCACAGGCAATGGGAGCAAGAAATCCTGAGATGGATTTTAAAGTGTTACAAAATTTTTTTAGAACTGTTCATGAAATGGCTTAAATATTACAATTTTTCATTTAAAAAAAAGTTAAACTAAAAATGATGCAGTAGTTGATTACTGCAATATATAATTGTTCAAAATGCAGTCACTCATTGTAATCATGCAATATGCAATTTAGTGTACATGCTTTAGTCACAGCGTTCTTAAGATTTTTAATAAGTATGTTAGAATGTACACTGCTGGCTGTACAGTGCTTAATGTCAGAATAATGTGCTACAAAGAGCAGCAAACTGTCAAATTTGTATCTTGCAGTGGTACCATATTATACAGTCTTCTGGAAAATATGGAAAATAGTAGATATGTATGACTATAAATAATGTCTGAAGAGATGGACATATTATTATTAAGACTGAAAGCTGAGTGTTTCAAATGTTGAGCAGTTCTCCAAATTTCTTTTTACTTTCAGAGAGAGGACTTTATGTGTAAGAAAATGGATTTTTCCTGTAAAAATCTTTTGACATTTTAAAAGTTGTGAATGATTAATAGTCCATAATAAGATGCGTAGGTCTAATAGAGTCGGGTCTATTTTTTGAAGTTCGTCTGTGTTTATACAATATATATTTGTGTATAGGTGAGATCATGTGTTTGGGATTTTTGTGTCCACAAACAAATGGACAGTAATGCAACAAGTGCATGAGAAAGCTAACTCTAAATTTAAACATGTAGCTGTCCAGAGGTGAATGTCATTGAAGAGCTAAATTAAATACTGAGTTTTGAATTTAATAATAAGATTGAGAGTGAAGAGTAATTTCATTTCATAGATAATATTCTACATTGTCAAGCATGGAATAACTCTCTGAGCTCTAAATTTGAAAGCAATAAATTAGCAACTGAATAACATGAGGATCATGAGTTACCTAAATGGATTTACTTTACATCAGTTAAAAAAAAAAAAAAGAAATATAATAATCTAATTGTTTTAAAAATTATAAAACTGCTGAATTTATTTACTTTTATTTTGGCTTGTATTTATTTAAATCTCCTGATAAAGCTTTCAGAAGTGCTTACATGCTTTAAAGTCCACTTTCAAATATTATTTCAGTATATAGGGACAATAATACTTTTTATCCAGAAGAACAAAAGGTCTCATGATTGTATTTCATATTGAAGCTTAATTTTTTACTGGTATTCATTTGAAAGATCTTCTAACTGGACCAATAATCCCTATTGGGATCTTATTCTATGGTTATTCATCTGAACTTTGCACACACTGTAATATCTGATAGTCAATTTATGTCTTAATTTACCTTTCTTTGTGAATACTGGTGTTACTATGTTGCTGAGAAAAAATGTTGCCGAATATCTCTGTAAGATATTGAAGATACAGTATTCCGTTAAGTTCTTAAGAGTCCCCAGGAATATTAATATGTCCCCAGGAATATTAGTAATAGGTGCTGGTGGACACTGGATTTATTTAGGAATTAATATTTAGATTGTGTTTTAAAACCTTATTTTTTGTTTCCATTGCATATTGAAATTTCCTGCAGAAAGGCATTTGATTTAGAAAATTACATATATATGTATTTATGAGAATAAAAAAAAAGTATGGGAATTAAAACAACCATGGAAGGTTCAGAAACATGTCTGCTGATGTAAATGTAGTAATTTGCAAGGATTAAATATATCCCATGTATGCATAATTTAAGTAATGATTTAGAAAACTGGGAGAAAAAAGCCTGACATCAAGACTGAAAACAATTTGCAGGCAGCGTAATTCAGGAAAGCGTGTCTCTGATCACCACATGCACAAGCTAGAGTCAGTTTTATTGGCTTTGCTTCTATTGTTTCTTTTGTTGTTTCTATAGCGACTGAATATACACCAAACCAAGGTATTTTAAAACTAAATTTTAAAGAAAAATGGTTTCTTCCATAATCTTGTATCATTTCTGTGTCCAGGTTAGCTATTTTAAATTGGAGCATCACTATAATTACTACAGTTTCCTAGGGGTCCCATTCACTTATTCTCTAAACAACTGGAAGTTCACGCTCCTAAAATTCAAGGTCTTGACATTACTCTTCATCTGGCTCCTATCCCTCAAGGCTGTGGATTCCACCAGGGCATGATCCCTGCAGCCTACGCTGCCACCAGTCTTGACCACTGCAATTAGTAGATCTGTGCTGGTAAGCAACAGGTCCAGTAATGCTTCTCCTCTGGTTGGGCTATGACCTGGATTAAGAAATTACCTTTGATGCTCTCCAGGAGTCTCCTAGACTGCTTGCTTTTCCAGCAGATGTCAGGGTGACTGGAGCCCCCCAGCTGGACCAGAGGCTGTGAGCGGGACGCTGCCTGCTCTTGAAGTAAGAACAGTTCAACAGGTGCCCTTGGTCAGGTGGCTGCTAGTGAGCACCAGCCATGAGGTTCACTGCTGTACTTCAAAACCAGCTCTGTACAGTTAATCTATTTTTTTTATATAGAGGGCAACCGTCCCACCCCTCCTTCCTTGCCTGTCCCTACTGAGCAGTTTATAACCATCGATTGCAGGGCTTCAGTCATGAAATATGTCCCACCAGCTTTCAGTGCAGTGATTAGATCATAGCTTTCCAGCTGCACAGTCACTTCCAGCTCCTCCTGCTTGTTACTTTAGCTGCGTGCTGATTTACGGACTTAGTGTGTTGTAATAATAGAATGATGAAAAATTGCTAAATTAATTATTTGGATATAATTGGAAGTAGTTGGAAACTCAGTTCGGTGAGCATGTTTAGCTTTCAGAAGTTAAGTTTGGATTTTTAGTGCTTCAGGCCACTTTTTTTCTGTCGTTTTCTCATTTAAAGTTTTGTGCCACAAGGCATTGCTGTGGTGATTCTTGGAACTTTATTGTCAGAGCTGTTCCCTCAAGTGAAAAAGGTCCGGTTCAGGCTAGAAGCTTGAGAACCTGTCTACATGAGCAGATATTAGTTTTCCTTTAGGAAGCTGACTGCTATGTGAAATAATATCCGTAAGGAGCTGCTGAAGAAAGTAGTAAGTTGAGTTGAGCAGCAAATTCTGGGGACTTGAAGTAACTCAAGTTAATGTTCATTTTAAAGAGCAAAAAATGATTGCTGAGCTGCTGCCAGGGATTACCTTTTTCCATGAGCCGAAGTGGCTGGCTGTGAGCTTTTTGTATATACAGTTTCCAAGAGAAAGGATGAGGTATCTGGTTTTTAGATAAGTTTTATGGCTGGAAAAATGGCATGTTCTTTTAGAGACTAGCGATTTGTCCTCCCTTTCTTTACAGTGTGCTCTTTCAACAGCCATTTATTTCATCATGCTGTTTTGGTTTGCATCCTGTTAATATCAGAAGAGGGAAGGGCCTCTTAGATATCCACAGCTTGAACTGTAAGTGAATGTCTTAACTTACTCCATACAACAGGGAACAACATTTTGTCTCTGGAGGAGTGGCACATTTTCTAAGTACATAGTGATGCAAGACCATTTGCTAGGCAGATTCAGTATGGTTAACTGTGTGGTCTTCAGGAACGGCTGTGCTTTGTTTCCATTACCAGCAAGAATTACATCTGTCTTGTCAGCTCTGAACTTAAGAAGCTTACTTATTCCTTGCACCTTATCACAGCAGGGCACTTGGCAAGCTGAGAGACTATGCTGTTCAGTTCTGACAAGTATAAGTCATAAAACCATGTCAACATCGTAATGATGGCAGTGCAGCCTCCATCATCTTTCAATTTCTTCAGTAGCCTGTGTGTTATGGAATGACACTGTATGACAGAAAGTTCTCTTGGTGGACAGACAGTGTTACTGTTTGTTTTTTTAGCAGAGAGGGTGGGGTGTCTGAAGGTGCCATAACAAAAATCACACATAAAGTACTCTAAAGTTCATAAAATGAGTAATGAATATGTCAACTTCATATTGCCTAATAAAATTCAACTTTGTGAAACTGGGCAGTAGAGGCTGTGGAAAATATCCTAAACTGGATTTGAAAGATAAACCTCTGCTTTTGGACATCAGAGCAATAGTAGGAGATGTGTTCTTGTGCAAATGTGACTCAACAGGGCTGTAAAGAAGCCATTGCAATTAGAATATTTGTTTTAAACATCTTCTTATCCTGGGGGAGAGTTAATACACATGAACTTTTAGTCTTTTGCATGGTGTCTCACGTTTGTGATCCCTTTAATAGAATTGTAGCTGTCTACCTTATCTTTTAAGATTAAGGCAACATGTTAGCTGCAGAAATGATGTCTGAAGGGAGTGGGACAAATAGAAGAATTATTCATATTTTCTGATTCTTTATGATACTCAGCTAACCATCTGGTCTGTAGCTTGTTGGTTTTCTTCTGCAATAGTAAATACCAGTTCTTTAATGACAGGGGAACTGGAATCTTGCAGCTTGGCAGCACTTATGTGATTTTGGAGGAACTCCAGATCTCTTTTGAGTAATAAGGTTTGACTTATATTGCAGATGTCTTCTGGTTTGAGCCTTTTGCTTTTAGACCACCATGGAAAAGTATGTCTATCTTTGGGGGGGGCTTTTTTTTCTTATAACTGGAATCTGTTTGCTGGCTGATTAATTTTGCTGCTATAGCACAACTCGCTATAACACAACTTGCACTGTAGATTTATTCTAGTCAGAGCTGCCCATAATGTACATTTTCCATCTCAGCATCATAGCTTTAAGACACCCCATCTATATGAAAAATATGGTGGTTGCTGTGAAAGCTGCCTTTTATATAACTATCATGCAAGTCTCTTTTGCCCTTAGGAATTTTCTGTTTGCAGTAATCCCATCCACTTTTTTAACTAGTCATGGTAGAAATTATCTCATTATAGCAAGTAGAAATTGGATAGCTTTTAAATAGGAATTGAAAATTTGCAGCTCTGCTAGATGTGCCTTGTTAAGCTAATGGGAAACTTAGGCTTGTAGCAGTTGGAAGTTTACTCAGTGTGTCACAGAAAATATCTGCTGTCCTCTAGTTTTACTCTGTTCAGTTTCCCAGATGTAAACTCACACATGCATAGTTGAATTGCTTACCTGTACATGCACACACACCTATACATGTACAGAGATTCAATGTCTAAATTATCTAGGATCATTTTTTAATGTCAATAACATTGTTTTTTAGCAGTGTGAGTATAGAATTTTTTCTCCAGAGTGTTCACATTAGCTGTTGTCTAATATCCATGCTTCTGCCATTTAATTTCAAGATTTTTTTTTTTTTTCTCCTCTGATCTAGTTAGTGATTTGAGGTGCCCTAACCTTCCATTCTGTTTTAAATCCTTTCATTATGACATAGCCCATTATTGTAAACTCATTTACACCAATTTACTTCAATCTTCTGACTTTGAGATTTGTGGCTCGTTTTCTTCATCTCAAGAGAAATGAGATTTTCCATTTGTAAAAGGTAGAAGGGCTTTGGTCACTAGTTACCACTTTCACAGATTTGCTCTTTCCTGGAAAATGCACAAAAAACTATATAAGAGCTCAGTTGTTTTTATACATTTTAACATGAATATAGAATTTTTTCAATAGATGTTACATATTTTTGGATTCCTGGTCTTCAGCAGTAATAAAAGTCTCTTGAATATAGTAGTTCGTTTTGGTTTGTCTTATTTTTGAACATGTATGACTACCCATAAATGGTTGCTTGTTTTACTTAAATAATTGTTTCCAAATTAATAATAGCAGTAGGCTATTTTCTTTTTCATTTATTGTGTTTAGGTTTTGGAGGCTACTGTTCAGCCAGTTTGGGTGACAGCACCAAATAATATAGGAAGTTTGAAAGAATCCCTGATGGTGCTACTTTAAAGGAGCAATAAGCACTGCAAATGATTCTTCACTGGGTGATATTTGCAGCTATTACTTCTCAAGACTTTCCTTCTTAGTTTATACAGAGTAGTTGTGACTAGTATGCAAGCAGTTGTCAAAGGAGTACTTGCTGACCAACTTTTGTATACGTCAGAGCTTTGTGCTGTCCTATACAGTTCCTAGTAAATTACAGAATTTGTTCAAGTATTGCCGAATATATGTGACTTACTCCTGTTTCATAATGATTTTCAAAATAAGTAGAACAAAATGAAAGCATAGAGATTACAAGAACAGGTAAGCAGCACAGAGATAAGGGAGATATATTAGATATTTATCCCTTGTTAACAGATTACTTTGAAAAAGGAAAATTGAGATCAAGATTCTTGTCAAGTTGAGCATGCCGAAATGGTTAGTGAGCCGTCAATGGGATTATGTATGAGACTTGGTAAACTTTGAGTATATCTCATCCTTATGAAAGGACGGTTTACATTTCAAACTGGTTTTTTTTTTTTTTTTTAGTTGAAGATCAGAAATCAGAGATTGAGCCATCTCTCAATACAGAATCTTGAACTGTAGAGCACTTTGTAAGCAGTGGAATATAGACTGAATTCAATGCAGGACACACTATCTAGATTAGGAAAAATAAATCTTTCTGTGCTTCTTTTTTTTTCTCATGCTTTTTTTTTTCCCCCATGCTTCTGTTCTTCCATGACCCTATGTTTATTTTAGTGGGATTGGATATAGTATTCAGAGGGGTTGTCACTAAAAGAATATGGAAAGTGTTCGCTTTTTTTTTTTAACCTCCAAATAAGTTCAAACATTCTTGTCTGAAATTGACACAAGTTGAAACCCTGAAGAATAAACTGATAATGTGAACTAATTTCCTCTCAGCAAGATCAAAATCTGTATCCTAGTAATTCTGAAATTATTTATTTAAATTTTCAGCCTTCTTTTTAAACTTAGCAATTCTGCTATAAAACTATGACAGTAGAAATAGACTACAAGCAAATTTAGGCTTTAAAGGACAAGGAGATTTCTACCCGTTTATTTAATGTAGCTCTTTAACAGTCTTCCAATGGGAATAAAGTATGTTATGCTATAGCTCTAACAGTTTGTGAAAGTGATCTTGTTATGCTGGTTGCTTCTCAAAACAAAGGACGGGGCTCAGAAACCTGGGAAGCTGCTTTCCATCCTGTTTTTAATTCAGACCATTAATTAAAACTGACCCTTCATGTAGTTTTAGTTTTGATGGTAGAAAGTTTGTTGAAAAACAGGGTTTTTTAATGTTTTTAGAGCATTTGTACCACTCTGAATTATGGAACAAATTGTAAACTACTCCTTGAATCTATCCATCTGCTTTCTGTACACACTGAGTCCAATGTAGTTTTATTGACAATGACTACTTTTTGCTTTTCATCCTTCATTTAAATGGGAGACCAAATTGTAGTGTAGGAGGTTGACAATTACCAATCAACTTCTTGGTGATTATTTTTAATAAAAGGAATGTTGGAGTCCTAGATATAGTGCAATTTCAACAAAATAATGAGCTTCTTGACTACAGCAGACTGAGCTTTGTCTGATTTTTGCAATGATGAATTGACCATGTCAAACTTTGCAATCTAGCCATGTGGAATATTTTACTATGAAAGTTTAATTTTCATTCTTTATTTATGAAAGCAGTAGTTCTGTCACAATGTGTTATCATACAAGTGTCATTTTGTGTGATTTATTTTAATGAGTGTCACTCGTTGATATGTTTAGTGATTTTTGACCCATATTTAATGCCAAAACCCCTAAATGTTCTGAAATACAAGGTCTCTCATTATTATTTTTTCTTAAATCAACACATAACACATTAGCAGTTGTATCTCATCTCAAAAGTTGCACTGGTGGTTTGTTTGATATGTTGGGGCAACAGAGTTTTACCCTGCTTTTAGTGAAATCTGTTCTGGAGAGACCTCATACTTAGTAAAAGCAAGTATAAAATTTTTACAAATACTCATTTTTTGTGTAGCTTTCGTGAAGAATTTGTGAAAAGGCTTGCTCTCTAAGGAACTCTATTAATTTATGCTCATTTGGGACTGAACGATATACAGCACGTTGATTAGTTACAGCAAGAGTAGCCTTATAGGAGGTATCATCTCTCCTTGCAATTCAGCAAATTAAAGGTGTAATATATATGGCTGAGTAAGATTAAAGTTGAGTATTTAGTAGTCTTCTAAGAGAGAAGTTTAGTTAGGTTCATATTGTATTATAAATGAAATATTTCAAGTCAACTATTAAAAAAAAAAAAGACTGGAAGGACTGGAAATTGTACCACAAGTGACATATATGCACTAGATTTTGTTTATTTCAATATGAGTGTTTTGTTTTAACAGGGATAATAAAATTACTAAAAATTATCAGTAAAAAGCCTGAAAGGCTGTAATCCACTTTTATAGTTCAGCTAGCACTGTGATACAGTGTTAATACGGCATTATATTTAGTGTGCACTATTAAAAATTTAGTAGACATTTTGCTCTGTTGGAGAAAAAGAGATTTTTTAAAGATTCTAAAATGTCTAGTGCTCATATCCTTAGACCGTCATGGCTCTATATATTGGGTGTGGGTATCAAGCCTTGGATAGTGGGGAGTGCTGGAGGGGAACTTGGTGAGAAGAGGTCAGGGGCAGCTCTGTGTGGGACACAGCCAGGTCCAGCCAGCTCCAGGGGAAAAAACACTGCACAGCAGCTGTGAGGGGAGAGAAAAGAAAATGAATGAAAAAAAAGCTGCAGACACCAAGGTCAGTGAAGAAGGAAGGGAAGGAGTTGCTCCAGGTACCAGAGTAGAGATTGCCCTGCAGCCTGTGGAGAAGACCATGGTGATGCAGGTTGTCCCCCTGCAGCCCATGGTGAACCATTGCAGAGCAGATGTCCATGCTGCGGCCTGTGGAGGACCCCATGCTAGAGCAGATGGATGTGCCCGAAGGAAGCTGCAGCTCATGGAGCGCCCAAGCAGGAGCAGAGTCCTGCAGGTGGAGAGGAGCCCAGAGTGGAGCAGGTTTTCTGGCAGCAAATGCAGCCCCTGGGGGACTCACACTGGAGCAGTCCATTCTGAAGACAAAGGAGGGCTTTTCCTGAAACCCATAGAGAGGACTGCCCTCACTGTAGCAGTTAATGAGGATTGTATCCTGTGGGAGAGACCTAGATTGGGGAAGAGGAAGACAAGAAAGTAGTTGCAGAGAGGAGCTGTTACAGACTGACCTGAGCACCCAATTCTCCATCCCCCTACACTGCTTAGAATCATAGAATAATTTTAGTTGGAAAAGAATCAAGATCATCAAGTCCAACCATAACCTAATTCTTGCACTAAACCATGTTCCTAAGAACCTCATCTAAACGCCTTTTAAACACCTCCAGGAATGGTGACTCCACCACTTCCCTGGGCAGCCTGTTCCAATGACTGACAACCCTTTCTGTGAAGAATTTTTCCTACTACCCAGTCTAAACCTCCCCTGGCGCAAATTGAGGCCATTTCCTCTCGTTCTATCACTTGCTACTTGGGAGAAGAGACCAACACCCTCCATGGTACAACCTCCTTTCAGGTAGTTGTAGACAGCAATAAGGTCTCCCCTCAGTCTCATTTTCTCCAGGTTAAACAGTCCCAGTTTCCTCAGCTGCTCCTCACAAGACTTGTGCTCCAGGCCACTCACCAGTTTTGTCACCTCTTCTGTACTCTCTCTAGTACCTCAATGTGTTATGATGAGAGGCCCAAAACTGAACACAGGATTTGAAGTAGGGCCTCACCAGTGCCGAGTATGGTGGCACAATCACTTTTCTAGTCCTGCTGGCCACACTATTCCTGATACAAGCCAGGATGCTGTTGGCCTTTTTGGCCACCTGGGCACACTGCTGACTTATATTCAGATGGCTGTCAATCAACATGCCCAGGTCCTTTTCCACCAGGCAGCTTTCCAGACACTCTTCCCTGAGCCTGTAGCGCTGCCTGAGGTTGTTGTGACCCAAATCTGGTGGAAAAGAGGAGGTAGCAGAGTCAGGAGTGAAGGACTGACGTTGAGCCTCGGAAGAAGAGGGATGTGGGAGTCAGCTGGTTTCAGTTTTGTCTTTGTTTCTCACCATTCTACTCTGTTTTTAATTGGCAGTAAATTAAATTAATTTTCCCCAAGTGAAGCCAGTTTTGCCCATGACAGCAATTGCTGAATGTTTCTCATGTATTTACCTTGACCAATAAGCTTTTCCATCTTATTTTCTACCCTGTCCTTCTAAGGTGGTGGGACAAGAGAGCAGCTGGGTTGGTGTCTGTCAGCCAGCCAAACTCAGCCCACCACACTGCAACAACCTACCTCCTGTAGTCGACATGAATTATTTAAGGCATCAGTAAACTACAATGTGTGTTTTGTGAGAAGGGAATTTCCAAACATAACTTCAGTAATAATTTGATTGTTTAGGTCTATGTTTTAAAATTGGAATTTCAGATTCCTCGCTTGCCTACATGGTTCCTATGATGTCCTTGTTGCTTACATTTCTTTCACGGTCTTGAAAGTTGGTATCATTATGCTATTTTGTATCTTCAGACACAAAATGCAAAGCTAAAGATAAAGCACTGTTGAAATTAATTACTTTTTATATGTCCACTATTCATAAATTATGATTATCATTGTAATAAATGGAGATTGCTATTTGCAAAATTTTCAGTTTCGCACAGTTAAGGTTTTCCCAGATTCTTGAGGTTCCCGCAATCCGTAAAATTCCACCTATATTAAAAAAAAAAGGGGGGGGGGGAGAACCTTCTATGTGTAACATAAAGCATTTAGTAACAAAACAATAAAAAACTACAGAGATTGGACAAGCTAGTCTGAAGGAGAACCCCACAAAAGATGTATGGACATCAGTTCCTCAGCACTAACTGTATTGATCTTCAGTTCCTATTGCCTCTTACTGCTTCTCTGTAGTCATCTCACGCCCTGAAGACAGAACTTATTCAAAACTTGTGTCATAGTGCTAAATAAAAATTAATTTCAAGTCATAATTTGAAAGTGAAGTATGCCGTGAAGTAAACTGTGATACTAAGCAGCAGTCACATTCAACCTATTACTCTGACAAAACATCTTTTCTGATATGTAAAGGACAGACACTTCTTGTCACCTGAGAAGTATGCAGTTCTGTGTTTGAGCTGTCTGTGCAACTCAGAGAAATCTTCAAAACATTGATGATACTTAATAATTTGGTAGAATAATAGCTGTATTGCTTTTGGTGGGAATTAAGACTATGGTTCTTAGGAATTTAATGCCTTTTGTCTGGAAAAAATATGCTATCCTTAATGATATAAGTCAATACTGAATAGATCTGGAATTCTCACAATTGCAAACCTGACAGGCCCTCACAGCTGACCAGGAAATAGGATGTGATGTGTTATACAGCTGTCTTGGCTTCAAAGAATTGTCGCAGAATGATTCTAAAACACTTCTCTATTTTTTGATCATATGCATGATAATTCTAAAATGTTTGATGTTCTGGCACTTTTGTGCAACTTCCCTTCATTGTGTGAAATCCTGAATTTGAACATCCCTCAGCTTTCTTGCTTTTGCTGTGGAATTGAAAATGCCGTCTGCAGAGATAATGCGGAAGAATTTTTCAGCTTCAGCAATCTGTGCAACCTGTCTTATCGAATCATGAGGGAAAATTATTATCACTGTAGATAAATTTTGTACCTTAGAGTTCATAATTCCCCAAGAGAATTATCATGTCATGCAGTTTCAATTAGCAGATGAGGACAAAAGGCTTAATTGACTTTTGTACAGCTGGGGCTGCTGACTTATGACTTTCTTGAAACCCAGGTGGTAGATTTGCAAAATGTTCTTTATTCCATTTTTAAAATATATTTTTGACTTATTATTAAAAATAAGATTTGCTGATCATTCCTTTTTTGCAAATAAAAAATACAGTTTGTTGTGGACTGTATTTCCAGCAATGGAGCAGCTTTTTAATAACAGTCACAGAACTGTGTTTCACACTTCATTATTACAGTGCAGGCCATGGAATTTTCTTATTTGTACAGCGTTATTATTTTACATAATTGTGAATTGTTTATATTTGTAAACTAACCCAACAGAATAGAAGGAAGACAAGTACAAAAATAATAGTATCAAATTGAAAAAAGAACAAACCGTGGATAAAACACAGAACAGATGTCAGTGTTGGTGTTACTGAAAATACTGACACTACTCACAGAACATTCATCTTGAAAATGCTACTGCAAATATACCTTGTTTCACTCCATCTTGTGAGCATTACCAAAATTATTCTGAAAAAGTTATTTTGAAGGACTTTTTTTTTTTTTTTTTTTACCAAGAATTTGGTCTTGCTTCAGTTAGGAATTTACAAATTTGACCTCAAGAGAGACCAGATTCTTACCTTGCACACCTCTTCATGATGAGCATACCAGACATGCACACTCCGGAAACTCAAAGTACGAAAAAAATAGGCGGATGTGAAGTAAGCACACTGCTAAAAGACCTTTGTCTGTATCACAGTTACTCTATAGAATTTAAAAACCTGGATGAGCACTGGCATTAGCCCATTTTTAGGAGTAACACATACCGAAGAACAGAGTCTAGATGTTCTCTATGAAAGGCTTATCTGCCATGTCCTGGGTGGGAAGGCATAAAGAGCAATTACTTGTTTAAACTTGTATGAATTTCTTATACTTTTGGCATTACAGCACAAACAAGGACTCCATCCAAAATGACACAAGGGCAGCCAGAAACTTCATGCCATAGAGCTAGAAAAGTCTTGTAGAACCAAGTTACAATGACCTGTGTCCCACAGTGGAGACATTAACAGCTGGACTGTGGAGTGTAAAAGTTGCTGGTCAATTCCTGAATATTTAGCATAATCATCACTTCTAAAATGTTGCTTGTCTATGTTTTTTATAGCTTTTTAAAGGCGAATGCTTCTAATATTGAATTTCAGTTACTCAATTTATATGTTTCTTTTTCATGATTTTCTCTAGCACCAGTATTGATATGTTCTTTGTTTTATCCATGGCACCTCTTTATTTTCTTTATTTTTTCCTTTCTTTTCTGTTTCCTTATTTTTTAATGTCTTCCATTAACCCTACATTGCATTTATTCTACTTGCACAATCTCATGTCTTATATTCTCTTCTCTTTCCGATTGCATAGTCCCTATTTCTTTATGCAAATAGTACAAATACACTATCTAAAATTTGTAGGAGCCCTGGTCTTTGAAACAGTAGCATTTATCACTTCAGAGATCAGGAACCCCTTTAAGTATGATTTATATTCTATTCACACACTTACTGAATTTTTATTGTGCTGTTGTTCCTAAGAGTTGCCACTGAACTTTTTATCAAAACTGTCCATGGTGAAATGCTTCCTTTCTTTTAAGGAGCTTTTGGATTTCATACATGTAGTTTGAAAATAAAAAGCTAAATTGGTTTTTCAAGCCCTCAAATACAGTCATCCTTTAAATAGAGATTATAAATATTGATGGATTTTTGCTTTTGTTCATTGTCATAATGTTATTGAAAATATAGCTCTCTTTTAGCTCTTTTACGGTGTGTTAATTAGGGACTTGAGCATTAATTCAAAATCACTAGTCATAAAAACTACCTCATTTAATAAATCTGAGATCTCTTAAGCCACATGGGTCAGCATGATTTCAGAGTGGAATTAAGACATTATTATTAAAGGTAGGACTGTGAGAAATACCACTGGATTTCTCTAAGAATGGTATATCAATGTAAATTAAATATATTTCATACATTTTATAAATATAATGTAAAGAAGCAAAATCCTCTGATTTTAGCCTGTTGCACAAATTCTTAGGAACAGCTTTGCTAATATCTGGCCATCCAAACACAAAAAAATTAAGTTATGGGGGCACAATGGCAGAAAAGTCCACTTTCCTCAAATTCACATTTCAAGACAGTAGCATAGACTTCAAATCAATTAAGAGCCAACTTTGAATAAAACTGCTTCTCAAACTGGAGTACATTCAATAAGGAGGTAATTTGCACTATATCAGAGATCTTTTATGTCAGTATCACAACTGCCTTATATTGTATCCGATACGTAATGCCTCTTGCAATTATAACTTACAGTCGTTAAATCTTCTCTTTCATATTTTAGTCTCCCAAGGATGACTAGAACAAGAGTATACCAGCCCTGATCTTGAAATTGAAGCTGAAGTAGCTGCCTCTAGAACAAAAGAATGCGTATTATATTTGCTTGTGTTCAAGAAAACAACCCAACCAAAACAATCTGTATTAGGACTTGAGTGGTGGCATCTATTTGTGATTGTGTGTAGCGCCCTGTTGCCTCGTTCTCAGACCTTTCTGCCCCAGTTTTTTTGTGAACTTTTCTGCAAGAGACCCACATCCTTGAAAGCAAATCTCCCTCCCCTGTGCCAGGTGGTTATACTGCTATTATCTAATAGTAGCAGAAAGCAGCGTCCCACATTCATAAGAAAGTCAGAGAAGTAAGTTTTGGCAGATGTTACTGCAGGGATGCATCCAAGATTCACAGGCCTAGTCTGCAGAAAGCATCGTAAAACCAAGAACTACCCTCCCTGTAACATGAACACGTGAAGCTCCCTCCGTTCTAGCAGCTAGAGTGTTCTCTAGAGTGTCCCCAGCATCTCTTCTTCGGTGGCATGCTGGCTAGAGCGCTGTTGTTCCTCTGTGGAACCCATCCTGTCCTTTTCTGTGTAGTTTCTTTCACCAGGCTGTGCAGAGTTGTCTCTCAGTTCTTTCGTTTAGGTGCAGTTTCTTGGTCCTTTTTCTTTCCTCCTCAGGTAGTGAACCCTACTGGCTGATACACTTGCTGGTGGGAGGAAATGCTCTGACCTTAGCAGAGTTGAATCATATACAACCCTTGAATGCAGCTTAGAAACTCTGTTTCTCAAGGGGGTGGGACAGTGATTCTGTGCCTAACCCAGACCACCTTCCCTGTTTTCACCTGGCCAAACTAAATGCTACATGGGATCAACAGGAATGAGTAATTTAATATTTTCCACTTACTGGTAATCTGTCTGAACAGTCATGAAAAGAAGAAAGCCACATTCTCTTTGAAGCATTGACCCTTGAACTGACACATCGTATTGTTTGTGCCTGTATTAGTATGTAGCTATTATGTATGTGTGTGGACTCGTTGGTTGCAACTGAATACTAAGATAGTTCTTTATATTTGCAAAGCACAACTGAAGGTTTTCTAGATTACTACTCATAATCACTTTAGGTGTTACTTGCTTTAGCTGGAAATAGCATGTAGTGTTCTCTGTAAATAAATGATGTATCCTTTCATTGTTGTATATCCTCCTGAGAGGAGTATGGAGGAATTATCTTGATTTCTGGGCTGAGGAACAGTAAAAATTGTAATTCTGTAACTAACAGTCTTCTTGTGCTCTTAAACACACTATAGAGACAGCAACTTTCCTAGAACACAAGTGGAAATTTGTGAAGTGTACGTGTTAGTTATGCCTCAGCTACAGCCCACTTAACAGTGACAGTGCCTACCACATGACTGTGTAGGTATAATAAAACCCAACACAAGCTTTATTTCCTTCTAATGAATGGAAAGATTTTGCTAAGTACTGAACATCTTCTCGGACAATTATATTCACCAGCTTGAGTGTTGTGAATTTTTTCCTGTTCTTGGATATGCAAAAAAGAGCATGGCTGAATCTGAAACGGACATTTTTATTTTCTAAAGCATTATACCATAAGTGCTTGCCACAGAAAATCTTATCAGGGAGTATGTTGTCCCAAAATAAAGCACTGCAGGCCATACCTATTTGCTCAGCTATTAATGAGCATTAATTTTTATGTGGATATCTGCACACTTGCCTTTTTAAATTGTTGACAAGATCAAAAGCTAATTTTAAATTTCATTTTATATTATAAAATAATTCTGGTTATTGAAAAGATTTATGTTTAAGCTTCTGTAAGTGAAACAAGCCTTGAATTGTCACAGATTGTATCTAAACCTGAGAACAGAGACATCCTTCCAAACTCAGTGCCCAGGTGTGCTCTGCAGCTGCTTATCATCTGGAACAGAACTGATGTACAATGACTACCTTCTTCCTTTGTTTTGGAAGGACCTACATGAACATGGACTATAAGAGGAATTGTGGCATCATCTATTCAGGCTCCATGTACTAAATCATTGGGAAAACAGGGTCCAGGGCAAGTTACCATGTGCTTTTTTTCCCCAGAACTAGCTATACTATCTTTTAAAATTACAGTTATATTAATCCATTTCAATGATATTGTATTCTCTTTTGGTAAGCTATGCCTATCAATCAGTGAAATCAGTCAGTTGCTCTCTGTGGAACAGAAAATTTACAGAATTTGTATCTAGAAAACCTGAATAATTTACCAAATGTAGGAACAAACTTTTTTTTCCTCCCAGTGGAGGAAATGTATGGGGAAAAAAACCTCAAAAGCTCTGAAATTTGCATTCATTAATATAGACAAGAAATTAAGAGAACCATGAAAACACATAATAGTTACTTTAAATGTTCTCAGCCTTGATAAAGCAAAAGCAGCATCTTTGTTTTATTTCAGTATTCTGTTTGAAGCATTCTGTTCTCATAAAAAGCTGTTTTGCTAGAAATTCACTGTGGCAGAAAACAGCATTATGCTTTTGAGCAAATGCACCGGCTCACTGCATTAAAGACGGACACCTGGGGTCCTGCATTAGACTTGCTGAGAATATGGAAATACTGCAGATGAAAACAGATAGGTAGAAAGTAGATGAGTGTGCATTTTCAGATTCCCTAATTAATAAACTTTCGGTGATATGATTAGGCGGCTCTTTATGTTCTCTTGAGTTACTGATTAAAATGTAGAGATTCTTTTTGTTTCTATGCACAGTCCTGTAGGGACCTGCAACCTGAATTTTTACTTCAGGGGTCTTCCTGAAGACCTCTGTAGTCTGTACCACTAAGAAGAAGCATCTGTAAGGAAGGAATCTGACGTTATCCATTTGATCATTTTGATCTTAGCTTTCATATCTTTAATTTGTCCTACTTTAAAGCACAGGTAAGGTTGTTCATAACCACACTCATTGTCATATTAGTCATCAGTTGTTATATTGTTGTTTCTGCATATTGACAGTCACTTGATGGTAAAAATTATGGTTGCTTTTACTTGAAGGTCCACACTTCAAACAAGATTTTGGTAGTTCTCTGTGTGGTAGGTTTGGTTTTGTGGTTTTGTTTTTTTTGGTGTTGGTGGTGGTGTTGGGTTTTTTTGTTTGGTTTGTTTTGGGGTTTTTTTGTTATTGTTTTAATCTTTTATCCTGTGGCAAAATCAAGTGTTTCAGATTGTATATGCAGATTACATGATGGTCTGAATCATTTGCCTTACAAACTAATAAGAAGTTATTAGTGCTGAGGCAGCATCAGTGTGAACAACAGAAACCTAGTGAGATCTTAGCAGTGAAACAATATATATTGTAGCTGATGCTCTACCCTGATGAAGATCCTTGGGTTGTACCAAATTCAAGTGTCCTGGGTCAGGTTTCAGGTGTGTTGGGTTCATTCCTTAAAAACCTCATAATTGGAAAAGTCAGGAGGGACTGCAGATGCACAAAGTTGTGTTCCAAGACCCACAGTTCACGTGCTTGCTCCAACACCTGCCAGACTGCTAAAAGGTAGCTGCTGCTTTGTTGCCTGTTATAAGATCCAGGCAGGATATCTGTGCTGTGTGGAGCCAGTAAGCAACTAAGAACACTCCAAGTTTCATTTAGGGACCTCTCTTCTGCCTGCCACATCTTCCAAAAGTTTATGGCAAAACATATGCCTTTTCTTGAACAAATCCTCTTTTCCTACCACGTGACCACTCTGATTCCACTGCAGTAAATGTGCCCGAATGCTAAGCTAAGTATGAGGAGTTTCCTCATACTGCATGAGAACCTAGTGGTGTTTAATTCACTGCACTTCATTCTTCCCGCAGCTTGGAAAAATAAGAGGATAAGCATCCGAAAGAGCATTTTAAATCAATAGTGTTGATTTCTTCTTGTTTTCTTGGTTTTGTGGGTTGTTCGTTGGGGGTTTTGTTTGTTTTCTTGATTTGTTTTTCAGTGAGAAAGCCTCCTGTCTTAATTTCTGCTATAAAAATTATATACAGTTGTATTGGATGCATTTACTACATTAGTTTTTCCCATGTTTGCTGAAAATCAGCAAAAAATAATGTGAGAAAATTATACCTAATCACGGAAAAGCAGTATCATTTGTCTCTAGCATACAGTAAGGAACAGAAATATTGTCTAGCCAATGCATGATGAACCATATTTATTCTAAACTTGACATTTTTACAGTATTTAAATTTATATGGATTTAGTGAGAGCACTGAAATACATAGTGGCTTCTTTTTCCTAACAGGAACCACAGTAATCTCTTCATTACACCCTTTGAGTCTCTGTCCTTGGTCTGCTGGTAGTTAATACTAAAAAATCCATGCAGTGTGGGAAGACTATTAGATTTATGAAGTAACTTGACCATGCATAGAAATTACTTAAACACTGAGAACAGACTTTATTAAATTATAGTGAATATTGCATAAACAAACACAGAGCATACATATCCATGTCTTCTCAATATTTTCTAGCTACTGACTGTTTCGTGCACCAAACAGACTTTTATTGCTTGCTTTTGGTTACCATATGGTATACCAGTTTAAATGAGAATATTTGTTTGGATATTTACAACTACTTCACTAGACTTCCTGGTAGTCACTGAGTACACGGCTTCAATAAATTACAGTTTAATGCATTCTGTTAGGCATCCTACCGTCTTTTGGTGGGGTTTAGGGAGTACATTTGAAGGAAAGAATAGAAAGTTAGTTATGAAAAATGCAGCTAAGGACAAAGAACTTGATCAAACTGTTAGCTTTTACATTAAGGATAGATAAAAGATCTCTGTACATATGCACAGATATTTATAATACTTTGTATTGACAAGTGAGAGGACCATGTTGCTTATTTAAAAAGTATGATAATGTAACATTGAAAAATATCACATATTTTGAATTAAAAAGTTCCTACAGATGCTTTACTTAGGTTTTCACTTTTTCTTCAACCCATACTTGTGAGATTTTTGTGTGATTGAGTCAAAAGAAGATGATGACTAGTTTTTCTCATATTTCTCTTGGTAATTGATGGAAAAGCAATGGTCAAGAGAGGAATCTTCAATTAAAGCAAAGATTTTCTCGACGTTAAAAGTTATTATGTCTGTGCTTGTAGATGGGGTGAAACATATTGAGGTTGAGATGACCTCAGTTAATGAAAACACTAGATTACTGATAAAAATTATCCAAGTAACATCTGTAGAAATTATCACAGTGAGCACTCTGACCTTAAATATGTTTTTCCAAAAGTATGTTAAATAAAATAGAAGCTGACGAGTCTCTGAAACTCATTTGGAAACCACTTTGTAAACTTTAATTGTGCAAAGTGTACTGTAGTAAATTTATAAAAGTAACTTGTAAGAATGCCCCCATTTCTTTTGTCCATTTTCAGTGCAGTAAAACAAAGCTAATCAGAGTGATGCAAACTAGTGTCACAGAGTCTTATTGAGTAGTTCATGGTAGTTTATTATATAGAGTCCTGATTTCTAGCAGTGGAAACGCAGTGATAGACGTGGTAGTAGAGGCTTCCAAGAATCCTCAGCCGTTTTTTGCAGTGCATCACCACAATCTCAGAATGCAGTTTCTAGGACTCCACAAAAATTTTCAGTGAGGTAATTTTGTTCAGACCAGATGTTTGCCTGACTGCTGATAGCTAAACTCATCACTGCTTAGTTGTAATTCATTTTGAGCTCTATATCACACAGTGCTTTGTATCTAGCATCTCCATGGCAAAAGGACCTAGAGGGAATTGACAAGAATTTCTACTTTTACTAAGGATTTGCATCAAGGAACACAGGATTACTATTTTAAAGAATGAATGAAGAGGAATAGAATAAAATTTGTAAAAAATTCACTTTAGGAGAAAATAGTTTTCCTTTTAAGTCATTTATGGTCTTAGGCTTTTTCTGAACTACTGATAAATATCACTGAGAACTTAGTGTGGTGTTCCACTATCTGTTTCTCCAGGCAAACTTCCCGAAAGCTTAAAAACCAGTTGTTAACCATAAATAAAAAATGAGTCAAGTAAATAAAATGAGAATTTCTGAGTTAAACAGTGAAAGCAATAAAACATATACTTTGAATCGTAAATATAACAAAGTTTTTGTGTCCTTTCACTTTTTCAATTTCTTTCCTTTGTTGTGCTAGAAATACTTCAGTAAAAAGTTAAAACCCAGCTGATTTAAAGTGTGGTTCATGGAGGTGGCCTCCTCACCATTAAAGCTGGTGTCTGTAATGAGTTTATAAATGAATGCTGAACCATCTTTATGGAGATTTTTATCTACTTCATCAATGCGTTGTGGGGAACTAACAGTTTCATCATCTGTGGACTAAACTGATCTACAGGAATTCCCAAGAATCAGAGAGGGTCTCTTCACTTTTGCTTTCAGTGTTTTGGTTTGTTGGTGCTTTTTGTGTTGTTGGTTAGTTAGTTTGTTGGTTTGGTTTGGTTGGTTTGTTTTTTTGTGTGTGTGTGATTCTGGTTTTGGTTTTGTTTCTGTGAGACACAGATGCTCAGTGTTGCCTCCTGTGCAATCTCAGACTATGGCAAACTCACTCAGAGCTGGGATCCTGTCCTAAGGGTGCTGGGCCAGGTACACTGGAAGATCTGTCTTGCATGTGCCCCCACTAGGCAGAAATCATAAGGATTTATTAGTCTTAAAATAGCAAACACCTGTGCAAATAAGTATATTAATGACTTACAGTTTCACAGAAAGCTTGGATATCATGAATACCTCTGTATCACTGTATAGCTGTACTGTATTATGAGACTTCAGAGATCAAAAATACTCATGTCATTCTTTCACTGGTGCTGAGACACTGTTGTGTATGGCAAATAGACAAGATGTGGAATTGGGGGATCCTTGTGTTTACTATGTCAATTCCTGTGTATACATTCAGAAGTTTTTAGAGATCATACACAGATCTACTGGGTCATTAGAATGGTCTTTAGGAGCTAAAGCAACTGAATTATGCTTTGAAATATTATACTTGTCTGCTCCAATAATTTACCAAGATGCTCAGACATACAAATGACGTGTTCAAATAAATGTCAGAAGTTCAAGTCAGATTATCATTTACTAAATGGTTTAATTGCATTCTGGACAAGTTTTAAAAAATCTTTTCTATGATAGACACTTCTTCAAAATATCACTGATTACTTGGCAGTGCTATATTAGCAAATTGTTATTATATTTCTTTCTGGAGATATCAGCTGTGGCCTTTTATATGACATGTCTTTAGATTGAGAAGTGTAATTCCTTCCTTCACCTGACTTCTATAATGTATTATGCCATTAAGACACAATGAAGCATCTTTTAACAGTTCATTAACACAAGAGTTGGATGCAGTGTGTGGAGAGAACAAATTTCTTCCAGAAGTCTAACTAGTCAAAAAGAAGTTTGAAAATGGGTATCGAAAGTTAAATGATATGCTAGTAATTCTTCTTCTTCTGTAACTTTCAAAATATTGGGCTTTTGTACTTTTCTACATATTGTTGCTGATACAGCATTTGGTAGGGAACTTTAAAGAATCGCCTTTAAAATTAAATTCATAGTTAGCAGTTTATTTGCCTGTTAATGAACTCTATATTAAACAAAAGATTTGTGATACGGAAACAGGAGAAAATTAGGTCTCAAAATTACACCATGGACAACTGAGCTCATGGGCCCATAGGCCAAGGCTGTTTACAGTGAGAAAGAAAAGTATTGAGACAGAGATGCTGAAAATGTTATTTTAAAATATAACTAAATAGTTGTATGCTAAACAAGTCCACTTAGACCAAAGAGATGAATCAGTCCACACACTCGACAGGTAGAGTTCTAAAAATTTTCTTTTTATAACATATTTTTATTGGACTGGGCATCACCGTGGAAGAGACTACAGCTTGTCCTTCAATAGTGCTCCTTGTTAAATACTAACATTAAACAAATCAATTACATGTCCATCAAGGTTGGGAAGCGTTTCCCAGAGCGGGAAATTGGAAAATGAAAAATGTCAAAGATAAAGATGTGAGGAAAAGTCTGACCTTCTTCAAGCCTAATCACTGTGTCTGAAAAGCTGGGTAAAGAGGATAAAAGTGTAAAAATTAAACTTATATGTTTCCATATAAAGCAAAATTTGGGTTGCATACAGGAAACAGCTGTACAAAACATAATCATATGTTATCCATAGGTAGTAATTCTGTTGAAAATAATTAAGACACATATTTCAACATTTATTTTTATTCAGATTCTCTTTGAACTGCATTGTTTCAGTTTTCCATTTGCTTTTAGAATATCATCTTACATTCTAATAGAAAAATAGGATTCAAAGCCTCTCTATATGTGGAATTAGAACTGATACTGCAGAAATAATCAGTAATTACAGGCCTTTTTAATGTTTGCTCACTATTCCAGTATAAAAACTTTTGTGTTCCTGTGTAAATTTCCACACATTCCATGATTTGTGGCAAGATTCCCATTTGAGTTTCTCACAGAAGTCTGACTTGTACACATCAGGTACATTTGATCTTTGTATGAGTTTCATACAGTACTAATCTGCTTTTCTAAGACATAACCGTAGAGTGATGTAAGTTCAAAACAGGAGGAGGAAACCTATCTTTGTTTGAATTTGTCAGAATTATATTTTTAGGAGCCACTGGAATCTCAGAAGCACAGTCAGTTGTCTGACTTACAGTAGATTACTTTGTCCTTTGAGCCATCTACCTTCCTGTTTCTTGGGCTCCAGTCACATCTGTGGCAATAATGCACTCTGTAATAACTAAATATGTAATTAATTGTATTCTTCATCTTGGATGTTGTGGCATAATTTCTGAGATATGTGAGGGGAATTGTACGTCATGTTTGAAAAATATCTGTAATCTGGGTCCTTAGGACAAAACAGTTTAAATCTTTGTGTGTTTAATACAGTAATAAAAAACAGAGTTTATTTTCCAAAAACTATGAAGATAAAATCAAAACCAGTTAAAAACATCTGCTAGTTAAGCCATTGTTGAGGTTTATGTTTTCTATTTAAGGAAAAATGTATTGTGTGTGAAATTTAGTTTAACTGGTAATAATTTATATAAAAAGCTGCTGTCTTTCCCCATACCCAAACTGCCCCACCCCCTCTTTCCCTTCCTTTCCTTCTTTCCCCTATTCCCCCTTTCCTCCTTTTGGTACTTTTCCTCCTTTTCCACTTTTTCTTCCTTCCCTTTTTTCACGCACCTTTACCCTCACCTTTTCTCCTTTCTCTTCTTCCCGTCCTCTTTCTCTTCCTATGCTTTTTTCTATAAACATGAGAAATTCTCAGTCTCTTCCCATGTCTCAGCAAGATAAATGAACTAATTTAAAATATTTTCCATGCCTCATCTGTCCACTCCACAAGCTGTCAATGAGCTTGGATTGGGAGCTTTCATGCCAATAGTCCACAGTGAGCAGTTGTGTTATTTTGAAATAAGAATGTTGTTTCCATGGCAAACTTGGAATGCTTTGCGAGTGTGCTGAAATCCATATATTTTGAGTTTGTCCAAGGAAGTTGATACTTAGTGAGATTTTTTTTAAACAAAAGGTCATTTGCCTACCTGCCCAAGATAAGCTTGCCCTTTTTTTATTTTTTATTTTTTAATCTTTTCAGGGAAAGCAACGGGGGGGGGAGGGGGGGTGGTGGAAAAAAAAAAAGAAAAAAAAAAGGGGGGATAAAAAAACAACTAATTCAAAACATGGTATAATTTCAGGTTTTGCCTCTGCATTTTTGCTGACACCCATTTTAACCAGCAAGTGTGCTAACAGCAAATACATTTCAATTTAGAGGGAGCAATGGTTTGGCAATTTTTTATGATGGCTAATGACTCCAAGACACTGCTCACCCTCTACTGCAGCAGAATCAGACTATTCTAAATATTTACTTACTGGAGCTAGTACAGGACTTAGAAATGAGGTAAACATTTAGAAATAACTTACTGTTTCTGAGAGACTACAAACTGATTCATTTTAGGTTGTGCAATTTTTGAAATTTCATATACCTGATACATTTTAATATGTGTTAAAGAATGTCATAACTTTTCTGTACTGCCTTATCACTTTTGCCTGTTCAAATGGCACTATTTTCTAGTTAGGTATAACATCAGCTCTGCTGAAATATAGATTTTGGCTTTTGGCTGAAAGCTTCAGAAATAATCTTTTCCTTATAAGCTATGCACTCCCCCAAGCTTTTCAGAAGTGAAAAAAAAAACTACCCGTGATGCAGAGGATGTTTTAATTCTCTATGCCTTGAACCTTTCCCAAAGTTAAAAAAAAGGCCAGTCCCCACATTGAAAAATAGCCCATACCCCTCCATCATGGAATAAGCTTTTATTTCTAGTTTTGACATATTCACTTTTTTATATGCTGTTGCTTGCACCTGGAAATAGCATGATTCACATGTGCTCAATTATTGTAGGGTGACCAGGTGGTTCCTGGCTAGTGGCATAACCACACTAAATGGTTTTACTTATCCTTTTCTAATAATGTATTCTGTCCACAATAGCTTCCCTGCAACAGAGAACAACTTGACAAGCAGATGTGTCCTCATTCAGTGTACTTCACAAGCACAATATTTTCCTTCCCAGAGGCAAAGTGCATTCACCTACGTAATTGGCCGTGGCCCCTTTTTGCCCAGAGGACATATACTGAAGTCCATTCCCATTTTCTAATCTTTTAAGACACAAAGCAGTATGTTACTGTCATGCTAGTACTTAGATGAAATTTTGATATCTGTGCTTGTATTGTCATCAGAGGTTTGTATTTCAGCCTGACAAGATTCTTGTTTCTAATGTTTGAACATACACGTCTTAAGTGCTATATGATTGTCTTTTTAGTGATTCTGTTTTCCTTGGAGGTGCGTGTGGAAATACTTTCGGAGTTTTTTGGTATCACCTTACTGACTAGCTGTTCTCAGAAGGACAAAGAGTTTACTAGATCAGAGATGGTGGTAGCTTTATTTTGTTAAAGACTGTCTTTGTGGTTTTTTTTCAGTAAATTGCTTGCAGGATATTGCTAACAATGTTATACTTTCAGTGCTGCATCTCAGTGTTCTAATTTCAACTTCTCTCTTATTAAAATATTACATTTACTCTGTGTTTGTATGTATTCATATAAAGTATTATAAAGTAATTATTATAAAATAAATTATACAGAAACAGTGTTCTTCTCTATACTATTTATGATAATTATACTACTTTTCAGAGCAGTGCTTTGCATTAAATGACAGCTCATGAAGGAGTAGAGCCTGAAATGACCATGCAGGCTGACCTAAAGTTAAAACATGTTGTTAAGGGCATTGTCCAAATGTCTCTTAAACACTGACTGGCTTGGGGCATCAAGCGCGACCACCTCTCTAGGAGGCCTGTTCCAGTGTTTGAATGAATTCTTCCTCATGCGCAGTCTGAAGTTCCCCTGGTGCAGCTTTGATCCATTCCAACGTGTCCTATCAGTGGATCGTGGGGAGAAGAGCTCATCACCTCCAGCTCCACTTCCCCTCCTCAGGAAGCTGTGGAGAGCAGTGGGGTCACCCCTCAGCCTCCTTTTCTTCAAACCAAACAAACCCGAAGTCCTTAGACAAACCTCACAGGACATCCCTTTCACCAGCTTTGTTACCCTCCTGTGGATGCACTCAAGAACCTTCACATCCTTCTTAATTTTGGGGCCCAGAACTGCACACAGTACTCAAGCTGTGGCTGCACCAACACCGAACACAGCAGGAGGAGCCCCTGTTTTGACCGCTGGTTGTGCTGTGTTTGATGCAGCCCAGGATGGGGTTTGCCATCCTGGCTGCCCAGGCACACACTGCTGGCTCACACTGAGCTTAATGTCACCCAGTGCCCCCAGGTACCTTTCTGCAGGGCTGCTCCAGGCACTCCTATCCCAATTATGCTTGTGCCAGTGTTACTCTGTCCCAGGTGCACAATACGGCATTTCAACTTGTTAACTTTTGTCCCATCTACAACAGAGTACTGGGAGTCCTAACCACCAGGTCTGGTGGAGGCTGAAATAGCGATGCAGTGAGTTGATGCCTCAACACCTTTTCAACCTAAATGGCCTTTCACAGCTTGTCAGGTATTTTAGCATTTTTGTGAACAGTAAATCTATTCCAACTGGTCTATGCAAATCCACAGCAAAGTTTTAATAAATAAGCTTTCTTCCTGGAGAGCAAAGAAATGGAGATTCTTTCCCACTTTCCTGGAATTCTGCTCTTCCAACATTAGTATCAACTATGTCTTGTTAATTTCAGCATGCCTAAAAGGTGCACTGAATACACGCACAGTGCTTCTATAAAATTACACTTTTTAAGGCAGTGTGTTCACCTGTTTATATGGTGCAATGTAGACAGTAAAAGGTAAAAAGTATGTGAAAGGTGAAAAGACATGTAACATTTCAAGGCTACAAAGGAAGAAGGATTGTCTGGCAAAAATATTTGTTTTGTCCTATAACAAGAATGCATTTGAAAAAGTATATGTGAATACATAAAAACTAAAGTAAAGCTGAAATCATGAGAGTCACCTTATAAAATGAAGGCTCATAGTCACATATTAGTATTTCAGAAAGGAGGTAGAAATGAAGTGGGCAAAAAAGTTAGTATTACTAAATACTCATTGTCACTCAATGGACATGAATCTAGAAGGAAATGGGCAATTATTCATTTGTTCAATGACTGTGTGTTAGCAGTGTATTCATTGTATTTGTAGTGATTCTTCTTTTTAAACGAATCGTTGGTAAAATATTATTTTCCTTTTAGTACTTTTTTGATAATAAGACTTCAGGGAGATAATAGAGATATGGGTATATGTCATTTTTATTAGTAGATCTGTAGGGTAGGATAACAGACCTCTCAAGTACTTTCTGGGTATATCCAACAAAACAGAGCACTAATGGTACTGCTGTAGCCTGAAAAAAAAAAGAGTAGGGACTTAACTGCATTGCTTTGTGTTGAAATCTGATTACAAATACTGGGAACTTCAGAAATACCAAAAACAAATACACAGCATTTTACTTCCCTAGGTATGGCACAGTCATAGGCATTGTGGTGGTGCTGAGTAGTGCATGCAGGCAACAGTTGGAGCTCTAACACGGTCTTTTCTCTCTTCCGTTTTGCCTCACAACACTCACATTTTACCAGTTAAGGAGATTCCATAGTGTATCACAGGAGCAGAAACCTTTTCAAGCACTTTCTAAAATAAGAACTTCTTCACCAACTGTTTGGTTTTCTTCAATTGTTTTTCTTTCTCATTTAACCTACAGTGTAAGGACTCTTTCATTACAATCACACCATCTATGCTTCAGAAGAGCTACATTTTTTGTATGTATGTTTGTCTTTTCTATGAAGTAAAAAGATAATGGTACCTTAGCAGTTTCAGTGAAAAAGTAGAGGTATACTGCATTTATACATAATTTAGGTAAGTCTTGATAATATTTTGTCATCTCTTAAAATTGTGGGTTAGGCCAACATGTGTATTTGGTTCAATTTCAAGATCTTTCCATGTCTAATTCAAAATTAAACCTGACTTGTAAGTTCACTCACTGACAGCAGGCCCTAACCTACATTATTTCAGAGTTATTAGAAAGTAAGTTTACACTTTCTAGTCGTTACTGATGCGTGTCATGTTTCCTTCTCTGCTAGAATATATGACTAACAGAATTTCACCTGCATCTAGATATTATCTGCTGTCTTTAATCTTCCATCACCCCATGCTATAGGCAGACTTACTGAGTAGTAAGAAATTACAAACAATTTTCTACTAACATTGTTTTTTTCAACCTGAGGTACTTACTGGTTGTTATGTTTGAAATACCAGAGGGGTGCAAAATAGTCCCTTGATACTTTTATCTAACAACATTCTTGTTTAATTTTATGTAATTGTCTAAACATGCTTAGCAAAGAAGTGGAATAGATGATCTGAGAAGCTCTTTTTCTTCACATGTTCTGTCAGTTTCATAGCTGAAATACTCAGCTTGCTTTAGATTAATCAGGAATAAGAGAAAACATAAAATGCAAAAAAAGTAATGAGCTTGTTTCCATAGAAACATACTATGCTCTCTGCCAAAATTAAGTGCTGACTTTGTATTCTGAAAGATGGTTGTGCAGACAACTTGTGCTCACTGATCTGCAGATAATGTGTCAAATGTCTCCATAGTATGTATGTATCTTCTGATTGCGTTGTGCACCGTTAACAAATTTCTGTGCCCATACTTTGCTACCAACTCCTGCAGTATGACTAGACTGTAATCTTTTCTCACTTCTGATCCATGTTATGACTTTGGACTGGAGAAAGAAAAGATTAGTTTTACTGTGCATTTTATACTGTGTGTCTCAAGTTATAACAGTTGATAAGCTGGTGAAGCTATTTCTGCCAACATTCTCAGTGAAATGTTTGCTCTGTTAAAATCTATGGGTGTTTTACTATTGGTTATAGTATAACTGGCATTTCATATCTAGAGTGTGATCACACACAACAGCTATATTGCTCGTCTGATAATATAAATTGTAAAGCAAAGCATATTCATTGTGAAATGCAGAGGTGCTAAGGCAGATTTTACAGGAAAAAAAAATACCCATGATTTTTCATTAATTTCCTAAATGTTACAATGGTGTCTCTGTCTTAGTGTTTACTTTCAATGATACCTCGAAGGCAAACAATACCAAATATATGAAAGAGGATAGGAATATACAACTCAGTTACTGACTATCAGTGAATAACCATTTGCAGCAGTAGAAGAAGAGCTCTTTTGTGTTGATTTTTAGTAACATTTGGAAAGTTAATAATTTTTAGAGACTCTAAAAAGCTTAATTTTTAGAATCTAATGCCTTACTGTAATGAGCTTCTTCACATAAATCATTTTTCTTGCTATGGCATGGAAACACTTCTGGGAGAAGTCAATACTCCAAATTGTTTCCTAAAATTCAGACCCATTTTTCTGCCACAACTTCAGATTGTGCTTATTTTCATAAATCCTTGTATGAGAATGCACTGTTACTGTGTTTAATTCATGATTCTGTTAGGGACTGGAATTCTGTTTTGTAAATATTGTTTTTGAGGGAAGCAATATCTAATTCTTTATATAAATATACATAAAAATTATGAAAGCTCTCAGTGGGCTTTCTTCTGCAAAATGCTGGCCTTCAGTTTCATCAGACTTGTTCTCTAAAATCCATCCTATTTATATATTTGTAACCTATTAATATTTAAGAGCTATTCCATGATTATGAAATCCATTTGCAGCAGAATATTTTTCATTTCGGGGGCAAAAAGAGGTCATTTCACCATCTAGAAAATTGCAGTACATTGTTCTGTCCTATATTCTTAATCTCCAGTTATATAAACAAGTTCATTTATTCTCCAATTCATTTTGCATCTGAATCTCTGATTAAGATTGATCCTCAGCTCCTTCCCCATTGTCTCTATTTTGCACTAATATCTAGAAAACATTAAGTCAAAATGACATTTTCCCCAGCTATCTAAGATGTTGAATTTGCTTCAACTGATAGGAATAGCTGCAGTTTCAAGCTACTGAAAAACTGTCAGCTGGGCATTGAATTAGCATGATTGTATTTCATTAAACACGTTCATAGTATGTCAAGCTTGTTAATTTCACAAGTAGCAAGCTTACATACCTAAATATGAGGTTTGCCTAGACAGCTGTTTATATTCTATCCTCTGCAGGTCTGGTTCCAGACTGATGCCATTTTATACAATTCCTTCATTTTACAAACTTAGAAAAGTCAGACTTCAGTCAAGGGTGGGATGGAGAGTGAAGCCTCCATCTTCACAGGCAGTGATTCCTTCTTTTCTCTCACTATTTTGATGCTGTTTCCTTCCGTCACTTGCAGTGGGGTTTTTTTTAGTTTTGTTTGTTTGTTTTGTTTGTTTGTTTGTTTGTAGGGTTTTTGTGTGTTTTTTGTTTTGTTTTGTTGGTTGTTTTTGGTTTTGTTTTTTTAACAAAACAGAACAAAATATTTATGTAATCCTTTTGTTGGTTGGTTTTGGTTTTTGTTGTTGTCCAGTATCACCATACTATAAAAAATTAAAAAAAAAAAAAAAGGAAGAAAAAAAAAAGGTGAAACATCATTTAAATTCATGTGCTGTAAAATCATAAGTGAGAGTATGAGAAATACATTATCAGTTAGAAGCTAGGGAGGGAAAGAATTGCCAGTATACGTCAGACAGAGCACAGTTCAATTTACTGCTTACAGCTACTATACAGTATATAGATCAGCCAAGGTTCCAAAAGTCAATGCAAAATAAATTTTTACAGTTTATTCTGCTTTTATTCTGTGTGTTATGATTTTATTAATCAAATACAGTAGATTAACTGTTTGATGTATATTTTAAAAGATGGAGGATCTTTTACTTATATCTCCGTGCCATGCTGCTTGGCACAGTTAAACAATGCTAATTAGCATTTCTTGCAGACAGAGGTTTAATTTGTATTATGTTGGTACAAAAGGAATTGTGGTTTTCCAGTTGCTGAAATTTGCCATTTGATATTGGAATACTTTCTTAAATAAATGTGATTATACCTCATTTTAATGCACTTTTCTCACTTAATGTGGCGATTTTGGTTTTTTGGTTTTGTTTTTCTACTGACTTATTACTTTCTGTTTATTTTATATGTATTTTACACAGTGGAAATGATGTTAGGCAAAAAGTAAATTTGAGCAATTTTCTTGGAGTTCAAAATGGGTTGTAAAGCAGTGGAGACAGCTTGCAACCTCTACAGTGCATTTGGCCCGGGAACTGCTAATGAGTGTACAGAGCAGTGGTGGGTCAAGAAGTTTCGCAAAGGAGATGAGAGCCTTGAAGATGAGGAGCACAGTGGCCAGCCACCAGAAGTTGACTAACTGAGAGCGATCATCGAAGCTGATCCTCTGACAACTACACAAGAAGATGCCAAAGAATTCAACGTCAACTACTATGGTCATTCGGCATTTGAAGCAAATTGGAAAGGTGAAAAAGCTCAATAAGTGAGTGCCTCACAAGCTGACTGAAAATAAAATAAAATAAAATAAATAAAATAAAATAAAATAAAATAAAATAAAATAAAATAAAATAAAATAAAATAAACAACAACAATAAAAAACATTTTCTTTTCTTCTACGCAACAACAATGAACTATTTCTTGATCAGATTGTAACATGTGATGAGAAGTGGATTTTATAGGACAACCAGCAATGAGTAGTTCAGTAGGTAGACTGAGAAGAACCTCCAAAGCACTTCCTGAAACCAAACTTGCACTCAAAAAAGGTCATGGTCACTGTTTGATGGTCTGCTGCTGGTCTGATCCACTACAGCTTTCTGAATCCCAGCGCAACCATTCCATCTGAGAAGCATGCTCAGCAAATCGATGGGATGCACTGAAATCTGCAACACCTGCAACTGGCATTGAGCAACAGAAGAGTCCCTATTCTTCTCCACAACACCTGACCACACGTTGCACAACCAACCCTTCAAAAGTTGAACAAATTGGGCTACGGAGTTTTGCCTCATCTGCCATATTCACCTGACTTCTTGGCAACTGACTACTACCTCTTCAAGCATCTCAACAACTTTTTGCAGGGAAAACGCTTCCACAACCAGCAGGATGCACAAAATGCTTTCCAAGAGTTCACTGAATCCTGAAGCACAGAATTTTACACTATAGGACTAAAGAAACTTATTTAGCTTTGGCAAAAATATGTTGATTGTAATGGTTCCTATTTTGATTAATAGCTATGTGTTTGAGCCTAGCTATAATGATTTAGAATTCATGGTCCAAAACAACAATTACTTTTGTACCAACCTAATACATATGTGTACTTTTCAAAATTCATGCCTAAGTTTTTCATTGTAAAGCTGATGTACATCCGCATCATCCCATTCAGTGTTTTACCTGTACAAAAGATACAGCATTTTACAAATACCAGGAAACATATTTCATTGTTTGCCAGCCTTGATTACTTTCATGCTTTGTGAAAGACCAATTTTCAGAATTTTTCTGGTATTCCGTAAGTGCAGGGGAAATAGGATTTTTTTTTCCCCCTCCTTATACCATAACATTTTTTCCCTGTTCATATCCATGACCTTAATCTTTTTGATACCTGAAAAGCATAAGCGAAAAGGATTAATGTGTGTTTGAAGTTGACTGATGTAACAACTATCTTCCTTGTATTTGGCAGCAATGTGGATTCATCTCATAATTAAAACACAGGAAGTATTTTCACTTTCTTCACGCAACTTGAAGCCTGCATTTACATAATGCTATATGGGGAAGCAGTATTCCTTTTATATAAGAGTAAATCTGAAGTAATTTCAGTTTTCATCAGTATTACTATAATTTTAGTCCAGCATGGTGGGAATCAGAATATAGTCAATAGTAATTTGACTTTTTTTTTATTATTTTTTTTTTCAGTACTTTTGAGTTGCAACTCTGAAAAGTACTTTGAAAAATAACTTTTCTTACAGTATGTCAGTTTGTCTAATACGCTCTTATTAAGTTAATCTATGCTGGAACAGCACAGATTAACTTTATCCTTCCTTTTGCAAGGAATGATGAAGTTTTGCTCTAATTTCTCTGGATTTGGCCAACCCACTTCATGTGTTAAATTTTCAGTTTTCCCGACTGCAGTTCCAGCTTCTGTTCCAGCATCTCTCACTGTCCTCATATTGCTTTTGTTTTCCTCAGGTCTTCCACTTCTGAAAGGTGATAAGCCTTAAAATATTCAAGTAGAACAACTATACATATATATAGTTGTAAGTGCATCTTTTTCTGAAGCATCGATCATGTAATGTAGTGTTTTAGATTTCTGCATCTCCCAAGTTTTCATACCTTTGTAAGATGCTGAAGAAACTTAGAGCCACATTGTAGTGTTTGCATATTTGCCACTGTGCACAAGTACAGGCAAAAATTCAAGAGAATCAGCATTTTGTGTGGTAACATACTTCCTTACTGCTAGTTTAGCCGCACTTTACTGGATTTATCCCTTTTCTCTATTATCTACATTTTGTTTGAATAGCATTTTTTATTGAGTGTTTTAGTCAGAACATGCAGCCTCAGCCTTTTGTTGTTTTATTGTTTCTGTTTCTTTTGTTGTTTTATTTTTTCAACTCTCATATGTGTTTTATACTTCTGTCTTCTTTCATTAAGCTTGTGAACTTGTGTGTGTATCTGTATGAAAAAGCATTCAAAAGGAGGTGTGTATTTGCATGAACTCAGTGTCTAGACATTACGCATAATAGGTTTCCATTGTATTTTCTTTCTGGAATTCCCAGTTTACTGGGTTCAGAATATGTATATGTAAAAAAAATCTTTAAGCTTCCTTGAGAAAAAGTTACTTGACTTATCTGAAAATGGCTTCATGAGCATGAATATGAATGTGCACAGAGATATCAGCATATCAGTGAAGCCTCTGGAACATTTCTTTTGATGGTGAAATCATCTTTATCTCTTACTAGTCTTTCAAACTTGATGCTGCTGCAGCTGACTGAGCTGAGTTCTGGTCCTTTTAGTGAATGATAGTGTGCTGGTTTGACTGAAAATAAGTTAATTTTCTTCATGCAGTTAGAAGCCTTTCTTTTTCATAGCTAGCATGGTCATTATTTGGACTTCATGTGAGAACAAAAGATAACAACCCAGGACAGAGTTAATATTTCTAATTGCTCTGATCTGAGAGCCAAGGACACTCTGAGCGCTCTGCCCACAGGTGTGAGGCATCGAGGAAGCGGGGCATGGATGGGGCAGAGCTGACTGACATCCAGACTGATCAATCAGAGTTTTCCATCCAATTAGCGTCATGCTTCATATTTAAGGAGAGTTGCGATCTTCCAGTCTGTCTCTCTCTGGCTCTTCTCTTTGCTCTTGGAGACCTGTTCGTGGGAGTTCTGTTTGGGAAATTTAGTTCAGCCTTGCAGAGAGGCCTCTGGGCCCTTCTCCCTTTTTCCTCTCTTCTCTCTCCGGGATTGGCTGTTGGGACCAGGTGCTGCTTCCTGGGACTGGCTGCTCCGTGTGGATGGAGTTTGTGAGGAATTGCATTGAGTATCTTTTATTTTACAAAAAAAATTCTCTGGTAACATGGGAGGAAGAATTTGATGTTAGTTAATTTTAAATACTTT
Source organism: Patagioenas fasciata (assembly GCF_037038585.1). Classification (NCBI taxonomy): domain Eukaryota; kingdom Metazoa; phylum Chordata; class Aves; order Columbiformes; family Columbidae; genus Patagioenas; species Patagioenas fasciata. The sequence goes on along the minus strand of NC_092560.1, from coordinate 23,868,952 downwards.
GAATTATTAACCATACAATAAATATAAATCAAAATTATTCTTACTCATCTTCCCAGCTTAGGCAGACAAGAGGATCTTTAACAAAATCAGTGACTAGGAAATTTAAAACAAATGGAAGTAATCACTATTCCAGCAGCCTGTTTTCACCAGAACAGACTATCTTCAGAGTAATGTAAAAAAGGCAAAAATGCTATCTATTAATTATCATATTACTGAGTTACCTTGTAATTCACAAATGCTGGTTCTTTTGCCATGCCTGTTGCAAGGTACAGAATGTAACTGATAAGGCACAAATAGCTTTTCAATCCTTGAGATACTTGCAGAATTCAATGGAGTTGGGGTAGTATGGTAAATATTTTGTCTATTTTGCTTCTACAGAAATGTATCTTCTGCAGACAGAGAATTAAGAAGATCTCTGGTGCCTGCATTCAGTGTTCATACGGACGCTGCCCAGCCTCCTTCCATGTTACCTGTGCCCATGCTGCAGGAGTGCTGATGGAACCTGATGACTGGCCATATGTTGTCTACATCACATGTTCCAGGCACAAGATCAACCAAAATGTGGTAAGGAATTTGTTTCCTTCTTTGTTAATTGCAGAATTGAACTATGTTTCAGGAGAAAATGGAAGAAAGGATCCACACCATATATTATAATAGCTCCGTCTATCGTATTTCCATACATAGCAGACTATTACTTCTTGAAAGATTTTTCTTATGCCATTACCTTGTAGAAATTATATGCCTAACACATTTTTGCATTAGCATCATTGTTGAATGTGTTGTTTTGACAGCCAGAACAAGTATTTGAGTTCTCTGTTTTGTTAACCCTGAGCATATTATAAATATCCACATCACAGTATCTTGCAAATACTCACAGATAGTGTGAGAAAAAAGAAATGCTGTATCTGTAAGTTATTTGTTCTGCAGCCAAATAGTGTTTTGCAAATATCCAATTATAATTATTCAGTCATCTGGCAAAGTAACACAGGTATGTCATGAAAATTCATGTTATTACTGTGCCTTTTTATTTCTAGCTTGTGCTAAGGAGGAACCTTTAATTTTAGATGAGACACATGAAGAATAAGTTATTATTGTCTTGTAAGCTTTAATGTCTTTTATTCTAATGATTGTTATTATCTTAGTTAAGAGAGACCTCTTGCCATATTTCTTGGGCTTTTAAAATTGTATTTTGTTTCCTAGCAAGTTAGTAAGTCAAGTAAGTTAGTCAAGGTGACAATTTGCAAGTTGCAAACTTTTTGTCTCCTTTGTACATTGGCAGTGAAAGAAAGGAAACTGGTTAATGTCTCTATAATATGTTTTCCTTTCAAGGCATTGTCAGTGTATCTTTAGTCTTAATGACAAGACTACTGAAGAGTAAGATGTTCTTTCGAGTGTAGTAAAATGTAAAGCCTCCCAACTATAGTAAGCAGTCAGTTCTGAGTGTTCAATCTGCTGATGGTTCTTAAAAAGGGTAACAAATTGTGTGTTCAGGTTTAAAACTTACACAGAACTGTTAAGCCTTTTAAAGATTTTTTGTTTTCCAAAATGAATAAACATGTGAAACCAGTACACTTATTGTGGTTTCAGTTTCTTCAAATGTTTTTCAAGAAAATTAGTTTCATTTGAAAAACAAACGAACTTAAGACCCTATCTATACAGGCAACCTAGGGTACTTTTCTTGGCTTTCTTGGAAAACATTGTCATTAGTTGAAAATCACTGGGTTAAAATCATGGCCAGTAAAAGTAAGGCTGTTCTTTCCAAATATTTTCTCATATTTGTTTGTGACAAATCTTTATACTCTAGGTAGCAGGATTTACATCAGTAGCTGAGAAATTATTCCCTGATCAAATAGGACTTTCTGTATAATACTTTCTTCTTTTCCCACTTCATTATGTATAATGTGTTTACTTCCTCACCCCCTTAATTTTTCTGACTTCCTCTAATATATCTGTCTCTTGATGCTGTTAAACAATGCATGTAATTTTCTTCACCTTATCCTCTTTTATAATACTAAATTGTAAATGTGCTGAAGTTTGGGATTGTTCCTTCTATGTTTATATAGCAGTTAATATAGTGGTATTATGTGTCCTAAACAGGCTTTTTAATTACTGTTTCGTGTTAGTTATTAAGAGAAATACCTACAAAAAATGAGAACTGGATAGATCGATGAAGGAGAATTTATAGTTTCAATGTAATAAAAAAGAGTGCAGACTTTAGCACTTAACTTTCTTAGTGTACACTTTTTCTGGAATAGAAAATAAGTTATTAAATAGTTAATATTTTCAATGGTGAGGAAAAAAACCCACAATAGTAATAAAGTGACATGGAATCCTATAGAATCTATTTTTTCTTAGTGATTTTCTTGACCTGTTTTAGGTAGTGTGAAAGAGACACCCACCAGCTTTGGAGAAACAGAATTTTATGTGGCTATTATTTAAGAAGTTGTGTGAAGGGTGTTTAAAGTAGCTTGGAAAAAGACTATCATGTCCTTTCCTGAAACTCAGCACCAACCTTTTGAAAAAATTATCTGTTATTATTTCCTGTGACTCAAATCTAAATCAGATTTGCAGAAGAGAAAGAAAAATTATGCTTTTTTGGTTTTACATTTGGCCAATACTTAGAAAGATAGATATTTTATTAAGGAATCTTTTTCTGTGAATTTCTTAACTTTCTCCTGAGACAAAGGAGATTGCCATATGTTTGTATATGCTTGGTTTTATACTCTGTCTTTTGGATAATTAAACTAATCACATCTTTAAGCCTTTGGAAGTTTTTTCGCCATTGGTTTTCTTGTTATGCTTTTCTTAGCTATTAACTATTCCTTCATCCAGAAATTACATTGCTCTTCACCATTAGGCATAGCAATGTATCTTACTTGGAAGGAAGTTTTTTTGTTTTTCTGTTGTGTTAGGTTCCTTGCTTGAAAGCAGAACAGGGGAATTATGCAGACTGAAATACTACACTCACTTTGCAATTTTTTACAGGAACCAAATAGATAGTCTTCTCAGCAAGAAAAAAAAAAAAATTTCTTGGACTTAGCAGTTCAAAATATTGTACATAAAGCAAGGATACTATTATTCGTTCTCATTTCAAGGAAACAAAATACAAAATGTCTGATTTTTCACTAATATTGCCTCTAGATATTGTGCCTAAATGCTCAGAGAACACCTGTGACCACTGTTTTCTTCAAGTTTAAAAAAAACACCAAACAATCCAAAAGTCAGCAACCAAACGATCACTTGTGGGCACTAGGAAAAACTGTGACATATATCTATAGTGGTGGTATAGTATGTAAATCAATGAGGGTGCTCAACAAATATCTACCTAACTACAGATAAACATGCATTATTACTGGTACTCGTGTATCTCTTCACCTCAGGCAAGGACTTATTGCAGTGATGATGTGGAGTACACATATTGTGTCCAAATTATTTATCAATATATTTTCACAAGTCTTTCTCACTCAGGATGAATTATGTATTATCTTCAGGATTTTTTCCTAGAGTAGTATTTTTATGTCAGCCATGGAAAACAATGGCAGGTATTCTGGTGAAAAATCATCATAAGGAAAATCAAAAGGGGAAGCACAATCCTTATATTCATACGGTGCTGCCAAATGAAGTAAATACAAAAATACTAAGAACTAGAGTTTTTAAATGTTGATATGACTTTTCAAAAACATGTTTTTTGAGGTCCCTGGACTCAAAAGTAAGCATGCATCTTGTGTTTGCTGAAAGTACAAATACAGAAATAACACAAAAATTTTCTAGCAGGAAAGTTGACTTATACAGAATGTTTCCGTTTCTTCCTGTTGTAGCCTATATTATTTTATGTATGTTTATTATGTAAACTGGAGTGCCAATATGCAAGGAACGCCCTGTGATTTACTGTTATATCTACAGACGTGGTCATGGTTTTTTTTTGTTTATCCTCTTTGACTGTGTTTCTCTCTGGGCATGAAACATATCCCTCACACCTTTTTGTCACCAAGAACACTTGGAAGCACAGTTCAGAGCAGGTGCTGCAGATGGATTTGTTTTAGTCAAAATAACTCTTCCATACACAAGGAAATGAGAAAAAGAAGTTGTATGCAACTATACTAACAGGAAAAAAAAAAAATTCCAAGTGATCCGTACAAGAATAGCAAGGACAGCACTGAGAGTGAGAGGAAGCCAGCTGGAGGTAAGCATACACTCCCAGGTGACACTTCATTTTGAAAGTGTGATCAGAAGAGGCCATCTGGGCAGCCCCAGTCACGTGCAATTTGAAAGACTGTCTTCAGAAGGGGCAATGATAGGAGTTGCAGTTGAAAAAGCCTACTGTTGCTTTTTGCACAATTACACATTATCTTCTGCTATTATGGACCGGTTCTTACCTCTATAGCACACAGAGAACAAAGGGGTGCTGTCAAACGGAAGCTGTAGATTTTTCTGTTGAATATCCAAGTAATGCAATGGCGTTGTTTGCTAACTACTTCCAGCCCTTTAACATCTCAGAGAGACATGCCTTAGGAAGGACATATTATTCAAAAATCATGAACTGGCTTATTTTTCAAATCTCTTGCATCATTTCTATGCCTAAATTGCAGTTCCAAGGAGTGAGCTTAAAATGATGATGTATCAAATAAGTCTTAGAATTTTGAGGATTCTCCATTAAAAATCATAGTCAGATATTCAGGTATACACCATACGCCAATTTCATTATAGTTATTATGGTTTTGTCTACGTATAGTTTATATATTTTATTTAAAATTTTTGTGTCCTGCCATCCAGAAAGTGAACGAGAAAGTAATTTTCCCTCTCATCTTTTTGAAGTTTGCACACAGGAGAGGAGGTTAACTTTTTTTTCTTTGTATATGGCTCTCTGTGTTTCTGCCTCTTAGTTCATCCTTGGCTTAGGTGCTGTATAAGAAAATCGAGCCTTTTAAACCATAGCTTTCTCAGTAATCTGGTAACTACCACAGATGTTTCTTTAATCTGATAGACTCTCTTACATAACAACTGTCCTTTCTGATCAAAAATGACATTCTTAACATCAATAAATTCTTAAGATTTTCTGACAGGAAATGTTCTCTGGGACATGCAATCAATTACAGAGTGTGCTTGTCAATATTTTTTCGGTGAAGTTAATCAAGGATCTTATCAATATAACATAGTAGAAAAATAATCTTCTCCTTCAGCTAGGATGCATTTCTGTTTTTATTTGTTCTAATGAGCAATGGCATTTCTTCTCTGAAAATTTAATTGTTAAATGCGCCTGTATTGTCTCTTAAAATACTATATTTGCCTTCCATCTTCTGTGAAAGTTAAGGTTTTAACACACAACATTTAAACGTTGTAATAGAGCTATTTCTCCTTGGGCTTCTGTACTATAATATCAAACTTTTTCTATTGTCTCATATAAGTAAATCAATTGATATTCTCCAGTTTCTTCCTGATCCCTTCCCCTCAAATAACTGAATAGGCAAAAGTCAAGAATTGAAAGGTGAGTTAACATTTATGCTTGCCTATGTTTCAAGATAAGATAAAGTGCTAACGTTATCACTCCTGTGATAATACCAGTAAATTATTGTAAATGTAGTTAATTTTCCTACTTAGTCTAACTATAGACAGGTAAAATGAAGAATTTTGTTATACATGTAAATGGTTAAATAATTTGGGAGTACACTCAGAACATTATTTCTAGGTAGCTTGAAAATGGTTTAGAAACATCATTGGGTTTTACTGTCTGACGTGACCTCAACTAAATCCTCCAAATGCGTATGTCAGGCAGTGCTCTGACACACAGAGATTGATTTAGTGCACTATCTACAGAAATGGTACAGAGTATTTGTACTTGGTTTGCCCTTAGTTTGCAGGAGCAGAGAGGTTTAAAAGTTCCAAATCCCAGAAAATGGTCCAGGAAAGAAGCATGATAGCAACTACAGTCTTGGTAAAGCCAGAAGTGTCCATGTTTAAGGTGTGTTTTTCCTCTTCCCCAGAAGTATTGACGTTATTATTCATGCTTGGAGTCTAACAAAAGAACAGATGCTATCCTTAGTTCTCCCTTTGGTATTATTGTTAAAAATTCTACAGCTGTGGCATTTTTCAGATTTTCACAGACACTATTTAAGATTATTATATTGATTGAAGAATTCCTTGCCTTTGAAGGTTTGAGAAGCAGTGCTCAAAAATTCAGTAATTATTTTAGCATATCTAATACAGTATTTTAAAGCTGTTTATATAAACATTACTTTAGAAAAAAATTATGCTTAGTATATACCAGTGTAGTTGCCCCTTGTAGTAGCATCTTCCCTTATAAGTTCAGCTGTGTAGATATAACCAAAGTCACAACAACTTACTGTTGTGTAAACATACGGACCTATGTGAGGTAATAAACAGGCAGTCAGGATTTGGAGAAAGAAGTGCTCTTGATTTTATTTTTCCTGGTGAAGAAGGTTGCTTTTTAAATGGAAGTTTCACAGGGATTCATTAATTGGGGGCTGATACGTAACAGCTGTCTGCATCATGTGAGCTTCTGAGGATTAGCTTACTTACAAGGTTCCAATCTCTTTTTTATTTCTAGAATCCACCAACTAGTTATTGGTGTAGAATTTTTACATAGTTTAACAACCCTGTTACTCTTCTAATTGACAGAACTAGCTCTGAGGAATTAAAAATGAGAAATGAAAAAAATTATTGTTACTGATTTACTACGTAAATAACTGAGGTTTACTACGTAAATAACTGATGAAGAATGATGAATGTTGTCTGAAGTTTCAAAGCAAAAATTCTTCATATTATGGATTAAGAAGTTACTCATACACTGCTGTAAGCAGCTCTGAACAGAACTGGAAATGCACTTAGTTATTGCATCCGATTTAGCAAAATACTAAGCAATTGTGTAGAGTTATACTGAAATCCAGTACTTAAAAAAAAAATCTCGTAATTTAAAACAATGCAAGACCGTGCCCTGGATTCATCACACCTGACCTCTTCACGCAAATTCTACAAATTATTCTACAAATAAAATTTATAAATATTGCTAATTGTGTGTTAGTGATCTAATGCAGAATAGTTAGAAGGTGTCAGCTGCAAAAATATTTTTGAGTGCTGTTATTCTTCAGATGCCTTTTGTTTTCTCATAAAATGAAATTTTGTGTGTAAAACAAATTTGTGTAATCAGGATTGGAACGAAGTTTTGCATTTGAAATTTTTACATTGTGTGGTGAACTGATCAGTTCTGTTTTGACACTGATAAATTTCTGATGAGTAAGGTGGTAATTTAAAATGACTTTTTCTTTTAAATTCTTTTTTTCAAGAGAGCTAAAACATGTGAGAAGGCCATTACAGTTGGGCAGACAGTCATCACGAAACACAGGAATACACGGTACTATAGTTGCAGAGTCATAGGAGTGACATCTCAACTTTTCTATGAAGTCATGTTTGATGATGGCTCTTTCAGTCTGGATACTTTTCCTGAAGACATTGTAGTAAGTACTTTCTCTGATACCTGTTATTTTTGATTTGGTGTTGAGGGCATTGTTTGTTTGTGGGGTTTTTTGTCATTTTTATTGTTGTGGTTTGGTTTGGTTTGGGGTTTTGGTTGTTTGTTCTTAAACTAGAGAGTTAGAACCTCTTGAACTACTTATTTTGACCTTGAGAAGGTAGCGTCTTAATATTCAGTTCATGATTGTTGCTTTTGCTGCTAAGAATGATTATTTCCTAATGCACTTCCAAACCTTGGTTGTTCTAATTAGTCTTTGCCATTTGACCAAATGAATCAAAAGTAATCTTGCAAAGTATTTTAATTAAATAAATATGTATTTAATAAAGGATATCAGAGAGGGAATTCCATATATCCTTATCTGTCTCTCAGAGATAACTTGTAAAAATTCCTTCCTGAATAGAAAAATCCTGTTGCAATGGGAAGAATAGCTCTCAAGAATCTGTTCTAACAACTTGTTTACACTGTCTGATATTTAGTTTGTGAGATTACATTATTAATGATAAAAATCATCAGGGAGAAGATTGTGTAGTTTATTGCATTTCCAAAAAGCAATTGAGATTTTGATTTCCCTCATGCACCTGTATAAACTACAAAGTTTTTCGAAACTGTTAAGGACCATATTGTGCACTTAGCGCATATGAACACTATTTGGAGACAATTGGGGAAAGATTCTCTTTCCCTCCACATTTGCAATGAATACATTTGATGTTAACCTGTTCATCAGATGCCGCTTGATGTCTTTCTCATTATATGACTCTAATCATGACTCTAATATGACTTCCCATGCTCCTCTGAGTCTTTTTTTTATGCTGAACTGATGTTTTTGGTGTACCTCCTGGTAATAATCTCTAAATGTTAAGAGTCTTCAGTGAACATTGGACTGCAAAAGTGCTGTTTGTTGCAAGACCACTTTTCACTTAGCCCTGTGTCCTTTTGTGCGTGTGGATGGGAAGAGTTGGGTATACGGAGCAGTGCATAATACATGTTTTGCAGTTCAAGGGGTGCAACCCCCAGGAGTTGTATTCTATTCCTGTGAAAGTCTTTGAACTGTTCCGTTTTCTGCAGGCCTCATATTTTCCTGGAAGTAGTATTGGCTGACAGATACATCAGTGGAAATGATACTGTTTTTCTTGGAAACTTCTTAGTTATTGAAAAGCTTGATGCCTTTTGAAAATACAGTATTTGAAAGGGTACATTTCAGAGCAGTGTGTGGGCATTGAGCTGTTTACCTCCCACTGGTCTTAATAGAAGACAGTCAGCAAATCCCTGTTACATGTCTTTGAAAATTTATCCTTTAATTCGAAACACTCCAAAAAGCTCCATTTATGATCAAAGACATTCTGGTTTAGGATGATCAAGATATTAAGCAAATGTGGCTGTATTGTTATGAGAAACCCCTTTTTGTATATGCCTGCATCAAGGATCTGGTAAGGCAGAGATGAGAAACTGCTTGCCACCCTAGTGGGGTAGTCTGGTCTCAAGCTACGAATAAATGTAATCAGGTCTGGATATGCCTCAGTGCTTCCCAGATAGTGGGTGAACAACATATAATTGTTGATGGAAACACCAAACGATTTTCTCATTCCTTAGAGAAATCTTGTTGTGTTTTCATTAGATAATATACCTGCAGCAGTTACAGGAAGGGGAAAAAAATGCTTTTTCTTCTGCCTGGACTAAAACTTGCTAATCCATGCAATGTGCGTATCAGGTGTTAGTGCCGCTGGGAGGACTTATTCATCAAATCTGGTGTGAAAGCATGTTGCTGCCTTTTGAAGAACTTATTTTTCTAATCTGTTTTCACTTTTCAACCAGCTCACAAAGATAGCACGAGCTTTCTGCTTTTCCAGTATGTGCTGAATCCACTACATGATTTCAGCTCAGCTCACAATAGACCACAATTCCAATGTTCAGACACAGTGATTTATTTTTAAGGAGAAAAACATGGATCAGGGAAATTTCAGTCTTGAAACTTTGTGAAATTCTGTTTTCGTGTAAGCATTTAATAACTACCAAAGCAAGGTATACATTGTTCTCTTCTCCTGCGTATTTTTCTTGGTTTGTGTTAGCATTTGCTAAATGTATCAGGGTTTGTTTTGGTTTTGTTTCATTTTGTTTTTCAAGTGTAGATGTTCGATATGGGCATAGATACATAGATTTTTGTTGACGCACTAGCTAGTCAGCTTTTCCTCAACTCATGAAGTGCAAGAGGGTGCAAAAAAGTATATGGGTACAATTGTTTGCTGGAAGAAACAGCAGGACAACTTCATCCAGTGACCAGTATATACAGTATTCTTTGCTGTCATTTCATCCTGTGGTTATCAAGCAAAACTTAAGTGGACAAAAAGGAGTGTACTTACTCTTGCTGCTGTGTCATTCCCACACTGGTTTAGTTTACTATTAAATGTATAAATGTAGGCATTGTCCATTGAGAAGGTAGAGCTGACCTGTTGTCATGCCCACAACCCAAAACGGACTTTGCCTCCTAAAATCTATGAATTGAATACCATCTTCAGTTGCATTGTAGCTTATGGAATGCTGCTGTAAATGTTCCTTATGAGCAAGAGCATCTTAACAATTGAGGAAGTGAGATGTGTTTGGAAGGACACTTGGATATATGCAGGAGTTCATGCATTTGTTTTGCAGAACCACATCATGGCAATTTTCTGAAGCCTTCGTAAAATAAAAAAAGCATGCTCTCAAAAAGGTGTATATTAGTTTAAGATAAGACATTCAGACTGCAGCTGTAAAAAGCAGGAACCAGAAATTATTTTTGCATGTGTCAAGTTGGTCCATCCAACATCTTGCTTTTTTTTTGTCTACAATTGTTTTTTTGAAGTGGATGCCATCTTACCTGAAAAAAATTCGAACAGGAAAAAAAAACCCACCAAGCAGTGGATTTTTTAACATACCAACAATGATGCTTGTAATCCTTCATATAATTTTGCTGATACTTATGCAAGTACCTTCTTCAGTAGTGGACCCAAGAGAGCCTTCAGTGTGAAGAGAGTGTAGGAGATTATGCTCTATCTTGCTGTGTCTATTGGTACTTTAAATTCACCACTGGCAGGGGAGGGAGGAACAGGGCTATTGAGAATTCTGACAGCCAAAGTACATCACAGAAATTATCATGGAGTCTACAACTTCTTACTGTGTGCACCTAAATTTTAAAGCCCAAAATTATTATCTTCTGCTTTCTCTGTAATAAAATGGAGCACATTTTAGTTGCCAGTATTGGAAGGAAAACCTGCTGGTATGATAGCAGTGTGAATTGAGAATCTGTTAAAAATGAAACAAAACAAAACACATCGCAGACTTTTCTGAGACAGTGACCTTCTTTGCAATCCTGTACCTCTGTCCTGGCCCGCAAATTCTCACCTTACACCCCTACAAATTTATGAAATGAAAGCTTCAACATCTCGTAACCCACACTGTGACGTATATACATACTGTGTGCATAGGCTTGCCAGTCATCGTATCTTTCTTGATGATTGTGGACTAACTGAGGTTCTGAATGGTCCTTCCTGGCCCAGGTATCTGGCTGGGGTTTGAAGCTGCATAGGCATGTATAATCTTAGAAGTCGCTTAAGATGAAGTGGACTAATTGGGGTGAAGTACAGGCAAAGGAGTCAGGCTGAATACAGATTGTCCCAAGGGTAGTATTATTAGACTAATGAGAGACAGAGCGGATTAACGTCATCCTCCTTTGAGATGTAGGACAAATGGGATTCAGCTGGACATTTCTTCAAAAATTGTTTCTTCTACAGGCTAGCAAAAGGGAACATTAGTTTAAAACCATAATTTGCCCATATCTAGGTAGGACTTTTTGCATGTGCAGATTATTATAACAGAAAAGGTAGCATGTATGGGGCCATGAGTGTCAAAGCTCAGGTTGCAGGTTCAAGAACAAAGTCTTACTTTTTTACAGGAACTTCTCCCTAATGATTGTGTCTGGACCACAGATTTTCACTGGTGCAATAAATGTGTGTCTGCATGTCTATGTGGACACTCAATGTGCTTCTCCATTCCTGTATGTGTTAGTACTTTTGCTACTGCTTTTGAAAGATCATACTGCTGGAACAATAGACATTTGGAAATACTCAGGCAGCATGTAAATCTTGACAGTTCATTAGTGTCCACCTGGATATAAAAGATGTAAGATTTTATTCTAGCCCTAGTAGTATCTGAAGGATGCTGTGGTTTTTTTTAAATCTGTCCTACAAATCAGGTGTATCTAACTTTTTCCCCATCAATCTTCTCTGGTATTATAAATGCCTAAACTCTTGACTAGTTTCCGGCATTTTTTGCCAGTGATTTCTTTTCTGTATGCCTTTCTCTCTTTACCTATTCTGACAACTGTTTTCTGCTTGTCTACCTGTTCAATTCAAAACTTTAAATAGTAGTCCTTACCTGACTTCTTGTATCTGTGAAACATCCATTAGACTTCTGACAGACAATAATAGCTTATTGTTCAGTTTTACCATAATGGCATGTAAATCTGTAAAGAATGGCTAAGGAAATTAGAACTGTGGAATTTGCAATCTTTCTGGGCAATCTTATAGATATTTTGGATGCACTCCAGTATCCTCATCACCAGTGATTTCTGAGAATGGGAAGCAGAAAAGCAAGCAATGCATTTCTGAAGGTAATGAGGATATATTGTATTTGGTATAAACTTGGTGAAAAAATCCTCAGAACTAGTTGTGCGATGTGGGAAGAGACCTAATGAATTATAATAGGTTTAGCAACCTTTTTTTTATTTCTTAACTGAGGCAACATTGAGTGTCTGTGCTGAATAATGCACTGCTTAATGTTGGGCTGGCACAGTTTTTTTTTGCAGCATTATAAAATTACCTGTCATGTGGTTGAATTTATTACTCAGCAATATGTGTGCTGTGACCACTGGCAGACAATTCTGAAGAATTCTGGAAGGCAAGTTTGAGAGCTGCGTGACATGTTTCTGAGGATAAAACTTGGATTTATTTTCCTGGCTACATAGATTTGTAAAAACTGTGTAGGACTTTGTATTCTTGTTCTGTGAAATACTCCAGAAAGTTAAATATGTGTATATGTTTTGAAGAATTTATTTCAAGTTCATGTGAGCTGAGAAATTAATTTTAACACATTTTTCTAACTGCGGACTTTTGCACTAGATTTGCAAGTACTGATACACAGAGTGCTGTGTTTTGCATGTGCCAAATCATCGTTTGCATCTTCTGCATCACAAATGAATTCCCATTTTTAAAACTGTGGTCTTGTTAAGTTAAAATCAAACTTTTTAGAAAGCAAAGACCATGTTCTAAAGCTTCAGACTGTAAGATTTTATTCCATCCTTTTAACTCTTGAAGCTGCAAAACATCACAAGATACAATAGTCTGATTTTAATCTGAAACTTGTTGTACAGTACTATAACTGTATTGATTTGGGTTACTTTACTCCATTATGGAGAAAAGAAGTGATTTTTCAGTGGCTTCTTATTTTTCTTTGTTTCCTGTCACAGTAGAAAGACAGGCACCTTAATAGATAAGCATAAAAAAATGAATGTAGGAGAAATTAAAGGCAAATTAAAGCTTTGAATATAAGTACTATCTTTACACGGTTTCCTTTGTATAATGTCCTTTCCACATTATAGTGGAATGCTTTATGGATCCTTAGCAATAATGATTTTAGATGAGTTGAATGTAATGCCCCCACAGCTGAGCAGGAGAAACAAAATGGAGGATAATCCATTACTCTGCAGTTTGTGTTAAGATGGCTGACTTTGCAGTGAAGCAGGGGAGAGACGGAAATATATTACAGTGCTTCTTGTGTTTGCAAAGTGAGTGTGTGCCCATGTCTAGGACCACAATGAGTACAGCTGTGATGAGCATCTGGGGCACAGTGAAACCCCTGGAATCGTACAGGAGCCACTCAGATGCGGTGGGGCTGCTGGGAGTGGTGGAGAAGCGTTATTTCCCCTCCCACCTTCTTTCTGGGGTAACCCAGGAATTGTAGGATTTTCAGATGTGCTACTTTACCCGATTCATTATGTGTTTCAGAAGCAGATTATTTCCAGACTTGCCATGTGTTTTAGGGAGGGCAGGGCAGAGTGGAATGAAGGAGTATTTTCCTTCATGGGTGTTACGACCCGAAGTGAGGGCAGAAGCAGAGTCTGACTGTAATTGTTTTCCTGGGAATTTAAACCTTTAGGCCTTCAGCAGTGTATAGGTGTGCAGGGTATGAGGTAGTGCTGTAGGGTCCAGAGTCTCATCTAACTGTAATGTGAGCATAAAAGCAAGAGTTGTCCGCTGCACTTCAGGGACCCTTGTCAGGCACATTGAGTCTTATGCCCTTGATGTCCTTGCTAACTTCACCTTCCTACTTCTGACAGTTTTGTCCCATAAGAACATATTGTACCCCAGATAAAGGCTTCTTCAGCGCCTTTTGTGCTGCACCTTGTTGTGGTGTGGACATCCAAACTCAGGTTCTGCAATGTGGGTTTAAATTGTGATCCTCTGGGCTATTCTGGGTCTATCAATTAGCATTACACATGTATTTGTGTTATTAATACTTTGCTGAAAGGCACTGTAATGGTTGAAATAGTAACTTTCTAAGCTGAATGGAAAGCAAGAAATTTTTCGATGTATTCAGGAATGCATGATCCAATTTGACTTGCAGTTTCCCTTTGGTGAGAACATATGTTCACTTTATAAGAGAAGATTCAGTAACATTTTAAGGAAAACATACTGTGCATAAATTCAAAGTATTTTTATACTATACATTCTGTGATAGAAGGCTAAATTTGTTGAATTACAGTAACTATTCTCTTAATCTGGTGATTTCACTGAATTTATACCAATTCAGAACCAGAATTGCACTCCTGGGAATAAGGCCTGCTCTTTCAAATGCTCATACTCTGTGTAAATTGCTGTTCCTGTTTAGATAAAATTCTGACTGTGGCAAATGAGCTACCACTCTCGTTTTCATTCAAATTGTCTTGAAATGTATGAAACCTAATTTTGTGTTTCTAAAAATCTGCTTGAACTGCTGTGTACTATCAGTTGCCAAAAGAAAAACACATTTTGACAGTCTGTTGAGATCAGCAGTTGTTTTCAGAGAGTTTCCACAGTTTGCTTCTCCACTTCCACTTTAATGGTGTTGGTAGATATATTCACTGTTTTCAGCAGTGGTATGTTATTTGTCGGTATGACAGGCTTTTAGTTGTAATCACATTGGTCGTGCTCCTTATGAAACAATCACCGGTGAGCATGACTGTGGAAGCTTAATCACTAGCACTCATGTTAGAAGTTAGTGTTTGCTGAAGTAACGTGGGCAGAGAAGACAACTTGAATTAAGTGCCTTTGCAGAACGGCCCTGGGGACATTGCAGCTCCATCCTCAGGGCTGCTCAGAGGTACCTTTCCTGCTCTGCCACAGGAATCTATTTCTCTGGCGGGTCTCTACACAAAGATCTAACTCGTTCTGACAGCATGGTCACCTCTAGCTTAGTTCTGCACTCCTTCCCTTTCAAACCATCTTCAGCTGGTTTCTGTCAGTGCAGAGAGCACTATCTCGTCATGAATACCCTAGTAGCAATGCAGTAGGATAGTAAATTTAACTCAGGTTCTGATTTAAGGGGAAAATTTAGAAACAGCTGCTGCAGTTCAACTACGGTCAGCAAGAGGACCATTTCTGCACAAAAGCCAATAATCAGGCATGGAGTTTTGCTACTTTTTCGTGTGGTGAATCCAGGCACCAGAAACCCACTTCAAATCTTACCAGTGAAAATCAGATGTAGTTAGTGTGTTTTGTCTGTGTTGTGAGAAGTATCTGTTAATTTTGTGATTAATACCAGAGTACTTTTTTGCTGTAAATTGAAATGAATGTACTATGAATTGAATTTGCTGTGAAATGGGTTTCAGTTTATCCAAAATAAGATGACAGAAGTCTTGGTTATTCAGTTTTGGAGGCCATGCATGAATTTTAATTTCTTTTTCAGAAACCATGGAATTTCAAGGTTAAAATCCAAAATGAGTCAATATTATGGCTTGTTTCCTGCAAATTGTGGTTAGATAGACTAGTACTAAGGCCTGAGCCATTCATACGGATTTAAGCAATGCAGGGGATGACAGAAAATAGGCAGTTTCTACTTCACAGTTTGATCTTAACAAATGTTTAAGTTTGTGAACAAACACAAGGTGAGTGATAGGGAAAAAAAAAAAAAAGTAGGTATGCAGGGTAGGAAGGCCAGGTTTATTGCAGTTACCTAGTCTGATTTAGCTCTAGTTCATCTTTTTGGTATTTATTTCTCTTTGATCTTTGAAACCTCAGGGCTAGATTATCAGCTTTCAGTCTGCCAGGAGGAGGATTACAATATCGTGCCATGGCCCCTGTGTGTCAGGGGTGGAACAGTATGGAAAAGATCTGTATCACCAGGCACGTGTGGGACTGAAGCCAGGTCGCTTCTTACCTCTGCCTTTTGCTATTCCTTCTTGCTAAATTGC
This sequence comes from Patagioenas fasciata, assembly GCF_037038585.1. Classification (NCBI taxonomy): domain Eukaryota; kingdom Metazoa; phylum Chordata; class Aves; order Columbiformes; family Columbidae; genus Patagioenas; species Patagioenas fasciata. The sequence goes on along the minus strand of NC_092560.1, from coordinate 23,852,984 downwards.
AGGACAGCAGCATAGCAGGATTCACAAGATGCCACTGATACAGAAAGCAGCAGCAGCACAATGAAATGGATTCTTACACAGCCTGCTCGCAAGACCGCTGTTGATTGATTGGAATATGTCTTCCTAGAGGGTTTTGATGTCATATGGTACAGAAATAATTAGGAGCTTCAAAGCATAAAAAAGATATTCAGCTACACTAATTGTTACAAATACTAGTTTTGAGCTAACATTTAAACTGTCTTTAAACTGATAGCATCCCAGGAAAAATAATGCCTTTCAGGTTCTGTGTGTATTTATAGTGTTCCTTTACCATTAAGTAAAATAATTTATATGATTTCTGTGTTTATCATTCTGTTGTCGCATTACAGAGCCATACAGCAAAAAAAACCCCGATTAGAAGTATGTGCTAGCTTGTAAGACGAGTTGCAAGAGCCACACCTAACCACTTTAGACCTGTATTGTTTATGTCAATTTATCCATCAATGGTATTTGACAAGAATTTGAAGAAACAACGAGGCATTTTGTGCTTTGTTTTTGAAACAAAGGAAATCAGCAACTAAAACCCAGGAGTGTCAAGGATATGCAGAATTTTTTTGCCAAGTGACATTGAGAAAAATGCTGTAATTTGAATGCAATTTAAACAAAGAAAAATATTTTATTTTTAATACAGTCTAAGCCATAGTGATTTGACAAAAAACTCACACAAAGCTCAGCAATGTGTCTGCCACAGATGAACAGATAAACAGATGAACAATTCTGTTAGTGTTGAGGAAAATAAAATGGGACTTTCTGAGATTCTTTGTGAGATAAGGGCTGCTCAGACACTCTCCTGAAGAGAGAAGTGCCAACCTGATTATGTTAGCCCTCTTGGTTAAATATTGCTGAACGGTTTGGTGCTCTGTGTTGTGGATTTTGTACGGACATGCTCATTGGAAATGGGTAGAAGAATGTTATGGGTATGGTATATTCAAAAATTATTTAACAAGTTCCAGAAGGATGAAATGGTTCAGAAAAGATGCTACTCTGTGTGTTTAACAAATTACTTTAAATGACACCAGTTTATGAACATAAACCTCAGCTTTGTAAAACAGTGCACCTGTAAGGGAAACAATTATGCTTATTCAGATGGGTTACTGGTGAGTAAGAGTAAACTTAAAGAGTGAACCACTTGTAGACAATATTCCTACTTAATACTGTATACCATAGATTGATTTTTCTTCAATATCTTTCCAAGTTCTTGGCCTTTTTTTTTTTTTTTTTGTAAATACTCAGAAGAAGACATCTCAGTCTTCATGGTATTGCTTTTACATATACATACATATATGTATATATATGAGTATATTGGAGCTATGTTAAGGGAAGAAGAGTCTCCAGTAATATTCATCAGCTGTAGAGGAGGATCTTCAGAGTGTTATGGATAGCAAATGTCTTTTACCTTGCAATGTTTCATTCTCCTCTTCGCTCTTAAGTCCAGTGTAGGAGCACATCTGTGAGAACCGAGTTAAGTAATCTCCCTGTCATGATTTAACCCCAATCAGCAACTAAGCCCCATGCAGCGATCACTCATTTCCCTCCTCCACCCCCCCCCATCACCCACACCCCAGTGGGATGTGGGAGAGAATGAGAAAAGTGAGAAAACTCATGCGTTGAGATAAACACAGTTTAATAGGTAAAGCAAAAGCAGCACATGCGAGCAGAGCAAAACAAGGGGTTCATTCTGTACTGCCCATGGGAGGCCAGGTGTTCATCTATCTCCAGGAGAGCAGGGCTCCATCACATGTAACAGTTACTTGGGAAGACAAACATCGTGACTCCGAATGTTCTTCCCTTCCTTCTTCTTCCCACAGCTTTATATGCTGAGCATGACACCATATGGTATGAAATATCCCTTTGGTCAGTCAGAGTCAGCTGTTCCCTCTCCAGCTGTGTCCTCCCCCAACTTCTTTTGCACCCCCAGCCCACTCACTGTCAGGATGGTGTGGGAAGCAGAAGAGGCCTTGACTCTGTGTCAACCCTGCTCAGCAATAACTAAAACATCCCGATGTTATAAATACTGTTTTCAGCACAAATCCAAAACACAGTCCCATACTAGCTACTATGAAGAAATGTAACTCTATCCCAGCCAAAACCAGCACAGTCCCACAGAAAATACTGTGATCTGGTCAAGACGGAGATTGATTTTTTTTTTTTTTTTTTCATCCTATTAGGAGAAGTTCCACAGAATGCTTATGCAAAAGTACGAGTGGGAGGCAAAATCAGCCTTGAAAATGAGACAAACTAGTCTGGATTATCAATTGCAGGATAGAATTGGGGACCTTCATTATCACAACTCTTCTGGCTCTCTTGAGTCAAAACAATTAACAAGAACCAGTTGATCTGATGAAGTTGACCTCTGATATGAATAGACAAGTATTGGCATTTTTCCATTTGAATATGGTTCTTTTTCTAGCAACAATTTTAAATATTTGACTACTGCTGGGTTTATACATCCTCTTGAAGATGCCATATAGACCACATTTTCCTCTCTTCAAACAAATGCCCAATGTTGTTGCTATGATATTAAATACAGTATTAACCTTTATGACCATTACTTTGAGTTAAAGGAGTGAATTGATCCATTCTTCACCAATCATGCTGCACATTGACCAAAGTTTGAATCAGGTTTGGAAGGATATGATTTAAGCTCCTGAAAGATCAAACATTGTGCTATAAGCTGACTGTTGGAAGGCTGATAGTTGTACAAGCTAATGAAAAACTTTTCCTGCTGCTAGATTCAGGGGAAATTAAGTGGTGGGGGTTTGTGTGTTCAGAATATTTAGTGAAGTTTTTGATAGCTGTTTACTTTTTATGTATCTAAACTTAAAATATTTTTTAAGTGTTATTAAATAATGTGTTGCAGTCTCTAGTCTTATTTTGTTCAACTGCTGCCTTCCTCACTGGGGAAAATATCATTCAAACTGAATTTCGGCTGTAAACCTTGCACTGGTGAGACCATATTTGGAGTTCTATGTCCAGTTACAGGCTCACCTGTGCAAGAAGGATGTGGACATATAGGAGCAAATACATTGAAAGAATATGAAGGTGATGAGTGACTGGAGCATCTGTCATATAAGGGAAGGCTGACAGAGCCGGAGCTGTTCAACCTAGAGAATAGTAGGCTCAGGAGGATCTTGCCAAACTGTATAATACCTGATGGGGGAAGTAAAAAAGGTGCATAGTGACAGGGTGAAAGACAACAACTACCAACTGAGTTACAGAAGGAATTTTTCTTCACTTAGGAAAATACTTTTTCACTATGAATGTTGTCAAATGCTGGCCTGGTTGCCCACAGAAGTTTTGAAATGTTCGTCCTTGGAAATACTCAAACCCAGCTGGACATTTCTCTGAGCAACCTTCTGTAGCTGACCGTGCTTGGAGCTGGGGCTCTGAGCTGTGAAACACGTGGAATGTGAAACTGAACACTTAAGTGTATATGCTTTTCAGTACAGATGGGCACAGTTTTGTCTGTTTTTGTGAACAGGAAGATATACAATGTAGTCGTGTGGGAAATGTACATGGTTTACGAGATGAACGTAGACTGAGCGCACTATATGTTATTTACAGCTGGTGTATGGCAATGTTGAAAGATTGCCATATCTTGATGTCTGACTTCATTAAATGGCTGACAAAAGTGAGTTTGCATTTTTGCAATTTTGTCAGCATAAGAAACAGATCTACTTATTCAACAGAAAAAAATGGTGAGAATTATTTTTGCAGTAAAAAGAGCATGTCTAAAATGCTTATGTAATGTGAAAACAAAAGGTAGGAACTCTGGCAGAAATCAGCAAGAACTATTTAGTACAGGTTTCCAAAACATTGTTCCATAGGCTAAGACACTGTTGTGATACATGAAGAATGGGATTGTTATTTGCCTAGTTATTTGCATGAGAACTCTAATTTTCCGTATGAGCAATTCCATTAGCTATCCTAGAGACACTGTGAGACTTTTTTCTTGTGCAAGGTGCAAAGAGAGCAATTCATGCTGGGCTTTTGTTCTTGGAAAATTAATGTTTGGCTTGACATTGTTGATAGATTGTTTGTTTTCAGGAAATTTGCTATCTTTCATGGTGCATTTTCAGAGTTGGATTCAAGACACTGAGCCAAAACTCCTTTTTGCTCTTTAGCAATAAATAGATAGAGGAAGAAGTATGATAATGACAATAGCCATCTTGATAGTCATCGTTGAGAATAAAGCATAAAAAATATAGTCTCATTTAATTTATAGTCAGAGCTGTGATAGTATTTAGCAATCACTGTGCCCTGGGAAGTCATAATTATTCCACTGTTGGAAGGTAGGCAGCAGCCATTCGTTTCCTTTTCCCTTTCCCAAACCTCTCCTGGAAATACCAGGAAGGGTAATACAGTAATGCCACCTACTATTCCAGATAGATGGTGAAATTGAAAAGATATATCTTTCTGTGTCTTTCACAGCAATCTTTGCCAGGCAACACACAGGGCATATTTTAGAGCTGTCCCCTTGACACAGCACCTGAGGGATGACAGAGACAGTATTGTCATGCAGTAAAGTGTGTTTCTGTGAAAATCCAGCTTTTCACTTTTTTTCTTATGTGTTGAATCAAATTCATGGATTAAGATACATGTGATTAAAAACAGTTTATAAAACCTGTATTGGGCGAGCATGATAGTATAGCAAGATAATATCCCACTAAGGATCACTGTGGTTCTTTTTTGCTTCCACATTTTGAGTTCCTTATCATGATGATTGTTGGCCTCTGTTGGAAGTGAGCCATGAAACTCAAAAAATGCAAATTTTTGGTAGATTATTGTACGTACATCTGGAACTTTGAAAACGGTAATAGCACTGCTGCAACCGGAGACACCACCAGTTCCTGCAGGACCTTGTCACTGACTCCTTGTACCTGAGTCCTTGGCTTTCTCTTTGCAGTAAGCTCAGGTAACATGGTCACCAAGCAGGTCCTCTTACAACTAGGAGAATGCCACTAAATTAGCACTAATTATCTTGTGATGTAGCTGATACAAAGTATAGATCCTTTTGTTGGAGTGGATATTTGGCAGACATAGCTTCCAAAGAATTGGTGAGCACAGACCAGACAAAATTGCTTACTGGTTCTTCATGTACTGCCTCGTGTGGACAGCTGTTGTTATGAGTATGTGGTCAGTGTGCTCTGAAAATGAGTCATTTAGGTCATACAGAGCCATATGGGACAAAAGAAATAACAACAAGTACATGTTGCAACTAGCGTAAACTTTACTGGTCTGACATGCTCAAGAAATCAAGTGCAAAATTTGGCCAAAACACAACAAATAAATTGCCTCATATCTTCTCAGGAAAAAAAATAAATAAAATCCCACCTAGTGTTTTGTTATAAACTTTTGAATTCTTTCAGGGTTTCTCCATCAGCTAAGCAAAGAACTCATTGGCATTCTCGCCATTGATAGTTTCATCTGTGAGGGTATGTTTTAGTCAGCAAAGTTAAGCATATAGCAAAAATGTGCTGTGGTTAACAAAACATAAATTACTTGAATATGTGAAAAAGAAACAGTGGTACATACGGTGGTACATATGCAATTGCACTTTAGTGATTTTTATTTTTGATGTGTGATGGAATTTTATTTTGGGGGAAATGTATCACAGTTGCTAATATTTATCTCATTTATGTATATGTTGACTTGCCAATGCAGCATCAAGCTGTAAATAGAGTATTTCATTTTCATAAAGGCTAGCAGTATATTCTGTTAGCCCATCAGCAGGATTACAAAACCTGAGTCACACGTGGTAATAAATCTCCTCCAATTACCAAGTTGTTAAAAGCAGCTAAATGGTAATTTTAGTGTAGTGGCTCACTCACTGATTTGAGAATCCATCCTTCTTTGTAAACAGAGCAGAGATTGCCTAAGGCTGGGCCCACCTGCAGAGGGAGAGGTTGTCCAGGTGAAGTGGCCTGATGGAAAACTGTATGGTGCAAAGTATCTGGGAACAAACACAGCTCACATGTATCAGGTGAGTGTCTATATTTATTATCCTGTGCTTCTTTTTGAGATGTCTTTATTGTTGCTCCTTCAGCTTGAGCATTGGAATGGTCAGCTGCACGTTCAAAGCAGCAGAAGGCTGCAATGTGGACTCTTATTGTAGCTGTCAGTGCATTTAAACTAATAAATAAAGCTGTCTAAACCATTAAAAAGTGCTGTGTACTCTTTGGGAGTTGAGGTTTCACCTGTTCTTATAAAATCAAGAAAATAGCTTATTTAATAAGAACTTAGGGGAACAGGTGGAACATTAAGATTGAAAGGTAACATTTGTTATTTTCTCCAGGTTTTTTACTTTTATTTGATGTCAGGTAATTGTACAATTAATGATATAAAATTAAGTATTGGTGTGCGACTACAGTGGACCTTAGGCATTTCAAAACAGGATGGAAGGGAGGACAGTAAAAAGAAGAGCATAAATAGCCCCACTTTCATTTTCTGAGGCACTTTTGAATTAATTAACACATAATCTAAGGACCATTTTATCCTCAGCAAAGGCAAAAGGGAACTGAACACTGAAGGCAAGGCTAAAAAGCTGACTTCTGATTTCAGAGACACAATAATTGTTTTTTTATGTGCTTGCCTTTGAGAAAAATCAGTCAGCAGCTTTGAGTACCCAAGTGAATGGTAAAAACTGCAATAAAACAATCACAATAATAATAGCACTTCTGAAAGAATGAGAATCTCAGTACATTTCATTTATATATATATAAAATAATTTTCACTTATGTAACTTGTTTCATCTGAGGGCCTCACATTACTCTACAAAAGTGGCAAATTTACTGTTATATCTGTAGATAAATTAAGGTACAGAGAGGCTAAATGACTTGCTGCATTGACCTTCTCGCTTTGCCAATGACTTGCAATCGAACTCAAGTCCTCAAATGCCTGATCCCTTCAGCTAGTCTCTAAATCTTACCTCTTTGCTTACATTTGGCAGCTGTATTATGTTGTGAAGGTGAAAAGTTCTTTATAAAATATAAAGATTATTGTTGAATAGTAGCATTAATCTTAAAATCATTTAATCTTCTGAACAGCTGGTCTTCTGAGGAATACTTTGAGATAGATTAGATGAATGTTGTTTTCTTTCGTATTTGAAGGAATCTGACAGAGTGAAACTTATTTGTCTTATTTTAGACCTCTTGGACAACAGGATGAAATCATTTTGGTTTAAGAAAAATGGATTTACAAGTAGAGGTTTAGTAAGGTTTGGAGCTTCTCAGCATAACAATTATGGGAGATTACTGTAAACTACCTTGTAAAAATGCCTGTCAGGGAGGAAATAGCAAAGATTGAAGATTAGAGCTAGTCCAGATTGCACTACGCAGGACTTTGGAGACAAAGAAGCATTTCAATCTGTAGGACAGGAGAGGAGGCTGCCACAACATGGCCACAGGTTACAGAAGGCCTGTGACATGGAGCAAGGTTAACTTCAGGACACACCAGTAGTTCTTCCTCTGGTCTTTCTACACAGCCTGTCTGAAAGCTCCCAGGACCCATGCATACACATATTCCATTCTTCTTCTGAGTTGTGAGTTCTCTGTTGCACTTTACCAAGTCTTCTATGTGATCTCTGAGATCGTATGACAAAAAGGAGAGACTGAAAAGGATGCTCTGAAACAAGTACTTTGATCTAATAGGGCAAATCTGTTCTACTTAGATAGATCTGTGAATGTTCCTCATATACGTGAAGCAATTGGACCAAATGTGACAGTACTTATGCATGCAGGAGCTGTGACACAATGCATCAAAATTTGTATTATCCAGTTCAACATTTGCCACCCAGTATCCTGCACAGTCCCTAAGCAGACAATACCAAACGAAACTGGTATTCAGGAGAAATTGTTAGATCTACGTTTGATGTCTTGATCATTTTTCATGTTGACTCACTGTTCAGTTTTCAGTTTCATTTGAGATTATTAAATTATCCATTCACCCTATTAATTGCTGACAATTTCAGCTGACCCTTTAATTTATGCTGTCCCAACAAAAGAAAATCTCATGGAGAGAATAACATGCTACACAGACACAGTATGACAGCAGATGTCCAAGTAAAATAACTTGCTGGATAAAACTAATTATTTGAAATGTAGTATCTGCAATCTGGATTTAAATTTGAGCTATTAGAGATGGTGGGTTTACATTTTGCATGAGTCATGATACTGGTGAAAGTCTTAGAGGAGCTCATGTTGTGTTTGCCTTTAACAGTAGGCAAATTTATTTTCAGTGCAGTGTGCTGAATTATAGTTGAAGAATTTCCAATTGCTCTTCATTGTAAATGTTCAATACATTTCATACTACAAGCATGCCAGGTTCTGTGATACCAAGCAGTGGCCTCGTGCTGCACACTACCAGTAAAAACAAAACCACTGCCCATTCAGGAGGTGATTTTCTGATTGCATGGAGCAGGCAGAGTTCATTTCCTGCCCAGTTCTTTCACCAGTGATGCTAAAATATTATTACCAACTGTATTATGCAAAAACATGTTACTAAAAGTATTTTGCAGTAAGGAGCAGGAATAGCAGAAAGGTTGCACCTACATCATGGTGAAAAATACCTAAATTACCATCATTTCATTAAAGAAGCTTAAGCCAAATTGACCTTTAAGTTCCACTCACATACTTCTAACAGACTATGCTTACGGCGTTAGTAACAGGGACAGAGAGGAGCAAGGTTGACTTTTGTGACTTTGTTATCCATCTATGCTCTGTGGGTTTTAAATGCATTCCTGATTTGTGCATTCCTGTCACATAGCTGTTAAAATGCTTTTAAAGAAGTTAATAGTTCATAGATCTGTACCATGGCTTTTGAGAACGGTTATACTAGATCAGATTTTTCAGCTGCTCACAATTAACCTGACATACTTGGCCCTGGCAAGGGTTTAATTTGAACCTACAGAACACAGTCCATTTACAGGTTCAAATACATGATTTTTTCAGTTTTATCTATAATAATACTTCCTGTAAGTTAACGTTTTCCTATGTTTGTATTCGGGTTTATTTTTCCAGCCTGAGCCTGTTGTTGTCATTCACATGGTCTCATTAAGTCACCTAAGGATGTGGAATGGGACTTCTTTTAATTTTATATCAAACTTTAAAGTATGGTTTCTGTGGAAACCGAAACTGCAGTCATAGATAATAGCTGAAATTCACAATTGTTAGATGAAGTATTAAAAAAAAAAAAATCAGCAGCTACTGAAAAGGCTTAAATGGTTCAAAGCCTCAGCATTTTAACATTCCCCACACCTAGGTACATTTTCTTTCTCATTTTCTGCTAACGGGGTTCATGTTGGATTAAATCTAAACCTAAGCATGATAAAGCTTTTCATCTTCTGAACAGAGCATTTTAAAGAAATTCCATCAGATTCAATAAAATTCTGTTAACTGGTATTTCCTTAGTTGTCACTCATACTTTCTTGCTTTTGACATAGTCTCTCTCAACCTTAAAGCACAGGATGTTAAAATTATTTATTAGAAGCAAGTAAAAAAATTAGAGGCAAATAAGAATGACATAAAGAAATTTTAATATGTCATTCCTACAAAATGATGGTGTCTGTTGTTACTGCTTGGCATTCCTAATCTAATAAATTTTACTGTGTTATATATGTGTCAGTGTTGATTTTGAAGTCTCTTTGGTTAGATATTATTTTCAATTTATAAACGTGTTGCAGATCCCAAGAAACAACATTTTTAATGTTTTATCTTAATTTTACCTTCCTAAAATAGCAAAAGATTTGTATCTAAATCTGCTGTATTTGCACATATATCTTTGTCTGGAGACATTCTCAGAAACTTCCTGAAAGAGTTAAATTATTATTTTGTTTTTATATACTATTTTTTTTCAATTAGGTTGAGTTTGAAGATGGTTCTCAAATAGTAATGAAGAGAGAAGAGATCTATACACTAGACGAAGAACTTCCTAAGAGAGTAAAAGCACGTTTTGTGAGTATTTGCTGATGATTACTTTATAGTATATATATATATGCTCCAAATGCCAATAACAGTACTCTTGGTTTTATTCTGGATTTGCAGTCTAAATTGGACAAACATTTTGTGAAGCCTGTACTAATATGACTGGCTAAATCAGCACAAGTGTCTGTTTGCTAGCGAGAATGGTTGGTTGTTCTTCTAATACAGGCAAATGCTGCTGTCAAACATAATTCTTTTTTCCTAAAAGGGACATCTTGGTCCATCCTTTGTCAGATCATGAATTATCAAGTTAGTAAATACTTAAACTGGCAGCCATTCTGTTCATCCAGTATGCTTATAACATGTATATACTTAAAAAAAAAAAAATCCAAAGTAATTGATTTTAATAAAAATGCAATTAACTTGTTCTAAGGAGCAAAGTGCCTGATCAGAACTCATTCATGTCACTAGCAGGGCTCGTGGGCATTTCAGTAGTCTTGGCATTGAAATCAAATGTTTGCTATGTTTTTTAAGTTTTCTGCAGTTTCAAACAACATAATATTGTGTATCATGTGGAAAAATGTTGAGATTCTTAAGAAGCATAAAACTTAAAGGCTGAAAAGGGAAAGTTCTGCCATGCAGTTGTTGGAGAAGACAAGATGACTGCTGTTGCTTGTCTTTGTCATTAATGCTAAATATTGTGCAATTCAATCCATTCCATTCCCAAGTCTTCTCAGAAGAGCACCATGTTCTTCTAATGCCCGTGTTCTATTTCAGAGCTCTTTGTTCAAAACTGGATCACAAGTTTAATAGTAGCTTTCTTAACATGTAAAACCAAAGCATAAAGATGCAAAAATCTTGTCATAGTTGAGAACAAACTATAATTCACTGTTGTGAATAAAAAATTCCCTCTTACTTAGAGAATCCTTTCAATGAAGCTTTGAAAGGGAGAGCAGTGTGCAGTGTATTTTTCAGTGCTGCAAGGAGGGGGGCTCATACATGATACCTGTTCACACAGCCATTGTGTGACATTAATTACCTGATTCTTGAAAGCTGGGTGCAAGGAATTGTCGCCTAATGATTTGTAGAGTTGAATCTTCAGACATAGGTCAGCTTGCATGAGTTTGGGGGACTAACATAGTGTTACGCGGTGAGGCAGCTGAAGAAGGTTTCAGTCCAACTTTCCTTTTCTATGCTTTTTGACACATGCAGCTGCCATCAGCATTATCATTTCCCTTCATCTCATTCTCAGCAGCCAACCCCAACATGGGGGCTGTTACTTTCAGAAATTAGGGGTGTGTCAAAGGAAAGGATTGGCATCATGTCTGGGAGGGGCAGTAAAGGTGAAAAAGGGAGACAGAGAAATGTGAGGCTGTCAGCCTGTTGGGGGAGTGTTCACCAGCAGGATCTCCTCTTTTGCTGAAAAACAGAATAAGATTAGGGTGGTTCTTTTCAATGTGAGGTTCAGTGGTCAAATGTTCTTGCTTGAGACACCTTTTTGTCAATGTATTTGGGATAAGTGCACAGATCTTTCAGTGTCCTGACCATCTAGGGTCCAGATGTGTGTCTTGGAAAATGTTAAATGAACCATTTGGTTATACTCAGTGATTTTTTCATTATACTTGGAAAGCATTCTATTTCCATTTTTTATTTTAAGAGGTTATGTATAGAAAGCATATTGAACTGCATGTTCTGTTCAGTGTAACCTGCTGCATTTCACTAAGGATGACAATGCAAATAAAAGTGGAGTTTTTATAGATTTTTTTTTTTATTTGATGCCATTAACTTCATAGGGGAGTCAAGTATAAGTTAAAAACATTGAATTTGGTCAACTAAATACCACAAACCAAGTCTGTGCTCAGACCTTTGCAGTTTTTCATACTATTGCCTCAAATTCTATAAATACGTAGCTTAATCCTCAAGGTATGCCCAACACCTCCTTTCCCTTCTCAGGCTGGAGACAGTGCAAGTTAAATACAGCTTATGGTATCGTTTCCTCCTCCTGAAATAAATAACACCAATTCCTTCCAAATGATGCTTCTCTTAGTCCTGGGACTTTTACCATGACTCCAGTAGTGGAAGTGGTCCAAAAATTTCTACCACTGCTTTTCCCATAGTGGCTTGCTGTTTGCTGTCCCTTTGCCTTGTTTCAGTTGGCCCCCACTGTTTCAAGTTTGCTGACAAATGACCAAACTCTGATTCTTTGCGAATTAGTGTGCAGGTTTGTTTTCAGAAGTCCATGACATAGTACCTTGCATTTAAAACTTTTCTGAATAAGGTAAAGTGCTGGGATCAAACCTGCCCAACACTTGGATCACTTCTGTGTTGTTGTTTTTCACCTTGAATTACAGTGGTGGTGTGACCTCTGGATGAAATAAAAAGTAACAACTGGTGTTAGTCACATGTTTCTAAGGAACACTGCAGACCTAGAGGATTAAATGACGAGTAGTGTGTGCATAACATGGACATGAAAGAATTATATTTTAAACGTGCATTTCAAATATGTATTTAATATTAAGATGTTTTCCTGAGGACAGTTGTAACTGCATAATCAGTAACGGAGCTAGGTTCATATCATCTAGATGAGTATATCTGTGTTTCCATGTAACTTGTCTAAAATATGTCTGAATAATATGGCCTGTGTGAAGCTGTCTGTGTAATTAATATTTTGGTTTAGTCTACAGCCTCTGACATGAGATTTGAAGACACATTTAATGGAGCAGATGTTATATTGGGAGAGAAGAAGAGGCAGAGAGTACTGAGTTCCCGCTTTAGGAATGAATATGTGGATGATCCAGGTTACCGCACCTTCTTAAAAAGCTCATTCCAGAAGAAATGCCAGAAGGGGCTGTAAGGGAAGCAAGAGAGAAAGAGGGATGTTGATTGAAAAGCATGCAGCATTGTTTGCAATTGGTTCTGGTTTAATTGAACACTCAGTTTTAGAATTAACTAATCTATACACCAGCCTTGTAAGCTGAAGTTCGTGAGTTCTGATTTCTTCAGTTAACGTGTTAAAGACTTTGTAATGTTTTGCATTATGAAACTAAGGAAGAAGCCAAGCGGGAGTAAGGGGGATTACACACTGACATGCTGAAGAAAACTTTCAGTCCTGCTCGCATTTAGATAAGTGGTGAAATTCCCTTTAAATGACAGGAATATTCGCATTCAGAAGACAAGACATTTTAGGAACAAAGATAATTTCAGTGGCTTATTTTTTTCTGCGGACAGGAAAGGATGTTAAGTTCAATAATAGCAGTTTTTATAAAACATTTTTGAAACAAATACAAATATGTACAGTATTAAGACAAACAAAAGCTTTATTTACTTTATACAGTGCTTTTGCATTTTTATGTCACTACTGCTTTCAGTAGGATTTGATGGGGATTCAGCTGTTGACTTAGATATTTTTTGCCTTTAAGAAAGATTTCTTCAGTGCAGCAAAGTTGTTTTGTATATTTAAAGAGGCAGATTTTGACAGATATTTTTAAACATTTTTCATAAGGTCTATTAAAAATAACTATTTGTAAAATATAATTTTCTTTCTTCATGTGTACGAAAATTGGAGTTTAAATATATATGCTTAACAGCCTAGTTTTGAATGAATATATTATTGTCTTCCTTTTAAAATAACATTCTATCAATGTAATATGTTTAAAAATAAATGAACAAACAAATCCTTTTCCTTGTAGCATTTTGTCTGTTGGTATGGTTTCCAACCTTAGGAGTCAGTAAACTTCACTATGTGCGCTCTGTGTGTAGTTTCCTGAACACAACAGAAAATACACACAGACATGCACATGGCTGGGTATTAAAATGCAAACTTGATAAATACTGTATTTTCATTTATTTTCTTTCTATTTCCCTTCAGTCTTTGGCCTCTTGACCTTTCTGGATGTTTCACAGAAAGGAGAAAGACTGATTTTGTCTGAAACACTTGGGTATGTGAAATTAGAAGAGAGCTTTATCAAAATGACATCATCTGTTTTTTGTAAATTGAACCATCAGCAGGATTGCTGGCTGTCTGCTACAGGAAAAAGCCCTCTCAAAATCCAATTTAAATCTAAGCACTGCCGTTTCTAGGATTCTGATTGCAAAAAAAAAACCCTCAATATGTGGCCCCAAATATTTTTTCGTTACTAACCCAGTCCTTTATATGCTGAGGCACACAGATCTTTGTTTCAGTGTAGCCATTGCATGATTATTCTTATTTTTTCAAGTGGACAGTAAAATATTTGCATTTACTATGTGACACTTCAATTGACAATGTAATTTTTCTGCCCTACGTTAACTATCTTTTCTTGTACCAAGAGATCACTCAGAATCCCTTTAGTCTAAGAAATTCTTTAGCTGTGATGATTGAAATGTATTTCTAATTGACAACACTTTCTCTAGAGGTGGTGGGTTGTAGTGCGTACTTCCTGGCATATTTCAGAATATCAGAACTATTTATGGTGTTGTAAAAGAAAAATAAAATCTAATGATACATTTTCAAAATGCAAGATTGTTGCTGTCTTCTAGAGTTAAATGCAGAAGATAACCTGGTTATTGATGGTTAGTTTCAAAATACTGTTCTAGAATAAGATTGCTTTTATGATCCACAGTAAAAGTTCAAAACAACTATGTCATTATTAATTGGTTAAATGCATATAAGTACATTTTGTAATTAAGTAGATGAAGCTATGGGGGTACTACAGAGCCTAAAAAACAAATGTATGTTCTTTTTATGGATCTGATATGACCTGTTAATGATGCCATGAATAAACTGCCTCATCTCTATAAAATGGATCCAGCATGTTTCTCTTCAAGTTCCTTGAAATTCACTATCAAAGTGCTGCATTTTTTTTTCTTTTAATAATATTCATGCAAAAAAAAATCATTTGGCTTGTTTCGCCTTCCACATTTCAGCAAAAAAAAAAATCTTCGGGAGTTCTGGAAGGCTTTGAAAGTATTTCTGACCTTTGTAAGATGCTATGAAATACCCGCTATGTAAACAAAAAATGTAGTCATTTTCATGGTCACAGTTTCATGCCTCCTGTCTGAAGACCTCATGGTCCTTGCAAACTGGACTGGCTAAACAACTGGCATAGAAAGAGGTCTCCTGTTCCTTTGCAGCTCCTGAAAAGCCACATTTTCCAGTTCCACATCAGGTGTTCATGTAGTCTGTGAGAGAACAGATTCATAGGCAACTGTTGATGTGCCATGCTGTGGGAAACCAGGAGGTTGCCACGCTCTGAATTGTTTAAGTGGACATCAAAACAGGGTGGTTTGCTATCTGTGTAAGCAGTTCTCAATAGCCAGGTTCTCAGTCCAGGAAAACATTCACATGTGTTTTTGTGCTGATACTAGGGACAGGTATGTCTTTTCTGATGAAAAGCATGTTGACATTCATGACCGTTTCACTTCAGTGTCTGTGTGAAGAAGAGTGAAGCAGACAAGAAGAGTGAAGCGTTATCTTTAAAGATGGGCTAATTGAATCATGTGTGGTTTTCCTAGGATAAAAAAAATCATAATTGAATGTCCTTAGTAAGAGAGTGCTGCATACCTGAGGAGAGGAGAAACCATGCACTTTCTGTTGTCTTACTTAAACAAGAGCAAGGTAGTTGTTTTGCATATTCAAAAATCCTGAAGGCTATGGGTATGCTTGTGAGGGTACACACACAAAGTAGTGGTTTGACCAGGATACTTTTTTCTTTTTTCTTCACAGTATTCATACTCATCTCAGAATCATAGAATGGTTGAGGTTGGAAGGGACCTCTGGAGATCACCTAGTCCAACCCACATGCTAAAGCAGGTTCACCCAAACCGGATTGCATATCTGATAAAAAGTACCAAGGAAGAGTCTGCAGTACTTGAATTTATGCTGGCTTGTGAAGTTGAATGCTTTAGCACTATGACTATTATTTCCACAGCTATAGCTAAGGTCTGATAAAATCAAATTACTAGAATTAGATAAAAATTAGATTACTTCTCTTGGATCCTATTTGCTCTTGTATTACTGTAGCAAAGCAATTTTGTTGATGCTTAATAGGAGTTCTACAATATATTGTGTTGTGCTGCAGTGGTTAAAAATTTTCAATTAAAAGGAGTACTAGATAAATTCCTGCAAAATAATTTGCTTTGAAGCTTGTTTATACTTTCCAACTGTGATGTAGGTGAACAGCAATTTTTTGTAACAGAGAAGTTAATATGATACCCTGCTTGTTATTAACAAAATATAGCAGGATAAAAGCTGCCCCTATTTATTCTGTTCCACCCTTTCTGATTTTGTGAGATGTTCTCCATTGGCGACGACATAACAGAAAAAATCAGCAATAAGCTAAATACTGCTTGAATGATCATCTGCCTAAATAACAAATAGTTGGATTTGCTACCTGTTCTGCTTGATTTAGCCATTTTTATTTAGTGGCACAATCACAACTGTTAACTTTGATAACAGATGAAGGCAAAATGATAATTTCACTTATGAAATGCTGTGTTTTCATCAGTCTCTACATTTTGTAGTATTTCTTGTTACCCAAATCAAGTATTTCATGCCAGTTTCCAATGGCACGTTAGCAGGAGAGAAAGCGTATGTATAGTGGGCAAGAGGAATCTTTACTGCACATATGCACAAAAGGCATATCCATCTTTTTAAAAAGTTGCAGCACCATCTTATAAATTTATCACACACCTTTGAACTTCAAAAGCCATCTCTGGGGCTTCTAGTCTTGAATTCCAAATGCCTTAGATAATTTTTTCACTGATGGATCTAGAAAAACAAAAATGAGTGATGATATGGTAGGACATAAAGGTTTTACTGGAGTTCATCTGAGCCTGTCTACTTGGTTATGGCGTTGCTGTTCCTTTGAGACTGAATTGTCCTGTAGCCGTACTGCTGAGATGTTGTTCTCAGTACTTCAATGTATTTCTTCTATATTTGTAGGTGGAGCTGGTAACTGCCAAAACTTTCTTCTTTAGGAGCCTATTTTGAGTTACTAAAAACTCTGGCAATTTACATATCTTACAGTCAAAATTTTTATGTGCCTTAAAAAGTCAGGGACCTCTACTTTAACCAGTTCGATCATTTGAAAGAGAAGGATTAAAAAAAGATCATTCTTTCTGTCCTAAAGTTTCCCAGCCATTTATTTGAGAACCTCTGTGGTTCCATTGTACAGTGAGACAGGGATTTCCTGGTGGATTGGGGAAAGGCTGTTTCCTGTTAGGAATCAGAAGTAGGTTTGTTCGCATTTCTATAGAGGTGCTGTCATTTGACTGAGCTGTCATTGACTGAGTGGTCTGTGGGTGGGTCTCTGAGATATTGTCTTGGAGGAGCCTGTACCACTTGCCTAGCTCATCCCACTCAGTGCCCTTCTGCGGTGATGGAGGGGACTGTGCATGTATTACCACCTCAGATGGATCAGTGCTGACCTCGCCAGGCTTGACAATTTGGAGGGCCTTTTTTTGGTCAATAGAGGACAAAGAAAGGCTCTCCGTTGTCCTCATTGCCCTGCTAGCATTGCTGCTGTAGTATAGAAAAGCAGGTGGAAAAAAAATCAACTTCATTGCAACAGTGTAAAGAGTTGAAGGCAGATAGGGAGAACTCATGGAGCTGGAAAGGCGATAAATAGTGGGACCAGATTCCAGAATGAGGTTTGTTCACAGTCCTCTGCAGAACCCAGGATGACTGAAGCTGGAATTTCTTCTGGTGTAATAAAATGGATGTGAAATGTAGCAGCAGAGTACTGGCTGGTCGCCTTTAGGAACAGCTACTCCTGATGCCAGTTACTGCATGAATTCAAGGAGCAGTCTTCTTTGTTCTCCCAAGGACCTGATCCTGCTGTACAAATTGGAAGTCAGTTACGTATGATAAGGGGTTTTTTTGGTTGATTAGTTTGTTTTGGTTGCTTGATTGGGGGTTTTTGTGTGTTTGTTTGTTTGTTTGGCTTGAGACAGGTTTGGTATGTTCCGCTTCCCTTGTTCATGTGCAATGCCTGTATGGTCTGTAGGTGGGGAGCAGTGTTATCCCAGCTAATGATAAGGATGTTGGCTGTACTGCATATTTGGAGACTACTGAATAAAGACATAGCTACAGGAAATGGTGGTGAATACTGCCATAAGTTAAAAGCAAAAAACCATGAGTTTTTCAATAGTCTCACCAATCACTCTTGTCATCCACAGCTAAAACACACCAACATGGAAATTGTGGCAAGAGCTCACAACTTTGACACCACTTTCCTGTATAAGTTTGGGCAGGTCTCTAGACATCTTGTCTGTCCTCTGCTTAGCAAAGCAGGTTCAGTAAGTATATTTTGAAAATGGAAGGTCTGGTAGCTGGTGCATAAAGAACTACAGGAATAAAACTCTTCAATAGCTCCTTTCTGCTATGGGAAGGTCAAGGAGAGGCTACATGAGAGAGTTGCCATAACTGGAGGTAAATCTTTGCAGAAAAAACTTGAAGCTGTAGGACACCCCTCAGATAATGATGCAAACATCACCCTACATTGAAGGAACAAGCAGGACCAAGACACAACCGTGTATGCAGAAATTATTCCCCAGCCTTTTGAAACTCTGGGTAAAAAGGGTGATTTGAAGAAACAGTTGACCTCTCTCATGTCTTTATCGCCAAAAGAAAGTGGATGCCTGAGATAGGGTAACAGTGTTGTGCTATAGCACCCTAAGATTTTGGAATAATCAAAGAAGAGCCTGCATATCTGCAAAATTTACCTATTTAACTGGGCTTCCACAGCTGGAGATAACTGACAGACAAGTGCTGTAGGGGCGCACACCACGACCCCTACCCATAAACACGTGATCTGTGTGCATTGCTCTGAAGTTTCAGCACCTTGTTCTGTGGCACTCCCTCGAAGCTATGTAACAATAGGTACGTTATCAAAAATAAGCAGAAAATGCTATTGTAGACACTCTCATTGTGAAGTGTCCATCAAATTAACTGCTAGGGTAGCAGTGAGCAAATGTCAATTAGTAATGTTTTAAAAAGACACAGGAAGCCAATTGAGAAACCTCAGGAGGGTAATCATGTGCCATCAGAGTTATTAGTTTCATTATGTGTTTTAAAAGAAAGGACACAGTAACCACTGAAGGAGGGCCTGGAGGAAAACAATACTACTACATCAGCAAAATTGATTTCTCAGTGATTAAAAGGAACTGATCTTAGCAGCAAGTTTGAAAGTTTCCTGTTGAAAAGACGTTACCTCTGAGGCAGCGGAGAGTCCTACTTGGCTATGATTGCTGGGGAAAGAGTGACAAAAAGTTTTGGTACAACTTGCCAGATATGCTGGGATACATCGCAGGGGTATTCACCAGCTTCAGTTCTCTGACTTGTCTTTGCTTCCTTGCCCAAGCCAATCTTGTACCAGAGTAGTCAAGGATGAAATGACATTTCACATCTGTGACATGCACATCTCTACTCCTCTTATGCTGATGTAGTGAAAGAGCAGGTCTGCCTCTGTAGCGGATGCTATTGCAGAAATCTGACATGTCTGAAAGGACTTTAAATGATGAAGGACACAATTTCCTTTTTGTCCGCATAGAGCAACACTGGATTCTTCCAATGTAGGGTGGACCCCGAAGTCCCTTGCTTAATACTGCATAACACTTAACGTGAGAGCTGGCTGATTGAAAGCTGAAATTTTGGGCTCAATGAAAATTGTAACAATACAGCAATTATAGCTTGGTTCTGCTATGAGAACAGTCTCTGGCATCCCCTTACTGTTGTCAGGCCATGTAATCCATTTTCTCTAGTGAATTATGTGGTATTCCCTATGGCAGAAACACTGCTTTGCATTTTGCTACATTTCTTTTTATCTGCATTTTGTGTTTTGTACTTTGCATATAGCCCTTAGCTGATATAATTTCCTTGCTAGGATCTCTTCCTTTCTGTCAGTGCTCCCTTCCCCAGCAGTTTTTAATATGTGAAAGGCAAGGTAGTATGAATGACTGAAAATATTCTTATATTCTATAAATTTTGGTATATACTCCTGTAGTGTCAGTGACAGACTAATGCTTAATTTCCATCATGAGATAGATTTTCTTCCGTCTCCTTGTGGAGTGACTTAAAGTTTTAAGTGTGCATTTAATGCTGTATTCTTTGCTCTGAATCTTTTAAAATTCGTTAGGGTGCAGTTGTGGGGTTAAAGTTCAGATCAGAGTGGAAATAACTCAGGAATCCTCACTAAATCAGTATACCACATGAATATCCTTGTTTTACTGCTAGCCTTTCTGTAGTAGTATATTGCAAAAGTGTCAATCCGTAACTGCATTGGAACTAATTGCTCAGTGATTATTATATCACAATCATGCTTCTGAAATAATTTATAAATAGCATGTATAATTAAAAAGTCATTTTTCAACATGGATTTTTTACAGCTTGATATGAAAATATATCCAGAAAAAAGCAAGTGTTTTTTAGTCTGTATCATCATTCTTCATGAACTGAATCTTAATTAATTTATTGCCACATATCAATATAAGGACCTTATACTAAAACAATTTTGGTAAGAAAAGAGTGACAGAAGAAAGCCCAAATTCTGTATTTAGACATTTGGAGCATCAGCCCTGAAAAGTAAAATATATTTAAGAGTATATATTTTAAAATCAACCTTAGACTTCAGTACCTCATCAGTAGTTCAGTCTTTTGAACTGGGATTCTTTTAGCAGCTTCCCCAGAGAGCTAATGAGAAGCTGTCAAGGTATACTGTTTGATAGTGATTATGTCATAAGGAGCCCTTAGAGATAAGGAATTATGCTTAGTGACAAATGGTCACTTTTGCAGAAACAAGACAATAGTTTAACCACACTTAATAATTTTTGCTTTGCCTTTACATGTGAAATGCAGGAAATTAACATGTTTAATCTGTGACTCAGCATCTGATGTAGCCGAATTTTTAATCAGATGTATTCTGTAATGTAACACACATGCTCCAACAGGAACCTGCGTACTTCTTCTTCTGCTCTACAATGGAAGGCAATGGTCTGAGTACTGCTTTTTGGTGGTTTGTGGGTATTTTGTTTGATTGGTTGTTTTTTCGTTTGTTTTTAATAGGAAAGGAGCTGGCTACTGGAGGAAATAAGAAAACTGTTCGGAAATAAAGTATCATGGCTTCCTGCAAAACAGGGTGTTTCCTTTTGCTCACAAGCTCTAACAGCGGTTGAGACAGGAAAGCAGGAGGTGAGCTGACAGCACAGCACAGGCTGCACCAGCCGTACAATCCCGGAGAAATAAAAAACACATAGGTCAGAGAAGGGAACTGAAGTATTCGGAATGAATGTTCACTGGATTTTACCTGGAATTTATGGACTAATAAAAACCTGTCTGCTCTGCAGCAAAATTAATCATGATTATTTGCTTTTGAAGCAAAGTAAAAGAAAGGAATAAATATACTTCTTAGGCCTATCTCTTCTAATCACGTTTTTATGGGGTAGAATAGGGCATTTCAAATGCATAAATACAAAGAGATTTTTTTCTTACATAACTGAAAATGCACAGTCTAGAAAAGAAAGGTTAGGACAAAGTAATTCGTAATGGTTCTGTCCTTTTAGATTAGCTGGCAGACGTGATCACCTCTCTAGTCATAAGAAAATTAGAGTAATCTCATTTAAGCCCTACAGATCCAAAGAATGTATTTTAACCACCTATTTGAAAACAAACAATTAAAAAAGTTGTCTTGTGACAGACAGATCTATGTACATCTAAAATCCTTAATTTTGAGTGAAAGCCCTTTCCTATTTTCTTTTCTTTTTTTCCAGACAACATAGAAATACATGATTTAAACAATTTGTTGCTTCAGATGAAATGTTGACAATACCTTTAATTAAAATAGAATGAAAATATCTGCTCAAAAGTCTTGGAAGAGAAAGTTAAACCTGCTCCCTTGGCAAAGGGTTTAAGGCTTAAGATGAGGTGGCTCTTACTGGTGATGAATTGAAAGATGGCTTCTCTCCAGTGCCCTCTCTTCACACTGCTCTCTGTTCTTGTGATCTGATTGCTGGTTGGTTGCTGACATGAACAAAATATCCCTTTAATCTAATCGGGATTTAATAAGATTGGATGTGTACTTCAATTAAATACAAGGAACATAGCCTCATATGAAAACTTCACATCATAAAAAAAAAAAATGTCTTTAGAAACCTAATTTTTAGGTAGACTTTTAGCTTAGTCATTGAGGCAGTAATTGTTTCCTCCTGCCCAGACTTTCAGGGACAATTTCTTTCCTGCAACTGGTAGGAAACTACCAAACCCTGCTCAACAGTTATTTCCACCCCCCACCCCCCGCCTTGCTTTTTTTTTTCTTTTCTTTTTTTTTCTTTTTTTTAATGTTTTTATAAAATCGCAGAATTATAGAACAGTTTTTGTTGGAAGGGACCTTCAAAGGTCATCTCGTTTAACACTCCTCTGCAATGAGCAGGGACATTTTCAGCTAGGTCAGGTTGCTCAGAGCCCCATCCAGCCTGACCTGGAATGTCTCCAGGGACGGGGCATCTACCACCTCTCTGGGCAACCTGGGCCAGTGTTTCACCACCCTGATTGTGAAACATTTCTTTCTTATGTTTAACCTGAATCTCCCCTCCTTTCATTTAAAACCATTACCTTTTGTCCTGTCATAGCAAGCCGTGCTAAAAAGTCTGTCCCCATCTTTCTTACAGGATCCTTTCAAGTACTGAAAGACTGCAGTAAGTTCTCCCCAGAGTCTTCTCTTCTCCAGGCTGAAAAACCCCAACTCTCTCAGCCTGTTTCTTTTGTTTATTAGCATTTTGGCATCAAAGAAAACTTGTTACACAATGCAATGCTCTATTAATAGGATGCAAGATACTATAAAGATATTTGTAGAAGAGGGAGCTACATTCTCACTGAAGGATAGAAGACTGAATTTTTCCCTTCAAACATAGTTAGCATGAAGAAATGCTCGCTCTGTGGGTGAACAGAAAGCCCTTTCAGTTAATCACAAATAGTGTGTCTGGAATACAACTTTGCAAGAGAGAATCCTGCCCAGGACAGCCTGGCTGAACATGAAGAGCTGTGCCTAGGCTTTACTGACAGTCAACATGCTAACAGTAATAACATGAAGATTCATCAAATGTACAAGAAGAACTTAAACAGGGATAGCAACAGGGACGGAGATGATTTTAGGTGAAATTACTGACCCTGCAGAAATGCATAATTTTAGTCCCTTGTTTTTCCTGCCGATTGAGGGGCAACTCTAAAAAGAAATGCCTCCAACTAGAGCAGTGCTATGCAGCTGTGTGTGCTGCTTCAGACTGGTTTGATCTTTGATTTGCTGGCTAACAGGGAGCTTTGCTTTATACTTGAACACACAGTGAGAGCACTTCATTAACCCTCTTTACTGATTCATTGGAGGGATACACTAGACCTGGGGCTGTACGCTAGCAGCCAGAAAGTTATCCAATTTAAATCTTGTGAAAGTAGGATATCTGAAAGTTGGATATATCAAGCAGTGCAGAGACCCAACCAGGAATTCCCAAACACAGACTGTCAACACAGGATAAGGAGAATGAGGTAATGCCCTTTGTTTTGTTGTATATACAGTATCAACGAACATGCTTGGAAGAAGTAATGGAGAAATTTTGCAGTTAAGTAATGGTGATGTCTTCTGTTAAGATCTGAACACTTTAGATGGAAGTCTTTTTGCAATGATGCAACTTCCTAGCTATGAGGATTACAATATTGTTCTCTCAGAGAAACCTTACTCTCATTGCTATTTCATTTTATTGTTGTTGTTGCTACAGCTACTGTTGTTCTCCCTGTAAAATAAGTTTGTCTGAAATGGAAAGATCTAACTGCTGTTTGTGTATGCAATATCACAAGGGGATGTGTTGTCCCCTGCCACCTCACGTAACAAGATTTTTCATTAGATTGGAAGGTATGGCTAACCAGCCACAGCTAAACCTACAGGCTTCATGTGTTGCTGACCATGTTTTTGACTCAATGCTACAGGTCTGTGTTTAGTCTCAAAAGATACTTATACAATTTGTAGATTATCTGAATTTTACCTCATTAGGGTTACTTATCAGTATGGCAGAGAAACGAAAAAGATAAAAGAGGTTCATTTGCCCTTTAATATTTTGTAAACTCATCAATAGAAGAGTATGAATAGCATGCACAGACAATATTAATACAATAAACACATACAAAAAGAAGAATATTCCCTTCTAAATAGTGGCATGGTTTTAATTTTAAGCCTGATATATCTCCACATGCCTTCCTTTGGCTGCAGCACCTCATCCTGCCAGAAGTTATAACATTATTACATAATTACAGTTGGTGCATTGCTGTTTATACTGTGGAACCACTTATTATATGAAGCACCAAAAAGTAAGCATGCAATAATTGTAATTTGTCCTTCTTTCAGCTGTTGTCACGAATAATTCTGACACTTTTCTACTACCTGGCCAGTGCACTGAGTTGTTTGGGTTTTTTTTCTTTTTTGTGTATCTGATTTTATATGACTACACTTTGCTTTTCATGCCATTTTTTGCCCTAGCCCTGATGAAGGACTGCCACACATTGGCTTCAGACAGGGAGGCCACTCACTTTTTCCCTGAAAATACATACCTGAAATGGGAATGAAGAAGATGAAGCAAATCAGATGGGATTCCTGAACCTATCTGGGTATCAATGTGAAAAAAGGGAACAGATATTTCCTTGCCTGTGTCGTTGCTCACTGATGTGCTGCAGTAGAGAGACAAGTATCTGTAGCACAACTAACTGATATGATATGAGCCATCCATATGCCATCAAACCTAAGCAGCAAATACAGTCAAAAACGAGAAAAGACTCCCATCCTTGCTGCCTTCTGGTGCTCAGAGGTGCTGCACAGAACCAAGGGACCTGGCGTGAAGAGACTATGCGGTAGAATAGCCAGATTCAGATGGGATAAAAACGTAAGAAAATTGAAAAAACGACTGGTAGTGCTGATTTTTGAGCATCTGTTTCCTGGAATAGGTATGCATAAATAGAATACGCGTGCAAATGAAAAAGAAATATTATAGACTTGAATTTCCCTTAGGCAGATCGATTCTGTAGGCAGAGAGCTGAGGTACCCTCAGCATGTGTTGAAATAGGTAGAGAAGTTCCATGCTTTGTCAAAGTTGATAGAGCAAAGAACTCATAGTGTCCTGACACCTGTATGTCTCTCCTCTCTCTGCTGTCCATCATACTCTTCAGGGAGATTATGAAGTATGGTCAAAGAGAAGATGCACCATTCTGGCTATAGGTCTGCTCATTTCTAGGTTCATTCTCTCATCCAGGATGATTTATTGCTAGAAGGCTTTGCTCTCTGATGCAAATAGGAAAAGACAGGGAGACATGAAGGCTGAAGAGGGCTTTTACACCTGGGATCTGCCATGGCTGCCAGGGTAAACTGCCATTTGGTTCAGTTACTCCTGAAACCCTGAGTAAATAATAGCCGTTTGCTGTCCATTTAAATTGCAAAGTGTCTGTAAGCTCAGAAGGTTTTAACTAGGATCCCCACATAGGACTGCTGTGGTTTCATTTGAGCAGTTAGTCTGACAGCCAGTATGGCTCATAGGAAAAAAATGTACCCTTCTTACCAATGACTCCTGGTAGTGGGGAAGCAGTGTTCTTCACAAGGCATGCCAAGGTAATTAATCCCTGCAACAATACCAAACATTTTTTTCTTTTTCTTGCATTCTGAATGGGACACTCTTCAAGAATCTAAATCACATGCGGGAGTTTTTCTTTATTTACAGTGCTATTCCATCATTTCTGTTCTGGAAGTTCAGTAAATCCTCTGAAACAGTTTGTATTGAGCTGGTATGATACGGTGATTCACAAAGGAATTCTATTTATGGACCTGATCAAAACTGTGCTGAAGTTATTCCATTGATTTCCGTGGGCTCTGGATCTCTCCCATTATAATTAAACAGAACTACAAAGTATATTTTGTCCTGGAATTAAACAGGATTTTACTCTTTTTTCCCAAGACAGATCAAATGCATCTCTTTGTTTGGAGAAATAACATACTTGCTATAGCATCCGCGGTAAGTAAAATCCCTGCTCGAAAGATTTAACTCTGCTATCTAACAATACATATATGAGTTTGTCAACCTATCCACCTCTGCCTGCCTTTCATGTCAGGAAAAAGATTCACTGGTTTGCAGAAGAGGATTTATCATAAAGGAGGTATCATGAAATAGGAAGTATTTGTTTTTATTTTGCTGACTGTTTGTCACCACAGATCTGGACAAAAAGGTCTGGTGTTATCTTTTTTTGTACATCGCCATGAAGTCAGGAGATATTCCAAAAAGTCTGAATGCTGAATGTTTTGTTGCTTTGATAAAACCACATCATTAAAGTTCATGTAGTACCACAGTGTATGATTCAGTTAAATGTAATATGAAGAAGCACATCTGTCTTTAATGAGTTAGGTAGGTTAAATCCTCTAAGAAAGGAACTACAGGATCCTATAGTTTATTTAAGCGAAATCTAGCTTATTCAGCCCATCTCATAAAAATCCATTAATAGTATGTCAGTTCTTTAAAGAAGCCCCTAGGAATACTAAAGGGTAGCATGCTGAGCACATGGTTCAGTTTAGAGATGATATTCATTGCTATTGTACTAGACCTTTCATGTAATGAGTAAAAAAAAAAAAAAGGCAAAAAAAAAGAAGCAAGTTTTATCTTTCTGGGTCAGACTGAATTTGACTGAGAAAGCTACCTGAATTGCCTGAAATTAATCACATTTACAAGATATTTCACTCTTTTCTATGCACCCAAAGGGACTGTACTGCTTGAACTACAGATGGTGTACTAAGACAATACATTTAATTTCTAGCAGTCTGTTAGAAAGTTCTTGTTCCTCCTGTAAGCCAGGTGTAGTGAAATGTGCTATTACCACTGAATTATAACATGACCTGTATTTTCTTTAAAGAGTCATCCTTTCACTTTCAAGCCTTATCTCTGTTTCAGAACAGGAACTCTGCAACTAGAACGGGTGGAAATGTGGAAAGACAAATCAACATGTTGTTCACATGTTGCCCATATTCATTTTACTAGATTCTTGCTTGCTAGTCATGACAGTCAGTGAAAATGAGGGTATTATGGAAAGGACAGTTCAGTTAGAGATGTTATTCACCAGTCCTAAGTCAAAATTCATATGAAACTTAGCAAAATTCTATGCTTAGAGCTCAAAAACTCTTCCAAGCTGCTGCCTTCAGATGATGGGAAAAGCTGTAAAGTGACATGTAGTTTAGATTTATGAAAAATCTTGTTGGACAGGAAATTTTTATGGTAATTGGCTCAAGGGCTGAGGTTGCCAGTTGCCACTGGACATATTGCTAGCACCATGATGTCTTGTTATCTCTGTCAGACTCTTTGTGGCTTGTCCTCTTCTGAGGGATTGTCTTCTGTTTCTTGTTATCATACATAATTGCATTTGTATTTTTGATATTTTGTATCAATCTATGACACTATTTTACTTTATTTATCAGTGCCTGCTGAGCATACCTTAACATACTTTTTTTTCTTTTTCATTTTGAGCAATTACCATCAAACAACGATTTGTATGTGTTTGTTTCTTATTCTCTTCTTTTTTTTTTTTTTTTTTTGTTAATGTACATACCCATAACATTTGTTACTGTCAAAGAA
The DNA here is from genome assembly GCF_037038585.1 of Patagioenas fasciata. Taxonomy (NCBI): domain Eukaryota; kingdom Metazoa; phylum Chordata; class Aves; order Columbiformes; family Columbidae; genus Patagioenas; species Patagioenas fasciata. Next base: position 23,825,406 of record NC_092560.1, on the reverse strand, counting down.
AGCAATGTGCATGAAGTAGGACAAGATTATTCCTCATTGATCTTGTATTTAACTCTGTAAATTATCAGAAGTTTTCTGCTGTATATGTTGAGCTATACTTCATTGGATAAAATCTCATGGCTTTTAAACCTTTGGCCCAGGACATTAGATTTTTTTGTTTTCCATAACTCTACCTCCAAACCAAAAACCAGAGGCAATCAGTGATTTGTATCTTCTCTGATATTTTGGCCCTGTGGCTGAAGCTGTGTGAAAGTAAATGCAATTTACTAAATAGATCAATTCCCAATACTGCTTTAAAGCTAAAAAAGTACTCTCGAGTATGCTAGTGAGCAAATAATGGAACATTTTGAATAAACTTATCCTGTTAGACTAGCACAAACTTTGGACAACCAAAACAAATTAGAGTGCTAACCATGTTTTTTGAAAAGGGTTCTGAAACAATTTAAAATTGTTTAAGAGTATTTTATCAGGAAAAATATATAATATTGTTAAATTAGATTTTTTTTAAAAGAGATAGAAGAGATAGAAAAGGTAAGAGAGAGAGAAAATTTATTTTAAAAAATTTATACAGATTAAGACATAAACGGGAAGTAGGTAAAAGGCACTGCTCTTGGGTTTCTGAGTCTTACTAACTTCCAAAATGAGTTGAGGTTTTCCCTAAGTCGTTGTCAAAACTAATTTTACTTTGTGATGTATTTTAAAAAGAAGACTGACTCAAAAGTCCAACTGTTGCAAAGTTCTATAAGTTCTCCAAAAGAAATATTAATGTCTCTCAAATTTTAAACTTTTATTATTTAAGATGATTTCCTGGAGTCTTTAAACAAAGGACGTTTATTTTTAGCAAAAATAGATTAAGAGATACTGAGCATTAATGAGAATATTAGCATCAGGCACTCTGAATGTTTTATATGGTTAAAAACCAGATTATTTGTATCGTGTCCTTAATGACTTTCATATATTGAGGAAAAAGAATAAAAATAGATGGAAAGAGCACCTAGAAGGAGAGAACTTACATTCAGTGAAGCACAAAAGTTTTGCAAAAAATAGCCTTCCCCAAAAAACCATAGCCACTCCCACACTTACATTTCTGCATAGAAAGGCACAGGTGCAGTAAACTATATCAAATTGCACAGCAAGGTACGACATGGAACATCTCTCCTAATAAGTACTGAGCTACAGACAGTGATATTCCTCCCTGAAAAAGGGACACCAGGACATTTGTTTTGAAAGAAAAATGTGCTCAGAGAACTACAATCTGAATTTACAGTTCAGAACCAGAAGAAAACAAAAAGTTTGCTCAAAGTCTAGGCCTACCAAATTCAAGACTGTAGTTTCCTGTGGTGCGTGAGGCTGCTCCCATGGGTTCAAAGTAAATCCCTTGTGAAAGGCTGCTTGTGTGCTTTGAAAGGCAGCTCTGCTAAAGTCACCCAGCTCTTAATCTCACTTCTGCAAATATTAAATTTCAGGTTTTGAACTATATTGTGCAACTGCTGCTAAGGGAAATCTGTCCCTGTTAGCCTTGGATTAGAATTTGTTAGACAGGTTTGTTTACCAAAGGAGATTTGGAAGAAAAGAGAAATCCCATGAATAGTGAGAATTCAATAGTAATCTCTTTTAGAGCTAGAGTTTCAGGTTATCTAAGGCTGCCACTGTTGGCTGATTAGCTAGGCAGATGTGTGTATGGGGACAAATACCTTTAAATTAATTGAGTCCTTAGTACTAAATTTGTCTTTGTGGGTGAATCTTGCCTCTACTTTTCAGTCTGGTATTGGCACCTGCTTGAAAAAATGCACAAGGGGAAGAAAAAAAAAAGAATTATACTGGTAGGCATGTAGAAGGAAATTAATAATATCAACGACATTATGTTACAGCAGAGCAGTTGCCTGCTATGATCTTTCCCAGTTTCTGGATGTAACTTTTGCTAAATAAAGGTCCATATGTTAGGACACCTTTCTGAATACCCAAGCATATCTTATCAGGAAAATTTTTCTTCGTAATCGGTCTATAAATACCTACAATGCTTTATCAGTTCTTTTCATGGTAAGCTTGTCAGGAGGTATGTTTTCAGTTTTCTACATGAAACATTTTTACCCTTCCTTTAAAAACCACACTGATATTAGAGCTTGAGGACTTGGGCATTACTTTTGGGCTGGAAACATTTTCATGTTTGTGAAGTCTGGTTGACAGGATGCAGGAAGTTGCTTAAAGCTGAAAACCATTTAGAGAAATGTATCAGAAGGGGCATGCATGGCAGCCACTCTCTAGATGGACTGAGGACCTTCCTGTTATATGTTTTTAACACATTCTTTTGGATTTCTTCTGCGTGTAAAAACCACAGTTTTGGTAGTGGAACAGTGGTAACATGATACTATGATAGGAACTGCATCGGTTCTCTGCCTGTTTTGATATGCTGGCTAACAAACAGTTCTGAGAACTGGAGGATACAGATTTAAATGTTGACTTTGCATTGAGAGTTAACAACTTGAAAAGCATGATCAATCTGCATATTTGTGTGGCTGTACCTAAGAGAGGTAATCAGTTAAGAATGTGTTCCCCAGTACGTGTCTTAAACCAACAAGCAGTCAATTATGTATGTGCTTGTTTCTACAGAGATAGTTGTCGTCAGATACTGAATGGCTGCTTTGCATCTGTGGACCAGAGACCGAAACACAGTGTTTCAAGCTTGTAGGTTACTTTTCACAGGAAAGAATCATATTCCCCAGGGAAAGCAAATGTGCAACTGAAGGCATCCTTTTGTATCCCATGTGCATTAAAAAGCACTTATTAAACTATAGTTCATAACTGTTATGCTGTAACTATCTAGACAATTATTTTTAAATTATCCATCACATATCAAAACAGGTGAGGGAACGTTTGGAGCAGGTCGTAACCTCACCCTGTACATGTTTCATCTGTAATATGCTCTTTACAATCATACCAGTCAGAAAGCACAAAACATTCAATCTTAGCTTCACCTTGGTCCTAAAGCATGTTTTGTAGAAATATGCAAATATTTTATTTCGGAAGCACATTTAGTAGGAGCCCACAAAAAAGGGTTTGAGTTTTATGCGTGTATTTTTCTGTTAAGTGTTTATTATTGTTAATATTAAACCAAAGCATAGTGTCTTTGACTTACGGCTTATGAGGAGGAAGTTAGTTCAATATGAAGTGTAGAAAATCACAGATATTTTTGACTATGTGTATTAGTTCAAAACACTGGTGTACCTGTGTTCAGAAGATCTGATGTTTTAATTACATTATATTTGCTTTTAGTAGAAAATTGTGTAATGACACAATTTCAGGGTATGAATTTGTGAATTAGCAAAATTTGATTCTGCATAGTTTGATTCTGAATAGTTTATGTTAGATTTGCAGTTTTCATCATGTTACTGTAATGTAACCCTTATTTTATTTATGTAATACAGATTTTTTTTTCTTTTTTTTTTCTTTTTTTAAATATGATATACGAGGCCTAAGCATATAAAAATTTAGAAGAGTCCAATTCTGTCTCTGGCAAAACAAAAGGGAACCATTAGAAGGAGGTCTTGTACTGTAATTTGCTTCCTGCCACATCTAAGATTTAAACTGAGCTGCTCGTTACTTGCAGCCTTGCTACTGAACAGGGGAAACTAGCTGCAGCTGTTGGCAAAAGGTTGGTTTGCTTTCATAGCTGCTAATATGTTTGTTTGATTATACCAATGCTTGTACATCTTTCAAATCTGGTGTTGTTTCAGCTGTGCTGGAAGCCTGCTCATTGATACCAAGTGACAGGAGACAGAAAACTGCCTTCAACTATAGCAAAATGAAATACAAATTTCATTTTTATTGTTCATTACCAGGTGGTTTATTAGCCTTGTGAAAATTTGGTGCTGTGTGATTGGAGTTTTAAATGGCCTGATCAATACAAATTTACCATTGTTTCTGACATCTGAATGGTATTCATGTGTTAATGTATTTACCTGAACAGTTTTTAATCTCGGATCTATCTATTTTCTCAGAAAACTGATTTAGGAACTCATTTTTTCTATTGTCTAGGTTATGAAACTGAAAAATGGAGAGACTATAAGCAAGAAAGATCATAACGAGTTTATGCAGCTACTTGGCGCTTTGGTTGCCTAAATCCAAAAGTACAATCGGTAGCTACTGCTTAGCCCTAGAGCTTCTTAAAGTATGTGGGTAGATAATTCTTAAATCACTGGGAAAGTTCTTGTGGGACTTAATGACAGAGATTTGCATATATAAACATCCACATTAGTGCGTAGCTAATGACTTGAAGTTATGATATTTTGTGTATTGTTGTATGCTAAAGTTTCTTGAGAAAAAAAGGAAGACTATACATATACTTACTTGTGGGATCCACTGGTAGGATTAACAGCAGGGGAGTACTGCCCCACAGCTCAAATTGTTCAAACCTGAGAATGGAGGAAGAGTTCTACCTGCAAAAGGTCTACTTCTTGTGGATTTGCAATAATGAATTACAGTGTGCTGCCCTTTCTCTTAATATATGAAACTAAAGGGAGTCTTAGCCAGCTTATGGGACACAGAATAGCCACCCTGGTGTCATTACATGATTGGCCTCTATTCCACCTTTTCATCTGTAGCACTCAGCAGGCTCCTTTTATTCATCTATGAACATGGTTTGTTTCAAACATCTTCCTTAATAGCTTATTCCTGCTGAAACAGTTTTACCCTATGACCAAGGAAAAAACTGTTGGACAATCCACTGTGATGCATCTTATTGCTTACTCAAAGAAAAGGAAAGACAGAAGCAGAGTTTGGCAAAAGCCCAGTAAGGCAATACCATTTTGTGATTTCATTATAGATTTTTTTTATGAGAGACCATGTAGTTTTCTCCACAGGGGCAGACAGTTTAGTAAAGGGAAATACAATAAGACAGGAAAGAAGCTGGATGTTGACAGGAAAAATGAAGGAAACCAGTAGCTACACAGATAAATATCAGAACATATTGCAAGTAGTCACAGACATAGAAGGAGCAGGAACAATCTCTTTTCCTTTCATACAGAGCCATATTTCTATAGGAAAACACATGGATTTTCTGTTATATCTAATTAAAAAAAAAATCTAAAATGTCAGCCCCCTTTGCAGTTTGCACATCTCTAAAGACTGTTGAGCAGATATGATGTACTGTCTCTTCTAATGTCTCTCATTCCTATTTCTCTGCTAAGTTTGAGCTCTCTGGGGCAATGAAACAAATCATGAAACTCCAGCTCCATTTTGGACTCTGAAGTAGATTAAATGGATTAGACTGAGAAAATGTTGATAGATATTTGGAATAAACTAAAATTGTAAGCAGATTTTAGGATGATGTCTGTAACTGGTACAATATATTTTCTTTAGGTAACATGGGTGTAGAGATTATGTGTGATTCTATGTGACCCAGAGACAGTAACTCTCTGCACATGATTCAAAAGCATATAAGTTTCATCTTATTTTAGTTGTTTGTACCATTTATGTATGAAGAGGAATTCAGGTTTTCAAATAAGGAATATATTTTTAAAAGTTGACTAAATATGTTATGAGTTTGGTATCTGTAATTATTTTCATGTCTGAATAGTTATTTTCAGTAACAGATCAATTCAACCCCCCCCCCCCCCTCCATCTAAATCTTAGTATGAATGCAGATTTTAATGTCAATTGTTGTGGTATAAATGTGGTTCTGCTTCTACAAAGGTAAGGAGATGGACTGGCAAAAAATATCCATCTAACATTTTGGCTTATTCAGCCTCACGGTGATCCTCAGATTTGATAGTGCCACACCTACTTTTGCCCAAATACTGTTAATTGAGCTACTTTGCATAGAAACACAAATAATTGAATTTGAGGAAATAAATGTGGCAATGGTCATGGAAGTGTTTTGACAGTTATAAAAAAGTAATAACAAAACCTGAAAAGTTCCATGCAGTTTTTGCAAATAATTTAATTTAATTTCAATCTCCTCTTTTTGTTACAAGCTAGGGAAATATAATTACAAAACATAATCTGTGTGTAAAAAAAAAAAAATCTGGAAAATATTATCTAAACCAAACCTTTCCCAGCCAAACTGTAAAACATGGGTAATATGTTTAAGTTTTAGCATTTATTTTGGAATAGCAAGTCTGACAAAGAATAATATAGAGCTTCATCTCAAAACTGGAAAAGCTGCGGACAAGAATAGGGGAAGTGAAATTATTTTTTTTGAGAGATGTATGCAGATGGACACAGAAAAGCAAAGCTCATGAAATGCTAACATATCTAATACAGGGGGTCATGACTGTTCCCACCCTTGACCCCACACAGTAAAGTGTCTGGGTTATCTATTTATTTATTTATTTATGAAAATGGAAGCTCTGCAGCTCTATTACCAAAATGAATGGATTCAATATCTGTTCAATGATGTGTTCAAAATGACAGCAACATCGTTCAATGTCAAAGATGTTATCAGCACGTTTTACTTCTTACCAGAATAAAACAGGCATTATCTCCCCACATGCTGGCACGACTTGCTTGCTGTCCCCTATCTTTAGGTGTTGGTGACCCTCCCCAGAAGGCAGCAGGCAATGCATGTAATGCGTGTGGTGGTGAGGACCTGGGTTCTCAGCCCGCCTTTAGGAACCTGCAGGGATGTAGCTGCAGTGGTGAGCACAGATTTCGCCACTGCTGCTGCAAACCTGGGAAGATGATTGTTAATGCTGGCATACTGCTGGCTGACTGCTTAAAACTGCGTTCTATGCTGCTTCTGCAATTGTGGGCCATTAGTTTCCTGATCCTTTCTTTCCCTTCTTCCACTGATATAATAAGGGAGTCAATGTGGGGGCCTGTTAGCAGAGCAAGAGTGCTGACTTGTAGCCCTGTAACCATATTCAACAAGGGAATGTTCTAACCTTCATCTCCTGGAAGTCTCCTATCTGTTACATGCCTGGAGCTATTACCCACTAAAGGACTTCACATTTTTGAATACTTAAACTGAAAGAAACAGATATGGGAGAAACTACATAAATCCATTATTGCAGCAGGAATATCTTTCTGCTTCAGGCAGAGAAGATAAATTGCCACCGAAGTGATACAAAGTTGGTTTGATTATTTCACTGGATCAAATATATCATGCTGTCTTGAAATCTCTTTGCTTTCAAGTCAAAATTAAAGCATTTTACCATAACCATATTAGACATTATAATTTGCATATTTTTCATCTCAAAAGAGACTTCTGAAGTTATGTAATGCTTAAGTATTTAATTGTTCTTCACATCATTGAAATATCAAATTATATCCAGAAACACAGAGGATTCTTTTGCTAGATAGCAGTGATTGACTCTCTATCTGACAAGAACAGAATTCTTATGTCAGGGAAAGAAACAGCATTAAGAAAGTAACTCAAAGAGCACCAGCTCTTATTTTGTTCAACACTGGGATTTGGGCATTCTTTCTGTTTGGAATTAAGAGTGCCAGTGTTTTAAACTTGCACAAAAACCAGCCATTAAGCTAATACAAATTTAATCTGTATGATCACAACTGTGCTGTACTTGTTCAAAAACTGTGAAGCCCTGCTTTTGCATGGATTTCTTATCAGTGATCATCTCAATTTAATTGCAAAAGAAGATCAAGTAATTGCCAACCTTTCACAGCCTCAGGCTGTGGAGAAATTGTGGAACATTTGTAAATGGAATTCTTCCTACTAAAAAATGCCAAGTCCAGTTTTAAGTTTGTTTTAAGCATGGAGGATTTTTTTTAATGGAATGTTTCTGAAATCCGTACTACTCTCCAGACTATTTTTTTTTTGTACTTTAATTTCTTTCTTCCTTCGTCATTTTATTGTGTGCAGCCATGATACAACCCAGGAATCAGAAAGTGTAGCTGTTTCATTTGCAGTTAATTCAGCTGTTTTTAGCCATTTTGCCAGTGATGTTATAGATGAAATCATATATCGTGGGTGCTGGAACTATGCGAGGTGCAGGTACCACAAAGATGTTATCTGATGCCACTGTGTCAGGAAGAGTTAAATCTTTTTGACAATTCAATGGTTCCCTTGGGGTTTGCGCAAATGGCACCTGTTGTTGAAGTCAATAGAGCTTACAATTTAATTTCATCTGCCTGCAAACAATCTCTCTCATTAGGGGGTGAAATGATGATAGAATTCACTGAGGCATGCAGTTTCACTTTCTACAGGGCAATACATAAGTACAGTCATCATTTTCAGTGAAGGAAGGCACAATTATCTTGGAAACTGATTGTAAAGAAGAAGAAAGGAAAAAATATCTGGGAAAAACCTCATAAAAAGACAGTTTCACTACATTTTTCTGCTGATGCCAATTTGCAATCTAATTATTATGTTTAACACAATTTGAAAAAGTAGTAGTCAGAAAAAAAGGGACCAGTAATAAATTATTCCATCTATTTTGAAATGAGCTCATCAGTTCTGGACAACCAGCACATGTAAATAAATATCTCAGTGGGGATCAGGGCTAATCCACACCAAACTTAATTTATCCATGTTAAAAATATCTGCTTCTACTTGCTGCAGATCTTTAGGTGAATTAACTGGCCAGATAATGTGTTTCCTATATTTTGGTACAAAGGGTGTGAACTTAACAGCATATTAAGTTAATGGGGCCTCACATTCAGTTGGACACATCTGTACCTCACATTAAATTGACCAATGTCCAATTGGTATCCCACAGTGCTTTGCATCCTGCTAGGACTAACTGATCAATTTGTCAAAATGGCTCAATTGCTTTTGTGCCAGGCTGCTGTATGTTGTCTCCTCGCTCAGATGTTTGGCTGTAGCAAAACTTGAGTCATTCTCATGCAGCTGGAATCATCATGTTATAGGACAGTATATGCCCACTCGTGTCCACTTTACATGCACTTACCTGGTCCAGTGCTGATACCCTTTGCTCAGGCAAAGCTCTTAAAGATATTTCAGAAAAGGAATGGCTGTAAAACTATCACTAAACAAGCTATTGAAGATGTTCAAACCCCAGCTGCAAAGCACGGTCAAAAGGAAGAAGCTGAAATAAGCTTAGAAATAAGCAAGGAGAGCTATGGCTCCTATGGTAGAACTTGTGTCACCTACCTTTGTCCTTTCAGTAACTGGGCAGGATTTTGTTCTGGCATGCCATTCTCCAGCTGCCATGGATAAGACACAGCACAGCTCTCATGAAGTGGAGCAGTTGTTTGACAGTCTGACTCAATCTGTGCCTCACAGCACAGAAATCTGGGTTGGGCTGTGGACATCCAAAGGAAGGAGATGGAAGCATCCATGCTGACCCAACTTTCTTCCCCAAGTCACTTCTATTCCAAGGAAGAAATAGAAAACAAAGCACGCTGCATGCTTTCTTCATATGAATTTAGCAACAAAGTATGCAGTCCAGCTAGGAGTTTTTCGAAATGATTATCTTCCCCCAGCCTATCTATTTAAAACAGCAATTGCAATAAGGAAAAAGGACGTGTCTGTCAAAGGATTATATACTCTGTGATCATCCACCTAGCATGAATCTCCATCTCTCTTTTGTTTCCATGTTCTTGTCACTTTCCTGATTGTGATTTTCATGCTCACCTCTTCCTGGTCAACACACCTTTGTTCTTCTGCAACTTCCAGGTGGCAAACTTGTGTCTTCCTCTCATTCCCTCCCTTTGACGATAACAGACATTGTAGTGTGAATATGCTTGCGGCATACCATGAAACCTAGCCATCAGCACAACCAGTTGCTGTTGCACCGCTGTATGGCCTGCTTGGGTTACAGATGTTTTAGTATTATATATCCTATCCATACATCATCACAATCTAAAGACCTGATTTCATGGAATTTAATCAAGGAACAAACAGAACAACATCTACATTGTCTTGAGAAGTGTTTTGCTGCCTTGTTAGCATGGATATTAATGTAGGTCAGTAACATTAAAGTTCTGAAATCTGTGTAAAATAATTTCTTTATAATTGATTATTCTTGTATCTACAGTCATTATAATTATCCTACCACTTCTACAATGCTGAAAATCAGAATAAATATAAAACCAAATCATACAAAAATAATGAGGTGGTGTTACTGTCAAGGAGTCAACACAATCTTGCATTACATGCTATACTTTCGCAGCTGACCACTTCCATAGGGCTAGCTAGTGGAGGTCTTTGGGTGCATTTGAAAGAATTAATGTGGAAGTGGAATCCTGGGAAAGGCTGAGGTACAGAAATCATGCAGTATGGGCTCTGCAGTGAAACTATATTAATGAAGGGAGAGACAAAAGCCCTGCTGCAGCTCATCGAAGTCTGCCCGACCCCTCTGTGGAAAAGGTTTCATAGCAGTTTCACAATATTTTTTTGATATCAGCTCCATGAAAATTTCAAATAGAGGAATCTAGTTCTATAAAGGAGATAGAAACTTAGCTTGACAGTATCAAAGTCCTTCTGCTTTGTCTCTTGTCCTGTCCCAGCATGGATAACTATTCTCTTTCCAGTTCTATCACCTCACAGGTGACTACCTCATGAATACATATATGCAAAGATTCATTTTTACTTCCTGAAATGCTGGCTCTTCAGCTCTAATTAATTATTCCATGTTAAGATTGCTGCAATGTACTGGGTCTGGCTGGAACGGCATTAATTCTTTTCATGGTAGCCAAAATGGTGTTGTGTTTTGAAACTATGACTCAAAGAGTGTTTGTAACACCCTAGTGTTTTTATTGCTCAGCAGTGCTTGCAAAGCATCAAAGCTTTCTCTTTTTCCTGCTCTGCCCCTCACTAAGTAGGATGACATTGATCAGGAAGTTGAGTCAGGACACAGCCAGGGTACCTGACTCAAACTGACCAAAGGGATACTCTCATGTGTGTCATGCTTAGCAATGAAAACAGAAAGGAGAGTTTCTTTGCAGAGGAAGACATTACTTAAAGACTGGGTAAGCATTGGCTTACTTGTGGGAGATGGTGAATGATTGCCTTTATATCACTTTTTTTTTTTCTTCCTCTTTGCTTATTCAACTGTCTTTGTCTCGCCCCATGAATTTCCTGTTTTTTGGTCTCCCTAGTCTCTCTCCTGTCTCACTGGAGGTTGAAGGGGAGTGTGTGAAGGGGCTGTGTAGTGCTTAGCTGATGTCCAGAGTCAATCTGCCACGTGTAATTAGATTCACATGCAATTATTGCCTTACTATTTCCTACATTTGTAATGTTACCCTATTTCCATGTCAAAAGTTATCCCTAAAGCTCTGCTGTCCTCCACTGCTATGACATATTGTGGTGGGTAACCCTGGCCAAATGCCCACCCAGCTTCTTACTCACTTACCTGCCTTAACAGGACAAGGGGAGAAAGAAGATGAATAATGTCGTGAGTTGAGAAGAAGACAGGGAAATAGCTTAACAAGTACTGTCATGGGCAAAACAGGCTTGACTTGCGGAAGACAAATTTAATTCATTACTAATTAACAGAGATTCGAGTACTGAGAAACAAACACAAAATTAAAAGAAAATCTTCCCCTCATCTTCTCAGGCTCAACTTTCCTCCTGTACTCCCAACACTGAATGTCACAGGGGGATGGAGGTTGTGATCAGTCCATAGCATCTCCTCTCTGCTGCTCCTTCTTCCTCACACTTTTCCTTTGCTCCAGTTTGAGCTTCCCCCTCAGGCTACGGTCCTTCAGGATAAACCCAGTTCAGTGTGGGTTATCTATGGGCCATGGGCAAATATCTGCTCCATCGTACAACACCTCCTCCCTCTCAACCTTCTCTGCCTTTGGTGTTTCTTCTGCTGTTTCTTACTCTTTTTTGCTTATTCCTCCTCTGACTGTCTGCCAGTTTTGCTGTTTCTTAAGCTGCTTTCCCAGGGGAGCCACCATCTCAGCTGAGGGGCTCAGCTGTGCCTTGTGGTGGGTCTTTTGGAATTGACTGGAATGAGTTGTGTTCAACATGAGGCAACCCCTGGCCTCTCCTCACAGAAGTCACCAGTGCAGCGTCCGCTGCGAGTGCCTGGGTACCTGCACCCTGTACAGACATGAAGGAGCCACACCTAAAAAGACGTCTGAAAAACATTACCTCACCCTCCCCCATCCCAGAAAATCCTGTCATGACCCCTGTGGTCTTCACATACTGGAAAGGGGTCTTTGAATATGGCCTGTAGAAAAATAACATAAATTTACTTTGTTCATTAGTTTGTACCAAAGTTATAACTGTGATAATTACCAAGAAGGTTTCTTATGCTATTGCATTGTGGTTTCACACAATGAATAGGTTATTTCCAGTATTTTAATAGTTTTCTTAAGCCAGAGCTTCAGCACATCAAAAGAAACATCTTTTGGCATCTTAGGTCTCAGAACTGACTTACTTTAACATGCTAATCATGTAAGTAGCAGTATTTATTTCTTTTTAAATTTACCATTTCATCTTTTAGGTGCATAAGCATTAAGCAAACATAATTAGCTATTGAGACAGCTTACTAACAATGGCGCTGAATTTCCTAACTGTGGAAATTTTTTCATCAGAACTGGTTGTGTTCGTAACAGACATGCTCCAGCTCATACTGTAATGAATTCTGTGCCTTACACTATTACAAAAGAAAAAAAAAAAAAAAGATGTCACACTGTTCCCTTCTGGCTGTATTCTATGAAACTGCAGGAATATCTTGGTGAAACCTGTGAATGCACATACAATTTTTGTTTTGTTTTCTGGAAGAAGAAAACAAGAGAGAGTGCTTTCCTCTGTATTGTCATTATATTGTTGATACTGTGGGTGATCTGCCTGGCTGGTAGTAAGCATAAATATATCAGTGCTCTTCCTGCTTGGCTTCCTGAATGGAGAAAACCATGTTGGGCAAACAAGAAGAGTCTAAATCAGTATGGATTTATTACTTTTATTTCCTTACTTTAGCATGGAACTTAGTATTATACTCCAGAGAGCAATGATTATAAACAAACAAACAAACAAATAATAAATAAATAACCCTCTGGACAATTTTTCTTTAGTTGTGAACAAGTCTACCCTCAAGCATATAAAAGTCCCTCTAGAGATCGAAAACAACAAGTTGAAGCTAAAGCTGCAGGACATATTAATGAAAGGACAGCACATAAAACTGAAAGTCAAGACTTGATTTTACTGCTAGGATTACCTTAGATTCATTTTCTCATCTTTCTGTCCCTTGTCTTAGGGAAAGAGAAAAAAATTAAATTATACTTTATGTAATAAAGGCTCTAAATAGATCTAGGCTCATTGTGCTGTCTTTAAAAAATAGCCTACAGTCTTAACCCTACCTCTGCCCAAATATATTTGCAATCTAAAGAGAGATGACAGGTAAAGCCCTGGGGACTGAGATGATGACAAAGAGAGCTAAGAAGATGAAGTAACCTGCCTGAAGTTAAATAGCAGAGTTTGTAGAAGAACTAGGATCAGAATTAAGCCTCTGGATTCTCTGGCGTGGGCAAATGTCTAGAAGTGTAGGAGTTCCATACTTTAATGAATTACCACCCATCAGCTGAGCTACAGTATTTCTGTGCAGTGTATTCTTCTCGTCACTGTGATATGTGATGCAAAAATTGTTTTCGTATTATGAGTTTATATTCACATAATCAGATTATATGGTTAACATTTTTAAAACAGTTGAAATCCTGGATAAAAAAAGGGCATCTAATTGACAAAGTTAGTTTCCCCCTCTCCCGCCCCTCCCTGTGTTCTAAGATTACTGACATTTGTGGATATCATGTACTGAAAGCAGCAGGGATCTGCATTGCAGATAGGCACTCCTGCAGTGCTAATCTGGGAGCAAGATTTCCTCCAGAGTCATTACCAACCATCCACGCATTACTAAGAAAGTGGAAGAATAGCATGAGGTGAGAGATGAAGGAAAAGGCACTGAGGGAATCTTCCCTGGAGGATCATATTTACTAATTGTTTGTAGTGCATTAAACTTGATGGTTTGTGAACTCTGCATTTATTGTACTTAATGCCTAGAAAAGAGAAGTGCACACATAGTCAAACTTTAATAACTGTATTAGACTCTGGTCCTTTCCCACTCTAACTGAAGTACAGTATCTGTGCCCCACCTCTCCTCTGAGGGCTTTGGTAGCTACAAATTAATACAGACAGCAGGTGGCCTAAAGAAATTGCAAAACAACAGCTGATCTGAGTCAGAGCAAACTGTGGATCCCCTCAATGGAAGAGGAGATACAGGCTCTATTATACCACCTGCTCAGTCAGTGCCTCCCCCATCAACACTCAGATCCACCCCTCCATAGCATGAGGCTCCTCAGATTTAACTCATCACACATTACTGTGTTTAACTCTTTCTCTGCACTCTTTGCTTAAAGAACAACAAGGTTTTGAGGGCTGGTTTCATAGATTACATAATTTATACCTTACTACTAGTGTTAGTGGTCTTTTTTGCCTGAAAATACAGTTTTTGGGGGTAGACTGTAGAGGGTTGAGAGATATGTGGGATACTAAATACTGATAGGACTGTCTTCAAAGAAGCTGGCCAGTTTGGCCAGAATTGGCAATTTGTTTCATCATCTTCATAGCAGGCTCAGCAAAATGGAAATTATCCTGAAGAAGTGAAACAACTTAGTTTTGTCAGAAGTGGAGGTTAGCTTGACATCCAGGGAGATACAATACAAGACAGGACTTGACTAAGGGATAACATCAAGAAAGAAAATCTGGATGTGGTTTAGGTGGAGCTGGACCTTGGAAAAGAGACAAGGAACTTTAGATTCAAATTTGCTTTTGACAAACACAGTCCACAAAAATGGTCCTGAGTAGAGGAGTATTCTGCGCTTACATACTGAATAACAATCATACCCCATTTGTATTGTATGTAAAAATCTGTATTACCTGACACTTCAGCTCCAGTTTGACAATCTATATGTATTTTGCCTACATAGCTGAGGTGAAAAGCTGAATGGCAATGAGTCTAAGCAGCCAGGCTAAGATGGAAATCAAGTAAACCCTAGTTTCTGGATATGTCTGCAGACCAAGATCATAACAGAAATGCAAAATTCTTTATTGTGGTACAACAACTTGTAGTTAGGTACAATGTGTTTATACTTAGTGGAACACATGGCAATTTGAATTCAGACACTAGTAATATTATGCCTTCAGGTACAAAATGCCTGTGATTTTGGCATGGCATAAATTCATGGTTTTATTATGCTATCTTAGATATCTTTGTTGGTCTTGCATTGAAATTTCAGCAAATCCAGAGATCACAAAATAACAAGTTGTCCACTATAAGTGTATAGAGACTACAATAAAGAAATAGCAACAAATGTTGCACAGCAAGCATTGTCAGGGTAAATTAAGAATTGTAGTATTCCATACCGTTTTGAAAATATTTTAGAATTTGTTATTCAGCAAATGAGTTAATAATTTAAATTTGCCACACTTCTTTAAAAGCAAAATATCTGAATATCCCACATCAGTTTTCTTCAATCCATTCTAATTTTAGACCGACAGCTGATTTTTCATTATATTAAAATATCATTTTTCAAGATACCAAAGTATATTCCAGGTCACTTAGTTTATGTTTTATGTGTTTTAGGTAAGGTTGTCAATATGGAAGGGAATACACAGGTGGAATGTAGAAGTGGAGTCCCTGTCCAGAAACTGAGAGTTGCTGGTAGACAGCAAGTACACTGTGTATACTGGAGTGAATAAATTAAATTTTATCTCAGCTGGATTTCCAGAAGGGGAGGATTTTGTGTCTCCGATTGCATCCTCATCTGATAATAATTTTATTTCCTTGGAATTCAGGTTAAGGCCTATCTAGTTTCAGGTGAGGGGTGGTTGGGTAAAAATAATATTTACCTCATCAAGATGAATTAAGTAATCTTTTGTCATTCAAGTAGCGTAGATGGAGCCCAGACATTCAAAACTATCTACTTGCTTCAATTCTAAAGGAATTAGATACCTGCATTTTCTAGAGAATCATAGCCATGGCACACTATAAAGATCATGTCAGTGCTATTAAAAGTCAGAACCTACTTTGCAGCACGAAGTAAATAACCTGTACTGGTATTGGACTTCAGCTAGGCTGCAAAGAGCCATGTCTCCTCAGATTCTAATTTCGTTACTTCAGGCCTGTTTAAAAGCCTGTTTAAAAATCTGCTTGTATGAAGTTCCAAAACACTTGTCTGTTTCAGTCAATTGAACTTCTATATGTGTGACCCTTGGTTCTTTATCCAACTATAGTTCGTTGGATCATGTCTCATGTATTCTTCATCACCCAAATGTTATAGTTTGTCAATGTGGCATCGATCAGGATGAGCTTTTGCAGAAGACATTAGGTTCAAAGAGCTTGCAAATTAATTAGACTTTGTTCTTTTCATCTTACTAATTGCAGCATTAAATATTCCCTGGATTTGCTGGAAAGGACATTCCTCTTGCAATTTCAGAGACAGATTCTGTGAAGTGTCCTGTGAAAACAGCAGCAGAAAATCTTAGTTCATAAAGAGTTAACAAAACTTCGTAGGTCCAGCTAGGGCAATCTAGATTCATCAAGCAGCCCTGTGCCAGGAATAGAGAGTAACTTATTAGCTGAAATTACCAACTGTCCAGCGAAAATCTTTTTTTGTAAGTTACTGAAACTCCTAGAAAGAATATTTGTCTGTCTATTAAGAACACATATTGTACCTATGGTTTGTAAAACTAGAATGAGACATGGCTATACTGGGTTGTGCTGCTGCTGCTTCTAAAGAGTCTGTTTCAGTCAGTGTCTCAGAGGGCATCTTTCCTCAAAGGGAAAAAAGTTGTCATAAATTCTACCAATTAGGGAGCTGAAGTACCTTCCCCTTGAGTGCTGGATAATTGGGCAGGTGAAAACAGTATGGTGCCATCAAATGAGAGTGCATCTGAGTCTTTCTGAGCCTTTGCTCACCAGTTCACATAGGATCGTATCACAACACAATTGCCTTAAAGATCGACTCAATTTTCAATAATCCTGCATTTGATAAGGGGAAAAGAATTTCTGTGGGGAAAATACCTTGTCTAACAGGTACCAAACTGAGGTAAATAAGGTAAAATAGAACTGCAGAATTTTAAGCTGGCTGAGTGAGATTGCTTATTTCCTAAAAACAAAGGTTACATGCCTTCTCTTCAGTAGTAGGTGGTAGGTTCTCTTCCTCTTTTATCTCAGGTTCTAGAAGTTATGATAGCTGAGAAACAACTGTAAAAGCAATTCCCATTTTTTCTACCTTATTTTTCTGTAGTTAAATTACAGGTAGGTTTGCAGATTTCTAATCTTTTTGCTAATTTTGTTCCTCTTGTTCAGCAGTGCAGCCCACCTACAGAGTGTGTGTGACCGTGTATACATACTAAAGTTTACATAGGTTTGCATCTCTTGATTTTTCACAAGTACAATATGTAGTGCAACATAGATTTCACTTTCTAGTCCAAACCCAGGTAATTCAGTTATTTATTACATCTGTGCATTGTATTGTCTCGCTGAAATATTTCTAGAACAGTGATCTAGTCAGTGTCTCTCTACTGAATTATTTCAACAGCAAGACAAACTGCTTATCTCATATAAACCAATTTCAGCAGGTTGAATACCCTACTTAGTAGTCAACTCAGAGACATAATTTCTTTGATAGTTTCCCCAATGGCTACAAAAATCTTATTTGCTTCCAACAGTGTTCTTTCAGAAACTCAAGACTTTACAACCAACTCTCCATCTTAAACTTGAAACATATTAGTTGGAAGTAACCTGTGTATGTAATGTAACAGTAAAAGGAAATACAAACCAAACTGTCCCCAATCGATGTATTTTGCCCTGGAATGTAATAGATCCTGCACAGTTATGTAAAAGTCCCTATTTACATACACAGTTCTCTTATTTTACTTTCTGCTTATCAGGAAAGACTTAATTCTTAATATCCTGAAATCATACCAGGGTACAAAACAGGCTCCAGTATACAAATTTTTGACTTTGAAGCTGCTTTGCAGTTTCTTTTACAGTGTAAGACTATCCACAACTAGACACTTCCAGTTCTTGTTGGCCCAACCAGGGTGCTTTGTAACCTCTGTGTATTTGGATGAATTTTCTGATGGTGTGATGAAAAGACATTTTTCAGGTTTTCTTTCTCAGTGTTTTTTTCATGCTAAAATTACCCATCAATATACATCTAACTCCGTTGTGTTTAAGAATGATCCAAAATCGGCTTAAAAAAAAAGGAAAAAGTTTTGTGTCTTTTTTAGTTTCCATCTAATGAATACTTTCTGATTAATAGATACAACCAAAATTTAAAAGTAAATAATATTTTGTATTTTTTCCTTCGGAAAAATAGTGCATCAAATATTATTTTTCCCATGTTTCTTGCAAATCTTTTTGGAGAAATGAAGCAACTGGTTTATCAGCCTTTTAATATGCAGCTGAGTGCTTCTAGAATATTTGTCAAATTCTTGAGTCATGTTAACAAAACGAAGTACAAACCAAAGAGATAGTCTGGTTATGAGCTGCTGCTTCTCTCTGTGTCTGGTACTTGTTTTGGCATTAAAAAAAAAAAAAAAAGCAGAGGTTGTTTGTGTAAGTGGGATCTGAGGCTACTGTGGGGATGCAACTCATATAATATTGACACTGTACTTTTTCCTGCTAAATGGCCCTCTTTACAAGTGTGATTAAACCATATGACCTTGCAAATCACTAAATCTTTTAAACAAAGGCTGAAGGACTATATGCTTAAAACCTACTATTGACATTAGAGTGGTAGGTGGGATTGTGAACGTATTTCAAAATGTGCAGTTACCCTATGGAGACCCCCCAAAATCTAGATATTGAAGTATAAAGGAAAAACAAACAACAATCCACATGTGTTGGCTTAAAAAACAGTTCACTACATGAGAAAGTAGTGCAAAAGATATGAGAGAGCTAAACAAATCCACTATTCGTAGAAAAGGGGATATTAGAGAAACAGAGCCTCCTATTAGGCCTGTTAGCAGAGCAGTACTCTATATATGTGTACATCTGTTTGATGAAGTAAATGGGTTTGGTTTTGTTTCTTCTTCCTAAGCAGCTTGGATCTTTTTTGTAGTACTTTGCTTAAAAGGTACTCCCCCTCTGACAGGTTCAGGAATGTGATGCTGACCAAGGCATGAGCTACCCTACTGCTGGGATGAGAAACACTGTTGACACTCTAACAACACCTATAGAAAAGAAATTTTGATTTTTTTTTTTTTTTTCCCCCTAAAGCTCACTGGCTTTGAAAGTTGTTAGGTGATAGCTAACAAATACATGATCAAATTAATATTTTTCAAGGGTCTGAAGAGACATCCATTGTGCACAATCCTTAAATAAGATATTCTCAATCCTTTGTTTAGATGGATTTTCAGTAATTAAAGAACATAAGAATTTTATTTGTATCCAACGTTCTGTATTTGTAATTTGTAATTTTCCTCTTGAAGTCCCATTGTAATTATTCTTTTTTTTATGATCCTTTACATTAGCATATTCAATCTAAATTGTTTAATTAGATGATAGTTTACTCAAATTACAGATGCATAAGTTTTCTCTGTAACAGTCAAGAAAACAGAAAGCTTTTGAGCTTGTGATATGCTAAGAAGAAAAATAAAATGTTTTGTACTGTTGTTAATTGCTAATTCAAATTTACTCTTTTTAAGTCCCTATTCTATTTATTCTGAGAAGAAACAAATCTTGTGCTATTATTCAGATGATTCTTTGGTACAATGGGATTTGATCTTTGAAACACGTAGGTACGAAGATGTGCACAATTCATATTCTTTGGATCAGAGTGAACTCACTGGAGAAACTTAGTGTAATATGGAGATAAAATGTATGCATATCTACATAAAATAAAAATCTCTCATACCTGTCCCTCTTTCATAGTATCGGAGTCATCAGGACAATCTAAAATGATCTGATAATCATAAAGCTGACTTCATCAACTAGCACATTGATTTCACGATTGGTGATATTCTCCCAATTTTTACAGTTATCCTTCATGATAGCCAACAAAATTCTCACCCTGAGATAGGCCAAATATTAGCATTTGACTTGGTCAACACCCTGCCGGTTTTCTAATGATGAGAACAGGAGCCTTGGAATTCAAAGGATAAAGCTAAGTAGCTTTTGTTTTTCACAAACAACTAACTTAACCATATGATAGTTACCTAGTGTTTCTGAGTGCTAACATCACATGTTTACACTGAAAACTGCTGTGTAATGTTAGCAGTAAAGTAAGCCATATCTTCTTTCAGTTGATTGTCATCTCTGAACTCTATCAACAGTGGCTATGAGATAGGTCAGTGACAAAGAAATACCACGAAAAGCTGTTTGATAAAAGTGAACATGCTGCTATAAAATACTGTGGATCTCACTCACAAAACAGCGGTATCAGACTCAGTTCAGCAGGTAATACGACTTTTGGTACAGAAATCTCTAAGCTCTCCACTCTTGTGACGGGTTAACGCTGTCCAGTAGCCAGCCATCACACGGCTCATTCCCCCATCCTGGTGACATAGGGAAGAGAATAGAAAGAACAAAATAAAGAAGACTTGTGGTTTGAGACAAAGCACGAAAGCAAAGCAAAATATGACTTTTTTCTTCCATTGGCAAGGAGATGTTTAGCCTCTTCCTGGAAAGCAGGGCCTCAGCATACTGTAGTGGTTACTTGGGAAAACAAATGCCACAACCATGAATGTTCACAGTTCCTGCTCCTTTTTCACAGCTTTTATTGATGACCATAATGTCACACGGTATGGAATATGCCTTTGGTCACCTTGGGTAAGCTCTCCTGGCTGTTTTTCCCTTCCAACTTCTTGCCCACCTCAGCCTACTCACTGGAGGGGGCAGAGTGGAAAAAAGAGAAAAGCTCAATGCTGTGCAAGCACTGTTCAGCAACAGGAAAACACTGGTGTGTTATCAATACTGCCTTAGTCACAAATCCAAAATACAGCAGTATACAAATTCCTACAAAGAAAATCACCTTCCCAGCCAGATTCAGTCAGCTGCTAACATGTTTGGAGAGTGTAAACTGGTTACTTGGTTTGGATCACAATACTGTAAGGACAGTTTTTTGTTTTCTACTACATGATGTCATCAATGACAAGTCCTGGCTGCCCACAAGCATTCAAATGGAGAGAAGACATCTAGTCAGGTTACTTCGAAGTGTGGAAGACACATACAAAATACAAATGTGAAACAGTATATGCAGGGACAGTACAACTCCCAGAAGGCTGATTATGAGAGTGTCCACATTAATCTTACAAAGAACAGCATAATTGCAACAGAGATTTGGTTTAGGTCTAAAGAAAGGTGCTTTCTGGGACAATAAGGCAAAATGGCTCTTATTAAAGTGGTACAAGCAGTTGTTTATTACCACACAACTGCTGAGTGAAAACAAGGTCAGGACTGAAATCCTCAGTTGAATGCCCAGAGAGGAAGCAGCTCAAATCCTCTTGAATTGAATCTTTGATATCCCAACCTAACTTCTCAGGGGAAAAAGAAGAGAATGAGGAAAACACAAAGTAGGAGTTCTCAACAGGTGAAGGGACAATAATGACCTAAAGACACTATGAAATAGGATTAAAAAAATACTTCTGCTAGCAGAGACTAGCAAGTCCAGCTTTTCCAGTTCTACTGCAGAATTACTATTGTGATGAGCAGCTGCTGTTATTAGGTATGCGGAATCCTTCATATTTTACTGTCTTTCCTATCATGAACAGGGGAGTTTTTGTTGCATGTGTGCCTACGGTGTGTTCACCCTGGCTGGATGCCAAGTGCCCACCAAAGGTATTCTATCGCTCCCCCTGCCTCAAATGTACAGGGGTAGAGAATATAAAAAAAGAGATCAGTTACCAATTACCATCACAGGGAAAATAAACTCAACTTGGGAAAAATTAATTTAATTTACCACCAATCAAATCCAAGTAGGGTAATGAGAAAATAAAACCTAAATTTATAAACACCTTTCCCCCACCCTTCCCTTCTTCCTGGGCTTAACTTTACTCATGATTTTTCTACCTCCTCTCCCCCAGGCAGTGTAGGGGCGTGGGGAATGGGAGTTGTGGTCAGTTCATCATGTTTCTGCTGCTCCATCTGCCTCAGTGGGAGGACTCCTCACACTCTTCCACTGTTCCAGTGTGAGGTCCCACCCATGGGAGACAGTTCTCCATGAGCTTCTCCAGCCTGAGTCCTTCCCACAGGCTGCAGTTCTTCACTCACTGCTTCAGCATGTTACCCCTTCCAAGGAGTACAGTCCTTCAAGAATGGACTGCTCCAGTGTGGGTCGCCATAGGGTCACAAGTCCTGCCAGAAAACCTGCTCCAGTGTGGGCTCCTCTTTTCACGGGGTCACAAGTCCTGCCAGGATCCTGCTCCAGCAAGGACTTCCCATGGGGTCACAGCTGCCTTTGGGCACATCTACCTTCTCTGACATGGGCTGCAGGTGGGTCTCTGCTCCACCATGGACCTCCACGGGCTGCAGAGGAACAGCCGACCTCACCATGGTCTGTACCACAAGATGCAGGGAAATCTCTGTTCTGGCTCCTGGAGCATCTCCTGCCCTCCTACTTCAGTGACCTGAGTGTCTGTGTAGTTGTTTCTCTCACCCTTTGTCACACCTTCCTCTAGCTGCAGTTGCTGTTATGCACTAACTTTTTCTCCTTAGATATGTTATCACTGAGGCACTACCACCATCACTAATTGGCTCAGCCTTGGCCAGCAGTGGGTCCATCTTGGAGCTGGCTGGTATTGGCTTGATTGGACACAGGGGAGGCTTCTAGCAGTCTCCCACAGAAGCCACTCCTGCAGTTTCCAGCTACCAAAACCTTGCTATGCAAACGCAATAGAGTGGCGTAAGCTGTGGGACACTTATTGCTATCCCTTTCATCTGAGCTTAGTCTTCTTTCTTTGTTTTGGTGGACAGAGCCACTATAACCAAAAATCACGCTAAGGAAGTGGAAATGATGGAAATGCTTGGCACATGTCTCTGCCATTGGTAGCAAAATTGGTAAGCTTACACTCAAACAAGAGGCAGGAAAGACATCTTTCCTTCTGTATTCATATTAAGTGCACAATAGGTAACGCTGTGGCAAAAGAAGCAGAATGAAAGAACATTGGTACATCATTGTACTTTTACCTGGTACAGTGTTCTGGCCGAGTAGCCTGCTCTCCAAGGCAGAGATAAGGTATGTGCAAACATCCTTACTATGAATATGGACAAATACACTTAGGATTTTCACTATCTGGAGAGTTTGTACCCTCCTTATGCGCAGAAGGAGCTTTAAAAAATGCTCTTTCATATATGAGCCTTAATTTTTCTAGGGTGTCAATACCAGAAACACACACTCTCCATCTGACAAAAGTAGCATTTGAATGAACTAAATGTTTATAAATCACACAAAGCATGAAAGGAAATGTGAAAATTTCTTTTATGACTTAGGTTAACATGTGTTCACTCCTTGCTAGCCTTTTCAAGAGCAGTTAAAAAAGAAATCAGAAGTAAGGCTAAAGTGAGCCATCTGTAAGAAAGCCTGTATGTTGTTAAAATATACATTTAATATTGGTTTTTTCTGTGCACGTTCTGCAAGATAAATGCTATAAAAACAATGTAAACAAATAGTAGGGAATTATTATTTTGTTCAGATGATGAAATTCATTAAATATGTGCTGTGGTAATACATATAACCTGCTCTAATGTGAGAAAATTCTCATACAATTTTCATAGAAACTTTATGCACATTTCATTCTTAACTGTAGGGAATCCCTCTCAGAACCGTTAAATAAACAGCTCAGGAATTAAATTAGCCCCTAGCTATCGTAAGCAAATAACCTACATGGTAAATTGTGTTATCTAGCTGGCCAGTTGATGCTTTGCTTTTTCCAGCTTTAAGAAAGAAATTAAATGGTATGGCAGTGTATTACTCTCATTTCCAATCCTCTGGAGCAGATAAACATTATCATGAAACTGGCCAAGGATGAAATTTAAATAAGTAGTGATTGGAGAGGATGACAGAAAGAGGTTCCAACTTACAAAAAACTGACAAATTAGTTTAATTAACTGAAAATTTTGGAGTACAAAGATATGGGGGAATTATTTATTTTGATATGTAATGCATACTCAATATTTCTGTAAACAGATTAGGGTATAGAAACCCTGCTGCACAATTATTCAAGAAAGAAGTGAGAAAAAAAGCTGGAACCACCTACATATTTTTCTCCTTTAAAGTCACTGTCACTTTGCAGTTCCAGTGTGGATTACAGATTCATTCTATTTCATCTGAGTTCTCTAACAGCCCAAACTGCTTCTCCAGTGCAACTTTGAACAGTCATACGGAGTAATTGCGATGGTCATTTAGGCACTCTAGATGCTCATCATGGATATGAGATTATAAGTCTGATATCATGATCACTCTTACAGCCTTCATTTCATTCTGAAAAATCTGGATTGTGAAAACAAAATCTGCCCTGTAAATACAGTACGAAGGGAGAGAAATAGGCTGTATGCAGCAGAATAAAATGGAAGTTGAATCATCTTTTGCAGCTGCTTGGATTGCAAAACTGAGGTTCTTTCAGCTCTCCACAACTGCAAAAAAAGCTTCTGAGATAAGTGGATATAGCAATGAATGCAGTCAAATAATCCACTTGACTTTGTTTTTTTTAATTTTTTACAATCATAATGTTCTTATTATCATGACATTTTATGGTTTAGGGTATGGAAATAAGTTACTCCGAAATTTAAGATATATATAATAGAGGTAGGATGGGACAGTAAATGAAGTACAGGACTGAAGAGGAAGTTTCCAAACACTATCTCAAAACTTTTATTTTTGTGTCTTTGGATAATTAATTTGCAGTCAGAGTATGTCCCTCTCTCCATTTGTGCAACTGGAGTGCCTCACATGGACAGCATAGTATCAGCTAATTCTTTCTATATGATAAGATTCTTGCTGCAACTCTGGTCTCTAGTTCCATTTTATGTCTTTGAGACTAATTTCCTGTTGGTTAGACTTAGACTTGATGAGTGCGAAGAAAAAACTGAGTTCTCAGACTGTGGCATAAAATGTTAGGGAAGCACATATGCAATAGCAAGGCAAATTATATAAAAGACAGCGATGCTGAAGAGTGGAAGAAGACATATTTTTTTTCCCTTCTAGGTACAACTAGTTGCATTGAGCACAAACACTTTAATAGAGAGCATAGATTCTAATTATTACTTTCTTTTTCCAAAAGTGAAAAGTTTAAGTCTCACTTGAGAAGCAACAACATCATTAATATCATTAATAGCACAGCTCCATGGTGACAGGGGATATGACTGGGACTGCAATGTAATGGAGCTCTGCATTTAAAATGTATGCACTGGCAGTTTTAACTGTGAGAAGCCAGAGTAATAACTGCCTTTGTTTCACCCTTGACGTTTCATGTGGTGTGTGATTTTCTGTGCCTTGAAGTCCTTCCTCTCATGAATTCTGCCTTTTGTACTTTCATGATTATTTTAGAGGTGAAGATTCTCCTCTGTTTCAAAGCTCAGTTTAAGAAGTCAGGCTTTTCTAAAATTTCTGTTTTTTTTTTTTTTTTTTTTTAATCAGATGCTGAAAGATTTTGAAGAAATATACCCCAAAGTGCTGAAGCAGAAGCCACCTGACAAAAGCTCTTATATGTTTGGTCTTGCCTGGGTCAACCTCTGGGCTTCAACCCATCTGCCAGGATAGCTTTGGTGAAGAAGGTGAGTACATGACAAAAACAGAGGTAGTAATGGGAGAGGAAGCTCAGTGGTTTCAGAAAGACCTTCTGTTGCGCTAAAAGACATCCTCTAGGGCATGGAAATGTTTTGTGTTTTTCCTCTACAGATCAGTCACTCAGGGTAAGAAAACAAGTAACAGTGAAGTGAACCTGAAGCGAAGCTGCCTTTTTATTTAGCTAATTTCAGCAGCTTCAAGTAACACTGTACATCAAACAGTATTATTGGTACTTGGATGAGGCAAAGGGAGAAACTGGGGACTGTTTTGTCATGAGTTCTACCTGAGAAACACAGGCTTTTGTTCTGTACCAGCAAGAGAATGGCGAGCCCAGGCACACACGTTGCAGATCTGCTCTGATCTCTGGTACAGAGTGCTTGTTAAGCTGAACTGGCTAAATTAAGAGAAAGTATAAGCTGAAACAGGAAATCTTGCCATACTTCAGTGTGAGTGTAGGCTAACATTGAATGCTGTTGCTTCTCTGCTTCTTCTCA
The DNA here is from genome assembly GCF_037038585.1 of Patagioenas fasciata. Taxonomy (NCBI): domain Eukaryota; kingdom Metazoa; phylum Chordata; class Aves; order Columbiformes; family Columbidae; genus Patagioenas; species Patagioenas fasciata. Next base: position 23,799,253 of record NC_092560.1, on the reverse strand, counting down.
TGGTTCCATGTGCTCAGAGAGGACAGACAAATAGGCTGATTCACAGTGTGAAGAGCTGTGAGATGTACTGTTAGTAGTCCCCTCAATGAATACTTCTCTGATGCTCGTGTATAACCATTTACTAGTTCAGAGAATCATAGACTATCTCAAGTGGGAAGGAAGTCATAAGGGTCATCAGGTCTAACTCCCTGCTTCTCACAGGACAACCTAAAACTAAATCACATAACACTCCTTGAACTCTGACAGTCTTGGTGCCATGACCACTTCCCTGGGGAGTCTGTTCCAGTGAGCGACCACCCTCTCAGTGAAGAAATTGAACAATGTGCTCATTCTCTCTCTTATTTTCAAGAGAACAGCCAGTTGATATTTCACTCTAGAAATGAACATTTCACATTCATATATAGTGGATTCAGTAAAACAAAAAAAAACTGCCAACGTCCCTGAAAAATTGTATTTATTGACATAGATTTTCTGTCTTAAAGATTCTTGATACATTGTCTGAGTGTTGTTGGTTAATCCTAGTAGGCAGCTAAGCACAATACAACCACTTCCTCACTCCCCCCGCTCTTCCCACCCTCCATAGGATGAGGGAAGAGGAAAGGAAGAATAAAAGCAAGAAAACTTGTATGTTGAAATAAAAATTGCTTAATAAACTAGGATACGTGGAAGAAGAAACAAAGAAAACAAAATAAGTGTTGCAAAGGCAATCACTTACAGCCTCCCATGGGTAGACTGATGCCCAGCCAGGCAGTGACTTGGGAACTCTGAGTTGTTGCTCTGAAGCAGTGCATGTAAACCTGGAGTAAGCTGAAAAACAAGCAACATATTGCTACAGAACTTTGTGTGTAAAAAAAAGAAAATTATTTACTTTTAAATACTACTAGTGTGTGCTTATCAAAGATAACTGAATAGAGAGCACAAATTTTAACAATTGTTAAAAAAATAATACAAAGTTTGGGTCTGTCTTGGAAAGCAGCAGTAACATTATACAGGTGCATATCACAAAACAGATTTTGGAACAGAGCTTCCCCATACAGACCAAGGTTTACAGTAAGTTATTTTATTTGGCTTACCAAGGGTGAACATACTGTCAGCTAGGCTGAAATTCTAAACCTCTGCCTTATATATATGAGTTTCAGTGAAATTTGGTTTTGACACCTGGTGAATGCTATAGCTGAGAATGCAGTAGATTTACTCAGAGCAAACATCATCTGGGATCACTGTTTACAAGTTTAAACTATTACTATTCTAAGGTACTTGAAAATGTCACAAGACACTCAGCAGTATATTCGGCCTTCTGTGTTTACTCCCGACACTGATTCTTTAACCTTGACTGAGTTATGTGGGAGCCACAAGTGCAAACAGTAAGCTGAAGGTTGCTTTTTAGTCCTCAATATTGTAGGTTTCAAGCCCCTTTACAAGTATGCATTCTTAGCTCCAAGAACAGAGAATCAAGAGGGACAGACTTGGAGCAAACCATGGACCTTCATGAAAAGACAGATACTTGAGAACACAGAGTTCTTGAGTGCTCAGCTATGTCCTCTCCTCTTTGGCAATAAATTCTCAGCTGCACAACAACATCGTCATTATTGCAACATCAAATTCCTCCAAATGCTTTGCTTATGGTGCTTATATTCTATTCCTGCACAACTGAGCTGTTTGCACTTAGAATTCTTTCTACCTTCCTGATTGGCAACCAGAAATTCAGGCTGCAGAACTCTAGCTTAGTCTAAGAAAACTGCCTTCAGTCAATTTACAGGGACATTTTGTGCCAAAATAGGAGTTGTAAAACATTTGAAAATCCACTATGAAAAGAATACTCAGTGTGTGTACATCCTATACATTGTAGCTTATCAGGCAATGTGTGTTGTTCATTCTTCTAGAACATAATAATATGTCATGAAAATAATACTGTCAATCTGGGTTTTATGAAAAAAGCAACTGAACTCAACATTGGCCAAAGCAACTGGAAATTATTAAAGCTGCTGATATGCTGCATACTCTGTGTGTGTAAAGAGCTTAAGTACCAGAGATTGCTGCTATGATCTGACTGCATCTCTGCATCAATAATGGTTCTTGAGCTAACACTATGTAAATGATTTTATACGGATTTCAGTGCTATCCACAGACAAAAGTATTTTTAGGCAAATTCAGTAAAATGAGCCATTTAACACTTGCAGAATCCTTGCACTCCTAAAGTCTGTTTTATTTACCTAAGTTCATGAGTAAGAAAGAAATATTGGTGGAGTAGGTGGTTTAAGGCCTCATAATTTTTTAAAAGCTGATCTTGGAAAGAAGTTCCTAGGCTGTGAACAGTAAACATTTAAAACTCCAGAAACAGAATAAGAAGTGTGGGGACCTAAATTGAGTTGTATTGTCTGAGAAAGCTGAAAGTGAAGTTTAACATTAGAATAATATCTGTGTTTCACTTTCTGTGCACAGTTTACTTTCTGCAAAGTGATGCAAAACCATGCAATAAACTTGCAGTGTGCTTGGCTGATGTCGCAGGTTCCGGTTTATGTCAGCTTTGATGGGTGCACTTAAAAGCTTTTGATAACATGACATTCCCTAATGTCCAAATACAGCTGAAGCAGAGTGCACCAGCTGTTACTTCAACTGGTGATCAAGAATCTCACAGATAAAGCCAGTCTCATGTAAATCTGCCATGAAAATGAAAATGAAAATCCTCTCAAGTGAAGCTATGTTTTTCCAATTACACTGCAATATAGAGGAAAGTCAAAAAAGCAAACCTGAAATGCACATGAATAAGACATGTTCTGAAACAGAAAAAAACCAGTATCTTCATTAGGATGGGGTCCTACTTTTCTAATTGTTTTGCCAGCTAAATCTTCAAGAATTTCAAGAAAAGACAAACTTTCAAAAGCTAAGTGTATTGGTAGAAAGTCTGCTGACATATGAGGGAAAATTAAGTACTATATTTTCTCCCATCTTCCCACAAATTACTGTTCCTTCCCTTGAATCCTTGGTTGCATAATCTTTATGTAGGCAGATGTTCCCAGAATTCCCCTCTCTGCATGGGACCTCTTTACAACCCCAGCAGGCAGCCAGATTTTGCAGTGCAACCCAAACATCGAGACTTAGACTGCAAGCAATCTGTTACACTCTAGCTAAGGAAATAAAAGTTCTGCAACTGTCAAGGAGAGATGTATTAGTCTGACCATGCCTAAAATGCTTTGGGAGGTTTTCTGAAAATAAACATGCCAATCTCACTCTGAGCCCTGTTGTATGGGGAGATTTGAAAATGTATGGTTTTGTTTCCAAATTTAACACAGCCAAGAGGTAGAAACAATTCAAAAGGACTTTTACTTTTTCCTAAGGGGCTGGGGAGTTCATTAGAAATAATTGCACATATACTCTGCTGGAGTTAACAAATGCTCAGCAAGCTATTATAGTGTGTAACAGCAGCCTATAGTGATCTAGGGGTACTGAACGGCCCTAAGAATAACCACATTTGTTGATCTTGAATTTAGAAATTTCTGCCTGTTTTTTAAGCTATTGCTGGATAAATTGGCATTTAGGCTGAACTGTTTGGCTCTGCACACATTTCTTGTATTTCTAAATGAGTCAAAACAGGGCACCAGTTTGAATCAGTATGTTCACCCTTGCCTGAAGAACAGTACATCTACTTCCTTTCTAGCAAGTGGACAAAATCTGCATTTTAGACTTGTAATCAGCAAGAGGAATGGGAACATGTTAGACCATTGTTTTGATCTCAGGTTTATCTTATATCTCCAACTTAGCTCAGCTCTGTATCCCTGACCACGGATCATTCTAACTAAGGTTCAGAACTAAGCATCATTGAGAACAGTATGAGCAAAAGATTTTAACAGTGGAGGTAGAGTGTCAATGACACAGGCACATAACACAGCCTGCCAGGCCTCCTCCCCTTGTGAGGAAGCCATGGACTGTGATGAGGTCTCCCCTCAGTCTCCTCCAGACTGAACAAACCAAGCGACTTTAGCCACTCCTCATATGGCTTCCCCTCCAAATCCTTTGCTAATTTCATAACCCTCTTCTGGACACTCTTCAGCAGCTTTATATCCTTTTTATCCTGTGTTGCTTAGAACTGCACACAGTGCTCCAGGTGAGGCTGCACCAGTGCAGAGCAGAGCGGGACAATCACATCCCTCACCCGGCTGACAATGCTGTGCTTAATGCACCAAGGACACGGTTGCCCTCTTGGCTGCCAGGGCACTGCTGGCTCATGTTCAACTTGCTGTGAACCAGAAGCCCCAGATCCCTCTCCACAGAGCTGCTCTCCAGCATCTCATTCCCCAGTCTGTATGTATAGCCAGGGTTGCTGTGTCCTAGGTGCAAAATCCGACACTTGCCCTTGTTGAACTCCATGTGGTTGCCCAGTTCTCCAGTTTGTTCAGATCCCTCTGCAGGGCCTCTGTGCCTTTGAGAGTGTTGACAGCTCCTCCCAATTTTGTTTCATTAGTGAGCTTACTTGGTATTCTCTTAAGTCCTGAGTCTAAGTTGTTTATGAAGACACTGAGGAGTGCTGGCCTTACGATAGAACCCTGCAGAACCCCACTAATCACTGGTCACCAGCCCGACATAACCCCATTTACTACAATCCTTTGAACCCACCCTGTCAGCCAATTGCTCACCCACTGCATTGGGTGTTTATCCAGCTGTGTGCTGGACAACTTATCCAGGAGGATACAGTGAGAGACAGTATCGAAAGCTTTACTGAAATCCAAACAGGTACCTTTCCTGGTCGGTTCCCATACTACCTGTATCAAGTTGTTACTGTCCCAATGCTTTAGGAATCTCTGGACCTGTTGGTGCCAGCTGTATGATATTCCCCATTGACATCTTGCAACTTGAAGTCTCCCATAAGGACAAGGGCAGATGACATAGGGCAGGGGTGTCAAACTCATTTTCACTTGGGGCCTCATCAGCCTCTTGGTTGCCTTCAAAGGGCCAAATGTAATTTTAGGACCAATTTTAGATTCACACCCCAAAAGAAGGTTCCCTTAGTTCCTTAATGAATAACTCATCAGTGTTGTTATCCTGGCTGGGTAACCTATAGTAGACTGCCAGGATGACACCTGCTTTATTTGTCTGTCCCTTAATCCTTATCCAGAGCCTCTTGACTTTGCCATCATCAACTGCCAGCTCCGTGTTTTCCAACCCCTCTGCTACATGCAATGCCACTCCCCTGACACTCCTGCCCTGCCAATTCCTTCTGAAGAAACTATAGCAGGTAATAGTCAGTGGACCTTAGCAGGGAGGCTGTTCGAGTTGGCATATTGGAACCTCTGTTCCCTTCTGAAGAGAATTACCTATGACAAATACCCTTCTTTTTGTCTTAACATGAGTGGGTTTGATGTTTTTGATGTGGGGCGTAGGTTGCCTAGATGACCCCTCCGTAACAGAAAGTCCTTCATCCACCACATATGTTATCACCCATCCAATTCCAGGGCCTTATACCTGTTGTATATAGGCACCTGGGAAGGTGGGGCAGGCTGAATGTGGATTTGCCTGCCAGCCTGAGCAGTAACCTGCTTCCGTTCTCCCCCATCTCCTGTGTCTCCTCTTCCTGCCTGGTGGCGAAAGGGTATGGGGTCCTTTGTCTCTTGTGCCATGGCTGGCTTTTGTACCTGCCTCAGGGGTGATACAGTGTGAATCCACCAGTCAATCTCTTTCTCTGACTCCCTGATATTCCTCAGCCTGGATACATCTGTCACCAGGCTGAGCAGCTCCGTCATGTGGGCACACCACCCACAGGTGAGCTCAGTGCTGCCATCAGTCCCTGAGCAGAAACTTGGGCACACTCTGCAGCTACATGTTCCCTTGCAATCTCAGTTCGGGTGGCTGCATCAGTTCTTGCAGCTGGAGGGATGATGAAGGCACAGCTCTTTGCTGGGTGGATACCACACCTCTTGCTATTCTCAGCTCCTTGCTAGTGGGTTGTAACCTTCACTTGAAGTGGCAGGACCCTCTCTGCTTGTTGTCCCTGCTTGCCCTGCCTGCACAAACTCTGGCAGGTTTTTACTCTAGCAAACCACTATAGAATCATAGAATAGTTTGGGTTGGAAGGGATCTTCAAAGGCCATGTTGTCCAACCCTCCCTGCAATGAGCAGGGACATCTTCAACCAGATGTTAGATCCCTGTTTAGTGCAAGGAAAGGACAAAAGCTTTTCAAGAAAATGTTACCTCAGAAAATCTCAACCTGAAGTTTTTCTTAAAAAAAAGCACTAGTTTTTCTTGAAGCCTTTTATTTCCTCTCATTTATGCCCTCTTTGTCTCTTTTGAGGACATTTTCCTTTCTTGTAGTTGGGCAAGGCTTCTCCTTAAAATTTTGGATCTGATGTTCGCAACTGCAACACACTTCCTAGGATATTTCCTATAATTTCAGTCAAGGGAAAATTAGAAGCAACATGTTTCTTCACCTAGTGCTTGGTCTGGAAAGAAAGTTCTATCCTTTTAATTACCACATTAAAAGAGTAATTTTATAATTAAAACAGTAATGAGAGCAGATAGTTTCTACAATGCACTCCTGTTCTAGAGATACACCTATGATTTTCAAAATCCATTCATTGCTTTGAACATGATTGAAATTCCCTCAGACGGGTGTCCTTATGAACTAATTTCTTCGGGAATTATAATTGTATTTTATGGCACTCTGTGTGGCAATTTCTCCTTGGAAACATTATTAGCATCTTAAATGTTGGCCTCAGCCTGGGGAGGGTACTCTTATATAGTAGGTAAAGCCTGAGAAGAACTGGGGCAGCTAGGCATATACAGTACTCTCCTTACCATAAATATTGTGTTACTGTGAAAGGCTATGAATTATATAATGCCCAGACCAAAATATCCTGACAAAAAAATTGAGAAGTCCTTCTAGCACCTCCTTTCCACAGTCCTCATGGCAACTTTGCATTCTACATTGAATGTCACTGAAAGCATGCCTTTGACACAAGGACCAGCCAATGCACATAGCAGCCAGAAGAGAAAGCCAGCCTTCAGAAAAAGAGGTTAAGAAACGGCCAGTCTGGGTCACATGCATTTAGTTGTGAAGTCTGAGATAGTTCTCATTTGTGGTAATATTCAGCAATGGTCTTCTGAGAGACACGGGTTTGCAAGCTGGTTTATGACATCAGGATTGCTGTGTTTTGTGAGTTTGTGTCAGCGTGTAATTGGACATTGCCAGTAGCACCTATGGTTACTTGGCACAGATGATGCTCCAAATTACTATTTGTAATATGACACATCTCAAAGGATTTCCTAAGTGTTTGTTTGGAGACAGCTGATTAGGTTAGCTTGACCCACTACACTTTTTTACCTCTAAAAGGTACTCAAGGGATTAGCAGCAGCTGTAGGCTAATGTTATCCTTTAGACGTCATAAAACATGGGTGTGTAAGTATGTAACTTCGAATGTGGCTGCATAGAATACACTGTCAGGTAGCAGGAGTCTTCAATTGTCAAGTACCAGAAATAGTCATTGAGGAAGTGTTTCTTCCCTTCTCTGTAGATCCAACACCTTATCGCTTATATCCTTCTCTAGCAGAGCCTTTTTGAAAACATTTGAGGCCAGCTTACCACCAGTTCCTAACACAGCAAGCCCCTTGTTCATTTCTAGACAAAGACAGATGTCTACATGTGTTAGATGAGATGACAGGTATGTTTCCTATTCAAAAGTGATAGATGAAAATATCATACTATCAGCTGCTACTGACAGAGTACTACAGCAAGCAGTTTCTCATGGGTAGCTATAAACAGGCAGACCAATTTAGTTCTCTTTAGGAGTTCTGTGCTACTTACAGGCATGTCACGTTGTCACTTTACATGACAGCCTGTGCATGTTTCTAGTTGCTATATTGACAATTAAGCTGTGGTACTATTCTGCTGAAAATTTGCCAGATATTCCAAACGTGATTTTTCACTTTTTTACACACAGACTTTTGCTATTAGTTTGCCTTAAGGCTATCATCAGAACAACAGCAACAAAAATCCATACATCTACAACTGGCAAAAAAAAAAAAAAAGCTGGTTTCAAGTCTATGTACCTGCAACTCCTGTTACAGGCCTCTCCAGCAGGCCTCTCTTTTGTCACAGAATAGACTTGAACTGTATCATGCATCAGTCAGTGTTAACTATCACATTACTTATGAAGTGTTAAGTTTGTTTTATGAAGTCATTGTACAATTCACTGCAATTCACACCAAAGGTAAGAATGAATGCTATTCAAAAGTGGAGAGTGAAATGTGACTTATTTAATTATGTTTGGATAGAGACCTATATGACAGAAAATGAAGAAAGCAGCAATACAGGGTGAGAGAATGAACAGTAATCTGTAAACAATCAAATAAAACACACCCGATGCAGGATGGTTGAAGTTGTGATTGAAGTAACCATCTCCAGTTCCTCAATTCCTTCTGTGTTCAGGGAAACGAGATACTGTGCTCTTTGCAGATAACTGTGATTGCTCCTCAGTGGCAAGACTCATTCATCATTTCCACTTTCCACTGCAACCTACTCATGGAATCCTACATTCTGACCAGTTATACAGGTCAGAAGGGTTAGCAATATCAAACACCTCAAATTGAAAGCTTGCTATATTGGGCACTGTGCACAAGCAAGAAAGGCAGAATTCATCGTTAATCTGATCTTCCAGGCTAGAAAAATGTTTTGCTGAGGTCATGCACTATGTCATCAAACAGGAGTAGAATCCATGTAGTTATTTGCTGTGCAGCAAAAGAAAATTCTTTTTACTTTTTCAAAGATGGTTGTAGTTTTCATTTCAACTTACTTCATGTGTGGAAGACTTTTTCTTGGGTCATCCATATTCTTAGCAAATGTAAATGGTCTTTCAGGTAGTTTATGATCTTCTTTCACTACCCTTTTCATTGTTACAAGTTCAGTCTCCAAACAGTTCCAACAGGAAGCACACTTACGAGTAATCTATACACTATTACATGTATTTTGCAGAGTGGTAGGACAGCTATTAGAGAGGAAAAGTGTCAAAAAGAAGCTATTAAGCTCTACAGCTTGATACTTGCAGCACTTCCTTTGGATGAAAGAGATGCCCAAATTCCTCAGATTGGGAATCTCTGTCCCAGGCTTCCCAGAGATCACAAGGACTGTGTCGTGTGTATTAATTCAATAGTATTTTAAACAGAAAAGGCTCTATGCACTAAAGGCGAAGGAATGCTGACTGTTCAGTGCACTGATGTATCCCAAAGTGTGTGTGCTTATTTGATATTGAAGTGTAGTATCCGAAACACCACAGATTTAAGAGGTACCAAGAAAGAAAGTTTTCTTCTTACATTTCGTTGTGGTTTTTTTTTTTTTTTTTTTTTCCTCCCTCCTGACCCTGTTGGAAACTGCTCATGGAGGGTTACGGAAACAAAGCTAAGATACAAGGAAAAGGAAGTGCCTCATGTTTTAGGGGCTGAAGACTGTTTTGCTTCACTCTTTGAGTAACAGTTGGGCATGATTCTTATTTTATTCAAACTATAGGATGTCTTCCACTGCAGGTATTACTGAAATGACCCTTGAGTTGGATGTATTTTAATTCTCCCTCTTCCTTTGAAGCAGGTTTAGTTAAATAAATTGTTACTTTACTCCCTATGAAAATGTTGTATTTTCTCCAGCTTTTTTTCCAGTATGGGGTAACAGATCTGGTACAATGCTTTGAATTACCAGATCTATTTTGCGTTGATTGGTCACTAAATAAACCTAGACAAAAGCCGTCTATACTAGAGCTGGACAACTCGGGATCATTAATCAAAGTGTGTTTTTGTTACCGTTTTACTGCCTTTACCTACTATTAACTTGTCACAGCTGGGTTGCTTTTATGTTTTCACACACTGTGTGATGGATTAAACTAGTTAGCTGGCTAGATGGATTTTATGCATTAACAGTTAACAGCTTTGCTCAAGCACTGGACAAAGCACAAGGCTTACCTTATATAGAACTTTAAGTGATCTGATTTGCCGTGTTTTATTCTGTGTTGATTCTTTTCTCTGGCCATATCTAAATAATGACAATGAAGGCTCTTTTGAACTGAAATATCTGATTATATTTCTCGGAAGGTTCTTACTGAAGTCTAAGAGACATGTGTTGCTCTGCTTCCGCTCTTTTACACTAGCTGTATTCTTATTTTAAACAAAACTACTTATAAATTCCTGAAGTAATCTAATTCAATTTGGGATCAGTTTGCTGCTTTTCATGCTCTTCAAAAGGCTGGCAGCCTTTTCACTATTCAGGTCATTCAGTGCCCTGGTTTGCACTGTTTAATTAACCGCCATCCCACAGATTCACCAATATGGAAGCTTTTAGGATGAAGTCATTAATGTCTAAAATTTATGCAGTGAGGACCTTTACAATCCACAACCATGGAAAAATGCCACCCAGTAACCAGTCACATGGACACCTCTAGCTGTCCTTATTCTACCTCAGCAATACTTGTTGTGATTTAAGTATTTGTTTTACACTGATGTTTATGTACTGATGCTTTCTCTGCTTGGCAGTACTTCCTGTGCTTTGCTTGATCTGTGGCAGTCATCCTCTTCATTATTTCAAGCCTGACTTTCAAGTACTTTTCAGAGAGCTCTGCTCCCCATCTTTCTTAGGAACAGTGGCTTTTCTACCAGATCTCATGGTGCCTAGTATGAAAACTGCAAGCACCCTCCCATCAGACAAACATGACTATGAGCACAAGTTATAACTTCATTCACTGTAAATGTTGATAATAGCAAGTATTTGCAATGCTGTACTAAAATATACACTAAAATATAATTTTACCTGAACAACGAAAAAACAATGCTTACAAAAGTGGCCATGTAATACAGGGTACTAGGGTGATTATCTCCATGTATTTGCTTCTGAGGAGTGGCACCAGCACAACTGATTGTTTTTATTGTAATCTATACACTTGAAAGGCAGCTCCAATTGAGCTGTCATTTACGTGCAGCTTCATTAAGTTGTTGCACAGCTGCGTGTCAACAACTGGACATTTGTGTGACTGGCCTAGTACCACCCTGTTCCTGGGCTTTCCAGATCTCTGCTAGCCTGTGCTCTCAGGGGACCTGCTGTGTCTCTGACAGGTCATTGCTACAGACAAGCGTATTCTCAGGGTACTGTGACTTTATACAATTGGGCTTAAAAATGTCTATGGATGTGCTTATTTCCACAGGCACATGCAATATTTTGTAATTTCTTGATGTTAAAAGCAATCCAACCACAAGCGTGCGGGTGGAACAGGCTACTACTTCATTCCTTCCAGGCTATAACAACTCTGTGCAATTACTGAACTGTATTTATTGTTGTACTCCAGGTAGAGTACTGCATAATGAGTTCTCAGCATAAATCCCAGAGTGAACAACACTTATTTTACATTTGTGGTCAAAGAGGGCCAAGAGGGCTCATGAATAGGTGGAAATATTTGAAGCACATAATGTGAAGAGGTCACCCCTCAGGTAGGGTGAATGACATCAGGTGGGTAAAATAAAGAGTAATGAAACACATACAGGGAGAATAAGAAGCATCTGTTAAAGCAAGACCCTGCTTAATTGCTTTGAAGAGATACGGGTATAATGAAAGTAGTGTGTTTTAAAGATGGACGGATACAGTAATGTTTCCTTTGCTCAGAGAGCAACGTAAGTATGAGAAGGAGGTAGTGGAAAATCGGTTAGATAGCTGGTCAGAATGTTGACAGTCTTGGATTAGAGATCAGAGCCAACAGCTTGACTGTGTGTCTTATGAACCTCCTAGGGCGAGGAGAGTTAAGGGTATTTGAAGGCAGGAGTTGTTGACTGATGGTTGAGAAAAAGGAAAAAAAGTATGATAGTGGGCAAGTACAAAGTTATAACACATAAAAAAGTATGTGTTTAACTTTCCACGAGAGTCTTAACACAGGATTTTTTAAGATGATGCACAGAAGCCAACATGTGAAATATGGAGGACATACAGAAGAGCTTTGACTGTGATGGGGCAGATAGAATGTCTTCCATCGTAAGGACAGGAAGACAGCAGCTTGATACGTGGCTGCAGGACTGCTGTGATCATTCGAATTTTTGGGTTTTTTTGATCATGGGTTTTTTAACATGACACCAGGCCTCCTGGTGACAAATGGGGCACACGTCTCAAAGGGGGAAAAGGATCCTTGGACAGGAGCTAAGAGGACTCACTAGGCAACCTCCGCCATTTCTTCCAAATGCTCTTGTCTAGTAGTTTCTTCACAGTGCTGCAGCCAGTGGGCAGTACCTTCGAGGGCTGCAGTCCCCATGAGGATGATGCTCATTCCCATGCGGCACCCCCCAGGCACATCTACCTGGAGCTGGGCACCTTGTCGGAGATGCTGGTGAAGGACTTCTGCATCTATGTGGAGTTTGTGTGCACCTGCACAGGGGAGCAGCTACTGGAGAATTGTCCTGTCCCAACAGATGGGATGAGGGACGAGTTAACTCTGATTGTGACACATGCCCTGACTCAACAGATGACATCAGGTGTGAGTTAACTCTGGGTTAATTCTGCGTGGTTATGTGAAGTGAATGACAGACAATCACTCCAGGGGTCCAATTCAATTATGAGTTTACTAAAAGCATGTGGTAGAAATACCAGTTACAGCGATTAGTGACTTGGCAAATGTATTTTATGATATCACAGACCTTACCGTTAACAGCAAAAGTCCTTCTACAAGTGATGGATTGGCAACACTTAGTAACTGTACTACAAAACTTAACAAGAGTTTAATAGCAGAACTTACAATGATGTTACTTGAACATATAAATGTTCAAGAAAAGAAAAAAAAAGAGAGTAACAGAGAGAGAAGGAAAACTAAGATAGAAGAGAGAGAAAGAGAGTAAGATATCACCACTCACAGAAGGAGAGACAAAGAAATAGGGATATAGAAAACATAAGAGAGAAGGAAAGAGCAGAGAGAAAGGAAGAAAGAAAAGGTGATAGATCCAGCCATTCTTATGGCTCTGCAGCGTGGATGATGAGACTTTTCTGATGATGTGTGGCCTCTGATGTCTCACGGCGAGGATGCTGAGGTTTGTAGTTCTGTAGAGCAGCGTCCTCTGGTGCCTGGTCCAGTTCCCACGGCGAGGCTGGTGGGTGGAGGGGTCCTCAGGGTGGTGGGTTCCCTACCAGTGCTGTTTTAGGTGAGTTTTTTATGGCCCTCCGAGTAGAGGAAAGTCTGGGGGGAAGGGGTGATTGCGAAAGATGGACAAGTCTCGACAAGGCTCAGGTCATGTTGAAGGGTCTCAGCTTTTCCTCTTGTGTGCCATGCTAGGCATATCAGAAGATGGAGCTATGTGCCCTCCAGCACGTCCCCCACCTCTGATATTGGCCAGCTGGCCTGTGGCTCATTAGCTTGCTGTTGATATGTGAATCGCAGTTCACCCTATACTGGATGTATCATCTCCTGTGGCTGGATGAACTGCTTTTGCCACAATGTTTTGGCCATTATCCTTATCAGTACACAACAAGAATATGCTGTGCTTCATCCACCACCCTGAGAAGGAGCTGAAGAGAAATCAGGAACACAGCCTCCTAGACACCCTCTGCATGGGCTCCTTCCTAGATGTGCAGAAAACTGCCTGGTGGTTCCAGAACTTGGTGTCATCACCCTTCATCTTGTTGCCTCAGTCACACTGCTAAAATATGAACATGCTGCCCTGTGTGTGCTTCTGCAGGCTGTAGCTGACAGATATGCCCAGAAGAACCCTCTTCATAGAGGTAATGTTTGGGGTGATGCAAGGTGACTCAGACATCTTCTTGAGCAGTGAGTGTACACAGGACTTCTTCACCTGATGCATGATGTTGCCAGAGAGCTATGCTGTGGCAGAGGTGAAGTTCTTTAGGCGTATTGCCAGGCAGACCCTGCATGACAGCTTCCACCTCAAATGCCTGCAGCTCAGTGCCCACATCTTGGAGGGGACATACCTCTGTCAGGCTGGTGCAGGAGGGATTTCCTGCTGCTGCTGGAGGATGTAATATGGTACCTGTGCTGCTGCCTGGAGGAGAAATACCTTGGCTACTTCTTTGGCAATGAGAATGTGCCCAAAGAGATCATCATTGCCCCAGCTCTCTGAGGGGCTGAGCCACTCAACCTTTTCCAGCATCTGGCACAGGATCCTGTTGTCCATGCTGAGGCATTGCATCAGTTCGATGAGCTACAAGATCAGCTCAAAAGACTGTTCTTGTCTAGATGCTAAAAGAGGTCTTCAGGCATGCAGCTGTATGTGGGACTCACAGCTGATGGCAGGTAATCACCTCATCCAGGAGAGAAAAAGAGAAGAGAATGTGGGACACAGAAAAGAAAGAGAAAACCCTGTGCAGCAGCTCTCTACCAAGAACGACAGTGTTCTCCTCTTGGCAGTCTCACTAGTGCAGCAGCTGGAGACAACCTTCAGCGGCTACAAAGAAGACTTTCACCCTACTTTCCCCTTGCGTTGTCACAGACAGGATGACATTTCACATGGGCCTAAGGTACTCTTGCTGGCGGGTCAGGCTGGGCATGAACCAAGCGAGTGACACAGCTGATATGCCTCTGTGTGTTCACTGGGGTCCAGGTGGAGAATCTGCCCATCGTAGACACTCCCCTGAGAGCTGGTGCTGCGGAACTTACCACACTGGCCACAGAGAACACACCACTCAATTGGCAGTGGGTATTTCTGCTGCACCTTTCCTCCACAGCAAAAGCATCCTCTAGGGACTGGGCCCCAGTCCAGCTGAAGATGCCATCGCAAGGAGGCTTGTGACAGAGACTCTGTTACCACCTGGACAGTGACTACCCTCCTTCTTTGAGATAGTCCATTCCACTCCTTCTGGGAGATTTACTTTGTGTGAAACTGCCAGTAAATGGTGTGTTTGAATAAACACTGCATTCTGAGTGTCTATGCATCACTTTTTTGGGGAACATGAACATAGGTTGCTGACTGCTCAGCTGCCACAGAGTTAGGGAGCATTTTGCAGAAGAGCTGATGTGGTGGGCTCTGATTTCAATGATTCTATAACTAAAGTTCCCCTGAGACCCTGAGCCTGCATTGTACCATACCAAGTTGTATGATACACAACATCAAACACAGTGCAAACTCAATGTGAAAAGAAACAGCAATTCATGTCCAGCACCACCCTCAGATCTCAGATTATAATTTGGACAGAGTGTATATCTACTCTGGCACATTGCCTGATGATCTTGTTATGTGGATTCATGTCCAGTAGAGACTAGGGTGTGATCATTGTACCTGTGTTCACTGTTTCCCTAAGTTAAAAATTCTAGCTCACTGTGCCTGATTTGAAAGGTTTGGGTGACTTGATATTTTAACCCACTGCACTGACAGTATCCCAGATATTACTGCTTTCTCCTGAAATCTGTAATACTGTCACAATGTTTGCCACCTCCTTGGCAATGCAGGGAGAATGAAAGCATAAAAGAAGGAAAGCATTAAACAGTTGAGCAGCTATTCGGTGTATGAAAACACCCTCTCTGAAAGGAGCAACCTCAAAAAGTGCTAAAATTTTATCAAATTAATATTTTTTCAAGGAGCATCATAGTTCCTTCCACATGAATGGCCTAGCTCCTGAGATTTTCACTGATTTCTATGGTTTGTAGGTGGGCTTATGAGCAAATATTCTTTCCTGAGAGATCACATGACTGGGTCCATCCCTCTGACTTATTATTCATTATCTCTTAGAATTCCTCAGCAAAACCAGTCATTTTCATCCCAGAAAATAACAAGCAGAGCAGCACATCCAGTTATGTTACACTGACAGGATGTCAAGAAAATGAAAACAAATGGTTTGAGCAGTCCTTCAGGGGATTAAGAGTTCAGTTACTAAGCTACCCACCAGAAACTGTGATTTAGTCATCTGCAATGATTTTCTTCTGTAGGTTTAACAACATAAATCTCTGTTCTATTGCTACAGAGACATATCAGAGAAATTTGGGACTGCTTTTGGCATGACCAGAGTTTGTGGACTGATGTGCTGACAAGTGCTTGGGTAAAGGAAGAAGGAATAATGTAAGCTCTGGCCTTATTTGCTCAGGTTTGGGAGCACGTGTGTATTTTTAGATTGCCGTGGAGTAAGGTGGGTGACCTACTTGGTGACATTTGTGGATTTACTGTTATAAATACAATATGCCTCTTACATGCTTTTTCTCTCTCCATATTTCTGTTTGAATCATTTACTTCAGGGCTCAAGTCACTTAATGCATTAATTAAAATAAACCAGATGAGTTATGAAGGAAGAGAATTAAAAATCCAAATGGTTTTACCCTGTATGTGTAGAAAAGAGAATTCTGCTAGCACAAGTATGGAGTGTGGAGACTTGTGATTATCCTCTCTTAAACAACCTAAATGAATCAACTTCATTTTTACTACGTGTACATAATTCAAACGGGTGAAACATCTATACTGTTATTCCCTCACTCACAGTTGTGGAGTGTTGCTTAGAGTGTGTTGAAGCTTGCTGATGTTTGTCTGGGTAATATAGACCAACGTGTTTGTATAGGTACTTAAATCTTTTATAGAACTTTGTGTAAAGTAAATTTTGAAAGACAGGGATTTATAGCATGATAATTACTCATAGCCAGTTCTCTAATGTACGCTCTTAGCCTGTGCAAACTTATTTTCGAAGTGGTCATGAACAGCAGCTTTGTCACTTTGCAATCCAGGCTCTTGAATGTTAAACTCCAAGGCTGGAAGATTAACTTTACACACAGAATCACACACAGAATTGGCTAGGTTGGAAAAGACCTCAGAGATCATCAAGTCCAACCCTTGGTCCAACTTCAGCCCATTTACTAGATCATGGCACTAAGAGCCATGTCCAATCTCAGTTTAAAAACCTCCAGGGACGGTGAGTCCACCACCTCCCTAGGCAGGCCATTCCAATGCCTGATCACTCTTTCCGTAAAGAACTTCTTCCTAATATCCAGCCTAAACTTCCCCTGGCAGAGTTTAAGCCCATGTCCCCTTGTCCTATTGCTAACTGCCTGGGAGAAGAGACCAGTTCCCACCTGACTATAACTTCCCTTCAGGTAGTTATAGAGAGTGATGAGGTCACCTCTAAGCCTCCTCTTCTCCAGGCTGAACAACCCCAGCTCCCTCAGCCTCTCACCATAGGTCATGTGCTCAAGTCCCTTCACCAGTCTTGTTGCTCTTCTCTGGACCCGCTCCAGCACCTCAATATCTTTCCTGAACTGAGGGGCCCAGAACTGAACACAATACTCCAGGTGTGGCCTCACCAATGCAGAGTACAGGGGAAGGATCACTTCCCTTGTCCTGCTGACCACACTATTTTTGATACAGGCCAGGATACCATTGGCCTTCTTGGCCACCTGGGCACACTGTTGGCTCATGTTGAGCTTGCTGTCAATCAGTACCCCCAGGTCCCTTTCTGTCTGGCTGCTCTCCAGCCACTCTGTGCCCAGCCTGTAGCGCTGAAGGGGGTTGTTGTGGCCAAAGTGCAGGACCCGGCACTTGGCCTTGTTGAACTTCATCCCATTGGAATCAGCCCATTTTTCCAGTCTATCCAGATCTCTTTGCAGAGCCCTCCTGCCTTCCAGCAGGTCGACACTGCCCCCCAACTTGGTGTCATCAGCAAATTTGCTGATGGTGGTCTCAATCCCCTCATCTAAATCATCAATAAAGATGTTAAACAGGACTGGACCCAACACTGACCCCTGGGGGACACCACTAGTGACTGGCCGCCAGCTAGATGCAGCCCCATTTACCAGCACTCTCTGGGCCCGGCCCTCCAGCCAGTTCTTAACCCAGCAGAGAGTGCACTTGTCCAAGCCATGGGCTATCAGCTTTTGAAGGAGTATATTATGGGAGACAGTGTCAAAGGCTTTGCTGAAGTCTAGATAGATCACATCTACAGCTTTCCCCTCATCCACTAGGTGGGTCACCTGATCATAAAAGGAAATCAGGTTGGTCAGACAGGACCTGCCCCTCCTAAACCCATGCTGGCTGGGTCTGATCCCTGGTCCATCCTGGAGGTGCTGTGTGATTGCATTCAGGATGATCTGCTCCATCACCCTGCCAGGCACCGAGGTCAGGCTGACAGGCCTGTAGTTGCCAGGGTCAGCTTTGCAGCCCTTTTTGTGGATTGGGGTAACATTTGCCAGTTTCCAATCATTTGGGACCTCCCCAGTGAGCCAAGACTGTTGGAAGATGATGGAGAGCGGCTTGGCGAGCTCTTCTGCTAGCTCCCTCATCACCCTAGGATGGATCCCGTCTGGTCCCATAGACTTATGAGGATCCAGATGGCTCAGTAAGCCACCAACTATTTCCTCTTGGAATACAAGGGGACTATTTGGCTTCCTATTCCTGTCAACCATCTCCGGAGGCCAGTTATCCTGAGGGCCATCTGTTTGACTGGTAAATATTGAGGCAAAGTAGGTATTAAGTACCTCAGCTTTCTCCTCATCTTTGTTAACTATATTTCCCTCAAAGTCCAGTAGAGAATGGAGGTTTTCCTTGCCCCTCCTTTTGTTATTAACATATTTAAAGAAGGACTTTTTATTATCCCTAACAGAATTGGCCAAATTAACTTCAAACTGCACTTTTGTTTCCCTGATTTTTTTCCTGCACGATCTAGCTATTTTCCTAAATTCTTCATAGGTAGCCAGCCCTTTTTTCCACAGTCTGTAAACTCTCTTTTTATTTCTGATTTCCTTCAAAATCTCCCTGTTTAGCCAAGCCGGTTGTCTTCCCTGTCGGCTAGCCTTTCGGCGCACTGGTATAGCCTGATCCTGTGCCCTCAAAACCTCCCGCTTGAAGTATGTCCAACCCTCCTGGGCCCCCTTGTTTTTAAGCATTGTTTCCCAGGGTATGCTCTGAACTAGACTTCTGAATAGGCAAAAATCTGCCCTCCGGCATTAGCAGTGATGGATATAGAGTTTCAGCAGCTCCAGAGAGGTGCATCAGGAACTTCAGATACTTTCTGTGTTACGGCATTAGCCTACGGCTCATGTAGGCAGTTTGGAGTCCAACCCTGAGCTAATACTAAATGCTACCCAGAGCCCTTGATTGCTGAATGGAAGCTGTACATGTTCTTATCCTTTACAAGTGCTCCACTGTGATGCAGTGGATTGACCCTGGCTGGATGCCAGGTGTCTACTGAGCTGCTGTATCACTCTTCTGCCTAAACTGGACTGTACTACAAACATGATGAAATGCCCATGAGTTGAGATAAAGACAGAGGCTCAGAGATAAAGACAGAGACTCAGCAATTACCATGGGCAAAACAGATTCATCTTCAAGAAATTAATTTAATTTATTGCAAATCAAAAGTCAAAGTAGGATAATGAGATCTGAATACAAATCAAAGCACATTCCACCCACCTCTCCATTCTTCATGGGCTCAACTTCATTCTCAAATTCTCTACCTCCTTCCCTTGAGTGGCTCTGGGGGAATGAAAGTTGTAGTCAGTTCATTATGTGCTGTCTCTGCTGTTTCTTCCTCATTCTGTTTCCTGAATCCAGCATGGGGTCCCTGCTATGTGAGACCATCCTCCATGAACTTCTCCAACATGGATCTTTCCCATGGTCTGAAGTTCTTAAGGAATTGCTCTAGTGTGGATCATTTCCACTGGGTGCAGTCATTCAGGAACAGACTGTCCCAATGTGCGTCCCCTATGGGGTCATAGGCCCTGCCGCGAGCCTGCTCCAGCATGAGCTCTGCACAAGGTTAGACCCTTCTTCAGGTACATCCACCTGCTACAGCCTGAGATCTGCCATGGGTTGCAGGTGAATCTCTGCTTCACCATGGACCTTCATGGGCTGCAGAGGGATAGTCAAGCTCACCATGGTCTGCATTATGGACGGCAGGTGACTCTGTTCTGGCACCTGGAGCACCTCCTGCCCTTCTTTTTCACTGGCCTTGGTGTCTCAGAGTTGTTTCTCTCCCATATTCTCACTTCTTTCTTGGCTGCTGTTGCACAGCAGTGTTTTTTCCCTTTTTAAGTATCACAGAGCTGCTACCACCATCATTGATTGACTTGGCTTTGACCAGAGGTGGGTCCGTCCTGAAGATGGCTGAAACTGGTTCTGTCTGACATGGGGGAAGCTTCTGACATCTTCTCACAGAAGTCAACCTTGTGGTCCCACCACTACCAAAACCTTGCTCCATAAACTCAATACATACACTACATCTTTATAAAAGCATAAAGAAAAACATTCTTCTTGTTCCTCTGTCATATAGTCACTTCTCCAGATCAGTAAGGTTTAGACTGCTGGGGAATCATCAAATTAAAACCAGACCTATGTAAAGTTTTCCTCACTTTGTTACAAAAACTTTACTTATGGTCACAGTTTGCAAGCAGTTTCAGAAAAACTCAAGAAACACAAGGCAACATGAATTTTATCTGGTTTCAGAAGCAAAAATTCTTCTCTCCTATCTTCTTAGGAAGGATACTTGGTGGGATGGTGGTTTATAAGTGGATGGAAGAAAGTAGGTATTATTTCCACCTGTTATTATTTGAACAGTACTCTCACATTCCTGTAATATAATATGTCTTCCTGTGTTTATGGCATTTTGAACTGCATTTATGGCATTTTAAACTGTAGAATAATTTGTAATAGGTGTTCTTAGACCAGAAAATATAGAGAAGCCTTAAAAAATTGCAGACAAGTTGAAAATATATGTATAATTTTCAGCTGTATTTTCTACCTCCTTCTACGAAAATTACAAGTATTTAAAAGTTGTATCTTGAGATGGAAGTACCACCTCAGCTATATCGTTTTGTAATTCACATAGCACTTCAATAATATTATCAAATTTTACAACACAGTTCTTCCTAAAAGTTATTTTATCTTCTCTGTTTTCAATCTTCCTTAGAGATGCTGAAGTACTGCTTTAACTATTCTTTCCATGACCTTCTTTTCCAACAGCTCACACTCAAAGCAAAGAGGAAGGTTTCATAAATACTGGAGCAACCATCTGTATATGACATGTTTAGGTCTATTAGATTTCTGACTTTTTTGAGGTATTAACTAGCTGCTGAAGTACATCATATTTTGAAGGAGTTTCAGTGATTAAGGGTTATAGAGGGACTAGTTGATGCATATATTTTTTCTCTCTTATTATAATTGTATTTTCATTAACAGTGTTTTGACCTTCAATGGGAAGTATACTAGGGCCTGCATAAAATATGGGGTCTCTTTATTAAATACACTAATTATTTCTCCCATTGCTAAGTTTTAGCAGGGAGGATAGCTGACATATTTAAAACAATCTGGAGGCTATGCTGGAATGACTATTAATTTTTTTAATAAATGGTTTAGTTAATTTCAATATCCAGTGGAAGACCAAGAAGTTTAAGCTACTGCTATCTGTAGGGGATTTCTATTGTGTTTGTTCTAAGGATAGGCAGAAATTTAAAACACCATGATCAGGAAAGCTAGGTCCTTACCAAAAAAAGGGCCTTTCTTATTGGATTTCAAAGCTTTTTTGCATATAGTGTTCTTTAAAAGCAGACAGACAAGAGATGCCACTGTACTGAGTAGCCTTTTCTCTTTTCACTGTGGTGAGATGTACTACTTGAGTCTGTGGACATTTTATTTTGGCTCTTCCTGAGCCAGTAGTGAGTATTCACTGACCATTCAGTCCTGATTAGGTCCCTATTATCAGGCATTCTGACATTGCTCAAGAGATCTCTAAATCAAGACTCTGATGTCTTTATAAAGCAAATACTGCAACAGAAGCAGAAATTACAAGGTTGGTGCAGGAATTGCTGGATGACGTTTATGGTTTCTGCTATGCAGGAGGTCAGATGTTTGTAGTTATCTGAAGTCTATGAGTTTCTCCCCTCTTGGGCGGCACAATACTCCCTTCATGTGATTAAAGACTACATTCTAATGCTACTCAGTGATATTCCTTGGTATGCTCATCTGAATAACTAATGTCAAATTATCTTATTTGCCACAGTGTGTTGAAATACATTTTTGCCTCTGTGCAGTCTCTTGCCAGAGAAGGAAATCAGTGTCTAAAGGGAAACAGGAAGTCTCAGCAAACTCCTTTTGGGTGTTCATTTCAAAATAACATTGTTATCTTTCTTTGTCACCACCAGAGAACACTTGTGAAATCTCTCACTTTGGCCCAGAGTACCCTGCAGTTAAAATATATGGGATTAATGAAATGCCAGCTGTACTTGAAAAATGCACTTGTGATCCAGAACCTGCATCCATGGAGGTCCTCTCTGCCCTGGTGAGACTGCATCTGGAATATTGTGTCCAGTTCTGGGCCCCTCAGTTCGAGAAGACAGGGAACTGCTGGAGAGAGTCCGGTGCAGGGCAACGAAGATGATTAAGGAAGTGGAGCATCTCCCTTATGAGGAAAGGCTGAGGGACCTGGGGCTCCTTAGCTTGGAGGAGGCTGAGGTGTGATCACATTAATGTTTATAAATATGTAAAGGGAGAGCATGATAAGGATGGATCCAAGCTCTTCTCGGTGACAGTCAATGACAGGACAAGGGGCAATGGGTACAAACTGGAAAACAGGAGGTTCCACTTAAATATGAGAAGAAACTTCTTCACAGTGAGGGTGACAGAGCACTGGAACAGGCTGCCCAGGGAGGTTGTGGAGTCTCCTCTGGAGACATTCAAAACCCGCCTGGACACATTCATGTGTAACCTAGTCTAGGTGTCCCTGCTTCAGTGAGGGGATTGGACTAGATGATCTCTTGAGGTCCCTTGTAATCCCTGACATTCTGTGATTCACTCATTTTTCTCCTGACAGTTGCATATACTTTTGTGCCATAATCCAAAGCCATCATCTTGTTTGTTAGTGCCATAACTGATAATGCAAAGGACATTATGTTTATTGTATACTTAGTGCCTTTTTGAGTGTGACTGTGTTTTAGCGTTCCTAACGTCTTTTCACACAGCTTTTAAACTCCATCTTAACAGAGAAAAAAATATGCATAACTAAGATTTCATATCTGTTTAGTCTCTGGCATAGTAATATGAACAGCTGAATGTTATGTTTATATGCACTGTCTGCAGATTTCCTGCTGTCCTATGGGATGTGATATTGAGAATTTATACCTGATTTTTTTTTTCAGTACATCTGAGAAATTTTGTCTTTACATATTTTGGTTCCCCATGTCACTTTTGTGTGTTACAGAGTTTGTTACTGGAGAACCTCCATACACCTCAATAAACAGGTGAAGCAACTGCAGAAGCAAACTACAAGCGTATCCTGAAAACTATGAAATAAAGATGTTTCTCAGCAGAAAAGAGATTTGATAAAAGAATCAGTCAAACATTTACTCATTTGCGGTGGCACTAGAGATGGATTTAGAACAGAGTTGTTCATTGCTTTATGTATAATTTTTGTTATTCTTAACCATTTAGGTTTTAAGCGAACTGCATTCAAGGGTAAAACACTAAAGCATCAATAATGTGTTTTGCCCTTAAAAGCTATAGTTGACCAGAAATGTATAATTTTCAAGGGGGATGTATCTTTTTGGAGAACAGTATTCGTGTGATTTTTGCAATATCTAGTATTTACTAAAAGTTCTAATTTAGTTTACTTGTTTGTTTGTTATGTGGTTTGTGTGTCAGTGTTTCAGCAGCTGTTCCACTGTCTAATTAAAGTCACCTAGGGAATCCAGGAAGTTGCAGTCTCCATGTCCTATATTCCTAGATCCCTCCTTTTAAAAAGTACACTTGACTCATGTAGAGCATGGTCATACACTTCAGTGTATTTGGTTCTGGTCATGCAATTTGTCCACTAAGATTTATTTTGTCTCCAAAACCCCAATTTAAGGAAATAGCCATCATTTCCTGTCTTAAAGACTGTAGAATTGCAGAGATAGTATGAAATAGACATTTGGATTCCTCATTTAGATCTAGTTTAACTCCCTTTTCTTTTGAATTTCAGTTTCGTGGAGAGTAGAGGTTGGGGTGGCATTTGTGGTGTAATTTCTGCAAGCAAATATTGGAGCCCATTAGCTCATTTCAGATGACTTCATGGATTATAATGAGCTGTGGGTAAATCTGAAGCAGAGCTTTGAGGTGACAAGTCCCTGCTTCATGAACTTCACAGTCTGTACCTTTTTCTTGAGATCTGAAACCTGCTATGAATCCGCTTGCTGCCATTTCCAAAGTCTACAAAAAGACTGTCAGGTAATGAGAGGTAAAAAGAGGGATGAAGGGTTAGATCATAGCTTACATCTGGTCTAGTTGTAAATAAGTCCCTAAGACATGAAATGCAGGAGACATCTCTGTAAATTAATCTGTGACTAGTCTTACTCTGTAGTGCTGTAGAAACTTTTCTATCAGGTAGAAATCAAGTGTAGACTCAGCAATGACTATTTATTGGCTGATTATCTAATGTGATTGCCCAGATATGACTTTTTTTAGATGGGGACTGATGAGTTCATCTTCTTTACTGTATCTGTTATTATTAATGTTTCTCCTTCTCCAGTCATCTTGTTGAACAATACAAATTACATTGCATTACCAGGCAAGTCTCTAGCCTAATTTGTTGCCATGTCTGAAACATGTAATGCCTTGAAGACTGGCAGAAAACACGTGTAATAAGTGTCAATAAGTGACAGCTTTCTCATTTTATTCAGTGAGCAATTTCATAAAACAACAGTTAACCCCCTCTTGTTACTCCTAATGTAAAGACAAAACTGCTGGTTACCTGTTGTTACCTGGATTATTTAGAGAATAAAATCTGTGTCCCTGTTGATGTGATTCTGGTATTGCAGCTACTACACTTGTAAATTCTCTCTTGACAGCAGGGAATCTAGAAGAATTATGTGAAACCCCCTTTTCTGATGGATATTTTGACTCTTTCAGAAAAGAGGAGCAGCAATTATTTACAATGTTTTGTTAGTCAAGGCATAATTTAAAACTAAGAAATCCTAGATCAACACTGCTTAGGTTTTCTAGGAACTTCTTAAAAGATGATTGTATTCAACATTTGGAATGTAGGTGGTTATTGTCTGGTGGAACAAATGGGGGAATATATGCTTTAAAAGGCTTTCCAGATACAGAGTATTTTTCAGAGAAGTTTTGTTGCTTTGTTCTTTTGCAAATTGTGAGCACTCAGGGTTGATAAAATAATGTACTGCAATGGGTAGTTCCTCGGGGCAGGATTTGGCAGCTTAAATGGAGGCTGATAGGCAGAATCCTTTAGTTTGTAATACAACCTCAACATAAGCTTAGAATTGTTTTTATTTATGATCCTGTCAGTAAAGACTTTGTTTTTTGCCATCAACACTGTAGTCTGAACTAGCCTTTGTTACTTGCCGTCTGTTTGGATCTAGAGTCCTCGCTTGGACACACTGTTTTACTTCAAGATGCTGCCTGTTTAACAAATATGTATCTCTACTGAACAATAATTTACAATGTATATACTAGCCTTGTCACATAAAATATTGGCTCAGAAATGTGCAGCACAGAAAAATATACTACAGATTTTTAGACAGTTTCCTCTTCTCTGCAGCTTCTTTGAGATGTCTATGCAGTTCCAGTTACATTTCTTTTGGATCAGAATGAAATATTTTTTCAGTCTCCCGTGTTTGCATGTACATGCAGTGCTCAGTACTGACAGGGTCAGACAGTAGTCAATTTGAGGATGATGGAGGATTAGAAGCAGTTTCTGCCATTCTAATCTAAGAAGTGCAATAAGCTTCATATTCTGTATTCTGAGACTGTCTGTTGGAACTAACATCTAAGAAAATGGGAAAAAGTACTCAACTTTGGTAAATGTCAGCTGAAGCTGCTAAAGCTTTCTGTATATCAGATTGCACCTTTACCCTTGGACGTCTTTAAACTTCACGATCTTGGATTTAGAGAAAAGACAAGTCACTATTGGTAGGGGGCTAAATTAATGAAAATTAAAGAGCTAGATTGTTAGCAAAGTTTAACTTGATTTCTGACTATTTTTCTTAAAAGTTTATTGTTGTTCACACGACTTTTACGCTAAGAGATATATTACATGATGAGTATTTTTCTGAAAGACAGTTGATAGGACCGATAAATTGGAGACATTGTTATTGGTTTAGAATAAAAAATACTTCAGATCTGCACGCAAAACGACACTCTACTATGAATGGAGGTCAATGATGCATTTTTTCTTTTCGCTAGGAAAACTAGTAATGGTTATCTATTTAAGGGGCAGGGGAGCTTGTTTCATCTTCCAACTGTTTGAGAAAGGAGGCTTGTTTTTCCAAAACTGCCATAGGATATCCTTAAGGCAAATATTGATTATTTATTGTAAAGAGTCTTAAATAAGGATTGACAACGTGCCTCTAGAATTCAATGTTTAATAGTGAAGCTGAAGGCACTATGTGAAAAATATAAGTACTAGAATTTAAAACACTCTAGCAACAAATGTTGCTATCTTAAAAAGAAAAAAAATTCTCATCTTTTCTTGTCTACTTGGAAAGTATTTTCTGTTTTCAGTATAGTTTTAGCTGGATGCATAAGACTGTGCTAGATGCAATGATTGGATGCATATTAAAAAATTAATCTATTTGTGAATTAATAGTGGTGGTCCATGTCTTTTGAATCCTTCCAGAGACCAACAGGCCTTTCAAAAGGTCAGAACTTCTGCAAGGTGCTCCAGAGTTTACAGAATTATTCTTTTATATTTTCTCTGAGAGGAAATAAGTGAATGATACGGTCAGATGAAAATAAATACAGAAATTTGAAGTGTATTTCTCTATTTTAAGCAAATACACCAAAGGAAAAAAGGAGTATTCTTCAATTGATTTATGTCTCATTGACAACTGCCAGGAACCTTGCATGTGGCTTGCACAGGTATATACTGCAATAACAGTGTATCTCTAGGTTATCCTGTCATAAAAAAAAAAGTTGTTGTAGAAACTCTAGGAGTTTGGGTTATATGCAGCTGAGTCCTGGCCACTGGTACATGGTTGCATCTGAAGCAGAATAGTGAGTGTGTTTTAGCAGTATTTTTAACGTGATCCTATTTATTTTTGTTGTTGTTTTTTTGTAACCAAACAGTACTTTTTTTCTGACTAGAATCCCAGGGAAAAAAAAAAAGCTATTGACTAGGAAATGGTGTATTAAAGAAGAATTTTACAAATGAAAAATACAGAAAAGTTGTACCACAAAATAAAAAAACCCAATTCATTAAGTAACAGAAGGCTTAAACTGATGACTCACTTGCCTGAGGTGCTGAACACTTGCCTTTTGCAAGAAAAAAAGGGTCTGATCAAACTGTAATTACATATAAAAGGCCATGCTGAAAATAAACATATATAAGCATAAATAAATGGTCCAGCTACAACTACATGGGACACTTATCGTTAAATAAAGGAAGAAGAGAAGGTGCTTATGCAAGTAACCTCCTTTTTAAAACAGAAGACTCTGAACAACACTTATAGAATCTGCTGTTGGTTTTTGATGTAATACTTCAATAAATAATGTTAAGTAAGTTTGTGCCTTAAAAGAAATACCAACACAAGAATTCTAAACACTCAAGATATTAAGAGAATTAATTGCCAGACTTTACAGTATGTCTATTCAAAACGTAAATGGTTGGAAAATGGAAAGAAAAATACATATTATACACTTTACTCCAAAAAAGTCAATCAAATTATTTACATTCCAATATGAGCAGCACTACAAGTACTAAATTTATCACAACAGAAAGAATAACTGCATTACACTAAATAGCAAATACTTCATAAAGAATAACTCATGAAGAAAGATTTGGGAGGTTTAAGGTAGCTAATTAAATGAGATCAATACAGTACGTTTTCCATATACACTGTAAAGAAAGAAACGGATCATGATTTAAGCATTTGATAATTACTTCTGTCCCAAACGGTGGCTGTTCAGGTCTCCGGCTGCAAGGAGTGCCAGAGCCTGCTGCTGCCAGGGGAGGGAGGCCAGCACTCTACTTGTGTGAGGTGTGAGCAGGTGCAAGATCTGCTCGACATGGTTGTGAAGCTTAAGGAGGAGGTTGAGACGCTGAGGTCCATCAGGGAGTGCGAAAGGGAGATCGACTGGTGGAGTAACACCCTTACGTGCCGGTTGGAAAGGCCCCAGGGAGGTACCCCCGAAAAGGAGATGGACCTCCTGCCCTCCCGGACAGAGGCGGAGGTCCTGAGACAGCTCCACCCTTGTCGCTGTCGGGCAGAGGTAAATGACCTAAAAGAAGATGAGGGTTGGAAGCTTATTCCAGTTCGGCATCACGGGCAGCCCCCCTCCCTGCCTGATTTGCCTCCCCAGGTGCCCCTCCGTAATAGGTTTGAGGCCCTGGATCTTGAAGAAGAGGTAGATGAGGAGGTGGTGCCAAGCCTGCCTACAAGATCACATAGGAAGAGGCGGTTGACCACACAACTGAAGACTACCTCTGATAAGAAAGATAGAAGGGTGATTGTAATAGGAAATTCCGTTCTGAAAGGAACAGAGGGCCCAATATGCAGGGTTGACCCTCATCTTAGGGAAGTCTGTAGTCTACCTGGAGCCCGGATCAAGGATATTACTAGAGAGCTCCCCAGACTGGTGCACCCAACAGACTACTACCCACTGCTGGTCTTCCAGACAGATGGGGAGGAAGTTGCTTCCCGTAGTCTGAGGGGAATGAAGAACGATTTCAAGGTCTTGGGAAGGATGGTGAAAGATTCAGGGGCTCAAGTGATCTTCTCTTCACTCCTTCCCTCTTCAAGTGACGATGTGGGGTGGAATGGGAAAATTCAATCTCTAAATGGTTGGCTCCAAGACTGGTGCTACAGGCAGGGCTTTGGTTTTTTTGATAATGGCTGGTTTTATAAGACTCCAGTCCGGACAGTGTTATGCAGGAAAGGCTTGTCTCGCAGAGGCAAAAGGATGCTGGGGCAGGAATTAGCTGGGCTCATTTGGAGAGCTTTAAACTAGCCTCGAAGGGGGATGGGGTTGTAGTTGGGCTTGCCCCAGAGGGGCAGCATTCTAAAACAGATGACGACTGGGTGGCCTCCTGTGCCCCTAGGGAGAAATTGGTGTGCTCTGCTCGCTCCCTGAAATGCACGCAGCATGGGGAATAAGCAGGAGGAGTTAGAATCCTATGTTCGGTCGGGAGATTATGATCTGGTGGCAATTACAGAAACGTGGTGGGACAGTTCACATGACTGGAATGTGGTCATGGATGGCTCTGCCCTTTTCAGGAAAGACAGGCCAGCCAGGCGTGGTGGTGGAGTTGCTCTCTATGTGAGAGAGCAACTGCAATGTACTAAATTCTGCCCAGGAGCGGATGAGGAACGAGTTGAGAGTGTATGGGTCAGGATCAAGGGGCAGGCTGGCAGGGGTGATACTGTTGTAGGTGTCTGTTACAGGCCACCAGATCAGACTGAGGAAGTTGATGAGGCCTCCTATGCGCAGCTGAGAGTGGCCTCACAGTCACAGGCCCTGGTTGTTGTGGGTGATTTTAACTTCCCTGATGTTTGCTGGAAGGACCATTCAGCCAGCCAGCCACAGTCCAGGAGGTTCCTCCAGTGCATTGATGATAACTTCCTCATGCAGATGGTGGAGGAGCCGACCAGGAGAGGTGCACTGCTGGATCTCATCCTCACTAACAAAGAGGGTCTGGTCGAAGCAGTAAAGGTCGAGGGCTGCCTGGGTTGCAGCGACCACGAGATGGTGGAGTTCAGCATCTCGTGTGGCAGGAACAGAATAGCAAGTAGAATTGCAACCCTGGACTTTGGCAGGGCTAACTTCGGCCTTTTCAAGCAATTGCTGGGGGAAATCCCATGGGCAAGACTGCTTGAAGGAAAAGGGGCCCAAGAGAGCTGGATTGCATTCAGAGATTGCTTCTTCCATGCTCAGGATCAGAGCATCCCCACACGTAGGAAGTCGAGGAAGGGAGCCAGAAGGCCTGCGTGGTTGAATAGGGATCTGTTGGGTATGCTCAAGCAGAAGAGGCGAGTTTACAGGTCATGGAAGCAGGGACTGGCCACTTGTGAGGAATATAAGGCTGCTGTTAGAGGATGCAGGAGGGCAGCTAGGGTAGCCAAGGCCTCCTTAGAATTACAGCTGGCGAGAGGGGTCAAGGACAGCAAGAAGAACTTTTTCAAATACATAGCAGATAAAACTAATACCAGAGGCAATGTAGGCCCACTGATGAATGAGGTGGGTGCCCTGGTGGCAGAAGACACAGAGAAGGCAGAATTGCTGAATGCTGCCTTTGTCTCTGTCTACTCCGCTGGAGGCTGTCCTGGGGAACCCTATACCCCTGAGACCCCGGATGAAGCCAGGTTAATGGAGGAGTTTGCTTTAGTCGATGAGGACTGGGTTAGGGAACAATTAAATAGTCTGGACATCCATAAATCCATGGGTCCAGATGGGATGCATCCGCGGGTGCTGAGGGAGCTGGCTGAAGTCATTGCTAGACCGCTATCCATCATTTTTGCCAAGTCTTGGGAAACGGGAGAGGTGCCCGAGGATTGGAGGAAAGCAAATGTCACTCCAGTCTTTAAAAAGGGCAAGAAGGAGGACCCGGGTAATTATAGACCGGTCAGCCTCACCTCTGTCCCTGGGAAAGTAATGGAACAGCTTATCCTTGGTGCCATCTCAAGGCACATCAGGGATAAGAGGGTCATTAGGGGCAGTCAGCATGGCTTTACCAAGGGTAAGTCATGCTTGACCAACCTCATAGCCTTTTATGAGAATGTAACAAGGTGGATGGATGGTGGCAGAGCGGTGGATGTGGTCTACCTTGACTTCAGTAAAGCCTTTGACACAGTCCCTCACAGCATCCTCACAGCTAAGTTGAGGAGGTGTGGTCTAGACAATAGAGTAGTGAGGTGGGTTGCAAACTGGCTTAAAGAGAGAAGCCAGAGAGTGGTGGTCAATGGTGCGGAGTCCAGTTGGAGGCCAGTATCTAGTGGAGTGCCTCAGGGGTCAGTACTGGGGCCAATATTATTCAATATATTCATTAATGATTTAGATGAGGGAATTGAGTGTACCATCAGCAAGTTTGCTGATGACACTAAGCTGGGAGGAGTGGCTGACACGCCAGAAGGCTGTGCTGCCATCCAGCGGGACCTGGACAGGCTGGAGAGTTGGGCGGGGGATAACCTGATGGAATTTAACAAGGGCAAGTGTAGAGTCCTGCATCTGGGCAGGAACAATCCCAAGTTCCAGTATAGGTTGGGGAATGACCTATTAGAGAGCAGTGTAGGGGAAAGGGACCTGGGGGTCCTGGTGGACAACAGGATGACCATGAGCCAGCACTGTTCCCTTGTGGCCAGGAAGGCCAATGGCATCCTTGGGTGTATTACAAGGGGGGTGGTCAGTAGATCGAGAGAGGTCCTCCTTCCCCTCTACTCCGCCCTGGTGAGACCCCATCTGGAATATTGTGTCCAGTTCTGGGCCCCTCAGTTCAAGAAGGACAGGGAACTGCTGGAGAGGGTCCAGCGTAGGGCAACAAAGATGATTAAGGGAGTGGAGCATCTCCCTGATGAAGAAAGGCTGAGGGAGCTGGGGCTCTTTAGTTTGAAGAAGAGGAGACTGAGGGGTGACCTTATTAATGTTTATAAATATATAAAGGGTGAGTGCCACGAGGATGGAGTCAGGCTCTTCTCAGTGGCAAACAATGATAGGACAAGGGGTAATGGGATCAAGCTGGAACACAAGAGGTTCCACTTAAATTTGAGAAAGAACTTCTTCTCAGTGAGGGTAACAGAGCACTGGAACAGGCTACCCAGGGAGGTTGTGGAGTCTCCTTCCCTGGAGACATTCAAAACCCGCCTGGACACATTCCTGTGCGACCTCACCTAGGCGATCCTGCTCCAGCAGGGGGCTTGGACTAGATGATCTTTTGAGGTCCCTTCCAATCCCAAACATACTGTGATACTGTGATACTGTGATACTTTGATGTTTATTTTAAAATATTTTTTCCAAAAATAATGCTGTTTAGCTGAAATCTTGCCAGAGGTTTAGGTTTGGCTGCATTCTTCAGGTTTCACTGAACACTAAAAAACAGTCTTTGATATCTATGTTGGTGATACCTGATGCAGCAATTCAAAGTAGGAACGTGTGCTCCTGAAACCACCAGAGGCAGCTGAGCAGACGGGCGCTGGTAGGCAGCTCTGATGTTGGTGTGGACAGCTCAGATGCTGCCCCAGGTACCAGCGCATTGTCTTGTGCAAGTGTCTTTGTGTTGCGGTACTGTGCACAGATAGAAATGAAGGGTTATCATTACACACCAAGCAAAGGGGACAGACTCTTAGAAGCTGCTTCTTTTCCTTATACTCTGTGGCAATGTGAAAAAATAAGGAAAAAACATGAAGTCTAGAGACAAGCCACAAAGAAATTCAAATCACAGCTAGGAAACAACTGGAGGAGCCAGAATGCTTACGAAGATTTTTGGGAAAAAAAAGATTCACAGGTGCTGCACAATTGGACAGTGGGTTAAGAAGGTAATGAAGGAAGACTAAAGAAAGTAAAAGTACATAGTTTGATCAAGTCTAAGAACTGACAGGAGCTCAGTACAGTTTTGCTTGTTCCTTTTGGAGTCTTCGGTTAAAGTCTGTCCATGCAGGGAAGAGGAATGCTGATTAGGAAATATTTCTCTGCTTGTCTTTTACTGGAAAGGCAAAGGACCTAGTGCCACTGATTCAATCCCAGTGTTGATGGCCTGCTGTTTCACATTAAAACGTGTTACGCATGTTTGGTGCTAGATTACCTTGTGAACCACATACTTAGAAGTTTCAAGTTCTCTGTTACCTGAGTCCTTCTGCACTTTTAATTACTACTATGTTACTTTAAGGTTTTGTCAGTTTAGTGCTTAAAAAAGAAAAACCAAACTAAACCAAACCCAAACAAAAAAAACCAAAACAAAACCCACCAAACACATACAACTGTTTTGTTTGTTTGGTTGTTTGGTTGTCTTTAAAATTTATTTCTTATGGCCTCAGTCCTAGGAACTTCATTAGTATGTGACAAGCTGGATCCAATATGACTTTAAGTCCTGTGGCAGAAGGATGCAGTACATCAATTCAGAGCTGTTCTTCAAGCATCACAGAGTAGCTGGGTTTGTACTCAGTGGAAATGGAGAGTGCCAGTTTGTGTCAGATTGATTAATTATGTAAAACCTGGTTTCCTCATGTATTATTAATCAACCTAAACAGAGGAAGATGTTTTAATTAATTTGTGATGATTTTTATCTGATGCATCCAAAGTTACTTATTCAAATTAAAAGCTCTTATTCTGCAGACCTCCATCTTGTTAAAAATGCAGTGAGACTTTGTTAATAGTGTTTGTTGAAAGATGCAGAAATTTATACAAAAGTCTACATGTTTAAAGGAATTTAGAATGATACTTTTGAAATCTCAGCAAGGGAACCTGTACCCACAATATTTTAATGTAAGAGTAAATCAGTTACTTGAAAGGCTTCCTGAAAGGAATGCCTCCCTGCATGATGAGGAGCATCAACAGTTTAACATGTGTTTGTTTGTTTGTTTGTGGTTTTTTGTTTTGTTTTGGTTTTTTGATTTTCCTGTCTCAGTGACTATGTGAAAAAAGTATTTCTACTGGGGCTCATTCATTTGTCATGTGAACAAAAATTATAATAAGTCTGCAGCCAAGGGATTCCTCATTGTGGAAAAGCCTTATAGCAGGATTTACTTTCATGTGAACAGCAGAATACAACATGGAGGCTGATACTTTCTTTCAGCCAGTGGTAAAAATTAAATGTTTGAAGTTTTTAAGATCAAGTTTTTGTTTACTACCACTGTAGTTTCTTCCTTGTCTGGCTGAATGCATGATTAAACTACAAAGTTTGATGTGTTTATTGTCTCCTTTTATCTTGGTAAAATGCAAGTAAAACCTTACACTTTTGGGAAAAGATATATATAAGCATTGTCCATAAACTTACAAGGTTGTGCTGTGCAGATCTGATTATCTGTCCTGGTGTGTACTAATAAATATTTATGAATACCTGGAAATTATAGTAATCTGTCAGGAATTAAGAACTGAAATCTATTCTGAGATGCTCAAATAAAAGTTTTTTTTTTTTTTTAAGTGAAATAAGGTTGGATACAAATGGACATGACTTTCCTCTCTATTCACTGAAGACACTCATTAGTATATTGGCAAAAAATCTGAAAATCTGTGCAACTGAGAAATGAAACAAAATTGATTGACTTCAGCAGGAAATATGTGTACACTCTGAAGTTAGTGTGCTATATTTAGGAACATAAACTTAAACTGTCTGTTTAAGATATTGTCCTCAGTGTCTCTTATTTGGTAATGAAACATAAAGCTGGAAGTCAAAATTCCCCTCTGGAGCGCACTTGTACGAACGAAAGCTCTCTGAAGTCAGTGGTGTTGGTACCAATGAGGGAGATGCCAGAATCAAGCAACAACAGATGTCGATTCTAATGACTGGAAACTTAACAGATAACGGTTCTGAGGAATAATGAGGTGGTTTTAGTTTCTGCCTGTTTTGTGTGTTCTCCGTCTGTGCGTATTTTCAAAAAGTTTTCAGGCAAAAGAAAATTTCTGTCTTTACAATAAAACTCAAGTGAGTAATTTTTCCTGATACTATGGTTACACTAGCAAGTAATTCTGATTTATTAATACCATGAAGATTATGGACTTGGATTCAATGTTTATTTGAAAGCTTTCAAATTCATTGAATATGTTTTCTCTAATTTATGAGCATTAAATGAACTAAAATTGAATGGTCTGAAGTCACAGCAAAAGAGAGATTTTTCAGATCACCTTGTAACTGTATTTTTGTGTAACATGCAAACCTATGCTTTCTTAAATAAACATGACATGTTGTTCACATCAAACCCATCATCTCTCTCTTTCTCTCCACAAATAAATGTTGCAGCATACTAACATAGTTGCTTTAGGTTATTGCAGAGTATTGGGTATGCATCATAGGATTTGAAGATATAGTATGAGGTTCAACACAATTGGAGGTATACAAGCATGTTTTTCAAATTAAAAAGAATTCTTCATTTTATAGGAAACAGGTATTATTTTCTAAATTAACTGCACAAAAAGTGTTAATTTGAATGTTAGTACGTTTTAAAAAAGTATGTGAACTGGTATTCCTATCTGTGTTCTGCTGAGAAAAACAAGAAGGAACTTCTAGCTAAACTTTAAAACTGATTTTATGCATATAAAAATTTACAGTAGTTATTCCCTTGGCTATTCTAAGATAAGAATTAGAAGAAAAGTTTTTTTTTTTTTTTAAATAAGCCATGCAAAACCTCACACTTACTCCAACCAAAGATTTCTCTCTAAGATTATACATCAACATTCTACATGCTCCCGTGAGGGGACATACCATTTGATATATCATTAGAGAATTGTAGAGTAGTGCCTACTCATCCTCTTTACGTGGAAAATTCTGGTCATGTGTTTGAAGTTGCATAGTGCCACTGGCACTTGGAAAAGTACTCTGGGGAAGCACATCATGTTCTTCCTCTGTTATTCTTGACTATCTCTAAGTATTTCTAAACAACGTTGTCAGAAACAGGATTCTAGACTAGAAGGAACTTTGATCTGATTCAGAGTGACTCAATCTGATTATAGTCACTGTCAAGGGAGACTACAGTTTTGTATATTTTTATGCCTAACTGTCATGTTTTCATGACATTTTAGAGCATTTTTTATATACCTATTTATTTCTTTCATGTAAATGTTCAAGAAGAAAATGACAACTTACAGCACAAAAAACAAGTTTCCTTCCAAGGCCTATTTGTGGTTAACCAGTTTCTCTCACAGTTGTCTCCCGAAGGCTTCCACATCTTTCTCACAGCTGAGAACTCAAAAATGCAGTGTTGAAATACTTGTGTCACCAATACCATCTAGAGAGGCAAAGAAGCAGTCATGTCTCAGCATGCCGCTGCCATCTGATACTCTCCCTTTTCCTTGTAGGAGCATTTTTAGTCTATTCTGTGAAGTGCTGCAGGGCATGTTTATGATGAAGTGCCTATTTATGAGGACACAAGAGCACTCTTGGAGTCACATCTCCTGGACAATCTCTAGCATGCTGCTCTCACTCTGTTCTTGTGCTGTCATGTGCCAGAGACAATTCTTCTTCATGTACCTGGTTAGTGGGTCTTACATATGCACTAAAGATCATAGAGGTTGCTAGATATTGATGTGAGAAGAGATTTTCCCCAGTCAGAGAAAAAAAAGCTATCGTTCATGGTCTTTTTCTGCTGTGATGTAAGCTATGACAACTTGGAACCTTGGGCATATTTGACCTATTATTTTCCCTACCATTACAAATATCCCAAGCATGAGTGGTACATTGGCTTTCTATCTGTATCAGCTACAGTGTGTAGTGGTCTGAAATACTTTGGCCTAATCAAAGACTTCCACTTTAATGTAATGAAATTCAACTATACTTGTATTGTCTGTAATTAAACAATTTCAGACTATATGGTGTGAGTGCTTTTGGTAAAAAACTGTGTTTTAAATTATTAAAAAAATGAAATCTCTTTAAATGAAAAAAAAAAAAGGAAAAAAAAAGGAAGGGACCTTGAATAAATTTTGAAACATAGCTGCTTATTTCTTCCCAGGTACCACATTCTTTGAAGGTTGATTGCGTATTTACTCCTTAACCTAACATGTCTAAACTTTATTCTTTTTCCACACTTTGTGTCCAAAATCTGTATCTTATCTGGTCTTTATCTCACAGCTGTGATAAATCAAAAGAGACCATGTTAATGATTTTAATTGAGGATGATATTTTCTCTTCTGAATCATTTTGAGATAAGAATTGTGTAGCATATGCTCTTTTGATCTAGTTACAGAAACATTGAGCTCTGTAGTTTGCTGTCAAGATAATTTAAATAAGCAACAGAAAAACTTTGAGAGATGCTAGAAAGATAAAGATCCCGAGAAAAATGGGCTGTAGGAGTGTCTAAAGTGGAGCACACCTGGCTTAAGTACTCAGAAAAGTCAGTTTCTGAATTGTTCTGACTAATTCAGCCCACACCTGGAGTTCTCTATCCAGTTCTGGGCTCACCAGGACAAGAGCGACATGGACATTCCAGTGAGATCCCAGCAAAGGGCTGCACAGGTGATTAGGGGATGGGAGCGTCTTATATATGAGAAAAGGCTGAGAGAGCTGGGACTGTTCAGCTTAGAAAAGAGAAGGCTTTTTAATGCTTTTAAATACCTGAAGGGAGGGTGCAAAGAGGATGGAGCCAGGCTCTTTTCAGTGGTGGCCAGTGACAGGACAACAGGTAATGGGTACAAGCTGAAACACAGGAGGTTCCCCCTGAACATCAGGAAACACTTTTTAACCATGAGGGTGACTGAGCCCTGGCACAGGTTGCTCACACACATTGTGGAGTCTCCACTCTTGGAGATATTCAAAAGGCCTCTGAACACAGTTCTGGGCAACTGACTTTAGGTGGCCCTGTTTGAGCAGGACGGTTTGGACCTGATGATCTCCGGAGATCCACTTCAAGCTCAATTTTTGTCTGACTTTGTGTGATCCCTCTTGAAGACAATTTGCCATTTCTAAGATCAAGAGCTACAAGTGTTTCATATGTTTTTAGAGAAGTAATTTAAATTGTTAGTGCCTGAGTGTGAAATATGTAGCAGAGACCTGGATAAATGTATTTTTATTTGGTTTCTGTCTCATCTTCTATACTGTAAAAGACAAATCAAGGAGAATTTTCGGCTGTTTCAGTTCATAATCTTGCTGAAACTACATCTTTCTTTTCTTGCTTTCTTTTAGATTTCTGTGGAGATAATGCCCTCTAACTTTGCTGTTTTTTATCAACCGTCAAATTTTTTTAAAAATCTCATAGCTTTTGAATGTCAATTTTCACATGATGTTTGGCCACTGATCCCTTGCTGGCCAAATATCAGTGTCACTGTGTAGACAGTTTCTCCCCTTAGAGCAAGCCTGCATCAGATATATTTTACTGTAACTTCACCAAGACTTTATTTGACAAATGTTTTATTTTTTTCAAATTCTGCAGAGTGAATATAACTGGTGTCAATACTGATATACACCTGTGCAACAAATATAATAAGGGAATTAATCTTACTAATAGATAAGTGAAGAAGAAAAAGCATTTTATGCTAACCAGAAAGTCAGACTGGTTGCAAAAAGATAAGAAAATAAAAGTAAAAAAAATTAGATCTCACTTTATTTAGGTCATCCACTTAGCTGAAGACAAAAAGTTACACTAGTAGGCTTAAAAATAAAGACCCTAACAAATGCATGAACTGTAACAAGAGAAAAAAAAAAAAAAAGGCACCTTGGGAAGCAGAGTTAATAATAAATAATACACCAAAGATATTTGAACAGTCTTTGGCAGGAATAAAAAAAAGACTCAGAGGAATTGGGATTATAAATTGGTTAATGCTCAGCATTAGGGGGAACATAGCTGGAACCTACATGTTTAATTCTAGGACCAATATATTAGGAAAGAAATTATGGAGCATGAAAGGTCTGAGGCTAAAAGATCAACATGAATCAGAGTTTCAGAGATCTTAATTGTAAAAATCACTCAAGTGTGGCCTTTGATATACGGACTCAAATAAAATGAAATTGGAAACCATCTTCTAGACATATTTTATGGAGGACCTCGAAGATAGCAACTGCTGCCAGACAGAGGTTTAAGCTAGTTAGCTACTGCTGCGGGCCAACCATACACTGAATAACAGTTGCTTCCTCACCATTCTCTCTTATTTGGTACCTTGGAAGGGGTTCCAAATACTTTTTAGGATCAACAAAATGAAGATCCTGGTGAAAAGGATGTTTTTTATAGAATGAAATTAAATCTTTTATCTAACAAGCCAAGTTGACAATTTCTCTTACCTTACAGAAGCGTAAATAGACTCAAATAAAGGTTGAACGGAAAATGGGAAATACTGTTGGAGCAGATTATTGTATTTCCTTAGAGTATGCAGTTCAGCACTGTGCTCACCTTTTCGTGAACAGCAGCAGCTGAAAACAGTGAAAAGGCATTATGCTCTTTCTAAACCATTCATCTCAACATTTTTGTCTGCCTTTAAGGACGTTGCTATGCTCAAAATGACTGGCCAAAGAAAGGCGGCAGAAAATAAGCTCTCCTAGTGCAAAAGTTCTTCCCTGCAAAGAATTTACAACAGAGCAAAGCATCACAATTAGAAGCACAAAATACTATTCTTCACTCACTACAAAGAGAAAAAATCTCCATCCTTACATATTCAGTGTAATGGTGCTGCTACTACCTGTCACTGTAGCTACATTAACACATGGGCGAACACCACGCCAAAATTCCCTTTGCAGTGTGGCATTAGATTAAATGCACTGAACTAGTTCACTTCTGTGCCTGGCTAGTTAATTTAAAAAAGGTTTGAAAATATGGTTTTATCCTAAACCAAGCTGAATCTCTGTATTCCTTGTGGACTGTGTAATTTAAAAAAAAAAGAGGGGGGTGAGGATGGGGGAGGGGAATGGGATGCTAAGAGACTTTCTCTGCAGTTTCCCCACTATTGCCTTTCTTCCCAATGTGAAATACCTTGGAAGTCAAAACTGAATATTCGTATGTCCCTAGAAAGCATACGACAAGCTTTCCTATCAGGACTCTGAAGCCAGGAGACTTCCTCTAATGCATTTACATCATCTCTGTTTCACGACAGAATGTGTATTCAAAATGTAAGTGGTCCACTCAGCTCAAAAGTTCATCTTCTCACTCAGGAAGAGGTTGTCCTTCCTGTCAAGCAAAGAGAGAAGGAAAACTTTTGTTCTTTTTTTCTCGGCTGATTTCCTTAAAATGGTTTCAAGTGCAGATGACAGCATGGATGAGGGAAGACAAACTTTCTGTATGTAGCAATAATGAACTGGAGCACATTAAGACTGGAGTATATACAAATAGGTCAGTGTGGCTTATTTTTTTTAATTGATAAATGTGGAGAAACAAATATTCTGGCACTGCAACTGTCTCCTCCTGTAAAGAGGAGAGAGTTAATTATTTGACTGTCATGTCTGAGGATGAAGGTCACAGATACTACAGTTTACGTCATGGCTCCCTGCTGCAGTTGAGCTTAGAAGGAGGAAACAATTCATTTTTCTGTGACTATGTCCTTTCATCTCCAGCTTAGTCCTGTTAAGACCTATCTCTTGTCTGCATCACTGTTAAGCCAGCTACCAAGGTAACCTAATTCTGCCCTCCTGCAATCTGGTGAACACTGCTAGGGAACTGATGAGTCATGATTTCTCAAGGAAATAACAGAAAAATGTCTTCTTTTAGGTTTACTCATTTGCTTAGAGTTTGACACTGAGAACACCCTGGAGACTTTATGCATGGATGAAAGATGTGAAAAACAAAACAAAAACTCAAAACCACAAAATCCCCCACAACAACATCAGCAAACCCACGAATACTAGTTTTATTACTTTAAGCTTGTTCATATTGAAAGTCTTCATAGGTTTTTATGAATTTAAGACACAAGTATCATAACTTATGAACAGATAAGGTAAAAGAAAATTCAAGTCTTGCTGAATCCCAAAGATCCTTCCTCTTTAGATATCTTTCAGAGAGAAGTTGATCCTTGCCTTTCTTCAGCGAAGACCTGACCCAATAAGTAGCATATATGAGATCCTAGACTGAGGAAGGAGAGAAAGATCTAGTCTGTGTTGCAGAGACCCTCCCAGCTGATTTCCAGGCTTGTTACTTCTAGCTATCAATGTAGAGGAAGACAATAACACCATGGGACAGAGGAAGGAAGAGTCAGTGTGTTCAGTCCTTGGTTCTGCCACATACTTCTTGTGCGGTTTTGGGCAAGTTAATTTCTCTGTCTGGTCTTCAGATTCTCATCTATAAAATGAAAGCATAATGGAAAAATTGAACAATTAATCCATTATTAAGCAGTGCAGAATTTTGGCAAGTCAGTCGTATTCTGAATTACTGTAGCCCATCGTGACTGCCTTTTATTACTATGCTAAGGTAACATATAATCAAATACAATTTTTCAGACATTTTGGTAATGTTTTAAAGAGCTTCCAGTTTGAGGTAGTTTGAAAATATTCATGTTTCAGAGACTTGTAAGCAGCTGAGCCTGTTTCCACGCATGTACATTATAGTTTATACAAGAAACAGAATAGCAGTGATGAAAAATAGGCGAGAAAGGCTGTAAGAAAGCTGTATGTGGGCACCATCAATTATAAGCTGCCTAGCTTATAAGTGCCTGGTACTATCCATTTTAAACACAGAAATATACCCTTAACTAGTTATTGATCATGAGCCATAATTCTCATGTTGAAATTCTAATAATAATAATATATTATAAATAAATACATTAAAATTCTTGTACAAAAGCAATTTAAGTATTTTTGAGTATACTATTTCCATTACTCCATGCTGGAAAAAAAATTTAATACAATAACTTTTTTTAAAAAAACTTTTTTTTTTTTCGTTTTCCTACAATGCAGCAAGATTTAATGAAATGAATAAATCTGTATCTAAGTCCATCTGAGGAAAATTAATTTCCTTTATGTCTGATAAGAAGTTGGAAAGAAAAATTACACAAATACATAAGGTTAGGAAGCTGCATTTTCTGAGGCCATCATCCACTCTCCACATCTCCCATCTCTGACCCTAGTGCATTCATATTTTACTTTCCTGTGAAAGTGTACAAAAGGCATAAACTGTCCTTATTGCACACATGACTTTTTTTTTATTTTGTAGTTGTTCTCCAATACTGACCATCAAAATGCCTCACAAAGCTTTACCTCTTCTTACAACTGCGCAAGATAGTGTGCTGAGTGTTCAACTCTGTCTTTGCAGTTGAGATGATAGCACTTCAGCATTGCAGTAGAAATGGACTTTAAAGCTTTTCTGCCTCTGAAGTATAAGGACTTGAGATAGTGCTTACTTTCTTCCAGTCTCCATAGAAGAGCAGTCTCATCAGTCAGTCACCCATGATTTATAAATTTCCCTCATTTGTCTCCACTGCTACACAATAGTTTTGACTTTGAACATAGTGGTATCCATTCATTCATAATTAGGGAACTAGTATTTATAAACAGAATTGAACACAGAAGTCTTATACTTAAAAATTAAATTAAAAAAAGAGAGTTGATTGTTTTTAGGCTCATAGAAGAAAAACTTCCCCACTACCCACATCGCCCCCTTTCCCTTTTTTTTTTTTTTTTTTTTAACTTTTAGTAGTACAATTCCCAGCATAGGTACAGATGGTACATAGAGAATGTTTTAGTCACCAGGGAAATCTCTGTAGTGTGGGAAATGCGGGAACTAGTTTTAGTGTGATATCTTTCTTATTCAGTAGGGATGGCTGGCACGACATTACCCTAACCAGTCAAACTGGTCCCATGATGGTAGAGAAACTGGATGCTATCTCCCATTTCCTGGAGATGTAGAATCCACTTTGTTTTATTCTATTGTTACTATGCAGCCTTAGAAAAGAGTCTTCCTTTCTGTTAGCCCTGAATAATTGTTTCATTATTCAGGTTTTATATAATATACTGTGGTGGAACAAGCCCACAATTCATTTTATTTCCACACCAACTTTAGATTTATAACAAATGAACAATTTAAGCTAACATTTTCACACCTCTTTTTTTACTTTTTTTTTCTTGTGTAATTACACCATGTTATATATAGAAGCTTGTACAAAGAATTTCTTTCATGTTGAAAGCCCATGTAATTTCCTACAGATTGCTTTTAGTGTCAGTGTTCTCTTAGGTGAAATGTAATGATTGTCATCTGACATTATTTTGCTAGGGTTGGGAGAATTCTAAATGATCTATTCCTGGATCCCACGACATACAAAAGTTGTAGGATTTACCAGCTTAGCTCTTTCTACATTATAGTGTTTCCCCCCATTTGCTCCTCCATGTACATTTTGATATCTCTTCCTCTTGAGCATTATAAGTATTTCTTCAGATCCCTTTTGTCCGTCTTTTTGCTTCCAGAATTAATTTTCATGGCTGCGCTATGCTAAATTTTCTGCTTCTTATATTTATTCACCTCCACTCCTCCTCCTTTCTCTCTTCAGCAGAAAGACATCGCCACTTATTCTCTGCACTGAAATTTGCTTTCCTTGTTGACAGGCATGTCTCTGGTTAAATGTGAACATAGCTTTTCTTTTTATTGAACACTTCTATAGCATCATTTTTACTTGTGTGTATAAGCTGAAATACCAATTCTGATGTTTTAATTTAGTCAACACATTGGATTTAGGTTTTGAAGTTCAAATGGTAACATTTTTGCTAAAGTATTCCTTTTCTCTCTCCACTTCAGTGTGGATTTTGCCAGCTTTCCTGAACTCTGAGTTTTAGGTCGTGTCAGCATGTGGGTGGGGGAACTCCCAAGTTTGTTGGGCCAAGAAATTCTAGTCCCACAATGTATTATAGGACTGTGAGGAGCTAGCCAGATATTTCACATGGTAAGGAGGAGTATTTTCCTTCCTGTTGTCATGCATAAATAAGGATATGTTACAAAACCTTATCCAAGAAGCAGAGCTGTGCTGTAGCACTGACAGGATGCACAGTAATGCCGTCAGTAGTCAGGTCTGCAGCCAAGGTCTGTCCTCAGTTGTGAGATTAAATCAGTGCAGCTGGAATTATCTTGAAAATATAGTCAGTGTATTCACCTTTACTCATAACATTTGAATTCTGAACATCTGGATGACTTTACATTGAGTGTTTGTCCTGTGTTTATTTTGCAGAGCCACATCTTCATTGTGCTGATAAATGGAGAGGAAGAAGACAGAAGATAACTGAGCAACTGCATTGATAGTTTCCACTGGGATAGGTCCAGATGCAGTTGATAGAACCAGATACTTACGGAGGAGAAGAGTGACTCCATGAGTCACTCCTAACCAAAATTCTCCAAATTATTCCAATAACTCACATAGTGGTCCTAAAAGGCTAACATTGGCTCACTTACTGCCGCATCACTTCAGAGTTTGATGCAGTAATTGGAAACATTCCTTTTTAGCCATCACTGAACTCAAACCTTGTCAGACATTAGGGAATGGAGGAGTGCTGTACTGAGTCACACTAGCTGCAAAACCCAAACCTTCCTAGCATCAAATACAAAAGATCCCTTGGCAGTATTCAATGTAGGGATAGCAAAGCCACCACTTTGGGTACATGCCAGTTTGAATCAGTCTTTTCTGACTGCATCAGTTACCCTTTTAATTTTATATAGATATTTGGTGTACCTTTATTTATGGGGTTACTGTATGCTGCCAAGATCCAGATAACAGCTGACAGGAAAACAACCATTGTAAAGTCTGTCTGTTGTCAAATGTCTGGGTTTTCAGATGAAATGTCCTGTTATAGGTGTTGAATCTTCTAATAAATATCTAATTTGCTAAGCAATGTGGGTTTTAGTCATTAGTCAACATACAGGGTGAGCTCTGAGGAAGGGGCTGTTCTAAACATAGGGAAAAGAGATAGTACAACTGCTGACGACTGTGCAAATTAAGGTGTTCTTATGGCTTTCTGAAGTGCTGGCCACA
Source organism: Patagioenas fasciata (assembly GCF_037038585.1). NCBI lineage: Eukaryota > Metazoa > Chordata > Aves > Columbiformes > Columbidae > Patagioenas > Patagioenas fasciata. Next base: position 23,754,834 of record NC_092560.1, on the reverse strand, counting down.
ATGACAGGATTACTTTCAAGACAACAATATTTGTCATAAAAATAAGATATGTGATTGTACTAAAGCAGATTCAAGGCAGATCTGTCTTCGGACTTGTAGAAACAGGTGTACTACTCACTTCAATTGTGACAGTGTACAGAAAGCTATGCTTGGGTGGGTGTGGGCAGATGGATTATCCATTTCCATGTCATCTGAATGGGCTACACCTCAGACATCTGAGGTGCATTATATTAGAGAAGATCCCTGCTCAGCAGTTAAGATGACCTGCTCAGAACAGGGTTAATTTGTGTGATTACAGTAGGGAGAGACAACTTTTTGGATTTCAGTAAAGCATTCAATACTGTCTCTCACAATATCCTCCTGGATAAAATGTCCAGCACACAGCTGGATAAACACACAGTGCAGTGGATAAGCAATTGTCTGATGGATTGGGCTCAGAGGATTCTAGTAAATGCAGTTGCATCGGGCTGGTGACCAGTCACTAGCGGGGTTCCACAGGGATCCATCTTAAGGCCAGCACTCTGTAATGTCCTTATAAATGACTTGGACACAGGACTGGAGGGAATACTAAGTAAGCTCACCAATGAAACAAAATTGGGAGGAGCTGCTGACATTCTTGAGGGCAGAGAAGCCCTGCAGAGGGTTGTAGAGAAAATGGAGAACTTGGCAATCATGAACTGTATGAGGTTCAACAAGAGCAAGTGCCAGATTTTGTACCTGGGACACGGCAACCCTGGCTGTACATACAGACTGGGGAATGAGATGCTGGAGAGCAGCTCTGTGGAGAAGAATCTGAAGGTTCTGGTCGACAGCAAGTTGAACATGAGCCAGCAGTGCCCTGGCAGCCAGGAGGGACACTTGTGTCCTGGGTGCACCAAGCACAGCATTGCCAGCTGGGCAAGGGAGGTGATTGTCCCGCTCTGCTCTGCGCTGGTGCGGCCTCAGCTGGAGCAGTGTGTGCAGGTCTGAGCAACACAGGATAAAAAGGCTATAAAGCTACTGGAGAGTGTCCAGAAGAGGATCATGATGTTGGTGAAGTGTTTGGAGAGGAAGCCGTATGAGGGGCTGCTGAAGTCTCTGGGTTTATTCAGCCTGGAGGAGACTGAGGGGAGACCTCATGGTGGCTACAGCTTCCTCACAAGGGGAGGAGGAGGGGCAGGCACTGATCTTTTCTCTCTGGTGACCAATGACAGAACCTGATGGAATGGCAGGAAGATAGGCCAGGGGAGATTTAGGCCAGAAATTAGGAAAAGGTTCTTCACCCAGAGGGTGGTGGAGCACTGGAACAGGCTCCCCCAGGGAGGCAGTCATGACCCTAACCCTGATAGTATTCAAGAAGTGATTGGACAATGCCCTCAGACACATGGTGTGAATTTTGTGGTAGTCCTATGCAGGCACAGGAGCTGGACTCAATGATCCTTGTGGGTCTCTCCTAACTCAGGACATTCTGTGATTCTGAACTCAGGCTGTCTCATATTTGAGCAGCCCAGGAGAAGAAGAGGAGCTCTGAGTGATCGTTATTTCCCTGTGTACTCCCAAATAGCCTAAGTCTGTATAGACAGGCCAAGGTGGTGTATGTCAAAGTCTGTCACAGGTTGTTTCAAGGATCCTGAAATCTTTCTTTACCTATTTACCTCTTGCTTAGTAATCAGGAAGGCAACCTGTTTGACTAGTCATGAATAGGTAAGGTTTTTGTTTGTTTGTTTGTTTGTTTGTTTGTTTGTTTTTAGTACACACTTTTCAATTTAAACATAATGACGTACCAATTAGCAGAAATCTATCCTTGTTGTGAGATATTTTTGCATGCTATGCCATTTAATGTCAAAACCAGTCACTTAAAATACACAGATCTAACAAGAGCACCCTTTATTATGACATGACATTTCGTTGCTTTATATTACCTTTTATAATATTGTACCATGACATGCTCTAAAGCCACAACATTGAACTGTATGAACTCTTGTTCTAAACTTAAATGCAAATAAGTTCACAGTAAGCACTTTGTCTATCTCTGACTTTGCCAATTTGAAACATACAGAACACACCTCTGAAACTCAACCAGAATGCTTTAAAGAAATCTCCTTTTTTTCCACAATCTTTCAGGTTGCATGGACCCAAGAAAAGCTATGAAACACAGCATCTACCAAACACAATAAATCCATAAAAAACAGTGGCTATCATAGCTTGCTTAATTCGCCATCTAAGCACACAGAAATGAAGTTCACAAGCAAAAGTCTATTTAGGAATCTAATGCAACAATTTATGCTACCGTCCCTTGTGGTCAAAGTCAGAAAGAATGATCCTTTGTCCCAGAGGGCTGCTAGTGAGTGATACCTGAGGCACCTGAGCCTTCTCCTCTTCCGCTGTATGATCTGTTTCTTTTTGGAATAGGAGTCTGGACTAGAACACATCCAGCCCAAGGCTATATGCTTCACATCTATTAAAAAAAAAAAAAAGTCAATTATATATAGTTGTAGTCTTGGGCGCTTTGATCACACTGTAATAAGCTGGAACCTTTTCTTCAGAGGACTTGAATGGAGGTTTTAAAGAGAAGACACTGCAATGCATTTAGTCTTTGTCATCAGTAAACAAGCATCTGAAAATAAAACATCCCTTTTAAAAACAGTGTAAATCTGTTTTGGATGTGCTTTATATAAGTCAAAACAGGATTTTCAGGATATAAACGGTTTCATTAATAAGAGCAGTTTATAATGTTCAAATATTATCATACACTATTGAACATGAGGCTTAGTCATCACTGGGTAGCCTTAAGGTTTGATGCAGACAAAATCATGTACAAGTAGTGATCTTTGTGTTTAAGAGAGGATGTTATTTGGCCTCCAAAGGCTGTGAGGGATTACCATGCAGGAGGCACTGACAGAACATTTCACAGGGAAGCATGTCAGAAAACCACTTTGGCAAAAGGGCACTAAGTGTTGGAAGGGAGAGAAGGAAGGGCATGTCTATATAAAGTTCATCTGCTCACACTGAATAATTATAGAGAACACTTTCTTAAAGATTTTCGTCCTCATATCACCATGTTATCCTCTCCAAATCTTTACTGTACAAGCTAAAACTGCTCTAAGTAACAGTGACCTATCACAGTTCAGAGTTTGGATACTGTCAACTGAAATATGTGTATCAACTTGGGAAATAGAATAGCTTTGTCAAAGCACATGCCTATGTAATTTTTATTAGAAGAACCTACATGTTTTAGGACTCAAGGACATGTAGTTCATACTCATTCACTCTTCAGTAGCATATTCTGGACAAAGTGATCATCTTTTGCAAAACTGACCATGTACTTCATAGAAATATGTGTTTCCCTAAAGTTTTCATGGCAGGGAAAAGAATCAAGGTGAAGATCAGAGCAGGCTGAAGGAGGACTATATTATTTTCAGCAATTTCCAGTGCTTTCAGTTAATTTTAATTTATGCACTGGGGCTAAACCAGGACTTTAAAAGTTTTTTGATTGAAAATGCTGTGTGTTTTATTTTGGTCACTTCTTTTTTCTTTTTTTTTAGCTGAAAACTGTGTTGGAATCTATATGTCTCTGTAAAATGTTCCACTTTCTGTGAAATACTTATTTAAATGAAAACGTATCTAGCTGCACATGTTCCAATGAGCTCTAATGAGAATCACATAAAACATTTCTGAATCAGTGAGACCATTAGGTTACTCTGAGCTAGATGATCTTTTCCCCTTTATTTTTACATTCTGCTTTCTTAGATTTGGTATTGAATGTATTTTCTCTCACAGTGAGACTTAAAGTTACACATTTCAGCTGATCTTTTACTCCCTAAACTCAGGATTCTTTGTTTTCTCTATTTTGGTATGTAGAAGCTTTGTCTGTCTGGAGATCTTTTCAGTGTTGTGTGCTGTTTTTTCTTTTTTCTTGACAGCATTTATGTTTTGGCTGATGATTTTGCCTTGCTTCTTATGAGACAGAAATTAATTAATCTACTTTCCTAATTGCACAATCAGAATAAATGATGTCCACATATTAGACAGCATGGAAATCACCTGTGTAATTTGGATACCTAGATAATGTCGAACAACAAATTGTTTTCATATAAATTGCATGCTTAATTAATTATTTTTAAATGTGCATATATTTTTGTGCAAATACGTCTGTGCTTGTAATTCATAAAAAGGAAGGAGAAATTAAATTGCCCTTCCACATATGAAAATGTCACCCTTGGTGTATCCTGGTTGTGCTGATTTTTCCTCAGTCATGGTGATAAGATTGGTTGAGATCCTTATACTCTGAATTGTCACCCAGAATCCAACAGATTTCATTTTCTCCTGAATTACTGACATGTGAGGATATGTTGTTTGGTTAATTTGAACACATTGTAATATGACTGATACATAAATATCTATTGACTTTGAAGAAAAATTGTCTTAACAAGAAATAAAGAATGAAATAAACAGGCTACTGAGGGAATGAGGAAAATTTATTTGTGGATTTTGATTTGACTGTATGTTTGGGTAAATCAGTGATTTTAATTATTCGTTGGTAGCTAAATTGTACAACAGCATAATCTGTGAATATTTCTAAACCAAAATTACACATTTATCTCTCTCAGTGGACAGAAGTTAGCTTATAGGGATGACCATGAAGAAAATGTTCCATCTATTCTATGAAAAAAAACCCACAAACATCAACTGGTTTAAAATCTCCTGCTAAAATAGTCACCTGGCTTTAACTTTGTTTCCTGAAAGAAGTGGACTCTGAGACCAAAGCTACAACATGTTTTGATGGAATTTTATGGTAACTCCAAACTGCCTTCTTTGTTTTTGTTTGTTGTTTTTGGTGGGTTTTTTTTTGTTTTTTTTTTTTTAATAAATTTTTGTAGTCTGAAGGAACTGAAGGATAGAAGTAATTGAGTTGTTATATAGAGATAATCAGTAAGCTTTACAGACTACTTGAATTTCTGTTTAACTTGGGTATCTTTGAGTTTAGGAAAAAGAAAATGTCCATAGATGTTGCACTTAAAATTGCCTTATCTTTCTGGATAATGTGTATAACTCTTACTGTAGAGCATTATATTTTCTCAGCTCAAATAGTGAAACACAGTCTTTACTCTTAATTTAGGAGTAAGCTTTAAAAATATCAGAGTTTTTAGATTACATAGACACAAAGAACATGAAATACATCTTAAGATTTTCAAATTATTTCTTTTGCATGCCCTCTATATTGTTTTTCCATACCACTACTCTTGTATCTCACTAAACAGGAAAAGATCAACTTGCAGATTTCTGCTAAAACAACAGAAGCTTCTTTTGCAGCTTGACTGCCTCCTTACGTATCTATTACTTCTGCAGCTGCTGCTGAATAAGCAGCTGCTCCCTTCACATGCTCTGCTGCTGAAGCTGCACCTCTAGCCTTGCTGGCAGCTCAGGTGGTTGTACAGCTCCTTAGCATGTCAGAAGCAGGCTCATGGCTGTGGGCCCCTATGAAATGGTTGCACACAAGGTCAGCAGAGACCCGTGTGGAACAGGGGCTTTTGAGGACAGTGGACTGGTAGGTTTTGGGCACAGAAATTTGCTCAGCAGCACTGCAAGTGCTGGCAAAGGAAAAACGTAGAAAGGCATAAGAAGTGGAAAAAATGGGCTGTAGGTAGGACTCTGCTCTACCTTCATCCTGTCAAAATCCTTTCTTGATTTCTAGTACCAATGAAAGTGCCTGACGGCTGGGACTACCTCTGCATTGTAACTTACCTTATGCTTAACTTGAACTGAGGACATCTGTGGCTATGAGGTCTCTGGGGTTTTGAGCTGTGAACTATGGTGTCCTGCAGCCTGCAGTCTTTTAGTTAAGAAGTTCTGTACTCCAATTATCAAAGTCCAGTTTCACCATTTCAGGAAGGATTTGGGCCTCATGCTTCGGCAAACTGTCTTCAAGCGTTTCTTGCAGTATTTCCATATAGAGACAAAAGAACAGTGGCCATGGGCAAAGGAATGAGCAGGAGTGAAGCACTGAGAGTGAGAAGCTGCCAGGAAACCTCAGCCACACCTTGGTAGATTGAGAGTGTGAAAGGCATTGTTTTTATCCAAGCTAGAATAAGACCAAGACACATTGTCACCACAAGAATGACTTGAGAGCACCAGTGCCCAGGTATTTGTGATCAGACAGTAACAGGAAGGAATGTGGACATATTATGAAGTACTGATCAGTTTCAGATTGATGTATATTATCCAACCCAGACCTTCAAATGCTGTAGGAAATTCACATTACATTTTGAAAACTGCAATAAATACGTCATTTAGCTTTCCTTCAAAAACTGACAAACAGTGATCTGGTCTGGGTATACATTATGTAAGAGATCTCTCTGGCTTATGCAATGAATTTGAGACACATTTCATATATCCTCAGGTTTTTGGAGGTTTGGAACTCCAATATTTGAGGAAAAATCTTCCAGACAATGTATTTCAAATGCTTAATGTGTTATTAAACAGAATACATATTTAAAATGAAATTAATAAAATGAAGGTATGGACAAAAATTAAACTAGAATAAAGTTGCCTTGACAAGAAATCGTCAAGTTAATGTTAGATGACACCCTCTACTACTTTGGTTTCATCCAGAAGAAATCTAGTTCATGTGCTTCGAGAATGTTCTGAGATGTCAGGTGAAGTGTGGTAAGTGGCAACAACTTGAAATCACTTCACAAAAGCATTTCTGATTTGAACTAAGATGCTAATGAAGATGCACTATGAGTTGCTATCGACCATTAGTATTGATGCCTAGTGCGTTCATTGCCAGCTAAATACCTGAAACAAGTAATTCTCACTTTGAGAGTACTCTTTGGAGACCAGTTAAGAAATCTACTCAAATGACGGGCTGCTAGGTAACAGTGATTTCTCCCCCCAACCCCCATTTCCCTCTAACCCTAACATTAGATAGAGTTTAAACATTCCAAAGTAATTTAAACAAAGACTGCTTTTTACCTGCAAGGTTATAATGACAAATATAAGTGAAGATAACAATTCAGTTGGCTTAATCATGCACATCTTGACCCATAAAATGAAGTGCATGTGAGGTATTGTAAGTAAGGTTATTTAACTTCTAGCTTTCCTAGGGCTGCTGTCAGAGAACGTCAAGGGCTTCTTCATATGTCCATAGCAAAGCACTTACTGGAATTAAAAACAGTTACAAAGCTCCAAGACACAATATATTCCTTATACTATAAAAAACAGGAAACAAAACCTATTTCTTGAATGTAATGCTTTAGAGGATGATGAATGTGATTTTTAATGCTCATCCATCTCCAGGAAGCCAGTACTGGGCTTGTAAAATTGAATTAGAAGCTTTTGTTTAAGGTATTATACAAAATCACCAGAATTGGTGACCAGGAGTTGTTTACTTCTAGTTACAAATTTAAGATGTTGCATTTAGCTGGATATTTTTGGACTGGCCCCTAAAAGGGAGTTCAGGAGATGTGCAGACCTTCCTGTCAGGCACAGTGGTACTTGTTGGCTCTGTGTTGACACTCCCTGAAGCACTAAGCAGAAAAGGCATCAGTGAAAGCTGCTGCTCTGCCTTCTGTTTTGAGGTCAGTGATCTTACTGATTACTGCTCATTGGAGCTTGCCACCCTTAGCCAAATGTACTGAGCATTTTCATGTGTTTGGCTTGTAAACACTATTTCATCAGCTTCTTACGTGGGTTCTACAGCATCCACAGTGGTCCGTTTGCCATAGTTGTACTGCAGGCAGTACATTAGCTCTCTGCTTAAGAACCAGTTTGAGTTTGCCTGCTGCAGCCTCAGTGTTTACAATGTAGAAACAGTTTAGCAGTTCACTGCTGAATTTTCCCCCTGCTACCAGACCTCAGCCATAGTGCAGGCCCAGCACTGTTGAAATGACTCTTCGCTTGAGGAAAAAAACAGACTATTTGGCAGCTGTCTGTGCTTGTAAATAAGAATGTTTATTTTTTTTTCTTAGGAGTATCACCACATCTAACTCTATAGGTACAACAGGGAATCACGATAAAAGATGTATTGTTAAATGTCTGTGATTTTGCTTTCCCAAAGGAGACAACAGAACAAAACAAAACAAAACAAAACAACCCTACATTCTGTTTACCCAAATAATAAGGTTATGTAGGCTCAAGTTGTAAACAATCTACAATGTATAAATTCTCTGTTTACTATTTTTTTTTTTTTGCCATGAATTAACAATGCTTTCAAATTAGCTCAATTTCAGCTCGTCATAGCCCGAGTCTCAATAACTCTGCTACTAAAGCTATCTACCCTAATTTTAAGAGTGATTGTGTTAGAATGAGCATTTATGGGATGAATCCTTTGTCAGAAGTGTTGACAACAAGGACCAGTTGTTCTCTTATTCCCCTTTGTTGCAATCTGTTGCAAAATAGAGGTTTCAAGTAATCTCAGAACAGTATGGGAGTGTTGACTTGCAGACTCAAATATTAGTTTGCTTTTACTAACACAGTTATTAAGGTAGTAATTTAAACCTTACATAACAAATAAAATGAGAAATTTGCAGTCTCATAGAAGAAGAAACAATCAAAACTGTGGCCTTGAGCTTGAAGATATATATACCTGAGAACTTATGCTATTTTAACTTCAGTGCAACTAAAAAAGGGAATGATTTTTTTGTATACAGTAATGCTAATAATGTTTAGATTGATGTTTGTTATAAAAATATCTAAGAACTGGAAAGCGTTCGATCAAATAAAATGTCACAGGGAGAAATACTAACTGAAGCTCCAGGTTTTGTTGTTTTTTTTTTTTTTTTTTTTTAAGTCTAGGCTGCAGCCATAACCTCGTGCACCTGGAACTCTAGGAATGCAAGAATAAAATGAAATGACATCATATCAATTCAGGACTTTCTATGAAGTGGGGCACCCCACTGTGAGCTCTGGGCAGGGGAGGGCAGGTGGGGATCACCAGGCTTGTGTCTTGACAAGTCAAAGTAGTTTTAGAATTGTGTCTGCTGAATCCAAATCACATTTGCTTAAAAATGAAAAATGGTTTTGGGGAAAGATAGCCTCAGGAATGCTTATTTTTATAAAAAACCTGGAAGTAATTACCAGAGCTGTAGGAAACAGTTCTACATTTGGGAGTGCTGGCGAATGGAGATGAAGTCCTTGGGGGACTTCCAAAGAGAAGCTTAAATAGATGACTAGACATGGTCACCGTGACACCACCCAAAAAAAAAAATTCCTTTTCAGACCATCCTCAGTAGACTTTGGTTCACCTTACACTTATTAGTAATACAACTGTATCTTCACAGAAGACAATATATTGAATACCTGTTTTTAACCTTCTATTTAGCTTTCAAGGTAAAACTTCAATCTTCTGGGAGCTTTTCATAGGTTTGGTTAATGCACGTGTCAATCTCACAGTTCCTTCTCTGTCAGGTAGCTCTCTAACTGTTTCCTTTTTAAAAGGACACTAGTTGTATTCAGATGTCAGTAAATTCGAAAGAGAACAAACTGAAGATAACTGCAGCACACGAAAAAAAGTAAATTTTATTAAAGTACGTGTGAAAAAACTGAGGAAAAATTGTTCATGATTGAAGTGTTATAAAAATTATTCATTCAGTATAAATGGAAGTATGGGTAATTCACATTAAAATGCTCTTTTTATTTGTTTAGTTTACTTTTGTTTTGCCTTGCTTAACGTCTTCCTTCAAGATAAATACCAAATCTCTACCATGCTTGTAGTATTTCTTTCTTTCTTTCAGAATTATCATGGTCGAAGTCTGCACTGTTAAGTTACTGCCCAATACAGTGAAAACACCCTTTGCAAACCTCTTTCTGGATCAGATAAGATGCCTTCAGATCTCTCAGTCACTGGCAAATGTGCTGCTTTTTGCTCTAAGCTCAGTTGGAAAACTTTTTTTTTTTTCCTTCTGAGTGTAAGCTAAAAGTGAATCTCCTTTTTTAGTGGTGTTTGATGGTTGTGTTTGAACTGTGACTGTCCCAACATCCACACAAATTAGTTTTGTGGGCGTGCTATTACTTCAATCTATTTCTCAAAGCTAATTTTATTTATTTCCATATAAAAAGATGTAGGTGATGGATTAATCTGTGTAATGACTGTAGATAGTTTCAAATTTTGAAGTAAATTACTTTTCTTAATTTAGAACAGCCCAAGAGAAAAGGAAGGAAGAAAAAAAAAATCACTTCTGAATCTGGCTTTGTCAATATAAGTGATGAAATTCTGTTCTGTCCAAAGCTTGGACATTTGCAGTTTTTGCATTAGGCCTGGGGTGTGGATTCAATTCCAATAAGCATTTAAAAAGGTTCTATTTGAAAAGTGACATGTAAAGGATTTTTGTGAAGACTTCAGTTGTATAAGAAATGCAAAGTATAGTTAATACTATTTTGAAATGGTTACAGCCACAGACAAACACTAGTCACAGCGCTCCTGTGTATATTAATTTTTCGGCAGAGAGGCATGAAAATAACTGATCACTTGCATTGATTAAGATGTAAGCTACAATCCAATTTTATTTGTACTTCTGCAAACAGAACAGTAACTATTTACATTGCTCTAGAGGAGATGTGCTTTGATAGCTAGGGTTCGCCTTTTGATTCACAGTCCCTAATGAAAAACATGCTACCTGATAGACCATATTGATAGCAAGAGAAACCATGCAGTGTATTAAGAAAATAATGTAGGCTTTAATGAGCTAATGTGCTCTCTGAACAAAAAAAAAATGAAAGAGAATTAAAAGATGGGAATCACAGCCAGTGAAAAGACAGATGTTTGAGAAGATCAGAGGTAATAAGCTTATCTCAACAATTATTCTCAAAATAATCAAAGTGGAGACAGTTCCTTGTTCTGTAAAATGCTGACCCAGATCTTAAACTGCCATGAATTGCTTTAGCCTGGATTGTTTCACAACTTAGCTGAGATTTACAGCAGCTGGCTGGGCTCCAAGCACTTATTTGCATCCCATCTTATTATAGTAGACTATAGACAAGGCAATCGCAACAGCTGACTGCCATGTGTAGAAATCTCATGGACAAGTAGCATAGGACGCAACCAAACATGTTCTACATAGGTCCAGTCAGCAACTTGGAACTGCCCAGCTGCAACTTCTGTGCTCTCTTCTGAAATACCAGGAGTGAAAGAATTAAGATGCTTCAGAATAGTACACATTCTGTGCAACAACATCTTGTGACAGGCACACTATCCTCTTCTGCCAGCCTATGTGCTGAATAACATAACTACCAATCTGTTGTGCCTACATTACAAACCAGATTTCTTTAACTCCTGCCAGCTTGTTACACTCAAAATCCTTCTACAGGAAAAAGTACATACCTTACATGCAAACCCAATAATCCATTGTTAATCTAATTAAAATGCTAACAGTTTAAATGAAGAATTTTAATAGTCCTGTTGCAATGATACTAAAATGATACCCATACATAGAGTTGAAATCACATATATTTAAAATGATGCAGATACAAACTTCCTCAAGTCTACTCTTTCTCTTTGCCTTGCACTGCCTCTCTGGGCCCTAAGTTTGCTGGTAGCTTCACTCCAAGGACTGGGAGGTATGGCCAGTCACCACTATCCTGAGCTGTTTGCAGAGGGAAAGATGAAACAGATGTTAACAGCTTCTTTCTTTTCCACCTAGGATGTACTAGTGGCCAACTTTTTGTGGTTGGCAACAAGCTCTTCACTAGTCTGCAAGTCCATGTTATACTGTATAAGGTGTGTTTTGCTTTTGTTTGGATGCTTGTTCTTTGTTCTCTTTAATGCCACTTAGAATGGTTTAAACTATATCCCAGGGTTGTGACCAGGAATGACTAGTTAGCTACTTGTAGCCAGGGCCTCTGTTATTGCTCGATGCTTGGGCCTTGAAGGCCCCTGCTGCCATCCGATTCATTTGCTCCTCCATGTTGCATTTGTTTCTAAGTCACAGCTATCTCATTCCGCCTAGACTAACTACTTGTTATTGCTGTCTTTTAGCTACTAAATGCATTTTCTCTCTATAGCAATAACCATTTTAACACAGTTTACTTTCAAAGCTGAAAAAAACATACAATAGTTACCTTGTCATTAGGCAGCTACTGTTACTCCTGGACTGAACTAAATCTCCAGGGAGGCCAAATGCGATTCAGACAAACCTTGTCAGGTATTGGACCTTGAATTGTCAGCTTAAGGCAAAACCAGTAGCCTGTTATGGACAGTGACAACACCATCATTATAGGATTACATGGCTACGTAGACTTACCCTGTATAATGTATAATCAACAGAGTGATAAATTTCCATCTGTATTTTCATTCAGCAACTGTACCCACTTTTCTGAAAACTCTTCCAGAGTATCTATATATTCTTATGTGCTGGCATCAATGTTTACTGCAAGTGTGAAGCCATTTTTTATTAACTCAATTCAACTCAGAAGCTATTCAGCTTAAAACGTCTAATTGCCTTATCACCAAAAAAAGGTTAGAACAGATACCTTGGCACTGAGGTTAAAGACATATTTTTGTAGATACTGATAGAGACCCCAGTCTCCAGTGATCCAAACATCTTTGTGCTGGCTGCTCTCTTTAGTATGATGAATGGCCATTCCTTTGCCTAAATAATTTATAATCCATATGGTATGATTTGAGAGTCCCACTGAAACTTCCTCTGCTTTTGGCACTGAATCTATCTTCTCTAAAGCCTCCACTCAGTTTCTAAGGAAAGTTTTTGTGCAATTAAGCTAACTTCAACTTCACACCTTCGTGAATATGTAACTACGGTTGCATCCTTTCTAGTAGCTGACCCTGCTAATGTGAACATGTTCATATGGTTAAGATTAATGAGTCAATTATTTTTACACAAGCTATCTGTCACGTAGGCTGTTTTCCTTGGCTTGATTATTTTAATTAAAAAAAAAAGTGTTCAATTCTCTTTTTTATTGATATTCTTGTGTTAACCAGCAACAATTATTAGTAAGACTTCAGTGGATGGTTGCTTCCAAGCTCCTTAACTGAAAATACAATACTTAAAATTGAACAGGGAGTAGGAAGAAGATGAGGTTTTTACCGAAGACTTCTAAGCAAATTGTGGTAGTTTCCGTTGTGGACAAAACAGATTGTCACTTAAAGAGTGGACATGTCCAAATCAATTCTTATGATCTGAAAATGAATTATTATGTATTTATTCTGGAGCAAATATTAGCAGCTACACTTCACACTTAGGATCTCAACTGTAAACTAATCCTGTCATTTAAAATCTTACTGACCCAGGTGGCAGATCTTGAACACAGTAAGTACCCTTAGCTTCACTGTGTTATTATTACTTGTATTTCCAGCTTTAAGAAAGATCTTGACATTTTTCAAATTTCAAATTAGGCTTTGAACCACAGCACACCAGCAACAGACTGCTTATTTTTGGAGGTTATGTCACTGCAGGGATGCTGGGGCCCTATTTATAAATAGTTAATTGAGTTAATAGAGTTATTTCATTAACTGTTTAATATCATTCAGTCACCAGGTGGCACTATTATATACAGTGTTTATCTTCAAATATAGCAGTTAAATCTTGGGAAAATATTTGTGAACTGTGTTATATTGTTAAAATGATAACCCTTACTCACTCATTCATGCTGTTACAACATTAAAGAAAATGCAGCCCTCAAAATAAGTGGTAGATTATGTCCTGATCAGTTGCATATCAATTTCCAGGATACACTTTCCTCTGTAAGTAATTCAGAAAAACAGCTGAGATGACACAGATGACTAAGACATGTTTGTGTGTATACCTTTGTTCTTTTATTTTCTTACAGAATGCTTTAATTTCAAAATCACAGATTTCTCTGCTTTCCAGTTCCTTTTCTCCAGTTTCTTCTCCTTTGTCCATCCTAACCTATTCTACCTAGTTCCTCGTCCCTTCCCTTCCCTTCCCTTCCCTTCCCTTCCCTTCCCTTCCCTTCCCTTCCCTTCCCTTCCCTTCCCTTCCCTTCCCTTCCCTTCCCTTCCCTTCCCTTCCCTTCCCTTCCCTTCCCTTCCCTTCCCTTCCTTTCCCTTTTTCCCTCTTTTTAAAATCGTGTCACATATAAAAAATGTATAGGAGCATAAACAGAATGCATAAATATTTTTATTTTATCATTGGCTAGATCTGTGTAAATTGAATCAAAAGGTGAGATTCTCACCTTGTATATATTGAATGAGATCAATTAAACAGTAGCAACCTCCTTTAATAATTTTTTAAAAAATTATTTATAATCATTGATACACTGTTAGGATGCCCTAAAAGGAATGTACACACTGGAAAATTACATATCTAAGCTAATATTATGCCTTACTCCTTTTAGGTAAGAATGATTTAACTGGAACCAAGGGATGTCAGTGTAAGCATCATATTTATTTCCAGTCAAAAAAGAGGCCAAATCAGCTATTTAGGCAATGCATATTCTTAAATGGAGTAATTCTGAGCTTAGATTGCATTTTCCAGGAAAAAATAATCTGAACGGAAGCAGGCTAAAGGCTTGCACGCTTGGACCACACTTGAACAAACTCGTGCTGTTGCTGTTCTGATAAAACATTTGTGGGTTTGTTGTTTTTTGTTTGTTTTTGCTTGGAATTTATATATCAATACAAAACACATAATCAGCTCCAGTGGAATTAAGTCGCTGCCCTTTCACGCTTTTTTTTTTTTTTTTTTTTTTTTAAAAGTTTCAGGAACGTGTAGGCTCTCTGTGGTCCAATTTACTATGAAGAGACTGCTACACAGTAGTTCGTGTGTATTGGATTTAGTTGTAAATGTGTTGGAGCTGTAAAAGTAACACTTATATAAATTATTCAAGCAGCCCCTTATTCAACTCAGGTTTTACTGGCAGTTAGTTTATAGAGCTCAGTTGTCAAGGCAGGCATTTGAAGGCAATCGTTTACTTAGCATCAGGAATACCACAGAGGCTGAATGAAGAGCTAATAAGGAAAGGCAGAAATTTAGACCACTGAACCTGTGTCCGGATATTTTCTTAAATGTTCATATGCAGGAAATGTCACTGAGTGCAGTCAAAGATGCAGCCCTCTGCTCCTTCAGCTCTTTCCCCTCCTGTAACAAGAGTGTCACAACAGAGAAGGCAGGCTAAAATACACTGTATCCTTCTTGATAAATTTTACTCCTGTTGTCAAAGACTAAAACCTGGGGAAGATAGCTGGCTGTGTTTTTCAAGTAAGTGAATATAGGTACCCAGTTATGCTTAGGATGGTGGCAATAGTTATTGGTGGCTGCTCATCAACATAGAAAACCTTTTTGAGTGAGGTACATCAGGGACCTGTTGAGGCTGCATACCTGTTATTCCACCAACCTTTCAACTAAAGAGCAGATGATGGGCTAGACAGTATTTGTCTGAAATGTATAGTGGTACCAAACTGGTAGAAGTTTCAAGCACAGAGAACAAAAGGTTCAGAAGCCACCATGACACTCTACAGTGGAGGAATTTCAATAAAGGCAGTTAAAACCCAGCAAATTATCATGATCAGCTTGTGTTTGTCAAAGACTTGTAAAGCAACTTCATACAAAATTGCTGACCTATGAACTGTAGTGTATAACATTGTTTGAAATGATGTTGAGACCAGAATGATCGAAGTTGGCGGATCTGAAACTTGTTCTTAATAAGTGATTCACAGCACCTCTGGGTCCATCAGGTGAGTATGTTTGATTTGCATGCTGGACAAACTGGAAGAAGTCATAATACAGAGATGGTAATATATATGAATGAGTATGACATAGCGGGGAACATTCTGTTTGGCTTCTGCAGAATGAGGTCATCCCTGAAAGTATGTTAGAATTCCTTATAGGTGCCAGTGATTATATAGATTAATAAGATCCTGTGGCTGTTTTGTGGTTGGACTTTTAGACTGCTTTTGATGATCTATTAACCAGACTCTCAGAGATGCTAAACGAACATGGGGCAAAAGAGGAAGCACAGCTATTACTGGCTATCATAAACAAGCAAGCGAACAAACATACATGAAGAAATAACTGTCAAATGTTACAATGTTCACTAGTGGAGTTCATCAAGTGTCTGTGTTGAGATGTGTCGAAACACACATTCTCCAGAATCCTAAGAAACTGAGTAGATATGTAGAGGAGTAAAAATATTTGCTGATAATATAAAATAATTCAGATCAGTCAAATTAAACCTGACTGTAAAGAGCTGTAGGAGGATGTCACAATACTGAGTGACTTGGCAACGAAGTGAAAGATAAATTCAGTGCTGTGAAAGTAAGGCATCTGGGAAAAAAACATTATCTGTATGTACATGTTGTGTATATGTACCCAGTGACGGGCTCTAAATGAACTGTTACCATTCAGAAAGAAGATTGTAGAGGCACTGTGGCTATTTCTACAAAAACATCACCCAGAGATGGTTAAAAACGAAAATCAACTGTTAGGAATTACTATGAAAGAAAATTAGAACAAACCAGAAAACATTATGATGCCCCAGATCTAAGATGTGCTTGTATCATTAATACTAAGCATAGTTCTTGTTACAGCATCTCAAAAAGTACACAATAAAACTAGAAAGAGAGAGAGATTACAACAATGTTCCATTTGTTTCCACATGAGGATAGATTAAACAGACTAGGCTTCTTTAGTCTGGGAGGAAAAACGACTGGAGGTACTAGATAAATCCAAGAATGATGAGGAGGAAGTGAACAGGGACTGATTAGTCACTCTTCCCCTCGATACAATGAGGATGGAGAAAATGACATTATTTGGCAGTATGTTTACAACAAATGAGCTTTTTTCTTCACCATACAATACATAATGGCACTATAGGATTTATTGTCAAGAGGGATGTGTTCAGAAAGTAACAAAATGCTCAAAAAATAAAACTCCACCAAACACTCTTACTTTCAAGTATGGAAACTGCTTGGTATGTAGATACTGAAAGGTAAGAAGCCATGCTAGTGGAAGCAGTGTGTTATTTTTGCCCTACTGTAATTTTCTTTAAGCACCACCTTCAAACTGGCACCATTTGGAGAGACAATACTGTGCTGTATGGGCCTGTAAACCACAAAAAACAAGCTGGATGGTAGGGGTCAGAGGATCATGGTTAACAGGCCATGTCCTACCTGGAGCTGAGTAACAACTGTAGTCCCACAGGGTCTATCCTGGGACCTATTCTGTTTGACATCTCTATCAGTGATGCAGAGGAGGGGATGAAGGATACACGCATCAAGGTTGCAGATGGCACCATGGGAGACCAGCTGATTCACTCAAGGGCTGGCCTGCCATTCAGGGGGATCTGGAGCAGAAGGAGAAAGAGATTGACAGGGACACTATAAAATTCAGCATGGGCAGAGGCCAAGTTCTCCCCCAAGAAGACAGAGCTAGGAGGCTGGTTAGGACAGAGGGGCTGGGGAGCAGCTCTGTGGAGTTAGCACTGGGCCCTGAAGGACAATGATCAGAAGCGGGGCTAGGAGACCTTCTCAGGTCCAAGTCACTCTTAATTACCCTATGAATGTATGACCATGTCATGTGATTTGATCCTACATTTTTCCTTGGATGTTCTCTTCTGCTTTCTGTTTTTACATATATAATTAGCTGGGTACTAGTTATTCTGCAGATATTGACTTTTGTGCAGAAACCTGTTTATGTGCAAGACATTTCTTGTTCTTCAATAGCCTAATCAGGCAGTCTAACAAATTCTAATTTTATGTCTGATCTTGTATTTCTGTTACTCAGGTAACCAGACTCCTCCTCTGTACAGGATCTAGGGAGAAGAAAAATGTTTAAAGATATTTTAACAATTTTATCACTGAAGGGAATGGGGGGCAGAAAGGGAGAGTGTTAACAGGAGACAGAAAGGTGCTCAAATGCATCAGATAATGGGGCAATGAAGTTATCCAACTTTGGTGGCTGCTTTGTAGACACTGTCAAAGACTGTCAGAAACAGGACTGCCCTGGGAGACCGTTGCTTCTAGTCAGTACTGTGGGGCATCAGCAGCCAAGGGGCATCATCTGTTGGAGTTTCTGGATTGTTCTGGTTGCAATAACTCGTATCTGCACATAGAAATGATATGGCTTAAAAGCTTCCAGTGGTAGAAGCCTTCTGCCCTTTCTTTTTTGAGTTTTTGTGACCTTTGGTCTCCTAAATATTTACAGAAAAGCAACATGGAACAACAATGTTATTTGCTCTTGAGGAATATTTTTCACATATAACTCCTTCCTTACTTATCAAGAAGGCATTGAGAGTGATTTTGGACTACAAAGCTCTGTGAATCGTTGCTCTGTGCCATTTATGCTTCAGTACCATTTATACTTCTAGAATATCCTAATATAATTTGTTACTTTTTTAAGCTTATATCCTTCTTTATTTTCATATCTAATATCAGTTGGCTGTGGGTTAGACATCAGAATTGAAATGTGCTACACAAAAGTGAGAAATATCTAGAGTCCAGTGTCAATCCACACTAATTTATGTATTTTTTTGACAGTACTTTAGGTTTCCAAAGCACAATAAAAATGAGAATTAGGCTTCTGGGTTGCCAAGGGTCCTGAAATGTAGCCATTTCATTTTACTTAAATGAGACTGTCTTGAATGTATGTGTTTAAACAACAACTCCTCTTAGTAACCTCTCCCATTATATCATTATAATGGCATTACGGGCTAAAAATGTGCTGATGCTTTTCCCCAGCCTTAGTCTTTTCCTTGCAGTTTGACTGAACTGTAAAACAAAGAGAAAGGGAAAATTTTATTCAGAAAACATCTCTAGTCAGTATTAAGACTCAGTATTTATAGAGGATGTTCTTTCTATGTATTGTTCTATATATTCAGTAAAAATGACAATTTAAAAATCGGTTTGTTATGAAGAAGGATTTATCTAACAGTAGAGATGCTAAAAAATCTATGCATTGGTTGCCGTTTTACTATTCAGATAGGTGAATTTATTTTTCTTGATATAATGTATGAGAGACTGTGATATAGAAGTGGCCTAAAACATGCAAAGAAACTACATTGTTGAATTTAGTCAAATGTCATGGTCAATATTTGTCATGAAACAGAACATTCTTCCAAATATATGCAGTACACATTATGAGAGAGCTGATTAATTTTAAAACTAGCTGGAGTCTGTTTGAATATGTGTTCCAGATTTGTGAACATTTGCTCATTTGTTAGTAGATGAGGCTACAGTGGAGCCAGATGCTTAGCTATAGGGGACACTATGAGCAGCATTTACTGAGACACATTCACCTCCAGCAAGGGGCAAGAATTGTAAATAGCTATATTGGTTCAGGGACCAAGTTGCTCTGAAAGTCTAGTAAGTCTAAAGAATTTGCTTCTTCTTTTGATTTGCTCAGTAAATCCCTCTACAACCTTTAAGTTATTTCAGAATCAATCTTGATACACACACGGAACTCTGTATTTTTTCTCAGTCTCTCTTCTTAAAATATGGCTCCACGTGCTTTAGATCTTCTTTTGGAATATAAGGGTGTTAGCTTTTGTTTTTCAGTACCACACAACCAAAATAAAGACAAGATGAGCATCCTCAGTTGAAAGGAAGCTCTGGAGAACCTACAGGCAGTACATTCAAGTGATACTCCGTGTTCACAGGCTGAACATGCAGAGCTGTGTCCAGGTTATCAGAAAAAGTGATATTCAGAATACATATACATATTTTTTCTATAAAGATCTGATCAAATAAGTGACAGTAGAGTTAATGAGCTCTCAATACTTCCAAAAATGTAGCCCTAGCTGTGGGAGCTGACCACCAGGAAACTTGCCCCAAGAAGTCAAGAATATAAAAATCACTGTATATCAGCCTTTTTCCCAAATAGTGTTTCCCTGAACACAAAATTATCTGATTGCATATCTGAATGAATCATATGGATGCTGTGGCTACTTCTGCAAACACTTCATTGAGGTTGTTAATTAAAGCAATATAAGTTGGAGCCAAAATCCTGTAACTCCTGGGGACTGAGAGTGATTGCAGACGCACTGCTATCATAAAACTCAGGTGTAAATTTGCTTAGAAAGAAGTAAGTGGGAATCTCTGCTAGCTTTCTTTCTCTATCCGTGTTTAACTTATTTCTCATGTCTGTGAATTTTGATGATACTTGGGTCTTTGACCACTTCTGGCAACGAGATTTCCTCTAATTTCTTTTCAGTTTCGTACCCTGGCTTTCGTGCATTAACATATTACTGTGCACAGAACTGTAATGTTTATCTTTCTTCCTAGAAATTAGATGATAGTTGAGGTCTTTAATGCTATACCTGACCTTTGAGTTCCAGAGCTAAAATCAGCATTGCTATTTCTGTGGTTTATGGATTACTAATCAGAAATGATAAAGAGCTGGGAATCCTGGGATTCATGTCAGAACACTTTGGGAAAACGGTCAAAATCAATCAGAAACTCCATCTGTTTTAAATGAAGTACTGCTACTAACAGTTTTGTCAAAGTTCAGCTAATCATAACCTTCATCCTATGATTACAGTGGCTAATCACTTACATGTAGAGCTAACCTGTTTTTCTAACAAGACTGTGCCAATGTGCAGACTACTGAGAGACTGGCTGTTACGACACTTGTTATGCTCTCCAATGTTGACTTGAAAAGAAATGGTCAGAGTAAAACAAACTATCAAAAGATTAAATTCCATAAGGGGTAAGGTTTTGTTTTCTTTTCTGATAATAGTTTCTTTTGATTGACTCCCCATGTCTTAGGAGGAAGAGGTTTGCAGCAATTGCTGTTCACTACAATAATAAAAACTATTCCTACCTAATTTCCTAAAGCTCCTTTAAAGTCTTTTTCCAATTAGTCTGCAACTGTTATAGGGATTTTTAATCTAAATTAAAAAAAGTAATCAAGGCAGTATGACTCTGCTCAGCCCTCAGGGAACATTATCCATGTTCAGCCCCTTCTAATAGCCTATTGCAACCTGATATATTGGCAGTCGTCCAGCCTGTGTAGCAGTCCTAACAGAGGCTCAAGCCTTGAGCCTTTGAAAGTACTTCCCTTTAAAATAAACCAGCCTGTTTTATTAGATATATTTCCTTTTTTTTTTTTTTTTTTTTTGACTTACATCCTAAGTTGGAGCGATTTTCTTAGAAAAACTTTTGTGTTAAATTTAAACAACATGTTTTGTTTGACATGTTCCTTTCCTTTTTTTCTTACAACCTTACTTGTAGTGATTTTTACTTTACCGTGATTCCTGCCAAAACCCAAGCTCAGAACCCAGCTGGGGAAAGGGAGGTATTCAGCAGCATTACAGGCAGTTTATGTTCCTGTGTAATGAATATTTCCTACCAGGAGTAAGGAATAATCTCTGTTGTGTACAAAGTGACAAATATATCTTGTATCCAGAAATATGTCACTGATAGCTGAAGAGAAACTAGAAATGCATAGAAAAGTGGGATCTGGCCATCCTGGATGCACTGTGCATTCAAACCTTTAGTTACATCATTCTCTTGGGCGCTGTGGAGAGTCGCCATGCCTCTGGTAGATAAAAGTTTCCTTAGAGTGATTTCAGCAATTTCTATGAAGTCAGATTTACTTGCCTATGTATATGCGTCTCAGATCTTTCTGAGAAGTAAATAAGGCTGTGGGAATCAAACTTGCCAATTCACTCATCAATACACAGAAGGAATTAGAGCACAAGAAAGGGCTGTCTTCTTGTACTGCTGGGGAGTTTGGGCAGTCTGTCTCCCAAAGGGTAGGGAATAAAGTAAGAGTATGTAGACAAGATTTACTGATTAAGCTTTTGGGATTTTTGTCTGTACAGTTTACTGGACAGATTCTCAGCTCTCCTAGAAATGCTAGCAGAGTAACTTAAGTAACACTGAGAAAAACACATCTCTGGATTTAGGAAATGCAGCTGTCTGCCCTGTGCTCACATATATTTGCATACTGAAGGAGAATCCAGCCTTCTGTCATGATGTTTCAGATTCTGGACTTTGGAATAGATATTCATGTTTGTTTGCTTACTGTGGGTTATCAAATGATCACTACAGTAATTTGGGGGCAATAATTACCTGCACACTTACTCCAATCTCTCCTTCTGGTCTTTCTCAGAGCATTTCTTTCACCACCACATTTGTTTTGTGGAAGCAGTTCTCACATTGACAGCAGAATAATGCTATCAGAATTCACCCTCCGTCATTTCTCGCACATCACTGCTCTTAGAGAGAGACTGATCCTGAAAAGTAATCAGGATGTGGTTAGTTCAGTTTGCTGTTTGCAGCTCAATTGAATGCCCTTTTTTTTTTTATTATTATTATTTTTTTTTTTTTTTTTTTTTTTTTTTTACCTCCCCGTGCTGCATTCCCTAATCATGTGAGCTCTCTCTCAGGTCACAAACATAGGTACTGTCCACAAACTCTGCTTTGGAGCAACAGTAAGTAATACTGCACCATGGTTCAGAAAATGAAAGGAAACAAATGACTGTTTCAGTGAAAATTAAAATGAACTGCTGTGTTGGTTTTGGCTGGGATAGAGTTAATTGTCTTCCTAGTAGCTGACAGAGTTTTCTGTTCTGAATTTAAAATGAGAACAGTGTTGACAATACACTATTTAAGTTATTGCTAAATAGTCAAGGACTTTTCAGCTTCTCGCGCCATGATAGGTCCACAAGAAGCTGGGAGGGGCACAGCCAGGACAGCTGACCCAGACTGGCCAAAGAGATATTCCATACCATATGATGTCATGTTTAGTGTATATTTTGGGGGAAGTATAAGGAAGGGAGGGAAATTCAAAGTTATGGCATTTATCTTCCCAAGTATCTGTTACACATGATGGACCCCTGTTTTCCTGGAGGTGAGCTGGGGTTAAACCTTGACAAGTATATACATTTGTTCCCTGGTCTGAGGAGATAAGTGTTCATGTACTGATGGAATTTTTGATAATCTTCTCGTTCGATTATTTTTCTGCATATTTGAGGAAATGACTCATTTGTCTGGCTAGTGCCTGTTAAGCGAAGCATATAATACGGTTAGCATTTGTCTTGATTAAACTCCGTATATATATCCAAGTCAACAATAATACAACACTTCTAAAAATATACATGTTTTATATATGTCATCAATTCTTGGGAAGCCAGGAAAATGTGATTCATATGCAAGTGTAATAAAGTGGAAAAATCATCAGTGTTCTTGTAAGTCTTTCTGTTTTTCCTCACTTTCTAGAGATTCCAGCAATTTTTAAAAATATGCACTGTCTTTGCAATTTTGCTGCCAGAAAAGAAAAGCTATTTCATTCTGTAACATAATGTGGCTGCCTTATATTCTGCTTTTATATTACTCAATATTATTTGAAGTGTTTCCAAGGTGACATCTAACACACCCTGGCTTCGTAAAGTATTTAATTAGTGTAATGACTAACCAATATGATGAGAGGAAAAAATTCTTTCTGGGTCAAGTCAGGAGACAAGCTTACCCTGAACTATAACTGTACTCTTTTAAGCAAACTGCTCTTTTATCAGAGCCACTGTTTTTTATCATAACTACATGACCTTTTTCTGTAACTTCATTTTTCACTTTCGTTATTTTCTATAGAAAAAAAAAATATTTGAAGATGTGCTTGTTAGAGTGACAGGTTTTTTTATAGTCTCTACTTTTTCTTTTTCTTTTTTTTTCTTTTTTTAAAAATTTTCTTCCTCTGAGTATGTAGCAGTCTTGGCTTCAGTTTGGGAAGACATTGCTTGCCTTTTTGTTATATGTGGATGCATCATAAGAAGTGATATGTAAGCTTTTGTTTCCCTTCTAAACGATGACAAATATTACCAGAAACTCAATAGGTGGCACTCTTACCTCTGAGCTGGACTCATGTAATGTGTTATGTGGAGAGAGACAGAATACAAAAAAGTCCAAATTAAAAAGAGGTAGATATTAAAAAGTGAATGGTGTAGAGCAAGGCTGATCCGATTCTGAAATTAGTTGTTTTTTTCTCTTCATTTGTGCTACTCTCTTAGCTCTCTTGAAAGGTGTTATTTGGTGACCATTTCATAAGTGAGAAGCCATCATAAAACATACAAATACTGAATACATCTATGACTAACAATATGAATAAAGCTCTTCTTTGTATTCAAAGACAATACAGGAAAAAGTGTCTCTCGTGGCCTGCAACCTCCCAAAGTAACAACTGCCTAACCACAGCACCCAGAGTGGAGCTGCTGTGACGGGTATGAAGACATGAGTGCTCTTGAGAACTCTGTTATTTTGCTCTGACCAATACTTAGAAAAGTAATTCCGAAAGCCTGAAAGAGAGACAATTTTTAGATTACTTTCTGGCAGTGTGGCGGAAACTGGCAAAACCTGTTCCAGTTTTGTAGCATTAGTGTTGACTAAGGCTCAGGAAAATCTTCAGATATCAGTGTGTTTATTCTTGTAGAAAAATTCCCATTAACATTAATGCATTTTGGATCATGCCCTACCTTTATGGTTGTTATATGATATCTCATGAGAGATTTCATCAGTTTTGAGGCTAGCAAACTTTGACTATCTGTTGGCTGTGGTCTACATTAGCATTTAGAACCAGGAGTCAGGAGATTTTATTCTCTTGAGTATGTACCACAAGTCTGGCAGGTTATTCGACTTCCCTATCTTGGTATCTGTATTAGAAAAATGGTGATAATAATCCCATTACCATGTCCTGTTCTTACTCACCTTGCTCAGGTGTTCTGAGAATTCATTTATTTTTGAAATGCTCAGAGATCCCGAGAGTCTGCTGTGTGACTACAAAGTCTTGTTGTATTTTATTATTCAGTGCATTCTATCTGAGGCTCAGGAGACATTTGGTTTCCATTTTGGAATTTGTCATAAGAAGAATTATTACTGGAAACTTCAGAGAACTATTAAATCACACAGAGCTTTTAGGAAAAAAAGGAAAAGAAGAAGGAAGAAAAAAACCAAACCAACCAACCAAAACTAAAAAACAAACAAACAAACAATCCTCAAACCCCAAGGCTCCAACTTAAACCTTCCATCTAAGCAGAGAAAATTTTTGTATTCTTGCTTCCTGCAAAAAGGCCAGAGACATCTATACTAAAACTTACACACAAAAACCATCAGAGAGATCCCTGCTTCATATAACAGTTCCCTGGGTTTCAGTCATTTTCACTACATTTTGAGACTACTTTCCTTTAATATAGTGCAAGGGCTACTAGTCCCATTAGGAAATATAAGCCAAAGCTTTCACCTGTAAGTTGCTCATTGTGGATTAAATACCTTGTGATACATTTAAAAGAACAAATAGATGGACATCTCCCTTGTGATTTCACAGTGTTTGACATAGTGCACATCGCGTTTGTCTTCTAACAGACGTTTTTTCCAAATACATATCAAATTTCAATTGCAGCACATACTGCACACACTTTTTTTTTTTTTCCCCATCAGTAACCCCCACAGAAGCTTAAGAAGAAGGAACACTGTGCAATTCTCATGAGGTTGTAGTGCACTACACACTTGCTTTGACAATTTCTTATAGTAGATGTTTTTCTAAAACCTTTGAACTGCAACTTCATTCTAGTAAGAGGGAAAATATCCTGTTTAATCAATAAGACATGACAGAGTGTGAATAAGTGCATATTTATGATCAAAGCTGCTTCTCCTAAATGAACATCCTCTAGTACAATTTAACAGTAGTGTGTCTGAATAAGAGAAAGCAATTTTATTATAAAATGTTACTTTTTGTCAAATAATTTACATAATGTTAATTAAATGAACAGGCTAATAAGCTCTGAGTGGTGAATTCTGCTGTTTTACACTCAAGCCAATTAGATCATTCAGTTTTTCAGACATTCTTTATTCGTGCAGACTGAATGGCTATATAATGTTAGGTTGATTTTTTCTCCATTTTAGCAGAAAAACAGAACTAGCAGTAAACAGAAAATTAAATAATTGTCTAAATAATTAATGAGATCATTTGTTTGCCAACCCTTATAATTAAAACAACGTCAAAGTAACTGGATTACATGACATAAGAAATGCTGCCCAAACAAGAATTTTTACTGCTGATGAAAAGATTTGCTTCTGCATCCCTGGCAAACATTAAGCCCTGATAGATATTTCAGGTGTCCCAAAATGCAATATCAACTACTAAGTGGTGAAGAAGAAACCTATAGAACTTTTATTTTCCTTTTCTGCATTAGGGCTCTGAGATGTTCTTTGGTTCTCTGCTGTGTGTGCTTGTTTGCTTATCCTTGGTAGCTGTGTACCAAATCTCTCCTGTTAAATCTGGAACAGATCTGAAGACAGCTATTGAGAACCGTCTCCAGCTTTCTGGTGAATGTAGGAGCTCAAAAGGGGAATTAGATGGGAGCAAAGATAGAGCTTGGATCCAATCAGTTCCTGTCTCTGAAAAAGTACTTAGAAGTGAAAGCTGAAAGTGCAATGTGTGCTACTCGAGGAGTACTGAAAGTGTGAGGTGAAAGTTTGCTATCTAGCAATTACTGTTTAGAAATAAGTTGTGAACAGGAACAAAAGTACTTCATCCATTTATGAAAAATTGCAGGAAATACAATTATTTTCTGAATCCAAAAAAGAAAAGGAAGGGTGTAATATACAACAGGCTGTATGAAAACCTGTAATTAATCCACATTCACGAGACAGCTCTGTTATACTACAAATGTCTAAAGAAGTTTTTTGTTTGCTTGACTCCTTTTCTGACCTACTGAAGGGTACAACTCATGCTTTAATTTGGCAACATAGAGTACTCTTCTTTGTGGATATGTTCTAAGGATGTAGATCTGAGGAAGGTAACTGTGTCTTGTCAGCATTTCTGAATGTCAGTAGTAGAAATGACATGTCTAGAGCACGGATTTGAGCGAGTCAGTGAGAGAGGAGTTTAGGAAAGCCCTAGAGAACTGATGCTCCACAGCTCTAATGTGAAGTTGTGCCTTCTCTATTTGACTTTCACTGTGTATGTCTGATGCGGAAAGCCTTGAAGATTCTTTTTTTTTTTTTTTTGCAGCTTCTCTTCTTCATTAAAGCCCAAGTATACTTGGGCTAGTGAAAAATCAGAGACTAAGCCATTAGGAAGGAGGATTCTCATCCTCCTTGACTCATGGGAACAAAAAAAATAGATGGAGACTTTTCAAAGAACACATCCTACTATTTTTTAAACACGTTGTTTTGTTAAAATTTGTTTCACTTCATAAGTAATTTTTTTCAGTGAAGTTTTTGTCATTGTCACTCTTCATCCAGACACCAAACAAAGAACATAAAACATTTAAAAGACAATTCCTGAATTGTAGGAAGAGCTAATACAGCCCTCAAGGGGATTTTTTTTCCCCTTGTTTCTTTATTGAATTTACTAGACAGAAGTGTTTTGCAAATGAACAATACCATGAAGAAAAGCCTATGGATGTTCATAAGGACCACTGCTGCAGCAGAGGCACTTTAAAACCTAGGAAACTCTGTGCCCACCAAGAAGGAATTATTCTCCCTTCTCACATTCCAGTCATGTTATCATACATTCTTCTCAGTGTCTTCACGCTAGTATTTTTTTGTGTTTGTTGCAAGCACATATACCTAGAGATGAAATGTAGCCTTGGGAGCTGTTTTAAATGCTGCTTCCAAAATTTTTCACAATTGCTTATATCCCTCCACCATTCTGTAAGAGAAGAGGTTAAAAAATATTGTTTTTACTGTCTCATCATGATAGTATTTTACTAAGAAGTTACCTTTCCTTTTCAAAATTTAAATATAATATTCTTACTTTCAACAGACACAAAGAAAGCCACAGTACTCTTCAGATTTTTTTTTCCAGACCTTTTAAAGCCTGTCATATTGTAGGGCTTAATTTTGAAAAACACTGTTCTACTTCTTTATTATCTGTTGAATACTTAACTTTCTTGCACATAAAAGTGGTATTTTTTGAAACATCATTTATAAAGTCGTATTTCAACCTTTTTTCTTTTCTTCTTCTTCTTCTTCTTCTTCTACTTCTCCTTCTTCTCCTTCTTCTTCTTCTCCTCCTCATTTTTCTCCTCCTCCTCTTCCTCCTCCTCTTCCTCCTACTCTTACTCTTCTTCGTCCTCCTCCTCTGGCTATATCCATGACTCATATATAGTACCGCTTCTGATCCATGCACAAACGTGTATTGATTCAGAAGCTTTCATGATGTTAGAGCTTGAAATCCATTGGTGTTTTTGTCTTCCAGAATACACACATCTTTATGGGCTAGTTAAATGAGAAGCAGAATCTCCTTATGTTTATGACTAGATTTTAGCCAGGAATAACTGAAATAAATAATTTTAAGAGGATCATGGCATCAACAGGTGCTCTTCAATTAGGCTCCAGTGTACTGTAATGTTACAGCAAGTGCCCACAGGCACAGATTTTTTCGGAGAGCAGTGTTTAAATTGCAAGATATTTGATTCTACCTGCCTAGACCTACCTGCTACCTCTTTTGAAATGACTCAATTGTGTAATTCCTTGAAAGAAAACCACACCAAGGAAACAGCAGAATAACAATTGCAGTTATTTTGCAGCTATGTTTGGCAAAGAGTACATTACGGAAAGGCTGGATCAAGGGCATGGTTAGGAATGGTTAGTAGAATTAAACGAAAATCACTTGAACAATGGTATCTTCTGAAGTACGTGCTGTTCTGGTAGAATGGTAATTGCTTACTGGGTTAGAAAACGAAGTCACTATGATTACCGCAAGGGGGAGATGTTACAAACGACGGGCGAGGCATTTGCTTTTATTTGATTCTTAACCTGACGAGTTCCACTCTCTGTGCATATTCCTTTGGGAAAGAAAGAAAGAGAGAGAAGCTCCCTTTATAATATCCTCATGATATGAGATAGCAACTATTTTTTCAGCTCTGTAATTATCTAATTTCTTACTGTTATCCATAATACTTGCACCATCACTGGCATTCTGGATGTTTATCTACTCATTAAAATATATCTACATATCTTCTGTTTCTGTTCAGTTGATATTTTTATTTTTGTTTTACAAACATTTTAGAAAGCATATAAAATTAAACATGTGCTACAGGTGGTTTCCTCACCTTTGTCTGCAGTTAGACTATTTCCTCCATTTAGGAGCATTTAGAAAGAGAAAGAGCTCAATTTAAAATCCATTGACAATAGTTGAAAAAACAAATGTACACCATGGAAGCAAGGTGAACCCTTGGATGCATTTGTCACTGGTATTTTATTTGTGTTATTGAAGCAAGAAAAACTAGAATGCGTTTTAGTGTTTTGGAATAAAACAGCTTTTAAAATACATAGAATCCTGACTTTGGGGAACATATTATTGCAATATGTAAATGTTTTCCATCTTTCTGCGATGCATCCCAGAGGATTCGGAGAAGAAAAGCATGTATGCAAAATTAGTGTCAGTGCCTGCACCCAATAATCAGCTGGTGGTAGGTCCTTTTTTGTTCCTTGTTTCGTGCTGGTTTATAATCCAGAAAATTACACACTGTCGATGATCAGTTATTTTTTGCAGAAGATTGCAGAAGATTTCTTTGACATTACTGACTCACTGCAGAGAAATCTGTTGATGTGTCTGTTGTCTTGACGCTATGCTTATGGAGAAGACTTGCTTAGAAAAGTCAGCTCAGAAGACAAGTTGTTCCTCCTTGTTATTAGTCCTGACACGCCACCTTTCTGACATGACTGAAATCTTCAGTTACTGTGCTTGCTGTTTCCATATTTTACAGCTGTTTTGATGACTGTCATTTTGAACTTCTCTAACAAGAGAGTTGCTGTTTGTTATGGATCCTTTCTTTCTATTCTTTTTTTGTCTCAAATTGTGCAGCTTTCAGTTTACAATTATACCACTTTATATGTTTCCTCTTGGAAACTTATTGTTTTCTAAAACACTCCATACACTTTGGATGTACAACATAGGTTTGAAGTTATATCTACACCTGTATACAACTTTCAACTACATGATTTTAACCTTTAGCATTACAAATATAAGAAAGAAAAAACTGTGTGAATTCTAAATTCTGTAACTTTTTTTCCCATCAGTCAGACTGCTGCAGTAGCACACAGTCTGTCTCTAGTGGTGGTCTGCAGTCCATGCTGATCAAGTCCTTGAGAAACCTCACCTCATTAGACCTGCTTTGAGCAGGAGGTTGGTCTAGGTGACCTCTGTAGCTCTCTTCTAATTGAAATTATTCTGTGATGTATTCTTGAAAAAATGGAAGAGGGTGTTAGCTAAAAACAACAGTTTTCTATGTCTTCAGTTGCCTTCTGGTGAGAAAGAAGCAAGAGTGACATTAAGTTCGTTGAACTTTTATTTAAAAGAAGCCAGATCCAAACCTATAGCAACTGTCTGTCTATAGAATTGTGGTACACTGTGGGACATGTGGTGCAGAAACAGCTGAGCTGAAACTGATGTGACCTGGCATGTTGACTCTACAAGGTACAGTGCAAAGCAATGAAGAGATCTTCGTCCTTGAAATCAGTTTCAAGGAACTACCTTGCTCCTTGAAAGAAGGACTACATTAAACCGTTCAGTGGTGCCCACCATCCTGCTGATACGATTCCTTTGCCCTGTGATCTGTCCTGCAGACTTAGTAGCTCTTAGTAACTATGTGGCACCTAAAGTTTTCTTACAGCTGAAGCTCAGAGATTGGATTAACATGTCACAACAAAGTCTACATGGAATTTAGTGTGTTAGGAGTCTCTAAGTTGAACTCCTCTAAGAGTCTAGCTGTGATAGACATCTTCAGGCTCCACCTTTCATGAAATAGATGTTGCCAAATTAAGCACAAAACAGAACAGACACTGCCTTTTTGTACAAAACTAGGAAAGGATTTTGTACCCACACAAAAATCAGATGGTTAAACTATTCCCTCTACAGGCCAAATATGGGATCTTGTATACTCGTCACAACACAGGGTTTCTCATTCACAGCTCACAGTTCACTGGAGATTTTCCTAATAATGTAGCTCCTGGGAAAACTAGACTGATGCTTTCTAGTCCTCTTCAACTATGGGCAGAAGTAAAATATGCGTGTGGTACAGTGGCAGAAAATAAGAGGGAGCAGGATGGAAAACCCAGGAATGAGGATAAATCCCTTGGAAGATGGAGATCAGGAAAACCAATCCTGTTTTACAGGACTGTCTAAGGGGGCTACAATGAAGAGAGCTTTTTTTGGGAAACAAAACTGTTACTTAATCCAAAGTATTCCTAAAATTTCATTTTTCCTCAGATATTAGATTATCAGAACTGTTCCTCTCCAAAAATAGTTTAAACCTTGGAGGATCTTGCCCTGTAAGACACCTTTGAGTCTTACTGGCTACTTAGGACTTCTCAGCCAGTACACAACATCTCAGAAGATGTCCCAAACCAGCAGCCTTTGCTTCATTTATAGGTTATTAATAAATCATAGTTTATTTTCCTGACATACTAATGTTTTCTATAATCTTCTCACACTCAATTTCCCCTTGTGAAAAGGATGGGAAGTGGTTTGGAAAACCTTGCTCAAGATCCACAGTTCCCTGTCAATCTCAAGAAAAAATCCTCAACAAAGGACCTGTGTACAAGCTGGTTCTTATGTGCTCTATCTGCAACTGGATAAGGTCAAATGACAACTCTCACAGCTATTCTATCACTGGTAACTACTGCTATACTTGCAATAGCCTAGAAATTGTGCCTGAGACTTCTTGGTCCTGGTTTCGAAGTTTCTTGCCTATTTTACAGGCAACATGGAGACATCTTTGCTAAAAACTAGCTGAACAAGCAAAAGCAACTTTCCATGGCCATTGTGACACTAAAGTAGGACTCAGTGAAATAGCTGAAAAGAAGAAAAGCAGTGGAAGGTGAGGCATCAGGAAAGAACATAAAACTCCACAGCATTTTGAAGTCCTCCTCCTCAAGAAATATTGACTGAAGCCACACGGAAGGTTTCTGCTTAACCACATTTTTAAAAGCTTTCATAAATATCGCAATAAAGTGAAATTCATTGCTAGTTAAACCTTAACACTGGCATAAGCTTATTTCTTTTGCAGATGACTGAGCTGCAGCAGAGAAGCAGCACTGGGATAGCACGGGATTTATACTGCAAAATTTGAAATATCTTTCTGCATGAAGTAATAAAGGACACCCTCCATATTCTATTCTAATGGCCAATAAAGTATAAGACCAGCTAGAAAAATAAGGTTGGCAGAAACATGGAACACATCAGGAAATTATGCTTACACTACAGTCAATTACCACAGCAACATTTTACTTTACAATACAAACTTTTCTTGTAAACTGCAGTATGCCAAAAATCTTCCAATGGGGCCATAGGTTGTCAAATCTCATTCCAAACTACAAAAAAATATTTCTCTTACCCACCACTATTTCCATGTTTAATAAGTTAGATACCAGGGTTCGTCTGGAAAGCACAAGTGTATGCTGGGAAATGGAGCATAAAAAGACCCTAAAGGCCTTTGTGTCCATGTCTTGTCTGCCAGCAGAATTCAAGACAACCTTTAGGCTGCTTCAATTTGTGCTCTTTGGCAGAATACAGATATGGTTTGATGCTGAATTGGCATAGCTGATTTCCTCACAAACATTTCTCATGGTGGCCTACTTCGGCCTGTAGCCATGGCTGGACATCAGAAAAAATCCAATTGCATGTTTATTTTTTCTGCCTATTTTCATGCACAAGGGAACAGCATTCATCACAATGCCTGGCCATCTACTGATTGGCATAGACACAATTCAACTGCTTCCATGCTTCTTGGCAGCAGCAACATTGGAGTTCAATAGTAAGAGGATTTTCATGCAAGGGTAAACATATTTCTCAATGGATGGTATGATCAATCTGTTGGATTGCAACTAGTTATCGAAATTGGTTTCCAACAGATTTTTGGCAGGCAATTAAGGCAGTGATTTTGACCACTGAAACCCTAAAGAAATGGTTATGTTTCACTAGCAGCAGATTTATCTGAGAGATGTCATAAGAACTGAGGTTAGCTGAGGTACTCGGGGTGTCATCTTTTCAATTTAAACAGAAACCAATGGTAGGATTGAGGCACCTGACATGTTATTTCAATATTGCCCAAAATGCTTGCTTTCTTGCTATGCCATTTGTTGGGTTGACTCACTTGTGCAAATACTGTTTCTTGCGAGTTTTTTCATAGCTCTTTAATCAATTGAAGGAAGACAATTTTCAATCATATGCATTTTACCCCTAGATTTCCTAGTGTGTTCAGACTTCAAGACATTGAGTATATTATTCACAGTTCTATAAAATTCTTTAAAAAATACAGTTATGAGAGCACCCCTTTCAAAATCACATGACAGTGTCTACATGTCATGTCTGTGGGATACTGTCATTTTTGGCATCTGTGGTAAAATGTGAAGGAAAAAAGAACCCAGAGAAGGAAGCAGTAAAAGTGTGTCAGACTTCAAATTTCAAAATGCACACCACATGGTTGCCTTGGCCATTTGTGTGTATACTTAACATCTTAATAAAAATGTTCAAATAAGACCCATATGTTGTATATTACGGTTTAGCAGATATGTCACGAGCAACCAAAAAGATGCAGCTGTGCAAACTTTTGGATTACATAGGGCTTCTTTCCTGCATGGATGTCAGTGTTTGGTAGCTGTTCATCCCAGCTAGGCCAGCCATGGCCAATCAAATATCCTACAGTAGCTTTCATGAGTAGCATGGTGTCATATTCTTTCATTCATTCGTAAATTAAGAAAGTTTCCAAAGTCCTTGCCAAAAACACCAAAGGTCAAACTGAAAATCTTACAACACTGTTTTTTTCCTCAACAAAATACGAGGCTGTTCAGATGAGGTAAATTATACTACCATGTTTCTTAGCCTGGACTTCTTTTGCCTTTTCTTTAAGTCCTGAATCTAAACCAGCTTTTTGGGAGTGAGTTTCTATTAACACTCAGTATTGAACTGTGCTTAAGTATATGCTGTGTTCATTGATGTTTGCAGTTAAATCAGTTGTTTAACACAACCTAAAATGTCCTTATACATGATAGACTTCAACTGGGCTTTGTTTTATTTTCCTGTATGTCAGAACTGGAATAACTTTAATTGTCATGCCACCTCATTCTGCATCACATTTTCAGAGATTACCAAGTGGATTTCTGTCAGTTATAATGCCAGCTATTGCTACCCTGAGGAGTCACTTGAAACAAACCAACCTGTGTCCTGCTAAAATTTATAACATCATGTCTCCTTCTGCTGCTGCCCCTCTTACTGGCAGCAGTATATGTAAGAAATAGATGGATAATAAGAGAGAGGAAAGCAATGTCACTTCCCAAAATGGATCCCAAACAAAACAGGTTTTACTCCCAAGTTTTTAAAATTAATCTAAAATTAGCTACGTGAAAGACATTTGTGCTAATTAAACACTCTGTTGAGTATGTCTCACTCTGCAAAATGTCACCAGTGTAATTTCATGTGGGGCCATCTCTTCTCCCTTCTCAACTTTCACCAGTCAAGGTTTTCACATGGAGGGAGATCAGTTAAATGTCCCTTGTTGCATTCCCTAGGAGAGTTCATTTAGGGTTTATTAAATAATCTAACAAACCAATTGGTGGCTGGCTCATCAGTGTGCTAAGTCAGGCCCTTGAGGATGAAGGACATAACTACCTTTGGAAATTAGTCTTTTTGAACAAAAAGCAAACTTTTCAGTTTCCTTCAGTTTCCTTCTCTAGTGGGACTGTGAAGAGCCCAAACCTGTCACCCAAACATTATTTTCTTCCACAGGCTTGAGAAAGAATGTTAACTGTCCAGTTTTATAAATATTTTCAATTTTTCCCACTCTGTATAAAAATATTTGGATCCTCAGCATCTCATATTTCCACTTCCACAAATCTTAACAAGGAAATATTTATAAACTCACCAGGGCCCCCACCCTGCCACATGTGTTTTTTTTTTTTAAGTCTGAACTTTGCATTCTTAGCTCTAAATGGAGCTGCAAAATATCTAGACCTTCCAAAAGTCAGGACTATACATTGTTCTTCACTGTATTTCATTCACAGGAAAATGTGCAAAATCTCCTTAAGTGAGGACAATAGATATCTGAAAACTCAGAGGCCATTTAAACAGAGAATTGCCACTGTTTTTGTTTTTTTTACTTCCAACTGCCTCGTTCCTGTTTTGATTTACTTACTTCCGTACAATTTCTAGAGAATATAGTCCAGAGTTTTATTTGCACAATCAGGTTAACAAATACCATTCCTTTTCATGACATAGAGTATGACCAGGATAAAACTATTAACTTCCAACAATCACCTTTTTGGATAATTGATTTTAGGAATAATATCTCATCCTCTGGCATAAACATGATCTTACTCCAAAGAGAATACTAATTTTATGGCCTCCCAAGTCTGGAAGAAATGTAAATCACCTTCTCATAGTAGGATAGCTAAGTATCTTTGTGTCATTCAGAGATGTTTTTCATGGAGACTTTCCACTGATGATTAAAAGAACAGCTATATCCATTTAATACAAAACACAACAGCAGGCCTTTGCTTTACTGTTATGATTCGTATGAGTGAACTGAAATGATGTCTTCCTGACTGCAACAGAACTCCAAAAGCATCACGAGCGAGTGTGCTCAGTTATAAGCCTGCATTGACAAATCAAACCAAACACTATTTTTGATTCTTTCCTTGTGTACAAAATCATGCAAATGAAGAATACCCCAGGTCCAACTGGAAAATTTTGTTTTCAAATGACTGACTGTTTTCTGTCCTTTCCAGAGATTTTAACACTCTCAAGAACAAAACAAAGACTGCTTTTTTTTTTTTTTTTTTTTTTTTTTTTTTTTTTTTCCCAACAGAAAGTATAGCTCAACAAGCAAGTTACCTTGAAGCTGAGGCATTCCTGAATTCTTTGGAGACCATGAAACAGGGAGCCATCAAAACAAAAGATAATCTTCTATCAAAAGAAACACTTTACCAAAAACTACCATAGATCTTGTCTATCTGTGTACTGAGTATTTTTTTTAAAAATGATTTTTCCTGCCACTGAAGTCTATATAATTGTAACAGCATCACTTATGATGTGTTTGTCATTTAGCGTTGTCTTTCTGGTTTTGAGTTTTTAAGCATTGGGCTCAAAGCAACCGAAAACTTAAAAAAGAGGGAGTTCCCAAGCGGTGACAAGACATTTAGAAAAGAAAAATAACTCCCCTCTGGAACTGTCATTTGTGGCTTTCACAGCTAACTTGGAACCACGTGATCCACAAATGGGTCAATGTAAATGTTCAAGACAGCTTTCTTCTAACTGAACTCAACTATATCATACTATTCTGTTTCATAATTTTTTATTTAAGTTTAAAACATAAAAAACTCTAAAAATAAATCTGAATTTTAGGATGACCTTTGCAGAATTTTCTTAAAGTGGTGAGATTTCTTTGAACTACTTGCTGCAAGCTTTGTGGGATTTTTTTTTTCTCC
This sequence comes from Patagioenas fasciata, assembly GCF_037038585.1. Lineage (NCBI taxonomy): Eukaryota > Metazoa > Chordata > Aves > Columbiformes > Columbidae > Patagioenas > Patagioenas fasciata. Next base: position 23,718,521 of record NC_092560.1, on the reverse strand, counting down.
CTAGGAATCTGTTTATTCTATATGGAGGTGTTACATGTTTTCATTGTTGAGTAGTTGCTGTGTGCCTGACTTACTACCAAGAAGACATATATTCACTGTTTGCCTTCTGTCAGAACCACTTGCTGCTGGTGACATCACTTGGTTAAATTTTGTAGTTTAACTCTGGTTATATATTTAGAGATATTCTTTATCGCAACACCCTGAAGGATGAATCTTAGAAAAAACAAATGGAAAGGAGTATCTGACACATTCTAAATTTTCTTATGACTCTTGGGATGTACCTCCTATTTACCTGGATCTGAAAACTACTGGATAGTTTTCTTGTGCTATTTTCCCTTTGGTGGCATGCATGCAGTCAAGTGGTTTGTTCAAAATCCGATTATCTGGTTTTGATCTGTTTTGTGAGATTTGAGTTTTATTGCAGTCTGAAACCATCGAACTGCAAGCTTTAGAACTGAAGTAAAAGGAAACATGAAAGCCCTCTATTAAGATGGCTAATGTTCCAGATGAAGCTAATTAGTATGATAACCTATGCACATAACAGAATTGTAAAATTAGTGAGATCAGCCCTGCAATACCATTAACTACATTATAACTCTTCACATGATTTTCTCCCCACACTAATGAAAGGTCTTAGAAATGTGAGATTTCAATTTGCTTTATCATCTGGTGGAGCTCATCAGCACCACACGCTACAGTGAATATTGTGGTTTTCGCAGCAGGGACTTTTTTATCTCTGCAAATTTGTAAATTAAAATAATTTCACCTGGGGAAATCCTGCACCAGAGAAATATTTGTGACCTTGACAACACTTTTCCATTTCTTCTTTTTTATTCGCCTTTTTTCCCGTAACAAAGCACAATGGCAAACTAAAGATAAAAATTGCCTTGTGCTATACAGCACTTTTACTATATATGTTTCTGTGTGGAGTTGGTGCTCTAAGGTTATGCAGTCTAATTTACATGCTATCCTGATGTGGAAATCTGCCTTGGGAAAAAGAAAAAGAAATGAAAGAAAGAGGAAGAGTAATGGGAAAATTGCATGTGGTATCTTCCACCAAGGCAGTGAGGAAATGTGGGAAAATGGTTGAGAACATGCAATATGGATAACAGCTAGTTAATTGTCTTGGTGAGAAGCCTATGCTTAGTGATGAGTAAATATCCTGGAACACTGTATCTCTTTATCTTCTTATGTCCACTTACATCATGATTTATCAGAACTTTAGTAGATTCTCTGTTGTTTTTCTTCCTTCTTTCTTGTGTTATCTAAGCAAAAATATTTGTATTTTAAGTGAAAATCTTTTCAAACATTGAAAAGTGGTACTGGAAATGATTTTACAGAAAACCTTCACTGTTAACTTAATGGCTTATTTTCCTATTGAACCTATAACAGCAACTGGGCCTAAATAGCGTTTAATGGACAGAAGGATGTCCTGTACAAAAGAAAAGCAAGTCAAAGTACTACATGACGAACCTAAGCAGCTACAAGCATGCGAAGATTTTTTTAACGTCTATTACAGTGGCATAAACAACAATATGCCATAACTGCAAATAATTTACATAAATATAGAAGTAATAATAGATCTCTACTATAGCAATCTCTCAGCTTGTTTAAAATCCTTATCCCCAAAAATGTGTAAATCAGCAATAGGAATAGTTGTCACAATGTCTCATCTTGGTCTCAGAGTGAAGGCTGTTAACACTAAGGAATAATGTCTTTGACCCTTTCTGAAAAGCTCATGGTTACTTCCTGGATTATCAGCATGACTGCGGCACTTACCACTGTGCTTGCTCCAGAGACTTGAATTTACAAGTTAGTTTCTCCTTCATTCCCACTATCAGAAAATGACAGAGCTGTAAAAGACTGGAGCAAAATTCAAGCTACTGAGAATGAACAGGGCAAGTAATACATCTACTAATCAAAATTGTAATTGTTTATGAAAAAATTGGCCTCAATATTGTTCTATATTTGAGAAAGTCAGACCTTTAAGAAACCTTAACACATATTTGTTTATTTCAGGGAGACAAATTAGTGTCTGATCAGGATCTTCACAATGTGCAATACTGTAAGACTGATGGGCAAAATTACTATAATCACAGTGTCTGAGGTGCATTTAGTTTAATTTAATCAAACTCTCAGTATATAACCTGGGGACACTTAGAGGGGACTGTTAGTGCTTTCTGATGGGAAGAAAATATAACTTTGTCAGTAGAAGAAGCTGACACAGCAGCTAGAAGCATCTGTACATGTGGTTAAAGGCCAGGAACTCACAGTGCTCCTTACCCAGACGGCACTGTGGAAGAGGCTGGCTGCAGCCAGCATGGGCAACGTATACTCCAAGGGCTTGAGTGGCAAAAGGCCCAGTAACAGTTATGAGCAACCAAAATGAAGGAATTGTGGAAGCAAATCTGAGGGATACTTTGTCCTTAATTCCCCACACCTTCATGTTTTTCCTTTGTTTTCTTGCAACTACTAGAGTTCAAGATAAAATGTCAACCTCAGCTTTTGACTACAACCTGAAAATTGAAAAGCAACATTGTGACATTTTAGCTCTGAGACCTTTATTTTCTGGCTAGGAAAAAATAGACCTGGCTGAATTTAAGCTTGCTCTCATCATCCTGATGCCAGGGGAAAGTCACACAGCCAAAATATCATCTGAGAGCCTGTTCTTTTTTTTTTTTTTTTTTTTTTTTCATTATGTTTCTAGGGCTTTTTTTTTTTATTGTTATTTGACTCTATGGGGGAAGAAGCCAAGGTTACCCTTGATTAGTCTTTCACCTCAGCAAAATGCAGTGAGTGTGCCTCCTGGTTCATGGAAATCCTACAGACAGTAGTTTCAGTGACTGTGACAGTGGGGCTGGTCTACAAACAACAGCTACAGGTTAATGAAAAGATACTTAACAGCCAAAGAAATCATGGGAGATCCTTATTACACACTTTCAGTACCTCTAAATCCACCCCAGTGATTCCCTGCCATGCTGGGTCTCACTATCCTAGGTTGCTAGGACAGGCAGACTGATGGTATATTATCGCTGATGCATTGCCAGTGCTTACACTGCAAGATCAAGCAATACCAGAAACTTGCTTTTGCTTTCAACCAAGACAAGTAAGAGCATTGAATTCTCATGACTAAACGTTGTATTCATAATTTTAGGCAACTTTCTGCTTTAAAGTAGTTTTTTACCTCTTCACATCTAGATCGCAATCCAACAGAGTCTCGATCCATGCCTATAGGCTGTGCTGCTTCCCCTGGTTCTATTTTTTTTTTCTTAATTTAATTATTAGGATGATAATAGGAAGTTTCTCTAAGGATTTTTTGTATCTGGATTTCCAGTATTTAATCTTTTATAAGGCTTCCCCTTTTTTGCCATGTGAGATCTTGGTCTCACCATTTCAAAGAAAGTTGAATTTTCAGGCATACTGGGTTCATGGATCTGGCTTCCTGTAGGTCTATCATTCACTGCTCACCCTGTAGACAGTGAGAGGAGGGGCCATGAAACATCAGGAAAACATTTTCTAATCATTCCCGCTTCTGCTCTAGCTTCACCTCCCATCTCCAACAATGCTTGGCAGCCATTGAAAGAGAAAAGCACCCCTTTCAAACCTGCTGTTGTATTTCTGTGCAACGTGAACTATATAGACAGGTTCAAGTCATATTCCTGATTCAAGAAAGGCCTGGGGATACTTTATTCTTTTGTAGTTCTTGCCTTTTGGCCATTGATATAAATAAATAAATACAAATAATAATGAAGCTGGTGAGTTTCTACACTGGTTTGACTGTACTTAAGGACTCATTTTCTACTACAGCTGATTCTTAAAGATGTCTGAGGACTGTCAAGGCTAAACAAAGACTTAAAGAGCAGGAAGGATATTTTGAATTAGAAAAGAGAAACACTGGCAGAGCTCCATGTGCCATATGTTAGGCTCTGCTCATGGTTCCTTGTTTTCTGAGTACAGAAAGGTAAAAAAGTCAAGTAAGGGAGGGAAGAATTATTCAGGGAAACATTTGGCAGGAAGAAGAGTAGGTTGAGATTCTAAGGTTCACTCTGTTGCTGTATGGAGATTACAGGAGACAGGATTTAACCAATAATGTTAGTAAAACCTTCTACTTAACGAATTCTTAATTGAAGCGTTCTTCCTTTGGATATATTGTTATTCAAAAGCATGTGATGATGTTTCCTGGGAAATTTTAAAGGCAGCAGATGCATTATGAAGAGCTCTCCATAAAAACCATCATTCAAAATACAAAGAAATTGAATACATAAGTCACAAAATATTGGTTTTGTCCCTTCAAATTGGGTAATAACATTTCTAATGTGAGGGTAGTTTCAGTCAAATTCTTTCAATATGTGTACTTATAACTGTACAACTAAATTCTTGCAAATAATGTCAAGAAACTGGAACATTTGGATAGTGAATGTAAATTATATCAAAATGTAAGTGCTTCATCCAACAAAATGAAGCTCTGAAAATCTCCAGGTATTTATTTTTAGGTTATAGTTTTCATAGTACTCATACAAATACATATTTTTTTAAAATAAGGTATTTGTTAATAAAATAGATCTGCCAAAATAAATAGCTGTCTTTTCTGTTATATGCATATTGGGCCCTTAGGTTTTCAAACATATTGCTAAATATTTTCCCTGAGTATCTAGCAATATTGTTTACTGCATCATTTTCTGGAAGGTCTTTGTCATCCCCACAGGAAAAAGAGGTCTGCACCTGGCAGGCAGACTTTGCGTGTCTGCTTACTTTGCAGAAGCTGGATTTGGTGGCTGTTGTAAACTCATTATTTATTATGCATAATTGTTGACCTTTTGCCTGCATTCTCTAGTGAGGAATTCAGACCATTTACTGTACTGCGGAAGAATAGGTGATTCTGTCTAATAGAGATTTGGTAATTTCCTTTTAAATCTCTCTCTTTTTCTTTTTTTTTTTCCCACTAGCTTCAATTAAATTGCTAAAATGTGTGGCTTTGAAGATCTTCCAATGAAATAAACGTTCACACAGCTGAGTGATGTTGCAGTTCTTTAATATCAAGCAGATTGGAATATGCATCAAAATAATTAATTTAAGCATTATATTACCATTTGCTAAGATCTGACAAAAGAACCTGTTGCTTTATGTTGGTGAAAGGATAGTGGTTTATTTATACAAAGCTCCTTTTAACCCAAATTTTAATAGTTCAATCAGTTGAACAATTAAGAAAATTACTTCAGTGTAATTTTTATACTGAATGATGTTAAGCAATAACCAAATTATTTACTGAAATTTGTTCTCTTATCAATGGAGTTAGTAGTTTGAAGAAAAAAGCTCAAATTTAGAAGCAAACTATATCAGAAAAATAAATTCCAACTGCTGTCTCAATTAACTACAGGAAAGAGAGATTTCTGACTGAAGGTTATGATTAATACAAGAACTGTTATAATACAAACAGTTACCATTACTATTAACAAGAAGAAAATAAATTACTGCAGCCTTCAGTGTTTTTTGACTGAATAACAACTTTAATATCTTTCCTTGTTATGGTAAGGCAATTCCTACTTAGGATAACATTTTTATTGATAGGAGAGTCATAGTGGTCTTGGAGTCTTATTTAATTTGTTTATATCTTTTCCTGTCTCTAGACTATTTTTTCTTCAAGTAATTTCAGAGGCAGCGCCTGGCTTTAGGATAAGAAGTGATAAGAAGGTCTCCAGGTAGTGAATGCAACCTATCTTAGCTTCTGACACTGGAGACCTAGGTGTAAATCTTCTCAGAGGCCAGCTGAAATCATTTCCACAGAACAGTGCTCCAGAGGCAGTCTCATTCAGCTTCCCCTGAAAGAGATTTCATTTCATTAAACTGTAGACTTGACTCCCTTGCAAAGAGGTCAGGAAAAATGCTACATACTGCTCTCTCCCTTCAGTAGTGTGACCTTTTCTTTGATTTATAGCACCTGAATCGTTGTGTGCCACAGAAGGGCCATATCGATAGAGTCCTGTTTTCTGCAAAATTAAGACAATCAGATGAGGACATTATATGTATTTCTGAGCAAAATACCAGAAAGCCATAATGCATTGCAATATCATTGCAGCAGCATATGCTTGTCCAATATATATTACAAACAGCTAAAAAGAACCAATCAAGCAAACCAAGCCCACAGATCAACCAACCAACCAACCAACAACACCCCCCCCCAAACCCAAAACAAACAAAAACCCACACCAAACCAAACAACAAACATTTATTAATTTCTAACATGAGAACATTACTATTATTATTATAACTATAATTATTATTATTGTTTTATTACTATTATTTATTTATTTATTTGTTTGTTTTTAAAGTTAGCCATCTGATACTGTAATCACAACAGAGCAGTTCAGACTTGTCAGTAAGATGCTCCAGGTAACTGGGTTATGTAAAGAATCAAAATGGTAAAGTTGTTATTATTAGCATCTTATCAATATTGTTGAAAATGTTACCCTTGTAGCTGAAACTGAGAGTGCTTTCTCTGGTCTTTAAGTGGTGACTTAATTGTGTTGAGCAAATAGTTTCCCAGTCACAATCATAATATCATTGTATTTTGATCTTACATCTATTGTCTGCCATTCATCTTTACGCAGCCCATTCTTTGGTGTCCTGGTTGTCAAAGTGCTGCTTTTTGCTACAGCCAGGATTTTGGGTTACATGTATGTACTCATAAAAATGGACATTTTTCTTACAAGATGGACTTTACTGAGATGGAATATTCATTTATCTTACTTCTCACACAGCAAACAGCTGGTCAGATTCTCTAGCTACAATGGGATTCAAAGTTTTTTACTAAAAGGGAGTGGCAATAGCTTTGATATGAAGAAGTTTCTGGTAATAGATGCATTTGCTTCCATTTTCCTAAGGTCTGGTCTATTGAACATGCCTGAGGTGCAAGTAACTTAATGAATTGAGAAGGTGGTTAGCATCCCACCACCCTGGTGGTTATGTCTTTTACCTATGACATCTATATATGTAGTACAGATGTGTTATATCTACTACGTATTTTTTGCTGTTTACTGCCATGCAACTTGTGGGCTCTTGCAGAGGGGAGGGAAAGAACAGCAACTTGGGGGTTAGCAGTCCCTAGGCAATAACTTGTTCTCAGAAAGAAGGCACCAAAGTTCTTTCTAAGAAAAGGAAAATGAAAGTACTTCCAGGAAGAAATTAATAAAAGCTCATGAATGGCATACCCTGTGCTGAAAAGAGCAATATGTTGGTTCAATATATTCTGAACAACTTTACCGGAATTTGCATTATAGAAAGAGTTAAAAATGTGACAGATTGGAAAGCTGTATGCAAAATGTTTTTCTGACTCACAAGTATTTTGATGCTGGAAAGAGTTATTCCAGTTTCTGTTCTTTCTCCATGTCCTTTCTGTATTCCATTTTGGTTGGGTGCGAACACCAACTCGTAAGGCTTTGACATGTATGTCTTCTTTTCCACGATATTTAGTGAACAAGAGATGCTTTACTTTTAAGTATAAAATATTGGAGACTGTCATGCCAATAAAAAAGTCTAATCCCAGCCAAAGCATCAAGTAGTCTTGTTCCTGCTTTTACCTACATACCAGAAAAAAAAGAAAATCTACCATAAACTCCCACTAAATAGGAGCTCTAGATAGGAATTAGAATCGTAGAATCACAGAATCATTCAGGTTGGAAAAGATCTTTAAGACCATGGAGTCCAATTACCTATATTAACTTGAAAAGGGACTCTGAAGTCAGAAATCTCATTGAATGACCTTCTCACTTCAGTTTCAGCTGATGTCTTTGCCTTCCAAATTATTGTAGTTAATAGCACACCTGTTAAAAGTTTTTCATTTGTTAGATGGATGATGCTGTTTTATAATGTGGCCAAATAATGTACCCATTAGGAATTTCAAGTCTGGTACCAACAAGGTGTCTGCAGCTCTTCTTAAACAGTGCTTGAAACCTCAGAGGGAACGTCATTGAAAGACAGTTTGGGAAGAAAGCCATGCGAGTTTAACCTGTGACTGCCCATATTTGGATGTCATTGCATTTCTGTCTGATGTTTCCTTAGTAATTAGGGTTCATAAATACAGTGAAGGTAAAGCAGGGAGAGGTTATTAATGGATTTGAGCAAGTGAAGTGTGTTGACCCTGTGTGTGCAGACATCAGATACAGTTGTATTCAAATGAAGGCTGAAATCTTTTGAAAGGCAGAAAGAATCAAAACAGATGTGTCTGTACATGGATTTTCAAAAGCAATGCTTTTAAATTACTTAATTAAACATTGATATTAGTAAAACCAATGTTTCTACCTTGAATGTCACCCTGTTTTGTAAGCATAGAATTCTCTTTCCTACTTTTGTGCCAGTTGTTTATTTTCACCTACCTGTAGAAATCTCTGATCTTTCATCACACATTCATGTTAGGTTTTTTTTTTTTTTTTTTGGATATTTTTATTTTATTTTCTCTTGCTTCCTTTTCCCCCTATTTCTATCAGAATTTAGTTGCCACCACAGTTATATTAAATACCTTGTGGCAGTTGAAATATATCAATGAAATATTGGTAACAAGGTTCATTTCCAAAATCTATCTTGACATCACAAGATACTCATCATGCTCCAGATGTTGGCTGTTTGGGGATAGATTAAAGTCATATGATTATTTATGCTGTCTTTTTATACTGAGCCGAAGAAGTCCTTTATAAGCTGAGACAAAGCTTTCTTATAACACTGGAGGAAAAATTTAGGACATCAAAATATGAATCTGACAAACCATTAAAGCCCAGCAGCACCAAAATTAGAAGCAAAGTAGCAATTATTTATCAAGTCTACTCTCAAGATAGACGAGTATAAAAGGAGAGTTGAAAGTGATTTCATTATGTAAATAAAAATATATTTGATTGAAGACAAGTGGAAGTGATGCTGTTCACTGGTTTATAATGTGGATTTCTCATAATATTAGGCAAGTTTCTGGGTTTTCTTCTTGGCTGAGACAGACGAAGAAAGCCTATTACTTTTTCTCTGATAACACCGGTGAAAGCTTTGTCTCATGCTAAAATCCCAAACCATGTGCAAACATAAACATTTGAACAATGTATCAAGATAATCTGTTACCGGGGTGTTATTAAAAAACATTTGACATTGCTTTACTATCTACTTAGTTGTCTCTCAATATACACCATCAGTTTTCTGTATCTTCTTATAATATGGCAACCAGGAAAGCGCTTGAGTCACCATTCCTGGAGCTGTTTGAAAGGCATATAGGTGAGGTTCTTAGGAACAGGCTTTAGTGCCAGAGTTAGGTTAATGGTTGGACTTGATGATCTTGAGGGTCTCTTTCAGGCAAAATAATTCTATGATTTAAGATTACAACATGATACTTCTGTTTGCAAATTAACATATTTTCAAGATGTAGTGATGCTGGATCAAAAAGAAGAGACATTGACAAAACCAGCTCAGACTCCTGTCTGAATCAGACTGAGCAATTTTTGAGAGCTGAAAGCAGTTAGTGGAACTCTTTGTTCAGGAGCACGATTTCTGAGATCACAGACTTGAAGCTATTTGCATGGTGATTTTGGCATGCTTTTGAGCTACAGAAGTAAGTAAAATTTTGAGTCCACTTACATGTTTTGATTTTTTGAAAGATTCTGAGGACAAAGGGCATGAATAATTAGATTGATGGAAGTAAAAAAGCTCTGAGAGGTTCATACAAGTGGCTTGGAAAAGTAAGCCCTTGTTCTTTTTATATCTGATCTGAAAAATCTCAGTTCCAGTATGTTCTGAGGTTCGGCCCATAATTAGCAGTGACCTATGTGTTTTAAGGATAAGCTATAAGGAGGTGAAACCAGACTGTTCCTTATATATTCAATTTTAATGCATTGCTGTTGGAAAAAAAAAAAAAAAAGACTCTGTTTAAGAGGAGTTGTGAGTTTGAGGACAAAATCAATTAACAGAGTTTTTGTGATGACATGACATTGTGTGATAAGCATCCATTGCCACTCTATTCTTCTGTAATGATAGAATTTGCCTTGACCTGGAAGTTTACAGGCATCGTGATCCTATATCAGACTGCCCTATCATCGATTTAGCTCAAATAATTTGCTCCTAAAATGAATTTGTAGATGCTACTACATTTTAAGGGTCATCAAATCTTTATGAAGAATTTTGTATGTTGCATGTTATCTATCTGTATCACATGACTCCTGCATATTTTCAGTAGGTTTATGCAGTTATATTTAACATTTTTAGTTTTATGGATTTGTCTTGGTTTCCTTCAATTAATAGCTTTTTGCAGAAGCTGATAAATAAGAAAATGGGTTATTCAGGGTTGGGGTTACTTTTGAAGAGAGTGCTACATTTCTCTTACTGGAAAACTGACAATCCAAATAATGAAAAAAGTATTTCCTTCTTTCTCCTTTTCAAAAACCAAGCACTTTTTTTCTCCCCCAAATTTGCCATTTCCCTTTTACCTGGGAAATATTTCTCTCCTACTTCTGATTCAAACCCACAAAATAACCCCAGATGATCTACGAGGAAGTATTTTCACAAAAGATTTGCTGAAGCAAATGTGGCATAAATATGCACATGGTTTCAATTTCCTGAACAGCACTGACATTTTTACTCAATTTCCTCTTAATCCTTCCTCACTCACAACTCCCTTGCCTCTGGATTCCTTTCTCAGCAGCCAGGGGTGGGGTTAAAATAACATTGAAATGGAAGACAGCTCAACCAGCTGATTCTGTGTAATAAAATCCATTCCACTGTGGTCCTAATTTCATCAACTAATACAAGTCAACATCGAACGTTAATGAGGAAGGGTTTCCAATTAGATACAGTTTGACACTGACCCAGCTTTTCAGTCACCTTCAATTGTCAGCGATAAAAAGGACAGTTCAATATGATACGGATCATTCACTCCAAATCTCCACAACTCATTTATGACAAACACAACTAACAGAGCATAGGGAACTGCTGAATTGTTTTTCATTATGCTGGCACATTGGCTTTAGACTACAGTGGTAATGATCTTTAGAGGTTTTTCCATACAGAGTGCCATTAATGAGCAAACCAGGATGGGGTGATGAGATGATGGCGACCCACATTTTCAAGTGACAATATCAGCAACATGATGATGCTTTAAATTCCCTATTATTTCTGGAGAGTAATTCACTACCAGAGAGAAGAGAGAGTTAGGAGGCTAAGCTATTAAATATAATAAAATAAGTAGAGAAAGTGGATAGCTCATTAAAAATGAAAAGCTTTTGCAAAATACACCAGCCTTGTCTTTACCAGTCACTGTAAAATATGTTTCTGTCCATCTTTCCATAGACAGTTACTTAGATTGGTATTGTTGTAAGCTACTGTGTTAAAGTCCTGCAGAAGTATATTTTCCAGTGCGATGTTCCTCCATATTCAAACCCAGAGAATGTATAGGGAATAACAGTGGATAAAGGCAGACGTTAAATTCATTCCTGATGTTGGTGAAGGGCTTGCTGCTGCCCAGGCTAATACAGGTCATCCTCAAGACTATTCTAAATCCAGTGGGTTGTAATAACCACTTGCAATTTGTTAGTGTTAAACACAGAAAGAAGGTAAACTATGTCACTGCTATGGTTACAAAAATATGGGTACAATGTGACTTAAAGCAGAAAAACTATCTGGAGATTATAAAATGCAAGATCCTTACCTGATATTCTTTGAGACTGAAAATGCATTCCAAGGATCAGGGTACTTGTGAAAGAAAGAAAGGAAGGCTAGGAAAGCAAAAGAAAATGCACTGAGATTTGTTATTAGCAGGAACTGAAAGTTGCAGGTTTCCATCAGAGAGTATGTTTCAGGATGAAATGAGTTTTAACCATATCAAATATTTTCAGCAGGAATGAGCTCAGTAAATATCAGCTTAGCAAAATAAAGAAATTACTACTTTTCCGGTTAAGATTTGATTGTAGTGTCAAGTGTAGCAGACTGGTCAAATAAAAATCTTGTGTTGCTATTCCGCTAGAAAATCTGCCTATTTTAATTGTATGTCAAACAAGAGTGGGAAAAATCCATATGTGGTATGTCAAGCTGTTTTTTTTAAATTGTATGAGAATTATTGAATTTGAATGTTTAAAATCTATTTTGCATATAACTTTCCATTTTTCTCCTTTGCAGGATAGCCTTTCAGCTCTTCTTGATACTGGAAAGGGTGATTAACCTGGTGGAAACATATTAAGAGATTTAGTAATTACATTTTATTTTTTCTTTGTTGTTTATAATCCACAATCAAAAGATACAGAAAGAAACTTGCTGATTTAAGTTTATATGGGTTTCATAAAGCCATGCCAGCAGCTGTGATACATAGTTTTCACCTGTCCATAGTTTTATATGACATTTCAACCTTACTTGAAATTAAGCATAGACTAATGATTTCCTGGCATGATCAATTATTCCATATTTAGTTATTGAAAAATCACAACATATAATAATTCTTCCACATTCTTCCTAGAAAGTCCTTTACCATCCAGGTCTGCTTGCAAGGCTTCTTTGTCTTTCTTGCATCAATGGAAACAAAAACATTCACTGAGTGGCATTTGTACAGTCAGATTATCAGGCAGATGCACCCTGTTATCAATGTGTCAGGAGACTTTCACATGTTTTAATTTAAATGCCTACAATAGCTGAAAACGTGGTCATTTTCTGTATATAAGATGTAATGGTGGAAATCTGTCAAGTTTGTGTCAAGCAGAATATACTTATTCTCATTTTGCAGAGAGATAGTTTTGGTTCACATACAAACACTGTTAAAACTGTCCTTTCTAATCCTGGGCTTATGTATAGAGGTAATTGTTTTATAGGTCTAACTGTGTAAACTCCAGACACAATATCAGCATAGAATAATATCTGCAAACAGCAGGAAGCAGAGGAAAAAAGAAAAATACTGAAGGTCTGCAGAAACTGGAGCACTTATATACTGCTGGATATGAATTGTGAGTATCATAGTAGGAGGTCTCTTTTAGGAAAAGCGAAGGAAGAGGATGAGAGATGTGTTGATTTTTCTGTAACATTATGCACCAAACTGAAGGCTGGTTTCCTTTAGTTTAGTGTGTGAAGGGAGATTGGGTCATAAAGTGTCTAGTTCAGAACAGGGAGATATAAATTTTGTATTTGGGATTGTTATTACTATACAGAAGCAGTTTGACTGAAATGGCTCCTTGACATGATGTGGCAGTGTAGCTATTCTTTGGGTATGTCAAGTGATCAGACCCAATCCTTGCCCTTGCCATAAATATAGTTGGGTTTGTGCTGGAATCCCTTCACTGTATTTGCCTGGTCTGGCCCTACTGCTCTCACGGGTAAGTACATAACAGGAGTCACCACATAGAAGGGCTTTCTTGTGGCCCAGAGCAGTCTAAGCCACTTCTACCTCACTTCACTGAAGTCCTGTCACATAAGTTGGTCAAAGTATGGGTCAGACAAAGAGCTTGTGTTCATTCACTATGTTACATACGTGTGTATTGAGTTTCTGTAAAAATTTTCTTGGTTCTGAGCTGTCTACAAATCATAGCTGAGACACCCCCCAGACCAAGGAGACTGAAAGGATTTCCTTGGGCCTGTGGTTGTGTGAGGTGACTGCCATTAGCTGATAGAAGATGTGGGTTTATATGATACCACGTGATGACACACACTGTGAGAATTTTTTGCTTTTCTCCCCTACTGTCATGCCCAGTACAGTTGACTGTCCAGTGCTCTGGTGGGGCATATGTGCATCAAAACTCTTCTATGCGAGAAACAATTCTTAATCAGAAATGTGTTTATTCCAAATGTGTTCACAGCAAAATCATAGAGTGCTGCGATTTACTTTCTGTAGTGGATTATGAACTCAATATTGAAGGCTGATCATTTTGATTTAAAATCCATTTAATTTTTACGATAGTGTAGGAGATACACACTGTGAAACCTGCCTCTGTGCTATTGCATGGCTAGGATTTGTACGGGGATTTACTAATCAGTGTCTTCCACTGACACACACAAATGGAAGAAGTGCTAAATTTTGTTTTATGGACTGAGCCTGTTAATGTCTTGACTTCAAGTTGTGAAATTCCGTGGTTTGTGCTAAAATATTGAGTCCGTCAGCTTAAAGGCAGCAGAAACTCTTAAAAGTTGCTACATACTGTTGTGGTGGAGTGTCAGAACAATTCCCTTGGGAAACATACTACCTAAGAAAACAATTTACAGTTCCAATTAGTCTATTTATACCTTTTATTTTATTTTTCTTTTAAGTCCCAAACTACTTGTCCCACAGACACTAACTTTGCATAACGAATATTCACTGTTATCTTGATTTTAGTCTTCAAGTGAGAAATGAAAAACTGAGATGAAGTATAGGTTACTACCCTGTCAGTTTATGTGTGTGTGTTGTAAAAGTGACAACAGAAGTCATATTTGGCAAGTATTTTCCTCTTATGGTGAACATATGTGACTTGTAATAGATAAGTAAGTTTGCAAGTTGCTTCAGGATGTGTAAAGTACTTCACCTAATTGCTGAAATTTCTCTTTTGCTCCTAATTGTTTTGAAAGGATATGTGCTTTTCTAATGACAATAGACAATGTTCTGTAAACTGAGTGGATTTTTTTCCAGGCTATATTTTTAGGATGAAAAGTATTGTTCCTCAGAAATTTTGAGTTCTTCATTTAACATAGGAATTACATTTTTTTTGAAAAGAAAAATCTTTTCTACGCAGCCCTTGTGCAGAGGACCATGACAGAAGACGGATTCATTCTGCCACTCACCATATTGCTAACAGGACATATGACAGTACCAATGATTCAGAGGTCAGAAATCAGAATAAGCAAAATTGATATCCCTGTCTAAAATATTTAAAAAAAAAAAAAAATCAGTTGGCAGAAATCTTGCTATGTCACATCAATAGAGCTCTTTAGGTCCTCACCTGACAGCTATAAGGAAATCAGGTACTATGAAGAACTTGGACTGGCTGTCATTCACAGCTTCACAGACCTCAGGGGGTTATATGTTTGGTGAGTATCTGCCTAGAAATCACTGGCATTGTGTACACAGGTCTTTCTGATTTCTTAGTGTGACATTTCAATCATTGTACAAGTTAGGATGTTATAAATCATTTCACACATAATGATTTTACTACTTTGGATGCTTGGCTCCCTAAAAACAACTTCTTTCCTAAGAAAGCGACTATATTTGGTAATTTTCTTGTGGTTTTCTCTCCTAGGTGAAGGACAAACTTAACTCAAGTATACTATGATTACAGGATGAGCTTATGCTTTGTTAAATGTCTGACACTCCACCTTGAAGAAAGGAGGGAGTGTGAGAATAAGAGAGAGAGACGTTATGAATACTGTGTTGAAAATGAGCTTCAATATGCATTGCCTCTTTATTAGATGCTAGAGACTCCATAACGAGTGCTGATAGCATGAAGACGTCTTGAACACATATTCTCTGGTGTATGACAAATGATATAAACTCACTGAAGATTTTGTCACAGTCAAGGAACATTCCTCTCTGCTGTGGATTCTCCTGTGGCTATTAAGACCTAAGCTCCTGTTATAACTTTTTGTTAGGCTGACCAGAATGTCAGGCTACCATGAGGTACAAACCCATTGGAGACCAAGTTCCGTGATTGTGTTGGTCTCTTGGGTAGATTACTTGATGCTGGAAAAGGTTAAAAACAATGCTATGCTCTTTCCTTTGATAACAGCAACATGTATGTGTCTTTTCTAGTTACCCAATTTTCAGGAGAGTTTCAGGAGTTTGATACCTTTAGAGCTCTGCTTCTGCAAATTTCAACTGAAACTGGCCTCTGGATTGAAATTTATGGGGCGGAGAGAGCTAGCAGAACTAAACTGCAAGATTGGCTGAGTTGAGGGAATCACGTTACTACTCTTTCCTCTTGGTCTTCTTCAAGAGGAGATCAAGGGATATGGGAGGGTCTGGAAAGATGGCTACAGTGCCTCAGAAGAAAAGTGACAAAATATTCTGTGTCTGCTTTTCCTAAAACATGCTTGGAAAGCATATTCGGAGAGTGCCCTATGACTGGCTTAAATAGATATCAGAAGTTGATTGGATATTTTATACCATCATATCAAATGCTGTCAGTAATTACACATTGTTTCACACAGTACCTTGACTTTTGCTTGGAAGCTAGAGAAATTTATGTTTGATGTTTACCTGTTGCTCTTTGAGAGGCATTGAGCTTTATTCATAAACTGAACTTCCTTTATTGCAGGAAGAGAAAAGTCATACAATGTTTCCATGTTAACCTTTCATTTTTATGCTCTTTCCTAAATGTTGTACATGTAAGGATTTTTTTCCAATTATTTAACTTCTTCTTGCTGATTAATTTTATTTGTTTGCTTAATCATAAATAATTATTCAATTTGAATCAAGGGAAGGCTAGAAAATTATTTTTACATTAATTTATAGAATATTTTATTCATTCAAAATACTCCTGTGTTGTTCACTCTATTAAACAACAATTTGGTTTGGAAGTTGCCCCAAACAGGCAAATATTCCTGTATTTATGTATGAGAAAACTGTTTTTGCTTTGACCTGTTAAGGTATTTTTGGGATTTGGATATTGAATATGCTTATTAAATAGTGTCACCAAGCTCAAAAAGCGTGCAGATAAGACTGCTGGGCGGATAAGGTTCGAAGTTCAGACTCTGTTCTGTGGACTGCCTTAGCTGTGTGGAAAAAGATTTTGCATTAGCATCTAGCCAGATGCTGTATGTCTGTTGATGCATAAAAATCCCATAAATCACAACTAAAAAAAAATGCTTTTGTGAATAGCTTTAAAAGACCATGTAAATAAGGACATTGAGAGAAAATTTTTATGAAAGACCATGTACTATAATGTACTTGCATGACTGGTGTCTACAGTGATGACTTGGAATTGCTTTCTGCAGAAAAAAAGTAGTCTAGTCCCTATGGTTCCTACAACCATTTGAGGTTTGAAATTCCCAAGAGGGTTCCAGTCATGATGTCCATAATATGAGATGATTTCACAGGCCTTCCTGAGATGGTGTAAATAAAGATGAGTCATTGTTTTTACCTTCACGAGTCACTAGTACTGAGTGGCTGCCTTTGAATCAATGGTAGAGACAGAAATTTCTCACATCCCATCATTGCTTTCCATCTGTCTTTCACATATCTTATCCCAGATTATATCCTTGTGTCATAATATTTACAATAATGTGAACAGCCCTCCCATTTTCTCCTCATTTCCATGCTGTTTCTCCTGTCCTTCAAATAATGAGTACATTAAAAGTGTGTTTAACTGGGAGGACACACAAATACAGACCTTCTCATAACAATGTAATGTGTTACCTGATGGGGTAATAGACTGCTAGGCTTTTGAAAACACACACACACACACCCCCCTTACACCCATCCCTGAAATTCTGAAATTGAGTAAAATCTCATGATTATAACTTATCTCCTTTCTCTTGCATCAGTGGCACAGCTTAGTAAGTGTTTAGTATTTCTAGTAACACAGCAGGTGAAAACTCTCGCAGAGCTAAAGGGTTAGTCTTTCAAACTCCAGCAAAAGCATCAGGAAGAAGTTCTCAGAGACATTTGGTGTCCTAGCTGAAAAGATGTGCAAAATTAAAACAATGAAAGGCTGTTATTGTTGTTATTTTTGCTGTTATTACGTTTAGAGTTGAACTAGTAACAGTTATTACTATTACCATAAGTAGTAGCTTGTCATGCTTTCTGTAGGACAAATTACACTGTTCAAATGACCGGTGCAGCTGATTGAAGATCTCTATTGGTTTCAACTGCACATATGCAAGTTCTATATGAATTACCATTCTCAGTTGTAGTGTTGCTTATCTTGATTTCGCAGTCTGGAGGTACTGTACTCACACAGATTCCATTGTGTAAATGAATGATTATATTCATTTGATCATCTCTTCTAAGTAGAGTGTAGAATTGTAACTTTAGTAAATTAAACTATTAGTAGCAACACATGATTTTTTCCATTTTACATGAGATTTGTAGTAGTGGTGGTTAGCACTTCACAGTTACTTATAGCAATTGCTGGTAATTAAATGCCACTTCATTTCCTCTACTCAGCAGTATATTTAGTTTTATATTTGCAGATGACATCTTTCCCTGGAAATATGTTGGTTCTGTTATTAAAATTGATAAATATAGGTGGCAGTTACACGGTCAATTATAAGTAATTATTAGGAAACATAAGGAAAAAGTAAGTGCTTAATATTACGTAGTAACAAGCACATCATCACACAGGTATAGTACACCAGGTCACAATTCATAGCTGCTTAGGTATTAAAGCTTCCAAATTCTAACTGGTGTCTGCAATATAACTGCACTACTTCTGTTTCTGTAACATTGCACCCAACCCAGCACGGCTTTGTGAGGAATCTGTTTTTGCAAATGTTGTCTTTTGGCTTATGTCGAGATCTAGTATCTTAGCAACTTATAGTCGTTAAGGATTCTTATTCTGTTTGAGGGGTAAACGTCTCAGTTATTGTTTGAGACATCTTATTTTGTCCACTCTGTAGCTGTCTGATATCTCCTTGCTCCCTTGTGGGGCTGTATCATGGAACACTTGTTGCTTTTCACAAGGTGCTGGATCATTCACTCTTCAAAATCTCTGAGATTTGTTAGAACAAAGCAGTTTGATAAATGTGCCTTGCTTGACTATCTTCTGGTTTTTTTTACAGAGAAATCAGATTCTGATCTACAAATGCTGAAAATTAAATTCTTCTGTTGTAAGAGCTCAGGTGAATACTGTGTGTGCCTTAAATCTGTTTTTCCACCAAAGGAGCAGAATGGACCACCTTACCCAAATCCTGTCCCTGCATGTGACAACTCCACAGTTAACACCATGTGTCTGAAGGCATTCTCTAGTCTCTTCTTGAACACTGTTGTTGTTGGGGCTGTGACTAAACCTCCATGGGGAGCCTGTTTCAGTACTACACCACCCTCTGGGGGAAGAAGCTTTTCGTAACATCCAACCTAAACCTTCCCTAGCATATCTCCTGTCATTCCCTGGGATTCTGTCACTGGTCATCAGAGAGAAGAGATTGGCACCTGCCCCTCCTCCTCCCTTCCTTGTGAGGAAGCTGTAGCTGCCTTAAGGTCTCCCCTCAGTCTTCTTCAGGCTGAAAAAAACAAGGGACTCTAACTGCTCCTCATACCGCTTTTTTTGCCAGCTTCCAGTTATCTTGGACCTCTCCAGATTCCCAGAAGTGTTGAAAAATCACAGAGAGAGGTCTCACTATGGTGTCAGTCAGTTCTTTCAGAACCCTTGGATGAATGCCATCAGGCTCCATGGACTTGTAGGGATCCAGCTGGAGTAGCAAATCCCATACCAGTTCTGGATCGATTGGGAGTTTATTTTTCTCACAGCCATGGTTTTCTAACCCAGGTTATGGTGGCCTCCAAGTCCATCATCAGTGTTGAAGACTGAGGAGGAGAAAGTATTAAACATCTCAGCTTTTTCTATGTCCCTGTCACCAAGTAATGGACCAATGTTATTTCTAGTTTGCTTTTTCTCATTAATGTATTTTTGAAAGTCTTTCTTACTGTCCTTCACAGTATTGGCCAGCCTCAATTCTACTTGAGCTTTGGCAGTGCAAATTTTCTTCCCTATAGTGGCGAGCAGCATCTCCGTAGTCCTCCCGTGTTGCCTGACCTTGCTTCCACTGACCATGTAATTTCTTTCTTTCCTGTATTCAAGAAGAAGATCCCTGCTCAACCAAGGTGACTTTCACCTTGCCTGCTAGATTTTTGGCATTTTGGAGTTGCCTGGTCCTGTGCTTTTAGTAGGTGGTACTTAAAAAAGTAATAACACTAATGGACCCCAGCACCTTCAAAAGCTTCTTCCCAGGGAGTCTAAGTACTTCTCCAAGAAGTCTGACTTCTGCTCTCTTTATATCTAGTGTTAAGGTCTTGCTGGCAGTTTTCCTCCTATTAGCAAATATTTTAAACCTGACTGCTTTGTGGTCACTGTGGCCAAGGAAGCCACCAGTTGCCACTTCTCCCATGAGACCCTCTCAGTGAGAGTCAGTTCTAGGAAGGCACCTTTCCTGGTTGATTCCCTTAGTACCTGAACAAAGAAGTTATTGTGCAGATTTTTTAGGAATCTTCTGGACTTGTTTGTGCCAGCAGTGTGATATTCCCAGTTGATATCTGGCAAATTGAGGTCCTCCATAAGGACAAGGGCAGATGATTTGGAGGCTTTGCTTAGTTCATGAAAGATTAACTAATTGGTGTCATTGTCCTGGCTGGGTGGCCTATAGTAGACACCCACAACAACATCCGCTTTATTTGTCTGATCCTTATCCTTACCCAGAGGCTCCCAAATTTGCCATCATCAACTGACAGCTCCATGCAATCCAGCTCCTCCACTACATTCAGTGCCACCCCTCATCTCACTTGCCCTGTCTATCTTTCCTGAATAGCCTGTAACCATCCATCATGGCACACCGGTCACAGGATCCATCCTACCAGGTTTAAATCTGCTGGCAATGTGCCCACCATGTCAGCCTCTCACACAAGATCACCTGGTCTCTCTGCCCATCCGCAGATTTGTCTGCCTCTGGGTCTGCCCCTCTAGTCTACTTGAGTCGTGCTCTGCAACAGGACTGACTGTAACTACCGCTGTGCTCCTCACTCGCTTGTCACTGACTGAGAGGCTACTCAGCCTTTTGGCTAAGATCAAGTGTAGATTTGATGATACTTGTGAGTCCCTTCCAACTCAGGACATTCTATGATTCTTGCTGATAATTAACTGGAAAAAAAATGGTACCAGACATAAGTGTGAACTGTTTCTAGGTGTAAAAAATCGGAGCTGTAAAACCTCAAAAATCATGGCAAGTTCTATAGGAAATTGACAATATACTTTAACATAAGGCCTGGTGTAACAACCGTGGTGGTTATTTTGGTTATTTTGCTGTCTGTTCATTCTTGACCTTCTTTCTTCCAGTTCTTTAAATTTCTGTCTGAGTCACTGGTGCACAGTATCTATCTTGCCTTCATTAAGCTCAGGGAAAAGAAGAAATGAAGCAACTCAGACTGGCAGCAGGCCAAACTATCTGCAGTTTGGCTTTTCACCAGCCAAATCAGCATAAAATAACATCCCTTCATTTTTGCCAATGTAGATTATTGAAAAAAATCAAAACATCTTGTCTTCATTTTAAATTTTAAAGAGGCAAATTAATTTTATTAGTTAAATAACTGTAAGGTTGGAAGAAATCAGGGCTAGGCCTTGGCTACAGGGCTGTCCGCTTATGCATTACTGTATGAAGTCTAAGGCTTGCTACCAATTTATCCCTAAACTCCACTGAAAGCTAAAGTAATAAAGCACACTTATCATTTGAAATTTAGTGACACGACTCCAAAGAATTGAGGAGGGAGAGTAGGAGGAACAAAGGCAGCTGCTTCTGCCTTATGAGATTGTTCCCAGGAGGAAGCTTTTTCTGTAGTGAGCTGCACACTGGAACAGATGCAAACTGTAGCAAGGGCATTAGTAGTTATTATTAGAGGGACAGAGTTGGAAATTTTGTTGGGAGCCAGCCTTCGGTGTAATAATTGCATCTTTTTTTTTTTCCAGAGCCCCTAGATACTTGGAAGCTTCTGATCTAAGAGGGAAGTAGTGAATTTAACTTCATTAATTTTCAGCAAATGTTACCATTTCTTACTGTCTTTGTCTAGTGATAGTGATGTAATTGTTGTAAACATTAAGGAGTACCTATATATCACAATGTGTGATATTTACCCAACTTCTATCCAACTCCTATCAAACTTGTTGAGCATTGGAGTCAAAATAGCCACATTAATTTGGTGCTTTACCTGAGCTAGGCTGCATTTCAGATATTGCTAGTCCCTTGCTAGTGCAGCAGCTATTGTGCCCTTGGGAGCTATACCTAGTCATTCAACCTGGATACTCTGACCACGCTATTGTTATGTTCTTACAGTTTACCATCTTTGCTATTATAAATTATAGAGTAAATCCTCCACCCTAAATTAAGTCTTCTGTCTCCTTTATACTTCACACTTTATCCCTTTCTCTTGATACTATTAGGTAAGTAACCTCCCCTCCCCAAAATGTTTCAATGAGTTTCCTTTGCATCTACTATTTTAATAAAGCCTTTTAAATTTTATTTGTTTTCGTTTTATAAAAATATTAGTGAACTTATTTTAGTGAAGACACTGTGTTTCAATCTGTAGTACTTGTATCATATAGGAGTCTGGAGACCTGGATTCTATTCCTGTTATTCAGCTTTACGAGTAACCCTTGCCACACCAGCCAGTCTACCTTTCACAAAAGCATCCACTAATTTGGGATACAGGGGTCTGAAGTCTTCAACCTGATGTGTTTGCAACATGATTTTCTTGTTGATGAGCACCTGCAGCTACCAGCCAATCTGATTGAAGCTGCAGATGCTTGGAGCCTTTATAAAATCAGATCCCTCTTTTTTTTTCCTTTCCAGTACCCCCAAATCAGCCAACTCTTAAAATTTTGGCTTAAAATCTCTACATATTCATTTCCCAAATGCAAAATTAGGATAATGATCCCTATCTTTTGTAAAGAGCTTTAGCTGTGCAGCTGAGATGTGCTATATAAATGCTAACTAGTACCATTATTATAGGTGTGGAGTCAAACAGTTCTCCACACTTTCCAACTGCTTTTGTCACAATATTTTACTAGCAGTTTATCATTTTCCTGGACAGCTGGTGGGGCTTTGTTGCATCAGCGTTTTTTTATATTTTTATGCATTCTACCAAGCACAGAGAGCCCAAACCATGGCAATCCTTCTTCTATCTAGTATGTCACTACTTCTCTCTTTGAAAGTCATAAATATAGCTCATTTGTTTTTGTTACTCTTGCTAGAGACCACCCCTTAAGACTTGCACAGAAATACCTTAAGATTAGATATGACCCCTGTTCTCCAATAATACTACTTACAGCTTTGCAAGATGAAGTTTGGTGGTGTTTGGCTACAAAAAGCCCCCTAAAAATATGATCAGCTGTCTCAAGAAGCATTCACATGGTCTTTGAGTATAAAAAAGAGAGGTGGAGTGGTGGAAAATGGGAACATCCCTCAGATGTTTGAATTCTGACTTGAAATACTAGTCACTTTCTTTTCCCAAGAATTCATTGTTTTGTCTTGCCTCTAAATAGCATTGAATTTTCAGTGCCAGTCTAAATTGCTACTTTTCCCCCTTTCCTGATGCTCTACTCTGGTATTATCAATGGAGTTACATATCCACTTCTTTTCCAGATGGAGACAATTACATTGCAACCAGCATGGAGCACAGTTTCATCAGAGCTTCTTGCAACTGGGGTGGATGGCAGCCCTCCATGAATGCTGATAGTTTGAGAAAGCACAATTGCCTCTTTGTCGGGGGGAACATTAGCTTTATTCGTTTCCAGCATGGGCATCCCTCCTTAGCAGTATATAAGGTTTACTATCCCCTTGTATTGTTTTGACTTTTAATGCTAAAGTAAAAAACCACAAGATTATGCTTGTAAAAATTACACCAAAATGTTTCAAATATTTTTCATTTTAAAGGCATGTAAATCTGGAGTAAAGTAGCTATATTTGGGTAAGAATTGCAGTAAAACTCTGCTCTAGTAGATCCTGGTTCAAGTCTTCATGCAACCGGATAGATTGTTCTGCCTGCCCTGTATCTTAGACTAATGTTTAGATGTTAATCAATTGGAGCTGATTATTCATTACAAATAATAATAGTGATACAAAAATTAGTCATATATAGAATAGCACAGTTTATAAGAGGTAATCTGTTTTGTTTCAGCAAGTCATTGAATGAGCAATAGCTTTTTAAAATTTATTTTGTGAACATCTTGGTTTGGCTTTGGCTTCTTAGTGTTTCCTCTACATGATGTATACCTATATAACTTACCTCTGACATCATTTGCTTAGGTTTTCCTATAAGAAAATTGAAGTCTCTTAAACAGTGTCTAGCAAATTGTTCTGTAACAGGTGGTGAACTTACCATGCCACGAGAGCTGAAATGGACATCAAAATGGTGATACCAGGATGCTTGACCTGTCTTTTGGTGTGCTTCCTTGCTGACCAGGAAAAATCACCCTGACCACCACTGCTCTGGTCCTTCTGAATGTAGAAGTGGATTGATTCTTGGGCCATAGTCAGAGAAGTCGGTTTGGTTCATTTTCTTCCTCCAGCTGCAGCAACCAACCTCAGGGCTTCCTGACAGGTAAACCCAGGCAGCATCAGTCATTATTTGAATACCTTACTCTCCCTTTTCCTGTCTCTTTGACCTCCTTGGACCTCCCTTGCATCTTCCTTTCCCATACTAGTCTCCTTCCAAGTAAACAATACCTAATTACTTGTCATAACTGCTCACAGTTCAGATACATCTTAATCCAAATTTGGTATTTCTGATACCACTATCCGGGCAATCATATTTTTAAAGTTATTACTGATATAGTTACACTGATGCTGTTTGTCTTTCAAAATGATATCCACTAGAAACTCCTCAGTGGTCTCCTCCAGATACCTACAGACTTTGGCTGGTTAACTTTCTGTTAACTGCCTATGAGGTGTTGCTGTCCTTCATGGTACTGTTTGCAATTTTGTCAGTTTCTCACACTGCTATCTGTTACGTTCAGAATTTTCTTATGTCACATCTTGTAGTTTTTTGATCTTCTCTTTAGCTGATGCAATCTCATGTCAGGTCCTAGTCAAAAGGCTGCTCACTTGCTTGCAGCTCTAACATATTCTAATATGAATTTTCAGTCTTCAGAAAGATATTGTAAAAGTGTCTGCCACTGTTTATAGCTGGCTCTACAAAATGATGTGGATCTGCCACAGATGAAAAGCCATACCTTGCAGACCAGTGTGGATGTCCCCGTCACCTTAGCATTTTGCTAAGCATGTGTTCCTGCTATCTTTGCATAGTAATGTATACAGTGATCTGTAATTCCTATAGGCTTTCTTCAGACATGGATCTTTGTATGTGTACAACCCATGTACATGTTGACACAGTTATATTTAATCCCTTCTTCAAAAAATTAGACTATAACTCATGTGAGGCTTCTCATCTGTGTGACTGGTGACTAAAATATTCACTATGCTTTCATAAAACTTCAGTTTTATATAACTTTATTCTGAAATAATAATTCTTCCATACTGACATGCTTCTATGAAATTTCCTAAAAAATAACTCAGAATGAATTTAAAGATCATAGAAAGAAGTATTTGTGAGGCTCTGCTATAATATGAGTTAGTAATGTGCAAGCTTTAATCTCTTATTTACTGTGCCATTCAGATTTGACCTATATATTTGCTAGTCTTCTCTTGACTAGTGGCTGTCATTTCTGTCAGTTAGATGTGTTGTCTGATATGCACAAATAGCCATTAGCATGGAGGTCAACAAACCTGTTTCCATTTCTATGACCTGAGTAAAAAATTTAGCAATTGGTCTCTAGAAATCACAACCTTCTGCCCTAGCTCGTCTTCCTGTCTGACAAAACCTTGTCATTACAAATAGGTTTCCACACAACAATCATGTAGTCATCACACAGTAATGTAAAGGACAGAAAGAGAATTTTTATTTCTCCCTGTTTTGTCTCATCTATTTATTTCTATCTTTGTTTTATGTTTAGAAGGGTTTTGGGAGCTGCTGTTACCCTTTCACCACATTTCATTTCTGGCTAGTTCCTCCTATGCGGGTTGCCCCAGAATACCTCTAGTGCACTTCGTGACCATATGGGGATCATTCTCTTAGGGCATGGCTTCAGGTGGAATATCTGGTTAAAGGTGTTGAAACAGAGCACTGTGATATCTATTAGTACTTTATTGTCAATATTAAAAAAAAATTTGAAATACAAAGTATATTACTTCTGCTTGAGAGACCTATAATACCATTTTTATTATGTAAAATGAGTATGTCATCTCCAAGACTGCAAACATACTCCTTGAGAGAAGCAGGTACAGGAACTGTTTGCATGAAAATAAATTTACTTAGAGTAGAAAATTCTGATTGGACAGCCAGACCCACAGTGTGCACAATTCAAGCATGTCTCAGTTCGTGATATGGCAGAAACATTACCTCTTATGCCTATGTTCATCCCTGGTGTCTCTGCAAATTTTTGCAGTGTTGATACAGCTGTTCAAAACCAGACTGAGATCCACTGGCTTGTTTCAGACAGTCTGCTGGACAATATTCAGATGGTTGTGCATTTTGATCTTCAGTGTTGTTTTTGAAGTACCTGTTTCCAGCACCTTTATGCTCTTGATATAAAAGTTACAAGTATGCGTTATTTTGATCTGTTTTAAACATAGTCCTTTTTTATTTCCATTTCCTTAGTATATTTGCAAAGTGAGATTAACATTTACAGACTAAATAATCTCCTAGAACTGGTTCACAGTGTCAAGTGAAAAAGTACTTCTCAGATTTATTGCACAAATGAGGCTAATGCATGTTCTGCTCATGTTTAAGCGTCATGTTGATTAGAATATCTTTGGAAGGTAACTCAAGTTTTTACTGTTACTAGACCCAGTAAGAAGACATCAGTGTAGTGAATAATTGACTATGTCCAAGTCACAACTTATTTTAAGAAATAATTAGCAGTATTTGCAGTCAAATCACAACAACCTGGTCTGACTCTTAAATGTGAATCATTCAATACTTTCAGCCAAAAGATTCCCATTTATGGAATTTATCTAAAATGGGGTTGTGGGAAAAGAGGACTAGGGAAAAATTTCATTGTCTCAGTGATGCACAAATGTTCACAGTGCCATCAGTATTCATTTGATTTTATGTTGAAATACACACGCATATTATGTATGTTTCTGCTAATAGATTTTTTTCATTATTTGTTTGTTTGTTTATAGTCTTTCCATTACATTTTTGTTTGTAAACTACCCGAATTAGATCTTTTTGTTCAGAGCTTCACATATTGTCTCTTAATTAGGTCTAACATTCTTCATACAGCATTTTACAGTGGGGAATTTTAGAGACAGTATAGAAAACTGTCCAGAACTTAGCTTTACATTCGTAGGGCTCTATATATCATTGCTGTCTGACTAAGGTATGCCATTATTCATGCCAGTGACGTTGGTCAAAATGGTTGCATATGCTAAAAGGAAAGAAAGCTTCATTACTGTACTAAGCCTGGTAATTCAAGACACTGATATCCCTGAAAAGAACTTGACAAACTATGTGGATACCCACCTACATTTGTGTGTAGGAGCCTAGGGACATAACAAGACGTTAATTCTTTAGTAGTTTTTTGACCATTCATTTTCTTAGTACAGTTGTATTTTTCAGCAAGTACACAATAACATTTTGCAATATAATCCACACGCTGGGATAACTATAGTAACAGGAAAACCTTCAACATGACACTTGTTATTTCTGGGCTCCCTTCCCTTCCCTTTCTAGTCCATTCCAGAGTAAAGTAGAACACATTCGCTTAAACCATCTTTAGCAGCACTTTACATGTGACTTTTTAAATTTGTACTGAAATGCACTTCCATAATGAATTGTTGTCTCTCAGCTGAACAGATGGTTACAAATTACTGGAGAGTAGTAAGAGTACATACAGGTCAACATCATGGAACTTTGGAAAGGCACCTCCTTCAGTCTTCCTCTGCAGGTGGAATGGCAGGCCAACCAAGGTCAAGATTTTACAGCAGTATGTGTGTGTCTGTTTGGTTTCAGACACATTTACATTTATTATTACATGTCAATGAAACGATATGTGTTTCAGAAATTGTAATCACAATGGTGATCCATGGCAAATCTTCATGATCAGGTTCTCTGTAGCTGCTTACTCACTTAGAAACCAAAGTCACTGTGTAGGGTCTCTAGTTTCTGTTGGTTTTATTTTATTTTATTTTATTTTATTTTATTTTATTTTATTTTATTTTATTTTATTTTATTTTATTTTATTTTATTTTATTTTATTTTATTTTATATTATTTTATTTTATTTTATTTTATTTTATTTTATTTTATTTTATTTTATTTTATTTTATTTTTTCTCTTAGCTTTCAAGAAAATATAACTAATTTTTTTCTCCATGGAAGTCCAAGTTTTAGGTAGGAAGCCAAGGTCAGGGTAGAAAATGGCACACCAGTTTAGCATACACAAGACTTTCCTGGGAAGACCTTTTAGCTTCGGAAACACATAAGATAAGAATTACAAACTGAAACTGATTAACATTAAAATGCTACATACCAGAGAAGAATCAGCTTTAGAGAAGTAAAAAATTCACTGTTTTACACCATCTCCTGAGAAATTAAAGACTGAAACATGTATCTGCTTTAGCTATGTACATTTTGCTGTCTACATTTTTTTTTTTTTCCCAAAACTGAAAGACAGGATTATAACCAAAAGGCATGTAACAGAGTGCAATGGAATACTGTTCTTAACAACACTAAGGAAAGAGATGAGTAGGCAGGGAAATTTGGAGCTGTTACCAAGGATGAAAAGAATGTAATGAAAATTAACTGCATTGTAATTTGTTGTTCTGGACAGATTAGGTACCTATTTGTGCTGTAGAATTGCTTCAGATTTTTAAAGATCTCTACATAAGCTTTCTCACGCTTCCATAATGTTTAAATACAGGCATTTTTATTCTGCTAATTTTAGAAATGCACACTGAAGTGCTCAGAGAATTACAGTTTCTTACTTTAAAGTCTGGAAGCAGATTATTTTGCAATGTACAAAACTATTTGCTATTCACTCTGCTCCTTTATTGGCTTACATCAGTTTCCTGTCCCCTTATGGGAAAGCAGAAACAATAGCCCCACGTTCCATTTAACCAATTGAAATGCCTGGAACAGATGGAGGCACCATTATGTGAAAGACTCAACAGCCAAAATTTGTTTGCATGATCTGTTCAGGATATGCCCATGGATGGTTAACATCTATTTATAATCTCTCATGAATCTTTCCCAAATCATGTATCTATAGTTGGTGTGGATTCAGTAATGATTTATAAACAAAGAAGTTAACTGTATTTTGTCAGATGGATTATCTACAGTAGGAAATTTGACCTACTCACTATAGGCCTCATATTTTGAGCTGAAATTTTATTTGGGTCCATTTGCATGATGGAATTTTTAATGAATAAATATTCAAACAAGTAGTTTATTAATGTCTTTCTTCAAGCCATATTGATTCACATTATGTCAAAATATTCTCGAAAACAATAAGCTAAATTGGAATGACATTTACTCTACGTAAATTCTAAAAACAACAGTCAGAGAATAGTTTTGCTGTTACAGAATCTTTTCATTCAGATGATAAGAATTTGAAACATACTGCATCATGCAACAGTTAGAAGTATCACTAAATGTCCATCAGGTTCTCTGAACAGGTCGTTGCCAAGCTAGTGAATTTCTTGGTTGGTTACACATCCTCATTTTCATTTCAAGATGCCACAGAAAGCATTCACTGCCAGGGAGCAATTAGTACGTAATCAGGTCTTATGGCTGAAATATTTGTCAGCAGCAAAGGAGAGGAATAATTTGCTTCATTTCTGAAGTTCAGCACTGTCCTCTATGTAAAGAAATGTTTATTAACATTCAGGACCATTGCATGGACAGCCTTCCTGGTGTTTTATCTCAGATGGCTCCTTTTATCACTAGGAATGATTAGTGTCTTTACAAAGAGGCTCTTCAGAAATCCTTCTCAAGTATAAATTCCCTGTTATTGTTTATGGAACATTTGTTTCTAGTTTGTTTAGTGGTAGCTAGGATTTTTAGATTCAAAAAAAATCGAAAAACATATATATATATTTTTTTGGTAACTCATTTTAACTTTGAGATGGAACAGTGCCTCTGGGATACAAAACAGCTCCCTGTGCAAATTTGAAATGCACACAGACTGACCGAATATTACAAAACAGTCCTTTTTGCCTTGGTATAAGGAAAAAAAAAACCCCGAAACGTAAAAGATTGATTATGTTTTCTTCGTTTCTGTGGAGCAGGGAACGGAAGCTAAATGTAGAATAGAAGCAACAAAATAGAACATACCCTACTCCCATTTTTCCATCAGACACACAGAGCAGCTTCAGAGAGATAGAAGGGAGAATCAAGCAAACAGTTGTGTTGTAGAAACTCAGATGGTGCCTGTGCTTGTTTCCTCTGTTATAGATGTTAACAGCGATAGCTGAGTAAAGCAACTGAAAGGCACAGCTGCTTTATTCCACAACCTTGCTGATTCTGACTATATTACAGAGCTCCAGCAGCTGGTCTGTGCTCACAAAGACAATTTTATTAGATATTTCTAATTTCCATTGACAGTGCATCAGTGGATTTGAATTCCCACAACTAAGTCTTCGGAGAAGAAAAACAGGTGAATGCAATTCTTTCTTATCTCTGAGACTAAACCATGTTACTATATTTTATATTTACATTAGTTACAATAATTCTACACCCCCACAATGTATTAATGTATGACAATAGTTTAATAAGTGAGAACAGATCAAAACACAGAACAAATTCATTATTTTTTTAGAGAAACATCTACTTAGAAACCTCTTAATTTTCTTTCTTTGACTGTTGGAATTCAGGATGCACCATAAAGATAAGCAAGCATAACTTGTTCACGGAAAGGGATTGCCCAATTTTAAAGTAGTCTAGATAAATATGTTCATTGGAATCATCCATGTCAATAGGTCAACTCTGGTTAGAGTTTTCTGGCTTACTATCCTCAATAACTGTCCCTGGAGAAGCGATGATCAGAAATTTTCAAATGTTCACAGTTCTGGCTTGAGATCTTACTAAAGTAAATGACATGCACCTGGGAAACCTACTTTCCTGAAATGTGGTTGCACCTGATTTATTATGTGTGAAACCCCTTGCTTCATGGATTGCACTGGAGAGAGCAAAAACGTCTTGCAGACTAAATGGGAGAGTACAGATTAGGTCATGATGATACTCTAAACCCAAAATTCTGTTATTTGGCATTTGTAACTGTAGCACTTCTATACCTGTCTTGAGTAAATTTTTCTTCTTATGTTACTTAGGATGCTAAAGAGTTGACACTCTAATCAGAAAATGTAAGACTGGAAAGGCGAGTGACTATAGGCAAGTCTAAATCTTTGACAGAAGTTCCATCTATGTTTGAATTGAAAGAGCTTTTTCAAATACGTGGCAGATAAAACTAACACCTGAGGCAATGTAGGCCCACTGATGAATGAGGTGGGTGCCCTGGTGACAGAAGACACAGAGAAGGCAGAGTTACTGGATGCGTTCTTTGTTTCTGTCTACTCTGCCGGAGGCAGTCCTGAGGAGCTCCGTACCCCTGAGGCCTCAGAGGAAGTCAGGACGGTGCAAGAATTTGCCTTGGTTGATGAGGACTGGGTTAAGGAACAATTAGGCAATCTGAACATCCACAAATCCATGGGCCCAGATGGAATGCATCCACAGGTGCTGAGGGAGCTGGCTGATGTCATTGCTGGACCACTCTCCATTATCTTTGCCTAGTCTTGGGAGATGGGAGAGGTACCTGAGGACTAGAGGAAAGCTAACGTCACCCCAGTCTTCAAAAAGGGCAAGAAGGAGGACCCGAGTAACTATAGACCAGTCAGCCTCACCTCCATCCCTGGGAAAGTAATGGAACGACTTATCCTTGGTGCCATCTCAAGGCATATAAAGAATAAGAGGGTCATTAGGGGCAGTCAGCATGGCTTCACCAAGGGGAAGTTGTGCTTGACCAACCTCATAGCCTTTTATGAAGATATAACGAGGTGGATAGATGATGGTGGTGGTGGTGGATGTGGTCTACCTTGACTTCAGTAAAGCATTTGACACAATGTCCCACAGCATTCTCATAGCTAAACTGAGGAAGTGTGGTCTGGACGATCGGGTAGTGAGATGAACTGTGAACTGGCTGAAGGAAAGAAGCCACAGAGTCGTGGTCAATGGGGCAGAGTCCGGTCAGAGGCCTGTATCTAGTGGAGTGCCTCAGGGGTCGGTGCTGGGGCCAGTACTGTTCAATATATTCATCAATGACTTGGATGAGAGACTAGAGTGTACTATCAGCAAGTGTGCTGTTGACACCAAGCTGGGAGGAGTGGCTGACACGCCAGAAGGCTGTGCTGCCATCCAGCATGACCTGGACAGGCTGGAGAGCTGGGCGGGGGAAAAATTAACGAAATATAACAAGGGCAAATGTGGAGTCTTGCATCTGGGCAGGAACACCACCAGGTTCCAGTGTAAGTTGGGGAATGATCCATCAGAGGGCAGTGTAGGGGAGAGAGACCTGGGGGTCCTGGTGGACAGCAGGATGACCATGAGCCAGCACTGTGTCCTTGTGGCCAAGAGGGCCAATGGCATCCTGGGGTGTATCAGAAGGGGGGTAGTTAGTAGGTCAAGAGAGGTTCTCCTTCCTCTCTACCCTGCCCTGGTGAGACCACACACAATTGTGTCCAATTCTGGGCTCCTCAGTTCAAGAAGGAGAGGTAACTGCTGGAGACAGTCCAGCGTAGGGCAACCAAGATGATTAAGGGAGCACCTCCCTTATGAGGAAAGACTGAGGGAGCTGGGTCTCTTTAGTTTGGAGGAGACTGAGGGGTGACCTTATTAATGTTTATAAATATACAAAGGGTGAGTGTCACGAGGATGGAGCCAGGCACTTCTCGGTGACAAACAAGGGTAGGACAAGGGGTAATGGGTTCTAAGCTGGAACATAAGAGGTTCGACTTAAACTTGAGAAGAAACTCCTTCTCAGTGAGGGTAACAGAACGCTGGAACAGGCTGCTCAGGAAGGCTGTGGAGTCTCATACTCCGGAGACATTCAAAACCCGCCTGGACATGTTCCTGTGTAGCCTCATCTAGGTGTTCCTGCTCTGGCAGGGGGATTGGACTAGACGATCTTTTGAGGTGCCTTCCAATCACTGACATGCTGTGATTCCATGAATTTTCACCTGTCCCCTGTAAGAGTTAAGTTTCATTGCAGTAAAAACTAAGGATTTTGCTTTGTCAGCATAAAACTGTCTCAGCAGCATTGGATTTGGTTCATTATTGGGCAGCACTGTGTGGAGTGCCTGGGGACAGAAAGAGTGTTTTTATCCAGAGATTCTAAGGACTGTACTGTTCAGCTTAATTCTGTCATGCTCCTTTTCACCCAGTAATGAGTTAGTAATTATTTTTGAGAGTCATCTGTACCAGTTTCGGAGTTATTTAGTGGTGGATGGTGAAGAAAATAAGGAACAGGTAAACAGAAGAACCAAATACTTTACTAGTCAATGCTAAAATTTTTTAAAAACTGCATGGAAAAAGTGTGTTTTTTTTCCCATTTTTGGGTAGTTTATTACATTTTTAAAAATATATATTTAATGGAGAATTAAACTTTAAATTTATTTAGTCAACATTTTAAACAGAAAATTAAAGAATGTACAAGTGACAAATTTACCACACATAAACAACAGAGTGAAAAAAGAGTTCCTAGATCACTGAAGTCCCTCCCCTTCTACCATATTCAATAGTTTCATGTATTTGTCAAATTTTATTACTTCTCTACAATAGTGTTGGTAAATCCTTCTGGAATGTATGCATCACCTTGTGATCCACATTTTTGGATCTGAGCCAAAATATGCAAAAATACACCTTTTTTTTTTTTTTCTCTCATATTTCCACTGTAACTAGCAGATGAACAATGCTTTCTGTGATGTAAAAAATGAACCAAGAAGATCTTTAGTGAATTCTAAATATTCCTTTAAAAATAAATGTACATTTTAATATTAGATAGTAGGGTTTTTAATTAATTCCAGAAAGCACTTTTTTTTTCCTTTTCTTTCTGTAAAATTTATCATAGTTGCATGCAAAACTGATTAGTAATAAATGATTATTGAACATAAAGTATCTGAAGTCTCATCCCTGTAACATCATTCAAAGGGCAACAACATACATCTTGTATTAGAGAAGTTATTATTCTTATAGAAGTCCAGAACATGGACACTAAAGGCAATATTAAAAGAATTACGTTTTCATCACAGTAGATTTTAGGAAAGAATTGCTTGAATACTAAATCTATGCCGGTGAGTTCATACTTTCTGTATTTGCATTACAAAGGAAAGTGAATAAACATGATTGCTTGGTTAATCAAGGTGTCACAGAAGTGAAAGGGGTAGGGTGTTTATTTTCCTTACAAATCAATGGCTGTAATTCTTTAGACTAGGTCCTACCAACTCGGAGCAGAAAGGAAGAGTTAATTCTTTTTTCTTGCATTCTGTTTTCTTATTTATACATTTCAACCTAATGTTTAGATTACCTGAGTGCAGGTACTTGTGAACTA
Source organism: Patagioenas fasciata (assembly GCF_037038585.1). Lineage (NCBI taxonomy): Eukaryota > Metazoa > Chordata > Aves > Columbiformes > Columbidae > Patagioenas > Patagioenas fasciata. The sequence goes on along the minus strand of NC_092560.1, from coordinate 23,684,249 downwards.
GGGTTCATCTTACAGTCATCTATAACCTATCAGTTTTTTTTCTGAAAAATTGCTTCCCAGCCAGTTTGCTTCTCTCTAAGGGACTATCATGATCTTCTAATGAATTGAATCTTAGTTTTGTGATGTTTCTCTAAGATGTCAATATATTTTAGAATTACAATTTTAATGTTTCAGCTGTGCTTATTTTCCTTTTGCATACAGATCATAAGTATATTTACATTCTGTGTCAATATGTTTTCAAATGTAATAAGAACACCCTCTTGTCATATATTCAATTCATCTGTAAGACAGGAAGTAAGTCCAGGCCTTCACAGAATACCATTAAATAAGTCTATCTATTGTTCTATTGAAACATTAATGACTTTTCGCTGGATGTGGAAGTGCTGAATCTGTGCTTGTGTTAAAACATTTTTGTTACGTCCTTGTTGCTCTAATTTGTTTATGAGAATGTCACAGGAAATAACTTCATAAACCTTACTAAAATTTATAAAGCCTATTATCCTATTAGGTCACAGGACCATAATGTGGTTGAGGATGTCCAGTGCCTGTAGAGGTCAGCGAGTCCCACCCTTGCTCACAGCAGTATCAGCCACAGCAGTTTGCACAAGGGCTTCTCCAGATGAGTTTGAATGTGTCAAAGAACGGAGACTCCACAACTTCACTAGGAAACCCGTGCTACTGTTTGACCACCTCCACAGTATAAAAGTATCATCTCATGCCTAAGCAAAATTTCATATGTATCAGCTTGTGCTCTTTTCCTCTTGTCTTCCAGTGGGTGCCACAGAGGACAGTGTGGCTCCACTCTCATCAGGTTTTTATGCATATGGCTAAGATATTCCTCAGTCTTCTCTTGTCCAGGCTGAGCACTTCCAGCTCTCACAAAATCCTGTGTAAGAAAACTACCTTCATTTGGCATTTAATTTTTCAAAATAAATCTATTTCTGCTGTACTTAATCTCAAAGTTGCTTGTTTCATTTACCTACTAACAGCTTATTTACTCTCAAATGTTTCCAGGTCTCCCAATTAAGTTAATTATCTAACTTCTGTCTCCTTTCAAAGAAAGACACCATATTTGCCTTCTCCTACTCTATTCATTAATTCCCTAGGAGATCTCAGAGTGACTCACTGGTGATTCTATCAGTTTAATAGACATTTTTTAGTCTTCTAAGGTTAAACTTATCTTCTTCAAGTTATTTCAAAATATCTGAGTGATTTAAATATTCTCTTAACCTGTCTTTTTCCTCCCACTGTTTGAGATCTTCTCTTCTTTGCTTTACCTGCAGTGATTAATGGAAATTATGAGACTAACGATAAATATGTGTTTAAATTACTTGCGAGTTCTCTTATTTCAGAATATGAGGTCAGTAGAGCCATGTTCTGCCAAAGCTGGATACTTAATGAAAATGACATGCATTAGTAGTAACAATTACTGCTATGATAGTACTCTGATGCATTTTTTCCACTTCTCCTTAGAAAGAAAAGGAAGGACAAGAGCACTTGGGCAGTACAGAAATGTGCAAGGCAGTAATTGAGATCAATTCATCTCTGAATACTCCACTGGTGGGACGATTTAGCATAGTTAATGCTTAGTTGCCTTCTTTTGTTCTTTTCTGTAATGAATTTTAAAAAGACCTGATTAAGCCAAAGGGGAAGTAGGAAAAAATTTTTAGAACTGGAAAAACACAAAACAAGTAAAAATCAATCCAAATGGATGAAAAAGCAATTTCAAGTCCTCTGTGAGGAGCTGCTTACTAGGAAAAGTCTCTAAGTGTCTCTCCAAACGAAGAATTCACCAAGACTGGAAACTGTCTTCATTGTTCATGGCAGTAGATCACAAAGGTAGAGACAAGAGGGGTCTTGCTGAATGACAGCAACAGAGAGGAATGCTAAAGATTTTTTTCTTCTTTTCTCTCTTTTTTTTTTTTTCCCCAGTTTTGTGGATGTGCAAATGCATAATATAAAAGTAATTAATAAATTTCAGAGATGATCTGTCTTCTGTTTCTTATCAGCTGAGTCTTTGTTTGACAAAGGCTCTGTATGCAAGAAAGCCAAATGAGTTATCTCAGCACAGGCTGGTAAAATAGGCTTCAGAAACCACAAGTTAATTTCTGGATTGCATTACTCTAAAGTGTAGTGCAAACAATAATAGCACTTGGACTTCTTCCAGGTTTGTAATATCAGACTTCTAAGCACTTTTCCATGTTTCGTGCCTGATGAAAACACAAGTTCTTTCCATGTTGCAGGGTGAGGAAAAAGAAAAAAAAAGGAAAACTTCTGTTCATAGTAATAATACAATCTAGTCCTTTCTTCATAGAATATAGTACTTTGGATTTGTTAAGTGTTACTTTTCAGACAGTTTGTAATACAGGTCCTCTCAGGAATGCAATGATCAATGTGACTAACAACTGGCAAATATTCCCCATACTTTTACCTTCTCTCATTGAACAGGAGAGTGAGTGTGGAGTTAGCGCACATTTAGACCCACTCTTTATTTAGAAAGCAGCATGATGAGATTTGTGATTGCACTTACTTTCCAAAGCAAACTCTTTTTGTAATTTAGGAAAATCCTTATGCCCATGTGTCATTCCTTCTTGCACCATTACATGAAGTTCAGTTTTCTTCTTCTTTGTTGGAGCGCCTTAAAGTACAAACTGCATTATCAGAGTACTTGCCTATTCCAAAAATTTGTAGAAAGGCAAATAGGTAAATATAAACAAATTGACAACAACCCCCTTATACCACAACAGACCGTATAGGAACAGAAAATTCGGTAATCTAAAAAGTGAGAATTTTCATATAACATTTTATTTCCTCCATTTTCTTGTCTCATCTCATCTCCTCTGTCTTGGTTTATTTGGTGAGATGCATTTTAACGAAAACAAAATTTTCCTGTTTTTCAATGTAATTTGTAATGTCTTATGGGACAAACATAACCATCTCATCTCAAATGTCACCTCTGTACTATACTGCACTTTCTTAAATATTAAGCATGTTTTTCTCATTGGAATCTCAGAACTTTTCCATCAGTTGTGTGCTCTGTAACAAATGTAACTCTTGAAAGTTACAAGTTTGTTTTCTCAGAGTATGATTTGCCAGTACGGATACATATGAAGATCAAATACAATCCTACACCTGAGGACTTCAGACTCTTTGCAGACACGTAACGAACTCTTGGTTATACTTTTTGCATGTGTACACGTGGTTGAAGTCATCTCACAAAGACATCACAGAGCCACAGAAAGAGCAAATTACAAGAAACAATTCATTTGAAAACATGACAAATGTTTTAAATAATTCTTCATTATATGAATGGTCAAATATGACAAATTATAATAAGTAATTAGTTTGAAAAAGACTCAAAATAAGTTCTTGTAATGGTTTCTTAATACTAAATTGTAGAATTCTTTAATAAAGCATGCTGCATATTTTCTTTTGAGTCTTAATTCTGTCTGTTAGATCACCTTTATCAGTCACTCATCAGAATGGCTTTAATCCGTAGAATGAGCACTGAAAAAGAGTGAGATAGGGTAGCTCAAGATGAAGATACAGGATCAGAAACCCAAATCTCCTGGGAAATTATTTCTTACCTTTGTATTGAAAGGCTCAAGAAGAAATAAAATATAAGCACAATCTATATTGATAATGCTCAAATGGTTTATCATGTTGTACTTCTAACTTGCCTTCAAGGGCATTGAAGTCAGACATGGTGATCTTGGTGTTAGTGAAGGTTTGGTTTAGCAGTGTCACAGCTCATCTGAGCAAATAATAAGCTGGAAGGAGTTGCAGAATACTAAAGTCTGAATCTTATTGTCAGAGATCTATTATTTCTATTTTTGAAACCTATGTGGTTTTCTCAGTTTTTTCACTCCTGTCGTCTCTACACAATCCCAAATTGTTCATACAAAGCTGTGGATTTGTTGCTGGTATAGCAACAAAATGCATAGAATTCCTATCAAGAGACTGAATTTTTATTCTGTTATTTTAATAGGCCACCTGTGCTAATATAGAGCTTGAGTGGCAGTGGTTTTTGCACCACATTTAGTGCTAAAATTCAGGGCAACAGAGTTTGATCGAATAATTGTTTAAGCCTTTTATGTATCCAGTATTGCTTGCTATCTTGGGACTATGAAAAAATTAAGAGCATTTAGATCTTGCAGCTGTGGGGGTCAACAAACTAGAAAGTTCAGCATGGTATTACAGTTTAGTCCTAAAAATGCTGATCAGGCAGTTTTGTGTGCTTGTGTGTGTGTGTCTGTCTGTAGAGGTTTAATCCCCTGGATTTGCAGGGTTTCCTAGTTTTGATTAACTAACTAACTGGTAGGTGACAGTAAATAAGTAGGTAAATAAATTATTTAATAAATAAAAATAAGATAAAACAAAAATGTTATTTTAAGGCAGTGGTGATTGGATTTCTCAGTAAGAAAATTAGGATTTTCATTACATTTCATTAATCCCACTTAAAATCTGGGGTCTAGAATACATGTTAGGTCATCTTATCTGTTAGGATGTTAAAGTGCCCTGTGAAGTGAGACATGAGGTTATTTGAAGACGTCAAATTTAACTTGCCTACGAACAGACCCAGGAGCATCTTTCCATGTGGTATCATGAAGCCATAGCTTAGTAAACTAGATTACAATAAGAAGAATGCTTGAAAGCTGTTTCCAAAACAATCTTAAAACAGATCTCAAGGAAATTGTGAATACTAGCTGTTGGTTTTCTCAGTAGTGAAAATTGGCAGTGACCTTTGGAAAACATCACTGAAGCTTGTGGAAGCCTGTGTTTGTAATTAAGGTTTAATTAAAGTAGAAGCTTTGAACTGACAGAAACAGTGCCATTGAAGTAGAATAGAGAAGGAAATTCTCAGTCAGAAAGAGTTGAATAATGTCCCAGATGGCATTACTGAGGCTCATTGAAATGAAGGTTTATGGTTTACCTTCAGTGAGTTAGAAGTTTTTTACACTAGAAATAAACTTTTAAGAAGTGAACCTCAAAAGTTAGAACACCTGTTGTTTGGTTATCCCCTATCCATATTAGGAACACCATTTAATTGTAATTTTGGCTAGGAATATGGTAAAGATTATGACCTAGAAGAATAGAAGCTATGGAAACAGAGTCAAAGCATACTGGTGGACAATTTCAAGCTACATTAAGAACCATGATTATTGTGATTTTCAAAGATAAAATGAGGAACTGAATTCTCTAGGATGTTACTGAGTTCATCCTAAAACAAGAATTAAGATTACGGCTGTACAAACTAGGATCTATAAAAACCCAAGAACAATAAAGTTCAGACAAAGCCAGAAATTAGTTCAGAAGAGTGGAGATTTGGTGTTTCAGTGAAAATTTAGCAGTGCCACTAAACCAGTTGTCACAGAAGCACCCCAAAGTCCGTTTTAGGCAGAGAACAAGTTCCAAAACAGAGTTTGGAACAGACAGAAAAGTGTAGCCAATAAGTTGACTGTAAACAGGGTTTATACAATTAGTTAGAACGCTGACAACATAAAATACAGGTTCAGATATCAGATTAGGAGATTATTGGGGCACAACAACACAAGAATAATGAGGATCCATAACGTGCACACATACACTCGCAAGAAACAAAACCAGAGCCCTCTGACTCCAGGGTACCCACAAGAAATAATCACTCACCTGGGTGAGGCAAGGATTCACACTTGCCTGGGTTAGGTAAGGACTCATTCAAGGATATATCCAGTAAATAACCACTCACCCAAACGAGGAGGTGAGGCGCTCTCAATCCCAGGAAGCCTCCTTAGACGACGTCTCAGTCTAAGGGAAGGGCTCCAGTTCACAGACTCGCTGTTCTGAGAAGACCACTCCAAGGGGGTCTTTGGTGGGGACCCAATTTTATAGCGTGGTCAGATCTGGGCATTACAATGTTGTCCAGAAGCTTTGCAAGCTACTCCGGGCACCTTCTTTGTTAATGACCCTGTCAATTGACTGAGAGTCCCACCTCTCCTGTCCCAGCAGCTGGGGTAGTCACCCTGCCCAGGGGAGGATGTGACTATTAGCACCTTGATACCACCATAGGTGGGGACAGACACAGCGGGGGGACAAAAGGTGCTAAAGGAGCCATTAACTGCCCCATTGAAGGCTCCAGATCTCAGGGGGATGTGCAACTGCCACGCCAGTTTAAAGCTGAATAAACTAGAAGCTGTGTTGTGCAATAAGAAGGTCATATAAAAAGAGATAAAAAAACACATTAAGACATTTGACATTAGGCATCTCAGTAATAAAGTGGCAAAGTTCCTTGGACAGACAGTGAATCCTTGGTGGTGAGGCTGTAGTGAACATGAAATAATGGATTTCAAGACCCTGACAGGAGTGAGGAAGGCAAGTAGAAGAATAGAGACCCTTGGACTCCAGGAGAACAAATTTTAGCTCTTTAGGAAGGTGGGATACAGCTCTGAAAGGCAAAACTGCTCAGTTCTTTAGGACACAATTCTCTAAGTTTAAGATAGGCCTGTCCTAACATTCAGAACAATACCTGGACATATGAGGAGACTGGTCTGGCTAAACAGGGAGCTTTTTAATGAGCCACAATGCAAAAAGATATATACAGAAGGTGGAAGTGAGGACAGACTATTAATAAAGTTTGTAGAAAAATTTCCTGGAAGTGCAAAGATATCCCTAGGAAAGCTACAGCTACAGCTGAAACTACCCAGGGACATGAAATGCAGCATGAAGAGCTTCTACTGCCAAACTAACAGTAAAGGAACAAACAAGGAAAAAAAAGTGCTTTTGCTGCTGACTGGAGCAGATGATTTACTGAAAAGAGCGGGATATAACGCCTTCTTTGTCTCATACTTCACCAACAAGGTGTCTCTCAAGGTCCTGAACCTAGAAGCAAGGTTCAAGAAACCATGGAGCTACCAGCAGTAGAAGCAAATTAACCCCAGGATCTCTTGATAAACCTTGGCCCATACAAATCTAGACCAAATGGGATATATGTGAGGATGATAAGAGAACCGACTGATGTCATTGTGAGGCTGCTTTTGATGATCCTTGAAAAGATGACAAAATCTACTTATGATTAGAAAAATGGAAATGTAAAAATCATCTTTAAAATTTACAAGAAGGATAATCCAGGGAACCTAGGGATAAACAGTCTGACTCTTTTGCCTGAGAAAATTATAGAACAAGTCCTCTTGGAAAACACTTCTGGGTGCATGAAACAAAAATAGGCAACTGGAAATAGCCAGCATAAATTCATGAGGAGTAAGTCTTGTAAGTGGATAAGAAGGGAGCAGGTAGGATGTCTACCTTGGCTTTAGTGAGTGTTTTGGCCCAGTTTTCTGTACAATCCTTGAAGCAAAATGGCATGGTACAATCTAGGTGGTTGGCCTGCCATCTGGGTGAAAAACTGGCTGAATCATCAGGACTGAGGTATGGTGGTTAATGACTCATACCATGTGTGGAGGTTGGTTAAAAGCAAAGTTCCTCAGGTGTCTATCCTGGAACCTGTGCTGTTTAGTGTCTTTATCAATGGCCTAGATGGCAAGGTGAAATGCGCTTTCACTGAGTTTTGAACAGCAGAGATACGGGGGTACAGTCAATACTGTCTAGAGCAGAGCTGAACAGGGTGGGAGGACCAGACTGACAGGAGTCTTATGAAATTCAGTATGGACAAATGAAGAGCCCTGCATCACATTTGCAATAGCAGACACTATCTGCCTGGCCACCAACTCTGCAGAGAAGGTAATAGATTGTCCTGAGTTGGAAGGGACCCACGAGGATCATTGAGTCCAACTCCTGTCCCTGCCTATGACAACCCCACAGTTCACACCATGCGTCTGAGGGTGTTGTCCAGGGTCTTCTTGAACATCTTCAGGCTTGAGGCCGTGACACCTCCCTGGGGAGCCTGCTCCAGTGCTACACCACCCTCTGGGGGAAGAACCTTTTCCTAATGTCCAATGTAAACCTCCCCTGGCACATCTTCCTGCCATTCCCTCAGGTTCTATCACTGATTACCAGACAAAAGAGATCAGTGCCTGCCCCTCCTCCCCTTGTGAGGAAGCTGTAGCCACCATGAGATCTACCCTCAGTCTTCTCTTCTCCAGGCTGAACAAACCAAGTGACTTTGGCAGCTCCTCCTATGGCTTTCCCTCCAAACCCTTCACCAACTTCATTGCCCTCTTCTGAAGACTCTCCAGTAGCTTTATATCCTTTTTATCGTGTGGTGCCCAGAACTGCACACAGTGCTCCAGGTGAGGCTGCACCTGTGCAGAGCAGAGCGGGACAATCACCTCCCTCGCCCGGCTGGCAATGCTGGGCTTGATGCACCCAGGACATGCGTTGCACTCTTGGCTGCCAGGGCACTGCTGGCTCATGTTCAACTTGCAGTCAACCAGAACTACCAGATTCCTCTCTGCAGAGCTGTTCTCCAGCATCTTGTCCCCCAGTCTGTATGTACAGCCAGGGTTGCTGTGTCTCAGGTGCAAAATCCAGCTCTTGTCCTTCTTGAACTTCATGTGGTTGGTGATTGCCCAGTTCTTCAGTTTGTCCACATCCCTCTGCATGGCCTCTCTGCCCTCGAGAGTGTCAACAGCTTCTCCCAATTTTGTGTGTCCTGATTGAGGAAGTCAGGTAAACAAAGCTTGCAATGAACTCTGGCAGTGATGAAGACAAACTGCACCCTGGGCTACCATCAAGAAAAGTGGTTATTGCCCTTCACTTGTCACTTGGGTTTTACTTCATTTGGAATACAATGCAAAATCAAGAACTGGGTGGGAACTGAAGGCCTGTAGGGACGGACTGTGGCACTAAGGCTAGTTTATCTAAGAGAAGTGATGTCTTTGGTGGCACCTAATAGCAACCCTGTAACTGATGGGAGGAGATCAAGGAGACTCAGCTATGATCTTCACAGCGGTGCACAGTGGGAGAGCAAAAGGTAGCAGGCCAAAACTGAAACACAAGAGGCTCAGGCTGGAGACAAGGAAAAACCACTCATGATCAAGATAATTAAGCAGTGGAATGGGCATCCCAGTGAAATTGTGAATTGTTCATCCCTGGAGGTTTCCAGATCTGAGTCTGAGTGACCCGGCCTGAATGCGTTATTGACCCAGCTTTGTGTGGGAGACTGGATAGGGACCTTTCATGGTCTGGTCCAGCCTATATGAACCCAGTGTTTCTAGGTGTTTTACAAGGTGTCAGTAAGCACAGTCTGAGGCTTTTGTTACACATTTTGGTAAATTAGAAACTACTAAGAGACACAAATGAAGCACTTGAAAGCAGATTTCCAATTAGGTTCAAGATGGTAGTGATTAAATCTCTGTCTTGGTATGTAAGCTGTATGATTGAACCTTATGTGAGTCTAGGTTAAGGACTGGTAAGTATGCCATTGGTCATTAGGCTTCTAAGGGAAAAAATTAAGAGAGTCACTGCTCTCATTATATTGATCTAATCGAGCCTTTGTCTAGTGATAGATTTTGGGGATGTTCATTCCACAGTGTGACAGTATTATCACAATTAAAATGCACACAACAAAATAGATTTATAACAGGAACCATGTGATTTCTCAGTGTCAAAATTAGGACTGATGTTCCACATAATACCCATGAGTCCAGTTTAATCTTGGAGTTCTGCTGGGGTTTAATAGACTCTCTAGAAGGTCTGTAAATATGACAGTTTAAACCAGAGCCCAAAAGGGAACATAGCACAATAGATGATAGTATTTTCATGGCTGAAGAAAGAATGTAATTCCCTGTTACTACCATGCATTTTGTAAAGTCATGATTCACCTTGACTATAGTAGAAGAACTGATTGTCAATGACAGCATGCACTCACTTCAGTTTTACTGCCTTTTGGCCTCCACCTGTTCTTCTGGAAGAGCACAGTTTTTCTCTCAAATGTGGGTTGTAAATTTTATCTGTCAATCAACTGCATTTGTGACCATAGGGTTAGAACTGACTTTGCATTTAAGGCTCAATAAAATAGATCATGTGGAACAACAGTAAGAGTGCTATTTGCCTCATAACTAAAGGTATTAAGAATGTTAGCTGTTAAGGCTCTACAGGAGACTGTGAGTTGAGTTTCTGTAGGTTTTTGTTGCACATTGACTAATCTAATACTAACATTTCATAAGTTTGAAGATAACGGTTTCTAAGAGTTCTACTAACAATCAGATCCCGAAGTGGGGTTAGAACAACAGTGATTAATTTTCAATTTTGGCTGTAGTACAACCCAGGAATGTATTCAGAATAAGGGTAGAGTCTGTGCTAGGCTTTAGATAAAACTGTCACTTTGAACTACGGTAATTTTGGAGCCTGCTGCTGTAGTAACTTGATATATCATGATGGTTTATTTCCCTGTGGATATTTTTGCTCATGTGCTGGTAAGACTGTCCGTTCAGAGATAGAAAGCAGAACTGAAAATTATGGTTTATATTGATAGAGGCTGAACAGAGGAAGAATCTCCTTCTGTTTTTCACTCCAGATTTGCCTGTATTTCACTCCAGATTTGCCTGTATTTCACTCCTTTCCTCACCACTCCTTTTCCCACCACTCCTTTTCCTGCTAGTAACTGAATCACACAAGGCTATGAGCAGAGGAAGAGGAGAAAGAGGTATGCTTTGTTCATCAAAGTAGTAGTAAGGGACTGGCTGGAGAGCAAAGGGTGTTCTACATTAGCTTTGAGTCTAGTGCTGGTAATAGGACCATGTTTGGTCCAATAGTTGTCAGTAAGTAGGTTTATTACTACATCTAACAAAGACCATAGAGCTCAATCAAGTCTGATATCACATACGTAAGATTAGTATAGAGGCAGAGACAGAAAGGAGTATATTGGATATAGTCATGGCAAAGATTTTTTAATTTTGGTGAGATGGATCAGTAGTCAGTGAACCAGATTTATTGCCTCATCTAACTTATCTTACTGAGTTTGGGTTAGAGCTACATTAACTTGTGGTCTTTTGGATAAACTCAGGGTCTGCCTAACATCATTGAGCTTAAACTGACAGCAGAACTGGTGTGACTAAAATTCAGCTTAGTATACTTACTAACAGGTCTAGCAGAGGAAGCAGGGGTTGTGAGTGTATTAGAGCTCAGAACTCAAGGAACAAAGGTAGGTTTATTGCTGTGTACTCAAATGTCAATCAGACTATGTAGGGTTCCTTCTTTTACATGCTATGTGATCAATTTTTTTTCCAAGTCAGTAAGTATTACTGGACTAGACAAGGCTAATGAGCTCGCTTTGGGAGATGGCAGGTTTACTGACAAACCCTAGGTTTCACTGTGGTGTGGCATGTCTAGGCTTAATTTCTTTGTGTTTATGTTCTAAACTCAAGGGAGCAAGGCGGAAGATATTGATGTCATGTGCAGTGCATGCTGCTGCTGTACCTTCTTTTTTTTTTTTGTTTGTTTGTTTTGTTTGTTTTGTTTTGTTTTGTTTTTGTTTTGTTTTTGTTTTTGTGTAAAGCTGTATTGAGGATAAGAAGGAAAGGAATAAGCTTGTGTCACTGTTCATCACCTCAGGAACATATCTGCATAGCAGTGGCCCAGGAGTTACTCACTGTACACAAAACAGGAACATCTGTTGGTATTTTCCTTGACAGCAGGTTCCACTGATCACCTTCAGTGAGGAAAGTGCTGGAAAGGACAATTATCTTTGTAATCCCAACCAGATTGCCTGATCATCCTTTTAATGTAATATGCATAACAATATTTCAGGGTCTGTCAGAGGAGAAAATTTACTCACTTCTCTTAATGATGTGACAAGACACTTCCACCCATGGCAAAGGTTGAGAGTACACTAAAAGCATTGTCAGTCAAGGAATTGGTAAAAAGCACTCAGCTGCTCTGGTAAGAATAATTGGAGTGCAGGAGGAGAAAACACCATTTCCCAAAATGCTCTTCTGGAATATCCTACAGGCACACTTAAATAAAACTGTCTCTGTTGAAATTTTAACTGCAAATATTCAGTAAGGGAGCATCAAGCTGATGCAATGCTAGAAATTTTTCAACAGAAGTTGTGTATTCCTTGGCAGGAAAAGTTGGCATAGTGAAGGAGCAACACAGCAGCAACAAACCATTGTATTGTCTAAGTGGTACTGTGAATTATACTGTAAAAAGAGTTGTATACTCATACACTACTCTGTGGACTCTCCTAAGCCATACCCTGAGTAGCTTATTGTTCTCCTCACGTGTGAAAATGTACAGTGATGATGAACAGGATATTCTTCTTCCCCAAAGGCTCAGGATGGATGTTGCATTCTCTTGTAGTGAAAGATGTAGTGAAAAGATGGGGATCACTGGACATATTTCGGCATTGCTAGATGGAATTTCAATAAATTGTTTTGTTGTAGGAAACAAAAGCAGCTCTGGTATAAGAACTAGTGAAGTGAAAGATACATCATACTTTCCCTTGATAGATGCCAGTTTAAGATTTGTCCCTTAATTAAAAAAAATATTCAAAAAGGTTATTGAGAAAGAGAAGACATCTCTGTAAGCCTTTATGGAAATTTATGTAAGACTAGCTCCAAAAGGGTAAGTTACAATTAAGATAATCTGTTTCATAAGCAAAATGAATACAGAACACCTTTCAGTATTTTGAGGAGATACTACCTTCAAACTCATTTAAGGTGATTGAAAGTGAAACCACCTCGGAGATGCTATTGCTCTAAAAAATCCAAATATTTTTCAGAGTAATTCAAAACTGCTGTCATGAAATCAGAAAGGGATGCAGGAAAACAAATTAGCCAAATAAAAACAGGACCAGAAGAGATTAAGATGAACACTTTGTAAATAGAATAGGTGTTTATCTCCAGTGGTTTTAATGTCTTAACTTGTATTCAGCACAGTCTCCAAGACAGCAAAGTGATAAATACATTTTTCCTTGTAGAAACCTAGACAGACAACTTTTTCCTACTGCTGCAGAAAATCAGACTCTATAGATACAGATTTCAAATGCTCATAAGGAAAACAAAAAGACAAAAAAATCCCACAAATGAACAAACAAAACCCGAACTCAGGCAAATAAACAAACAAAAAACACAAAAAACACACACAGGCAAAAAAAAAAAACCCAAAACAACAAAAAAAATCCCAACCAATACCAACACCCAAAAAATAATAAAAAAAGAACCACCATCCTCTCCAGATTTAGAGGCCTGATTCTCATTAGTGAGGTCATTTGATAAAGTATGCATAACTTTTTTTTTTTAAGATTGCTTAAGAGAATGAGATAAGCAGAGGGATTCTGGAACAAAATCACAAATTCTCAGTAGAAACATTTAGATCACAAAATGAAACAAAACAACCCCTTCGGACTCTAGGATTTTTCTTGGATCTATGCTAGCATAGCACATTGGCAATAATTCAAACCTTTCTGGAGATTGTAATTTTGCCATGTATTATAGATAGTTTTTTTTCTTTTATAGTTTAAACAAAGGCTTGTTGTTTTCACTGATGCCACAAAAAACATGTTTGCCAGGAGTAACATACTTTCTGTGACTGTACTAGGAGCAAAGGAACAACATTCTGCAGAAACTTGGAATTATGGCACTTTTTGTATTGCAGGCATATGCCTGAAAGGAAAAGAATATCAGCTACTATATTCATGCAATTCATTCTTGCATGTTTGATGAACTCCAGAGAATGAGACCACATTGGTTTCTTTGGCTAAGTGAACAGGTAAGCAAAATACATGATCTCACAAGGTCTATACCAGAATAATTAAAATAATGAAAAATAACTTCAGAGAGTTTCATGTACTTGGTGGAACAGTTGTCTTTAACAATTTTGTCATAAAATAATTTAAAAAATAAGGTTCTAGTCCATTCCCCAGCTCAAGGGAGTTCAGTGAGATGTTTTTCATTCCTTGGAGATTTTCATCCAGTGAATCTAGAAGATATTTAATAATAGAGATTCTACAACCATCACTTGCAGTTTCTTCCAGTGCTGTATTATGTAATAATTCTGATGTAATAAAATTCTCTCTGTCTCCCTAGAGTTATTCTTGAATAGCCCTTTTCTGTTCTTTCTTCACCTTGTTTTTTAAACTTCCATGATGGGTGAATATATACGTATGTATATATGCATACATGGCATACATGTGTGTGTAAATATCTAGGTGTGAATTTATCTGTCAGTCTATATCTCTCTATCTATCCGTAGGCAGCTCCACTTTTTTTTTTTTTTTTTTTTTTAAGCAGGGGACCTAGAACTGGTCACAGAAGTCTGAGGACCTAAAATTGCTTAGGATTATTTGATGTCTGTTGTGAGTTTATTATGCACAGCTTATGCACCCTAGGATGTTGTCAAGAAGGAAAGAGACCTCCTAAACGTCATTTGAGTGCTGTATGTAAAGTTACCACAAAGTTTCCTCCAATTGGCAATAAACACTTGAAGTTCTGTTGCAGTCCTTTATAAAGCCCACAGCTACTTTGGCAACAGTATCTGAAACAGCATTGTGGTTTAAGAAATAATCACTTAAAGAAAGAAACTTCAGCTAATGAAAAAGCCCAGATTTGCAATATTGAGAAATGGAATTGTATTATAAGCATAGAAGGAATTTATCACGGGCAAGCATCCACACATTATTACTTGAAAATATCTACATTATTAAGGCATGTGTGGGTCAGTGCCAAATGTTCTTTGACCTGTTTTCTCTAAAAGAGAGTTGTGATATTTAATTCATTCCACCAAGCAGCCTCTACTTCAACACAAAGTATTTGTGTGTGTGTGTGCATGTGCATTGTATGTGAGACAGTGCACGTGCTCTGTTTAGGCACTTCCAAATGTTAAAAGACTGGAAGTTCATTTTGAGTTGGAAAAATTTAAGAGTCCAGGTTTTGCTTTGGGGAAGAAGCAGAGCGAGACAAAGAAAAGGCAAATGTTATACCCCATTTATTTTCATTAGAGTAAGATCAGGGAAAGCAGAAAGAGATGAAAAGCTGCTTACAGAGATTGATGAGACGTTATTCTAACAGTAAAAATGCCCTACATGCACTAAGCATGTAGTAAGCAACTGTTTTTTAGGAGGCAATGGAAATTGTTTCTTATCAAAAAAAGGAGGAAATATTCCAGAACTTTTTTGAATTTCAGCTCAGGAGAGCAATTGCTCAAGCTGACTGCCATGACTTCAGCAAGCCCAGACAGATGGCCACTGGACACATAATATGTAACTGTTCTCTCTGTAGCTTACAAGGTCAGAGCTGTGCAGTTCACTGTAGGTGAATGACAACTGCATTGTCTTCAGGGAGTGCTGGATGGGTGGCACAGGAGTGACAGGCTTCCCATGCACAGTCTCAGCAAGGCCAGTGCATCCAAGATGCGTCAGACTTGTCTTACTGTGAAGGTTACATGCGCCCGTGCATTCCAGTTTTGTATGGATGGGTGCAGCACATGCAGGCTGATCACATCTGCTGGATGTGCTCTGCAAAGCACTTTTACTTGTTTTTCATCTAGGATTTCCTCAGCGGCAATTTCAGACTTCTTTGCTGGACAGGCTCATCTGTGAGAAACAGAGGGAAAAAACAGCCTCAAGAGGGGCTCTAACAGATCTTTTGAAAGACAGAATTAATTGCTATGAGGCTTAGGGCAGCAGAGAAAAGATGACCTCAGTCACAGGGCCCTGGCCTGAGTGCTGACATCACCATCCTGAGACAAGAATGAAGTGTTCTTAGAAACACATGCATAGCAGTCTCCTGAAAGAGGTATAGTCTTTTTAGTTTAGGGACATAAAATTTAGAAATGTCTACATTTTTAGAACCCAAATAATAATTTCAAGTTTCCTGGTCCTCTGTTTTGGTGTCATATCAACCACATTTTAACACTGCCTGACTCAAGCTGAACTTTGAATTGACATCCTAGATAAAAACCTGCTAGAGATTTAGTTATCTAACCATTCATGGAAGGTTTTAATAAACGAGTGTAATATGCTAGTATTAATATTCAAACTATGAAGTATGTATCTTTCTGACACAAGACACAACGTGATCATAATGTCCATGCAGGAAAAGTTTACATCATTCTTTCCTAGTGTGATCTTTAAGTATCTGATGATAGCATTTCATAAAGTATGATATATCTCATAAAGTATGATATATAATTTTGTGAGATTGTTAAGGCTCACCCCTAGTGAGAATTTGCTTTCAACTTCCACTGTAATTAAAAGTATTAAAATTGTGGATATTTTAACTATATTTATGCTCCTCCAGTTAACTCATGTACTACAATTAAAAAATGTGAACTGCCTCTCTGGGTATTTTATTATGGAGCTGATAATGTAGCTGGATTCTGTTAAAAATATAAGGTGTATATCTGAAACACATCCATATGGATGTTGGCATAGAATTTGGCTGAAATATTGATGTAGAATAATAGAATCATTTCAGTTGGAAGAGACCCTTACAGTCATTGAGTCCCACAAAATCTTCTAATTAAAACAATAAGAAGAACAGAAGTTCTCTAAATGCTGTCTTAAGCACATAGTAACATATGATTATTATGTATTACCTGGTGATGACTCTTCAGCAGGCTTTGTTTTATTGAAATCAATTTCCAACCCTCCTTAAGTTCTCCTTTTTTTTTTTTTTTTTTTAGGTATGTGTTTTTCAGCCCCAGTGTATACTTAGTGTGACATAAATTTATCCTCAAGG
The DNA here is from genome assembly GCF_037038585.1 of Patagioenas fasciata. NCBI lineage: Eukaryota > Metazoa > Chordata > Aves > Columbiformes > Columbidae > Patagioenas > Patagioenas fasciata. The sequence goes on along the minus strand of NC_092560.1, from coordinate 23,667,633 downwards.
ATGAAAACCAGTTTTTGTCAGTATTAATGTATGGTTTTGTACAAATGACTGGAAAATTCAGTCTTCATCTTCTGAACCTCTAGCCTAAACCACTGGAGGTTCTTGTTTGTGACAGTCTGGTTCAGGTTAACCTGGAATGTTTTGCATGGAACCAGACAAAGACCATCCAGAATGTTATGTTACAGTGGTTCAGATGAAGGGAGGTAAGATTCAACTAAAGGATAAAATCAATTTTAAATTGTTATAGCTTTTTTCTAAAGTGATCATATGATGTTATAAGTGCTGAGTTTTAATTTTGTAGTTCCTTTCTTCTTGAAAATCCCAGAGGCTTTTACAAGCATGACAAACTTAAGTGTGTGTATCATGCATAGCATAGCATGTTGATCTCTTTAGCATTCTGTGAAATACAGCAGCTGTTTCATGATGCAGTATTTTTTAAAACGTATTTTACCAAGGAGCTGTTTGTAATGCAAACCATAACATATATCTTATAAAGGTAGGAACACTGCTTGAACCTCATATATTGATACTTCAGTTATTAAAGAAGCATTTACATATATGTAAGTATATATAATCATAGGGTTATGATCAGCAACACCTCTGCAGGAGCAGACAAAACCTTTTCAGATGTTTTCAGCATATTTAATGAGGTTAATGGGAAATGAGATGTCTAGATTCTGTGTAAACCTCAGTTTGAGAAAACTCATTTTCCTAATGAAACCTATGGATTATGTTACAAGTGACATGTCTACTCCTGTTGTTGAAGTGGTGACATTGTAGTAAGTGACAAGAGAGAGAACAATAAGGTGAATATTAAACCTGTGATAAAACCCAAGCCATGAGCCCTGGCATGACTTTTACAGCCATGGGTGAAACTCGATGGAAGGACTGCAGAGTGCTTCCTGGTTGGCACACTGAAATGTTTGTTTTCCTTATCCATCATTGAGAATAGGTGCACGGCCCAACACTCGAGAGTGAACAACAGTTATTTTTATCTTTTCTATTTTAACATACATGCAATTTGCTCCCAGGAATCAGAGACTCAAAGTGAGCTAAACTCCCCCCAGGGTGTGTGTGTCACCAAGGAGGCTTTCGGAAAGGGGAGAGGATAAGCTGCTGAAAGTGAATCTCTGTATTTTCCTATTAGACTCCAGTGGCAGGGTCCTGCCTTCAGCCCAACACTGGCTGAAGGCACAGAGGTTTTGCTTTGTCTCCTGAAAGCTGCTGTGTGGGGAGGAAGAATGAGGCTGAAGGGGTCCAGCTTCAGGTTTGGCTAAATGGCAGTGCCTTGTTTAGATAACATGCACGCCTAAAGGGGCACATCAGCAGAGCCTATGGGAGCCCAGGTTCACGCCCTGGCCTTCAGAGTAAGCCTGCTCTCTGCAGCCAACCAAGGAGAAAGAGGTGTAACTAGGAATGCCATTTTCCATTTGTGCCTCTCAGTGACTGGGTGAAATGTGCTACCATGGATCAACATTCTGTCTTCTCTCTGCAAAATACAGGGTTATTATTTAACACCAGCACTTTTCAGATAGGTCTCAGTTTTGCATTTAGTGTTGCATAACAGAAGGAGCATTATTTGATAATGAGCAGAGACAGAATAAGATTAGAATCTGAGGGGTACTGTTCCTTAAGCTAATTTAGTTTTGGTTTGAATAAATGGGATTTATCACATCAGGAAACAATGAAGGTGAGAAGCTGAAATGAATAAAAATATTCTACAGACAAACAGCATGAAGTGGCAACTTGAAAAGAGAACAGAATCACAGAACTGTAGAATCACAGAGTACCCTGAGCTGGAAGGGACGCATGAGGATCAAGTTCCACTCCTGGCTCCACACAGGGCAACCTCAGATATAAAACATATAGGTAAAAGCATTGTTCAAACACTTCTAGAAGACTGACAGGCTTGGGGTCATGACCGCTTCCCCAAAGAACTTGTTTCAGTGCTTGACCAACCTCTCAGTGAAGAACTTTTTCTTAATATCTAATCTGAACTTTCCCTCATGCAGCTTGAAGTTATTTTCTCACATCCTGTCACCCCAGAGAGAAAAGAGCAGTGCCTCACTCTGTGCTTCACTTCATGAGGAAGTCATAGATAGCAATGGGGTCACCCCTCAGTCTCCTCTTCTCTAAGCTGAAGAAATGTAGTATGCTCAGCTGCTCCTCGTAAGTCATGCTCTGTAATCCTTTCACTATCTTTGTTACTCTCCTTTGGATACATTCTTATATTCCAATATCCTTTTCATATTGTGGAGCCCAAAACTGCACACAATAGCCCAGATGAGACTTCACAAATGCTGAGTATAATGGGACAATCACTTCTTCAGAACAGTTAGCTATACTATACCTGATGCACACCAAGTTACGGTTGGCCCTTTTGTTCACCAGGACATCCTGTTGATTCATATTGAGCCTATCATCAATGAAATCCCCCAGATCCCTTTCTACAGGGCTGCATTTCAGTCTCTCATCCCTCAGTGTATACTATATCCAGGATTACACCATCCCAGGTACAGAATTTGGCATTTGTCCTTGCTAAATTTCATACAATTGGTGATTATCCAGGTCTCTAATCTTCTAAGATCTCTCTGCAAAACCTCTCTGCTCTCACAGTAACCAATGTCTCCTTCTAATTTAATGTCATAGGCAAACTTACTGTGCACTCAACACTTGCGTTCAGGTCACTGATGAAAATATTGAAGAGAACTGACCCTGACATTGAGCCCTGGGGAACACCACTACTGCCTAGTAGTCAACCAGATGTTATTCCATTTAGTACAACTCTTTGAGCCTGACCTTTCAGCTGATCAAGATGATGGAATATTTAGAGTTGGAAGGGATCCTTGAAGTTCATCTGGTGTTGTCTGTGTTCAAGTCAAATCTAACTTAAGGCATGTTCAGGTTACGCAGGACTTTGTACTATCAAATATCTCTGAGTTGATCCCACAGTTTCTTTAGACATCTCCTGCAGGTCACATGTAGTTATCTTATGTGACTTGAGATACATTATTCATTAAGATAAAAAAAGATGGGTATGGCATCCTCGCTGTGTTTCTTGCCCTTTATATTCATATTGTTTCTCACCTGCAGATACTAAAAATCTTCTTGAAATTTACTTGTGGAACTTGGATATGTTCTGTAAAATTTTGTCCCAGCGAGTAATTTGTCTCGTAATGTTTCTTTAGAACACCTGGCCCGTAGGCCAAATCTGGTGCTCCACTGTGTTTTATCCTGCCTGACACTTTGTTTCTACCCAACAGCAGTGTCAAGCTCCTTGTCCCCCGGCTCCTACCAGTGCGCTGGTCACTTGTGCAGCGTGTGTGACGCATGTTGCGCTGCAGGAGCAGAATAGTGGGAGCTGTGGCCGTAGCTACAGGAGAGCAGTAAGCCAGTGTAAGAAGAATAATAGGTGAGGCTGATGGGGGACACTAGTAACTGCCTTGGGGTGTTGAAAGACAAGACAGACTTGGGAGGGGTGGCAGGTGAGGGCGATACTTAAAGGGGTACTCTCCACTGGGCAAACATTTCATTTATTTTTTTCATAAATTAACCAGATATGCGAACTTTAATGAAATTACCTGTTATTTTTAAAAAGTACCTGCAAAAACGTATTTTGTAACCAGCAACCAGGGTCCCACTCATGAATTCTACATTGTTTTCCATGGATATGGGCAGCTCTGTGGTCCAGCAGTGCTGGCCGAACTTGTGCAATGACATGCTAATGTCGTTTAATAATATGTCGTTTAATAACGGGGTGGCTCTGGGGCATGAGCGGTAGTTAGACATAGTCCCGCAGTCCCAGCCACTTGCCAAAGTTCATGTATCTGGCTAATTTATCAAATAAAATGTGACTGCCCAGTTGGGAATACCGCTTTAAGGGGGGATGGCTTGAGCAGATGGGGGAAGAAGGAAAGTGCCTGCTAGGATCCGTAATGGTGAAATAAAGTGAATGTCTCTATTTGTGGGGGAGGGAGGATGGTGGAATAAGGAGAATACTCCTCATGGGGGGTGATAAAAGGAGAATATCAGTAGGCATGTCCACCCTCAAAGGAACATTCTCCTTCTTCCACCATGGAAGAATGAAGGGAATGTTCATGCTGGGGAAGAACATTAAGAATAATGTTGTTGTCCAAGGAACTGGCAATGGGGGAATAAGGAGAATGCTACTGGGATAAATGGAGGTGGGGGAATTGATGGAGAAAGAGTGACTGCTGTTTATGGGGAAGAGGGTTTGAAGGAAACATGAGCCTGTGTGAGAGGGCCTGAGTATTATTTAACCTGCTCCTATAGGACATCTTGGTCTTTTATTTAGGTGGTGCACTATACCGTCTTGGGTGAAATGATTTGTGTTGTGAGACAGTGTTGGTGATAAAACAGTACAACGTATACAACCGAGTGGCAAACACAAGGCCTGCAGGCCGAATCCTAAAATTACGTTCAGCCCTTTGAAGGCAACCGCGATGTTGCCCCCAGTGAAAATGAATTTGACATCCTTGCTTTAGAAAAATCTGTGATTTTATTTTTGAAAAACTATATATTTTTTTTTTTTTCTGGAATTGAATCACTGTCCTCCTGAGCCAGTACAGAAATATCTATGGAGAAAGTCTGGACAGGCAAAGAAGGACTCGCAGAGTCTGGTTTTCTTTTGGTTTATTTTCTTTTGCTTCCTGTGGACCTTTGAGTTCTTCACACTTTGCCTTGGACTGTAATAGATACGTTCCTTCCCCAGCTGCACTGGGCATGCACAGTAAAATGTCGTTCAAGTGCGGTTTTAATGTACTGTGGGACCTTGCGTGGGCTTGTTACACCAGATTGAGTTTTCCCCTATAAATGGGTTTTTCTGAATTGCTTTTCTCACCCCAGACAAATCTTTGCATCTCAAACCCGGTATGGATTTTATTGGCAGAATGGTGTTGCTCAGATTCAATGCCATGAAGGACTTGCTGACAGATGACTCAGAGTACAAATTGAAGACCACTGGGAAATCCCAAGTTGCTGCAGCCAAGCTGTCTAATCAGAGACGTAATGGATTGCCTTTCCACAGTATTGAGCAGCAGGAAAATTACCAGTGAGACTCACTTCTGTTTTGATTACTTTTTTGTTTTAAAAAATTTCAGGAAAAAGCATAGGTCCACCTTACGGTATAGATCTAACTTCCTTTTACTGATGTTATGCTTTAAAATGATGATGTGTATCATATGTGAAGAAAACACACCAATGGGCCTCTTGCTCAAGCAACTTTTTAGACAGATTTTCCCTTTGTGTCCTATATAAGCCTACAGGCCATAGCAATGACAATCTCTACTCCCAGCAAGATTTGTTACTAATCCACTGTTAAAAGTATATTCAAACAACTTCTTACACATTTTTCTGACTTATAAGTGTACTCATTTTTCCTAGGTAAAATTCTCTCACTCAGCCCAACATCCACTTAACATTTTTTTTTCCTTCGGTCTTTCCTCATGTAAGACATTCAAAAGAGAAAAACAGAATACCTTAAGATTTTCTAATAATATTAATAGAACAAACTATTAGGCTGGTTAAACATAGCACAGTAGGAGACAGTCTAGATTTTAATTTGATTTATATAATATTTGAAAAATATTCAGACACTTTGATGGCTTGTGTCTATAAACCAAATAACTCTTAAACTAAAAAAGGACACTTTGTGCCTTATTTTCAAGCATCGATGGAAATTTTGGGTATTTACTTTTTTTCATATCTGCATAGTTTCCAGAAGCAGAATTGAACACCTGTTCCTCAAAATCATGTAATGTGAATGATATTAGATATTTCTACAGGAAATAGTGGAACTTTAGAAGTTTGAAACAGCATGTTTCTCCAAATAATTTGAAATGTACAGTAAGTAATGTGCAACGTCTTTCTTAACATACTTGCTGAGGTACATGCACTCAAAACCAAAAATCTGGGATCTGTGAAATACTTCTGTAGAAAATACTAAATGTGCACAATTACATTACACAGAAGAAGTGAGTGTACGAGAATCTCTGTCTTGAGTAACTAAGATGAAACAAAGAGTCCTAAATCCCAGGTCTCAAATTTATTTTCATTTAATCCCACATTTGATATATTTATGCTATAGCTCTCAGCTAATTTCAATGATATTATGAAGTCATTTGTGTAAGTATTTGTTATGAGGATATATGATTAATTAAATTCTCACTGCAACCTTCAAAACACTGGAGGTAGCAAAAAGATTATTTAAACCAGAGGAGTGTGCTGAGTAAAGAACACAATAGGACTGTAAACTCAGAGAAACCCTCAGGGAAAGGCGAAGGAACTCTATTTATAGTGGGTCCAACTCCAAGGAACAAAAGAATAAATTGTAAGATGTCACTGCCACATTGGATTAAAAAAAGTCCCTTTTTGCAAACTCTAAGAAAAGGCAGCAGTGGGTTTACAGGTTTCTTAGATTGCTTGTAAATCAAAAAGTAAATGGCTGCACAAATCCTGTTAGACCTTGTTTGCTGCAGTTTGCAGGATTATTTTATTAATTTATGTCTATAGCTCATTTGACTTCTAGAGAGAAGATACTGAAAGACTGGGTGAGTTCTAGAATTTCAGCTCAGGATGATGTATGGTCACTTTGTAGAGAAATTCATATGTGATTGAAAACAGAAAGGGATTCTTGAAACACTCTTGCAATCTGAGATACAATCATAATATCTGTCATTTTAAAAAGATGATAATAATAATAATAATAATAATAATAATAATAATAATAATAATAATAATAATAATGATGATGTAGCCAAAACCAATTCAGAATCTGTTTTTTTCAAAAGTCTTATTACACTAGGAGGAACACTTTCTGTTTCAGGCTGTTGCTTCCTCAGCTCTGGGGTACAGCAAAAAAATTGAAGGACAAGAGAGAAGTCATGGTGTTTAAATAGCATGTGTGGTTCCTGGGGAATCCTATGGAAACAACAAACATAAACAGTGTGAACAAAGAGGCACAGTTGGCTCACGCACCTTAGTCTGAGGACATTTGTGAAAAACTGAATCCGTGCTTCTCACCATGTTAACTGGACTATATTAGGAGCTGGATTCAGTGCATGTGTTTCCCACAGAGAGAAAACCTCCTGCTTGTGTTTGAAAGTGTCTCAACAAGGCATATTTGAGAAAGATTGCCTCTCTGAGTCTGAGAATATTCTCACTTGTGACATCACGCTTTTAATGTACCGTAATTCAATAAAACCATTTTTGAAAAAGTAGTCTGTCTCATGTTTAGGAAATGCTATAACTTACATAGTAAAAATAAAAAAGAAAAACAAGTTGGAAACAGAGTTATTTCCATGGGCCAAATTTCAAGTTAACTCACAACCCTGGCCAATACCGCTGAAGTTAATGGGGTTGAAAAGGGTGTAAGCTAGCTCAGACTTGGCCTTATATGTTTCCAGATTTGTCCCTTGTGGCTTATCATAGAAGGAAATGATTTGTTTTTTTAAAAAACAAATTCTGACAGCTTGAGGTGGAAGATAATGCCTCTTTTCCTGCCAAAATTCATATAATTTAGGGTGGAAAAATTATATTTCATACTCTATGATGAAATCAAGTGCTCACTGGATGTTATACTAAGATGGAATTGTATTCTCCAGATTGCTGTACAGTTAGCATAATGATATATAACTGCACACTTTTCCCCTGTTATGTATTTTCCTGTACTCTGGCTGTTACATAAACACCAAGTTTATTGCCTTACAATGTGAAAATCCATGTACTCTGATTGTCCTATAATCATTGCTAGCCATCCAGTGGAGAGGGAATTGTAAAACTGCTTCACTGTCTCATTGACTATACTGTGTCTATGCAAAGCTCCGTACTCAAACTGTTAGCGTAGCTCTTGACCTAAATGTGTGAAGTACGCTATACATCTAGAGGTCCCTTTCAAGTGAATATACACTACTTACAAGCTCAGCACCTTTAAAAACCATGCCATCTGGCATGGCTGGTTCTTATGCTTGAGGTGTAAGTGACAAAAGTGTTTGCCAGCAACCAACATGTGGCTTCTGCTTCTCTCTTTTTTGACAAAAATAGAACAAATTCTGGAGAAACACTGAAGACATGAGGTGACAAGGAGAATTTAAGCTATGAAATAATGGAAAACTCGTCTGTTTTTAAATGTATAAAACCAAAGAAGAGTGATATTTCCACAATGATATTATTCACAGTCTTTCCAGTCATTCCTGTATATAGGCAAACCTTGTGTTCCCAGAAAAACAAGCATACATGAGTATGGACATTTATCCTTTTTAATCACTCTCTTGGCAGGAAGGAGGTTATCTAGCTATTTGGGGAAACACATCTTGGTACCTCAGTTTAGGAGAGGAGGATAGAGGAAGGGAAGACTGGGAAGTAAGGGAATAAAGCAGTGAGGACAGAAATTAGGATAGAAAGCCAGATAATGGCACTCAGAAGCAAAGTTTTTAAGCCCTTTTATTTCCTTTGAGTCATCTGGCAAGTGCTTTTGTTTGCTTGCACATTCATCTTTTCCACTTTAAACACATTATTTAATCATGTACTTCAGTGTAATGATAGACACTTGAGGGAGATATTTTTTTTTAACTCATTAATAGCCATATCTTTATCTAAACAAACACCTTCTCTAGCTTTTAGCCTCCAAATATATCAGGCCCATGGTCTATTACTGTTTTATAAACTGAAAGCTCTCTTGAGTTATCACTAAAAAAACCAACAAAAAAAACAAATAAAAAAACAAATTAAAAATTGGAGCTGGTTTATTATTTCAGTGCCGATTCAGCTTTTCAATTTTTTTTTTTTTTTAATAGATTTTAGTTTAATTATATATTGCTTTGACATTGCAATTATGTATGGTTTTGTGAAAGATGTAAGATATGCATATTGTGTGTTTGAAGCTACTGTAATGCTCTTTCAAGGCTCATAACAGAAGAGTGTGAAAATAGAATACCATATTCTCACTATGGACAACAGTTCAGGTTAGTGAGCTAGCTTTCCAAAAAATAAACAGATACGATGATTTTTAAAAAATCAAACGTCACGTTCCATAGGTGTCTTCCTAATTCTCCTATGGCCTAGCTCTATGATAATAGATATTTATTAAGACAAATTTTATGAGGGTGTCATGTTTCAAGTCCAGCTGGCAAATAAACACCACACAGCTGACACTTCACTTCCCTCCTAGTGGGACAGAGAAGAGAATTTGAACAGTAAAAGTAAGAAAGCTCATGGATTGAGATAAGAACAGTTTGATAAATTGCATAAAAAACAATACTATTACTACTCCTCATAATAATAATAATACTAAATTTTAATGAAAAGGGAAATAACAAAGTGAGAGAAAGAAAAACCACGAAAGACAAGTGATGCAAATGAAAACTATTATTCACCACCACCAGAACAATGCCTAGCCAATTTTTGAGCTGTGTCCCCCCACCAACCTTCCCTATAGTTTTATTGCTGAACCTGACGTCATGTAGTATGGAATATGCCTTTGGTCAGCTGGGGTCAGCTGTCCTGGCTGTGTCTCCTTCCAACTGTTTGAGCATGACTAGTCCATTTGGTGGTGGGGTGGTGTGAGGACCAGAAAAATCCTTGACTCTGTGGAAGCACTGCTCAGCAATAACTAAAATATGCTTGTATTATCAGCACTGTTTGCAACACAAGTCCAAAACATAACCTCATGCTAGCTGCTGTGAAGAAAATGAACTCTATACCAGCTAAAACCAGCACAAAGGGTTTTTAGTTACCTCAGATTGTTTCATATAGATTTTTGCAATGAATTAAACCCTTGTGATTATCTGTGTTCATGTTTAGAAACAACACACTATCAGAAGTCAGATTGTTAGAAGGGTAGATTTTGTATGACTGTTATTTGTACAGTGTGTAGCAAAATGATGCCTCAACTCTCACTGGGAAGCCAGAGTTCAAAATAGACTATTAAAAAAATAATGAGCTCCTCTGATTCTTTATTCTTCTCAGAATTTCTAAGGAAATCACAACCACTTTGGATGGGCAAGTGAACAGAAACTGTAACTGTAAGAAGAGTCTTTTCAGCATGTTAGATATCCTTGTCCTCTTTGGGAATTAACACCAGAATAGTTTTTAAGTTTTAAAAGTGGACTGTGCAGATGTCTGCGTGAGCAGATGTATCACAGGGCCTACAGAAAATCTATGCCCTTCTAGAGAAGCAACTAGGATCCATGTAATATGCACCAGGAAATGAAAGAATGGTACCCTGTGGCTGTTTTAGCCGCTAGATCCAGCATTCTCTTTCCTCTGCACCAAAACTGATAAACTCATTCAAGAGAGACATTTTTCAGGCATGGGAAAGAGAGATGTTTCTTACTTTCAAAAGTAATAAAGAGATTAAGAGACTGGCATAAAATGTAAGTTTTTCAGCCTTAATTAGAGCAGTTTCCTGAAATTCCACACAGTACCTGTAGGCAAACCCGAAAATTGAAACCGAATCCATTTAGTGCAAACTGTATGCTTCAGTGTTTTCAGTCTTGTGAGCCAAACTGTCCTGTATGGATGGATGGATCTAACAATGATTTATGAATGCTTATTTCCAGAAACAGAACTTGGCCATGCATTTGATGCCTGTGTGGGACTAAGTGTGCAAGCATGCCTGTGTATGTATGCAGACATGTTTGAGATAAAACTCTCCAGGATTCATTGGGAAGAGAGGGAGAAGAAGGTTGGTTAGCTGTTTCTGTTGCTTGGCTTTTAACTTGCCTATCAGAAAGAAATTAGAAGACAATACTCAATCAGTTCGTTATAATACATTGCAATGTGTTCATCTACCATAAATCATGATAAAGGCTATTCTAATCTGAATCAGAGGGACAATTTCTGTTTATTTGCTCCTTCATAAAATTCCCAAAAGGAAATAGGTGATTTTTTTTTGTGCTACTAGAAGAGGCAATAGTGCCAACCTTGACAAAAGTGAGATGGTGCATGTTCTTTCTTGTTACATATGAAACTTCACTGCCTAATGTGCAATGCTGTCTACAGAAACACTCTCCAAATTATTGAGATTGTTAAACAAGAAAGGTACATTTGTAGTGTAGTGCATACTGAGCTGTGATCATATGCATTCCACTTGCATTTGTTCTGTACATTTTGTGGGAACATGAGAGTTACAGAGTAGAACTGAACTGGAGATTAGATTATCTGATTTTGGTGCAATAAGGTTATCTTTACAAGGTTTTGAGCATGTCTGGTGATTTATCGAGTTTCCCAAGCAAAATATCAGAGTACTAATGGTGTTCATAAAAGTGAACTGATAGACCTATGCCATTGGTAATCATTAGCGTTATCTAACTACAATTTCCATGGCTGAGTCCAACCTTCTGATTAGCTTTGCTATTAATCTTTGATTTACTTTGAAGCTGTTGATCACAGTCATTAACTTAACTCTGGCAATTGCTGTCAATGATTTTATAACACCCTGAAATGAAACAGACCATTTTTAATAACACTTAGTAATTGTGTTAATGCAACTGTTAAGCACACTGAATCTCAATATAACTTCACTTTGATCTGATAATCTGAACACGGTGCTGGCTGGCATGAATTTCTCAGTGGTGCTTGGCTCACATTTGCAGAAAATCCATTGAGTATTCTAGCAGAAGTATAATTTTAAACTCTTTTTGAACTTCTGTGATTTCCAGGTTTATATTACATTCTTTCTGCAAGTGTACATGCGGTAGCTGATTCTGCTTCTCCCTCATGCCTTGCAATTATCTTGAATTCTTTACCACTTACACTCAATCAGATGCTCTGTTGACTGCAGAAGATATTTCAAGATCTATCTTACAGCTATTTCTCATTATTATAATCAAAAGAGTATGTTTTGTGATGAGCTCTGTGCTTGCAAAATGAAGTTTGGGAGAAAGGAGTTTTCATTTGTAGACAAAATTCAGTCTCAAGGATTTCCAGTCTTTTAAAAATTCTGTTCACAAATTGCCTCTGAATACATTTTGATTTTTCAAAATGTAAGATGTTAATTTTAAATTACACTTGAGCATTTAATTTTGGTTATGTATTACTTGTGTGAAAAGTCTTCAGTGAAATTAACTAAGTTACCTGTAGCTGATCTGAATTGAGAAACATAGTTTTACAAGAAGCACAAAACATCCGCCCCTGCAGGCTAGTTGTAATTGACTGCCAATGACTTTTTCTTTTTCTCTAGCAGTATATAATATTTTAAAAGTGGATACCTATGTAATTTAGGAAGCGGCACAGACACTGACAGAGGAATTTGATTATTAAGATTTAACTCTGACTTTTCAGCTTTTGCCTTCTGATTGTCATGCCAACAAAGCTGCTCTCAGAAGACATGCAGAGACACTGTTATATCAAATAATCAAATATGGGAGAGGATCTTGGGAAGATCATATGTTTCATCTGCTTATCCTACCTGAATGAAAATAGATTCAGGTCATTCCTAATAGACATTTATTCAGCCTGTTTTTAAAGATTTCTAGCGCTAGAGACTTCTCAACTTCTCAAGACAACTTATCCCAATAATGTGTTGTTCTTGCAGATCTTGCAGATCTTGCAGATCTTCCTTGCTTTATTTGGAGCTATACCAACCTACTTAATTTATTCTTTTCTTATGTGCTTTCTATATCCCTTCTACATCTATCTGCTTTATTCTGCATGTAGTTAACCACTTTCAGGCAGAGAGTAGCAAAGTGCCAGCAGAGGCTTTGCTGGGTACACTGGAAGTAATTCTTTACCATAACAATCTATGTTCTTGCTAAAGCATCCTAGGGTAATATATGCTTTTGCTGAAGCACTTTGGCAGGTTGTACTCTTATACAACTTCTGATCCACGTTGTCCTTAAATCGTTTTCTCCATAATACCTAATCAGTTATTGCAGATCCTACTGAAGTCTATGCCAAGTAGCTAACTTAATGAATCATTAAGGTTGTGCAATTCTTGATTAATCCATTAAGGACAGCTTCATGAATTGGATGCTACTTTTCCAGATGTCATGGTTTAACCCGAGCTAGCAACACAACCATGATAGCTGCTCACTCACCCTCCTCCACACCTCTCAAATAGGGGAGAGAATTGAAACAGAAGGGAGAAACTTTGATTGAGCTAAACACAGTTTAATAAAATAACAAAATACTAATACACTACTAGAAATAGAATTTAAAATAAAAGACACTCAATTCAATTCCTCATTAACTCCATCCACACTGAACAGCCAGTCCCAGGAAGCAGCACCTAGTCCCAACAGATGATTCTTGAGACAGGAAAAAAAGCAGAAAGGCCCAGAGGCCTCTGCAAAATGTCGAAGGGCTGAACTAAATGTCCCAAACAGAACTCCTCCAGCTCTGACAAAAAGAGTGAAGAAGGCCAAGAAGCAAGAGAGTGGAAGATCATGACTCTCCTTAAATATGAAGTGTGATGCTAATGGGATGGGATACTCTTATTGATCAGTCTGGATGTCAGCCAAGCTTTGTCCCATCCATGCCCCCCTTCCTCACACTTGTGGGCAGAGCACTCGGTGCTGTAAAGCACTGTAGAGAAGGACTTAGGAGCCAACAACAGGTTGACCATGAGTCAACAATGTGCCCTTGTGGCCAAGAAAGCCAATGGTATCCTGGGGTGCATTAAGAAAAGTGTGATCATCAGGTCGATGGAGGTTATCTCCCGCCTCTACTCCACCCTGCCCTGAGAGCTCTTGGCTCTCAGATCAGAGCAATTAAAAACATTAACTCTGTCCCAGGGTGTTATCCCTTGTTCTCAAACTAAGTCCAAATAATGACTGTGCTAGCTATGGAAGGAAAGGTTTCTAACTGCATGAAGAAAATTAACTCATTTTCAGTGAAACTAACACACCAGACTAATTTTCAAAATTTTCAAGATCAATTTATGTTTAAATTCAATTCTCCAGCACATCTGTACTGTTATTTGTGAACTTGTATTGGATGTGCATGGCAAAGTTTCAGTAGCAGGGGGACTACAGGAGTGCCTTTTGTGAGAAGCTGCTAGAACCTCCCCCCTTGTCAAATAGAGCCAATGCCTCGGGCTCCAAAATGAACCCACCATGCAGGCCAAAGCTGAGACAAGCTGTTATGGTGGTAGTGTCTCCGTGATAACATATTTAAGAAAGGGAAAAACTGCTGTGCAACAGCAGTCAAGAAAAAAGTGAGAATATTGGAGAGAAAAATCTCTGCAGATTCCAAGGTCAGTGAAGAAGGCGGAGGAGGAGGTGCTCCAGGCACAAGAGCAGAGATTACCCTGCAGCCTATGGTGAAGACCACGCTGAGGCAGGTTGTCCCCCTGCAGTCTGTGGAGGTCCAAGGTGGAGCAGAGATCCACCTACACCTCAGGGAGGACTCCACACCAGAACAAATGCATGAGCACAAAGAAGTTGTGACCATGTGGAGAGACCATGTTGGAGCAGTCTCCTGGCAGGACCTGTAACCCCATGGGGAATCCATGCTCAAGCAGTCCATTCTTGAAGGACTGCACCCCATAGAAGGGACTCAGGTTGAAGCAGTTCCTGAAGTGCCTGGGAAGGACCCACATTGGAGAACTTCATGAAGGACAGTCTTCCATGAGTGGGACACCTCACTGGAGCAGAAGAAGAGTGTTAAGAAGGAGCAGCAGAGGCAATATGTGATGGACCGACCACAAGCCCCATTCCCTATTCCCTTGCACCACCCCAGAGCGGGGGGTGATGGTAAAGAAAATAATGAGTGAAGCTGGGCCCTTGAAGAAGAGAGGTGTGTGGGGAAGATGTTTTAAAGTTTGGTTCTGTTTTGTCCTTACCCTACTCTGATTTGATTGACAATAAATTAAATTAATTTCCTTGAGTTGAGTCTGTTTTGCCAAAGATGGTAACTGGTGAGTGATCTTGATGAAGAGACTGGATGAAGAGACTGAGTGCACCCTCAGCAAGTTTGCTGATGATACCAAACCACACCAGAAGTCTGTGTTGCCATTCGGCAAGACCTGGACAGGTTGGAGGACTAGGCAGAGAACAACCTAATGAAGTTTAGCAAGGGCAAGTGTAGGGTCCTGCATCTGGGGAGGAATAACCCCAGGCACCAGAATAGGTCTGGGACAGACCTGCTGTAAAGCAGCACTGTAGAGAAGGTCTTAGGAGCCAACAACAGGTTGACCATGAGTCAACAATGTGCCCTTGTGGCAAGAAAGCCAATGGTATATTGGGGTGCATTAAGAAAAATGTGATCATCAGGTCAAGGGAGGTTATCCCCCACCTCTACTATGCCCTGGTGAGGCCACATCCGGAGTACTGTGTCCAGTTCTGGGCTTCTCAGTTTAAGAAGAATAAGGAATTACTGGAGGGAGTCCAGTGACAGGCTACAAAAGTGATTAGAGGCCTAGAGAACCTTTCTTATGAAGAGAGACTGAGAGACCTGGGTCTGTTCGGCCTGGAGAATACAAGGCTGAGAGGGGATCTCATCAATTTTTATAAATATCTCAAGGCTGGATATCAAGAGGATGGGACCAGACTCCTTTCAGTGGTGCCCAATAATAGGATGAGGGGCAACAGGTACAGAGTGAAGCATACGAGGTTCCATCAGGATATGAGGAAAAACTTCTGTACTTTGAGAGTGACAGAACACTTGGAACAGGCTGCCTAGAGAGTTTGTGAAGTCTCCTTCTCTGGAGACATTCAAGACATGCCTTGACACATCCCTGTGCAATCTGCTCTAGGTGTAACTGCTTCAGCAGTTAGGATGGACTAGATGATCTCCAGAGGTCTCTTCTGACCCTAATCATTTTGTGATTCTGTGATCTCTCCCCATCCTTATCTTGACCCATGAGCGTTTCATCATATTTTTCTTCCCTTGTCCAGTTGAGGATGAGGAATGATAGAGAAGGTTGGTGGGCACCTGGCATCCAGCCAAGGTCAACCCACCACCAAATTAAATAAGTATATCTTTACTATTGTAGCGTACATGTGGTTCATAAAATACTGAGTAGGTCCAGATCCAGGACAGGTAACCCATGAAATTTATCTTTTAATTTTGAGATTGGTTTCCCAGACATGTTGTTAAACACACAACAATAGATTGAAAGAGACCAAACATTCTCAGATTGTATAAAAAATGCCAGGGAAGATAGGGTCAAAAACTCTTACTAAAGTCAAAACATTTGTTACTATTTCTCCAATATGTTTATGGAAAAGACCTGTGTGGCAGAACGCAAAGCCCCCTCTATCCCCCTCCCTTCCTTCAATATGGAAGGCATAGAGACATCTCCCTCTCTCTCTGCTGCTTGAGGCTAACAGATTCTTTTGTTTGATCTCAAAGCCCACTGGGCAGGGTCATTAAGAGAGAGGAGAAGGGAGTGCAGAGGCTCCAGGGAGCTGCTGGGCACCCACGGCCAGTGTGGGGGATGTTTGGAAGCTTCAGGGGCACCCCATCACCTGTGTGGGAGTGCAGAGAAGCTTCTGGAATGCCTACAGTCAGATCTGATCACCCTATAAAAAAATGGGATTCTCGTCAAGTCCCACCTCTTGTACACAATCCTCTTGGAGCTACGAACTGAGCTGCTGCCACCAGGAGCCACTTCCCCCCTACCCCGGGACAGCGACTCTGCTTGCCTTGCTGCCACATGTGTGAGTAAAATTAACCCTCTCAGGATTGTAAGTGTATTTACTTTCCATGCACATTTGTACGTGTACTTTCCGTGCTCAATACGAGCACGCGTATAAATTATTTCCTTGCATAATCGTGAGTGTATTTTCCTCCCGTGCTTCCACATAAGCACGTGTAATATTCCGTGCATATTTGCATGTGTATTTCTCCTCACAGGATTGCGAGTGTATTATAAATTAATCCTCACAGAATCGTGAGTGTACACTTTCCATACTCAATATGAGTATGTGTATCCCTTTAAAATAATCCCACACTGTGTTCAGGCAAGTGTATACTCTTCCCAGACTCAAGGATGGCTCTGGCATTGTTTTTGGTGAAGCCATGTGAATGCGCACTGTGGACTTCCTGTTGTATTAGTTGCTGCCCCTTAATAATTTACTCAACTGATATCCGAACCTGTATTCAAGGCACTTGGGAGTGCTAAAACCCCATCTTCCACTGGTCAATCTGCTGTACTTTTTTTTAATGAATAAAAGTTTGTTTTGGACTCTGTTGTTCCTTAAACTAACCTCGGGGTGCCTCCATGACAGCCTGCTACAGTTGGAGATCCTTAACTGGTTTTGAAACCCCAAGTTTTTAATGAATCTGTATATGTCACTGCTTGTCTGTTATTGTCTTGTCCACGGGGTGTTTTTCAATTTCCCCTTTTTCTGGTTTCTGAAGTTCGAATGACAAATCTGTAATTTCATCAGTTCCCTTTACTATTTTTTCTGAAAGATAGTATCCACAAGTGTTTTTCATCAGACTTCAAACCCTTCTGTCTTTACACATTCTCTACATAATCTTTAATGATTTTAGTCAGCATCACTCAGTTCACTAAATATTTCCTAGATCTTATCATTTTTTTTACTCGATGAATTGTGCCAGCTCTCATTCATATATCACAGAAGCAGAGTATATGTACATCTGCTTGCCTTGAATTTCATGGGGCTACTTCGTGAAAATTTTACTTGACAAAATAAGACAGTGACTCTGCAGCTAGAAAAGCTTCAATGCAGATTCTTTTAAATGGAATATTGTCTGACAATAACATTGTGTCTCTTCCTTCCTGCTTCATTCTCCAAAGTACAGTTGTATGTACAAAAACTATATAAAGTTTTGAAAGGCACACTTTAAAAGATCAATTCAACAATATCTTAGTTCATGGAGTGATTTCCTATTAATTGGGTCATTATTACAAATTCATTTTGCGGAAATATCAGAGATGCCTGTCATCAAGGTGACTACTAAAAGGATATAAAAAGTATGACATGAGATATATTCACAGCTGGAGGAGAGTAAGATAAATTGTTTCTGAAAAACTTACGAAATACAAAGCAAATGTTCACACGTAAAAATATATTCTACACATGTGCAAGTAGACAGCACATGTCCACGTGTAATAAACCACATCAGACATTTCAGAACAACATGAAATAATGTATTCAGCATATATCTTGGGCTTGCCACCCTGTCCTCTCCTCAGTAATCCAGCTCTCCTAGGATTCAAGTTGACATTCTAAACCCCTAAGTACCCTCAAACAGCTGTGACTCTTTAAATAAAATTCCTAGAAGCATGTTTTCTTTCATCAAAATTATACTGAACTGCACTTAGGCTGGACAAAACTTAGTTCTAGACCAGAAATACATTTAAGCTCCAATATTTGTGATTTCTCATGGCTAGTGCAGGAGTTTTATGTACTTCGAAATCTATGTATCACAGCTCTTCAAATAATGTCAGTTCCATGAATAAATATAAACACCTGAAATACTATATTATGTTTTCAAATAAAATCTTCACCTTAATAGTTTGTCTTTTAATAAGTAACAAAATATTTACTCAGTTGGGAAAAATAAAAGCAATAACTATTTGCAATGTATAGTTATAATAGGTAGAGAGAGAGAGAGAGAGAGAGAGAGAGAGAGATAGATAGATAGATAGATAGGTAGATATGAAAACATGGCAGATTTCTCAGATCTAGATTCTTTTCTATGTCCTTAGTTAATAAATAACATATTAATTTACTTCTATTCATATTTTTTAGGTCATTGGACTACATGTACATTCATTTTATTATCAAGTGATATCTTTCCTGTGTTTGGAAGACCAAGCTCTGGAATAAATTTGAGATAACATGCTCTGTTTGGCTATGTTGAAAAAGTCTTTTCTGCCAAAGTAGTTACACCTAAGGCAAGCATGCAGGGTAGAATTCTCTTCCAGTCTCTATATAGATCAGTATATGGCACAATAGTTCTCTTTCTGCACTTTATGCAAAGAATATGAGAATATATTGGATTTAACTATTATCTATCAGTTTTAAGCAAATGAAAGTAACTGTTTTGTGTGTTTAAGTTCTGTTCTAAAAAGAAATTAAATGGAAAAAAAACACACCCTGTCATAGTTCTTCACAGTAGGAACGAAGAATGGTAAAACCAAAAAAATACCTACCACAAATGAATACAGCAGAGCTATGGCAGGCCTCTGTTTTAACTGAAAGGCAGTGCAACATTTGCTAGATGTGTGTATGCTAAAATGAGAGAAAAATGTTAGTTAGCCAGAATACATAAATTAGGAGATATTCTGTATTTACAGCTGCTGCTTCTCTGAGGAAACACCTAACTCAAAAAGTAAGAGAATTACAATATTATGGTGAAAGATATACAAGTCCCATTCACTTTGGAGTTGAAATACAAACTTCAGATTGTAAATAAGGCTCAGTGGTGCTTAAAATTGCAAAGAACTGGTATGATTCTGAACAACCTGTGCACAAAATCCACTATACACTGGAAACCTTATCTTTTGAATTCACTGATGTCTTAAACTATTTTCCCACACATTTAAAAATTGTGCTATGAGAAAACAAGAAGATTCTGGTCCAGCCATGTTGTCATTTATGTTATTATTATCTGTGCTATATATACAGTCATAACTGCAGACCAAGCAATGCCTAACATCATGCTAAGCAATGGGAAAACAGAAAATTATACAGGGTCCCCAAGCCAGAGAGCTTGAATTTCAATTTTTTAAATATCATGCACATTTACAGGGTTAAAGAAATAAATATTAATTTTTCCTCACTATGTCATTAATATCTTTTTCTGTCTCTCATATTGGTAGATCTTTCTAGCTTTTAACAACACACTGCCCAGTAAAAACCTTGGAAGAATACTTATCTAACATAGAGCAGAAGTTTTACTGCTAATCCGTAAGAATACCTTCCAAACATTTACTTTCTGTAACACCACAATAAAGTCCTGTGGAAATACAATGCAAGGGAATTCAACAGTACACAGCATAAACTCTTAATGAATCATTTTCTTCAGATTTAGATGTCTTAAAGAGCATCCCCATACACAGTGCTAGCTTTAATCCAAAAGAATCATAAGTATCTGAAAAACTGATATTAATAATTTTCTTTCAGTTTATTAGGAAATATATTTTGTTAAAAGCAAATTGACATTTGTCTTGTAAGCTCTTGACTTTAGGACCTGAAGCTAGTGAAATGTATATATCCTTGGTATCTCACAGGATTGTCTTACCAAAGCTTCTTTCTGCTGGCTGTTTCCAAAGTTGCTTAATAGGACATCATCTGAATAATGGAACTTCCATTTCAGCAGATTTGAGCTCCTCCTTCAGGTGATGGGGCTCTAAAGACTCATGTTACAAGGTCTTCTGGTTAAAAAATATTGTGCAATTTTGCTAAAATTATGTTTTGTTTTTCATTTAAAAAAGGTTAAGCCATTTTTTCACCGACCATCTCCTGGGGACCCATATGGTTTGTCTACATTCTGTTTTGATCCTCTGTACGTCCACAGGAACCTTGTCTGCAACACAGTGGTGATATCTGACTGGACTGTATAGAAATAGGACAAAGATTTCACTGTAATATTTTGAGTATTTTGAATTCTTGGGCAATCTCATTTACTCAGATGGTGTGAAGAACAGTTTCTAAAATCAACAGATGGAATCCGTCCATTGAAAAGCAACTAATGCAAGCCACGACAGAAATGATTAGCCTAGGTTTAAAATATACACCCCATACTGTTATGCTAATAATGGTAATACAGAAATGAACTATATTTTACTTTCCTCAAATAGAATATGTGTCCCTGATGAACAGGTGACCTGAATATTGAAAGGCTTTTAAATAACATTTATTAGCACTATTTACATGGGCAAATACTGTACATTATTAAAACCCTGAAATTAAAAGTTAATTTGCAGAGTCACATGGATGAAATAACACTTTCTTTTCACTCTTGTTGAAGTCTTTCTTTTGTTTCAGCATGTGATAGAGAATGAATCAATCCACACTTTTATGTTCATATCTTAGCTAAGTCTATCTCAGGAACCCTCATCAACCAGTGCAAATTTATGACTGACAAATTGGTAACTCTTGGCTCTGTATCTCCTGTGGATGTATTTCCACACTCTATAATTTCCTTCAGATTTCCTCCAAAGACAAAATTGTTAGTGTATTCTCTCATCTTGTCAGTGTTAGGGTTCACTAAAGTAGGTCACTTCATTTAGCACAGTGTTCTGTTATGCGCATCCAATATATTTACATATTTGGTCAGGCCATCTCCACTGTTTACAGCCAAACAGGTTATAAAGATCTCACACCACTAAACAAAACTTTCAGGTACTGAGTTCCCTTGTTTATCACAATAACACCGTTTTCTACAGAATAATTTCGAATGCTCTTCCCACAGACACTGGAACATAATAAAAGCTAGGAATCCCAGGTATTTCTTGGGATATGGTGATTATCACAGTATGGATTTTTTCTTTTTTTAATGTCATTTATGTTTGCAATTCCATTGCAATAAATCAGTTGTATCTTGCATTTCTCTGTATCATTAAACAAGAGCATTCAGGGTTAATAACACTTCGCAGTTTAGTTTAAATTGTTGCTTAGTCATTTCCTGAACAGCCTGTCTCTCAGCCTGCTCTTCTCTGCCAATACGAATTTGATCTGAGGAATGTTTTAGGCAGATAGCTATGCTTCAGCCAGCTTCTGAAACTTCCTTCTAATTGCCTCTTTTCTGTGAAATCTCTCAGTTTCACTTCTCAAACTTAGTCAATGAGTGAAAACAAATACAGGTGTTTAGATGAAAGCATGAGGTTTAGCTGATAAATCACATGTATCCAAAGCATGTGATCACAGACTTCACTTTAATCTGTGCCTTGGCACTTGATTCTGTGGCAACTTCTCTCCTGATTTACCATGCTATTGTACTTCCTTCATTGTACAGGAAACAGGTAGCAAGCAAGCCTTTCAGCTGGCAGGCTGGAAGCACACAGAAGGATCAGCTTTCTGACAGAAGACATTCAGACTGCAGGCTTCACTGTCACAGAGTATTTAGGTTGCTCAAGGTCTCTATAGATACAAAAAGCATTTAAAGAAAAAAAAAGGGCTGTTGAACACCATTACATTATTTATGCTTCAAAAATCTCTGTGCTACAGGTTACCAAAAGATGGATAGTGTTAGTGGGGCACTGTCAGTATGTGTTCCCTTCACCGTCTCATTTGGCTTTAAGCATATGATATTGCCCAGTGTCAGAAACAGAATATGGTCTTTGGCTGTGGAAGCTTAAACATATAGCTTGCATTGGCCTTTATAGTACACCCAGATTTGGCCACCTCAGCACAGACATTTCTTTTGACTAGCGTTTACTGTGCACTAAGCTATATTTTTCTTAGCCAGATCCTTATGGTATTTTTCTTTAATACTAGTTTCCTTATTTCTCTGTTTTTCATGATACCACTTGTACATTCATTCATGTAGGAATTTTTGTTACATTGATCCACAAATCATATGTAATTGCTGATTCTTGTGTCCACACATGCAATATACCATTATAAGCAAGTGAACTGCTGTTGATCAGACACTCCAGTCTCTTGAGACTTCTTTCAGTTTACGAGAATATTTACAGAAAATCAAATTTGAATACATTTGTGATTAGAGATGAAATAATGTCTCTGCCTGGTGGGTGGTTTGGTTTTGTTGTTGTTGTTGTGATGGTGGTGTGTTTTTTTTTGTTTTTTTTTTTTTTTTTTTTTTTTTTTGTTTTTTTTTTTTTTTTGTTGTTGTTGTTGTTCTTTTTATTTGTTTGTTTTTCACTTCATCCACTTGTGGCTGTTTATTCTCCCATGTAATATACCAGAAAACAGAGCTCTCCTGTGCATCTGAGGCTGAAACATATCATTGGCAAGAGCAGATCCCAGAACCAAATATTCAAAAACTGAAGTTTCACTTCTTCCCTCATGGTTGTATGTTGACAAGTGCATTATGATCCATTTGGATAAAGGCTCTTTGAGTAGTTTTCAGTAACATCTATGTTTAAACATTGCAATGAAACTTCCTAAGCAGATCACATTACAAAAACAAAAGCTGTCAAAGAAAGGAAGTTATCAGATAAGCACAAGTCTTTTGGTGTCTTCCATGGTCACAGGGAACAGGCACATCTGCAGCATTTCTGAAGCTGTAGTTTCTCAGACTAGAGAGAAAGAACACATTATGCAAATTATGGACAAGTCTTAATGTCAGATTTCTTAGGACCTAAGGAGTTGGTCCCTAAGGAAGCATACAGCAAGGTTTCAAATATAATACTGATGAAGACTGAGAGCTGAAGTTTTGCTGCTTTGGATGATCGGTGGGGGTATATTGAACATTTTTTTGGAAGCGTCATAGATACATTTCAAATTTTGAAAGAATAAGAATTGACAGTGTTGAAATAGTGATTGCATTGTATACATGCAATATTCCAACTGGTGCTTATGCTCTCTAATACTTTGTTAGTTCAAACTGTCTGTCTATCTAGCTCTAGAGACACTTTTTAGATGGATTTATTTTTTAATTACTCTCCAGGTTTACCCTCACGCATTATCTCATGTCACAGGTGCAGCACTCAATCTTGACTGAGTGTCTGTAGTTTGAAACAGATCCCATCTTGTCTCTCTCAGCTATGGCAAACTGACTCTGAGCCAATGTCTGTGGGCAAGTGCCAACTGACAGTTCATCACCTCTCTAAATACTGAGTAATTAGCATGACTATTGGGACGGTGAAATAATCTCAGAGGATGAGAAGCTGGCAATGTAAGATATTTATAGATGGGTGTGATGACAATTTTTAACAGGTTGTACATACTTGTCCGTAGGAGAAGCCTACCCAAAAGCACTGATCAGATAAGTGAGACCTTGATGACATTTGCCCAGCTCTAACATTATATGTTTTTGATATGTTTTGCAGGGAAAAAAGTGAAAGTAGAGCCAATTGTCATAGGGAAGGCTCACCTAAAAGCTTCAGACTACACTTGCCCTGTTGTAATGGTTACGTATGACATGGGGAGAAGTAAGGAAGTACAGGTGAATATTAACAGCTTTACATTCTTGTGAGAAGTGACATCCTTGGAACAACTAATGATGAAGGTAACAACCACTAATCCACTTTAGTAATGCAGAAAGTCAAAGAGGATGATATGACCAATGAGACCTTTGGTGGCTCATGCAGATCATCTAAATTAGAAAGAAAAAGAAAAGAAAGGCAGTGGTGCCTCATGGTAACAAATCCATAGGTCCCTGTCATGAAGGCACCCCAAAATGACTCCAAGCAAATCATAAGCTCAAACAAGCTTTAATTGCAGCCAAAACCAAGTGACAGACTGAAACCAAATGACTAAAAAAAAAAAAAAAGTGAGAAATGAGGACAATCCAAAATCAATCAGCACTCAAATAATATTTAGCAAACTGCAGGTTCAATATACCAGTCAGGGTTATTATCACTACATGACAACATGCAAGAATGATGATGCAAACTGTGCATCTATTCATTCCAGAAAAGCCTCTCTCAGTCAAGGTTAGCCAGAAGATATGATTGGTTGCCTGGGGTGGGGCAGAGGGGGCAAGGGCTCACTCCAGCATATATCCAGAAGAAATAATCACTTGCCATGGAGAAAGTGAGGGTTCTCAAACCCAGGAAGTCTCTGTAGACAGTGTACCTGATCTAAAGGGAGAGGTTCCAATCACAGTCCCACTGCTCTGAGAAGACCATTCTTCAGGGTCTTCAACACAGGGTCCATTTTGTAGCCTAGGTGGATCTGACCTGTGGTCATTTATGGGCATAGTTCAGGAGCTTCTCTGTGCCTGGGGTATCTTGTTGGGTGAGGACCCTGTATATTGACCAGAAGTCTCACCCCTCATGCTCTCCATCGTGAGGAATGTATGCAATTGGCGTCACCAGGCCTCAAGGCAGGCGTGTGATGGTCAGCAGCTGACCAAGGTTTATACATGACAACAGCCATGGTGGCGTGCAAAAGGCTTGAAAACGAGGTACAAAATATCCATCAACTGCCATGTTTAAAGCCTTGGACCTTATCAGGGTGTGTGAAACTGCCATAGTGCCCTGCACCATGCAGAAAGCTGACCACAATGCTGAAGCAATGCGTGAACAACCTGCTCTAGGTGAACCTGCTTTAACAGGTGGGTTGAACTAGATGATCTCTGGAGGTCCTTTCCGACCTCAGCCATTCTGTAATTTTGAGTTTCTGTGATTCTTTGATAATAAGATCTGCCAACCTGGGCTCAGGAGCACCAGGTGACTGGGGTCAGGACCTGACTTGCCCAAATCCCTGGTGCTGGTTGCAGCTGACCTTATGACATCTATAGTTGTGGACAGGTTTTGTACAGAGTGTTCATGTGTGTGTGTGACTTTGAGTGGGAGAATAGAAATTGCAACTTGGTTATTACTCTGATCCCACCAGAGAATAAATATCAGATTTAATGCCACTAGAGATCTCTCTATGCAAATTCTCTAGCCTGAATTCCTCTATGACAATGTCTGTGATATCTGTATCTGTAACAGCCTTTAAAAATTGCTTCATTTTAGACAACAGAAGACCATTACCAAGACAAATGAAAACTCAAGGACTGACCTCTTCATAATTACTTTATATTTCCACTATTGTTAAAATCTATGCATTCCTTCTGCATAACCAGTTGTATTACTCCTTTTTGCCAAATTTAATATACATAATGTTTTTTCTCTCTTGGATAAAATATAATCTTTTTTTTTTTTTTTTTCCCTCCTCTCTTCATACATGCCTTTCTACGCCTTTGGTTACATTTGAGTTTTTTTGAGAGGCCAATATTCCTTTTACTTTCAGACAACTGTTACAGTGATAATAGCCAACTTGGGGCTAGGGAATCTGAAAGACCTACTAATGGGACATACTTTGACAACAGAGAAATCTGTCAGGCACAGTGAACAGGTTGAGTCGCCTGTTTGAGTTTGCCCTTGGTCCCATACAGGTGGAAAATTCCTAGTCCCCATGTCTTGGTGTCTGCCTCCTTGTGATCTCACCAGATGAAATATCAAAATGGGCTGAGGGGAGTACTGCCACTGGGTTGGGATGTCCAAGAATCCTCTAGGATTGTTCAGTTCCGGAGGCTTAGCAAATGTGATTATTAGACACACTCAAAGAATTTAAGTATTTGAACAGAAAGTGTTCAGTCCGTTCTTTCTCCCAGGAACATTCGAGCACTTTCTCCTATGCTTGAACTAACCTTCTGTAACTGAAACTTTTTGTCTTCTCTCTAAAACACATTTAGCTGTTCATGCTAACATCCAGAGAAAAGAAAAAAAGTGGCAGTACTAATCTAAATTAAATGTGACTGATAAGCAGCATCTGCTTGCTTTTCTAAAGAGGCAAAAGTAATACACTTCAGAGGAGCAAACTGTTTTATTGGTGATCAAAGCACAGAAGAAAGAATAACATGAATCAGATATATCTGTGCTCACTCAAATTCTGGTAGAACAGGAGATGTCTCAGCCAAGGCAAGACTTACCACATTTTTCCCTGTTAAGGGCAAGGCATTTGTTCTTTATCCCATAGCAACAAGCCAAGTCTAGAAGTCTCAGTGTGATCAGCCCATTAGGCATGTGGTATTTTTTCAGATCTCACAGATGAAGTGCCAGGCTGAAAACATAACCCCCACAATACGTATACCCTTTGCTTTTAATCTGTATCCAAGTCACAGTCCTGACTAAATTGGGGTGAGCAAGCTGTGCAGAAATGGAGCCCTGTTATGTCTCCAGACCAGGAAGGATGACTGAGTCAGAAACACTTTAAGTGTCTTTAACTTGTCATTTTTACTTTTCAATTTTCTCTTGCCTTAGTGTGCATTGTGTCTAATTTTGTCACTGCACATTGGCAGAATTTATACTGGGGCAGGCTACAGAGACCGAAACTCTACATAAGTCTGTCTGTCTGGTTGGTTCCTTTGTTTGAGTCTGACTACCTTCCCCCCCCCCCCCCCCCCGAACTCCATGGACATAACTTCCAATTCCTTAATTTCTTTATATTTTTATCAGTATCCCAGTGTGCATGCATGCTAGTCCATGAAAGTTGTTATTACACCTGGTCAGTTCCTATTACCTAGTCACTACAAGGCTTTCTCTGAGCTTTTTAGGAACATATTGGACATCTTTTGGGTCTGCCCCTCCCAAAGATGATTTTCTCACTGTCCTTGCTGATTCTACCCTTTGACCACCCATTATATACCTTCAGCCTGAGGAGGGCTGTAATTACACCAGCTTTTTGCAAATGCAGGGTATGAACAAAATCAGTTGCACAGCCCAATATTCCAAACTATTTGTACAGTGCTGCAGGACAAAGATTTTGTATTCTGATGCAATGAGCACAGCAAAATACCCCAGTATTTATAGTTAATCTAATCGAAACAGGAAGCAAAATATAAGTTTGAGGGATAACAAAACTTTCTAGAGAAATGGAGAGTGAGTAGCAGTAAATAGAAATAGTCACAAAATAAGAGGGAACAAAGAGGTGAGATAACAAGGAGAAAAGTAGAAATTAGTACACAAAATGTGATTGAATCTCACCCCTGCTAGAGATGTCATCCCTGTTCTCCTGAACCTTCAGCTTTATTTTCCTAGGAAATAGGCAGGGGCAATGTTCACTTTTTTCAGGCAGACACACTGCATCCATGTCCTACGACAAAAAGCGGTAGTTCATTTGTGCTACTGCTGTCATTGTGTTCCATTTTTTTCTTTCTTATCACTTCACTTAAACTTGAAGGAAACAGAGAGTTCACCTGTGTTCATTGCTGGCAGCTGAAATTCTTTCTCAGTTTCTTAATGGAGGCAAGAATAGCTCCCAGGATTGAGCACTAGGTGTCCTGAGACTTTCTTAGTTAGTAAAAAGAGATGACAAGACTGGAATGTATTAAATCTACTGCTGTCTCCTGGGCATCGTTTATAGATTCTCTGTCAACCCACAAGATCCTCTATTACTATGAACAGTGTAATTAGTTTATAATTAGAAGTTAATCACAAATCTATAAAAGAAGCTTCCAAATATTGACAATGGTTAAGAAAGTGAAATTACCATATATAGTTAACTAATTGCTGATTTGAAATTCGTGAAAGGAAATGAATACTTAAAGCACCTTATAATCCCAGTAGCAGAAACTGCTTTTTTTTTACTTCTGGCTTCAGCAATTATTTGTATATCTATGATGTCCTGAAGGAGATGATTAGGACAAAATATAAAAATAAGTTTTTCAGTCCAGTTCTGTTTTGAAAAATGTGTTAAAACAGTACTTCCCTATGCAAAAGATCAGTTCCCTCTATATATTCCAAGTCTTCTTCCCACACTACCGTCATCACCCTGGGGCTACCAGGCACACCTCAGAAAGGGAAAGAAGCCAGACATTCAGGATTAAAAAAAAAAAAAAAAAAAAAAGAGTAAAAGAAAAAAAATATAAATTTCACAGAAAAGGAATACTATTTTGCTGACATTTGTCTCATTTAACACTCATTACTTGTGTCTTACCCATAGCAAAGCTATGCCAACTTGATAAAGGAATTCTCATGTCTCTTAAATTGTCTTTGTTTGCTTGCTTATTTGTATAACCTTACTGTCACAGAATGAAGCCTCATTGTTTCAGGCATTGTACAAACAGAAAGCAAAATGCTAGTACTTGCTTCGAAGGACTTATAATACTCTAAATGGATACAGACAGATGAGAAAATACAAGGAAGCGATGACATAATAACGATGAATGGCAATGGTTGCAGCACATCCATCGTGCAAAGTGTTTTGTGTTTTGGTGGTGTTGTTTTGTTTGTTTGTGTATGTTTTTTGTTTTGTTGTTGTTTTGCTTTTTGCTGGGCAGGAAAAGATGAGCAAGTTCCAAGCACACATTTCTGAGCATAGCTAAAATATGATGAGGAAGCAGCATTATGGATGTTTATGGAGAAGTTTTTTCTCTATGTGATGAGCAGTATGGGAAAAAAAGTTGGAAAATGTTTATTGCAAAATGTAGTGACTGTGACATGAGCACCAGTCATGATGTCATGGACTAGCCTGGATAAGATATGGTCTACTGATCTACATATCATGAAGGTGGTATTAGGCTGTTAGAAGCATCAAGAGTGAAGACAGACCACTCATGCTTGGTACTATAGATAGAAGACAACCTTCAAAGAGAGAGGAGACATCAGTACATTCCTGGGCAAATTGTTTCTCTCTGAAAAAAAGCTGCTAAGTAGTGAAAGCTGCCAAGGGACCGTGGTGTTTTTGTACTTGTCTGCTTCCTTGCTTTGATTCATGAAGGGATCTTGAAAGAGTGGGCAGCAGCTTAGAGTCCATTATTGGATCTGACAGTTCAAAAGAATCATTTCTATGGATGAAAAATAAGCAGTGCAACCCCCGCCCCCCCTTTTTTTTTCCTTCCTTCTCCGTGTGTGTGTACACATATCCATGTGTTTTTGTATTGGGAGGAGGCTAGTTTTTTGTTTTTAACAGAGAAATCTCTATTTATATCAAGAACTGTCAGGATACATGAAAAATGTATGGTACAGAGAATTTTAAATGCATCAATCAGGAAAACCAATTAGTAATTCCTATGGAATTGTACATAATGTTATGTTCGCTAATACTAAGTGAATTTTTCATGGTTTATGTTATTACAGTGGTTGACCACTTGTACTGAAGTGCTAAGCAGTGGTCTGGCCTGGCATACAACTATTTAGACAACTTTTTAGAAAGCTGGTCAAAATTAGGAAATGAAGGATATCCTTTGTATTCCAGTGAGCAACATAGCAAAGAACTGACAAAACTTTTTACAGCATGAAGGCAGCTCAGCAAGTAGCTCTGCACATGGCAATTGCATTCCAGTTCCAGATATTGTGCAAGGTCATACTGGTTGGCACACCTGTCTAAACAATTGTTGAGGAACATGATAGAGGACAATCTCCTAAATGAACCCTCCCACATTGTCTGTGGGGATAGGCCTTCAAGAGCTGGTATCACATCTGCTGTCTGGTTGTCAGAGAACATCCTGCTGAAGGACCATATGTACTTTGAGGAAGCCACTGTCGTGGCTCTGTTTACTTCAGCATGAAAAGCAAACACAAATCCTCCATCCACAGTCCTAAGAAGCCTGCCCAAACATGAGCACAACCCTCTCTCCAAGTACTCCATGACCCAGACCAGGACTGCAATCCTTCATCTGTCTTTCTTGCAGTTCCTAAAAGCAGCCTGGGATTTGCCCTCATTTGAATAGAAGTTGTTCACCTAAAGCAATTTAGATAAGTACAAGACAGACATGGACCTGTTACAGTTGGCAGACCCCTTTGAAGGAGGACCACAAAAATAAGCAGAGGACTGGAACATCCCTTCTATGAAGAAAGGCTGAAAGACGTGTGGAGTTTCTGTGTCTGTAAGAAAGAAAGAGAAGGGCCATGGCCTGTAGTGACAGAACAAGGGGTAACAGTTTTACACTGAAAAAGGGCAGATATAGATTTGATATAAGGAAGACATTTTTTATTATGAGAGTGGTGATACACAAGAAGTGGTTGCCCAGAAGAGTTGCAGATGCCCCATCATTGGAAGTATTCAAGGTCAGGTTGGACAGACCTTGGACGAAACCAATCAACGGAAAGTTTTACCTGCCCATAGCAGGAAGTGAGGACTAGATGATCTTTAAAGGTCTCTTCCAACCCAAATGATTCTATGCTTCTATCATTGGCATAACAGGAT
This sequence comes from Patagioenas fasciata, assembly GCF_037038585.1. Taxonomy (NCBI): domain Eukaryota; kingdom Metazoa; phylum Chordata; class Aves; order Columbiformes; family Columbidae; genus Patagioenas; species Patagioenas fasciata. The sequence continues at coordinate 23,636,929 of NC_092560.1, read as the reverse complement.
ATATCTAGTGTTTCACAGCTGTGACAGCTTCCCAGTAGGGTACTTTTAGCCCGTGGGTAGAGGTTTTTGGAGAGGTTTTTAGATGTCATTATGCTAGGGTTCTTCCCTCGTTTTTGTCAGGAAAGTAAAGTTGGGGAAAATAAAATCTGGAGACAGTGTTGCATTTCATAGTCCTGAGTACATTAAGTATTGTATAATATAAACTTATATACATGTTATAGATCACTGTGTAAATGTTTTTGATATCATATTACAGTGCAATGTCACTGCAGCAGGACTCTGTTGGCCCTTAATCTTTATGATTTTCCCCGTCTGACTCGTATTAACTCCAATTTTTGCAGGGTAAGCTCTGAGTCTGAGAAAATTGCATTTGAGTGGCTACAGTGTATTAGGCACCCAAAACTAAGCAGATCTAAATCTGCTGTACGATGTATTCTTTTCCTCATTGTTCCTCTTCCCTTTTCTTCAGTTCAACCCTTTTCCTTCCCTCATGGGACTTTCTTAATGGACTCAGTTTATCAGCATGCATATATTTACTCCACATTGCTCTTTACAGTCAAACTTAACTAATACACCTCCTTAACATCCTTGTTTTTGGAAGGCTAAAAGGATGCTGGGGAGATGAATATGTAAGTGCCTATCTTAAGGAATCTAACATGTACTACCAGTGAGGTGCCTCTTTTGACAGATCAGGCAATGCATTCTGAGTAAGCCAGTTAGATTCATTCCCTCCCACCCATCTTTACTCTGTGAAGTTGCTACCTCCTGATTCCTGAAATAAGTCTGTTCAACCGTTCTCCCTTACTGTGCATTCCTGTTTCCTTCAAGTTATGATCAAACAAAGTTTCCTGCCCTACACTGCAGATGAAGGCAGACTGCCTCTTCAATCACTGATGCAAAAAGTGAACTGTTGAAAAGTACCAGCAATCACTTTTCCTTCCACCTTCCGAATCCCCTTCTTCAAAGTTTTCTTCAGTGTGTGGAACTAGGCTGATTTTAAAACTGACTTAGTTTAATGCATTTTTTAAACTGATTAAAATGTTCTCCACTTCTCATCCACTACCTTGCAGGCTGAGCAATGGACACTCCAAAATCGAGATTTCTGTTTATGGGTAGCAGCAGATACGAAGCTAGGTGCTAGCTATGGGCTGACATCTAGTCTTACCAGAAAGAATGGATCAGACAAAAAATGAAGGTTTTAACAAAGGATTTAATGAGTGGAGGAAGTAGGAAGCTTGAGGGAGGAGAATTTTCTCTGCACTTGCATTTGCCCAGAAGGTGTCCTGGATTTGCCCTTGCTTTGATTGATAATGTATTCCTCCAGCAGTACAACCCACCCTTCTGTTTCCCTTCATCATACAGCTGCACATTGTGCTGATGGCTTGGGGGCCTTTCTCCGTATTACTGCAAAAAAGGCTCTTGTTCAGTATGCTGAAGATCCTCTCCATTTGACAAATATTTCCTCTTTTTATTCTTCACCCTAAAATATGCTGCGCTATTTGTTGACATTAAACTGCATGTGCTTTCTTGGTTCTGCTGTGCCTGACTGCACTGCTGCTTTGTTTATGTTGGTACTGATTAGCCAAATTAGAAGTCCAGAGGTTTCTTTGAGAGTCTTACTAATAATATTTTCTCAGTTTGAAAGAAAGGTCTAGTTAGGTGTGGAAGGCAGAGAAACCACCAGCATGTGCTTCCTCTGTTTGCAGATATGCTGGGCCGCTGTCATCAGATCTCATATACAGAGCGTGGTTGCATCTGTTAATAACTTGGATTGGAAATGGCATCATGCAGAAAAATACAGCAGTGAAGGTAGTGTTAGAATCAGACTATGTGCTTGTTCGCCTGAATCTTTACTGAGCAGGTGCTTTAGCATTGTCCCAGAGTCCTGAGGGAAGTGTCTAAACTTAATTCAGAAATAAAACCAAGCTCCCAACTGCTTGAGATGATTAAAAATCCCAAGACTCTTTTTGTAAGAATAAGAGCATGACCCTGATATCTTGGCCAAATTCCACACAGTGAAATTACATTCTGCCAATGTGAAATATACCTGTCATTTGAATTGCAAAGCTATTCTGAATTCCCACTGAGAACTCCTGTTGAGTTTTTCGTGCTTTAAATGGTTGCCATGTCCACCGCTTAGGTACAGAATTTCTGAAGTGGAACCTATAAGTAAGTCTATCTCCAAAGCACATCAGAAGAGAAGAAACAGATTAAAGACAAAATACCATCATTATTTCCTATGGTAGCACTATCATTTTCTCAAACTCTATTAAGCTACTGATTACAATTTTTTTTTTTTTTTCCTTAGTGATGCTGGTTTGAGGTTCCCCACAGGAAATGAGATATAAAAAGATAGATCAGAAAAGGAAGAAGTTGGGATAAACCAGAAAATTTTATGTATGTTGGGCATGGCATGCTAGCACTTTGAATGCTAGATGTCAGGAGAAAGATAACTATTGCATAATAAAATTATTTTTTTTAATTGATTCTTTTTTTAAGGAGTTGAAATAATGAAAAAGACATAACCCACCATATTGAAATCATCTTAGCTATAAGTTATAGGTCTTTATGTGACTGCTGTATCACTGCAATGTGCAAATTTTAAGGAAGGATTCAATAGAATCTGAGCTGCCCCATTACAGCAGCCCAAGCCCACTGTGTGTGTTTTCTCTGACCCCATCAGAGACCTAGAAAAGAAGAAAATTCTAGGTGGAGTTAAACTACAAATTACATTTAATGTATTATAAATTTACCAAGAAAAACATAATTTTCTACCATGATAAGGTTGTGGTTTGTACAACCCAGGAAAAAGAAACAGCATTCACATTGGCCCATCTGGTAAACAACTGACCCCTTTTCAGAGAATCAGAGCTTAAGATGTTTCTATTCCACTGCTAAACATGACCATGACACCAGTGACTTTGCCTCCATTATTTCTGGACTTAAAACCTAACTGGACATAAGATACTCTTTGAGGGCTTTAACTAAGGAGGATTTCCATGTACCAGACCCTTCTTATACTACTGAAACTGTATAGATGGGCAAGTATCACTAAAACTATAGCCAAAGGAATGTTGATTATAAGTAGCTTATTAGGAGCACACATATTATAGGAACCGTTAAGCTTCAAGTAAATAAATATTACCTATGCTCTCTCCTTCCAGCAGTGTTTTGGTCACTACCATCTGTCACTAGCAGACCTTCTGCCTTTGGGCTCAATTCTGGCAGCTGCTTTCATTGCCCTCATCTTCTTGTTCAAGCCCAAGTTTTTTATTTCCTTTTTTCTGCTTTTCTGCTAAGGGCTGAAAGGCATCCCTGCTCTGTGATGGAGTGCCATAGGGGTAATCTGCTTAATCTGCTGCCCGCCTCCTTCTTTGGAAATTGTAAACATGAGCATCAGAAAACAACCCCATCTGACCTTACTCCACTTCTTTCTGCTTGTGGATTCAAGGCCAAAGACAGCATTGATTTTAGGCATTAACAGTTACTTTCCACAACTTAGAGACAGCAGGACTAGTACAGGCACAGGAAGTGGTAGAGATGTGCCAGGTATGTTGCAGCTCATCTATATTGCTTCTGTGTGTGCTGAGTAGTTTGGCTGCCTCTGGAGCCAGAGATGCCATATGGGGGACACAGCCCTCCGAGGAAAGTGCTACACCTAACTCTGCCTGCATTCCCTTTGACAAGCACTTGCACCACCCTGGGAGTCTTTTCTGAGAGACAGCAGATATTTTTCACTCTCCTAGGTCTGCTTTTGTGAGGCCCCTTACAATTGCTCTTTAAAAAGGCCTTTGTGGGTTCTCAAAGTGCTTGCTGAAACTAAGAGAAAAGGAAAATTAGTGTCTTTCCTTTGATATGGAAGTGATTTTTGATTGGGATAGCTGGAAGTGTTAGCCTGGTAAAGAATAAACTTCTTCTATTTATGGGGTCCCATTGTTGTGCAGAATCTCCAGAAGTTAGTTATTCTAGACCATGACAGGCAAAAGCTGCATTTTTCAGACATTCACAAAGTATTAATCTTAAATAGAATAATAACTTTTATTTGTAAACCTGACTTTCCTATTCATTATATGTCTTCTTTTCTCACTTTGTTCCCATGCTTTTTCAAATGCTAGGCCACCACCTACATTTTTACATGTAATATCAAGTATACATAGGACTAGATAGAAAAAAATCAGTCATGTTCATAATAAAGTCTGAATCATGTGGTTAAAATCATACCTCAAAAGCATAATACAATTTTGTCTTCTGAATACACATACTTGGGAAGTGGGCTAGAAGGGATGGTAAGCATTTAGAACTCATGGGTTCTCCACTGCCAGTTCAACTCTGTATTTATTTCTAGCATTGTAGCTATACTCAGTGCAGTATGTTCTGTGCGAATATGTGTCCTTTCTGTGCTCAGCAACCTGCTAAAGCTGACCCTGCTTGAGCGTGAAGGTTGGCTAGATGATCTGTTGAGATACCTCCCAACCTCTACAATTTTACTGTTGTGTGATACTTAAAAACTGAGTGATAATCCTGCTTAGTGTAACTATTTACACAACCACTTAAGATGTGTTTGGGCAATACTGTCAGATAAAACAGTCAAGAATATCCTCTGTAAAAGGATCACTTAAAATAAACTACAAGACTTTATTTCAAAATATTTATGATGTGAAACAGAAAAAATAGAGGCTGGAAGTAATACGGTAGGCAGGGCTGGTGCCTGTTTGAAATCTGGCAGTTATGATCTAAATAAATTGCAGCAAATATAGCTGACCGCATAAAGCCTTGGAAATCAAATTACTTGCAATAATTTATCTGTGAAATAAACATGAATGTCAGGATTTCCATATCTCATCTTCTCACCCTCTTCACTTTTACCTGTCTCCTTCCCTTTGGGATGTTCAAGCAACTGGAGTTTTTAACGTGTCAAGAATTCGTAAATGATAGAATGGAACTCTGTCAAAAATAATGTCAGGTGGCAGGACTACTCTGACACTCACAGTGCATTAAAATGAAATAAAAGTAACATCAAATGAAAGTGCCTGCAGGGAAGGGAGTGGATATGTAACAATGTAACACAGAAAAGGACCTTTGATTTAATGAGGTTCAATTTCATAAAAGTGCAGGCCATCAAATGGGAATGTTATTGAAGTAATTAGACAGTCCTGCAACTTCCATCTTATTGTTAAAGGAGACAGCTAATTAAGTGTGGGTACAATCACAAATAACGACAGAAAGCATAACCTAATGTTATCCAGATCAAAACTGGGCCCAGACCTGAGCAAAACTATTGCTCTGCTTGCTGCTGAACCCATGCAAGAGATGTTTGTGTGGCCATACTGAAGAGAGGTTACCTTGCTCTTCGCTTGCTGATGAAAGTTGCGAAGCAAAACTTGTTCTTGATACTTGTTTTGAATCATAGATGATTCTTCTAACACAGATGAGGTTTTTGGCTGATGCAGGAATGAGGCAATTAATATATATACAATTTGCATAAAGTCATATAGAAATTTATAATTTGTGCTTTTCCTCTTGTTTAAAAAGATTAGGAAGATGTCACTCCTTGAAGTTTGCTTTAATTGCTACAATTATATTAGCACTAGTAAACCTGAAAAAAGTCAGATATCTTTTCTGTTCCTACATGACAAGTGGGACAGTGAGATGAAGAAAATTAATAAAGGGGCAAGAATCCTCTGCAAAAGTCTCCTTTCTGGCAGTAGCATCAAGGAACTGACTGCAAGGGAACTCACAGATGTTACTTAATGGAAAATAAAGGACAGAAGATGTTAGCAGGTCTGTGTGTAGCACACCTCTGTGTAACGTGAGTATTTCAGGAAAACTGAAAAGCTACTGCTGTGCTGGTTGTCCAGTATCGAGGCTGTTACCATGCACTGAAACTTCTCCCTCACATACACATGCCTGAAAGCAATTTTGGCTGCTAGTGTCCTCTGGAGTCAAGGTATTTCTGGAAAGATCTGTTAGTATGGTGTCGTGGTTTTGTTAAAAACAAGTTTCTCTTTTAGTGAATTTGCCTGTCAGCTAAAGCCTTCATGTTAGCTGCATTTTCCTGGAGAACCAGACACATGTTTTGGTTAAACCTAGCAATGGAATGCAAACTTATTGATAAGCACGGATGGACATCTCGCGAGAGGGGCAACGAGAAACTGATGACCAAGAGACTGACCAACGGTGTATAACATTCCATTCATGTGAATACTTCATATAAAAGTGGGAGATCACGAGGATCTCGGCCCTTTTTCCCTTTTTTCCTTATGGCCAACATTAGGAGAGGACCTTGCTGGTCGTCCCTGCGAACTGAGGCCTAATGACAGACTGAATCCAGCTCCAGTTGGCTACAGAGTCTAATCCAGGACTTTGGGTGCTGGCTCTGCAGTTGCTGAGACTTACAAGATTGGTTTTGTATATTTTGTATTATTTTCTCTATTCTTATTAGTAGCATTAGTAAAACACCTTTAACTTTTCCAACTCTCTTCTCTCTGTCCTTCTTTCCCTCCCGATCGCCTGTCCTGAGTGGGAAGGGGGGAGAGGGAGGGGCAAAGGGGGGAAGTAGGGGGGAGAGGAGGTTAACAATACATCTGCCAGGGTTTGATTGTCACCCCGCAATCTTAACCCTCGACACATGGCCTCTTCTCAATTTTCTGCATGGCTTGTGTTTTCCAAAACTATGTGAGGGCTTTTAGAACACACATGCAGTTTCAACCACAGACTTTTCTATCAAGAACATGCTTATTAAATGCTTACTTTCTATAACATTTATCTACATCAAACATCTAAGAGGTTTCCTGTTTTTCAGTAAGTATTTTTTGCATGTAAATTTATTTCAGGTGAAGGCAAATCCCAGGGGACAAAGCTTCCTACAACTCCACAGCATTTAAAAACAAATACATGAATGTCTCTTAAAATGCGGCTGAACACAGCATGAGTTTCCTTGGATGAAAGTATGCATATCTTTCTTGGCTTCTACAGGAGTTATGCAGATATTCTTACTGATGTTGATGGAGTCTCCCTTGACTGTGTTTGTTTGGATTAGGCAGCTTTTCAAAATAGGTTTATCTGTTTCAGATAAAAACTTTGTTTTAAAATTTATATGAATGCCCTTATTATCCTTCCAGTTATCCTTGGAGTCAGTCAGGTCAAAACCACAATGAGAAGAGTCTGCAACTTTACTGAGAGAAAAAAAGCATATCATGTGCGCATTGATAGTACAAAAGACATCACAGATTATGTGATATAGTTTGTCTATAAATTCATTCCAAGGCACAGGAAAATTACTTGTGTGCATTCATTGAATTGAACAAAGATGTTCCTGAGATTCCACTGAGCACACATCACAGTTATTTGGTCAGTTTGCAACATGGTACAACACTGTGCCATCACCTGATGCTGTTATCTAACAGGTGAAATCTGGTGAATCAGAATCTTCTCTCTGAACTTCACTTTAACTGGACTGCATAAAGAAGTGCTAAACCTACCATGTGTTCCTATGTTCATTCTGTACCACTTCAGGTCTGCATTCAGCTTTTCGGGCAGGTTCTTGCTGTTGCTGAAGTCTCCCTACAGAATGTTCTGGTTTACAAACAGTGGTTGAAGCATACAAGTATGGGCTCCTGGAAAAGCTACAGGTAGTATTCAAACACTTCATAGAGCCACAGTACAAATCCTGCCTGCTAAAACATGTTGAAGCACATGCCATCTCATCTCCACTCTACTTGTTATACCTGAATACTGACACAAGCTACCATCATATCTTCAGTTTCTTGTATGTGCGCAGGTTTGGACATGCAAAGAACTTCTAGGAACACAGTGAGAGTAGGTCTTGTCAAAAGGAAGAGTTAGTAATTTCCCTGCCTTACCAGACTGAATATCTCTATTTTTCTTTTTAATGTTGTCGTATTTGTCCTTTTTCAAAAATACAATTGCTGTACAATGGTTAGTAGTTTTATCCATGGAAAAAATAGCCCAAACCTCATACAGATGGAATGTTCAAGTGGTTTAGGAGGTGTAAATACAATTTATGATCAGTTAAAGTGAGGATAGAAGCAGACTGTGGCAATTCTTTCTATTTCGGTTGGTGTGATTGATATGAATATAGACTGAAATGACAAAATAGTTACTGAACTGGTATCTATTTATGTATTGAATAAAACAACATACACTCTGCATAAGAAAAGAAATCTTTTTTCTCAGAGTAAACTATAGGCTTTTCCCCAATGTGCTAATGCACGTGCCTGATTAAATCTTACTGCAGTCTCTGTACACAAGCCATTCATGCCATAAATATGGAAAACTACCCATGAAAATATTCAGAGTCCATTCTACAGTCAAAGAAACTAAAGCACAGAAAACTAAAATCTTTTGGCCACTGTCCAAGAGGCAGCCAGTGGAATATCTGTGCAGAGCAACTTGCTTTTCAATCCCTGTCCAACGTTGTATATACAAAGCTATGCTTTCCAAACAGAAGTAATAGTAATTCTTAGGGAATGCAGAGGGCTGTAATGTTTGCATCAGCCTTGTATTAGGCCTCTGCATAGATCAGAGTAGCACCCAGGTACACAAGCCAGAGCGTTTTCCTAGAATTTTAGAAGTTTTCTTCTGCTTTTCTTGAAAGGATTTACATATGCTGTGTGTAAACCTCTTCACAAATAATGTTAGGTTTTCATGAACAGTCTGTTAGTGGTCCTTGCCAAATGACTAAGCTGTTGTACACTTTAGATAAGACAGAGTTAATAGGAAGATGTAGGGAGCAAAGATTAAGAAGATTTTTTTCATTTGTGTCATAACATCTCTGCTAGATAGGGAAAACTTTCTGACAGAAAATGGTATTTCAGTTGGTAGTGTGACATCTTGGCAAAAATGTGACAAAAAAGACAATGTGGTGAATTTGAGATGCTCTTGGAAAGTCAGCACAGGTTCATTTATTGTGGATTGTAGAAAAAATTTTGGGGAAAACTAAGATAATAGACCCACTAAGAAGTCAATAAAAGCAATTAAAACAGTATATGGGAAGAACTTGTGCACTACAGCTGGTTGTAGTGGGATAACCTATTTGTCCAAGTAAATGAACAAACACAGTTTGGTAAGACAGCATGAGTGCCTAAGGGATAGGAGGCAGTAGAGATTGCTGTAGTGGGATCAGTGTTGAGAAGACTTACTGCAAAGGTAGGAGGGTTGTAAAAATAAATCTAAAATGTAGGAGTGAAAACTGGTAATGCAGCATGTTTCAGAATCTTTTTTTAAATAAATTGGGGGAAAATAGGAAAGTGTGAATAAAGGAAATTTGAAACTATTATGAGAGGAGCTGGGCAAAAACAAAGGGAAATAGAAGTAACAATAATAGGAGGATTCTTTGTACTGAAAGACAGCCCACCCTCTTGAAGTGATACCAAGACAAATTCTGCTCTCAGTACAACTGATGTAAAGCCTGACTAACTCCATCTGTCACTTCTTAGACTAGTTCAAATCTAAAAGAACTTGCAGAAAACACTGGTATTAATTGGGATTTACTTTGATCTATCTGAAAAGCAAGATTTTACCCTATCTTATATCTGGCAGGCTCTCCTCTTTTATCTTCCATTTTACAGCAGTAGCTCATCTACTCCATTCATTTTGTTTTCTTTGTTTTGCTTTTACTCTTTCCTTCCCTCCTTTTCTTTTTCTGTTTTGCAGTGACAGCTTACTGGAGCTCAAGCAAAGGAAACCAGGCACTTTCCCTGTCTAGACTCTCTCTTTAAAGTGTCATGTGAGATGTTCCTGCAGCACTTTCCTAAGACCCTGATAGCTGCTGTTTATGTTGATATGATCCACTCTATAATAGGAGCTTAATATAAGTGTGTCCTTATGTTATGCTTCAAATCACACAGGTTTCAATTCACACTCCCCCAAAAAGCAAAAATGAGATTAGCATCTAAATTGAAATTCAACCTAAAGAAGTCTGTAGCAAAAGAAGTCTAAGAAACCCCTCAGTATCAGTTTTAGGTTTCTTTTTACTCTACATCTTGATCATGTCCCAGAAAATATGCTCTGAGTAATAAGCACTAAATTGTGTCTGGTCTTGCACAGGTGTGTTGAGAGATGAAAAGGGGAGAAAATTAACCCTATTGTGTTAATGCCATTAGATTTAACAAACATGTGGCTCCACCAAGAAAGCCTCAGCTCAGCCTCAATGAGGATGCAAGAACTGCAAACACACTATCGTTCCCTAGTTGGAGGTGCAGGTAAAGCATATATCCTGTGCAGTCACTGCTTCATGGTCAGTGGTAGCAACCCCCTCCTCACACCCCACCCCCACCCCACTTCTCAGAGCTTCAAGAACAATTTTGACATTCAGACCTGTTCTTTTCTGGCACCCTACTGTCCTCGGAGTCTGTCTGACATAGAGAAGGCAAGTGGTTTGAATAAAGGGAAACTCTTTTAAGATATTGTTGTATGTCCTTAGTTCACCACCAGTTTTCATGCATATTCTTAAAATAGCGTTCAGACTACAGCCGAAGACAAAAACTACAAAATGCTACTGCCCCCAGTAAAAGAGCACAACATGGTTTCCAACTTACTTTTCAAATGCTCACTGGTAATAAGAAGTAAGGAGATGTGATGCATTGCCTCTCATTTCTCATTACCTTCAGCATGCCGGGAAGACATCAGGAGGTTTGCCACAAACTTCCAGTGACAGTAGATTTCCCCCTAATGAGCTCCTGAACTGGTCTCTCTCACCACCTGCAAGTTTAGGATTCAGTTAGAATCCATCTGAGAAAACCTGACAAAATGAAATGGCCAAAAAAGAACGGAAAACAAGAGGTGATGAAAGGAAAGGAGAATGGCATGAGGAGTTATAATGGCATCATCACTTTTTTTTTTGCTATTTTGAGCACAGACATGCAATGGTGCAAATCTGAGCATTGCATACTTATTCATTCTGACACAAATGGAACTATTTTAAATATACTCTATATCTTTCCAAGAAATAATGCATGGTACTTGAAAACAAACTTAGCATGATTAGGAGGAAGAGAAAGACACATACTCTGCTGTGGTATGCCCTTGCATATCTCTAAATGAGAAGAAACTTGAACACTTCAAAGCTCTATTGCTTATTTCAGTCACGACAAATAGCTCTTGTGTCAGTGGAGGGGACAGAGGTGTTTGTGTGACATTGCCCTTTATAACAGAATAGCAAAAAAAAAAGCAATATGAGATAGAAAAGAGTGTGTTATCTTTTTCTTCTACATACACAAACCAACCAACCAAACCTCCTAAATTCTTAAAAGATGTGGACTCACCCACTTGTTCCATCTAATCCAATCATCATCTAGCCAAATTTACATTAATTTCCCCAGGGTTTCACTTGAACAGAAATAAATCAAGTAAAATCATCAGTATTTGGCCCAGGAATATATAAATCTGCTGTTATCAGATTTAGTTACTGTTATCAGTTTAAACCAGAAGGCTAATGGAGACAATCTGGGAAACCTGATTCCACCCTCCCTGTTTAAAGTATCAAGATAGACTCTTACAGGCAGGTCACAATGAGTTCGAAGTTTGCATTTCCATGGGCTGAAACTAGTGCAGGAGTAAGCACCATTTTAATTTCATTTATGATGGATCAGATTTCCATAAGTCTGTAAATTTATAAGACTTAAAGATACCATGAGTCTATATGAAATCACAACAATTGCATTAGCAGAAATTGAAAATGGTCATTTATACCAACATATTAAAAGTCTAGGTCAGCAATAAAATAAATTAACATGTGTCTCAAAAATCCAAGGAGTTATATGCTGTACTTTAGGTCAATAAAGATAATGACACTGTTTAAAGCTGCATTACAGCTGGTTTTATAACCAAACCTTCAGAGAAGAGTTGTGAGACTGACTGAACTGCATATGGACTGTTGCCTAAGAATTACTATGCTAGGCAGAATACCACCTAGAAATCTGGAAAAAATCAGTTAGAAACACATCTCCTTGGAGTTGTGTTAACTACTTTCAGTGTTACTATCCAGATGACAGCTCCTGATTCTGTTCTTACTCTTCTTAATTCTCTCTACAATAGCCAGCATATGTATGTACATGTGTACACTCAGGTCTTTGAGGCTGAGAAGTGTAACATAACCATTCTTAAACTATTCTTATGCTAAATGGGGGTCTGTGTGAAATATATTGTTATTTTATCTGCTTGCACTTGTTCTATTGGTGTTTTACTTCAAGCACTTATAAGAGTTCATATTTAACATTGTATAAGGAAGAAAAAGAAAATGGATTTCTCACCTGACCCACAAATCTTTAGATTTGAACACTAAATAAAGGCATGTCTTTTATTCAAGGCGAACCCTAAAGATGATATATCTGTATTTTTTTCTTTTCTCTCCAAGTGTCATGCTTGTCTTCCTGCTTCTACAGCTTGTCCAAGTTCCTCTGAATCAGCAGCGTTTTCCTCCATTCTAGATATATGTATTTATCTGAACAACTAATCTATCAAACCTTAAACTTATAAAAAATGTCAAGGACATGTTGTCATACTGCCATGCAGAAAGTCTATGCCATCCTTAAAGCAATAGCAGTAGTAACTGATGAATCACCATCAGATTTCTCAGAACACCTCTAGGGTTTATTTTAGCTACTCCTTGAGAACCAAATTTTCTTCATTTGCTTAAAAATAGTAACTATTTGTTCTGTCCTCTAATGCTTGTGAGAAGTTACCTGAATTAACATTGTCAAAAAGGGTGTATATCTATGCTTAACGTCACCAAAAAATTCACAAAATTTACCAAAAATATACAGAGAAAACTTACTGAAATAAACCACTGCTTGAACAACACAATCTAACAAACACATCACAAATTAAAAAAAAAATGTTATGCAGTCTGAATCATAAAATAATTTTCGTTCAAAAAGACCCTCAAGATCATTGAGTCCCACCACTAAACTAACACTGTTGACTCCACCCCTAAACCACACCCCTAAGAACCTCATTCATACATCTTTTAAACACCTGTAGGGATGGTGCCTCAACCGCTTCCCTGAGCAGCCTGTTTCAATACCTGAAAACTGCTTCTGTGTAGAAATCTTTCCTAATATCCTAAACCTCCCCTGGTGCATTGTGAGGCCATTTCCTCTGATCCTATCACTGGTTACTTGGGAGAAGAACCCAACACCCCTCATTCTGCAACCCCCTTTCAGGTAGTTGTAGAGAGTGATAAGATCTCCCCTCAGCCTCTTTTTCTTTGGGTTAAACAGCCCCAGTTCCTTCAGCTGTGACTTGTGCTACAGACCCTTCACCAGCTTCATTGCCCTTTTCTGAAGAATTCAGTTAACTCAGAGATTTAAGTGCTCAGCTGCCTGCAGCAAACAAGTCTACAACACATGGAAAAGCTATGAGAAAAAGACATTTGTAACAGGAAACTTGAGAAAGAAACAAGTTAGAAAAAAAAATCTGAACAGTTTATTATGCGTCTATTAGAATGTGAATCATCTGACTAAATGGAGATGTTTATTCTGAGTTAGTCACTGTGGGTTTCTAGTCTAATCTGTGGCAATCTAATCAAAATAGCTGGTGGTGTCCGGGACACAATTAATCTCATCTGAAAGTAAATGTCTAAAATAAGACAGATCAATCAAGCCTGAAAAGTGCCTATGAAGGCACTTTGAAGTGAAGAGAACTTCACTAATTGAAAAGGGAGTTTAGGACAGTAGCTCAGACATGTATGTCTACACTGTAGACTCATACAGCTGTATGAGATGAATCCTGTGCTTAGGCTCTTTAATTTACATTCAGCAGCAATTTGCAGTTGATTCATGGATCACTGGATCAGATTCTGCCAGTGGAAGGTAGAAAAGAGATCAGAATGGAAACAATGAAAAATTCCTACAACATTGCTGTTCTCTGATTCAGCAGTTTTCAAATCACATCATTAATTTTATAACTAACGTCGTACCAATATAACATATTTAGAAAGCTGCTGTGTCATTATTCTTAGAATACTGAGATTTAGTCACTTTCAGGTGCTTTATTGTGCAATGCTAGTTAGTTAAAGCAACTGGGATAACTTCAGAGTTTTCAGTTCTGGAATCATGTATCTGTGAAGCTTAGGCTTCTGTTAAAATCAAAAGGCCATTCAGTGGGGCAGGCAAATGGGGATGAAAAATAAATATTATGGGCAAGACTATTAACTTCAATGAACATTTACTCCTGAGCAGTCCAAATTGTAGAAATCTTGAGTTCACAACTCAAAAGACTGAAGGGTTAAAAGGTGTTTTTGAAGACTGGGTAAATTTTACCCAGGTTGTCTAATAAAGCAGAATAGAAATAAAGTTAATGGTCTAAGGAAAATCAGTGGGTGAACTATGGCAGTTCACTCACATTCAAAACAAGGAAAATAAACAAAATCATACACTTAAAAAGATTTCAAAGACCCTTCAAGGACACAGATCTGCCTAGGAAGTTATAGTGTACCTTCACAGTAGATCATGGTATCTATAGTCTACCTCACAGTAGAAATTGTTTAAAGCCAGCTCAAACAGCAGAAGTAATGTGGCCTTAGCACTACAGGAGTATGCAATGGCAAAAAACAATGCTGTTTTTCTGAACTATCCTAGGATCACATTAGTGGCCCATTTATCTTTATGCTACAAGGTAACTCCCTGTGGTGGAAAATCCTAAGAAACCAGTTGTGTGACTGTTTTCATATTGTAATTTTAATGTCAAGAGACAGAGGGAGTTGCAAATTTCTACTCTTCTCTAGATATAGACAATCTCAGAATTTAAATGTTAACACCACCCTAACAGTTCCTCCCACAATATTCACATCAGCTTGTACAATGTAATACTCTAACGTTTTACATTTTGGTATCCATTTGTAAATCTGTGGGAGAAAAACACAGTGGTAAAACTGAGCTGATTATCTCACTGACATTTGGGGCATGGAAACCCTGAGTCTTTTGTGAATGGACAGGATGCAGTAACTCCCTGCCTGCTTCCCATTTTGTAGTGTAATAGGAAGAACTCTGGGGGCCTCTAGGGGAACGAAAAGAACTGAATGACCCATGGAAAATTTGGAAACATCAAGGGAAACAAACAAACAAACAAACAAACAAGGTTAGGATGTTTATCATAAAGTTGAATTTCACTCAGATAATGTGAACCTCCAGGGCCTATCAGCTTTTCTGGACATAAGACTTGTGGCTCTTTCTATTCAGCTAGTGAGTGAGCTACATGAACAGCTCATTAAAACATATCCTTCCAGTTATGTATTTTTAGGCTTTTTTTTTTTTTTTCTGCTGCTATGTGCTCATTAGGCTCTTTATGTTGTGCCTAAAACCAAATATAAAGAAGAATATATACATATGCACACATATTTATGGGTATGTATAGGTATATATGTGTGTGCATGTATCCCTCCATATCTATATAAACAAACTAAAACTTACTTTTACATATGTCAAGCATCTTTTTTCCTCAACAGCTAAGAGAAAAGAAATCTCATTTCTTCTAAAATAGACTCTTCTATTTGCATAGTGAGTTTTGTAATGATCCTGCTGTGAAAGTTAGTAACAACCATTTCATCAAAGTTCACAATCAACATATAAACGGGGAAGAAAGTAAAGAAGACAACTTAGGGAAAGGATACTGTCAAAATACATCAAAAAGTTCCCTGAAATCTAGTGAATTTATTTTTAAAAATAATACCGTGTCAGGATCTCAGTTGCAAAATTAAAAATAAATATCAACAACATATGCTTTCAGTTGTCTGCACCAAACTTCTACTTTCAACCAGCTGTAGATAAACACAATGCAAAAAAATAAATCAACCAGTTTATTACGGTAGTCACCTGCAGCACTTCTGAGCTGCAAGAGTGTGGGTAGAAACAGGTCAAGATCAGGAATAGCACAAAGATTAAGGATTTATCTAAAAAATTTATGCTGGAGAGGAAAGTTCCTGATGCTTCTTGTCTACCATGCGAAGTTAATAATTATAAAATTATTTCCAACTAGTTATCTATAATCTTAACAGATGTTAAAGTGATCAAAGCAATTTTGATTGACATTTGCTGAGGCTCATAAAATAGTTAATTCTGATCAGTCATAATGGCCTGTACTGCTACAAGCATTATGTACCTCAGCCAGCAAAATGGGCCATTTACCAGCTCGCAAATGCAAGCTACTAAATGCTCAGGCCTCAGAAGCCTGGAAAGCTAGTTACAAAGCAGGATGGGCAGAACTCAAAATAGAAAAATGAAAGAGAAGGGAATTAACGGGAACAAATGCAGTGTTCAAAACAAAAAGACTCAAGCTGCTTGCATTGTAAGTGAAACAGTATCTGAAACCTCACCACAACTACATTGGTGCTTGATAACATTCTCTCCACAAAAAGGAAATAAAGGAAAGATATTGATTTTCTGGAGTAAATGGTTATCCACTGTGTTTGTGTTAGAGAACAGATTGAATTATTAAAGTAGCATAAATAACTTTAAGTGTGTAACATCAAAAAACACCAATTTAAATGACCTGGTAATTTGGCGCAAACCCAAGGAATCATTCTCTGACCTGAATTTATGTTTTGTGTTTTCAGAAAGCAGCCAAAATCCAGGATACAGTGACAGGTTTGGTAGTAATTTCCCTTCCATTGGAAAAGACCATTAGGTGGTTCTGCTTTTAAAGAGCAGAATTACTAGTAAGGTGTTTGCTAATCCTGAAGTGTTTCAGGCTTAATCTTAGCTTTCCAGCTGGTTCTGAGGAATGTAATACACCACCTTGTAAACGTGTGTAGAAAAGATACCCAGCTGTAATATTAAAAACAGCTATTTGAGCAGAACAGGTCTGGTTTTACCTCGTACTTCTTGCCTTTTAAAAATTTAATTAAAGAATGTCTGGAATTCGTAAGGGTATCAGAAAAAGGGGTTTGCTTTTTCTTTCTTTTTTTTTTTTTCAGTGTTCAGGCTCAAATTCACACAAAGACGCATATGTTAATGTCATACACTGAAATGATCAAGGTAAATGCCAAATATTATATCTGAGTTTGTAATGTAGGTTCTATCAACAGCTCTGTCAGCCTTTGTGAGACTCATGCCTTCACATTTTCAGACTCTGCATTCTGTATGACATTTTGTAGCTGAAACCCAGGTGGGTCCACAGCACAAAATGCTAAATCTGTTGTGTTCTCAGGAGTTCAGAAGCTGCAGGGGATTTGCGAGCTTTTCATCAGTGTGGCTGGGCAATAGAGGCATTCAGCCTGCTCCAAGACAACAGGAATTTAGTCAGCTGTGGGCCCATTAGCCACATCTCTTATTCTCACTCACAGTCACAGAGCTGCTTTTAGCTGCTGAAGCTTTTCTCGGAGACTTAAAGGGCAGAAAGGACACAATGACAGTCTCATTTGATCTTCCGTAGTGTGAGATTTTTCCGAAAGGTATATCTTCCAGAAAGATAGCCAAAGTACAATTCACATGGGTGCACATTTACCACCTCCACCGTTATCTGTTTTACTTACACTCACTGCCAGGAAGATGGAAGTCCTTCATTAAATCATTTCTTTTTAACACTCTGAAGATACACTCCATTCCTTTTCTTGTACTTCCTTTTTCTGTGTACACTTCCACAGGTATTTCCACTTCCACAGGTATTTCTTCATGGTCAGTTGTATGTAAAGGATTTAGCTGGAGCTTGCACTTTAGTCAGGAGGTTCAGATATTGACTAGTAATCTATTCTTTTTTTTTTTTTTTTTTTTTTTTTTTTTTATGTTGCCAGCAAAAACATTGAAAAATTGAAAAAAAAATGCTAACAGATTTGGTTCAAAACCTGTGGAGAACATCTCTTGCTACAAAAAAGACACTGCTGAACACATCTAGTATTCAGCACACTGATTAGCCAGTGGAGTGCAGTTCAATAAGGAATTTTCCATGAACCAAAATATGTCATGGAATGTGGAGAAATTCAAGGAGAAATTACCTTGATTTACAATCAATGAAGGTATTTATATATTTGCAGGCAGCATGAACAAAGAAACAAACAGACTCCTATTTGTGCTTGTTGTATGAAGAGTATGGGTTTGTCTCATATGCTACTACAGTTTTCCTGGATTAGACTGTTTCTAAAGAGCATTGGGCTGTTTTTGTACTGATTCTGGCCCTGTACACAAAAATAAATAAGCATAACAGAAGCACCTACAAGTAAAAAGATGTTGCTTGGGGAACACCGTCTGGGAAAATTATATTAAAAATGAGTGTTTGTCATTGCTTTGGGAGCAAAGATTGCAATCTGGATGTCCTACTTCATAGACTCACAGAATAACAGGTTGGAAGTGATCACAAGGATCATCTGGTCCAACCTTTCTTGGCAAAGCACAAACTAGACAAGATGGCCCAGCACCCAGTTCAGACGAATCCTAAAAGTGGGCAGTGTTCAGGAATCCACCTCTTGCCTGGGGAGATTATTCCAATAGTTGATGGTTCTCATTGTGAAAAATTTTCCTCTTACGTCCAACTGGAATGCCCCCAGAAGTAACTTGTACCCATTACGCCTTGTCTTTTCCATGTGACTCCTTGTAAAAAGGGAGTCTTCACCTTCTCTGTAGTCACCCTTTAAATACTGGAAGACTGTAATAAGTTCTCCTCTAAACCTTCTTTTCTCAAGGTTGAACAAGCCCAGTTCTCCCAGCTGTTCCTTATATGGCGGGCTTCCCAGTCCTCTGATCATCTTTGTGGCTCACCCTCTCCAGCCTGTCCACTCTTTTTTGTGTAGTAAGGACCAAACCGAATGCAGTATTCCAGGTGTGACCTGACAAGCACCAAGTAGAGCAGGATAATGACTACTTTGTCTCTGCTGGTGATGCCATTGCTAATGCAACCCAGCATCTTGTTGGCCGCCTTTGCTGCAGCAGCAATGTGTTGACTCATATTGAGCTTGTTGTCCACCAGGATCCCCAGGACCCTTTCCACAGAGCTACTCCCCAGCCAGGTAGATCCCAGCCTGTGCTGTACTTCTGGATCATGTTTTCTGAGGTGCAAGACCTTACACTCATCCTTGTTGAACTTCATAAAACTCTTGTTAGTCCACTCTTTCAGCCTATCCAGGTCATAATGCAATATGGCTCTCCCTTCCAAAGAGTCCACTTCCCCACTCAGTTTGGTGTCATCATCAAACTTCATGAGGGTACAGCTGAACTTATCATCCAGATGACTTATGAAGGTATTAAACATTTTGGGCCCAATATCAATCCCTGTGGGACCCCACATTTGTCAGGTTGCAAGGCTGAAAAGAAGCCATTTACCACCATCGTCTGGGTATGGCTTGTCAGCCACTTCATCACCCAACACAAAGATCACTTGTCTAGACTGTCCCCCAGGAGGTGTCACTGTCCCCTGGGGGTCCTTTGTTCCCCAGGGTGATCATCACTCCACGAGGAGGTGAAAGCATTCAGCCTCCTCAAACTGGGTGTTCATGGCAGCCGCCCAGACTTCCAGCTCCCCAACATGCAAGGGGGCACAGGGAGGTCATGGGGGCCCTGTCCCTTCCACCAGGTCCCCTTACCCCACACTTAGGTCCCCTCTCTTTATTCTGGGGGATCTGGGGCAGCCAGAGGGGGGAAATGGGCATTGGGGGGGACCAGGGAGGGTGTTGGAACAACAAAGGAGGCCTGGGGATATTTGGGGAGCAGGCAGCACACAATGGGAGTGGCACAAAGGGACTCTGGGCGGGGCTGTGGGGACCCAGGACATGCTGTGGGGACCAAGGGAGGGGACATGGGAAGAGCCTGGGGACATTCAGGTGGGACACAAAGGAACAATGGGGGCTTGTGGGGACACTGTGGGGAGGGATTGTGGCAACACTGGGGGGGTTATGGGGACACTGAGGGGTCTTGGAGACACTGGAGGATCTGTGAGGACACTGAGGGGATCATTGGAACACCAGGGGGGGTCACAAGGACGCTGTGAAGGGAAGTTGTGGGGCCACGGGTGGTTATGGACACCTGAAGCGGGGGGCTGTGGGGAAACTGGGGATGCCATGGGGACATGGAGCAGGGGGTGGGCTGGCCAGTTACTTGATCTCTTCTGTTTAACAGTGGGCCAAATTTTCATTCTGTTTCTGCTTTCTGTTTACATACTTGAAGATCCCTTTCTTGTGTTTTTTGACATTTCTGGCCAATTTCAATTTAGGCTGAGTTTTTGTTTTTTTTAACTACATCTCTGCACACCCTGGCAATGCCCTTGTAGTTCTCAATGGATATTCATGTGCTTTTCCACCTCTGGTACACCTATCTTTTGGGCTTGGGCAGACTCAGAACCTCACAGTTAAGCCAACAAGGTCTCTTTCTCTGTCTACTCCTCTTGCCTTTAAAGGGGATAGACTGTTTTTGTACTTTCAGGAGAGCATTCTTGAAAAATTCCCAGCACTTGCTAGCTCCTTTATCCTCCATGGAAGCTTCCCACAGAATCCCTCACAACTGAGCTCTGAGAGAGATGAAGTTTGCTTTTCTAAAATATAAAACCTTTGTCTTAGTACTAACCTTTGGCATGCTCAGGAGGATCCAAAACTCAATATTATAATCACTGCAACCAAGGCTGTCACTAACCGAGATATTACCAAGTAGATTTTCTCGGTTTGTGAGTGACAAGTCCGGTAGTACCTCATTCCTGGTTGGCCCATCTAACATTTGCACGAGGAAGCAGTCCTCTACATATTCCAGGAACTTGATGTGAGCTGATGTATTGTTCTTCCAGCAAATCTCTGGGTAGGTGACATCATCCATCAGAACCAGCTTCTGTTGCACCAAACCTTGTTTAATTGACTCTAATATTGCTTTGTCAGCCTTATTATCTTGGTTTGGAGGTTGGTAGCAGATACCTACTCTAAGATCCCCCTTGGAGATGACCTTTTGGATCTTGACCTGGAGACATTTGATAGGGCTTCCACAATCACCAGAGTCAGTTTCTATACATTCTAGGTTCTCCTTAACATAGAGCATGACTCCTCCTACTATTCTTGCCTGCCTGTCCTTACAAAACAGCTTCTAAACATCCATTGCAATTCTCCAGTCAGGTGAGCCACCCCACTATGTTTCAGTTATTCCTCTGATATAATAATCTTCTACCTGTGCACAGAGCTCCGGTTCCTCCTGTTTGTTCCCCGGGCTGTGTGCATTGGTATGCACACTTAAAGTGGTTGGTCTTCTGGTTATCCTCTTGGGACACAGCTGAGGAACATTTTTCACTGCTCTGGCTGGCCTGGTTTATTCCACAGTTGGTTGTGGTATCTTGAGCATTTGCACTTTGGACCCCATCCCCTGAGTCAGTTTAAAGCCCATATCACCAAGGTGGGCAGCCTGCTGCCAAAGATTGCTTTGCCTCTTCTTGAGAGGTGAATCCTATCGCTCCCTAACAGGCAATAGTCATCGCAGAATGTCCTGTTCTCATAAAAACCAAAACTCTCCGAACGGCACCAACCATGAAGCCAGGAGGTAATTTGCATTATACAAATTGTTATTTATGGCTGCACTTTTTCCTCTAACAGGTAAAATGGAAGAAAAGATAGCTTCAACACCAATACTTTTCATTTGCATTCTCAGGGACTTGTAGTCTTCCTTGATTCTACCCAGGTTCTGGCTTGCTGAGTCATTTGTGACTACATGGGAAATTAGCGATAGATAGTATTTCATGCTCTTGATAAATTGTGACACTCTCTCCGGAACATGTTGGACCTTAGGTCCCAGAAGGCAGCAGACCTCTCACTGGTAAGTTTATCTAAAACCGTGGCTAAGTAGTAACAGAAATAAAGATCTTCCTGTGAGACACTGACCTTCTTACCACCAGAGGACACACTTCATAGCTACCAGAGGGGGAATAGAAATAGACAGGGAGCAGCCTCCTAATGATGTGGACAACAATGTTTCTTTTCTGTCCACTAGCAACTGAGTTTGGATCAAGCTCAAGGTTACGAAATAATGAGCATAACAGGAACAAATATTATAAGTTGCCTTTCCTCCCACCCATCCATGTATGAATTTAAACCAAATAATAATAAAATAAACTGGCAGCTGTTGTTTTAAGCTGCCAGATCCAAAGCTCTCATAAAATAAAACATTCTTTCTATTATTTCTTCTCCTGAGTAGTTATTAATTTTTATTTTCTGTATTTTTCAGTTACATGTTTTTGCTAGCAGACCAATGAAAAACAAAACCAGCAGTGAACGGAGCTGAGCAGCAACTGACAACACACCTGGAGTTACAAAGACTTTCATTTTCCAGCTCTTCCCTTTTCCTCTCCTCATCAATGTCTGCGTGTAATGGATGATATGGTGAACAAAACAAAACAAAATGAACCAAACAAAATCTCAAAGAGACGGTAAGAGAAAAAAATAATCAATGCTAAAAGTTGAGTACAAAAGTACATGGTCATAATTTCAAAAGTGCCATTATCACAAGCAGATTGTAGCATAGGCTGGTCCTTGCAGTCCAGAACACAGATGCAGAAAATTTAGGAGTCTTGGAAATGCACCAAAACACATCTTGCCCAATTTAACGATGAGGAAGTCCAAATACACAAGGTAAAAACACTGGGTCAAAAACATGAATTGTCATATTTCCTGATTTATAAAAAGGGAAAAAGGTGACTGGGGAACAGTTTTCAGCTGGTTAAATGGTAATTGGAATCCTAATTGTGGCTCACAAAATGGAAAAATCTCCAATAGGAGTAGCTGTGGTTTGTTGTTTTATGTGCGTAGTTATATGACATCAGATTTGGCAAGAAAACTGACTCAGATGTACCTGCCAAAAGGTGGGTTATTGTTAACTAGGATCATTTTGTTGTTCTGGTTAGTATCATAGCTTAACAAGCAAATGCATTGGCATGGCTGACAGACTAACAGCTTTCAGCCATGGTGAAAAAAAAATGGAAGGAATTTTTAGTCAGCTTTGCTGGCAAAACAAACGCATTATGTAACTTAATGGCGAGCCTCTCAACTTCCAAATCATCTATCCCCTCCAACACTTTCTGGCTTATCTGCTCTAAGTTTTACTAATATCACCTGGTAGAAAACCAATAACTTCAGAAGATACTGGTTTAAAAAAATATGCCACAATCTCACACTGTGTGTCATCCCTTGCTTAGATGAGGCTATACAGAACTGGAATCTGGAGAGTCTCAAGCAAGCCAAGATGTATGGTTAAGTGTGGGTCTGTACACGAGATAACGAGAACAACAGTAGAAATGCATAGATAGTAGAGATGAAAAGGGGCTTTATTTGAAATCCATCTGGCTGACACCCTGTTGCAATGTGAATCTATTTTATGTGAAAAAATCTTTCATGATATCTTACTGGTAACAGACACTAAAGCCCTGATAGCTACTGTAAACATCATCCTTTCTGAAATTCTCCAATCCTTGACTTTTCATAATTTTGACTGCTGTTTACATATCTATGTCACACTTATTCAGCAGTAGAAAATGCCTACTTGGAGTCTCAAGAAAATAAAAAATCTTCTTTAGTCAGTAAATGAGTAAATTTACCTCCCTAACACATTGTTTGATATTACATCACTTGTATATAAAATTATAAAACCCACAATTTCAATTCCCTGATTATCCCAATATCACGTAAGAACAGACTTGAGATCAATCAAAATAACTTTATGTTTCATCCTGAAAGATAACTTGATTCTGCTTTGGTTAACTGACTTTGCCAATAATTATTTTATAAGGGTCTCAAGTAGAGATGTCCAAATATATTCAGTTCTTGAAATTCAACATAATACCATGCATTATTCTAGTGATATAGCAATAATCAAATACTAATAAGCATGATACAAATGATCTGGGTCTAGGAGACTGTGAGAGCCTTTGTATAGAAGTGAGGATGTCTGTAAATTTGAATTCTCTGTGGATCAAAGTATTGTACTACATTTTGCTATACACAGTACCTAACATACACATATGTACATACCATATGCTGTAGAGGATTAAATTATCATGTTTTCCCACTTACAGAATGTATTTACCAAAATTGTTTCACTGTCATTGTACTGAAAATGTTCCATACGTTAATATTTTTTTATGATTGTTATGTTATTCCAGATACTACCTTTTGAACCTAAAATGTTGTTGCAGTTTCTAAAAATATGACAATAGTACTTTAAATTACCTGTAACAGAAACCAAGGAGGAAGAAGAAAAAAAGACATTTTTAATAGATGGAGTGCAAATTCATCCAGGAGATTAAAGAAGTTTAGAGGGATACAAAAACATGTGCTACATGCTATCAATATCCTTTTTCCTAACAATTCACAGCATAGATTCCCACCCCAGTTTTCCTCTTATCAGTGCAATAACTCTAACTCTCCATGCTAGCACCATCCCATCCCCCATTTAAATAAATGAATGACCTTTACACATAATGTTTTCTTCATGTGCACATCTCCTTCCTTACTATGACACCATTCACTGGGACTACTTCGGGAAAGTTTTCAGAAAGTATCACAAGGTTTTGCGCACTAGTTAATAAGAAACACTATGCAACACACATACACACACATATACAGATATTTACCCCACTATGCTGCATATACATATGTAGGTATACATCCATATATAAATATATATATATATATATATATATATATACGCATGCATATGTATATAAGTATCCATATATGCAGAATATCTCCATCTGTTGATGGATTGATCAGTAGGTCAATCAGTATTTTTTATCTATAGTTAATCAGTAATCTGCACTCAGAAAGCCTAAATTTAAATTCCTAATTGATTTAGAAATTCTCAAAATAGTTTTTTTCACTAGCTCTGCCTTTTCACGGAGTCAGACATGAAAACATAGACAAGAGGTTCCTAATAGGCCCCAAAAGACAGAAGTAGGACATTCCTGGAAGTGACAATTAATCTTTCCTTTTCCAGATAACAAATAAAGTGAGTTCTCTTCAAATAGACTCTGACCAACATGGCAAAATTCAGGTACTAGGAAAGCTATGCTTTTTTTTGATTTCCTGGTTTTCATTGTAAGTTGCACAATATATTTATCAATTGTTGGAATGTTGGTGTGGATGTGTGCACATACATCCACCTCAACTACAACTACTAGGTAGGTGCATTCAACTTAGTGTGATTCTAACTGCTTATGAAATGTGTATTAAAATACATATTTTCAGTTTTAAAAAGTGAGGTACAGAGTATCTGAAAGAAGACACTAACATTAATGTAACAACATTGGTACACCTCAGTAATTTCTGGGTAATTTAGAAAAGTTCCTCTGGGTTTGATCACAGTTACATGACCCCAGATGTAATTTTTAATGATGTTTAAGTGTTTAACTTTGATGTTGCTGTCCTCCTCCCCCTCAGCCTGCTGCAGGTTGTCTCTGGGAGAGGATTTAAACACTTGACATCAGAAATCTGCACACTAAAAAAATAACTGGATCTTCCTTCAAAGCTTCAGATTTATTGGAGTGCTCTTTGTTCACTCTAAATACCACTTCTACACACAAAATAAAACTCTCGTATTTTTTGTCATGTTTTTACCTTTATTCACATGCAGTTGTGGCTATGTGTTGTGAGGAAGGACAGAAATCTGTCCACCATTCATTTTCTCCTCAACACTTTTTTCTTCATATGACTGTTTTCTTCATCTGCACAAGTACTAAGAAGGCTGAATTCTGAATTTCCCAGTTATCTGGCTATTATATTCAAACGTGCACATCAGGTTGTTTAAAACAGAATTGGAGCAGGACTCACCATAAGAACAGGGCTTTTTTTGGGCTTGTCTGAGATATGTTGCTATACAGCTATGATATGTAAAAATCCCAATATTCCCTGTGCTTCTACAGGTGACTCGGCTGTCAGAGTTATATACACAAGAAAGGTTTGTGCATTGTAAATTGTGGTTGGGATGTAAGTTCTCTGTGGAAGTTTAGGAAACATTTCTACAAAGACAAACATAATTACTTATAAAAATTCTAAAATACTATTTACTAACACAAATATGAAAGGGAAAAATAAAGTTTGAAATTGCAACAATTGAATCTACAGTTAGGTATTGTTGAAAGGCCGAATGCCCTCTGTTGCCTGTTGATCCCTTGACTTACTGGTGTTAGCTTATTGTTGCCAAGTTGACTTGCAGAATGCTAATGTTGCCTCTCCTGCTGCTCTCTCCATCTGTTGACTGCCCAGTGTTGCCCTTTTGTTTCATAATCTCCACTTTATTAAATTTTATTATAGTGGGTTATATACAACTGGTGGACATTCACTTTCTTTCCATGGCTTCTTTGGTTCAATGTTGCTTTGCTTTTGGACTTATTCTAAAACATTTTGAAGCTGTTTAAACTAAAAAAAAAATTAAAAAGACGTTGTATAGGTATGTGTATATACAATCCTAGGGAGGAAAGAAGGGAGGAAGGAAGGAAGGGAGGGAGGAAGGAAGGGAGGAAGGGAGGAAGGGAGGAAGGGAGGAAGGGAGGAAGGGAGGAAGGGAGGGAGGAAGGGAGGGAGGAAGGGAGGGAGGAAGGGAGGGAGGAAGGGAGGAAGGAAGGGAGGGAGGAAGGGAGGAAGGAAGGGAGGGAGGAAGGGAGGAAGGAAGGGAGGAAGGAAGGAAGGGAGGGAGGAAGGGAGGAAGGGAGGAAGGGAGGAAGGGAGGAAGGGAGGAAGGGAGGGAGGGAGGGAGGGAGGGAGGGAGGAAGGAAGGAAGGAAGGAAGGAAGGAAGGAAGGAAGGAAGGAAGGAAGGAAGGAAGGAAGGAAGGAAGGAAGGAAGGAAGGAAGGAAGGAAGGAAGGAAGGTCAAGCATGGAAGAGCAGAAGAATCACAGAATCACAGAATCACAGAATCACAGAATCACAGAATGTTAGGGATTGGAAGGGACCTCAAAAGTTCATCCAGTCCAATCCCCCTGCCAGAGCAAGGAACACTTAGATGAGGCTACACAGGAAAGTGTCCAGGTAGGTTTTGGATGTCTCCAGAGTAGGAGACTCCACACCCACCCTGGGCAGCCAGTTCCAGTGTTCTGATAACCTCACTGAGAAGAAGCTTATTCTCAAATTTAAGTGGAACCTCTTGTGTTCCAGTTTGAACCCATTACGCTTTGTCCTACTGTTGATTGTCACTGAGAAGATCCTGGCTCCATCCTATGGGGGGAGGGAGGTAAAGGCTGAAGCAAGGAAAGTCAGAAGAAAGTGGGAAGATGATTAGACAGTTCAGCATCCCAGCAATCAAAAAATCATGCCAGTTTCTAAACATTAAACCTTTTGCCTACATTCAAAGAGAGTTACCTCAAACTTCAGTCACTCCAATAGTTTGAAGAGATTCATACATGTTAGAGTATTCCCTTGCGGCTCACAAATCAGTGGTATTTCCCACTGGAAGGTGAATTCATTCTAGATCTGAGGGCCTCTCCTGTATCTTCATAAGTACTTGTAAGTCCTCTTTTACTATGAATATGGAAGCACCACATGAAGGAGGAAATCCCTGACTATTAGGACTTTGAAATTAAATTATCCTCACTGTTTTTATTATTGGTTTTGATTCATAAGGACCTGTTATTTCCTTTAGGACTGAATCCAAATTCCACAAAAAAGTTTAAATGCATATTATTCCTCCTTTTAAGACTTTTCAGAGATGACACAATGGGACTACCTCTGCTGTTGATTGTCAGGGCACTGAAGAAACAGGGTTGTCCTGGGGTGGGGGCAATATAAGAGTAAGAGACACCCCATTCTGGGCAGGACCTTCCGTGCAGGATTCAGCTTGCCAGTGGTTTGGGCAGGATAAACTGAGTGGGGTGGTTGGGATAATTGGCCTTTTGACAAGGCAAGGGCTGAAACCAAGTCCGGGGTCCATACAGGGAGAAGCAAACTGAAATGGAGCCAGAGACAAGGCTGAAGACATGGCTATAGTTTGAGGTCAGGGACACCTGAGGAGGCTGGGCTGGAGGCAAACTGTCTGCAACACAGATCAGGCAAGGTTTGGATGCTCAGGTCTAAGCTTAAGGTAGCTCCAGGGCCATGAGCTGTCAGTGCGCTCAAGGTTATCTGTGATGTTAGTCAGAGAAAATAAAACAAATAGGTATGCTCAGGACCTTGACAGTGGTGGCCAAACAATAGCACAGAGTGAGAGAATGACTGGGATTAGAAGGGACCTCTTGAAATAATCTGGTCCACCCCTCCTGCTCAAGTCGAATCACTTAGAATCGGTTGCCCAGGACCATGTCCAGACAGCTTTTGGATATCTCCAACGATGATGATTCCGCCATCTGTGCTGGTGACTGATCATCCTCACAGTGAAAAAGTTTTTCCTTATGTTCAGAGGGAAATTCTGGTGTTTCAGTTTGTGTTGATTACTTTTGGTCCTGTCACTCTGCATCACTGAAAAGAGCCTGGATCCACCTTCTTTGCACCCTCCCTTCAGGTATTTGTAGACATTAACAAGATTCCCTTGAGCCTTCTGTTCTTCAGGGTTATCATTCTCAGATCTCTCAGCCTTTCCTCATATTAGAGATGCTCTAGTCCCTTAGTCATCTGTGTGGCCCTTCATTGGACTCTCTCCAGTATAATAATGACATTCTTGTACTTGGGAGCTCAGCACAGGTTGCAATATTCCAGGTGTGGCCTCACCAGTGCCGTGTAGAGGGTAAGAATCTCCTCCCTTGACCTGCTGGCCAGACTTTGTTTTATGCAACCCAGGATACCATTTGCCTTCCTTGTGGCAAGGGCACATTGCTTCCTCGTGCTCAATATGGTGCCCACAAGGACTCACAGATCCTTTTCTCCAAAGTTGCCCTCTGGCTGGCTGACCCCCAGAATGCACTGGTGTCTGGGGTTGTCCCTTCCCAGATGCAGGACTTTGCAGTTCTTGTTCAACTTCATGACGTTCCTGTTAGCCCATTTCTTCAACCCGTCAAAGTCCCTTTGGAGGGGAGCATGACCGCCTGGCGTATCAGTCATTCCTCCCAGTTTTGTGTTGTCTGCCAACTTGCTGAGGGAAACACTGTTCCTCATGATCCAGATCATTACTGAGGACGTTGACCAGAATTTGATCCAGTATTGATGCCTGGGGTACACTGCTACTTACTGGTCTCCAAGTAGGCTTTGTTCCTACTGATCACCACCCTTTGGTCTGTCTGCTCATCCAGCCCATATATATTAACAACTTGTCAACAACCTTTTGGAAGGCATTGTCAAAGGCATTACTGAATTCTAGGTAGACCATATCCACTGCTATCCCCTCATCTGTTGGACCAGTAATTTCGTCATAGAAGTTAATCAAGATGGTCAGGCATTTATTTGTCTTTGTGAATGTGTGATAACTACTCCTGGTGTGTTTCTTGTTCTTCATGGGCATATAAAATTTTTGACATCTTATAATTTTGATTGATTTTCTCAAGTCTTCATCTTCAAGAATGACAAGATACAAAAATGATGAAAAACAACAAAGTTTAAATTGAGATTTAAGAAAAGAGTTGCAGCAATAATACTGATTATGAATAATGGGTGATTAAGAGGTCTTCTTGTTTATCTTTCAGACTGGCAATAAAACCACGCTGAATTATTCTCTATTGTTTCACATCTGTTTTGATCAATATTTTCCAAGTACATTAAATACTTTCATATCTGAATCTCAGATAATACCTCCTCAGAATATGTAATCAGTTGTCCTTCCACTCAGTTGAATTGCTATAGACACATGGTTTTCCAGAAACCACAGGAAACAAACTTCAGTTGTGTGAGGACCACAAAACTAGAACAAAACGGGTTGCACAGAATTCTAGTCTGAACTGTAAGCTCCCAAAATAGTGTAGAATAGATGTAAGAGCAAGCAGGTTTCAGATTTAGCTGGACACATTATGACAGTAATCATTGTCTTTCACTTTGTATTTTATACCTTAGCTCAAATCATTGTTTGGTGTCAAGGTTAAAAAAAAAAATCCAAAACACTTTTGTCTGTCTTGATATTTCCTATGAAATAGCACGGGTCAACAATAGAATCAAAAGATTATCTCTATAAATTCCTTTTTT
Source organism: Patagioenas fasciata (assembly GCF_037038585.1). Classification (NCBI taxonomy): domain Eukaryota; kingdom Metazoa; phylum Chordata; class Aves; order Columbiformes; family Columbidae; genus Patagioenas; species Patagioenas fasciata. Next base: position 23,606,925 of record NC_092560.1, on the reverse strand, counting down.
TGTCTGTACTGAGGTATGTACATTGCTTGTAAATAACCACTGAAAAAATCCCATGTGGCAAGTTAATTTATTTAGCTATTTAATTTGAAAAGGGCTTTCTCTGTTTTACAGACTTTGGAAACAGAAGCTATTCAAGCCATCTTGAATGGAATTTACAAGAATTCTCCTGTGAACAAAATACCATTCCAGTCCCTAACTGGGTGGTGACACTGAGGATTCTTAAAAAATATACTCATACACACCAAAATTAACACATATGAGCAGATTACAGCTGTGTAACTGGAGACAGAGTTAGCATTCAGTTATGTGCGTCTGCAAATCCGTCTTCAAATTTCATACAGGCTTGCTATGAATGTCAAGTATAGGGATGTACAAAGTGTTTTAACCTGAATGTGCTTGCTGTTGGATAACTTCCTGTGACAAAATATTTTACCCACATAGGCTAGTAATTGCAACATCCATAAACATATAGCATCTACACAGTGTTTCCTCTATAGGGCTATGTCTCATTGCCACCAGCGGGACACAACTCCATTTGGAACTGTGTCATTGCTTCCACTGCGCTTGCAGAGTCCTGGATACCTGAATGACAACACATACACATGCACAAAAAAGTATTAATTGAAACAAAATTGTTTCAAAGATCTGTAGTCAGGAGACATACTGAAAACATCTTTTATCTCTCCTCTTCTTTTTGGAACTCTAATAGGATACTAATAACCTCCTGCAATGTTCAAAGAACAGTGATGCACCAACCATTTGTTATCCCATGTGGATGCATCAGTACCAACAATTTTAGCATTCTCCTTTGTGTTTCACAGTCTGAACTGACAGAAGGCTTTGGAAATAAACAATTGAAGAAGACATTCCCTAAAGGTAACTATCAAGTCCAATAAGGCTCAAGTAAAATGGCCCAGCTGTCAGAGTAAAATACAGCATATCCACTTAGCTCTTGAAAGGAAAAGGTAACGCTAAACCAGTTGTTGGAGTCAGCCCAGAGAGGTAGTGTCGCAGTGACAGCTGCACAAAAGGATCCACTGCATAACAGTGTTCAGATGAATGAATGTCAAACAATGTATAATAGCTACATAAATAGTTATCTTCAAAGGACAAAATAAAGCGCAGAAATACACTTTGTTTAAAAGTTATCATTACCGATAGTAAAACACACACAAATAGACAAAGCATAATTTGGAAGACAAATGAAACATAAGCTTTGAAAATGGTCATAGCTTGAAATTAAGATTACCTCTCCAGAAAGCATTTTAATAAAAACAAGGTCAGAATGTTTGTAAGGATTAGTGTGTGTCTAGCCTTGGGCAAATGTCAAAAAAAAAAAGAGGAAGTAGAAGATAGAATAGGAAATGTTTGGACCTCAGGGGCAAGTCTAGGTCATTCGAACTACATATGGAAAGCATACATGCTTCAGAACAGCAAGAAAAAAAAGGACCATTCTTCCACTGCCAGAGCCTGAAAGTGGGATAGGTCATGCTACATGACAAAATGGTTGTCAGGTCATTTCTAATGGGCTATATAGGCCACTATCTGTTGCAATGCCTGCCAATGTTGTCTTTGGTTACAGTGATTTCTGTAACTGGAGGATGTTAGAACTTTATGTTGGGTTGGTTAATTGAATTATTTCATTTGAAGTGGCACTGAGACATAATGCTCTTGTCGCTAAAGACTTGCAGTGAGAGTGATTGCTTGAGGAAAGTCAGTACATTTAAGTTTCAACATACATTACTTGGTCTTTGAAATCAGACCAGAATTATGACCAGAGTTGGTTGATTGTTGTTGTGTAATCTACTAGAAGACAATGTTCAGTACTTACTCTGAAAGGGACTCTATCTTCTCAGTCCTTCCTGTTATCATCTAGTAGGATGTTACAGCTGTTTACCATGAACTTGTTCTGTATGTTCAACCTGTTGTGTTTGGTAGTACCTGGATCACACATATCCAGCCATTAGCTTGATCAAAAGGAAAGAGCTCTTGTAGGAGTGTCCCAAACATTGGCTAAACTGCACATCTCACTATTCTCACGCTATGCAGGAGCAATTTTGTTAGTTCCACAACAAGGAACTGAAAGGAGATTACATACACACAGTACATACACACAGTATGCTCCAGACCAGTGGAGAAGACGGGCTTTAAGTACCTTGTTGAAATTAGAAAGAGCAATACTGTGAAACTTAGCCACCATGCTGTTGTAAGGCAGTGTGTTATTCTTACTTTTCGTGTGGAGAGATTTCCTGGTTCGTGTGAACTAAGAGTCATTTGCTCACCCTCTGAGCTTGCCTCATCCACCCACACCAAAACACCATCCTCTACTGTGAAGGACTCACCACAACAACTTCAGGTGACTAATACTTCGTGAGAGAAAGGGAGGGTGCACCAGGCAGATGAGACCCTTGTAGTTCAGAGGCTATTATAGGATGAGTACTGCAAGTGTGGCATTCCTTGTATGCAGAAAAAAACCCAGGATATACTTCTTACTCCAGCTGATAACCTGAAGCACTATGGATTTAGTTATTTGTCTTGAATGTGGTGTACTGATCATGGCTCGATGAACTTTCATGATCCCATTTTTTCTCTTGTATATATTCAAGTTTTAAATTGGCTTTAGGATTCCATGTTGTGCTTATTCATCTACTCTATATTGAAAATGTGGCACGGTGCATATCTGAAACAAACTTGGGAAGCTACAATTGCTACCTGCATTCTGCCTGATCAGATATCTTACAAGGGATGACTAAACCAACAGGTTTCTGGATCCCAGTTAAGAGTTAGGATCTTCCTCTGTGATCCATCATTTTTGACACAAAGCATTATTTGGGAGATCTCAGGTCCTGGTCTCTCAGGCACTAGCTAAGCAAGAGACTCATAAAGTTATAAGAATATGACAGCCAAGCACGCTATCTGACCAAAGGATCTTTATCTAGACAGCCAAGAGGCAGTTGAAAGAAAATCACTGTTTTCAAAAGAGAGGATATGCTGCCAAACAGCATTTTTCCCTGTAGTTAGAATGCTTGGCTCAGACGTGTGTCCTTACTTAAGCCTGATTCAGACCAGAGTCCTCTATATTGCTGCCAAACACCTAATCAGATGGAGGATATTACCAGAAGCATGACACCTCTCCTGTTTCAGATGTTCTAATTTGTACTAAAAACACTTCAGAAGCTCTTTTGAAGAGGAAATCCTTAAATTTTCTCTCCAAGAATTAATTGTGCACACAGCATAGAAGCCCAGTGAAGAGACCAGTAAGTATCCAACATGGCTTCTTAGCCAGGGAAGTGCTGTATTCTTTTCAAGTTCAAGAGCTAGTGACCCAATTAAAAACTAACCAATTATGCCACCACCTCTGTATTTAGCCAGTCTTTATTTTCCTTGCCCTCTGATTCATTTGACTTTCATCAGTCTTCGGTGTGTAGTCCTTTGAGAGCTGCCAGTCCACAGTAGTAAAAATTTAATCATTCAAACTAAATATACTTATTGCCTGCTACAACCAGAATACTACATTGTCAGTATTATTGAAAGTGAGGCTTGGATTAACAAATCAAAATAAAAAATACTGTAATAACCACATACAAAATGTGGTCAACCATGTGTTAAATCTATGCAACATCGCATTTCTCTATCTCTGGATCTGGATGAGAGAACAAACGTTCTCTGACTGTTTGGAAGCCCTTAAAACACCTCTTTCCTCTAAAAATATGTCCTTTTCCTCTGCATCTCATAGTGGCAAAGAAAAAAAAAATACCTGTCACTAATTTCTCCTGTATTCCTCTCAAGCTTGTTGAATTTGTCAAGTGTGAACATCTGGGAATCATCATATTTTCTGCTGACCACTGAATCAGCATAAAAGGAGGACATGATGAGCTCCAGCTGTTAAACCTCCTGCTTAGAGGATTAGAGAAATTAACCCACAGGATGTTTTATTACAGCACCAGGAGTTATATTAAAGATACATGTGGCATCTTCTCCAAAAGGAACATAGAAGGGAGCTTAGAGAATGTAAGCAAGGGTTAGCTGTGGGAATATCATCAACCACTCCCAACTGATTATAGCAGCAGAAGGACTTTTACATTCAGAACTTTCCCTAAGAAAACAAACCTTCTACTTCAAGTTCTCTTTTTCCATATACAGTCCAGGGCAACATGGATTGAACAAACAGCACCTGAAACCACTAGCAAAAAACTTTCAGAATCAAGTTTGGGTCTTTACCTCAGCTAAGGCATTTATATCTTTTCTCATCACACTTATACATTTAGGCTTCAGTACATCAGAACAGAAAAATGTCTTCTCTGTAAAAATAATATTTGACAGGCAGACACATTCATTTGTTTCCAAGCCTGTACCCCCTAAAACTAAACATGTCTATGCATTACATATATAAAAATAAAAAAAATTACCCAAACAAAATAAGCAAACAAAAGCCCAAACAAACTGGCAAAACAAACAAACAAAAAAAACCCAGACAAACAAACAAGGAATCATGAGTGCCATTCATAGTCATGTTTATTGCCTTTCTTATTGCTATTTTTAATAATGTTAATGGCCTTATGATGCCCAGAGAGAAAGGGTTGAAACAGTTCAGAAGTCTGTAAAAACAATTTACCTACTTAGCAACAAAGTGTTACGCTGACGTCACACAGATTCTAGACCAAGATGAAATTAGAAAGGGAAGTACAGCTATCTTGAGGCAAAATTCATGGGCTTCTGCAGTTTTCATGATCAAGTTGGTAAGGAAGAATAATAAAAATAGATCTCATTAGTGACATTGTTGCGTGGTATTTTCCCCATTATTATTTGCCTCAAAGTGTTCAGAAGAGTGGTCAGATTAAGCTGAATAAACTCCCAACCCCATTTTGGGGAACACACTCATCGCCTCTAGGTGTGATCACATGTGCAGCTATGGAGTAAAGAAGGTAACAATCTCAGTAATGCTGGGACAGCCAGCTCCTTCCTTGTGGGAGACAGGGGCTCAAATAAAACAGGGAACAGCATACCCCCCCCACTGACTATTCAGTGTCAGTTTCTGAGCGATGAGGAGGGAATGCACTGCACACATTACAAACAGTGTGATGGAGATTGAGGAGGTGCCACTTCTTTTGAGAGAGGTCTCCCAGAATTACCCATGATTGCAAATGATGGCAACTTGCTTACTACTTGCCCTGTATTTTTGGCATTCACCTGTCTGGAAACATATTTGCATATTTCTGCATGAACTAAATGAACCATACATGCCTCTTTATGCAAAAGCCTCTTAAGTGTTCGGTTGTATAAAGGATCTTTATAAGAGAACAGATTACAAGGACCTCGTGAGCCTGGAGGGTGTAGTTTGTAACACTCTTTGTTATAAGCGGCGTCTGGAGGAGTTAGAATCAGGTCCCCTATTTGACAGAAGAGCCTTTGATAGCAAATCTAGCATGACGGTGTCTTACACATATAAGACCATAAAATAGAAAGGTCTGTATGTAACAGAGAAGCAACGGTATCCTTTTGATCCTGAATGTGGGATTCATTCTTGCTTGCACTGATCATTTCCAGGTTCACTCATTTTCCGTAATGATTTCCTTGCTAACATGTAGCTTTCAGAGCTGTGGCTTTTACCCCAGTAATGAATTTTTTAAAAACAGTGTTTATCACTAGGTTTTTTTCCAGCTTGGTGAACAATTGTTCACAACCTCCTTTCTTAATCTAGAGCATAGTAATTGTGCTCTTGGCTGCTCTGATGGCATACTTGATGTTTCTTAAATCATAACCTGATTTTTGCTTCAGTTAAGACATAAATTATTATAATTTCCCCACTGCAGATGTTTTCATTTTCCACCAGATACCTAGTGAATAATAGAGACAGAGGAGCATTTGTGATCCAGTGTTTTTGAAATATCACGAAACAGTGAGTGAAAACCAACATGTGCACATTGACACTCTGCTCTTCTCCTCTTCCAGGCTTCTATTTTTTTCTTTCAGGCATTTGTTACCTGTGTGTTCAGCTCACATGAAGTCTGAAAGGAGGATGGTGGCTGTAGCTATATCAGGCACTGACATATTCCTTAGTTGGAAGAGGCTGCAGTTTGCTGACTACCTGAATTAGGCTTGGGTACCTTAGCACATTTCAAGAGAGACAGCTTTACTGAAAGTGACACACAGCTTATGGACCCAAACCTGTAAGTGTAATTGCCTTTTCTATGTACTTCTGTGTGTGAATTGCTAGATATTTGACGCAGAAAGCTGAGCAGGACTTGCAATCTGTTTAAAATGAGCTAAGTTAAGGTAAATATTAAACATACTATGTGGATAATGAGTCATGTTTTCTTGACTGCTATCAGATATTTTAACACTGTTCACAGTCATGACTTATATAGCATCAGAAACCTGTACAGCCTTTCTTGGAAGTCTTAACACCTAAATTTCAAAGCATTCTGACTACGAGACATAAGGCGCTAACATTACTTCTTAAACCATGCCTAAGCTTTCCATTCTTAGACAATTGGATTAAAAAAAAATATTAGCCAGAAGATTATTCATTTACCCTCAGCCTCACTTGGCCCACCTTCTTTTCCAACCCCTACCCATCCAGGGAGGAATAAAAAGTATGTAGAAATGTGAAATTTAGAAGTTAAGCTATTTTAATTTTGAAATCAGAGAAAACATGTACTTCTTTTTTTTTATTTAGAATTATAGTTTGTGTTGTAAATATATTCACACCTATATATGACTAAATCTAACATTTTTAAAGCATTCAAATAATCTACTCATAGAAAAAACAATCTTCAAGTGAATTTACAAAGAAAAGTCTCCATTAATATTATGCATGCAAATGATTCTATTTTATGTAATGAGAACTGTTTGAAGATGTTCAGTAAAGGTATGATATAGGAAAGAAATTAATTTATTTGCAGGATTGTATAGCTGAGAAATTATAAGAATTCTTCCAATTTAATTAGTTCAGTCTTCTTTTTACTTGAGCAATTGTAGCAGATGAATTAAAGTGCCATTAAGACTGTTTTTAAACATCTCAAGAAAGGATTTTTTGCGTGTTTTATTTCAAAGATATAGTTCATTACTCATGAACAGTAAATATTTGGCTTCTGGCAACAGCAGGCAAAGAGTATACTAATACTACCACATTTCATCTTTAAAACATGGTAGGAAATAGGAAGGGCTGGGCATGTGCAAAAGGAGATGAAACCAAAGTAACGCTGAATGAATTAGAAAAGAGAAAAAAATATAAGGAAAAGATAAACAAATAGCATTTCAAAAAATGTATATAACCACACAGAACTAACTGATCTGTAAACTGTAAATAGAGAATATCTAATCCTAGATTTTGTATGTTTTCCCTTTGTAAAATATTGTGTTAGTTAATGTGGCTTGGGAAAATGGAGGTAGTAAATTTTACAGGTTCTTTTTTCCCCGTCACAGTCTCATGCCCCCTATTCTTTTTCCTCCTCCTTCAGCATATATAACCTAAAATATTCCAGGAAGTAACTGAATTACTGAAACTATGGATGTGAAATGAAACAGTTAGCAGAAGACAAATGACAGTTTTTTAAGGATGGACATGTAGATGGTTTGTATTAAAGGCCTGGATTTGTCCCATTTTTCATTATAGTACTGATATAAACAGGACTTTTACTGTTTCTGTTCTTTTCAGTGACAGTAGAAAGAATGGTCTTGTGTTCTGTGACTCCCACATGCATATGAAATTATTACAGTAGTCTCGTGACAATTTTTGCCCTTTTTTAGAAATGGTATCATTGCCACCATAGGATGACTTCCAAAATGAACATTGCTTGTCTATGTTTTGTGATCTTGTCAGTCTGCTCTGATATAACCATGTCCATCCTGTGAAACAGAGGGCCAAGCAAAACTTACCAGAGAAGGTGACGTGTCTAGCCTTGGTAAAGGCAAAGACACTGTGGGTAAGATGTTTAACAACTGGAGAATTGTTTGTTCTTAGTTATCTTTTCTGAGCCTATGGATACAGCAGGAAAGAGTATGTAAAACCTTCATTAGCTCACTATGTAGATATATTCTTAGATGCTACACTTATTGCAATGTGAAAAGAAGGGATCTGTGGGAGCTCATCTAACCCACTGCAAGCAACAGTGCATGAGCACACACGAGTTTTGTATTTTTATTTCACTAATAGTGCCTTAAAACTCTGAATTTGCAGCCTTGCTTTTTCTTTAGGCTTTTCAATCAAAGCATTTAAGAAAAAAATAAAACTTTCTGTCACTTATCTGCCAACACCAGCCTTCCCTCCTCAAAGAAATGATGTGGTTATTACTTCTGCCTTTGCACTGATACATGCTGTTGTCATCTATGGACTGCCTAGGTAACAGTGCTGCCTAATCAGTACTGCTAGGGCTAAATCCTTACTGCAGAAACCAGATCCTTCCTCAGATGGAAAGAAAAACAGCTGATTATTTACCTTTTATCCACAAGGCAGGTATTATGTACAAATATTGGGCATAGACACCTGAGTGAAATCAGTTTAGTTTTATGAAATAAACAGCAGTTTCACACACTTTAGGAATTATTTGTCTAGGCTTTTGAGAAGATACCAGATTGTGAGTTCTCATCCACACCCCTGTCTTCTTCCATGACCTCTTACCTTGGATTACTTTTCTACCAAAACAGAGTATTCTGTAAATTGTTTTTATTACGTATAGTGCTTTGAAAATTTTCACATACCACAAGCTGAGTTTCCCCTTGCAAGAAGAACATACCAGTTTGATGTGATGCATAATCGTAAGCATCTGGAATATGGAGACTGAAAATACTGCAGAAATTATATTGTGCTTGTGAAATGGAGGACAAACAACAACCAAAAAAACTCTCTTTCTAATCTTTCAAACATCAAGTAGTCTGGTTCAAATTTTCTATATTTAAAGGATAGACATTTTAAAACATTAGTGGAAAGATGAGTGCACACATTCGTGTGTGTCCAATTTGTTTAGATGTATTAAGATCTGCAGCTCTATGCAGATGCAAAGCATACACAGTTTTGCTCAGTCTGAAAAACCTGAGAATCTGCTAATTCATTTTTATGGATGGAAGACTTGTAGCAAATGGGTAGTTATTAATTCACCCTGTCTTGCAATAATTTTTATCCCAGAAAAGCACTTATAAACCTCAGTAAAGATTTCCAGATTTAGCTCTGAATTGGTAAGTATATGAAAAAATAAAGTTAAAAACTAAAGGATTTCTTCTTCAGTAGCTTTTAAATACTTGCTAAAATATTTGATACATTGCAGAAACAGATTCAATATTTGCTAGTTTTTTTGTACCTAATTATAAACATTAATGACTTAAGATACTATAATAGAATTCTGATATCAGTTTTCCTAAAATATTGTAAACCCAGGAATATGAACACTGGTTTAATACTAATTTTTACAATGATCATGACAGTAAATTATCTAAACTGTGGTGAAATGTCTCTGCAGGTCTTATATTTTAGACATATTTACCTCCAGAACTGAATAGTTTTCCCAGTACCTTTAAAATCAGCTAATTTGTCTGTGAACGCAAGACATTAAATATTTGAGGCAATATTTGTCACCAGGAAGTCCCTGAGAAGTGCTTTATCTTTTTTTTTGTTTCATTTTCCGAAATGTTATTACAAAATGCTTACATTGAGATGTATTCAGAAACTATCTATGGTTGGACTTTGAAATGTTTGAAGGTCTGCAAGTAGGTCATGGCTGAAGCTACCTAGAAGACAAAATACCATCAATTTGCTGTATGTTTGTACACCATCATCTTGAACGACTGTCCTAACTGGAAAGACAGGCTTAAGGCTCTCTGATTACTCAGTTTCTGCTTCTGGTCTTAAAAGTCTCTTGTCCATCCAAGTCCAGCAGCAAAGGTCAGACATTAGTCAGAAAAATCTGGCTGCAACTTTTGTGGCAGGATCACGCAAACCTTTCCAGAGTTGCTCATCATTAAGTAGGCAACTAATCTAGCAGTACTGTATCACACCAAGCAATGTCTGTCTCAAGTAATTGAAAAGATGTTAAAAGTTTCTTAGTACTTTATGCCTGGGTATTTATAAACGTATGAATGACTTATTTCCTCTCCCTGAAGGACTCAAAGACCCTTGGAGCTCAGTTACGGTCACTGCTTCATTAAAGTTAATCTCATCCACAGCAGAGAATCAATGAAACAGGATTTGATTAAGGAAACTGGTAATACAATATTAATAACAGCAAATTCCCACCACAAGTACAGTGCCCAGGGAAGGAATAAGATGAAATCAGAATGCAAAAAGTTTTTATTTAAGGGGGGTCAGGAAACAAAGAACTCAGACAATGATAGAGAGTAGTTGTTTAATATGAATATCACAGCAAAGTGTTTGCTGTTTTAAATCAATATTTAGACACTTGAATACATTTCTGAATTCTCTTTTTTTCAAGAGTATTGAGTTCCCGGCATTTTCCAAGGCCAAGTACTGGCCATTTTATTGAGGGGTTTTTTGCTCAACTGAAGTGAAACTTGGTCCTATGTTACGCAAAACATTTACATTAATGGATAGATGCAGTCTTAGGAAAGAAGAGGACAGAAAGAGACTGATTCATGGTGCTCATGCTCACTGAAATGAATATCATTAACAACAGTGTACAGAGGAGCATGTTTCATTGCTGAAGTCTATTGTGTCTCTGGCATACTTCAGATCCTCAATATTGCTTTAAAGAAACATTTCACTGAGGTGTGGAGCATAGACCTTTCATGGGTTGATCAACCATCACATTTTAATAAAAGCAGACCATATACAGATCACAAAATAATAAAACAGAGTACTCAGAATGCACAGAGGAAATCTGATACTTTATAAGGCGAACTTAATCAGCGCGAGAATTACCTCATAGAAATTACAGACCCAGGAGGTAAAATTACTTTGTGTCTCCTGGCTGGTCTTCCTAAGCTGAGTGAGTGCATGTCAAAAGACAGTAGGTGAGTTTCAGTGCACAAGTAGCTCTCAGGAGCACTGCTGAGCACTGCCTACTGTAATGGTGCTGGATACTGCTGAGAAGTAGAGGGGCCACACATGCCTTTGCTGCAGGTATGATTTTTTTTGCTGCACAGACTCTCACATCTTCTGCCATCCTCTTGCATTTGTGGGTCAGTGATACAGGGCTGGCAATCAGGTACTAGAGGAAGTTCATCTGTACTGTTTCTTGTCAGAGACATTCTGGCACATGAAACTAAATATGTAACAGTGTGCGGCTTTCAGGCAGAGACTCGAATTTTCCAGGCAGAGTGCCCAAGCAAAGTTATTTTTAGCAGTGCTTTCATGTGAACAAAAAAGTGGGCCTGAGAAGGGTTACAAACTGTGATTCAGATAAGCTGGTCTTGCACCATCTGCCCCTACAAGGGAGGGTGAGTAAATGTGTGCCTGGCATAGCAGAGTCTCCCTTTCTATACATTATAGCAAGAGCAGGGTGCTATGCTCCCATGAAGAGACTTTGAAGACTCTCAGCAAGGCAAATGGATGGAGTTGAGCAGAAATTCACTTTTGAATAAACTGGTGCAAGCTATACAACTCAGTACTGGTATTGCCACAAATTAAATGAAAGATGAATAGGTTGAGAAATTGACTGATGGGTCAGGCTCAAAGGGTTCTAGTAAATGCGGTTATGTTGGGCTGGTGACCAGCCACTAGCGGGGTTTCTCAGGGATCCATCTTAGGGCCAGTACTCTTCATTGTCTTTATAAATGACTTAGACTTAGGACTTGAGAGATTGCTTAGTAAGTTTGCTGATGACACAAAATTGGGATGCTCTCAAGAGCAGAGAGGCTCTGCAGAGGGATCTGGACAAATTGGAGACATGGGCGATCACCAACCACATGAAGTTCAACAAGGGCAAGTGCCAGATTTTGCACCTGGGACATGGCAACCCTGGCTGTACATACAGTCTGGAGGCTGAGACGCTGGAAAGCAGCTCTGCAGAGAGGGATTTGGGGGTTCTGGTCAATGGCAAGTTGAACATGAGCTAACAATGTGCCCTGACAGCCAAGAGGAACACCCATGTCCTGGGTGCACCAAGCACAGCATTGCCAGCCGGGCGAGGGAGTTGATCGTCCTCCTGCTCTGCTCTGCACTGGTGCGGCCTCACCTGGAGCACTGTGTGAAGTTCTGGGCACAACGGGATAAAAATGATATAAAGCTACTGGAGAGTGTCCAGAAGAGGGCTATGAAGTTGGTAAACGGCGTGGAGAGGAAGCCGTATGAGGAGCAGCTAAAGTTACTCTGTTTGTTCATCCCGGTGAAAAGGAGACTGAGGGTAGACCTCATGGCGGTCTACAGCTACCTCACAAGGGGAGGAGGAAAAGTAGGTTTCAAACTCTTCTCTTTAGTGACCGATGACAGAACCGAAGGGAATGACAGGAAGATGTGCCAGGGGAGGCTTAGGTTGGACATTAGGAAGAGGGTGGTATAGACCTGGAACAGTCTGCCCAGGGAGGTGTCACAGCCTCAAGCCTGACAGTGTTCAAGAAGAGACTGGACAACGCCCTCAGACACATGGTGTGAACTGTGGAGTTGTCATATGCATGGACAGGAGTTGGACTCCATGATCCCTGTGTGTCCCTTCTAACTCAGGACATTCTATGATTCTAGTTTTTTTAAAGATAAACTTCTGCAGTCAATGTTATGAGTGTTTATTAACCAGTTAGTCCACAGAAAAATATTATCTTTTTTTTTAAACAAACAAACAAAACAACAATCAATGTAAAACTCAGCTCTTTCTTTGTTGAATATACTAGATGAAAAGAAATCATTTGCCAAATAGTACATGTATGCTGATCATTTGTGTTAGACTAGCTTTACTAGTTACTGTGACTCTATTTAGAGTAATGCTTTCCTCAACAAAATTGATCTCATTACTTTCAGCATTCATAATTTCTTGAATTTTTCTTGGATTCACTTTGAAAAATTGTTTCTAGGTTCTTAATTGCAAACCCTACTAAAGGGAATCAGAGGAACACAGGATTTGTCCAGCGTGATGAACGCCTCACCTCAGGGAAAAGTCAATACATAATTTGTTAGAGGAAGGGCAAAAAGCCTCAAAACACTTTCAGTCAGTCATGCAGGAGATCCCAATAGACCAATGCCTGAAAGACTAGATCTATGTACATGACCTTACTTGAATACAATTCTAAAAATGTTATCCTACTCCTGCACTATCCTTTCATAATTTCCCCACCAGTCATATGTATTCTTTTCTGTGTAGATGAGTGGGAAGTGTGAAGCTCAGACTACATCCTACCTTAGGACCTGATCCAAATGTCAGAGCAGAAGACTAGGGTTTCTCTTGCAGCAAATGAAGATGGATGTGCTCTGCCTTCATTACTGATCTGAGCAGAAATCCACTGAGGCATGGAGATCAGTCTGATGTTGCCCCTGTGCCCTCAGTCAAGGTGAGACAGTGTTCTTCCCTTCAGCTCCTCACCTAAAACATTATTTATATTCACACAGTTGTACACAATTGCACAGTCCACAGTGTACCACATTTCATACCAACCCACCAAAACTCTTGGCTGCTCATTGGCTAATACCTCTGCCTTTGGTCTTGCTACAGACTGGTGCCTTAGTGATGTATGAAAGGGCTGCCTGTTTTGTGACATGACTCAGTTCCTGACAATTTTCCTCCATCTGTAAAATGGAGCTAATAATACCTTCGTCAACAGCTTGTTGTACATTTTAATTGCTTAATGTCTGAGAAATGCATTTATCTTCTGAAGTGCAAAACGTATGACAAATTTTATTTTAGTTTTATGTTTTTGATGCTGATGTTTGCTTCGGTGACATCCCCATAATGGGCTCAGTCATCTTAGTTTGGAAGTCAAACAGCTGGAGTGCAAAACTGGAATTTTTTTTTTCCTAATTGTTATACTGTTTATATCATAACTTCTGTGGCTCGGCTGGAAGAAATTAAGAAGGTAATAAAAATGTCAAACAAAGATGTAATTAATTTAGAAATAATCACTCATAATTTAGAGTTCATCATCCCAAAGCGTTATTTCATTTGATAGGTTTAGGTCACTATAAAAACTGTGCTCCTTCTTGCATCCAAAACTACATAAAAAAAGGACAGCAGTTTATGGCTGCTATATACTTGACGAGACATTAAAATTTTGCAGCACAGCAGAAGATGAGCGGAGGGTTGGGGGAGGGGTAAGATGTTTTTCAAGGGTGTATTTCCCCTGGGCTTTTGTGGTCACTGTCACTGTTCCAGAACGGTATCTCAGGCTTGCTTTTTTTTTTTCTTTTTTTTTTAATCTATTCTGTTTTGTTTTCTTTTATAGCTTACTTTATGTGCCTGTCTATGCTTTCTACATAATTAACTTCAACAATATTATGGAAGATGCAGTTAATTGATTTTTAAACTTCAATTCAAACAGAACTCTATGCAAGATGTTACCAAGGAAAGCAGTGCACTATGTGTCTTTTCACAAGTATCTCTTGCCTATGTTTTCTTTTCAAAACAGTTAATAGACCAGTATCCTGTCTGCTAAATATACCTTCTTGGGAAATCCTTCACACTTTACTAAGACAACACCACAAGAATAAAGCCTCCCGAAGTCAGCCTTCCTTTCCTTTCCTTTCCTTTCCTTTCCTTTCCTTTCCTTTCCTTTCCTTTCCTTTCCTTTCCTTTCCTTTCCTTTCCTTTCCTTTCCTTTCCTTTCCTTTCCTTTCCTTTCCTTTCCTTTCCTTTCCTTTCCTCTCCTCTCCTCTCCTCTCCTCTCCTCTCCTCTCCTCTCCTCTCCTCTCCTCTCCTCTCCTCTCCTCTCCTCTCCTCTCCTCTCCTCTCCTCTCCTCTCCTCTCCTCTCCTCTCCTCTCCTCTCCTCTCCTCTCCTCTCCTCTCCTCTCCTCTCCTCTCCTCTCCTCTCCTCTCCTCTCCTCTCCTCTCCTCTCCTCTCCTCTCCTCTCCTCTCCTCTCCTCTCCTCTCCTCTCCTCTCCTCTCCTCTCCTCTCCTCTCCTCTCCTCTCCTCTCCTCTCCTCTCCTCTCCTCTCCTCTCCTCTCCTCTCCTCTCCTCTCCTCTCCTCTCCTCTCCTCTCCTCTCCTCTCCTCTCCTCTCCTCTTCTCTCCTCTCCTCTCCTCTCCTCTCCTCTCCTCTCCTCTCCTCTCCTCTCCTCTCCTCTCCTCTCCTCTCCTCTCCTCTCCTCTCCTCTCCTCTCCTCTCCTCTCCCCTCCCCTCCCCTCCCCTCCCCTCCCCTCCCCTCCCCTCCCCTCCCCTCCCCTCCCCTCCCCTCCCCTCCCCTCCCCTCCCCTCCCCTCCCCTCCCCTTCCCTCCCCTCCCCTCCCCTCCCCTTCCCTCCCCTTCCCTTCCCTCCCCTCCCCTTCCCTCCCCTTCCCTTCCCTTCCCTTCCCTTCCCTTCCCTTCCCTTCCCTTCCCTTCCCTTCCCTTCCCTTCCCTTCCCTTCCCTTCCCTTCCCTTCCCTTCCCTTCCCTTCCCTTCCCTTCCCTTCCCTTCCCTTCCCTTCCCTTCCCTTCCCTTCCCTTCCCTTCCCTTCCCTTCCCTTCCCTTCCCTTTCTTCTTCCCCTCCAAAGGAAAAGAACCTTTTCCCCCTTTTTCCCTTTTCCCATTTTGCCCTTTCCCTTCCCTTCCCTGCCCTGCCCTGCCACAATTCTTTGCTAATTCTGAGTGGGCTGTGAGTATGTTTCAGTAGTCACAGGTTTGAAATTTTACAGTCAAACAGAACAAAACAAACTCTTCTGACTCACCAGGAAGCATGCTTTTCAGTTAATCATTTATTGTGAATGTCATTCAGGTACTTCCATTAATCTGTAACTGACAGGTGCACTGATTCTGTCACAATTACATAGGGTGATAGTGTCAGGAAAGATTATTAGGTTTATTTTAGTTCAAAGTTCTCAGGGTTGTGTTTTCTAAGTATTTTGTAACTTAAGAGTTGAAGCATGTATTTGAAATTAATTGGATTTTCCCTGCTGGAAAATAATGACTTGATCTTTATTTTTCAGTCACTTAATGTCCATGAATTTGTTTATTTATTTATTTATTTATTCATTCATTTATCTATCTATTTATTTATTTATTTTTATCCCTCCCTCCCCCCTTAATGACTCTTCCCCAATAACTCTCTCTATCAGTGTCTCTTTAGGAAGCTTGTGAAATGATGCAAACTGTTGTTTTATGAAGAATTCACATAGATCTGGAATGAAAGTCTTCAAAAATCCTTAATTTAAAATGATGTACATAATTCTAAGACTAGGTTATTATTCTGTTACATTCTACAGGGTGAACCTTCGAGGACTTCTGGAAGAATTTCTTCCTTTTTTAAGGTTTTGGACCAGTTCCCACATGGGCAATCCAGTTGACTCTTTGTGCCCACTTCAAGAGCTAATTATGAACTTGGAAAAGATGTATGTAAATTTTGCTTTTTCAGCCAAAGTACTGATTGTCCAGCATAATAAAATACAGGCAGACCTGTGGAAAAGTATTCTTTCACACCATTATCAGGAGCTGAAAATGCATGTGTTTTTTTGCTTAAAACGAACAAACAAACACACACACAAAAAATCACCTAAAACCAAAACCACAATTGGTTTTAACAGTAGCTACAGGTGGTTTTGGGTAAGCCAAGAGCTTACACTTCTACCAGTCACATAATCTGAAGGTTCTCACCACAGGCATTCTGGGAAATATTTTTTTTAGGATTAAGTGCATGTCTGTAACATCACTGCTTAAATCTGCAGTTTATTTAGTTTGTCCTCAGCCCAGTTTATGAATCACATTTTCTTTCAGAAACTGGTCCAATATTTTCCTGTGGTTTACTGAAGCTTAACTGCTGGCACCATTAAAAAGTGTAATCATTTTTTCCCTCTCAATGACAGCAATTTTACTTTTATGATCTTCCTAAATCCCGTCTCTAAACTTTAAGTAAGTCCAAAATGATGTTCTGCAATATGGGAAAAAAAACAAGTTATTCTCACTTCTGGTTTTCCATTGGGTTCCTCTGCTTATTGAAACCTGTTTTTAAATCACTTACCCTGTCTTATCCATACCCTGTGCAAGCCACTACAACCACCTGCTTATTTTCTGTTTGAAGGCTAGTCAATTATTTTTCCTACCAGGAAATGAATTTGTGCTAGTAGGGACATTTTTTTTTTTTTGCATGAATCTACTGAGCTAACAAAGCTCGGCAAAATATAAACAAGGCTTAACTCAGCTGATTTCAGATACAAATGTCTTCTCAAAGCATCTTCCCTGACATTCTGAAAACAGTTTTTGTTCTGACACACTTTCATCTTTTTGTCCATCCACATTGATGTTCCTCCTAAATGTAAGTAGATGAGCTCATCTATCGGTTTTCAACTTTTGTTTCTGTCATATCTTTGAGGTTTCTGGGCACCTTCCTCTTCCTTCTTACTTCCTTCATACATCTCTGCTGGGCCTTATTGTAGATTTTTGCCTGCTTCCAGTATAGTGGAAAAGACCAAAAAGATCCCCTTCTCTACTGCTCAGATGGATTCCAAAATTAGTGTGTCCCCAATTCCATCAGATACTGCAAATAAGAGCTGGCGAGACTTTAGCTTAAAAAACTAAGACATCACCACCAAATTCAAGCAAATTTATTGAATTTATTAGTATTTATGTTGTGCCCATTCAAACCAGATGTTTTCCAGTTTTGGGGACCAAAAAAATCCCAGGGCATCAGCTACTGCTGGTATGTACAAATGGAAGACAGCCTACTGCTAGAAGTTTGCTTCAGGTAGGAGAAGATGGAAGATTATTAGAGGAAATAAAGACATACAGAAAATTCACAGTATTATTATAAAAAGATCATGTAAACTTGAGTTCAAGGCTTCAGTTTCACGCAGTGTTGAGACTTAAATTTAATCTGAAATGTTATGAACTGCTGCAAATCTCATCTGTTGATTAGCTTACAAATCCCACAAGAGCTGAGGAAAACAGCCTTCACAGACCACTCTTACGCTATTGAGAATCTCTTCTAAACGTATGTTTTAAACTTACTTCTGTTTTTAGCTTCTGACAAAGTAGTGTCCCCTATTCAGCAGGGACATGATCTATTAAACTGACATTATTTATTAGAAAGCTGATGAATCAACCCCAGAGATTCACACTTCGGTGAGTGCTCAGCAAACTAAATAAAAAAATGTAAGAGGTGAGAGGTTCTAGTAGTATTTTCTGTTATTTAAGGAATGTACATACAATTTTAATTCACTCTGAATGAATGTCAGAAAACTATATAACGTGTATATGGATGCAAATTAAAAAGAAATTGTACCACTGGGTTGTGTAAGTTAACACTGTGCATATAGAAAAGTAAGGAAAAATTTGAAAAAAAATGTTTGAAAAAAATATTAATTTTTAATATAACCAGGTTTCCCTAACGTATATACATGGGGCTTGAGGTCCCCTGAGCAGGATTCATGATAAATTTTGATAGTAAACTCCAGTTAAACTGACCTAACCAGAAAAATGAGTAATGCCCAAAATGCCTTAAAGAGGCTTTTAACTCACATTTAAGAGACAGTTATTGTGTGTAATTATAAGTTAATTAAATATTGATTATTACAAGAGTCTATTTTTGATTTAAAAGGTAAAGCTATAAGATAAACTGTGTTACTTTATTATTTAAAATTACAGTGATAATAAATGTGCAATTACACTTTATTGTTATTAAGTAGGATTTGTCTCATTATTCAGCTCTAATTGGTATTAAACATTAAACAAGTCAGATGTTGTTGTTAAGCGTTGGAAAAACTGTTCAAGGTATCTAATACAGCTAGTGATAGTACTAATCCTGAACAGTCAGAGCATTTCTTTCAAGTTTGATGATGCTAGGATGTTTATTGCCAATTGATTTATTACATCATATTATTAACCCTAACCTTTTTTAAATTTCACAGGCATGACAACTTTGTTTATCTCAAATATTTCCACTGGATCATCAAGTCAGAATATTTTTTCTTAACTCTCAATCAATAGTAAATTATTATGTAGCAAACAGAAAAATTTGCTTTCCATTTCTGTTAGTTTTCAGAGGCAAGAAATAAATTGGTGAACTTGCTACCATCCCTTCACCTGCCAAATAGGATAAATGTTTTTTAAGCTATAGATTAAGGTACTGGATATTTTTGTCACCTTTTTGTTTTGGTGGAGAGTCCATTATATATTTACAATGAAATGTTATGGAAAACATCTAGTTTCCTTAAGTGTCTCTTGAATCAATATTCAAATCTTTGACTATGCTATACACCTTCACCATTTATTTCCCTATCTGGATCCATTAGCTACCAATAAATTCTAGAGGTAGCTTAAGGTAGTGAACTACATTTTTCCACCAGTACAATGGGGAAAGCAAGGCACAGAGGAAAACAGAATCTCAAGATATAAATCATTTTAGCAAGAATAAGAGAATAAAAATGTGAAACTACAGACTCTGGATGAAATAGATTTCCCTTCCTCTCATCTTTAAAAAATAAACACAAAAGAAACAAAAGGCAGACAGAAGAAACCTAACTAACTGCAGTTTCCCTGAGCAAGAAACTGCATGTGAGAACATAGTTGTATTTTCTTATAAATAATGTCACTGAGAGCTGTGTGAGAACAGAGCTGGCTAGCTTGCTATGAAATCTGAAGGTAGTTAGTCTTACACGTTACCAGTCATTTCTACTGTCAAGGAGATGGGAAGACATTGGAAGGGGCATGTAAGGAGAGGTAAATGTTTGTTTCAGACTCTAGAAAAAAACAGGCTGTTATTATTTCTCAGTAATAGCACTGGGTTTTTTTAAGTTTTAGGTATAGAAATGACAAATGTCAGTTTTGGTGCAATATTCCAACACCTGTTTCAGGCCCATCAGAATCAAGATGGACCAAACAAGATAATGTAAGAAAGATGAGATCAGAGGAGGAAAGGGAAGGAAAGATGAAATCAGAGTTTATTTTATCCAAAATTACTTTGACCTAATCAGGGCTGAGAGACAAGGCAACACTGACCTGATTTTGAAACTTCAGTGTTTCTCATTAAAAACCTTCAGGGAAAAAATTATCAGTAGGTGGATAGGCTATATGATATGAAGGATGAAGAAAATAAGATGAAGTGCCACCTATTCTCAGAGTGTAAGGAGGAATGTCAAAGAAAAACTCCACAAGCCACCAGATCAGGAATGGAACCACCTTTTCTTTATGTTAGAGAATGGATCTTGATGTGTTGCCTGCAGAGTGGCCCTGCATACAAGTGGACAAGTAGTGTGCCTAGCTTGCTCCTCTGTGCTGTATCAGTTGCATTAATGCATTTTGCTTACTTTCACAACAGGAATGTGAAATGAAACAAAACCATAGACAAGCCGCCTTCGTGGTCTGTCCCCTCTAGGAGCTGTCCCTGAGGACTGCCCATGTCACAACACTACAACTCTGACTCTGCAGAGGTTTTTGCACACGCCCAGGAGAGGGAGCTGGGTCATCTGTGCAGATACACTCCTGGTCACCCTCCCCTGCTCCAACATAACACCACCCAGCTGTTGAGAGTACATCTGGATTCCCTTCCCTTCCCTTCCCTTCCCTTCCCTTCCCTTCCCTTCCCTTCCCTTCCCTTCCCTTCCCTTCCCTTCCCTTCCCTTCCCTTCCCTTCCCTTCCCTTCCCTTCCCTTCCCTTCCCTTCCCTTCCCTTCCCTTCCCTTCCCTTCCCTTCCCTTCCCTTCCCTTCCCTTCCCTTCCCTTCCCTTCCCTTCCCTTCCCTTCCCTTCCCTTCCCTTCCCTTCCCTTCCCTTCCCTTCCCTTCCCTTCCCTTCTTTGCTACTGCCATTGTTTGCAAAGGCTGGAAGCCTGGTAAGCCAGAGTGGTTGTAGGTTGCTTTCATATCCTGGGACCAGCTGGTAGCTGTCTAACTGTGGAAAAGAAGTTCAGGTTAGATGAGAGGAGTTGTCCTTGTTCATTCAAACCTATGAACACACAGATGCTGGCAGAAGTCCATGTATTATTCCTCTGTTTAGGACCATGTCAGAGACCGTGGACCTGCTAGAGCAAATGTTACATAAACATTCATAGACATGTATATATATGTACACATAGAAAGCAAATGCATAACCTTGAGGAATCTGATCAGCCACTGAATTTATCAAGAAGAGCTTGTACCTTAGTTTGTAAATCAGAAAAACACCTTTCAAGTATGGACTTTTCACGTTGGCATTTTAAATACTCCTTTTCAAACTACATTAACCTCTATAAGCTTATCCTTTATTAATATCCTGTAATCTTCATAGCATTCTTTTCCCCCCATATAGTCTCAATTAATAAGGAGGTACTTGCGCTTGCTTAATCACATCTCCAAGTAAGAAAATATTGGCAAAAAATAATAAACCTGATTGTTCCCTGCAACCAAATGGTGTTGAATTTGGTGGCCATTCTTGTCATTTATAAATATGAATCATAAATATTAATATATTTTGCCTTAGGGGATCATAAATAGGCTTTCTCCTGAAAACAAAGGTCAAAAGCTCTAATTAAGCTCACAAATGGAGAGCTGTTAAAAGTAACAACAGAGAAAAGATGAGCTCTGGAAGATTTTTAAATTTAATCAGATTTGCCCCAAAAAAGCTTACATCAGATGAGAGCGCAGAGATTTCCTTTACTAGTTCACATATATAGCTGCAAGTGGAATTACCCACACACACCCAGTGTTCATCAGAAAAAATATGACCATGAGCAAAAAAGATAAGGAAATAGCCACAAAGAAAATAAACTGCATTTACTGATCTAGACGGAACTTTAATAATTGTGAAAGTTAATAGATGCTGTTTGATGTCATTCCAGGTAGGACTTTTGTAGACTTGTAGCAAATGGAATTCTCTGCATCTTGCATCATCAGGCAAAAAATTGCACAGCTTATTGTTCTCAGCTCTCTCATTTTCCAGCCTCAGAAATTCAAAGGCTTTGCATTTGAATTCACAATAGCAATAAAAAAGGGACATTGCCAAGCAAGGCAACCCATTAACCAACTGGGAATGTATTGATTTCAAGACTCCAGCCATTTTTCACCATTGTAAACCAGTGTCTTTGATGTTACTAATTGTCTACTCTAAGGTTATTAAGATGTGCTAAAATCTTATTAAGACAATCACCATAAATACCAATGAGTAGCACATGTGTTGTACAGTGGACAGTTACAAGACTAAATTACGTCTGCTATTTTCCTTACTACCGATGATATTCTCTGGCCAGTCCTGGTGCTTGCATGTTCAGCACTTTGTACTGTCCTGAATGACACTGAATCTAAACCTCATTGTGGCTAGGGATCTACTGCTCATCCTTTGTTTAGTAAGGATGCGTGTAATACTACAACACTTATATGACTTTGTATGCATCTCTCAGCATGCACTTTAAAGTGGTTTTGTCTTTCAGGGAGTTCCTATATGTTTGTTTCTAACATCCACTTTTTGTTGTGTGGCCTATCATCATGTTTTTTTCTCTCCAGCTAGCATTCTGGAAGGATGGAAGAGTTCAGCGAGCAAAACTGATCATGCTGATGACTGAGACAAGATCATCCTGCACAACTAACAGTATAGAACATAATCCAGGACAGTGCTGAATCTCTTCAGACAGAATCAATAAAACACATCAAACCATGTACAGCTTGAAGCATATAAACAGTGTGATTTCAAAGTCACTACCTAAAATACCGTAGCTTGAACATATGAAAGTTTTGCACTATGTGTGTCAAACAGGTCAGCCTCTTTAATAACTGAAGTTACAGTGTCAAGAGAGAATTGGAAACCACATCTAAGCTGTCTGTGACACCTTTTTGCTGTTTGAATTTGTTCACAGAAAGATGAAGTATTTATCACTTTTAAGGATTAGGTTCTGTCAGGAAAAATAGCTATTGGCTATTGGAAAAATGATGTTGCAATGTCGACACTTTCACATGGATAAAAAATGAGGGAGGTGACAAAAACCGTAACTTAGGGAAAACCTGAAGACTAAGGGTATCAGAAGGAAAGAAGTCCCCTTAAGACACAGTTAAGGATAAATTGCACTTAGATACAGATTTGTTTTTCCAAATAAAATTAAAGGAGTTTTTATGTATATACCAGAGGGAAAAAGTTGGTCTTTGTAAAGCCCTGTTTAGGAATATATAAAAAGATTCTCCTGAAAAATGAAAATACCTTATGTCTGGAAAATGTGGTAGCTTTGTGGGAATTTAAAAGTAAATTGCCTATTGCAATTCTACTCTCCCTTGTTGCAAACCTTTTAAAAGACAACAGACCAGGAGACAGTTTAGAGTAGAAAATAGGTTTTTAAGAAAATATGGAAACCATGCCAAGATGAAAAAAAGACCCAGCAATTTGCAGTGCCCAATTTAGAAAATAAGTGTGCATAATTCTAGGAAGTGCTAGGAAAAATATATTTACAAAATCAAAATTATAATCTGTAGCAATTTTGAACTACTTTCACATCTAAAATAAATGAAATAATGTATCCATATTTCAAATGTAAAAATACAGACTAGTGCAAAATTACTCAGTTTCACTTTGAATCAAATTTAAAAGTTGATTACTTAGAGTTACATTTCTAAGACAACTTTCTTTGTGTCTGATACGTAAAAGATGTTTTTACTTTCAACTATCATAGTATTTGAGATAGGCAATGCCAACATACCACTGCACAAAATATGTGGAAGCTGGTCCATTACATGCCATTCAGATTAAATGTGTTAGGTTTGGGTGCATCTCCATGGTAGTTACTAATTATAAAATGTGAATAAGTATAACTTGTCTTCTGAGGTTTTTCCCTGGAGAAGTCAGCTTCAATGGTGTAACAACCATTGACGCAGCCTGCTTTTCAATTATTAGACAAATATCATGTTGCTGGACTTGAGTATTTTTGAAATCAACACCATGCCTTTTTTGGTGACACCGAAGTCAATATTACTAACTTGCTAGGAACTTGAGGATCCTGGGTAATGTATATATTAACCTTATGAACAAAATTGTAGTGACCCCACATATGAATGATAAACCTTTTGTATGGTTTTTAAATACATTTTTTTCACTTTTGTCTTGTCCTTGTTATGTATTTTTATAAATCAGTAATTCAACATGTTGAATTTTCTTTTCTTCTTATCTTTTTTTTTTTTTCCTTTGATGTGTGTGTGTGTTTGTTGTTCTGTTGTTTGGGGATATTCTTTCTTTTCTTTTTTTTTTTTTGGTTTGGTTTGGTTTGGTTTGGTTTTTTTGTTGGTTGCTCGCTTGCTTGGTTACTTGGTTTGGGTTTGGTTCATTTGTCAACGATTATTTAGATTCATCACCAGGTTACTTTGGGACTATGAAATCTTGCATCTGTGAAAGTCTGAAACATCCTGAAACCATCTCTTCCTTCTTTCTATTAACAAATTTGACAACTGTTCTTCTTGCCATTTTCCTTTTCTTTCCACCATACTGCAAGAAACTGAAAACTTGTCTCATTTGCAATTCCACAAATTGTGCAGAGTCAGCTAATGCTTCAAATGAGGGTTAAGTCTCACCGTTTATCTGAGGTCACACCAGGAAAGAGCTCCACACTCCTTAGGTTGTCTTGTCCTCTTTCTGTCTCTCTAGTCCTAAATATAAGTGCAAAAATACTTTCCTTCTCACTCATTGCCCCACTATTTTTAGGTGTCCTCTAGTGATTTCTTATGGAAACTATTGCAGCTTGTTCCTGTTGGCCAGAAGATACCTCCAGGGATGGTTCCCCTCAGGAGAGCTTCAGGGATCAGAAAGGCTCTCTTACTGCTCAGTGCTGTGACTAAACCTCACCCCATGATCAGTGACTTTAGACTAGCAGGAATAGCAGTCCTGGAGTTAACTTGCACTCACCTCCCTGTATTTTTAGAGACTGATTCATTAGGCTGTAAATAGATGTAATGCTTACACTCTTTGATTTTAACAACAAACAGATATGAAGAGGGGTATTGCTTTTAGAATTTGCAGCAAGAGAAAGACAAAAGGTCTCCAGTTTGTAATTCTTATCCAGCTATGTTAGGGATATTTTTTTTCTTCCCAAGATTGTACTTGTCAGTCTGTATAATTAACAAAGTGGCTAGAGTTTCATAAATTCAGACAGGGCAGAGCCTGCTTTCCCTGTGACTTCAGTAGGTCACACAAGAAGCAGCATCCCATTCATCTGACAATGGGACCATAAAGTGCACAGAACACTACAGTAACCTCACTTTGTCCAAAAGCTATATTAAAAAGGTGCTTTACAGGACCTTTTCTCCCTCTGTCCTATAGAAGTAGTAGCTTCTGATTCCTCAGTGGGGCAAATGACACTTCTCCAATCCTAACATACTGTACTTTCTTCCGTGGAAGAGGAGTAAGTAAGAAGACTAAATGGGGACAGTGACAGAAGGAAAATAAACCTTACAATAAGTTAGAACATTGTGTGCAGATATAGAGCCATAACAAATCCAGCGTGATGGCTGTGGACTTACACTCATGTCCTGTGCTCCCTGTGTCAGTACTGTCAAGCATTGCTGAAAGCAGCCAGCAGGTCTCCTTCATCCTGGCAAAGGGAAGGTCTGGGGGAGAAGGAGGATTGGTCAGAGCACATCTGCATGTGCTTGGCTCCCTTTTTGTGATGTGCTCCATTGCTCTGGATCAAAGTGCAGACACATCCAAAGAGCCAGTTGCGCCTATCACCTTTCCTGAGCCAAGTACAGTTCAATCATGGCCCACAGCCACAGTATTTTTTTTAAAATAGCCTGAGATGCCCAGACACATATATTGATTGTCTTCGAAACACATATGAAAAAGCTGTGGAAACTGAAAAGAGCTGTACATTCTCATTGGGGGCAGAGTTTGTCCCTGTGTGACGTTTTGGGGTCCTGGGAGGATGATCTGTTGTATTGCATTAACACACAGTCGACCAGTGCTCTGGCAGGCTTACCTCAAAATTTCTATGCCTTTGTGGTTTATGTCCAACCATAATGTTACTTGAACACATTTAATTAACTGTTGTACCTGTTTGAAGTCTCTGACATTATTATTTTTATGCCACTACAGCCTCATACTACTGCTTGCTGGTCATTATAGCAGCTTCTGAGATCAGGGCAATTCATTCTGGACTCAAAGTTAATCTCACAGAAAATCCAATCAGTAAATTGATTAGGTATTAAATTACATTCTTGGTTAACATTCTCTATCCCTTCCCTTACAGTACAGAAAAACACATTACTTAATTTTTTTCCCTTCTTTTTCTCCCTTCTCTCTCCTCCATTTCTGTTCATTTACTCTGCTGTCCAATTCACTAGTATGGCAGAGGTGACCTATGGATTAAATATTACCTCTTTCTTCTTAAAAGAAAAAAAAAGAGAAGTCATTGGTTAGGTGAAGTCAGAGATTAAAAACATGTAAAAACATATCTGATCCCAGGATGCCTTAGAAATGTTCTTTTGACAACTTTTCCAAATGTGTTTCTGACACCAACATCTGTAGAAAATATTGTTGGCATTAAATTTTACTGTAGCAGTAAGCCACTTTGAGTTGATTGCCACTGTACTTTGTAAATGCTTTTTTTTTTTTTTTTTTTTTTTCTTTTACCATAGACTGTTCCCAGTAATTAACTTTGGAGAACAAGTGATTTTTATGAGTTTGTTTTTGGTTTTGTTTTGTTTTGTTTTTTTTTTAATGAAAATTTATCCTGACAAAAAAATAATTGATTGCACTGAATCCAGCAATCACAGGAACTACACTCCTGTCAGGACCAAATGTGGTATGTTGAACAGAAGTCATATTAAAAAGATCAAGCTAACATCAGGTTGTTGCCTCCTGTGTTTGTCAGACAGCCTACAGAAATAAGCCTGTGATCCTGGTGAGGCAGGAGATTAGCTGTGATTCCTGTTATTGCTAATAGCTCTTGCATACTGTGTTCACCAATAGGAAGTCTGCCACTGCAGTCAATATGGCCAGGATTTCATCCTTGCAATTTTGTTAGCCTTCCTTACAACTTGAACGCAGGTTGCCTTTGTCTCACACACATCTCATCTACTGTATAAGTCTTCAAGCTCTTTAGGACAGGTTTTACAGTATGCATGATTTTGTAAAGCACTGAACTCTATTAGGCCCAAAGCAGCAATAGTAGAAGTGTTAAAATAGTCACATAGAAACACATCAGGTAGCAGCTATTACTGCTTAAAAAAAATTCTTCAATTGTTTTTAAAAACAGTGGCTTCATTTTGCTTTTGTTTTGTAGTTATTTAGTGTTATTTAATGCACTTTGGCAACTTTTAGTCCAAGTATCTTAAAATATCAGCACAAAATTCAACCACTATTTCTAAACACATTTTAATACACTATCTGAGCTCATGCTTATAACACTATAATATAAAGGAACCCCTCACTGTACTTTCAAAATTAGGTCTCACATCAGAGCTGCTTGGCAGATTTCAATGCTCCTGGTTTTTAATCTGGTAACTCTCAACTCTCCCTCTCCTTCCATGAATATGATGCATCCCTTGTGTTTTTCTTGTCTCAATGAACATGCCATTTTAATTTGTTCACTGACATCTGAAAATCAGCATGGTAGACAACCAACTTCTCATTTTTCTTCTCAATATTTCTGTCTTTATTTGGATCTCAATGGCTTCACTATTCCCTACGTGGCCTTGCAGCCTAGGAGACATTTCTGAATCTGTTCTCTTTCCTCATTCTAATTCACAGCAGCGACCTCCTACAGCAGTTTTCCCCGTGACTGGGAGGGAGAGTGCCTGTCTTTCTATAGGAAGTGTTTGCTTGGTTTGCCCTGACAACTGCCACCTCCATTTCACCATGTTCTTCACATGTATTTTGCTCCTTTCAGCAGATTCAGGGCCCTCAGTTAAAACCAGCCTGTTTTATTTATCAGAGTAAGAAGTTCTTCTTTGTTCTCATTTAGAGATGATTTCTGCAGAATTTAAGTTCAAATTTTTAGCCACGCCCCTAGGCACTTCAATGCTTAACACTTCTGCCATTTTATTACTCT
The DNA here is from genome assembly GCF_037038585.1 of Patagioenas fasciata. Taxonomy (NCBI): domain Eukaryota; kingdom Metazoa; phylum Chordata; class Aves; order Columbiformes; family Columbidae; genus Patagioenas; species Patagioenas fasciata. Next base: position 23,578,927 of record NC_092560.1, on the reverse strand, counting down.
CTCCCTCTTTTTATCACACATACATCTAAGTAATCCACTCATATAGTTCTCCCATTGTCTTTTCTCCTCTGTTTTTAATGCCTTGTACTGTGTCCCCAAACCAATTTGCTGAGGTCCCACATTCATCTCAGTCAAATTCATTCTGAAAGGTCTCATCCTGTAGTCTGCCCTCAAGATGACAAAAAAACATAACAGTCAAATTATGCTTTACCATTTTGGTTTTTGCTTGTCGCAGATTATCGTATGTTGCTGTGTCCCATCTCTTATCTATTTTTTCCACTATTTCTTTTAATGTCTAGGTTCTAGACTTCAAGCTTATTGAAGATGAAATCTGTGTATCTATTTTGTGAGGGACTTAACTAATCTCTGGGTAGGATAGAAATATCAAATAATTATTTTTCTTCCAATGGTGGATTTAGTAATACACAGAGAGGCATTAAATGTCAGTTCCCCTTGCTTACTGAAGAGACAGCTGCCTAGGAATCTCCCAGAAAACTACAGAAACAAGGTCTGCACATGAGAAATAAAATATTATTATATGTAAGAGCCGTCTTTGAAATGGAAGGGTGAAGTCCCGGATGCACTATTATACACTGCTCTGAATGTCTGATGGATCAGGACCTTAGGTTGTAACATGATAAGCCAAATCTTCCTTGCCAGAGTCCTTACCAGAACACCTGACAGGACAAAACCCATTTATTGTTGGTCATTAAGCAGACCTGTCAAAAGTGGTGGGAAGGATTAAAAAAAAAAAAAAAAAAAAAAAAGAAGAACTCAATCTAGCACCAGTAACTGGATTCTAACAATAATTCAATAATCTCCTACATGTCACTGATTACTTTCTCAGAGACGCAAGAGATTACTGATTACTTTTAAATTATTAAAGCATGGATCTGTGAAACACAGGCCCATGTTTCTTCAGAGACACATGGTTCAGTGAGTTCCCACATTTAAAACTGAAAAGAAAACTAATCCAGTATCTAATTCATTCCAACAAAGAGAACAAATTGGCAATTCAGCCTTAATTATTTATTTAGTTCTTCTTTACCTGGTAGCAAACATTGTTGCTGTAGCACTTGCTAGACATTAACTGGGAGAAAAGGAAAAATTTGATAGCATATTCATTAGGCACAGCCTGGATACGGTGGTTATATTATATACAGTTGTTTGCTCCTTTGATCTAGGTTGCTTAGATAAAAATTTTAATCTGAAAATGTAATAAATTATTATTTCATAAAATGAGCATAATAACATAAAAATAAAAACAATAGCACATCTTATCATCCCAGACAACATATAATGAAATTTTACCACCAATCATGCAGTCTTCCTGGATTTAGTTCAAATACTAGATTTAATGTTATATTACTCTGAATGCATAATTCAAAATATCTAATTCATTGGGGTCATTAATTGGCATCAGTTGCTGTGAATTTAATACTCCGAGACTAAACTTTGTTTTCAGACTATGCTGAGTTAGAAAAATAACAATGTCCAGATTCAAAAAGATAATAAAAGATGTTAGTTTTTTTCATTGTGCTATGCACAGGAAAACTACTGTATACTGTTTACAGCATCCAATATGAACTCAGTTTTTTTTTTTTTAGACCTTAGAATCTTCTGATGTTGGTGCCTGTAGCAAAGTCAGAGATTTCTCAAATAATATGTCTCGTAGCTGTGCACATTACTGTATCTGGGCGATGCTCAGCTGGGTGTTGCAGAGGAGGGCTGAAAAGAAATAGACAAAGGACATCTCTGCAGAATATGGCATTTAGGTGCAATTGCAGAAAAAATTCCTTGCACAAAATCATTCTTTTTATCCTCCACACATTTGTAGCACAAATTCCAACATAATAACGAATTAGCACATACCAAAGCCTGTTAGTCCTTTCAGATCCAAATCTTTACCTTCCCTGCCATTCTGGGATATATTTTAGGATACCACAGCCAAAAAAGATTTGTAATTCTGTTGCAATTCCTCAGATTCAGCCATTTATCTGAACCTTTCCTCCTCTATCTCTTCTGCCTATTTGCAAAGGGTTTCAAACTGTATTGAATAGGTTTTGGCTCTTCCCTGACATGCTTTCACACTCTGTGTACCAAGATCTGTGTACCAAGTAGATTGATAACACTGGGGGAAAGGAATGTTAAATACAACACCCTTCCTGCCCCCCCCCCCCCCCCCTCTTTAGTGTGAAGTTTATTTTGCTAAGTAAACTCTAGGCTAACTGTGAGATCTGAGATAAATTTTTTATTAGTTTATCTCTCCAATTGATTATCACGTGATTCTGTATTTAATGTCACCGGGTTAGCTGTTACCCATGCATCTGCCAAGATTTTTCTGTCACCTTGGTGTCAAAATTCAAAATTAGTGATTAATAAAGTGAAGTAAGTGAAAAGAGAGCTGCAAGTTACTGAAAGTGATGAGCATGATATATGAACATCATTAGCTTTTCCTTAAAGAACATTTATATGATTATATTAATGCAAAAAGGCAATGCAGTATTTTAGTCTTTCTCTAGTCACTGGAACACTCTGAAGCAGATGGACTGTGTGACTGATGATTCAATAATTGCACTCATTAAAAATGTTCACGCTTTTAATTCCCCCCACACACACATTCTGTGAAGAGCTGAGGAATGAAATGGTTTTGTCATTGTCAGCAGATAGATAATTGAGTTTGCTTTGATTTCCTGGGGTGCTCCTTCCCCACCCCCATGCTGTTGGATTGACATCTCCAGAAGCGTAACAGAACGTCTGAATCAGACCCAGCTGTCTTAAAGGAGAAACACACTATGTAAAGACTCCTTTCTCCCTCTCGTTGTTCACTTGTGTGCACTCAGCCAGCAACCTACCTTGGTAGAAGACTGCATGTATTTGCTTTTCTGCCAGATTACCTCCCCCATGATACAGTTACCTACCTGTGGGGCTCCAGGAAAAGAAAGATAATTCTGTCTTCAACATATGCACAGAATTCTTTTCCTGTTTATTGTTGCCAGCTAGAATCAGCCTAAAGGTGACAGAGGGGAGAGAGCGTCCAGCTGTGCAAGTGCCTGATCCCTCGTATTGCAAGAACACAAAATCAAAATAATCTCACAAAAAGCCAAGAAAAAAAATCTAATGGGAAGAACAGTTTAAAAAAGAGCCATCCTGCTTTCTCTGAAGACAAGGGTAAAAAGTATCTCCCAGCTCTCTTGAAGGGGTGCTTCTTTTTATTTCTGTCATTAGGATTTAATTTTTGAGTCAGTATTTAAACTGGAAAATAGCAAAAGCATTCTCAAAATGAGAACATTACATTCACTCATTCTATCTACATTATTGTTTGTGCACCCGTTTTCCAGATGCTACTCTAGGAACACATACAGTAGAAGTTATGTAATCCATGGTTTTCTGACACTCTCCAGCTGCTCCAAAAGAGACTCACACCATCCATAATTTGTCTTTTTCAAACTTCTAGCTCAGATCAGTGCAGCACCATGTTCAGCCCTTTTCAAATATGAGAAAGCCCTTTGCAAGTCTGGTTAATGTCCCTGAAGTGGACTTGCAGTGGTCTCATACTTCGGTTTCACTATTCTGTATCTGTGAGCAAAAGAACAATATTTTTTCTGCAAGGACGTTCTCTTTCTTTGACTTCTTGAGTATGCTTCCTGTGCTTTGGTTCTCCATAACACCATTTTGACCTGCTGTTGGACACCTAGGAGTCCTGGGCAGAATACATAAGTGCTTAGAAACTTCTAGAGCCCTGTCTCTGTGTACCTCCTCTCTTAGATCTCTGCCAGCTGAAGCATACAGTACACAGACTTCAGCACAAAACCACAGATCTAAAAAAAGTTAGTAGGTCCTTATATAATCCTTTGCCTCAAATTCACTGCACCCTATTATTCTTTGTGTCTGTTGGGGAGAAAGGTTTTTACACACACTTTTGATCTGGGGATTCTCTTCTTCATGTATATTGTTTCAAGAGCTGAAAAGGGTGTCCTGTGAGAAAAGCAGGCCCTCTTGTTCCTTGTTCACCAACTACCTTTTGTCTTTGTGAACTCCCTGAACCGTTCACCTTGTCTTGATGTTTGGGAGAAGACTGCATCTTCAGATCGGTTCCTTCCTCTACATCTAAAGCAGTTATTCCTTTTTCTCCTCATATAGGTGTAAATATTCCATGCTTTATACTTAGCCAACAATCTGTTCACAGTCATAACTGTGAATGTTATTTCACCTTTTCCTTCCAAGATGCAATACAGAGTGATGGTTATACACATGATGTAGTGGTATTTGTAGTTTATAAAAATAAACTGTAATTTATCAAGTGTACATACATCTGCTAATTTGTGACACTGTGGTAACTTTAAATGGGTTTGCCACTTAGCCAGCAAAACAAACAGCAGAATTAAAGTGGACACTTACATAGCGAAGTGACATGATTTGCACACAGTTCAGTACCCTTGTACATTTACTAAGGCATTTCAATTAACATTCACAGCAGTTTTTTAAAGTCTCATAATCAATAATTTGACAAGAAATGTATGGGCAAATGGATCCCTTAACAGCGTTTTCTTCCAAGGAAGAAGCTGTCCAGTGAATGTGGAAGTTTCTAAGTTGACGTCACAGTGCAGGATAGAGCAACATGAAACCCTCAATAAGAAGCTGGGGATTCAGGAAGGAACCAAAACCTGTCTTGAAATAAAATACTTCACGTAATCAGCTACAGTCTGATGGCATCAACAGATGACCACAGCTCAAGAATCCACTATGGCAGTCACACATTACACAGAACAAACCAAAGTTTCCTAGGTGAACAGCCACAATATTCAGCTTCAGAATTTTTATCTGGAGCTAAGCATTATGGCTAGAACTTTTTTTTTTTTTCATTAGGATGGATAGACCCAAGTTCATGCACTCTACTGTGCTCAAATGCTTGAAAACCTTGGGTACAGAGCCAGAGCAGTTCAGGGTTACCCCTTATTATAACAAGGTCATTGACACATTTAAAGCAAAACATTTCTCTGTCAAAGTAGGATGTTACATATTAGGAGCCAAACACAACACACAACAGGTCTGTATTTAATTTTGAATGCATGCTCGAGCCCACACTCTGCTAAATATATCTTATATGTGCCTTGACTGGCTCCATCCTGCAGTATGGGTTTAGGAACACACCTGCCTGCCATGTGTCTGCCATGTCTCCTCCAGGATCATTACATAACAAAGGATAAGTTAGATGTCCTAAAAGTAAGAAAGCATCACAAGTAGCCAGCTCAGACCCCTAATCATCTTTGTAGTGCACTACTGGACTCCCTCCAGTAATTCCTTGTCCTTCTTAAACTGAGGAGCCCAGAACTGGACACAGTACCCCAGATGCGGCCTCACCATGGCAGAGTAGAGGGGGAGGATGACCTCCCTCGACCTGCTGGTCACAATTTTCTTAATGCACCCCAGGATACCGTTGGTTTTCTTGGTCACAAGGGCACATTGTTGACTCACGGTCAACCTGTTGTCACCCAGAACTCCCAGGTCCTCCTCAATGCTGCTTTCCAGCTGGTCTACCCCCAACCTGTACTGGTACCTGGGCTTATTCCTCCCCAGTTGCAGGACCCGACAGTTGCCCTTTTTAAATTTCTTCTCTGTGCAGCCCTCCAGCCTGTCCAGGTGTCACTGAATGGTAGCACAACCTTCTGATGTGTCAACCCTTCCTCTCAGTTTCATATCAGCAAACTTGTCTTTTCATCCAGGTCATTGATGAACAGCTTGTACAGGACTGGATGTAATAATGACCCCTGGGGAACCCCACTAACTACAGGCCTCCAACCAGACTCTGCACCATTGATCACAACCCTCTGAGCTCTGCCATCCAGACAGTTCATGATCCATCTCACCGTGCATTCATCCAGCCAATACTTCCTGAGCTTGCCTATGAGGATGTTGTGAGAGGTGGTGTCAAAAGCCTTGCTGAACACAAGGTAGACAATGTCCACTGTTCTTCCCTCATCTACCCAGTCAGTTATGCCATCATAGAAGACTATCAGGTTGGTCAAACATGATTTACCTTTGGTAAATCCATGCTGACTATTCTTGATAACCTTATTTTCCTCCACATGCTTGGAGATGATGTCCAGAATAAGTTGTTCCATCACCTTTCCAGGCATGGGGGTGGGGCTGACTGGCCTGTAGTTTCCTGGGTCCTCCTTCTTGCCCTTTTTGAAGGCTGGAGTGATGCTGTCTTCCTCGCAGTCCTCAGGTACCTCTCCTGTTCTCCAAGACCTTTCAAAGATGAAGAGTGCCTTAACAGCAACATTTGCTAACTCTCTCAGCGCTTGTGGGTGCACCCCATCAGAGCCCATGGATTTATGGGTGTCCAGGTTGTGTAAATGATCTCTAACCCGATCCTCCTCAGCCAAAGGAAAGTCTTCCTTTTGCCAGACTTTCTGTCCAGTCTCTAGGGTCTGGAATACCTGAGAGCCAGTCTTAGCAGTAAAGATGGAAAAAAAGAAGGCATTCAATAACTCTGCCTTCTTTGTATCATCTGTCACCAGGACACCTTCGTTGTTCAGCAGTGGACCTCCTTTTTCCTTAATCTTCCTTTTACTGCTGATATATTTGAAGTAGCCTGTCACCGTTTAATGCAGGGCGACAATAAACCATGGCAGATGCTTTGTTAACCCCCTCTCCTTTCCTGTCCCTCCTCCCCACTAAGTAAATGCAATAGGAGGGCAAAAAGAGGCAAAGAGAGAGAGGACTTGCAAGTTGGAAAAAAGTTAAAAATGTTTTATTAATGTTAATAATAAAATAGAGAATATAATACAAAATATACAAAACCAATCTTGAATTTCCCAGCACAACTCAGCACCAGCTGCTGCAGCAGTTGCAGGGCAGGCACCCGGAAGTCCTGGGTTGGACTCCACAGCAAACCGGAACTGGATTCAGGGATGCAGGTTCTGTCTCTAGGCCTCAGATCACAGAGACAACAGGCAGCGTCCTCTCTGGATGATGACCATAGTCAAAGAGAGAGACCCTTGTGATATCCCACCTTTATATGGTCTATGACATGGATGGGATGGAATACTTTGCTGGTAAATTTTAGTCACCTTTTCTGTTCACTTCTCCTTGCAAATACGTGACATACATTCTTATCAGCAACCTTGCATTCCATTGCTATGTCTACTAAAACATGTAGCTAAATTCAGAAAAGCGCAGTTGCTAAGAAAAACTTAGCTGAAAGAAAGATTCACTGATAGAGAAACTGGTCTTGTTTTAAACAAAACCAGGACAAATCCCTTCTTGTTGTCTTTGACATCCCTGGCTAGATTTGCTTCCAAGTAGAGCTTCACCTTCCTCACCACAACCCCGCGTACTTTAACAGCTTTCTTGTATTCCTCTCAGGTGGTCTGTCCCTTTGTCCACATTACATAAACATGTTTATTCCACCTGAGTTTTGACAGGAGCTCCTTACTCATCCATGTTGGCCTCTTAGTCCCTTTGCTTGATTTCTTCCTTATAGGTATGCATTGGTCTTCAGCTTGAAGAAAGTGATATTTGAATAATAGCTAGCTCTCTTGCACACCCCTATCTTCTAGAGCCCTAACCCATGGAATTCTTCCAATAAGGACTTTAAAGGGGCCAAATTTCAAGCTGTTGAAGTCCATGGTTTTAGTCTTACTTATTGTCCTGATTTCTTCACACAGGATTAATTCCTTACGTCACAAACCCTTCAAAGAATGGCACTTCATTTTTCATCACTTTTCCTATCTCCCTTCTTTTCAGAGACAATAGCAAGACACTGCCCTGCTCATAACAAGCTGCAAAACACACCATTGTGAGTGCAATAACTGCAGGGGCATGCAGGGAAGCCACAGATGGGTAAGACAGAAACGGACCCTTCTCACTATAAAGGAAAATACTGAGATGGTGCAAGACACAAAATAAATATTGATGCAGTCATCAGGTATTGAGTATTTAAAGGTATTGTTCGTTTACGAATTCAAGCACTGAAACTACTTTCTTCTCAAACTGTTGCTGACTCATTATTCATAATTGGTGTCTATTTATCATTAAAATTATTTTTGTGCATCATTGACCCACCTGAAAAAGGTGCTTGTATTTTACAGCCAGATGTGACTATTCTGTTGCATAAATAGGATAGAGGAAAAACAAACAAACAAACCCCACCACATTATCAAAGCAATGATATGCAAAGAAAAATACAAAAATAGGAAAGTACTTCTAACAGTTGGCTCTAGATTTAGCATGTGTCATAGTGATCTCTGTTGTATATTGCAGTTCTCATGTACAGTGTGAGTAACATGGATAGCTCTCACAGGTGTCTCAGATGTCTATTTCAACATTTCAGTTGTAACTTGGAAATCAAAGCATGTTTATCATCCTAGAAGCCACACTTAATCTTTTCTGGGGTAATCAAGGAACACACATCTTTCAAAGGGACATACTTTACCCTCAGAGCCCTACAAGACATCTTACCTGTTCAGTCTCCAAATGCCACCAGTGTTGCTTTGCTTGGGTGTCCTTCTGTGGGATTCAACTCCAGGAATCCATAACATCAACAAAAAAGAATGTTTAGAACAGTCTTTAGAATAGACTGTACCTGCTGCATTTTAGAGGCCCACATGTAAAAATGTTTATGACAACATCATTTGTTCTCAGGATTCCTTCTTCATATGTCAAATAACAAAAGTCTACCAATATCACTTCCTTTCAATGCTGATGCAGGGACTTCAGTGTTCAACTTTATTTCTCCAGGAATATTATGCAATTGTAGCATAATTCTGCTTTAGAGTATCCTGCCTCTTCGAAAAAAAAAAATCTCTAAAACCAATATTTTTTCCCCAACTTTTGCAGCCAGTGAGAACAGGCTGTTTTTTTTCAGGGTTTGTAACTATTTTAGATAGCTAAAGAAAAAAAAAAAAGTCTTGCCTGGTGGAAAATTTCTGTTGTAACTGATAGCAAATACAGAACGGTTAATTTGCATATAGATGTCAAAGCTTGCAACAATATACTCCCCTGAGAGAGCTCTTGTTGTTTAACTGTGTATACAGTCTGGCACAATGCTGCCCAGCACCTAATAAAAGATAAATTAAAAATTTTTAAAACTCTAAGGCTGTGAATATCCTTAAACTTTCTTTTGCAAAGAAAAGGCAGAACCATACCAAGCTAAGCCTCATGTAAGAGGAAAGGCAGAGGGTATGGCAGCAAAGGCAAGAGGGACAAATAACTTTGAGAGTAAACATCAGTCAGATGTACTAATGCTTTAATTCATCAGCCTAGATGAGTTTTATTACAATGTTGGGATCAAGCAATACCAAGGAGATAAAAAGCAGCACTGTGTAAAAGAGAGAGAGACTAACTGAAGATTATTAGCAGGGCTGAAAGAAAAACAGAGCCAGAATGGCTGAATAGTGAGGAGAAGACAAAAAGGAAGGTGGAGAGAGCAGAAGAAGAGCACAAGTGGAAGACTGAAGTACTGCCTACATTTTTTTTTTTTCTTTCTGTCAATCCTGTTTTTATTTTAATTTTCAGTGTTTGATCACAGATTATAGTGAAGCAATCATATGATACTGTGCCAAGGGAAAGGGAAAACTAAAGGCTGTCAAAAAAAAAAAAAAAGATCAACAGTAAGTTTGCTTTCATAATTTCATTAAAATAAATTATTTTAAATGGAACTGTGTATGATCAATATAAAGGATAGGTAACATTAACTCAGAACCAGAATCAGCACAGATTTTAAGTTAATCAAATGAAAAACCATGATTGATGCAAGAAGGTTTTGAATTCTAGGAGGAGCAGAAGCAAAACAAAAAAGCACAAAACTGGCCACACTGTCTGATAGCTCTAGAGCCAGATTTTGCAAAACGATACATATGGTTCCCACTGACCCACACTGCAGCAAATTATACACTGTCCAGTGAGTTCTTCCATCCTGAATTTCAATTCAGTTCTCACAATGCCTGTTAAAATGATTAATGTCCTGTGGTCTTCTATTTAATAGCAGTGTAGCCTTTAGTAGGACTTTGAGACTGAGTATGAAGAGAAGTGATTGAGAGCCTGAAGTACAAAAAGGGAGAGAAGACCACTTAGGGATGTTTCTACAGCTTTGTCATACCAGTGAATGAAGAACAGAACTTTTCTACATATGTGGTCCTCCTTTAACTCATTAATTAGCAATACAGTTAAGGGAAGCATGTAATTTCTTTCTGTCATTGCTTTTTAGGGAGTATTCTTCCGCTAGTCTTGTCTTTTGCACGGTGTCTCCTCCTTACTACGCAGTGATAGGGGCCATCTGGATGAAAGGAAACTAACGTTTATCACTTATCACCTGATTTAATTTTTATTCACACAAGTGCTGTGATTGGATTTTCATTTATATAACTATGTAAAATGAAATTATCTTCTGACTGCTCCTTTCACTTATCCACTCCTATGTTTGACAAAAATTATTTGCCCCTTAATCTTTTTCACTCAAGTTTCCAACGCTGGTAACATAATGCTGTCTCACATGTTTATGCTTATCTCCAGAGAGTCTGAATAATTTCCAAAATTAGTCTTTCCTGGCTAGTGTCTAGAAAGTTCACTAAATCATTTCATCAAGCATGTGCAGGAATGGTTAAATTAGCATTTATAATAACATATTCTAAAGTAACCAGGAGATTTACTTACAGCTTATGCCTAGAGGCTGTTTGATAGTGGGGCTGTGATGCCCTGCAGATTTAGCAAGCTGTAGGAGCTATGGGCTTAGATCCACCTCAATGAATTCATGTGACACATGTGGTCATTACTTTGGTTCAGATCATGGGTGCACTTTTGACTCAGATCTCTGGATCACTCATTCTGTTCTGGTTCAAATCACCACAGGGTTACAAAGTACATGAACTGGTTTTCTCTCAGGCAGGGCTAAACCAGTACTCTGAGAATACATCCAGTGCATTTGAGCTGCTCATGGGCATTGAGTCCACGGGACAAAGCAACAGGGAGTTTCAAATAAACTCTCTTGATATACTTATTCCATGGGCATTGAACTCTCTGCAGCTGCTGTTCTGTGCTTTAGACCCACTCTTATAGGGCTGTGCTGCACAAAAATGCAGCCATCATATTGTATCCACTGAAACAAGCTGAGCCCTGAAAATGATAGATACCAAAAACATTGATGGTCCTTGCAGGAAAATCCAAAGTCATTATCTCCCTGGTCTTTTGACAAATATCAAATACAATGCAATGAATCACTTATTTGCTACTTTAAAGCAGTTTTATTTTGACTTTATTTAATCATGTAAAAACTAAATCTGTTTTTCCCTCCAGTGCATTAAATATGCAGTCTCTTATAGATTGCATATTGTGCTAATTTGGGATCACATTAGCCAAAGAATTCTGTATGTTATTCTATTTGCAGAATGTGGTGACCTTGAGGAAATTTATTTTAACCCTCGTGAATTTGTTGGTTTGGGGATAATCATGGGCATCAGAAGGTTCACAGATAAAAATGCTGCTTTGACCTTCAAAGTGCTCATCACTAACGTGCCATTATGCAAGTTGAGAACTTTTCAAACCCTTCAAAATGCATCACCTAAGAGCATCCTCTTTGCTTGTCACTCTATATTATTCCTGTCTGAATGTCTTTATTATCTCCTCATTTTCCGTTGCATCATATGCAAATGTCTCATGCCCACCTTCAACGCCCTTCACAACTATAACCTTTCTGTTTAATCATTTTTTTTTGCTTTTACCTTCAGACCTATAGTGGTAAACTCCTCAGTGACTGAGTATTCAGTGGTACCACAACTCTCTCTATCCTTCTATACATAACAGTCCCTGTTTCTCTTCCTGTGACAAATCATACCGTATCAAATCCTGCTGTCAATCCCTGCACAACAAAGCATCACAGTTGCATGGTCTGCAGGGAATCAGCCACTGATCTTACTACATGAGCTGCAGTCTCACAGAGATATTTATTTATTTGAGGAAAATAAACTGATTCAGACTGTATCAACAGTGCACAGAACTATTCAAATTTGCTTGCCACACTTCCTCCTTCACGACTGCTGTTCACAATTATCACTTATGGTCTCTTTGGTTCACAATAGATTGCATCTTCTTTGGGATCGAGATTTTGTTTATAACAGTGCTCATCAAACAACACAGACAGTGTCTCTTAGTAGTGCTATCAATCCAACAGTAAACCATGTATTGACACTGTATGAATTCCAATCCTTTATTTGTCCAGATAGGTTAATCATACTATATTGTTGACATATCACTTCTGAATACAGCATGTAAACATTTATCTCCGAGTTTAATGCTCAAAAAGTCACAGAATGTTATATTTGTTTACATCAACATTCTTCCATCCTGAAAGAATGTGACGTATTGTTAAGAAGCCTGGTCCTTGACAAATGGCATTGGCAGAAAATGTGGGCAGTTAATGACACTACCATGGCAGAAGTTTGATTATCTTAAAAAGAATGAGGATGTCTGAGGAGAAAAAATTGCATATAAGCACGTTTTCCATTTCAGCAGTCCAAAAAGCCTTTCTTATTGCCCTTACACAGAAAAGTGATGTTTCAGGGTGGATGGAGGGAATCTTGAAACAGCATCTATTTTTTCCAATGTCTTCTGATACATTTCTTAAAACCCCTTTTCTTCTAAAGCTTGTGATAGCCAAAGACTTGAAAAGGAAAACAAACAAACAAAAAACCCCAAAAAAGTAATTTGTGGTATTATTCTAGCTATTTTGCTGAGGCAAAAGTAATTAAATGTTCAGCATTGTCCCTGTGTAGAACTGGGTTTGTTTTCTTCAAGTATTACGACAAGTTCACTAAGACTATGGAGAAGCTGGAATGCTTAAAAAAAGTAACAGGCTGAATTTTGCCCTGTCCTGTGGTATTATTTTTTTTATTATTATTGCAAGAATTTGCAGGTTGATGAATTTTGTTCAAACAGCAGAAGTTTATACAATTGGATATTAGGATTTTGTGGGCTAATGTGTGTATAAATGCATTTTTTAGACAACATAGTTTTCTCTAAATTAAAACACTGTTCTTCTGAAGTGTTATAAAAATCATTAATATGATTTTCGTGAAAGAAATATTTAGCATCCACACATTTGTCCTTGTACTTTCTTGTATTGCAATTCTACATGTTTTAGATTTCCTGTTATTTCTCAATACACAACCTAGTGTCTGCCAGTCAAAAAACAAAAAACAGTGAAAGCAAGGTACAGAGCCATAGCTTGATTTCACTTGGCATTAGAAAGAACACCTTTATTTGTATTCAGTTGCATAACTCTTTTTCAGATTGTTATGAATTTGTTCATCTGAATTAAGTGGATTGGAGCCATGTATGAATACCTGCATACGGAAGAAACTATATAAGAATACTTGTGTATTAAAATAAGAACTGTACAAATGAACAGCACTCTTTTTATGTACAATTGCTTTTGCTTGTAGTCCTTTTGCAGTCATAGAACCATAGAATGGTTGGGGTTGGAAGGGACATTCAGAGGTCATCTAGTCCAACCCTCCTGCCGTGAGCAGGGACGGTCTTCAACTAGATCAGGTTGCTCAGAGCCCGTCCAGCCTGGCCTGGAATATTTCCGGGAATGGGGCATCCATCACCTGTCTGGGTAAAATGTTCCAGTATTTTACCAACCTGCAGTCAACATAGTGAAATAAAAATAGTAGCTTTTTCAGAACATCTTTAGAAACAGGGAGTTAGGGCAAAACAAATAAAGCACTTGGCTGAGTACTGTCAGTTCTCCTAAAAAGAGCAGTCTGTGTCTAGAAAGATTCACCAAAGTCCTAATCATAACATGCGTATCTTTACTAATGCAAGCATATATATGACTAACATAAATAAAAGCTCTTTAAGATCAGGGTTTTCCCTATGGAAGAAAACATGAATTATCCTTCATCTCAACGATAGAGCAGAAGGAATCGTTGCATTCTTTTCTTAGATAAATCTTGAGATAAACAGTACCTGTTAATTAAATGTAACATGAAGTGAAAAAGTTAAGATGCCAGAAACAGTGAGTTAGCTGCATGTTACCTCGAATGGATTAGGCATAGTTCATTTGAGATTAGCACGGTGGTATTATATCTGGCCTAAGTTTTACTGAAAATATGTTTGCCTATTCTTTGCATTAAGAATGGGTGGAATCAGCTATTTATAGTAAGGCAAAGGCTAATTATATTGATGATTTGCCTCCTTGTCTTCTACCATTCACATTGCACCTGTATATGATTGTTCATCAGAAAGCTTTCAGTTGCACTTTTCTATTTTTGTCTGCAGGTCTAAGCTCTGAGCAAATTCTGACTATCCCTTGATTCAGGATCGGAAACCAGGGCAAGGAAGGAAAAACTATTATTTTCTGTTCTAATTTATAACTCTGTGAGAATGTACCAGGAGACAACTTTTTCACTCCACACAATTTTTCATGAGTGGTATAATTTAGATGTAAAATAGAATATGTTGTCAAACCTGTCATCATGCCTCTTACACTTCTTGTCATTTCTAGCACCCTAATATCTGCTATACAGCCATTGTTCTCTAAACATTTTCTCTTGTAAAATCCCTCAATTTTTCATCAGTAATTTATGAAGAGTTTCACAACTTCTTTGAGCAAAATCTTTTCTGTGTTCTAGAAGCTGATTGAAGAAAAAAAAAAAAAGATACTGTACCAAGTGCAAACATCATAGTTGCCCAGAATTACACTTAAAATTAGCTTACCTGTGAAACTTGGTAGAAAGACAATTACAGTCCAACTTCTTTGGAAGGCATGGAGAAAAAGTACGTCTCAATAAAAGCTTAAAAAAAAAAAAAAATCACAAAATCATAGGATAAAACAGCATCTCAAGATGGAAAGGCCCTGAAAGGATTTTGTCAAATCCAACTCCCTGCTCCTTGCAGAACCTCCTAAAACTTAATCACATTACTAAAAGTATCATCCAGACCCTCCTTTAATTCTGACAGGCTTGATGCCATGACTACTGCCCCGGGGAGTCAGTTGCAATAACCAGCCACCCTCTCAGTGAAGAACCTTTTCCTAATGTCCAGTCCAAAATTCCCCTGACACAGCTTCATTCCATTTCCTCATGTCCTATTGCTGGTCACCACCTCCCTCTCAACTGCTCACCTTGAGGAAGCTATAAGCTGTGATGGGGTCATACCTCAGCCTTCTCCAGGCTCAACAAGCCAAGTGAATTCAGACATTCCTCATTAGTCTTTTGCTTGATGCCTTTCACCACCTTGGTCAACCTTCTCTGGACGCATTTTAATAGTTTTATGTCCTAACACTTCGCACAGTACCTGAGATGGGGCCATGCAAGTGCAGTGTAGAGTGGGACAATCACCTCCTTCAATCAAATAGCAACGCTGTACTTGACGCACTCTGGGAGATGGTTGGCTCTTTCTGGCTGACATGTCATACTGTTGATTCATAGTCAACTTGCCATCAACCTAGTCTGCCAGATATCTTTCCATGGGACTGCTCTCTAGACTTTCCTCCATCAACTTGAATGTATATCCAGGTTAACCCCATTGCAGGTGAAGAGTCTGGTACTTGTTCTTGTTAAATTTCATATGACTGGTGATTACTCAGCTCTCCAGTCTATCCAGATCTTTCTGTAAGGCCTCTCTACCCTCAAGGGAGTCTACAACTCCTCTTCATTTGGGATCATTAGCAAACTTATTTAATGTACATCCAATCCCTGTGTCCAGATAATTTATAAATGCATTAAAGAACACTAATGCAAAAACTGAGCCCTGGGGAACCCCACTGGTGACTGATTTCTCATACACTTTCATTATGTCAGGCTTGTGGAGAATCAAAGTTTTAGTTTGATTCCTATTTAAGGCAAAATACTAACCTAGTCTTCCCATTATCATCCAGCATCATGTTCAACTTTTGGAGGTCTTAAGTGATTGTTCAAGTAATTTATAGTTAGACATAGATAGCGACAAAAAATATAGATAGATAGATAGATAGATAGATAGATAGATAGATAGATAGAAGGTTGCTTTGGTTTATTGCCTTCAAAAAAAGTGGTAATCTTAACCTGTTTTTAGAAAGTTTTGCTGGCTATTTTTGGAAATACTCAGTTTGAAGTCTATGAACCTGAAATTATTCTGTGTGATCTGATACAGATAATAGAAAATTATCAGTAGATGACAGATCACAAGTTCTGGTACATCTGAGGAGAAAATAGAAACATTTCTTACAAATCAGTAGGGGCCTCAGTGAAAGGAATACCCTGAGCTTTGTTCTCACCAGTATCCTCTTGACTGCACTTGAAACCAGAAATTAACACAAAATACTCTATATTTGTCCTCTCTACATTAAAACAGAAAAGGAATGGTAAAAGACAGGAGAAAGAGTGGGACATGAAGAGGAAGAGAGGGGGTGGAAAGGAGGATGTGGAAGGAGGAAAGCGGGAGGTGAGGATGTAAAGTTGTAATTTTCAGACTTCGTCTATGTATTGGGTTTGTGTGGCAAGGTTTGGGTAGCAAGGAAGCTGCAGGGGTAGTTTCTGTGAGAAAGTGCCAGCAGCTTTCCTAATGTCTGATTAGAAACCTACTGTGCAACAGCAGCCAAGGAAGGAGTGAGAATATTTGAGAGAAACAACTCTGCAGACACCAAGGCCAGAGAAGAAGGAGGGGGAGGAGGTGCTTCAGGTGCCAGAGCAGAGATGCCCCAGTAGCCCGTGGTGAAGACAATGGTGAGACCAGCTGTCCCCCTGCAGCCCATGGAGGTCCATGGTGGAGCAGACACCCACCTGCAGCCCATGGAGGACCCTATCCAGGAGCAGGTGGATGCCCGAAGAAGGCTGTGACCCTGTGGGAAGCATGTGCTGGAGCAGGTTCCTGGTAGGACCTGTCTGTGATCCTGTGGAGAGAGGTGCACCACTGGAGTAGGTTTTCTGACAGGATTCCATTCTTGAAGGACTGTACCTCGTTGAAAGGACTCACACTGGAGCAGTTTGCAAAGTACTTCAGCCTGTGGAAGGGACTCATATCGAACAAGTCATAGAGGACTGTCTCCCATGGGTGGGAACCCATGTTGGATCAGGAGAAGAGTGTGAGGAGGAAGGGGCATCAAAGACAACATGTGATGAAATGACAATCCCTATTCCCGTCACCCTGCACCACTCGAGGGAGAGGAGGTAGGGAATTTTTGGACTGAACTTGAGCCCATGAAGAAGGGAAGAGTGGAAGGAAAGTGTTTTAAGATCAGCTTTCATTTCTTGTTACCCTACTCTGCCTTTTGACTGTCAATAAATTAAATTAATTTTCCAAAATCAAGTCTGTTTTGCTCATGACAGTTACTGCTGAGTGATCTCCCTGTCCTTATTTCAACTTTATCTCAAAGTTGGAGCTGCTTTTCCCATTGAAGGCTGGGATCAAAATCACTGACCTACACCAACTTTTCAGCCATATTCTAGAGAATGTGGCATTTTCCAGACACCAACTTTTTTGCACAAGTTTTCCAAAAGGTTTTAGGATCAACCGTCATGGAGATCTCCTGATTTTTTCAGTTCCACAGCTGCAGCATCTCCAAAACATGTTCAGACTTCTCTTGACTATCATGGACAATAAGGAATGGCTCTCAATTGCCAAGAACACAGAATATCAAGAGTCAGTTTCCATAACAGATTATTATGGCTGAGAGAACCACACATTCTATGGATTTTATAATACAATCTCTTTTTTAGTTCATTTTGAAGAAGCTTATTCCAGGACTTTTAAACAAGCTAATCAATGGTATTTTAAAGAAAATCATGCACGTCTACAGTCATGTGTGCAAGGTCAGTTTTCAAAAAAGAGTATATACACAAATCACTATGTATCAACTACTGCACGGCAAACTAAGACTTTGTATATTCAGAGTACTAATTAACTCCTCAAATCCCATTTAAGTGAGCAAGAATTAGATTTATAGCAATGCAGCTTTTTGTGCAAATATATTTATATGTAGCTCAACCTTGCAGTTTTGAAAATATGGCTCATTATGTGTACAGTAAGTAAGGTCAAGGATAGGTAGCATGTCACTGATAGAAAGAAATGAAAAATATTCTAGCAATTTCCAATGAGTCTAATGTTATGATCTGAAGAATTTATGTGAGTAGACCTTATTCATCAATTCTGTTTGGTCTCCCAATATGTAACAATCTCAAATCACAAATTCTGTTTAATTTCAGAGATCATCTGTATTGTCTGATAACTACCATAATTGCGAAGACTGAAAAAAGAAAAAAAGAAGAATAGTCAGGAATCCAGTCTTTTGGGAGTAAAAAGACAGATGCATTGGTATGCCTCTACTCATAAAAAACTCCCTTAAACTAGAAGCTGATTATTCTCTAAAAAAAGTAAACTAGTGTATTAGCTTAATGCCAAAGATCTGCTCAAACCACACTAATACGAAAGAGAATAATGATTTCTAGCACATGTCGTTGACCTTTCTATACAGTGACTTTGCAGTGGACTTTCTCCATTGCTTCTGTTTCATACTATGTATCTTCTAGTGTGCCTTTCTTTCACAACCAGGCAAGTAAAATAAAGTGTATCAAAACATGCTCTGTTCAAGGTTATGTTAGCTCCCCAGATCTTCATATTCTACTTAGAGAATTTACATGAACCGTCAGGAACACCTGCCTGAAATGCAGCAAAAAAACCTTAATGCCAACACCAAATCCAAACTAACATGTTGACAAAGAGTAATCAGCAACTGTTGTTTATTTGTAAGTAGTTTTAAAGTCTGCCTCCCAGTGATGAGGAATGACAGAAGTATAACCACAAAGTCATGGATGATCTGACAGAAAATTAGGATTTCTGCCCCCTAAAATATCTCAAAAAGAATTTTTGACCAATGAGTAGTGATTCTCCATGAAAAAAAAAAAAAAAAAAAAATCACTAAATAAACAGATGGTCACAATTTCCGGGAGGGAGTGTCAGAAATACCAGAACCTGCAGAAATGCACTGACACTGGAAAACATACACAATACTTTGTGCACACATGGTAGAGTTGTACAGAGCTTGGGAACATGGGCATCTGGGGTTCCTGTTTTACTGACTAAGGAAAGACACTTGAAAGCCTTACTCCTCACAGAACACCTAAAGATGTGGGTAAATATAAGGAAAACATGAAAGCTTGCCATAGTAAGTTGTATGGTTCTGAAAGCTTCTCAGTTTTCACAAAACAGTGTTACCACCCCCACCCCCCCCCACACCAAAAACAGTGTTTTGAAATCAGAAAAGTCCCAACAAGGTCTGCTTGTGAGAATTTAGTTAGTTGGGGCATTAAGAATGAACATGCAAAACATTCTTTTATTATATTATTTCCATGTGCAAGCAAATACCAAATGTATAGAGGAGAGAGAGAACTAAGCACACAAGAGTATTACAAAGAGGGATTTTTCAGCATTTTCTAACACAATAATCTATTAATAATATTTTTGATATGATCATATGATGTTATACAATGTGCAAGTCCTAGTGTTTAGATAATTAAAGGAACATTTTAAAAATGCGTTCTGGCTAGCAGGGAGGGATTATGCATGGATTGGTTTTAATCTTCAAAAGATCCAATATAAAAAAAAAAATAATCTTTCTATTGCTTGTACTTAACCTGATATAAAATATAAACTGACATTTTTTCATCTAAAAATATACAAACATGTTATATATCAAACAATTACTTTGCAAATCTTCATCAGAAAATCTTCACTGTACTAAGTCAGCAAAGCAGAAAAATGTCTTATTTACTAAAAGAATCAGCAGTTTTCTGCAGGCTGGCTTAGATTCCTCTCTGCAAGAACTATGTCTAATTCAGATTAAAATGTCATTGATTTCCCTGTAGGATCTCAGGAAATCTGTAAAGGCCCTTTCCTGCAGGGAATTTCACTTGTCACTGGTCACCACGGCACATCAAAATGGTGCATACATTCTGTGTGATTCAATTAAACATAATTATGCAAGTTAAGAAACACACTTAAAGATTTGTACTTTGATCAGCCCTTCGCTCTATCTTTTAACAGTTATCCACATTGTTTCACACTATGTTTATATGATAAATAGCAGATACAATACAACTGCACACAGAAAAGACATGCACAGAATGGAAGAACAGGGAAGAAGATTTGTTTTTAGTCCTTAAAATAACTCAAATCATACAGGAACAGCTAGGTATGAACTTTAGTATAATAGCAAATCAAAACCCAAGTTTAAATTAAAAAGTCTTTTGCACTCTTATTCTCCCAACTATTTTTCTACTGTTCTTTTTCAACAGGAATTATTGTTTGTTGTTGTTGATTATCTGTACCATAACCATCCGTTTCTGGCTTTTGACAGCAGAAGAAACCCCTGCCCAGAAATACTAAGTGTTGTTTGGGATGCTAGATGAAGTGAAGAACCTTTTAATAAAGCACTAATGTACCCATTAAAAAACAAAAAAATATCAAAAACCATGGACATCCACAACTGTTGGCTTTATAGGGCTCCTGCAAGGCAGCCTTAAAAGCAACCTTCAGCATCTGCTCCTCCAATTTGCATAAGTAATTGGTAAGTGATTAGGAACACACGCTGACAAAAACAAGCTCAGTGTGTGATAGAGTGGGTTGATTTTTTTGCTTATTGCACTGAATTTCAGAAAGATTTTGAAAGAATGATTATTTATTTAAAGAGTTTATGACCTTCAAGTTAACAGACATCCATGATCTGTCCGAAGAGTTGTGCTCCTGAGGGTGATAAAACTGCCAGTGAGGAACACAGAGCGAGGGACAGAGCTTTCCTTGCAGCCACGGCAAAGTTTTGGGGAGTTATTTCCACAG
This sequence comes from Patagioenas fasciata, assembly GCF_037038585.1. NCBI lineage: Eukaryota > Metazoa > Chordata > Aves > Columbiformes > Columbidae > Patagioenas > Patagioenas fasciata. The sequence goes on along the minus strand of NC_092560.1, from coordinate 23,558,107 downwards.
GAGACCACTGTGACCTCCAGCTTACCCCACGACATGCATAGATTCACTTTCTGAATTCATTTTTACCAAATAACATGATGGAATGAGAAGACATGACACAAAGAAGGAAACCTACTGGACTACCATTCACTCCAAGGAAGAGAAGGAACTGTGTCAAGGCTGTTGTACAAATTCACAACTGCAGGTTTGGGACTGATACATTCAGTCAAACCTGGCAAGTTCATCAGTAAAAAAAAGATCTTATTTCATTGTTTAAGCTTCCTCCTTTCTCAGTGCTGTCTAGTCAAGGTGTACATTCACTTCAGAGTTACCCATGTCACTGGAACATCCTCTTTGCACAACAGCAGCCTCACCAAGATGCCAGCAGCACACAGCAGCATCAGAACCACTCTGGAGTCCTCAGTTGTGTCATCCAGCCAAAGCCAAAACAGATCCCCCTCTGTGTACAGGGATCTATGGCAAGAGGAGACTACTGTCTTCAGTGTTTTGACTGACTTTATGCCTCATAAAAAGGTGAGTGACAGGTATATATTATGCTCTGACCTCAGTATGGCTTGAGATCATGCTGGCAGGTGATACCCTTGTCAGATGGCAGCAGGGTTCTGAAAGGCTGTGTTCAAGTCCCCTGCACTGTTGTGTGGGCGACTGTGGGGATCCAGGGCCTGCATGATAACATCAGTGGGACATATGTCACTAGTCCTTTCCTCACTTCCCATTTTGACTGGTTACAAATACAGATGACAACATGAGAACTGGGTGCTCCTGAGACAGGACAGATGCCCTGCAGGTCCAGTTCTCCTCTCACTTGCAAAAACTTGTGTGGAACAATGTTTCACTTGCCTGAGAATACAATAAAGGTACATAATACGACCTTTAAACCAGTTTTGCTCCTGGTAAAAGGCTAATATCAACTGAATATTGAGCTGGAGAGGTGAGGGACAGGTAATTCAGCTGAGAGATGAACTGCTCTGTGATTAAAACAGCACTATTTTCAGAAATAACATTTTACTGTAGAAAATCATTGTAACAAAACAAAATTGGAGACAGTATCTACATTAACACAAACCGAAGCGATTATTTTATTTTTCTATCTAACACTACTTCTTCTCACAATATTCAAAGCCAAGACAGAATTCCCCAGAGTACTACTAACCTGGTGCAATTACCAGATACAGTTACATTAAAGTGATTTTATCACTTTAGTGGGAGCTGAGTGAATATCAGTTTAGTTTAATTTGGGCAGATTCATATCCCAAAAATTTGCTCTTGAATTTCATTGAAAAATATGGATAAGAAGCATGCAAATAAGATTTCTTACAATGACAATAATCTGCACCATTTAGGTTTAAGCACGGAGTTTCACAAGTTATAACAAATCTAAAAGAACGATACCTTTTTTCTTAGTTTACCACTTACAACCACTTCTGCTTTCCTCTGTACTGCAGCAGAAAGTCTTGTTCTGCAAGTATTCCTTCCACTCGTTACATCACAGGCTATGGGGTACCAAAACATAAACAAACCCCCTCCTGATCTTTCCCTTCCCGTTATTATTGACAACCTGATGCTTGTGTGAGAAAGGGAAAGGTGAGCTGAGCATAAGATGTAAAATAATTTCGGTTTTCCACTGCCCTGTCTTTGGACTGTGTATAAAAGACTTTTCAGAAACTGTTCCATTCCTGTGTTTGTGCACATGCTGCTTTCAACTATATGAAATTTCACAGAAAAAAAAAAAAAAAAAAAAGAAAGAAAAAAAAAGTATTAAGTCCATGTATTCTGTCACATTTTCACTTGGCACAGTCTGTGACTATTCAGGGTGTGCACGATTTGTTACCTTTTGGTTGCCCACTGAGGCAGCTGGGACACAAAGACAGTTGTGGGTACAACAGAGGCTGCTCTTCTGTAGTTACACCAGTTACTTCTGTGTCCAGAATACAACCATCCCGATATACTAGGTACTGAAAAAAGAGAAGGGTTATAAGTCAGCATGAAATGGTTTCAGTGAACATCTGCTATAAGCTGCCTGTGTGGCAGGAGATGAAAGTGAACTCTTGGAATTAATCAAGCAGGGCACAACCTTACTGAAACATTTATGAAAAAACAGTCGCATGCCATGGCAACAGTGTCTCTTCTCTCTCTCAGATGCAGAGGGTGGCTCTTCACCAGCCCTAGCTTCCACACTTCTCTGGGGAACAAAAGGGACAAGGAGTGCTATTGATGTAATTATTTTTGTGAACTGCACAGGTCACTCTTGAGCATTTGGGTTGGTGAATAACTGGTCTTCCTGACAGTCTGTAAGCAGCTCAGCAGAGCTCATCCAGCATACTGTATAATTTTGCTGATTGTCACAAGCAGGCAGGCTTCTTTATAGTCACAGTGAAAAAGAGAAAATACTGTACTTTATTAATTGGATGTCAAATAGGACCACTTCAGAAGAGCAGTCTGTGTTGTGGTGCTCTTTTCCATTTTAATTCACTCATGATAAAATTCTCAGTACTTTCTGGAGACAAACAGATCCCAGTGAAGGGCAGGGCTGAGTTGATGTTTGTGCTGACATTTGTGACCTCTTGGACTGTGCTAGAGGGAGGTCATAAAGTTCTTAATCTCAAACCCTCATTTTCACGCATGCTAAAATCACACCTTCACCAGAGAGCTTCTCACAGCCAATGATTTTGTTTTTACTGTGATTTTTGATACTGTTCACAGGCACTCTTCCTTACTAAACTAAGGCTCTCAGAATTGCCTCTGCCATTGTGCAAGAAATGTTTCTCTTGGCTTTCCGTACAAGGTCGTCCATGTATTTTCCAACTTTCCGTCATAACTTTCCTACTGTTCTTCATTTTTGTCATGGTTTAACTCCAGCTGGCAAATAAGCCTCACACCGACACTTGCTTTCTTCCCAGCCTGGTGGGATGGGGGAGACAATCAGAAGCGTGAAAGTGAGAACATTCATGGGTTGAAATAAAGGAAGTTTAATGGGTAAAGCAAAAGCCACACACACAAGCAGACCAAAACAAGGGATTCATTCCCTGCTTCCCACGGGCAGACAAGTGTTCAGCCGTCTTCAAGACAGCAAGGATCCATCACATGTAACAGTTTCTTGGGAAGACAAATGTTATCATCCTGAATGTCCCCACCTTCCTTCTTCCCCTTCAGCTTTATATGCTTAGCGTGACACCATATGGTGTGGAATATCCCTTTGGTCAGTCAGAGTCTGCTGTTCCCCTTCCCAACTTCTTCTGCACCCCCAGCCCACTCACTCTCAGGAGGGTGTGAGAAGCACAAAAGGCCTTGATTCTGTGTCAGTCCAGTTCTGCAATAACCAAATATCCCTGTGTTATCAATACTGTTTCCAGCACAAATCCAAAACACAGTCCCATACTAGCTTCTGTGAAGAAAATTAACTGTATCCCAACCAAAACCAGCACAATGTTATATATGTTTACTTTATATTATGTCTTTGTCCTCCTCAGCAAATTCAAAGAAGAATGACAGGTCAATTGGCACTTGCCTCAAGCTTGCAAGTAGCAGCATCCGTTTAAAAATTAACATTAATTTTGTGGGGGTGAATAGCGGTGAAAAAGAAGAGAATTCATTTTTCACTGGAAAAAAAATGTTAGAGTATGCTGTATGCTGTATGCTGCTAGAAAAATCAATACTAGTTGTTTAAAAGTAAACCCCTTCCTAAAAATGCAAGGTACAGATCCTCTAGTTTATGACAGTGTTTAAATGGCAGGTTTTCATACATAATCAGGTTAACCACTGTCCCTTTCTCTTATGTTTTGTAACTATTAATTACTGCCAAGTGATACTTTATTTGTCCTCCTCCAAAACAACACCACTCTTTCTTTCAGAGGACCAAACCAGAAGAGAATATTATTATATGTTTGTATTTCTACCTCAGGGTTTTATACGCCTTCTGAACAATGTAGGCAAATGATTTCAACAGAAATAGTCACCATGAATTTTCTCCTTTACCCCTCCTTTCCAGTCCCCATATTTTCAGCTACTGAAAATAAAAGGTATCAAATCAAGCTGTTACTCCAAAGAAATGGCTAGTTTGACTTTGAAGGAACTAAGGCACCACATACCCACTCACTGTGTCCCCTGTTTCCTACTGCAATAAGAAATCCTATCTGAACTATAAAATAAACATGTATAACACAAAAATTGGTGGATCTTGCCTGGTTAATTTATCTTGTCTCCCCTAAAATTACTAAACTCAGCCTTTCCCTCAGTAAGGACAATTATAATATTTCTCATCTCTATCCAACTTTTTTTCACATAATGTGAAAAGCTGGGTAGCATGATTCTGCCCATGTGCATGCCTGTCAGACTTCATCATCAACTCCCTTGCTAGTTTCTGCATAAGTAAGACAAAGAACTAGTTTGTGGCAATGGACTGGCATCAAACCAAGTGATTGATTGGACACCCAGTCACCTTCATAACAAAATATTTGACTTTTGGTGCAGAACACCTCTAGAAATAACATTATGGGCAGTATTGGATGTTTCTCAAAGTAGTCCTTGCTGTCTGTAGGCCAACTGATCAGCACTGCTTACATAGTTAAATTGTGTTGACAAATAACACAAGGGAATTTGAACATCCCAGGAAGTAGTTCTGTCAGCAGAATTAACCAAATTATATAGAAAATTTTAAATAATAAGTAGAAGCTTTTCCTATAGATGCGTGAGTTGACAAGATGCCTTCTATGTAATTTTAAATAATTCAAGAAAAGGACTATTTGCTGGAGTGATCATGTAAGATTGCAGGTGATTTGAACTTGTCATGGTTTAACCCAAGCTAGCAATATAACCGTGATAGCCACTCACTTACCCCTTCCTCAGCCCTCCAAAACAGAAGGGAGAAACTTGAATTGAGATAATCATAGTTTAATAAAATAACAAAATACTAATACACTACTAGTAAATACATATACACACACACACACACACATATATATATATACACATATATGTAAAGTAGAAACAAAAGATACTTGAGACAATTTCTCACAAACACGCTGAGCAGCCAGTCCCAGGAAAGAGCACCTGGTTCCAAAGGGAGAAGAAAGAGGAAAAGGCAGAAGGACTCAGAGGCCTCTGCAAAATGGCAAAAGGCTGAACTGAAACTCCTGATTCGAACTCTACTGGCTGTGCCTCAGAGCAAGCAAGAGCAAGAAAGAGTGGAAGAGCAACCTGGAAGGTCCTGACTCTCCTTTGCTATGAAGTATAACACTAACGGGATGAGATATTCTCATTGATCAGTCTGGATGTCAGTCAAGCTCTGTCCCATCCATGCCCCCCTTCCTCCATGCCTTACACCTGTGAGCAGAGCACTCAGAGCGTCCTTGGCTCTCAGACCAGAGCAATTAACACATTAATTCAGTGTTATCTCTTGTTCTCAAACTAAGTCCAAATAATGAGAGTGCTAGCTATTGAAAAGAAAGGTTTCTAACTGCGTGAAGATTAGCCCATTTTCAGTCAAACCAGCAAGGAACTTTAAACATCTGACTGAATGGTAGATTGAGAATTTCCTCTGAACCAGGTGAAGATGTAAGAATCCTTTCACTGGAGGCTCCCATCACCATCCCCTCAGTGACCAACCACTGTGTTTGAGAGTTTCAGTTCCCCATGTGAGCCTTATCCTCTGCAAAATAGCTCAATAATTTAAAGATTTTGTCCAGAAACTCTGTCCTTTAATGTCTGTATAGTAAAGGACAGGTAAAGCCAAACAACAGGTCCAGAATTTCTTAGGGAGTAGTTGGTGCAGAACATAGTAACTATAAAGATACCATATTATTATGTTGTCATTTCCTTAAGAAATCAGTTATAACAGGAAGTATTATCAATTTATGCTTGTAGTTCATCCTCAATATCAGAATGAAATCTACATGGGGATCTCTCTCATGTTTAAAATGGTATACTTTATATAATCATCCATTATTGCTGAAAAAAATGTGAAGATAATAACTTTCTTCTGAATAGAAAAATATTAAAAGTAAAAATAGTTTTCAGGAATATGATAAATTCAGGTTTAATGAAAAATGTAAATATATGTATACTGTTAGTTATTCTGTGTTTAGTTCATCAGTATCAAAATACTTGGTTAGGATAAAAATCCCTTTGCATGACTAAAAAATTATTTTTGTTTAATACCACTTTCTTATGCCATTTTTATTTTTATATTAGCATAAGATCATTGAATTTCAAAATCTTTGTTGCACATTGCAATAGATAACAAAATGTAAAATATTTGTGATTCTGTGATTCTTGATTTAAAATACTGTTTAAAATTTCAGTTTCTTTTTACAAAGGTTGTTTGGTTCACTGGTTGGTTTTTAGTAATCTGGAAGCCCTTTATTTCTCTGCCTTGCTCAGTCTTTCAATTTATTTTTGTCATGTTATTGTCAACATGAATGAGCAAAGGCAGTGGAAAATGTCCCACTTATCTAAAAATGTCATAGAAATCACTAAGCCTTCTTTGGATTCAGTGAAGGATCACATCTTTCTACGAATGGTCTGCCTTGCTTTATGCATTACATGAAGTTAGTGTTACCTTTGGACACATAATATTTATTGCAAAGTTGCCTACTGCAGACGATTAACTGAAGTAAAATGCTTTGACATAGTTGAGGTAAAATAAGGCAAAATATTTCCATAATTTCCAAATCATTGACAGGCAATTTTAAAAATTCTGTGCTATGAAAGATTTCAAAATAATGACTTTTTCTGCATGAGAAGAAATGGGAAAATGGCTCGATTTCCTAAGTAGAGAAATTACATTTTCTTAACAGATTTGAAAAGTATTTGCTGACAGACACGAGCATAAGTGATTATCACACAACATTACATGGCAACAAGAGATTTCTCATTCTCTTGGAAGAATACATGTGACAAGTAAAGTTTCATTTAGTTCTGATAAAGACTGAAAGTGTAAGGCAAGAGAAGAGTCGAAGAGGGCAGAAAGTTTCCATTCTGTACTAACAGTGAGTAATGTAAGTAACTAGAGGAAGGCTTTGGACACCAACATCCCTTTTGTTTCTAGTGGTTTTTTACTTGTGCTGGAATTGATTCTCATGAGATCCTCATGTCACTATTTGAGCAAAGGGGTAAATCACAGGCATGTCATATTTCATGGCACAAAAGTACACAAAATAACACCTTTCACACTCTTCTAAATGTGCATTTAAACCAGTAGTGAATCAGTATTTTATGATCCCATACACTGAGACTAAAATGGCTTTCTCTTCAGCATGCTTGACCTAAAGGGAGGAAATGAAAAATGGTCCCTAGCTTATCTCTAACTGCCTGCCTAGCATACTAATGCTGACTCTGGAAAAGTGGTAAAACTTAAAATATGCATGAAAATCAGTCCCTGGGTTGAAGCAGGGAGGTAATTCAATACTCCATAACCAGCAGCGCCAGTTCTGCAATGGTCAGTCATCACCAGCTATTGTTCCAATAGGAAATGGGTCCTTGAGCTGACAGTTTGATAGGTTAAAAGCTTCTCAACTCTCTCCGAAACTTTAGAACCTGAAGAAGAGAACGTTATCCTCATTCTGTTTTACTTTCTGATAATCCGTCTTCTTCACCAGGATAAACTGTTGTTCCTCAGACTCACTTTTTATACATCCATGTCATTGTTCACTGTCTTATGAAACACAGAAACTCTTCGGAGATCATTTAACCACCTTCCAGTCCCAAGCAAAATACGTACATATATGTGTGTGTTATTCAACTTAGATTTATGTTCTACAAAAGCTTAAGAAGCAGCCACTATCAGAAAACACAAAAAGTGTTAAACTCAATAGTATGTACACATACAGACACACACACATATACATACACATTTACCTACAAGTGTGAAACTGAAAACACTTGACTGAAGAATGATTAGAAACTACGTTGTAACAAAGGCAAAAAAACCCCAACCAACCAATGAAAAAAAACCCAAAATATTTCTCAGCAGACCTGAAAGACAGCACAGAATAGATAAATGTGCAACTTCTGTTCAAGAATTTTCTCTAACTCCTGCTAAGGTTATTAAGTTTTCTAATGGTGCTGTTACATTAACTTAGGGAAAAAGAAGGATTGGCATAAGCAATATTTAACTGCAAACAAGTAACATCATACTTTCCTTCATATGGCTATGAAGGATTATACTGGCAAAACAGATGAATGTCAAGCCAGGGAGAGTTACAGAAAAAGCTTGAATGCTACTACTCCAAAAGAGGTAGAAATGTCATCCTTTGGGTAAAGTGAAGGTTAAAATAAAACTGTACCTGATTTCAAATGCTGTGAATTACAGGATACTTTCAGGATTGTAAGTGTTCACTTACATTCTCTAAATGTATGAAAAGTTCTACCTCTTCTTCCAAACTGAGAAAACCTCTCACACCTCTGCCTCTTACAGCCTGGAGTAACAAGTCTTGCTGATGAAGGAGCCTGAGGCAGAAGCAGCAGATAAGGGATTTGTGTCTCACTACATCTTCCTGCCAACAAATTTGCCTTTGCAGGAAGAAGAATGGTAGTCTGCCTCTAAAATCCTTTACCCTATTCTGTAGGAATATGTTAGAGTCCTGTGACTGAAACACAGCAAAAATATTTCCTGGCCAGTGTAGGATTTAGGTCCTGAGATGACCTGAGAAGCAACCTGGATATCTGAGGCCAACCCACATACTTAACATTTGAAGAAGTTTCTTTTGCAAGTATGCAGGTTTGTATCAGTATAAGTTCAACATTGAAATATCAAGGAAATATAAAGTAATCCATAGGTATATTTTATACCATTAAAATAGTTATTTTGCAATCTGATTCCCATAGACAGGACTCATTACTTTAGTGAATGCAAACTAAGAAGGAAAACATGGGCTTATCCATCACGTTTTAGTAACAGAAAAACTAGTGAGTTAATGCCCATTAAAAATACAATAAATCTCAAGTCGTTTGTTTGCTGTTTTGGGGTTTTTTGGGGGGTTTGTTTGTATTATCATGTTTTTTGATTTTGTTTCATTTTTTCAATCTATAGTCAGCTGATGTTTTACCAGTAAAAAAACGTCCAGTTTTTTTCCCATGTTATACCAGATGTGAGTAGACATTCTCAAGGATAACATCTCAAAGCAATGTGCAGTTCAGTCATTTGAATCTGAAAGCAGTTGACGGAGTGAAAGTTTTGCCTCATGAGCATAGACTAAATTTTCCGGAAAAAGGTGAAGCATGAAGCAACTTCTCAAGCTCAGTGCTGGGCTGATTAATGGACATATTTGGCCTTCAGTTTTAACAGTGGAATTTTCCTTCAAGTGCTGTTGAGATCCTTCTCTCTCCACAGAACATAGAAACTCACATCAATTCTCTGAGTGAAAGCAACTTCGGGGATTTTATTTCCTAAGATTCTTTTCATAGTCACTCTATCTTATCTTTTATTTTGAGGTGTTGCTTAAAATTCTCTTCCTCAACTCCTCTTCCTCATCTCTTCAGTAAAGCACATGAAGAAACAGTAGTCACTTCCTTTTGGCTCATTTAATCACTTCCAATGTAACAGACAGTAATGACAGAAAAACCTACATGATCCTGAAGGACAAGCCGAAAGGAGAAAAGAAACCTGACTGTCAGGTGAAATGTTTGTGTCTTAATCACTGCTCACACACTTGAAAACTGAAATAGATGGTTCTTTACAAGGTGTAGATGTGACTGAAAATTTAGAGGGCTACTCATTTATTAACTTGAATATTGTTCTTATCTGAAACCTATTAGAAGTAATAGGTAGACTGCTTAGGTTTTACTCTAAACCCCAAATGTAGTCATTATCTAAATTTCATTTGAATTAAGATTGTATGATAATTCTAGCTGCCTTATCAACTCTGTTAAAGTATTCTCACTTCTTTGCAACATAGTATGGGAAAAATAATATGTGCTTTAAAAATGAAATTAATACCAAGGCAGATGACCCTCTGCCCCATAGAAAAGCCACTTATGGCATTATAATCAACTGCCCAGTCAAGCTCAGATTCAGTATTTTAAAAATTTCTTTCCTTTTACACTGTATTTACCATGTTATGAGTTTGTCTGTGCAGTCATTTTGCCTTGGGATTACTTGCATATGTGACAGCTCACCAAAGGGAGTCAGGATTGCAGTTGTATCAAACCATATGCATAAAGGTCAACCTGGTTAAGACCTGAAAAATCAAATCCTAAAGAAGTAGGAACAAGTATACCTGTCCAGCAGGCATGAATTTTAGAGAAACAAAAGACAGGGGAGGTTAGGAGGATAGCTTTAAAAAAAAAAAAAAAAAAAAAAAAAAAAAGCTAAATGTCCAACTATAAATCTGAAAACAAGCAAAATTACAAATAAGCCTGTAGCTGCCCACCCCCTTCCTATCTATTGTTTGTTCTCTGTGTGTAACATTGGCAATATAAGGTAAAACAGCTGAAGTTTTGTGTATATCTGTTTTACCAATACTAACAGTAACAGTCGTTGAAAAAGTCAATACAAAAAGGAAGAATAAAATAAAAATACTCTTGCCATATTTGGATATAGTCCCTAGACAGACATGTTTTAAGTGAAAAAAAAAAAAAAAAAGAGCCATCAGCTACACCAAGGTTTTGGCTATGCAGTTGGGATATCCATGCAAGCTCATCACATTCCAGACACTTCTCCCTAAGCATATTGCAATTCCTTCATTCTTTTTCCACTTCATAAATAACGTCATTTATATTTCAGTGGGATAAATCCAAGAATAAGAGTGTGCTAACAGAATTCGGTGGTCACACAAATTGAGTAAGCATTTAAATTAAACATAAATCGGAAAATATATTATGGAAAAATTGAATGCTCCTGAGAACATAAGTAACAGGGGCAGAACAAAATGTAATTGTGCAAAAAAATAAAATCATGTATTTAGTCATTAGATTGCTTTTGCTCTAAAGAAAATAAATAAATTCATTAGCTAGAACCAGAGGACAGGGAGGAGATCAGAATGAAAAGTCTGATCTTAAATAATCAATGTAGATGAAGTGAACATATAGCAGCTGAGGTATTTCAATTACAAATAGGAAGGTATTAATGAAATCATGCTTGTCATTACCAAGACCTGATGTGAAATATAATTTTGTTTAACCGTTTTGAGAAAGACATATTTAGATTTCAAAATCTGCCAATAACAGAAGTTGGGCAGAACCAGAAAATGACTTTTCTTTGTTATGGGTGGAAACTGAATGGGATTGACTGCTTTAAATAGCAAAATGAAGACTGAGAGAGGATGTAAAGCTGTCATATATGAACACGTAGGAGCTAAAAACACTGGGAAGGAAAAGATCTACTTAGATGATAAGTGACTCTGAGAGAATAAGAGAAACCTGAACCTGGAAGCAGGAACCAATTTCCCATGGGAGGGCAGCCCTCTAACTCGACCCTCTGTCCCATGTCTTTCCTTTAGACATTGACCATAATACAGAGTTTGTTCACTTCTGTTGTGCAAAGGAGACTGCATGTAACTTGTTTTATATTTGCCGTGCTGTGTCTTGTTTTTTCTTTATCAGCTTATGTGATGAAGCAGATTAGACAAACAAATTCCCATTAGTAGAAATCACTCTCGGGCTACCAAATAGCAGGCCAGCAACTTATTCTGCTGCTTTTTTTTCTGTGCACTCTTAGGCATAAATACCTCTGAAAATCTTACTCCTACAGACTCACTTTAGAGTTTCATCTCTTATGCAAAGCTGTACCTGTAACCAACAGTTTCTACGGGGTACTTATGTGTATGAAGACTTACTGCGTTGTTTAGCACAAGTTAGACCAAAAGATTAATGGAGCATTGATAGACCTGTGTTATCAGTTGTGCATTTATTAAACTTCTGTGTAACACTGGCTAAAGTAAGGCAAGTTAATTTGGACTATATAATTGTTAAGCCTACATGTTAACCTTAAAATTTCCCAACTCTTGTTAAAAGTCTGTGTATGAATTCAAGAGTCATTTGACTCTGAAGTATGACACAAAACTAAGTATGGTGACTGCACACTATAGAATCCATATCAAAGACATACTCGACCAAATTATGGAGGTCTGTCTCATTAAGAGCTTATGACATTTCAAGTGGCAAACAGTCATTGTGTTCCAGTGTAACACAGGTTAGCCATATGGAATTCATGCTATCAGGTTTGACTTAGAAGCTGCAATCAAAATATCTTTCTGTGTTACCAAACTTATTAGTAAGAAAGTGCTCAGGAACTGGCCTCAAAAGAATAAAAAAGACAACAGCTACACTGTTTCTGTAGCCTGTCTCTTGTGCCTTGTTCAAAATCTTGAGTCTAGAGCTCTAATAAAGAGAACAAAAGGGGAAGTTTAGCAGAAGGCATTGGAAAAAAAGGTTGCATCCTCCACAGCCTACTTATTTTTTTCTTTTAATCAGATCCTGAGACTGAGGAGTACTTAGTTCAGAGTTTTTTTTGATGGCACGCAATAGTAGCGTACATTTCAGATCATAAAAATGTAAGAACATCAAGAACCATAAAGCTAGTCTGTGGGAAAATAGCATATGAGTGACTAGATAGCTTCTCTTTGAAATCATATCATTCAGTGCTGCTGGAACACACTGGGCTTGTTTTTCTTCACCAAACAAATCTTTCTAACAATCAGAAGTGGGAAAATAGGAAAATAGGAACGTAGCCAGTTAGCCCAAATGAAATTGGAATTTTACAGTCACTTAATTTTCCAAAGCAAAGTGGAAGGAAATGGAGTACTACTCATAAATCATACTGTTATTTGCTTGTATGTAAATCCCAAAGCATGTTTTTGACCCACATAACTTTACATTGCTTTTGGAGTCTGATCCAAAGTCAGTGGAAAGATCTAGTTTCATGCCTGTAATAAGGTGTCTAATTGTATAGATTTGGTTGGATTGTTGAATAGTTGTAATTTCCTTTTTTTGTTGTTTGTTTGGTTGGTTTGGTTGTGAGGTTTTTTTCTTTTTTGTTTCATTTTGTTTCAGTTTTTTAACTGTTTAGAACTCATTAATATTGACTAAATTAATTGCATGTCTTCCCGTGGGTTTGGATGGCTAATTTAGGAAACCTAATTTGACCAAAGATAGTACTTGTAATAAAAAAGAATGCTCTCAAATGTAAACGCACTCCAACTGTCACTGCACCTTTTGTACATCAGTCACTGAAACATTATAATGGTCAGTAGGTGATATTAATATTGCCATGATTATTTACATATGGGGTGCAGTTATATTGTTTGTTAATGTTTTGGCACCATGGTGTGACAGAAACAAGTGCAAGAACATAGATCACTTATTCACTTTGCAGCTGCCCACATGTATCCAGTACTTCATTTCAGACTGAGAAAATATTTTGGTTTATTGGGTAAAGCAGAAGGAGTGGTTTAGCTGTTGTGTGATGAGTGTATTTTTAATGCTAGGAGTAGAGGAATGTGAGGTTACTGAGATTATAACTTTGGTAAGTAGTTTGTTTTCAAGGGAGAGGAGATTGCCTCAGATGTATGGAGATAATGGTTGCTGAGGGAGTATATTCTTCTAATGAAGATGAGTACCTTCTGTGGTCACAGAATCACAGAATGTTAGGGATTGGAAGGGACCTCAAAAGATCATCTAGTCCAGTCCCCTTGCCAGAGCAGGAACACCCAGATGAGGTTGCACAGGAATGTATCCAGGCGGGTTTTTTTAATGTCTCCAGAGAAGGAGACTCCACAACCCCCCTGGGCAGCCTGTTCCAGTGTTCTGTTACACTCACTGAGATGAAGTTTCTTCTCAAACATAAGTTGAACCTCTTGTGTTCCAGTTTGAACTCATTACCCCTTGTCTTACCATTGGTTGTCACCGAGAAGAGCCTGGCTCCATCCTTGTGACACTCACCCTCTATATATTTATAAACATTAATGACATCCCACTTACTCCTTTTGCTACAAGAGGGGAGAGAAGGCACACTACTGGGAATGAATGACAGGATCACAAAACAGATTTTGCAATTTATCAGGTAGAAGGGCACAGCAGCAAAGCAATTTTATCTATGAATTCTTAGCAATAAAATAGTAACTGTAATTATAAACTCTTTGAAGATTATTCAGATACCTAGAAGGTCAAAATTGGTTTACTACAGGAACAGGAATGAGTGAGGAATGAGGAGACACCAGCCTACAGTCCAAAGCTACACTGTATCATACGCAAGTGGCAAATTGCATTTACATCTCTGTCTTCTTTTTTTTTTTTTTTCTTTTAATGCGATACAAACTCCTCACAGAGGCACCTACTTAAAAGTTTTTACTGAAAAATTTTATTTAAACTACTTGGGAATCTAATTTTCTATTGTTCCACATCTTTAGGTCAGCTATAATGCTCAAGGAAAAGGATCAAGAAGCACAAGAAGAGCAGTAGCATAACAGAAATCACCATCTTGAGACGATGAATCTTTTGTCACTCTGTGATGATTTAGTGTCTTCTTGAGGCTGCTGCAACCTGTAAGTGGAGTTAGCCTCTAAAAGTTTATTTGATTCACAGAAAGGTAGAATGCTTTTTGACTTCACAAAACTAAACTTATTTTAATATAAACAAAATACTGGCATTCTTCTCACTGCTAATTATGTGATGCCTGGTAGTTTGCCAGAATAATAGTATTTGTCACTTCTGATCAGTGTTCTATCATAAAACAACTAAATCAAACACTTACTGAGAAAAGGCCATATAAAATAGATCGCAACGTTTTCCTGTATAAGAAGTACTGAACTCTGTGAATATAAGAAATAAACTAATAATATAGAGTTATTATAAACCAAATGATAATTTGTTTAAATTATCCAAGGCAATGCAACACTAAAATGCATACTGACTGGATGTCCATGTTTGCTAATGTATCTTTCTGTTGCATTCTAGTACCAGTACCACAAGCTGATATTTGTCATATATAAATCAAATTCTGCACGCTTCCCATTCAGTTTTATATCTGTGTAGATTAAATATTTAACTAAATAAAGAACAAAAAACCTCCACAGTTGAGTTAACAGTCTACTAACATACCCAAGAAATTTCATTCCTCTTAGGTGCACATGGACATCCATCCGCAACCTTTCCTTTAAAGTCTGCAAAATTTCAAGAAAAAATTTTTAATTGGAGCTGCATGGGCAAAGTATGTTATGGTATGAGAACAAGAAACAACTTTACAGATATGTTGCCCTTAACTGGTTCTTCTTTTTTTTTTTTTTTGTTTTAGAAGAAGCCCAATAAACCAGAGTGATAAAGAGTATTCTGACTTATCTGAGTGTTATATAATAAATTAGAGTGGTAAGTGACCGTGGGTTTTGGTGGGTTTTGGTTAGTTGGTTGTTTGGGTTTTGGGAGGGTGTGTGTTTGTTTGTTTGTTTGTAAGTCAAATTCACCTCCTGTACTGTAAACAATGTGACAAATTCAAACTAGGAGGGGTCATCTCTTGTGCACATATGTCTCATGGATGATTCCTTATAAATAATGGCAAACTGTGTTGATAAGAACATTAACAAGGCATTCAGAGAAGCTGGCTAATAGAAGAGAGTTGTGTGTTTATAGAATCAGACAGGGCTTTTTCCTCAGTGTACCTCATCACTTACACAGCAGAAATGAAGAAGAACTGGACAGAGAAAGTATAACATGGGCATTTTATTTCCAGCTATTCACCACCAAGATATTTTTAGAGTAGTGCAATACCAATTACTTCTGATTGACAGAGATCAGAATTACTTCTGTGTTTTTCCATTAGAGGTATATTATTATTATTTTATTACAGCAGAAGTTACTCTAATACTTCTAAAACATAAGATTGGCTGCAATGCTGTCGTCCACAGTTAAATCACAACTGACACATTCCACTACAGGTATCTTTTTGCAGAGAGCCTCACAGCAATCTTATTTGCTGTGGTCTGAGAAGTAGGAATACTGACAAATAAATGCACTGGCTTTGGTTATATTTGGTTATATTTATAATAAGTTCAACTGCTTAAGGAACTTCCTCCTTCCCTTCTAGACCTAATTTTGATGCCCTTTTGCTCAGCTAAGGGGCAAAGTGATTGATCTGGGATTTGGAGCAAAGGCTTACTGAAAATGTTTTCCCTCTTTCATTTTTGTGGTAGCTTATAGCCTTAGTGTTTTCCCTTCATTTTGTGAAGGGAATGAAAAGGAAAGGACAATGGTTTCAGCCATATTTTCAAACGGTACCCCCTCTTGTCTCATCTGGGCTCTGCAGCCTTGTGATATGGTGATAGATGGGTTCTACCACTCCTGTGTGAGGTCCTAAAAAGTCTATTTTTCATGAGCTCTCATGATCTGCCATGATAGTGCAGGTAGGCTGAAGGAGGTTCTTGGTTTTTGAGCAGAAGCATGTTACTTCAGTTCTGCGTTGTTGTGGTTAAATCAGTATCCCTGCAAGCATTTTCTCCTCAGCCCTTCTACCTTCTTCCTGAATTAGTCCTCTGAACAGCAGATGTAATTTTCACCAGACCCTCTTTGTTATTTCAGTTAAATCCTATTTTCTTATCTTTAGAAGAGCATATACAGAGACCTCTCAAAACTCTTCCAACCAACCTAACTCCCTTTTGTTTCAGATTCTTCCTCAAATTTTAATTCTTCAATGAAAATAACAGTAGTATCAGTAAATACCCTGCTACATTAACAGGACATAAATATAAGTAGGTGTTCTTCACACAACTGAATAAAAGAATTATACCCGAATGAATTGTAGTTTTGATACAGAAATATAATTGATATTTCTTCTATATAGAAATAAAAACAACTTTGTTTCCAACCCAGGTAGAAGAACTGAGAACACAGTGTAGCTTTGTATTTCTATTATTTCTTTGTTTGCCTTTATATATATGACTCTTGTTTACATTGTGAAAAGAAAAAGACTATAAGCCCTTTGAGTCAACCACTGCATCTCTTTGCTTCTGTGAGGAACTTGGCAGCCTAGGGAGTACTTATGCAATAGGTTAATTCACCCACAAAAAACAGAATCAGAATTTTATGGTCTAAGGATTCTTACATGGGAAATGAAAAAAAGGCTATAGATGGTGCCTTAACTTATCCAGTGAGTTGAGGAAGAGTGAACTCTCTTACAGCAGTCAGGCTGGAAAAGATTAAGTATTAGACCTTAAGAGATGAGACTCTGAAGAGACAAATATAGTGAATATTTTATTTACTGTCCTTTTGTCATTGTTTAAATACTTACCTAATCTTTATGGGCGTTTTTTTGTATTTGTTTCTGTTTTGTTGTTGTTGTTGGTTTTGTTTGGTTGGGGTTTTTTTTTGTTTTGTTTTGTTTTTTCCTTATTGAATAATACTTTCTTAAAAGAATATATAAGGGGAAAGCATGAACAATAAAAGGCTTCCTTACATTTCTGTGTTTGAACTGCAAAGCAATCAGGAAACACAGCTTCTTCAGAGGCATGGAAAACACCTGTACATATCCTAAAAAAATATATCCAGTCCAGTTTTGAGTTTTGTACCAGTGTCACAGGGTAAACATTCCATCATATACATGCGTGGATATGTGCAAACCTGTTCAGTTCATCTTTAATTGAAACTCTGAAATAAGCCATTTGGCAGTAAGAGAATTTACTGAGCTCTCAAACTGACTCTTGAATTAGTGCAGCTGCCCCTGCTGTAGTTAGCTGCTTGCATACTAACTAGGTGATCAATTTTCTTTTATTGTAATGCTTAAAAACCTGTTGTCCTGTTGTAGTGTACTCTTGTTCTCAGTCTTTCATGAATAATTAGCAATCAAAAAAGAAAGGTAGTTGTTTTTTTAACGTAAAACTTCCCCAACTCCCATTAATCCTCTGTGATTAGCTGCAAAATCTCCAGGGCTATCATCATTCATTGAAGCTCTACTTACCATCTGGCTAGTTCTTACCTGCTAGGTATGCCAGTGATAGGATTGACATGACCATTTTAAAAATACTTGACCAGATTTTTGTACTGAACTTTTATTCATGAGTGCACATACTCACAAAGACAGACACAGACAGAGAATTCAATTATATTACAGAAATTTAAGGTAGAAGAACCTACACAGAAGGGGCTAATATAGTAATAATTATCTCATGGCACTCTACACATTAGAAGTGGTGTACAAACATTAACTACGTGATCTACACAACACCCTTGCAAGATAGGTAATTATGAGTTATTATAATTTTACACGCAAGGACAGTCAGACATGGAAATGCCTGATCCTATTGTGTTCTGAGCACCCACAGCTGAACTGTGGTGGAGATTAAGGGGGCATGTTACATTTAGGAAGCTCTTAATCATTCACTAGATCTGCACCAAAGTGTTTATTAAATGGCTATTTTTAATAAAGAAATATTCACCACCCTGAATCTCCTGATAAGAGCAATAGGGTGTCTGAAATTGCACAGCATGAGTGGCTGTTTCTATTAGACCCTTAAATATGAACATACTTCTTTTGAACATCCTAAAATGTGAGGACTTGACTTCATGGCAAAATGGGAATTTCTTATTTCCTGTTTTGGTTTGCTCACAAAGCTGTGCCACACACTCCTCAACATCTCCTCAAACCTCTTTTCTGCACTCGTTGCTACCAACAACAGAAATGAGAAATGACTTTATATTGAAGACTCTTTTGAGGCAAATTCAATCTTGTTTTCAGCACTGGAAAGAATTCAGACTACATTGCTTTTTGGACTTAAGATTCCAACAACTGAGATGTGTGAGAATCATGGAATCACAGATTCATTTAGGTTGGAAAATACTTTTAAGGTCATTGAGTCCAACTGCATGCAAACCTAACACTGCCAAGTCCACCACTAAACCATGTCCCAAGTGTCACATCTGCATGTCTTTTAAATACATCCAGAGAATCACTCTTCAGAGAAAATGAAACTTGTTTATTAAATATTTAGCCATTTCTGGGCTAATTTAAATATAAACTAAAAATTAACTTCATAATATTTAATAAACAATAACAGATTAAAAATAATGACTGCTCTATAATGACATAGATATCCATGTCGACTGACATGATATGTACGCTGTATATGCAGACAGTCATTCTGCCAGATTTTTAAAACTTGAATGATCTTCACTGCTAAAAAGTTACTATTAGTCCAGATATGCTTCCCTATGCTGAAGTCATATCTTGCCAGAATTGTGTAGATAGCCTTGGGCTAAATTGATGGAGGGTGTCTGTAGATCTAGTTTTCAGTCATCTCTGGAACTACAAGCAGGTTGGTGTCCTCTCTTTAACGAGTGTCTCCACAGAAAGCATTCACAACCTCACAATCAGCACAAAAAAGTTACCAAATATACTATCTTCAGCTTAGAAAATAATAGTAACTCCCATACTTAAAAAGGATGGAAAATCTAAGCAATGAATAGATAACAGCAACCAAGGGCAAGATCCAAAGCTTTTGGTCAAGTAAGATCATGTCTATCTTTTCTAGCTATACCTGCTGATCTAAACCAACATATTACTTCCGTTCCCTGACCTTGTTTTACCAGGACAAGGCAGGCTTTAGCCTGTTTTTAACTACCTACTTTTCAAATAAGTTATTCTTTGAAAGTGTAAATTTTGTAATTATTATTTTTAATGAAAAGTAGACTAAAGAATAATTTTATATTTACATTGTCGTAGGGACTCCAAAGAGTCCTAAAGTATGTGAACGGCATACACAAATGAACGATCTCTCCTGGAATGGTTTATTACACCAACACAGATACACATCCTCTACGTGAGTAAAGAAACTGTCAGTCAATAAAAAGAAAACAAGAAATGGAGGAGTCAGAATGTAATTCCTTCAGTTCAAATTTGGCCTGAAAACAGAAACAGCCTTACTTTTTTTACACAAAATAGTATCATTTTTTGTTTCAAGTTTGATCTATTCCATGCACTCCTCTTTGCAAAAAGCAGCCAGCCCACAGACTAGCCCAGTACAGAGCAATTGGCAGCTAGCTGAAGTTCACACAAATGGCATGTTTTGATTTTATAGACTCTGTTTTTGAAAGGGCATTTTGAGGAGCATCAATTTGGTATTTTTAGTAACTTAAATATGAAATAAAATTGTTAGTGTACATATGCACAAATTATATTTTCAAAGTGCAAGCATTGTCCACAATAAGTATAGACATACTTAAGGAAGCTCTTCACGCAAAACAAAATCTGAAAAGTGTGGTATACATCCTGCTGACAAACAGCACATTTTTATAAAGGCATTTGTTCGTTTTCATGTAAAAATAAATCTTGCAAATTAATATTAGTACTAGAATTTTGAGGTCTTGATTGGTGTTATCTTACTTTGTATTTGCAGAGAGGATTTTATTTTTTGGATGCACTGCAAAATCCATTCAACTGCACAGCACTGATGGCAAATGTAGAGATTTAGAGCTTTATGGAGTGTTTAATGAGAATACTTGAGTCTAAGAAAACATTTCTTAGCAAGCTTTCCATATCTGCTGAGAGACAGAGACAACACCTACACATACACTGCAATTGAGATACAAGCCATGTTTCTATTAACCCTGCAGAAGAAAGTTAAGAAATGAAACCTATAAAGTACTTTCATACTCACATTTTAGTTACCTGTCCCTACGAAGCGGGAACTTAAATGAGGACACCTTGCCTCCACAGTCAGCCAGCGCAGATGGTTGGGCATCTGAGATCGTAATAATGTTTCTCAGAAGCATATCTATTGAAATGTCATTTCCTGTGGGGCTGTGCATAACTTCTCATTAGCAGATTATTTTCTGCCTAAATGTTTGGAAACTTCTCATGGAGCTAAAATGTATATAAATTCTCTCATGTAGTCTTCCTGGTGCCTAACTTAGGGTGAATGCTGAAGGTTTTCTAGAGAAATTAACAGGATCTCTCTCATGTTACTTTCTGTGTATGCTTGTGAAACTTGAAGTGCTTAAGACTTTGGAGATCTCCACTCTGCCCAATGTTAAAAAGGACTCACTGTGCAAGTTTCAGTGTCACTGTCAAAAGATGTTAGTGAAAAGGTGCAAGGACACATCTTGGTCACACAAACCCACTTTTTCAGTAAACTAGTTTAAAGAATGTGCATCCAAACCATTATATTCATTACGAAGGCACATTCATTACACTAATTACATTCATTACATACATTACTAAGAGACATTCTTGGCAGTATGAAGGGAAAGAGTCCCGTCCTCTTTATTATTTCTTCACGTTATACCAGACTGGCTGTGAAGGGCCATCCTTGTGTCCTTCTCAAGAAAGAAAATAACTTGATGACCAAACAAACATTCTGCTCTTCTGCCCCAGTCATTGCATGTGAATGTCACATTGCCCAGGTTACCCAGAAGTCTCTGCTCTCTTTTTCCCACTAAGACACATGAACTACAGTTGAAATGGACCATGCAGGAATGCAGGTATAATTTGCACACAGACAGAGCAGGGTTCAACCATTTTATAGGTTCTCAATGCCTTTTCTTCCAATCCTTGTAAAAATGCAAAAGCTTAGCCAAATTTTTTTCTGTCTTCTGACAAATTTCAAACTCACATTTCCCTGAAAGAACAGATCTGTCTACCTGAAGGCAAATCTGTTATTTCTGCTGATTGAAGACTTGGCTCCACCTTATCTAGTTGCTAAAATATCAGGACTATATTAAGAAAAGTCATCGTCTCAATACTGAGATGTTAACCTTTGGAGAGGTCTTCAGACTAGAATGAAACTTAGGGGTATGTCTTACATTTGGGTACTTTCAGGAATTAGTTTGTTTCATTCCACAGTACCATATTGTTCTTACATACCAAAAGGGAAAAAATAGGTTGAAGGAAAAATAGAGGAGTCATCCTTTAAACTCATTAGAATGAAGCAGTGAACATTTTTAGTATGCTCTCTGTTGACCCAAATCCATAAAATCTCCATCTTATTTAACCTATTATTAGATAAAAATAATTTATGCATGGTTTCCCTCATAGCATGCCTGTTTTCATCTCATACCACCAAGAACAAAGCCAATGGTATTTGAAAAATTATTTAGAAATATTTGTAACAAGTCACTTTGATACCTAAATGCTGTCCAGTGATAATACAGGTAAAATAAACCTTGTAGTTGTAGTCAATGGCAGTACCAATGACAAAACCCGCTTCAACCTCTAGTCTTACAAGAAGTAGAGATGTCTGTTATTGCACACAAGATATCAAAAATATCATTCACCTTCTGGATGTCCCCAAAATGCAGAGTATTTCTGCACTACCTAGATTACACTAAAAATATCAGGAAACTGTTAGCTGAATAGAAATACTTCTATTACTAAGACTTAAGACACTACTTCTAGTAAGAAAAGCTTAGCTTTTCCCTGTTGTCAGAGGACTGTTCTAATGGGAAAGCTTGACAGGGGAGATAATCAGACCGTGATGAAATAGAGAGCTACAGTCCTTACTGTCAATAAATTTTTATACCTTTACAAAGAGGTGTTGATAGTACTTAAAGGATGATATGAAAAATGTGAGAAATCACTAATATTTTAAGAAGGTATTTTACTATGTAGGCAATTGAAGGAATAATGAATTCAGGTTTATCTGCCACGCATGTTTTCATCGATGCTCTGGATGAATGTACAATGAACAGAACATGAGTGAATAGGGAACTGCCATTTCATTAAACTACCTAAGCAAATTTATACTCCTTAATATGACAAAGTATTATTGCACACAGATGCTTCATGATATTCACTGAATATTTACACAGGATCCAGGGACTCACACAGAACCCTGTGCTGTTCTGAAGCCCTTTTATGAGCCAAAGTAGCCCAATCCAGATCAATTAATTTAACTTATCATCTTCTGATATTATATAGGTACACAGAAGGATGTGCATTTCACAACCTTTTTTGAATGCCTATTCAATTTTTCTTTTCTTTCTGGCTTGTGATTTGTCCTCTGTCACCATAAGCCATATAACATGTCTCCTAGAGCTGATGACCACAAAAAAGTTGTAGAGCAAGAGAGGCTTTTTTTTTTTTTTTTCAATACAGTGCTGCCATTAAGGAAAACAATGAGGAAAGGGTTAAAAAACAAAACAAAACAAAACAAAAAAGCTGAATTCAAGTCTGTGGTCTGTGGTTCTTTTTATTTCCTCAGAAGTTTCATTCTTTTCTTCTTCAGTGGAAGAGCTAAAGTGGGCCTTTGTTTCTCTGTATGCAGTTAACAATGGTTTGTTGATCTAGAATCACACAAAGGCATTCATTAGCTGAACTAAGTAGTCACTTTGGTTTTTAACTCAAGGGAAAAAAAAAAAAGAAGAAAAACTACAGGAATTCATTTCTGTTCAATTATCATGCATAGTTCTTTTAGAATTTACTAATAATGAATACCTATTCCCGATGAAGTTACATTGATCACAAATTTACAGTTGCCTAACTGATTGAACATGACAAATGTCACAGACCAGACTCTCAAAGCCATTGTTTTTGCATATGTACAGCAAAATTAACTTATAAGGCAATCCATACTACATGTGTAGAGAACAAGTTATTAACACAGTATTATAAAAAAGTCAGTCCCTTCAAGGAGATTTACTCTTGCTGAGCAGGAATATGCAACTTATTTAATTAACTTAAAAGCGGTGATCTGACTTCTTTCCCTTCTTCCTCCCATACTACCCCTTCCCTAATCCTGTATCTCCACAATGAATGTCATGAAAACTAATCGATCCATTTCAGTTTAGGAGAAAATGCCCCCAGCTGATGTTTTAGCTCTCTTTTAAACAATGTTAAATGGTTGGAAACCGATGAAATGAAAGACTTTTACTGCTTGCTGCAAGTGAATAGTGTAAACAATATTGATCTGCTATGTGGACTTTACAGTAGAAAAATATTTGCACATTATTTAAAGTGTTAATATCGATTTGATTTATTTTTGGCTTTTATCCAGACATTTATAAGATGACTTTGCCCTCCTTTGCAAAGTTTTTTTTTTTAAATACAAATGTGATTCTGGCCCATCTTGCAGAGGAAGTTTCCCCTGTTTTTGTCAGCCAAAGCTGAAATCCTCTCAGGGAGAAAAAGAAATAAAGCAAAGAAGGAAGGTTTGATGCTTCTGTAAGTGAAGAAACTGAGAACTGAGCATCAAGAACAGGAAGTGAGAAAAGATTCACAACTTCAAAGTTGGAATCATATGCCAGAAGACAAAGCTGGAGATACTAGAAGGCACAATCTTATATCTTCATGTCTGCTGCAGTTTTGCTTTTGATAATATTCATTTGAAAAGTCTTAAAGGGTCAACTCAGAGATCACAAACCTGGAACAGTAAGAGCTGAAGAAACCCCAGAGTCCGGTATTGTGATACGTGAAAAAAAATCAGCAGCATACCTAATTTTTCCTGTGTGAGGATATGAAGGACTATTCCCCTTCTGTCATGACTTGTCTAATACTTTCCAGGGAAAGGATAGGTTCAGTTGCTTTCAATATTCTGGCATTAATTTCTTTATTAATAAATCTGTACAAACAAAAAGACAGAAAGTAGTGTTAGTGATTGTATTATTAGTTTATATTATTTTATGTTTTTATTTATATTACCTGGTTATGTAGTTATTCACTGACCTCAACCAAGAAGTCAATCCATTGAAGATATTTTTTTTCTCAACTGTTCACAGTCATGGACTGCAGAGCAAAATACTTCAAACTTCTTCACAGAGGCACATGATCAGGAGATCTAGCTTCAGCTGGTGTGTGACAGAAAAAAAAAAGATAAAGGTTTTTTCTCCTCTCAGAGCAAGCCAAAGTGTGCTTCAGTGCACCTAATGCAGAAGACCAGATCTGTACCAGATTTCAATGTAAACTGACAATAAAAGAGATGAATTAGCATAACTGACTGTTTCACTTATGAAGATTAAATAGCCTTTTACTGCAGATGTTTGCCAAGGAAAATGCTCCCTAGTGGAAGACTATAAGCAGTTAAGATAGATTTGATGAGGATTTTAATTGCTGTTATGCAATCGGTAGTGGAAGGTTTTTATTAAATGTCATGCAAAAGCCAATCGATATTCTGGAGAAAAAAAAACCACTCTTGGTTGTGCAATGCTTGGACACTTTGCTAGCAGTATTTCAGGCAGCAAGGAAGTACCTTCTTAATTTTTATTCCTATTCCTGCTCTCTGACTTCAAAAAACAGTTTCCTTAAGAATGCCAACTCACATTCCAATGAGGTAAGGGCAACTGTCTAAAAGCAAAAAAAAACTGGCCCATATAGTTTTTTTCTCCTGAATGGGGCTGAAAACACTGACGTAGACACTTGACCATCTCCTTGACCAGAAGTGACTAAGCACTTCTTTCAGGAAGGACACAAATAGATAAACTCGTTCACATGATGGTAATTCACTTTGCACTGGAAACACATAAAAGCGGTGCTATGTGGTGTTATAGTTTTTTTTCATCTCTTCCTCTAGGAGCTATTCCATTTTGCATGAAATTATTAAATATTCACCACCTTGCTCACCAGAAGGGGAGAGTGAGGGAACATAGCTGCATAACATAATGGCTAACTCTAAGAGACCTGGCTTTCTTGCTCCAATGCATACTTCAATTCCTTGCTCCAGTTGGCTCAGGAGCTGGGACCATGCTTTTCCCTCCCAAGTGAATGCAATAACAGACTATAACATCATGCTTAGCTTCTCCTCTGGAATAATTATTTACTGGGCCTTGCAAAGTACAGTAAGATTTGGTTGGTAGAGCACTCACAGCAGAGGTACATATTCAACTCTTCCTTCTCTGCCTCCTTGTCTCTCTAAAGACAAATAAAGGATCCTGCTGTCCTTCCCACTCAAGGACGGTAGCTACCGACGTATCAAGAATAAAGAGAAAAGGAGAATACCCTCTTGGTCACACCTAGAATGTTTTTTTCTAAGTCTAGTGATATGGTCTCCAAAAACTTGCCCTAAATATTATGTTTGAGGACACTGGTGCAATTTGTGTGTAAAAGAGGAGTGTAAATGCTCAACACTAGGAAAGTCCCACAGGCAATGGGGCACTACAAACATATTAACTCTGCTGGGGTGGGGCTGCATCTGAGCAGGGAATCTAACTGGAAGAAAACTCCAGAAGAGCTATTGCACATTAAATAAGCTTCTTCAACAAAATATGAGGTAGAAGCTATGCCTATTGAGATTACATCTTGCTCACTGTTTTGGGGAAAAATTATAATTCTAAACTTGAAAACATCTTGGAACCAAACAAACAATTCAGTGATACTTCTTCTAAGGTGGACACTTTCTTGGTAGGCAGCCCTAATTGCTACAATAGCTTTTAGGTGTTTTAATGCACTCAAGTGAATTACGCACCACACTGCTTCTGAATGACACAGCCATTTCTGACTCCATTAATATGGAAGAATTCAGCCAAACGCTTTTAAACGATAGCTTCTCTTTATTTGTAATTTCAGACTCTATTGATTTCCTTCTGTTCCCTTCATTATGATTTCAATTGATTACCTTGGCAACTGCAATAACAATGATTGCACTTGACACTGTCTGAGACTCTTGAGATGGTATTTGAATAGGAATGGTATAATTTGGGGAAAAATGCCTACAAAAACCTGCCATTAACAGTACACTTACACTTTACTTTTATTGACTTCCCTCTCTTTTAAAGAGGCCCTTGTCAGGGAATCTGTTGCTAGATATCGGTTAGGATTTCAGTGACTCCTTGAAGTAAAAATTCTTGTTAACGAAGAGAACAGATTTTATACTGATGGGCTTTTTTCAGCACTGTCACCGCTCAGAGAAACGTCGCAGTTTAGATGGGATTTTTGTCGCTTTGGCAGCAGGGCTACCAAGCCTTAGTAAACTGTTCCTGGCCAACACTTTCTTTTACTAAATGTTTACATCCTTGCACACAGAATTATTTCGTCTACAAAGACATTATTTCAGATGAAAAGTTGAGATTACTTTATTCAGTTTTGTTTCAG
Source organism: Patagioenas fasciata (assembly GCF_037038585.1). NCBI lineage: Eukaryota > Metazoa > Chordata > Aves > Columbiformes > Columbidae > Patagioenas > Patagioenas fasciata. The sequence goes on along the minus strand of NC_092560.1, from coordinate 23,531,172 downwards.
TTCATATCATGTAGAGGAGCAATTATACATGCTTTTCTTAGGGGAAAAATGTCTATTTAGCTTATTTAGCATTTGCATACACCTTGTAACTTTATTTAAGAACTGTCCTCAATATACTAGCAATATTCTTCCTATGGAAACAATATTATACAGGAGGTCTCTTTTTCTTATTCAAGGTATGCCACAACTGTATCTATGAGAGAACAAATATCACAGGGAAGAGAGGATAAAGTAGAAGAGGGACATCCTTCTCTGCAAATTGTAAAGGTAATTAACATTTATGATTACAACATTGGAAAGATACAGCTTCAGTTTACTCTTTCTCATTGTGTCCATGACCTTTGATTTTTATTTTATCCCACAACACCAACAGTATCTTCTGATTACAGATACCTTCCACCAATGTCAGTCATCTTGTACTTTATATAATAACAGCATTCCTGTTATTATATATATAAAAAAAGGGGGAGATAGAAGAAGAAGAAAGATGGGCAGCTTGGAAAAAGAATCTTTTTTCTTAAAAACTAGGAAATTGGATTTGATACATGGCAAAGGAGTCATTTTAGCAATCTGCCCTTCTGTTATCAGTTACGCCTTTGTAATGAAAAGCAATGCTTTTCCTCCCTAGCCACTATTGTATAGGGAAGCTGCATAACTGCAGTTAGTGAGTATTGATAGCTTGAAGTCATAGGTTATGAGAGGAACACTGAAAATCAGACATCACAGCCCCTTTCTGCCATCTGACCAGCAGATTCAAGTACAATGAGAGTCAAGAAAAGGTAATTGTAGTGTGTTGAATATTACATGCTGTCACTGTACTTTCTACCTAGAATATTTATCCGTAATTATCCATTTCAAAAACTGAAGTGAACCTTTGCTTTTATCTCTTGCCCTGATATGCTTTGTGAGGTAAAAAAAATCCTGGGTAGCCCAAGTCAGCCTTTGATCAGACTTTAGAGACATGAACTTCAACTATGCAGAAATTTTCAGAAGTGATTCAGTCTGTTACTTTATCTCTGGTGTCATTCAGTGCAATGCAGGTTTCACCCTAACTTATGTGAAAACAGCTTTATAAACTGAGTTAAAGGAGTCCCTGAAAATTTCTGACTCTACCTGATAACACAGGCCCAAAAAGAAAACAAGTGAAGAGCCTTTGTGTTATTCTATATAGTTGTTTTACAAGACTCATGAAAAGATTTGAGAAGGAGGTTTACATTGTAAAATGTCATCTTGTCTTCCAGTCAACTGGCAGATGTTACAGCCAAATCTGGAAAAACTGGTGATATCAGTAACTTGACAGGCAGGTAAGGTCTTTTGGAGAATAATTAGAAAACAATAACACAACAAACTACAGTACAATAGAATACTGTACAGAGTGATATGATCATCCAATAGGAAAAAAACCCAAATCATTTGAAAAAATAGATTATGTTGCCCGCACATCCTACTTTTACATTTCATTCACAAATCCTGGAGGAATTTTCAGCTACACAGCCTGATATGATCCAGGGTTCATTATAATAACTCGGTCATGAAGAAAAGAGAGAAAAAGCCAGCTGAAAACCTGCAAGTTATTATAAGCACAGAGGAAGAAATATTAAGGAGTGAGAGGGAAGGATTTAATGGTAACAGCTTGCACATGTGGATGCAGCATCTCATTGTCATTCTCAACTAAAGCCATGGGAAGGAAAGCACTAAACTGAAGTGTGTTAAAGAAATAAAGTTAGTGAAGGCCAAAAGAAATGAGATGGTAATAATGACTATCATGAGTAATTTAACATTAAACTAGATAAACAACATTAAATATTAAATATTTTAGTTAGCTAGATGGAAGTTCTCAAAAGTTCACATCATCTTCTTTTGAATGGCTCTCACTGCTCTGTTACTGGAGTTGGACCCTCAATTTTCACCTCAATGATGACGAAGAAACTCTGAGATATCTTGACTCGAGCCACCTGATCAAGTGTAGGCAATAAGTTACCTTAGCACAGTTTTTCAGCAGCCATTGCAATGGTTTGTTATTTACAATACAAATTTATGTTGTTTAGATATTGTGAGGGTATGTAGAAGGATTGTGTCTGCTCTTTCAAGGGCATTTGGACGAGGACCTTTTTCAGTGCAGAAAGTGGGTAATAAAGAAAGGAGAAAAGCATAAACAAGAACCTGCAGGGACACAAACCGAACTGGCAAGGGACACAGTGAGGAAAATCAAGCCTGGTCATTCACAATAATAGAAGAGGACATGTAAAAGCATGAGAAATTTTATTCCAGCAAGATTTTCTGATCAGGAACCTGGTCAATTGGTAAACTGAGGGGAAAAGGATGAAGCCAGAAACAAAATGCACTGACACACAAATCTAACAAAACATGGAGACAATAACAAGAAACAACTTCATTAATGATGCAAATTGATGGGCTACCAAGAAACTGCAGGTGCTCTTTCAAGAAAGATCGACCTGGATGTTGCAGTTGATATGATTGTAAACCAAGAGACATCCTGGACACTGGGCTGGGAGGGGTGAGGGAATCAGCGGAGCTATACAGACCCACAAAGGGATGTACAGAGAACAGGGTAGCCACGAGGAGAAAGCGCAGGAGGTAGACAGAAAAGTGGTATAAAAGAGGCTGGTTGCATGTAAAGCAGGGCCAGTTCATACACTTGTCTGCCTGAGCTTTAAGCCTGATCACTGTAGTCTATATCCTATCCTCTTGTCTTCTTACTAAATCTTTTCTTAATTGGCTGTCTCATCCCATCTGTGTGTGTGCTGCAAGGACTGCATGCCCACTACTGGTGAGATCTCTGTGTGTGAGTGAACTCTGGAGACAATCACAGTAGTCAGGCTGTGGGTGTAGGCAACTGACCTATGGTGTCAGATACTGGAGTCATTGAGATCTCAATACCAAGGACAGAAGTGAGTGGAATTCTCTAACTTCCAGTCTCTGTGGCAGGAATAATGTATGCCTCAAAAACCAGCTGTGGGGGAACTGGCATGAGTCAAGTGATTGAAGAGCTCAGTGCCAGTGACAGGACCAGTACTGACAGTCACAGCCTGGTGTCAGCTGCTGGATGTCAAGTATCTGTATAATCCCTAAACCCAGTGAATGTGTGGCAGGGGGAGGTGCATGTATTCACGGGGAAACTTGACTAGCTGGCCAGGGGGACTTGTGAGTGTGGGGTGCCTGAGGGACAAATGTATGAATGACACGTGTTTCTTAGAGAGTATTGAGCTGGTCCGGACAGCAAGCAAGGAGACCATGAAAGGAGTAACAGGCCCAGGATGTGGGCAGGGTTGCTGGGTAGACAGAGGGGCCATGCCAACACTTGGGGGATCTGCGAATGCCCTTGTGCTTGTGAACCTGGAGAGTGTTGTGTGTGTACAACACTAGTGATCTTCTGCCTCTGCTAGCCCAAGAGGAGGAGGGGACTACTGACCAGGAAGACCAAGAGGATGAGGCCCACTACAGACAGATAGGAGCAGCCTCACCTTCATAACCCCTTGTCCTCATGGGGAACTTAAACCACCCCAGTCTCTGTTGGAGGGAGAACATAGGAGGACATAAGCAATCCAGGAGGTTCCTGGAATGCACTGATAATAACTTCCTTTTCCATGTGATAGAGGAGCTCATGAGGAGGGATGCTATGCTGAACGTTGTTCTCACCAACAAAGTTGACCTGTAGGGAATGTGAAGTTCAAGGGCAGCCTTAGCTGCAATGACCATGAAATGGTGGAGTTCAAGGTCCTTAGAGCAATGAGGAGGGCACACATCAACCTCACTACCCTGAACTTCAGGAGAGCACGCTTCAACCTGGGGAGTAGCCCTAGGGAAAAGGACTTGGGGGTGTTAGTTGATGACAAGCTCACCATGACCCAGCAATGTATCCTTGTAGCCCAGAAAACCAACAGTGTGCTGGGCTGAATCAAAAGAAGTGTGACCAGCAGGTCAAGGCAGGTGATTGTCCCCCTCTACTCCACTCTTGTGAGACCCAACCTGGAGTACTGCATTCAGCTCTTTTGTTCCCAACATAAAAAGGACATAGACCTGCCAGAGCAAGTCCAGAAAAGGGCCATGGAGATAATCAAAAGTCTGGAGCACCTCTTCTGTGAAGACAGACTGAAAGTGTTTGGGTTGTTCATCCTGGATAAAAGAAGACTCTGAGGAGACCTAATAGCAGCCTTCCAGTATCTAAATGGGGCCTACAAGAAAGCTGGGGAGGGACTTTTTACAAGGGCATGTAGTGATAGAACCAGGGGCAATGGCTTTAAAATGAAAGAGGGTATATTTAGATTAGATACAAGGAGAAATTATTTACCATGGGGTTGGTGAGGAATGGGAACAGGTTGCCTAAAGAAGTTGTGGATGTCCCATCCCTGTGGGTGTTCAAGGTTAAGTTCGATGGGGTTTTAGGCCTTCTCTAACCAAATGTGTCCCTGCCTATGGCATGGGGGTTGTAACTATATGATCTTTTAGGTCTCTTTCAACCTAAATAATTTTCTGATTTATGGCTCACTTGTCTGTACTTCTGTTTTATGTGAGTCTTGTCTGCTGGTGCTGTTAAAGGCAGCACCTTCTCTGTGGCAACCTGTGCGACCAACCAAGTCAGTGTCCTGCATGTGTGTGTGTGTGTGTGTATCTGTGTCTATGCGTGGGCCTCTGGGATACATGCTCAGCATCATCACTGGATGAACCAGCAAATGGGACAGCAGCAATCACATCCCGCAGCCTGGGCAGAGATCCCAGGTCCCTGGGTGCATCTGGCTGGGCTCCAGGAGCCCAGTAGGAAGGAGTCCTTGGCCAGAGCAGCTGGATGTGGCGGACACATTCTTAGAATCATAGAGTTCTAGAATGTCCTGAGTTGGAAGGCACCCACAAGGATCATTGAGTCCAACTCCTGTCCCTGCATATGGCAACCCCACAGTTCACACCATGTGTCTGAGTGTGTTGTCCAGTCTCTTCTCAAATACTGCCAGGCTTAGAGCCGTGGCTACCTCCCTGGGGAGCCTGTTCCAGAGCTCCACCACCCTCTGGGTGAAGAACCTTTTCCTAATGTCTAACCTAAACCTCCCCTGGCACATCTTCCTGCCATTCCCTTGGGTTCTGTCTTGGTCACTATAGAGAAGAGTTTAGTGCCTGCCCCTCCTCCACCGCTTGTGAGGAAGCTGTAGCCACCATGAGGTCTCCTCTTGGTCTCCTCTTCTCCAGGCTGAACAAACTAAGCAACTTTAGCCATTCCTCATACGGCTTCCCCTCCAAATCCTTCACCAACTTCATAGCCCTCTTCTGGACACTCTCCAGTAGCTTAATATCTTTTTTTACCCTGTGGCGCCCAGACCTGCACACAGTGCTCCAAGTGAGGCTGCACCAGTGAAGAGCAGAGCGGGGCAATCACCTCCCTTGCCCAGCTGGCAATGTTGTGCTTGATGCACACAGGACACAACTGGCCCTCTTGGATGCCAGGGAACACTATTGACTTATGTTCAACTTGCTGTCAACCAGAATCCTCAGATCCCTCTCTGCAGAACCAGTCTCCAGCATCTTGTCTCCCAGTCTGCATGTACAGCCAGGGTTGCCGTGTCCCAGGTGCAAAATCCAGCACTTACCCTAGTTAAACTTTATGTGGCTGGTGATTGCCCATTTCTCCAGTGTGTCCAGAAGTTCTCCAATTTGTCCAGAATAGAATAGTAATTTATAAGAATCTTTTATTATCCTTTAACCGCTAGTACAAAACCTCCGGACCTTTTTAAAGGTAGATAGCTCTGTCCATTAAACTCCATGCATTTTGCTGCATGTCCTCAGGCAAGGGCCCTGAGTTTGCCACACAGTTACTAGATGCTGCCAAAATGTCTGCATCATATCTCAAGTTCTGTAACAGCTGCCTTTTTCCACACCCCCCCGCCCCCCACCCCCAAAGGCTTCATGGTTATAGTTATGACAATGCTTGGCTTTGATCGATCCTTATTTATTGCCAGCCAAGCAACAACAAATTCACTGAACTTCTTAGACAGTAGTCTTACAGGAGACATTGTAGTTCTATAGCCCCATTACACTGTGTTGCAATTGGATGGTAACATGCCATAACCATTGCGTGGAGTTTTATGAGTTTGCAGAGACTTGCTATGCCCAAGTATCTTCACCTGTCTGAAGTCAGGCTGCTGTAGCTGAAAAAGCAATTTTTCTAACCAGTTTTATACAGACAACACTAACAAGTAGTTATTCTGTGCAGAATTAAATATTTACAACTCTGACACTGTGACACAAAGTGGAAAAATTAAGGCCTGGTACAATAAGAGAGACCTTGAGAAGTGGAAACCTGAGATTTGGTATAGAGGAGTAGAGTCATGGGATGACAAGACATGAGACACAGGCTTGGCACTGAAGACTTGACAGCTTCAAGCAACTCCCTGATTGTCAGCCAGAGAAATGAAGACCTGGAACTGTACAAAACTGACCTTAGGGTTAGCAAAGAAAACCAAGAAAGGGATAATACTGAACACACTTAAAGGCATCATACAGTGAATTCATATGTAATGTGGAGCTTCAGATCAATGAAGAAAGGGAAAGGTCTTAAACGTCAACACATGGTTTTACACCTTTTACACCATTAAAAAAAAAATGCTCCAAGTGGATTCCAGAAGGAGGAATAAGAAACCATCAACATGAACATCATATTCCTCCAGGTGGAGGGCTCTAGATGCTTACAACTCACTGTAACACCTGCCTCTCACCAAGCATAGGACCTAGAGAAGCTGCGGAGAAAGGTGAGCATAACACCAGGAGAACAGGTACAAACTAAGAAATGTAGATGTCTAACAATCTTAATTGTATTACTGTTTTTTCTTGTTCTGTTAGAATAACATGTGGATAATAATTTGTATCTAGTTTTCAGTTCTACTGAAGAATTACTTTGTTTTACTTATATGTAAGGTGGTCTTCTTTTTGTCTGTAAACAATATTTTGAGCATAACATCAAGAAATTCAGAAGCACTATTACTGGAAATAGGTATGTTTGGGATCTTATCACAGACAACGCTATGACAAAGGTTTATCTCCTAAAATTTAATCAGTTTTCCCCTCTTTTGCCAATTACCTTGCATTTTTTTCTCAAGTTCTCTCTACCCCTTAATCTTTTTCTAATCTCTTATTCTTTTCCTTCTCTTTTCCTTACCTTTTCCTCTTTCCCAACTTCTTACTGTGGTGTCTTGTTTTTTACAGTCCTCTCTCTTCTTCACCTGGCTCCCCTTTAGGTATTTACCGATGTTGCTGAACGAAAACTCTGGGTAGAAAACAGTCAACATACTTTACAGCATTGCAGGACAATGGAGCCTGAAGCATCTAACAAATGAGTAGGAAGTAATTCCCATTCTTTGAGGCAGCAGTAACAAGACAGTGGAATTGCCTGTTTGGAAAATCCTCCAGTCCTCAATGCTCACTTGCTTGCTTTGGAAGCCTCTGAAGCCAAGCTTTTCTGCTCATTTTCTGAGATGAACTTTGTTTCCCATTTTCAAGTATTTTTATGGGAATGTCTGTGCTCTTTGGCATCATTGGAAAATACTCCAGATTACCTCAAAAGCTTTGAGAAAGACACTGAGAATAACTGTTTTAAAGGCTGAAAGTACTATTTGCCTCAGCTTCTACAATTTTTATCTCTTCAGCACATCTAAGTAGACAGCAAACATCAGAAATAGTTTGCTGCAATGAAGTTTTGCCAACAACTGTTAATAGCATAACTTTATAAGCCACATTTCATCCAACCAGTTTTCTATAATGATTTTATTGTTTAAAGATAAAAGCCCCTTGTCTGTTCATGTACCTTTAACAATGGCACTAGTTCTCTCTGCAGACCTGTGACACACAGTACTGACGTCATGATACAAAAAGCTTATACACCCATAAACATTTTTGTCACAAATAGGAAGCCCCTCCATTTGTTTTCTTCTAAGTTCTAGACTTCCCTGCATCACAGAAGAAGTAGCATTCTCGGTCATATTATCTGAGGGGTGCAGGTACAAGGTTTAAACCTGTATGTAAGAATATGCATGCTTCTGAAGACCAGGTAGAAATAAATGTACTTCTATGTAGAAAATGGACTTTTTTTGGAAGTCATGTTGACTTTAGTGGAAATAGTTGAAGGAAACATACCTCTAAATATAGTGGTTTGTATTGAAATAATGTATCAAGACTTCTTTCTTATGATATTGCAACAGAACAGAATGATTATTTTCCTAGAAGCAATTCTTGCCTGACAGTTTCATCATAGTGTGTAATCGTCACACACCTTTATGATCAAAAAGATAGAGTATTACAGCTAATGTAGTTTTCTTTTTTAAAGTAGAAAAGTTTTTATACTCCTCTAAAGAGCAGGGTTGTTCAGATAAAGATTTTTTGGTTCAGCCTCATTTCCACTTTATGGTTCTTATTTCTTATTCTCTTTCTAAAAAAAAGACAAATTATTCAATTTCATTCTGACTTGCCAAGTTGCTGACTACAGTAGAGAATATCACTTCTTTTAATAGTATTCTAACATTTAAAAAACAGCCTACAGGTGCACTTTGTCTAACATTTGGTGTGACGAAGCAATCATAGTATCTTATTATGTTGGCTTCTATACCTTACCAAGAACTAAATATCAAGCTATTTTGTTCCTTTTCACTTAATATTTTCTCATATTTTTCTTTCGTCTAATGATGCATTGCAAATGTTGTTAAGTAAATAAAGTGCTATTTGGTTTTTGGTGTAAGATAATCTAATAAAAGAAAAAAGGGAATAAAACTCCATAATGGCAAAATTAATGGAAAACCCTTTGCTTGATACAATGAAAAGGTTGTTATGAAAACAGTAACTCCATTACAGGGCAGTACTTGCTCTTAGCTTGTAAGTACTGTAGCTTAAAATGTATTTAAGAAGCTAATGGAATTAGCTGACTATAATTAGGGCTGATAAGAACAGCAGATTGAGGCTGGAACAATAAAGTGCCTCATTCAGTTGGGCAGCTTTTTAGTACTTCTTTCTGTGGTCAGGAGTTGTCTAATCATGTATCTATACGAACTATGTGCTTCATATAAGGGATGTCATGAACTCTCTTGCAGTGGTTCCCCTTATGAACCATGCTTAATTATGTGAAAAGCTGGTATCAAATAAATTAATCCTAAAATACCATTTTAAGGAGCTATGAGAGCTGAAGAATAATACTTCCCTTTGGTTGCTTGGTTTGCAAAAGTGAAAGTGTTGGAAAGCAGTAACTGTCACTACCCCTCTGCTTCCCCTTCTCAGAGATGATCTCAGCACTTCATAGTACTTCTTCCTGAGACTCATGAGTTATTTCTTCCCCTTTCCACTCATCTGCCCCTTGCAGCAAAAAAGTGCAAAACTGTTCTGCCCCACTCCTTCCTTCCCACCCCAAACCTGAAGTAGAAAGGCAAATCTGTCTAGTATTCTGGTTTTCTTTAGTTTTGTTTCAACATATATCACGTTTTTTCTAGTTCTTAGCTGAACCTTTTGGTGCAACTTGTTGTTTCCAGCTGGCTCTTCCACTGCAAGGATTTTTATAGACCTCTGAACAGGCCTAACATGCTGCCTTGTCACATATGGAGAAGAAAATAAGTGGGAGAAGACTTCTGTTTCCCAACAGTTTTTGTGAAACAGACGTCAATCCCATGGCTGAAGCTGTCGGACTGAAGATACCTCTCTTCTTCGTTGTACTTGGTCACAAACCATATGTCACATAGCAGGAGAGGATCCCACTCAGTAAGGTTTCCTTGAGCATTCTACTGTCTGAAGCAAATCTTTGTATTGTATGTCATGGGATCTCAGCTGCAAGTCAGAAAGAAGATCTAGAGTATGTAGACAGAAAAAACATGACATATGATATGCATTTCAGAGTTATGAAATCATGACAAATTCATCCACTTTCACTGAAAGAACATTTATTAAAGAGCAGAGTTGACATACATGTATATAATAATTTACCTAATAGAAGTGCTATGGTACTATAGTACATGGGCTTTTTGTAAGAGAAATGGCAGCCTGGACTTTTTAATTTTGATCAAGACAAGGTGAAAGCATATGGGATATGTAAGATACAGCTCCAGGATGACTGCATAATAAATATGAAAGTAGTTATAAAAATCTACAAGAGCATTGAGTATTATTATAAAGTATTCACTTGCATTTCCATCATAAAGTACTTAGGACCATGTTCTTCCCACACTACCATAAGCTCAGATCAGTTCATATGGAGCCAGGGGCATTTCTGGATGTACATGAATTTAAACAAAGCAGAATTAAACTCAGGCATTTGTTTAGGTACAAGTGGTTTTAGTGTAAAATAAATAATATTCTAGCTACAATATTATCCTCAGTGCTCAGAACCAGGCTATTTAAAATAGTTGCAAGCTGGATTATTAAGTGTAAATAACACTCCCCCAAATTTCTCAAGCTCATACTCTTAACAAAAAGCACAAATTCATGTTGACCAAGTTCTTCTGCAAATTCATTTCAGTTTTCCCAAATTTTCCTGTAAGTCTAAAATGCCTAATTAAAACACAAGCTGCTTGAAACGTATTTTCTGTTCATCTTTCTCTTTACTAACTTCGCTTTTATGAATGGTAACTGAATCAAAAAGTATCAAAAATACCCCCAAGAGTAACACCTGACAAAGTAGACTACATCACAGCATCTCAGTCTAGGTTAATGTGGATTTGTTCTTAGATCTGGCTTGAAGCAGTATGTGCCTGAAAGCTTTTGTTTTCAGTAGTTATGGCAGCTGGTGTAATGAAAAGTATTGGTACTGCTACAAGTTTTGTAGTTCTACAATGAGAAATATTCTTGTACAGGAATTTCTCTCCCACTGGTAGCTAAACACACATATAAAAGTTCACAGTAAATCAATTACAAAGAAAAAAAAATGTATTTATTGTTAACTCAGTCTGGAACCATATCAGTAATGAACTCTGTGTAGAACCTCAGTCAGTTTTGAGAAGGTCGCTTGCTCCACATTCAGAACTGTTCATCTGCACATCATTAAGGAAAAATTGTTGAAAGCCCAAACTCCATAGTAATCAAAAGGCAAATTTTTCTCTTATCTGATTGGCATCTACATGTGTAAAAGCTGACATAAACATTTCATGCAACAGGAAGAAATAACTTTTTAATATTAAAAAGCATTATTTAATTTTTTACTTAGAAGCTAAATACATTTGGTATTTTCCTTCTGCTTAAAGTGAGTCAATTAAGATTCACAAGCCACGAGTTGTCACAGTATATTGTGAATGAAGAAAAGTAGACACTGAATTCTTTCTAGAGTAACGAATGTGTTTGCTTTTTTCTTGGTAAGCTCCTAAACAATGCTGTTCAAAAATAAATTGTGATCAATTAGACATCTGAGTAGCTAAAAGCCTCTTCTTTGCAAAGCTGAGATGCTTTCCAGGCACTGCCCTAGCTGGCTGTTGCTCACTAAACACAGAGTTTGCAACTCTTTGCTGGGACAGCAGCAGCATGTCAGGAGAACTCGGGCATACGCCTGATCTCATCCTTGATATATACTGGAGGAATTTATTTTTAAGGTAATTGTTAAGATTCAGGCTACAAACCAACAGGATCATTTAATAAATGAAGTCATCAAGATGGGAATGTCTTCACATTGTGAACTTAGTCAAGGACATGGTGTAAATCTTGAGAAATTTAAGAATAATTGTATCTTCCTTAGAAGGGAGTGGCATCTGTCTAAATATTATCTGGTAAGCTATTGCAGTCACCAGTAACATAACGACAGCCCAAGCGTCAAGCACTCTGGTGTGAGCAGTTCCATCAACTAGTTTGAAAGCATCTACCATCCACCAAAGACTGCTCCTGAGCATGCAGAGATAGCGCACAATGCACAGAAAGTCAGCCATGCACATTCTAACATGGCAGTTAGGCAGGTATTGTGAGGTTCTGTTTCCTTAGCTTGTTCTGCATCATTCCCATTACTCAAATAAATTGCAAATCCCATACAGAGCTCTTTCAGCCAAAATATTTTGAGTAGACATTAAATGAAGTGTTTCATTTTAGTTTCCAGGGTTGCTTTATTTTGTTTCTTTTCAATCTACTTTAAAATTTTAATGTAGGCAACTTTTTCTTTCTCTTCCTTTTCCTCTCCTTCCGTTGCCTTCACTTTCCTCTTTTCTTCCCTATGTTACTTCTAAAAATTATTGTTCTGGCTATTTTTCCCTACTGTTTTTTCCTAAAAACTTAATCAGATCTGCAGTGAGCTAAAATCATTCTGATATGTTCAATATAAAACCTACCTGTCAAAAAACTATATTTTTGACTGTCAGTGCAGCGTGGACCACTTTGATGACATGTTTCAGTCATATTTGTTATTACCTATCCACACACATTTCCTCCTGCTGTGACTGGAAATTAGACTTTCAAGTGCCTTGTACTACATACTTGCAATACTTGTACCAGCTCTATATACTTGCAATTCTCCTGCAGGAGAGCTTGAGGAGAGCTTAGTTCAATAGACCTTTGCAATCAATGACACTTTAGAAATAGTTGTACAGTATGTCTGTTACAAGATTTTTAGGCTCACTTTGCTCAGCGTAACCCTAATGCCCATTGGATAATCTGCAGTTCCATATTTTAACCATAAGGCATTTGATTCTTACTTCTTTCCTTTTTTTTTTTTTTTTAAGAACTTATTCACTCTTCAGCAAAAGCAGCAAACAATTTCCAGGTATTCACCAGCCAAGGCAAATCATAAATTATGCTTAAGGGAAAACCCATTACTGAGCTTCAATCATTTATTGCATAATTAATGTATATCTCATGTACAGTGAAACATTTAGAAGGTTACTGAAGGTATAGTAATTAATAAAGCAAAGGCAAAATCAAACAGCAGTGTATTTGGTATTTAAGAGTTCACTGGTGATATATTATATAGCATGTTAAATACACTTTAAATATACTACCCTGCCCCATCATAAAACCCCAGACTCGTATTACTTGATTACCATGAGTAACCAAATGTGTTTATTAGGAAGTATTCATTAATAAAACATTAGATTAATTATAAAAAGCTGTATTTTTCTGATTAAGATAACAGCAAAAATTAATCTGGCACAGCACAAAGGTCAGATTACACATCTCACATGGCCTTTTTTGGTTGAAGCTGTGAAATGTCTAGTCATATTTCATACGCATTCACTGGATGGAAGTAGCCAGATCTGCTCTGGTATGATATGCAAGGTCTGAAATTAGGTAAGATCAGAAATGCTCTCATTCTCCATTTCTTTTTCTTATCATTCACATTTACTGGGTTCATGAAGACATCTTGTGATTCTGGATTAAAACATTGGCATAAATCATAACCAATAATTGTATCACAGAATCACAGAATGTTAGGGATTCAAAGGGACCTCGAAAGATCATCTAGTCCAATCCCCCTGCCAGAGCTAGGCCAGTCTGTTCCACTGCTCCATCACCCTCACCGTGAAGACATTTCTTCTCAAATTTAAATGGAACCTCCTGTGTTCCAGTTTGAACCCATTGCCCCTTGTCTTATCGTTGGTTGTGACAGATAGGAGCCTGGCTCCATCCTCGTGACACTCACCCTTTACATATTTATAAACATTAATGAGGTCACCCAATCATGGTTAAAGACAGAAAGGTATATGTAAAAGTTCACTAGGAATGTGCAGCTGACACATGAGAGAGTAGAGCAGATGGTGGACAAAACCACTCTTCACACAGTGTTTTGGTTTTGAACATAATTGCTGGAAATCTAGCCACTACAACTGTTTATCAAAAATGTGGAGTGACTGTAACAGAAGACAAGTATGATAATTATGAATGTACTTGTTTGTGACACTTCAAAGTAGGAGCAGAGCATTGACATTTAGCCAAAAATCATTGCTACACAATGCTGCTCAGCATCAGGTCTTCTTTCCGATAAGGAAAGGCAAGTGTGTGGGAAATGTAACTTGAACTGTACTCTCTACAAGGAGAGAACAGAAGTGAACACTTCTTTCACACTGTGGTGTTTGGCACATAAGCAATTCTTGGTTTGCCAGTAGTAACAAGCATAAATGTAGAGTCAATATTGTAAAGCAGGAAGAAGTGAATGCTGACATGTTTACAGCATACCAGGCTGTGTTTGAAGGGCTTGGGTGTATTCCAGGAAAACAAAGCATAAAAACGAACTCAAATGCTGTACTAGTAGGAAAGTAATGGGGAAGGTAATGGTGGCATTACAAAGCAAAGAGAAAAGATAGCTAAACTGTGTTGGAGAACAGTAAGTTAGAGAGAAAGCGAGAGAACATATAAATAGTATACATATGGCAGTTTATCAAAATGTCAGTGCATCAGGCAGGAGGTGCCAATACTTCATTGCGTTTAAAGAGTTGAACACAAAGAGGTTTCGGTTTTTTACCTGTAACAGTTGTCCTGGTTTTGTTAAAAAACAAGTTTCTCTTTCAGTGAATTTGCCTGTCAGCTAAAACCTTCATATTAGCTGCATTTTCCTGAAGAACCAGATACATGTTTTGGTAAACCTAGCAATGGAATGCAAACTTATTGATAAGCACGGATGGACATCTTGCGAGAGGGGCAATGAGAAACTGGTGACTAAGAGACTGACCAATGGTGTATAACATTCCATTCACGTGAATACTTCATATAAAAGTGGGAGATCACAAGGATCTCATCCCTTTTCCTTCCCTTCTGCTTATGGCTGACATTAGGAGAGGACCTTGCTGGTTGTTCCTGCGAACTGAGGGCTAGTGAGAGACTGAATCCAGCTCTGGTTGGCTACAGAGTCTAATCCAGGACTTTGGGTGCTGGCTCTGCAGTTGCTGGGACTTTCAAGATTGGTTTTGTATATTGTGTATTATTTTCTCTATTCTTATTTGTAGCATTAGTAAAATATCTTTAATCTTTCCAACTCTCTTCTCTCTGTCCTTCTTTCCCTCCTGATCGCCTGTCCTTGGTGGGAAGGGGGGAGAGGGAGGGGCAAAAGGGGGAAGTAGGGGGGAGAGGAGGTTAACAATACATCTGCCAGGGTTT
The DNA here is from genome assembly GCF_037038585.1 of Patagioenas fasciata. Lineage (NCBI taxonomy): Eukaryota > Metazoa > Chordata > Aves > Columbiformes > Columbidae > Patagioenas > Patagioenas fasciata. The sequence goes on along the minus strand of NC_092560.1, from coordinate 23,516,130 downwards.
TTGTTGTCACCCCACAATCTTAACCCTCGACAACAGTGAATTCAGATTTCATAGGATCAATATGTTAAGGCAAACTTTCTGACAGTGTAAACCATGCCTTGACTAATATTTTACAAATAGGCTGCTTATTTCTCAGTGCTTGTGATGCGTATGCAACAGATAGCCCAACAATATAACACTGCAAAAGAAAGTAAAATATCATCATATTGTATTTGCCTCTGGTGAACTTCATCAGTGTGTCTATGAGAAAGACACCAATGAAGAAATAAATTGCAAATCACTTGGAGTCACATTTAGGAACATTTTGATAAGTCGTGCTTTACCAACAAAAGAAAGAAAACCAATTACCAAATGAAAGCTGGATGTAAGTCGTTAAAGTGTTCAAAAGTAGCAGATGTCTTTTTCAGAGCATGTTTGCGTTTAGAAGAAGACTTGAGCATGGAAGTCAGGTCATAGAGAAGGTGTGCATGAACAGTTTGGATTTATTGTGGTATATTGCATGTCACCATGACTGATCTGTCATCTTCAGTTACTCTTAATGTGTACTGCCATAATGGAGAGCATTCATTAGCTCTGTGACACTTCAGTCACAACAAATACCAAAACATTGCAAGGACTGAGACACACCACATTTTAAAATATTTTCCCTTGACAATATTTTCAAACAGTTATTTTAACAGAGCATCATAGGAAAAAGAACTGAATGAGCCACTACAGTGGGCTGATTTTCCAGTTCACTTTCACAGAGACTTTGACCAGTGAGGACACACCTGTATTTTTCATATATGCAATTCAACCACTTTTGTTCACTGAATGAAAAGCACAAAGAGTTTGGAGGTGAGGGGCTGTTATTTGGCTTGAGAGAGAAGTGAATAAGTAGACATACCCTGATATACTGTTCACTGCCATTCTCTAAAACTTTCTCATACTTTTTCTCTTCTTGACACTAAGAATGTCCTACACTTCCCTTTGAACCGTCATTGTCCTACTCAAGTGATACATATAATTTCAGTGTTATCTGTACTGTGCTATCAGGAATTAGTAGGATGTGCACTAAAACCCCCTAAGTCTGCATTCTGTGTTGGCCTACCCTGAAGGCTGTGGCATAAATAACCACTCTAGTTGTTTCATTGTTTTACTTAATTAATCCATTAATTGTTTTGGATTTAATATTAGACAAAGCCATCACCAAATTTCCACTCTCTATTGCAGAGGTGACCGCAGATCATGAGTTTGCCCCAGTGTCTACAAAATTTTCAATAAGCCTTCATTACTTTCCTCTGCTATCAACTTCACTATACTGTCATGTCGTTAAAACAAAACCTGCCTGTCAGCTTCATGATGCTGTCTTCCAGGACTGTTCAGCTTTATAATATCATCTCACACTGTACCAGCAAGTTTAACTTACCTTAAGGCAGCAGTTTGGCAACATCTCTAAGGGGCTGATATGCAAGAATGCAGAAGTTTCAGCAAGGGTGAAGGGACAAAGTGCCTGCAATAATGATATTAATGATCTCAGTAATGTATCTATTAGTCAGGGTGTAGAGCAGAAATGAGAATTGATTTATCTGTCATTATCACTTCCTCCATCAACCTGGTTCTACTGCAAAGAAAAATGTCAGATTTGCTAGAGTGATGAACAGCTCTCTCACTTTCTCTCTAGCATTTTTTGTTACAAATCAACATGGCACTCAAGAACTTGGCAATCCCAGGAGGAAAACTGCAGGATAGCAAGGGTAAAGTTTCATAATGCTGTGTATGACACAGGAGACTAATCACTCCTAAACAATGTAGGCACTTTTGAAAAACTTCAATCTATCCTCACATTAATTTTGCATGCCAAAGCAGCCAGGTTTGCTTTATGTAAACTTATGCTCCACCTCTTTTATTTTCCTGCATCTGAAAGTCAAATGCATTCATCAAAATTTCTGGATAGATATACATAGTATTGTCTCTGATACCTGATGCTTCTCCTCTGATTTTCAGCTGATAACTATTCATAAAATGGCTGCTTGTATTCTGCTTCTCTAGAGAATAAAGCTTCGTAAGAACTAAAAAACAGTCTAAAAGTTTATTCTAAAGTAATTAGTTAAAAATAATCTTTTGTCTTTTTAAAAAATATTTCTTAATCTTAGAAGGTTAATGGTGTCATACTGAACTGACACATAAAGTGATTGTATCAATATTAATAAGCTCAACAGAAGTGCCACTGGCTCCACCATAGTTTTGACATCATGCACCCTGACTAAAAATAAAAACTAGTTTTAAAAATAATTTACCTCCTGGAGACCTTAAAATTGATTTTAATAATGAAAAACTAACATGGATTTTTCCTGATAGGTGGAGCAAATAAGAATGTGGAAGCACATGTATGTTCAGAAGGGCAAAATGAAATACCCAATAAGCTGGCCTACCCAATTTGAAGTAATTTTGAATGTTATCCATCAGTATTTATACAAGAGGGTTTTCTACCACAGCCTAAGCAAAACAAAACAGGATAAGTTTATATAACAAGATGGTCATTAACAATTTTGCTTACCAGAATTCTTCTCTAGTGACCAGTGATATTGTCTAAATCCATAAAATAGCTCTGTGTTTTTTTCAGCTGGTGAATGAATGAGACTAATCATTAAGAAGTACCTGGTTCAGATCCTCAACCTGACTTTGCCTGTGCAGAGTATTAATTAAGCCGGACCTAGAAACAACCACCTGTGCAGAGGTCTTTTTAAAATTATGATTTCATTTTATTTGCTCTTATTTTAGTCAGGTTTTATATTACAAAAGGAATTTCAGGAAACTGAAACAATCTATCCTTTGAATCTTCTAATCCTTTGAAGGACAAAAGGGCGAGATCTACTAACTTATAAGTATTAGAAGCTTGTAGAAGTGGCTTCTCCATAAAAAGCCAACAAAGCTGACACAGGTAGCATAAAATACATGCTGTATACTATATATGACATATGCCCACAAAGGTATTTTGGTTTAAAATCACAAAATCACAGTAAGTTGGATAAAATCCCAAACAGGAACCAAAGTTTCAGGGTTTGGTTTTTAGAGTTGCTTGCACATCTGAAGCAAAATATTTAAATCCCCATTAAAGTGTTAGAATCAAAATGGTTTCCACCACAGGAGGGCAAAGCTCCTTTTTAAGACAGTTTTCACACTTAAGAGCAAAGTAAAATGAATCTTACAGAGACTAAATATCCTGGCAAGATACAGAATGGATGGGTAGTCTGTGAGATGGGTAAGAAATTGGCTGACAAGTTGCAGTCAGCAGGTGGTGATCAATGTTTTTTATTCAGGATGACAACTGGAGTCCCTCAGGGTTCAATATTGGGCTCCACACTGCTTAGTTTCTTTTCTGGATAATGGGATTGAAAGCACCCTTAGTAAGTTTGCTGATGATACCTAATTGGGCGGTGAGGTGGACATGTCAGAAGGGAAAACCAGCTTGCAGAGAGACCTGGATAGACTGGAAGAGTGGGTTGTCAAGGACTGTATAAATTTTAACAAAGACAGGTACAAAGTCCTGCACTTGGGATGACATAACCGAAGAGCCCGGTATAGCCTAGGACTGTGAGAGTGGAGAGGAACCTTACTGAAAGAGAACAGGGGGTCCTGGTGAACAACAACCTGAACATGCAACAGCAGAGTGCTGCTGCAGCAATAAAGGCAAATCAAATACTCACCTGCACCCCCTGCTACATTACTAGCACAGATACAGACACGATCATCCACTCTTCTTAGCACTTGCCAGGCCACACCTGCAGTACTGTGTCCAGTTCTGACCCCTACAATCCAAGAAAGTCATGGACTGAAGGTCCAGAGAAGCAAAGCAAGGACGATCAAAGTGTTGGAGAAGCTATCCTTTGAAGTAAGGCTGAAGTCTTTTCTCCCTGGAAAAGAAAAGGGTCATGGGGGACCTTGTTACAGTATTCCACTACTTAAAGGGTGTGGAGGGGTTTCGTTAGATGGAGATATGTTGTTGAATTAGTCAGGCCCAAATGAATCTCAAGGCCACTTTGAGAAGCTGAGAACAGAATCTGCTGTGAGAAAGAGGGGTGTTTCTTCATTAACAAGGCCTCAGCATGGCGTGAGTCATCGGACCTATCATCGGTGGGGCTCCAGCGTGTGGACTGCCCATGATACTCATTTAGCAAATCCATGCTTGGAGCGTGGACGCGTGATTAGAGAATAGTTGCGTATATAAGGAGGCTTGTTTCTGTAATAAATGGCTTTACGTGATTCACATTGAATCAGAATGCTGAGTCCTTTATCGCTCCAACAAATGGTGACCCTGACGTGATACTCCGAACAGCGTCTCACTAAGACCAGGGAAAAGCCTGGAGCGGCCCAGGCAGAGGCGGATCACCTGGACTGAGAACCAGGCGGAGGCGTACGGATGTTCCGCAGATAAATTTGTTGAAGTCCCTGGAAAAGGTGAGCGGCTGGGAGCAGGAGGAGGGAAGAGTAAAGTTATGGGGCAAAATATATCCTCTGAGGAAGAAGCCATAGTTAAACTCCTCCTGCATATTCTCTCTATGAGAGGACTTAAATATGAAGAAAGTAACATACGTAGACTGTTGGTTTGGTGTAGAACTAACGGCTACCCAACAGAAGCTGAGAAAGTTTTTAAAATCGAACTTTGGGACGATATAGGGCAGAAATTATGGGATAAGGTCAGCAATGGAGATGATAGAGAAGCTAAATCGTTAGTAACTACATGGAAGTTTATAAAAGATTTTAAGGCTGAATGGTCTGCTGCTGCTGGAGTTTTTGTAGAGTTGCAACCTGATAAGTATCCTGAAAGTCACTGTGAAGTTTACCCGGTTCGTGTCTTTGATACCTTCTCCACTCCATCTCCTGCTGTGCTTTTGGCACCCCCGATAGCTCAGCAGTCCGGGGTGGGGGGAGGAAAAATGCCGAGCGGCTGTCCTCCTACACTATTACCCAACCCTGATGAGAACAGCAAGTCCAAAGAACTGGAGTCAGACAATTTGTTAAAAGAACTGGTGAAAGTTGAGAATGCTAAAGTCATAAATAAGTGTAATATCAATTCTTTTACTGATTCATGTCCGCCTTTACCGCCTTCTACCCCTCTAACTCCTACAAGAGAACAGAAGGAGTCACCAGAAAAGAACTGAGCAAAAGAACTGTGTGAAAGATCAGATCAGCTAATAGCAAGTGAATCCAACAGTCAGCAATATCAAGCTATGAGAGAGGTGCCTGAAACCAACAAAGCAGCCAAATCATTTGCAACTATTAATCAGAGTCCCAATGAGAATTACATGCAGTTTATTGACCACTTTCGAGAGGCCATCAATAAGCAGGTTGAAAACTTAGAAGTTAAGGAAGCACTGGTGTTGAAATTAGCAGTAGAGAATGCTAATGTTTGCTATCGGCATGTTATTTGCGAGTTTTACAGGACATATTATGTGCTCCTGTGTACTGTCTCTCTGAAAATCAAGTAGCTTGTCAGGAATGTGAGTTAATTGTTTTACTAGTTGTTTTTAAGTGCACCGTAAAACCTTCTGCCTGCTTTTCCCACTCACACTGCAAGCAGCCCTGTGCTTCCCCCCCTCCCTCCCTCTTCTCAAGGTTTTTACTTGCAAGATGGGGTCAGGAATGATTGTTTTCATTGTGTTCCTAAAAAATCAGTATTGGGAGGTGTTTTAAAACATGAAAGCACTCGGACAAGAAATCATTAAATCATTTCAGACAGTTTTACAGGTGAGATGATTTGAACTTCAACAAGCTGAGAGAGAGTTAACTGATAACACACAGGTCAGAAAACTTGTTAAAATCTGCAAGATGCTTTCCTTATTAACCTGTTTTCTTTGTGGGTATATCTGTTTAAGCATGTTGCAATTTGGGTAGGCCTTTGTTATATGGTACAATAAGTTCACAGTCTGTTAAATCACGAGAATCCGTTGACTCAAAATGTGCATTTTGTGATAATACAGAAGATCATGAGTAATTTAGTTCCTTACTGCGTGAATGTGATGGTAAAATTTTGTGTGTAGTAGCTGTTATTTTTCTTTCTAGCACGCTAGCTTTATTTCGGTATACAGACTTGCGCAACTCTGATAGGCCGTGTCTCATCTCGATGTGCTGTATTTGGCTCTTTTGTATGCACACCAAGTAAAGAACCCTGGTTTTGGGATAACACTTGTAGCGCACCAGATGAGACACTGTTGAAAGCCTTGCCCGGTCCAGCTTCCTGCGGCAGCGGGGGGGCGGGTGCTGGTGAGGCTCCAGCACGCACTGACCTGGTTTGTCAGGGAGACCCAGCGGTACCTCTGCCTGGCTGAGCAGTGAGCAGTACAAAAGTGTAATGCAAAAATTGAGATATTGTCTTAAATTAGTGTAACTGTGATCCATTTGCATATTTGAACTTGGTATTTGGTTTTCATATCTGAGCTCAGTATTTTAATTTCCATATTTGTATTTGGTACCAAAACAATTTTGTTTGGGGAGGTAGTTACAAAATGGGAACTGGTTCCACTGCTAAAGTTCCACTGCTAAAATTCCACCTTGCTCCCTCTTAGGATGCATCCTTGTGCATTAGAGTAATTGCTTATATTGTTAGCTAGTTCCTCCCTCCCTCCCTCCCTTCATCCCTCCCTCCCTTCCTCCCTTTCTTCCTTCCTCCCTCCCTTCATCCCTCCCTTCCTTCCTCCCTTTCTTCCTTCCTCCCTCCCTCTCTCCCTCCTTTCCTTCCTTCCTTCCTTCCTTCCTTCCTTCCTTCCTTCCTTCCTTCCTTCCTTCCTTCCTTCCTTCCTTCCCTCCTTCCTTCCTTCCCTCCTTCCCTCCCTCCTTCCCTCCTTCCCTCCTTCCTTCCCTCCTTCCTTCCTTCCCTCCTTCCTTCCTTCCCTCCCTCCTTCCTTCCCTCCCTCCTTCCTTCCCTCCCTCCTTCCTTCCTTCCTTCCTTCCTTCCTTCCTTCCTTCCTTCCTTCCTTCCTTCCTTCCTTCCTTCCTTCCTTCCCTCCTTCCCTCCTTCCCTCCTTCCCTCCTTCCCTCCTTCCCTCCCTCCCTCCTTCCTTCCTTCCCTCCTTCCTTCCTTCCCTCCTTCCCTCCTTCCCTCCTTCCCTCCTTCCCTCCTTCCCTCCCTCCTTCCTTCCTTCCCTCCTTCCTTCCTTCCTTCCCTCCTTCCTTCCTTCCCTCCTTCCCTCCTTCCCTCCTTCCTTCCTTCCCTCCTTCCTTCCTTCCCTCCCTCCTTCCTTCCAGCAAAGCAGTTATCAAGGAACAACCAACGAAGCTGGAAAATACAGTCTGAAGGCATCATGCATATTCAGTGTATCAACCAGCACTCAGTCTAACTTGATACAGCAACAGGAGAAAATACTGCTAATGTATCTTACCATTAACCAAAGTGTCTCACATTTTGGTAAAAGGCTGTGCGTAAAGCGTATGTCTGTCTATAGAGAACACACAGGATATGCTTGAATAAACATACCTTTCTTGCTTCATGACTGTGCCTATGAAATTATGTCTTCATTGAGATGAGTCTTCATGGAGTGACCTTACTCTTTAGAAAACTAAGAGCATTTTTTCACAGTGTATCGTGCAGCAGTAATGCTTATATGCTTACAGGAAGTCTTCTGAACTAGCAGCAAGGCTTGTCAGTAATTTTTTGAGCAGTTTTAATATTTTTTCACTGTTGCTAGAACTAGCGATAATACAGTCCTATCTAGACAAGTCATTTGTATGAGATGTGATATTTGTCCTGGAAAATGGTGATGTGAAAAGGGATGAAAACTTGTCAATACCATTCCATTTCCATTGTGATCTTTTCATTTCATACTGTTCTATAATGTTTTTAATATAAGCCACCCCCCAAAAAAAACTTTCGATGCAGTGCACCCTATGATTTCCAAAATTATCTCATCTGACAAGTCAGACCAACCAGAGGTTACACGTACATGCACTTTGGTATTTTTTGTTATGCAAACAAAATGAAAATTCCTTTTCCTATTTTTTGTTTGCAATGTGGTTATGGAAAGATTAGAATATTCAAAACCAGACTAATCCTCTTATGCTTATATTTAGTGCTGCATTAGTGGCTGTTCATGATAATTTTGGGACAACTCTATAGTGTTACTTTACTAGCTTTACAGATTAAACACTGAATCTGAAAAAGTGCTCAATGGCAACTCCATTTGACTTCAACTGTCTTGTTCTTGGTGTGTCACTGACATCACCTTGATTAGCTTAAATGACCTTCAACACCTTCAGGAAAACAACATCCATCCCCCACCATGCCCCCCTAGCCCACATTTTTTCCAGCAGCAAAGCTGGTTCCAGACTAGAAAGAGACAACTCTTTCTTCAGTGCATGTTTCACCTATGTGTGTGGAATATGTTCCTGTTTCACCCACAGCTTTCAGATAGGAGAAGGAAGAAGTACACATTTTCCAGTACCATCGTAATCTCACTCCTCCTGAAATAAAGATCTTCTTCCAAATAAGAGGTCAGAATATTTGAAGATAAAAGCAGCTATCGCACTTTCCTTTCCTAGACTGTGGTCTGTAGGTTGAGTGTGCTACTTGTTGGCAAATCCAAAAATACTTTCCATTTATCTATAAATTTATCTCTGGCAGTTATAGTGGGTATCTTAGGCAGTTCCTTATAGACTGAAGGCTAAGAGTGACAAAAACGATTTAAAACAAAACACAGATTTTTTATTTAGACATATGGACATTTTTTTTTTCTGCTTGCCAGCTGTTAAAGTGACTGTAGTAGAGGAAAACCAAGCATGGCAGTGGATTTAGACTATTTTGTTACAGTCTGCTTGGTAACTTCATAGGAAAAAAATGTGGGTTTTTTTTAAAAAAAAAAACTGTTCCAAACAGCTGTATCATAAAACCTGGCTTTCACTCCTTTAGCTCCTGTTGCTGGTATCTTACAATCACATAGTCTAAATTTATGAGTGTTATAGACTTACAGTTCACATTGTCTTATGACTATTTTAAGGCAGCTCAAAGCCCACTGGCTTCCTCAGTGACTGAATTGTTATCCTCCCATAATTTGAGGATGTCACAGAATCTTTTGAAGCAGCATAAACACTGCCAGGGCCTTACGAATTACCATGCAGGCCGCAATTCTGCTTAGCAAAGTGCTCAGCTTCTCCCTCATTAACATTCCAGATAAGGAAACACCTTCGCTTCTGATTTGCCTAAACCAGACCAGCAGGCAGCGCACTAAACTCTTCAAAGACAGATGCTCTTAATTTTATGTTTCAGCACTTTGCTTTTATGACTCTTTTAAACCAAGCTTAAAAGATCCTGCTTACTCCATTGCCAGTCCCAAAGTGTTTGTTGGCCAGTCCCAGGCTGGTTTTGATACACTGCACTTCAGCCAGAACCTGTGTTGCCCTTCACAACCATCAACTTTTCCAATAATGCTGCAATTGTTTTAAGAATGTGTATACACATACCAGCGCACACATATACACAAACACACACATATGCATCACAGATTTACAGCACCACAATGATGCTGACACTCACCAATACATCAGCAGATAGTCCAGTCCCATTCCTGCTGAGAGCAAGTTCAGCCACATCCAGTTCCTCAGGGAAGGACTTGTCGAGTTTGGATATGTCCAAGGATGGAGGTTCCACAGCTTCTCTTGGAAACCTGTGGCAGATTTTGACCCATCACTGTAAATAAGTTTTCTAATGTTTAACTAGAATTCCCTTTTTTCAGTTTATGCTCATTACTTCTCACTACGTCACTAGACACCACTAAGAAGAGTCAGATTCTCCTAATCCAACATTTATACACATGGATGAAATCCCCCTGAGCCCATTCTTCTCCAGACTAACACTCCCAGTCATGTCAGTCTCTTCTTGCATGACAGATACTCCAGTGTCTTCATCATCTTTGTGGTTCTCCTCTAGACCCACCCCAGTGTGTCCACATCTCTCTTGTAGTGGAAATCCCAGATTTGGACACAGCACCTGGATGTGTCTTACCAGGCAGAGCAGAGAATAAGAATCAAGTCCTTTGATCTACAGACAATGGTCTTCCTAACACAGCCGATGAGTCTGTTGGCCTCCTTTGCTGTGAGGGCACAGTGCTTGCTTGTGGCAACTTGGTGTTCATCAGGTTTATTTGCTACATCACCTTCCTTGGGACTGAGATGAGGTATTATCTTGGATGCACCCCAAATGACTGCAAGTAGCTAATAAGCTTAAGCCAACTTTAATTCAGACCTGAAATTGGAACCAAACATCAGACTAAAACCAAGCAACAGAAACCAATTTAAAGCCATGGTGTAATACAAAATCAATCAGCACTCTGAAAACATTTAACAAACTGCAGGTTTGATAGACCAGTTGGAGATATTATTACCATATGACCACATGAGAATGATGACCGACAGCATGCATGTACTCATTCAAAACAGAAGCCTCTCTCAATCAAGTGTCCCCAGAAGAAAGAAGCACTTGCCTGGGGGGGATAAGGGCTCAACCATGGATATATCCAGAAGAAATAATCACCATGGAGGAGGTGAAGACTCATAACCCTAGGAAGTCTCCTTAGGCAGCATCCCTGATCTAAGCAAAGGGCTCTGATCACTGTTCTACTGCTCCAAGAAGACCACTCAAAGTGAGTCTTTGACAGGGGCCCTGTTTTACAGCCTGCTTGGATCTGTGCTGGTGTCATTATAAGCATAGTTCAGACGCTTTTCTGAGCCTGAGGCTCCCTGTTGGCTGAGGACCCTATCTACTGGTCAGGGGTTCCACCCCTCCTCTTCCCCTAGTGGAAGGAAGGAAGGAGGTGTACATGACTGAAATCACTGTGCCCTGTGGATGCCTGTGACGGTTGGCATTGAGCAGGCTGTATATGTGAGGACAACCACAGCAGGGCACAAAAGGTGCTAAAAGGCCACCAGCAGTCATATTGAAAGCTTTGTACATTAACTGGGTGTGTGCTACCACCACAGGTATACTGCCCTGTAATTCCCTGGATCCTCCTTTCCTTTCCCAAAGACAAGAATGACATTCAAGTCACCAGGAACATGGTGTGTACACTGAGGAATACAGGTGCAATTCCTAGATACGCAAAGTCTATGATGGTACAAGAAAGCAATAACAATGTTACATGGACATAACTCAGGCTTTCAAGGATATTCTGGAAGGCAATGAAGTGGAACATAAAGCGGTTATTTTCATTCCTCTCTCCAGAAATTCAAGATGGCAGCTGTGAAGAATTGCTCACTCTTTCTAAAGGCAATTACCTATGTGGACTTGAAAGAGGCATCTCTTCCCACTTCGTGAGCAATACATGCTTAAAGTACACTTGCAAAAATGTATCTAATATAGCATTGATTAGGCAGGTTATTGCATTTCCCAGCCAAAAAATAGAACTTTGAAACTGTGATCTACATCACAATGTTTCACAGCTGACTGTATTTCACTTCCAACATATTGCTCTCTGAGCAAGAGCATTTCTTCCCTCTCTCTCACTTTTCATGACAGCTAAGTCCTACTGCTTTATTATGTTTACCATGTCTGTAGAACTACAGGTGGCAGGTCTGGGTTCTTTTTGATCACAAGTATGACCGAAGGGAGCTACTGCACTGCAAGGAACAGAGAGGTGTTTTTGGTTTGTTTTTTTTTTTTTTTTTCAAGGCACAGTATTTATGTAAGTAAGCATTGGAATCAGGGTGGAAAGGGATGAGATTTTATATTAGGGAATGTAGTTCTGTACACAGGGGAATTAATGAAACTTCACTTCCTGGACAAATTCTCTGATGTCTAGGAGTATGTCATAGCTGATGGATTTTTTTGCTTTCAGTTAGATTATTAGTAGCTTATTTGACTTATGTGGCTATTGTTTCTTGACAAGGTATATGTGCATGCAACTGCTTTAATCAAAGGAATATCTCTCATTCACTTGTTTTCAGTAACTTAAATCTCTTTGAATTCTGCAGTCTTTTGCGAAGTTTCAATTACATTTGGTTAAGGACTCAAAAGAGGGAAGAAAAGGAAGGGGCTATACACATAATATGAGGGGAAAGAGAAAATCAAAACAACTTTTAATTTGAACTGCAGATTTTGCATAAGGAAACTGAGCTGAAGAATGGGACATCCCTGTTCAGTGTCCTAGCCTGAGTTCAGAGGATGAAGACCAATACACACTGTAATGCTATACACAAACATATAGCATTTTTTGATTGAGAAAGGGCAGAGTTTTCTTCTTTATCCTACATTCCTACTTTGGTACTTGTATCAGAAGGAAGGGAGGAAAGAAGGGAGGGAGGAAGGGAGGAAGGGAGGGAGGAAGGGAGGAATGGAGGAAGGGAGGGAGGAAGGAAGGGAGGGAGGAAGGGAGGAAGGGAGGAAGGAAGGGAGGGAGGAAGGAAGGGAGGGAGGGAGGAAGGAAGGGAGGAAGGGAGGAAGGGAGGAAGGAAGGGAGGAAGGAAGGGAGGAAGGGAGGAAGGGAGGAAGGGAGGAAGGGAGGAAGGGAGGGAGGAAGGGAGGAAGGAAGGGAGGAAGGGAGGAAGGAAGGAAGGGAGGGAGGAAGGAAGGGAGGGAGGAAGGAAGGGAGGGAGGAAGGGAGGAAGGGAGGAAGGGAGGAAGGAAGGAAGGGAGGAAGGGAGGAAGGAAGGGAGGAAGGAAGGGAGGAAGGGAGGAAGGGAGGAAGGAAGGGAGGAAGGAAGGGAGGAAGGAAGGGAGGAAGGGAGGGAGGAAGGGAGGGAGGAAGGGAGGGAGGAAGGGAGGAAGGGAGGAAGGGAGGGAGGAAGGGAGGAAAGGAGGGAGGAAGGGAGGGAGGAAGGGAGGAAGGGAGGAAGGGAGGGAGGAAGGGAGGAAGGGAGGAAGGGAGGAAGGGAGGAAGGGAGGGAGGAAGGGAGGGAGGAAGGAAGGGAGGAAGGAAGGGAGGGAGGAAGGGAGGGAGGAAGGGAGGAAGGGAGGAAGGGAGGAAGGGAGGAAGGGAGGGAGGAAGGGAGGGAGGAAGGAAGGGAGGAAGGAAGGGAGGGAGGAAGGGAGGGAGGGAGGGATGAAGGTAGGGAGGGAGGAAGGGAGGGAGGGAGGAATGAAGGGAGGGAGGGAGGGAGGGAGGGAGGGAGGGAGGGAGGAAGGGAGGAAGGAAGGGAGGGAGGGAGGGAGGGAGGGAGGGAGGGAGGAAGGGAGGAAGGGAGGAAGGAAGGAAGGAAGGAAGGAAGGAAGGAAGGGAGGGAGGGAGGGAGGGAGGGAGGGAGGGAGGAAGGAAGGAAGGAAGGAAGGAAGGAAGGAAGGAAGGAAGGAAGGAAGGAAGGAAGGAAGGATAAGGATAAATTAAAACAACGTTTAATTGTCAAAGCATGCTTTGAAAGACTTTGAATTAAACCTCACGCCATACTAGAAAATACAAAATTTGAAAGACGAGTGGAAGTGGGGTGTAGACCTGAACTAATGCCAGTTATTCAATAATACAGTTTCCCTTCACTTCAGAAGAATTCTATGAACTTTAAAACACACATTTCCATACCATAGCATTATTAATTATTGGAAAACTTTATTTCCCTACTAATACTTGGAAAACTGCAATTTTCCCTACCAGGAAATGTAGGACTTTGTTACAAAGAAGACCGTTTGGAAGACAAGAGCAAGTTGAGGTTGGGGAAGTTTCTATGCAAAGGTGATACCTGCTGAGCTGTTAAGCAGTTTACAGTATATGTTTCTCTGGCACCTCAAAGTAAAGGAAGTTCATAAGCACAGGGAAATATTACACGTTTAATTAATTTAAGTAAAAAAAATACAGAAAAAGGAGTTCAGTAGACCAAGAAATCTTCCACAGGTGTGATCCAAACAAAATCACTGGCAAATACAACATAAAAGTTGCAAGTGTAGGCTCATCATTGAAAGCTTTGCTAGACTAGAGTGGGATAACAGACATATAGATCTGAAATAGCAGAGCAAACTAAAACGTTGTGTAGCAACTCAGTAACTGCCAGATTTAAACTAGTCACCTGGATCCTTCTTGCCCTTCTTGAAGATGAGAGTGACATTTGATTTCTTCCACTACTCAGACACCTTCCCCAGTCTCCCCCAGTCTCCCAAAGATGATTGAGTGTTCTCACAAGAACATAGACCAGCTACCTCAGCAATTGTAGATGTATACCAGGAGGGCACAGGGACTTGTGTGTAACCAGTTTGTCTAAATATTTGCTCGCCCGATCCTGCTCCAACAGAGGAAAAGATTCCAGTGCACCAAACTTGCTGAGTTGTCTCAGAGGTCTGGCAATTGTTGAAGTTTGGTTTTACCAATAGAGACTGAGGTGAAGAAGACATTGACTACATTTTTTTTTTATTTATCCTTTGTGCCCAGGTCTTTTGCCCCATTCAGCAGGGGCCCACATGTTCCCTGTGTGAGACCATTCACTGCTGCTGTACCTGTAGAAATCTTTCTTGTCCTTTATGACCCTCACCGGATTTTACTCCAGGTGGGCTTTGTCTTTTCTAATCCCACACCTGCACACTCAGATAGTCTCTCTATACTCCTCCCAGGTCACATCCCTTCCTTTATATGTTTTCTTGAGATTTCATTGTTTAACCATGTCTCCTTCTGCTGTCTTTGTTTGGTTTCCTACGTATGGGAGTGAGCTATTTCTGATCTTGGAAAAGGTAAACCTTGAAAAATCAATGAACATTCCTACACTGTTCCCCACAACCATTTCCCATGGCATCCTTCAAGTAGGTCTTCAAAGAGGCCAAAGACTGCTCTCCTGAAGTCCAGGGCTGCAGTCTTTCTTTTTACCTTGATGCCTCTTCTCAGGATCCTGAATTCTACCATCTTGTGGTCACTGAAGCCAAGGCTGCCTTTGATCCTCACAACCTCAGTGAATCATTCTTTGTTTGTGAGTACAAGGTCCAATAGAGCACCTCTTCTCATTGACTTCTCTGTCTTTTAGGTCAGGAAGCTCTCATTGATGCTCTTCATGAAACCCTTGGACTGCTTGTTTCCTGCTGTGTAGTTTCTTCAGCTACGATCAGGGTAGTTGAAGTCACTCATGAGAAGCATGACCTGTGAATGTGAAGCTATTTCTAGCCTCATCTATTCGTTCTTCCTGATCAGATGGCCTATAGCAGATGTCTTCTATGTCATCCATATTCGTATGCTCTCTAATCCTTTCCCATAAGCTCTCAGTTGGTTCATCATCCATCCTCAGGAAGAACTCAGTGTAATCTAACTTGTCTTTTACGTAAGGGCAACTTCCCCTCCTCATCTTCCTGACCTGTCCTTTCTAAAAACCCTATTTTTCTTTACCGCAGCACTCTAGTCATGCAAGACATTCCACCACATCTTTGCAATCTCAACAGGATCATAATCCTGCAAATAAACACAGGTGTCTAATTTCTCGTGTTTATTCTCCATGATGCATACATTGCTGTACAGGCACTTCAGAGAGGCACCATTGTCATGTTGATTTCCCAGAAAAGGTATGGGTTGTTTTGTTTTTGTTTTTTTTGTTTTTCATAAATGTGTTTTGGAGGCACTTCCTTGCTCAAGATGACTCTGCTTAAGACCTGATTTATTGATTTTGTATTCCCTTGCGTTCACCTTGCTCCATGTTGTTTGCTAGTCAACTCTGTTTGTCATTCCCTCACAGGTGTTAACTTTATCCCTCCCATGTAGATCCTAATTTAAAGCCTTTCTTACTAGGCCAGTCTTACTAGCAAAGATAGCTTCACTCTATTTAGCAGATGTTGATTCTTGAGCAGATTCCCATGGTTGTAGAAACTAAAACCGTGTTGTTGACACCAGCTCTGGAACCAATTGTTGATACACAGTATCAGTGTCCTCCTCTTTATACCCTCTCCCCTCACAAGCCGGACTGAGAAAAGCACCACCTGGTCCCCATTCTGCTAACTGCCATCATCAGAGCTATATACTAATTTTTGATAGGCCACAGGTTGGCCCTTGTAGTATCATTAGTGCCTACACGGGAGAAGAACTTGATAGAAGTCAAAGCCTCCTGTACTTCTCACCTCTTCTGACAGCAGCAGGTGCCCTGGAGTTCCTCAGTGTGTTCCCAGGAGTTCACCAGCAGTCTCCAGTGACTTTCATAGTTTATTTGAAGCAGGATCAATGAAATGTTGCACAAATTGTGGTGTCTGATGGCTGCTTCTGTTAGCAACATGGAGAGGGAATAGTCAAAATCAATACATTCTCTGGTTAAAAGCCTTTTGACACTTTTATCTTCTATCTGACATCTCTGATCTTCCCATGCCTTTTCCCCTTGCCCCAAAACACCTTTCTGCTTGTTTAGTCCAGAGGTGGGTGTGTACCCAAAGGGTACATGGGATTCCCACCTTCACAGCCACTCCACTCACTCTTCTCTTGCAGGTCAACTAGGACAACTTTAATGAAATGTAACTATGACACTGTATAAACTAGAAACTCCTACTCACTACTAGCCTGAAAGAGAGCTTATTATTACAGAGAGATTATTATTACGCTTTTAATTTCAGGACATGGATTTCTGTGTCACAATCTCCTTCAGGATTTCAGAGAATCAGGGTGGTGTCTTCTGCTTTCCAATGTATCAGAGCGCTTTCCTGGCTCTCATTGCTAACTGTCTCACACTTCTGAGTGATATACCAACTCCTGAATTAGCCCTTGTAGTTGGTTGAGTTAAAGTGCATTCATAGCAGACAACACATTCATGGGAATGGGGGTGGGAAAGGGAAGGAAAAAAAAAAAAGAGAGAGAGGGAAAAACCACAAACATTTATTGGACTTCCACCACCATCAGACCTGCATAATCTTTCTCCTTCCTGCCATGGACATTTTTTTTGACCCTGAAAAACATGATTCTCACGCTTAATTTCCCCAAGAAATCACATCCTTCTGACTTGTGGGTTTTTTCTGGTTAGAGACCACTCAGAAATTACGTTAATACTCTGTCATTTTCTCCTCTCCTCTTTGTTCCCCACTACAAGCCTATTTCCCTTTAAACAATTTGATGAAGTCAGTTTACAGGACTACCAAAATGGAGGACTAGTTAATCTATTTGAAGTAAATATTGTTGTGGTAAAACAGATAGCATTGCCATGTTTACTCATCTTACTAACAACTCTGATTCAGTCAGGAATGAAAAATATCCTACTTTCCACAAGCACTCACCAAAAACTTAGTGACAGTAGATCTATTTATAGACTTGTATCCTATTTACTGAGTCATATATGCTTAAATCAACCTGTATGTTAATAAACATCTATTGTAGTTCTCCACTGGGAACAGATGCAAGCTCTATATGTTGAGTCTGATTGGGGTGAGATACTTTGATGTTAATGATGACCAATGAATATCAGACTCCTTATATGCAAATCTTTCCTTAGTCTTCCCTCCCAAGCGTATCTTCTAAGGAAGTTCCTAGGTCAAAGTTTTCATAAATGTCAGCTTCCTTTATTATACTGAAAAACTGATCTTATGCTAGTTGTCATACTATTCCCCCAAATCCCATCAATCTAATTATAGTTGCCAGCATCCTTTTCACTCTGAATGATATTCAACCTGTTGATGCCATTGGCTTATTTTGCACTACAATGCTGCTGCACAACATTTGCTATAACATCATCTTTTGTAATCAGGTCAAGTAACTGTAGAAAATTTCCTTTATTGACTGATTCTATGGACTCATCATGGGCTCTCGGTGCTAATTCTTTCTCTCCTGGCACAAAAGATAATTACTTCTATTACTGTCCTAAAATAACATATTTAATTGGCAGTCATTTTCTGAAGATGCCCATTAGTTCAATGACACCTCAGTTTCCGTGTGACAGGGTTTGAGTGTACAATTTATTTATCCTTGAAACCCCAGTCCAGTACTAAAGTCTGATGAACAGTAAAGCACAATTTTCTACTCTTTTTCAGTGTGCTTTAAGACAGGCTAAAGAATGCTAAATAATTTTGCCACAGTAGATGAACTGGCAGAACAGAGGTACTCATACTGGTAGTTTTGAATACTGTACAAGATATTGATGACTTTCAGTGCTTTCACAAGGAGAGGGAAGTCTGAAATTTTTCATAGCATAACATGTGAAAAGTAGGGGGAGAAAAGCTTTCCAGCTGATGCTCCAAATTAAATTCATGCCACCCTCTAAGTTCACAGTTTTTGCGATTTAGTAATCATCTACTATTTACATTGTGTTGCCTTAGAGATTCTGACTGCAAGAAAAAAAAAAAAAAAAAGGTGCCCCATTGCAAGAGTTATAGACTGCATAACTACATTCATTCTTTTAGAGATCTCTGGATCTCTGTATGATTTTATACAAAGATTAAGCCAGCTCTTAGTCTGGAAAGACACCTGAGACGCTCTGGTTTTGTTTTAAAATTGTTTTTTAATGAAGCTGAATTCTCCCTGTTTTCTATGATAGATGTATTGTACTTTAAAAGTCAATTTTTCATTGAAATCAAAATAATTTTCATCATTTTTGACCATCCTTTTTAAGTCTTACTTTCTTAATGCCTAAAGATAATTTCCAAGCCTCACCTCCTCTGCTGACACACACAATAAGATAAAAATCATTAGATAAACACACAATCAAGTATGTAGAAACTTTTTTATCCTTACAGAGTTATGTTGTTTGTATTTAAGTGCAAGTTAGACAACCAGTAGAAACTTTATTTCAGATTCACCTCTTTCCTCTCTTCATCAAATCCCTGTGATACAGAAAAACAGTACATATTCAGTTTCATTTGCATTGCAAAAATTAAAATGGAACTACCGATGAGTGGGTATATGTGTGTAGGCAGCATCTTCTGTCATTATAGGTAGGACTCATTTATACAGTGCATCCTCATATTCAGAAATCTTGTAATAAAACAAGAACAAACAGCAGCAGTGTGGAAACATGATGCCAAGACGTTTATCATAAAAGATGTACTTTGAAATTCTGCTTTCAATTTTGAATTTATAAAGGAAAATATTTATTTGTGATAAGCAAACATAGTTCTGCCTAAGTTTTATTAATACAACGTTCTACTTAATTTCCCCTATACATCCAGTATTTCTGCAGATACTTAGAATAAACTTCCAGAAGTCAAAAATTAAGATACAGTTTTCAAAATAATACTTCTACTGCACATCTCCAGCAACAGAAAATGCTGTACAGTTTGTTTGACCCAGAAACAAAGAATGCAGAACAGGAAGTCAGGAGGGCTTCACCCCCAAACCCTGACAGTCTCTCACCTGACACCTGCCCTTGTTTATACACTTTGAAAAGATAAGTTGTTGAAAACATCCAAAAGTACTGGATGTCTGTTTTTAAAATAGCTACCATTAAAGACTACTCTGACAAAAGAAACTCTATAAAAAACTGTGTACTTCAAATAAAAAAGTTGCCACTAGCAAATGTAATTTCTTCTTATGAATGAATTATTTCATAATGGAAGAAATCTTTCTGTATTCTACTTCCTTTGGTTTATGACAAAGCACTGGACTAGGTATAGTAGTTGTAGAGTGGGTATTCTGAGCCTGATGTAATATGACAGACACAACTTCTTTTGACACAGCCATATTTGGACTTGATATAGAAAGAAAAGCCTCCAGAGGTGGTGGGGGCAGGGGAAGAAAAAGATGGTGTGATCTGATTTTTTTCTTAACTTGCTTTTGGGAAGTATAATTAATTAGAATTTATTCCAGACCGTGGAACTGGAAAGCATTTCATGCTGGCAAGTTACTTTAAAAAATATTGCTGCAATCTGGGCACAGTAACGATTAATATCTTTTTTCTTCCTTATGAACTGGAACTGAAGAGAACGCTGACATCAGCAGGCTAACAACCACATATGAAGTTGGACCATCTCTTCAAGTTTCAATCAGTGACCCAGAGGTCATAGAAAAGCTGTAAGCAGTATTCCTAACTTTGTGAGACCTCTGCCTTTCTTGTTAGATGAAAGCCCATGGGGAATTCACAGAAGCTGATATTGTAAGGGATTGCTAGTACAGCTTTGTAGGGTCAGCTGAAAACAAATTTCTAGCAGTCAGTGGAAGGCTTATTAAAAAGACTTGTTCTGAAAAAAAAAAAAAATGCCCAATTAATGTTTCTTAATGAAACAGTGGCAGGCCAGTCCTCTTACTTGATATCCTTCATATCCTTGGATGCCAGAAATACTGCCTGAACAGCAGCTGGTCATCCTCAAATAGTAATAACAGATAACACTGGAAGAGAAATGTTCTTCCTGCCTATATAACAAGTCATTGATACTTTTTATCACAACTGTATGACATGACTGAGGTGAATAGAATAACTAGTGATGAAGAGTAACTCTTTTCTGAACCATTTCAGAACAAATTGCTGGACAACCAATCCTTTTCTGCAGTCATTCAAATATGTGGTGTCTCAGAGGACTCAGGCTTGTGAAAGGAGAAATAATTCAAAATGAAATGTCATTCTGTTCCAACGATACCCATTCTTAAGTGCTGCTTTCTGCAACTACAGACAGACACAGGGCTATCTCTTATGTTCCCACAACCGTTATGTGGCTGAGAGACAGCAGGTTGTGCTCCAGTGGGTCAAGAAAGAGGAGGGATATTAAAGAATGGGAGTGCTTCAGAAAATCTTGGACAACAGTGAACTGGGCCATCAGTTGAAAAGGCTTCACAACTACTCCCAGTTTGCTTTCTAACCTCTGCTGTTCTTAATGGCTCCTGGTACATCATGTCACCTCAGATCTATTTCACCTTCTTTGTGCAAAGAGTTTGTGATAATTTTGTTCTGACAGGAACACCATCTTAGACATGTGTGTCACTGTGATGAGAGTCAGTCTTGCTGTCCCTGCCTCAGTGGGTTCTGCCTGAAACCTGGAGCTAGTGAAAATGTTACTGTTCATCTCACAAAAGGACCACTTTTACAAGATCAGTTGTGTTCTTGCCTAGTTTTCCAACAATTACAAAACTCGCATTTTGGATACTCTAGAAATCAGGATTCTGGAACTTTTGGAACTTCTAATACAAGCTAGAGAGAATCAGTTTATTTGCAGGCCAAGAAGTGCTGTACTGCTGACCAGCTCAGGTTTTCAGGGAGTATACACATATGAGGAAATAAATGATGAAATAAGGAAATAAATACTAAAGTCTGTCATGGAAGTCTGCTGAATTCTTGAGCATATATTTATGTTCAAGACTGACTTGTGCTGGAGGAACATGAATGTATGCCCACAGGGGTGCACAGGTTAAAGACATGCACTTCTCTTTCTTGTTGAAGAAGTGGCAGGTTAGGACAAGAACTGATAGCACAAACGTGAAAGCAAGGCACTCTCAATGGCTGTTGATTGTTGAACTGCCGATGTGTAGTGCCCGTGGGATTTTACATGACTTTTGATGACACTGATCAGAGCTGATTTCCTAAAGAAAAGCTATTTGCCATCAATAGCACAGTAATGAATCATTCCTGATGCTGATCTCTGTTTCTCTGGCAGTTTAGGTACACAGTTTTGAGACACTCCTATTGTGCTAACACTTCACATATTACAGAAAAATGCTGCTCAATTTTTCCAATGAAAGTAAAATAATAAACATATGAAGAACTGTATGAAGCCAGCCTTGCAGAGGATGCAGGCTCATTAAGCATTCTGATGTATATTTGCAGGATAAAATACACACAGTGAAGGAAGTATGACGTAATTATCAGCATGATGGCAGCTTTGGAAGAAACATGCAACACTACAGAGGATTAAAAAAATGCAAGTAGTTATATGTCGTGTCACATACTTTGATCTGAGCTCAGCTCGCTGGAGAGCTGATCTCCGGCAATCTACAGTACTAACAGAAGTTTAAACTATCTGAGTAACTAATAAGATTAATAAGACTATCTGGGCACACATCCTGCTTATTTTTTTAACAATCTGACAGCAGCGGGGTTTTTAAAGCAGAAAACTACAGAAAAGACATTCTGTAAGTTATCATTTATTAAAAGCAAAATTTTATCTCAAAACTTGCATTTGTTCTGACAAGCTGTAGTAAAGACAAGATTTTTAGCCCTTCCAGAAGCACGGTCATTTCTATCTTTCACTAGTCTTGGGTATTTGGTTTGTGAATAAAATTTTTGTTGTTTCTGAAGTTTAACAGGGCCCTAGAGATCAGTATACTGTGACCTGTTAGTTCAAATAGTGCTTACTCTTCAGCCAGCACCATTCATTCCTGTATATCAACAGCTGATGACAGGTGATCAAGAAGATTAAGTCTTTGAATGCTTTTCACCACATTGCTTTTGGCTGTTTTAGCAAATTAAGTTCTTTGTGTTTGAAAGGTTTTCCTTATTGTTTCTAGCAATCCTTTCAGATTCACAGAATCATAGAATAATGAAAGATGGGAAAGAGGGAAGAGAGCAGGGTGGGGAGGAGAGGGAGGAGAGGGAGAATCTCCATCCTAACTGGAAATAAGTCATTATTAGATTAATAAACCATGCATCTACAGTTTTGATTTTCTCCACCCTTATTTTCAGTGATAATCCAAAATGGGTGACTGGAATGCAGAGACAGCTCTTTACTCCCAACCTGTTCAGTTAAAAAATTCAGATATATAATATACACATATTTGATAGGTGTATCAAATATTCCAAGAGAAAAAGGAATGCATGTTGCATAAAATGCTATTTCCTTCCTCAATTATACCTCAAATGAAATTCTTGGGCACCAACGCTTCCCTGTTTTTGGAAACAAATGAAGCATTAAACCTCCCCACACTCAGTCATATCTAAGTAGCAAGACTTCTGAAAACGAAATTACTTATTTTTTTGTGTATCCTTATGATACACACGTTCTTTCATGATACACAGTTTTAACTTTGGAAACAGACCTCAGAATTCATCCTTAGGTAACTAATGCTGATCAGTAACCACTGCAAACCACTTTGAATTACTTGGTAGAAAAATTTGTACTAATAGCTTATACAGAATCATAGAATCACAGAATCACAGAATGTTAAGGATTCGAAGGGACCTCGAAAGATCATCTAGTCCAATCCCTCTGCCAGAGCAAGCACACCTAGATGAGGTTACACAGGAAGATGTCCAGGCAGGTTTTGAATGTCTTCAGAGACAGAGACTCCACAACCCCCCTGGGCAGCCTATTCCAGTGTTCTGTTACCCTTACTGAGAAGAAGTTTCTTCTCAAATTTAAGTGGAACCTCTTGTGTTCCAGTTTGAACCCATCACCCCTTTTTCCTACTGTTGGTTGTCACCGAGAAGAGCCTGGCTCCATCCTTGTAATCCTCACCCTTTATATATTTATAAACATTAATAAGGTCACCCCTCAGTCTTCTCTTTTCCAAACTAAAGAGACCCAGCTCCCTCAGCCTTTCTTCATAAGGGAGATGCTCCACTCCCTTAATCATCTTTGTGGCTCTGTGCTGGACTCTCTCCAGCAGTTCCCTGTCCTTCTTGAACGGAGGGGCCCAGAACTGGACACAATATTCCAGGTGCAGTCTCACCAGGGCAGAGTAGAGGGGGAGGAGAACCTCACTTGATCTACTAACCACCCCCCTTCTAATACACCCCAGGATGTCATTGGCCTTTCTGGCCACAAGGGCACAATGCTGGCTCATGGTCATCCTGTTGTCCACCAGGACCCCCAGGTCTCTTTCCCCTACACTGCTCTCTAATAGGTCATTCCCCAACCTATACTGGAACCTGGGGTTGTTCCTGCCCAGATGCAAGACTCTACACTTGCCCTTGTTAAATTCTATCAGGTTATCCCCCGCCCAACTCTCCAGCCTGTCCAGGTCCCGCTGGATGGCAGCACAGCCTTCTGGCGTGTCAGCCAATCCTCCCAACTTGGTGTCATCAGCAAAGTTGCTGATAGTACACTCTATTCCCTCGTCCGAATTGTTGATGAATATATTGAATAATATAGGCCCCAGTACTGACCCTTGAGGCACTCCACTGGATACAGGCCTCCAACTGGACTCCACCTCATTGACAACTCTCTGGCGTCTTTCCTTCAGCCAGTTCACAGTCCACCTCTCTACTCGGTTGTCTAGATCGCACTCTCTCAGTTTAGTTGTACGGATGCTGTGGGAGACTGTGTCAAAGGCTTTACTGAGGTCAAGGTAGACCACATCCACCACTCTGCCATCATCCATCCATCCATCCATCCATCCATCTTATTAAGTCCTTGTCCTGGTTTTGTTATAAACAAGACCCGTTCTCTTTTAATGATTTTTCTTTCAGCTAAGTTCTTCTAGGTGGCTGTACTTTTCTGAGTTTTAGCCTGCATATTTTTCCTAGGATGCTGTACTTAGTGCTGATAAGAGACCAACGGAATGCTGAAGAAGCTCATGTTTAGATTTATTACTATGGTAGCTAAGAAAGACTCATGAGTTTTCCCATGTTCCATTGTGAGAAGGGCATGTTTGAGGAGGGGTGGATGGAACAGGTGACTAGAACTGACCAATGGAAGTATTCCATCCCATAATCATCAAACCCCTTATATAAGAGGGTGATCACAAGGGTCACGCTCTCTTCGACCATGGCCGGCATCTAGAGAGAACCCTGTCTGTCTGCCTCTGATCTGCAGGCCTCAGGCCCTGCACCCCTGCGAGCAGGTTCCGGTTTGCTGTGAAGTCCCACCCATGACTTCTGGGGGCCTGAGCTGCACCTGCTGGAGCCGCCAGCTCTGCACACCCAGCTCCTGCTGCTGGAGTGACGCCAGCTCCACATCGAGCACTTGAGATTGGTTTTGTATGTTTTGTATATATGTTCTCTATTTATTAGTAGCATTAGTAAAGCCCTCTAAAACTCTCCAACTTCAAGTCTAAGTCTCTCTTCCTTTCCTCTTATCTTTCCAATCAGCTTTCCAATCTAAAGGAAGGGTGGCGGGAAATAAGGGGATAACAGGGAGTGTCTGCCATGGTTTATTTCCGCCTTGCCTTAAACCTTGACAGTCCTCATGAAAGTCAATGAGGTTGGTCAAGCATGACTTCCCCTTGGTGAAACCATGTTGACTGCCCTAATGACCCTCTTATCCCTGATATGCCTTGAGATGGCACCAAGGATGAGTCGTTCCATCAGTTTCCCAGGGATGGAGGTGAGGCTGACCCAGTCTATAGTTACCCAGATCCTCCTTCCTGCCCTTTTTGAAGACTGGAGTGACATTTGCTTTCTTCCAGTCCTCAGGCACCTCTCCCGTTTCCCAAGACTTGGCAAAGATGATGGAGAGTGATCCAGCAATTACCTCAGCCACCTTCATTGTAGACATCAGATTATTTATGTTGTTTCAGAATAACTCCAGGTAGGGTGTTTTCTGGTTAATCAGCTGTGGTAGGATTATTTATGCCAATGCAAACATAGTGATTCTAATGAAAGAAGTAGAATTGCAGTGTAGGTAAATAGTAAACTTAATCCTTAAATTCTAACATTAGCATATTTGCTCTCATGATAGCTGATAGAGAGTATTCCTTTTTAAAAATAAATTATCAGTATAGACATTATGTTAGAATTAAGGAAAAACATAGTTATTATTAATAATTCTTATTGTACAGCTTTACTGTCCTGGGGAACCCTGTACCCTTGAGACCCTGGATGAAGCCAGGTTAATGGAGGAGTTTGCTTTAGTCGATGAGGACTGGGTTAGGGAACAATTAAATAGTCTGGACATCCATAAATCCATGGGTCCAGATGGGATGCATCCGCGGGTGCTGAGGGAGCTGGCTGAAGTCATTGCTAGACCGCTCTCCATCATTTTTGCCAAGTCTTGGGAAACGGGAGAGGTGCCCGAGGATTGGAGGAAAGCAAATGTCACTCCAGTCTTCAAAAAGGGCAAGAAGGAGGACCCGGGTAATTATAGACCGGTCAGCCTCACCTCTGTCCCTGGGAAAGTAATGGAACAGCTTATCCTTGGTGTCATCTCAAGGCATATCAGGATAAGAGGGTCATTAGGGGCAGTCAGCATGGCTTTACCAAGGGTAAGTCATGCTTGACCAACTTCATAGCCTTTTATGAGAATGTAACAAGGTGGATGGATGATGGCAGAGCGGTGGATGTGGTCTACCTTGACTTCAGTAAAGCCTTTGACACAGTCCCTCACAGCATCCTCACAGCTAAATTGAGGAGGTGTGGTCTAGACAACAGAGTAGTGAGGTGGGTTGCAAACTGGCTTAAAGAGAGAAGCCAGAGAGTGGTGGTCAATGGTGCGGAGTCCAGCTGGAGGCCAGTATCTGGTGGAGTGCCTCAGGGGTCAGTACTGGGGCCAATATTATTCAATATATTCATTAACGATTTAGACGAGGGAATTGAGTATACTATCAGCAAGTTTGCTGATGACACTAAGCTGGGAGGAGTGGCTGACACGCCAGAAGGCTGTGCTGCCATCCAGCGGGACCTGGACAGGCTGGAGAGTTGGGCGGGGGATAACCTGATAGAATTTAACAAGGGCAAGTGTAGAGTCTTGCATCTGGGCAGGAACAACCCCAGGTTCCAGTATAGGTTGGGGAATGACCTATTAGAGAGCAGTGTAGGGGAAAGGGACCTGGGGGTCCTGGTGGACAACAGGATGACCATGAGCCAGCACTGTGCCCTTGTGGCCAGGAAGGCTAATGGCATCCTTGGGTGTATTACAAGAGGAGTGGTCAGTAGAGTGAGAGAGGTCCTCCTTCCCCTCTACTCCGCCCTGGTGAGACCCCATCTGGAATATTGTGTCCAGTTCTGGGCCCCTCAGTTCAAGGAGGACAAGAAACTGCTGGAGAGGGTCCAGCGTAGGGCAACAAAGATGATTAAGGGAGTGGAGCACCTCCCTTATGAAGAAAGGCTGAGGGAGCTGGGTCTCTTTAGTTTGGAGAAGAGGAGACTGAGGGGTGACCTTATTAATGTTTATAAATATATAAAGGGTGAGTGCCACGAGGATGGAGTCAGGCTCTTCTCAGTGGCAAACAATGATAGGACAAGGGGCAATGGGATCAAGCTGGAACACAAGAGGTTGCACTTAAATTTGAGAAAGAACTTCTTCTCAGTGAGGGTAACAGAGCACTGGAACAGGCTACTCAGGGAGGTTGTGGAGTCTCCTTCCCTGGAGACATTCAAAGCCCGCCTGGACACATTCCTGTGCGACCTCACCTAGGCGTTCCTGCTCCAGCAGGGGGATTGGACTAGATGATCTTTCGAGGTCCCTTCCAATCCCAAACATACTGTGATACTGTGATACTGTGATACTTATGTAAGCCAGCATCCTGGTGTAAAGACTGTTGTGAGATGGGACCCTGCCAGAGTCATTATTCCTATTTATTGAGTAGCAGACTAGTTATAAGAACAAAAAATCAGTATTAATGGTTGGAACACAAGTTCAGCCTGACCCTGAACAGGTTTTATTAAAGTGATGGTATTTTTCCTTTTTTTTTTTCTTTCTTTTTTTTTTTAAAGCAAGATAAATTTATTTCTGCAACAACTCTCTCCTGTTTAATAACATCTGCATAACACATATCTGTCTTAGAAAAAGTGTATGTGAACCTTTAATTCAGCAAATTCAAGTAAAAAGTATTAAGTTCTGAGTGTTTGCATTGTCCTTACATTTTCATTTAGATATCACATACTTTATTTTCTTCTGCCCTAGAGGTTGTGCTAATTAGGGCCATACATGTAATTGCTTTTGAGTTTTGTCTGCCTAACTGAGAAAGAAAATCTGATTAAAATCTGCTGACTTTTCCTTGTTTACCACACCCAAAGTGAAGAAAAATTCTCACAATTCAATGATGATAGAAAAGAAAAGCATTCACGATCTGCTAATACGTTCTGCTGAAAGCTTAGCCATTCGTTTTCAAATAAGAAGAATCCTTGAGGAAGTAAAGAATTTTAAATGGACAAATATGAAATTATTTGCATCTGAATAAAAATATCTTTCCAAGGACAAAGATCTAAGGCAGAGCTCTAGCAAATAAAATTTCTGCCTGGTATTTTTTTTCTTAGAGGCAAAAAGAAAAAAGTTTTAGCAGAACATATCAACAATGTTATCACATGATCCTTTTACTGATACACAACTTTAGATTTACAAGTAAGTTTTTGTTTGTTTTTGTTTGTTTGTTTTAACAGAAAAAAATAAAAGCAATCACAGCTACTCATCCTGTTACTCATGAGTGTTGTTTTCCAGGGAAGTGTCCCTTTTCAAATTAACAGTTTAGAAAATAACATAAGACATATGAGAATATTATTGGTGTTTACAAAAATGATTGAAAAATAATAGCACTAGAGTAAAGTTGAAATATGAATTTTGACCAGTAATTGTCTGTCACTCCTGATGGCATCTTTCTGATGAGTTTCTTATCATAACTCTTCAAATAAATTTGTTATGCAACTAGATTTGTTTATTCATATTTTGCTCAGCTCTGTATGGTGTTCTTTCTATTAATCCTCCAAGAGTCAAATTATTTTATGCCAAATTTGACCCATCAGATTCCAGCTCGTGAAGCAGCTTAATTTTCACTGACTTAAGACACATTCTCTTGAGAAATACCAGATCTGTTACCAAATTTCATAAACTCAAGACTAGTCATAAAGTTAATCTCCTAATAGCAAAGGAAAAAAAAAAAAAAAAGAAAAAAAAAGAAAAAAAACACAAAATGAAAAGCAAAAATGAACCAAAACACACAAACAAACAAACAACAACATCAACAACAAAACACACACACAAAAAACTCAAACCTCAGCTCATAATATAATATGTTGGATTTCTTGCGTATGAGTAGACTTTTGAGAACTGAATGGATGTTCACAGTGTTTACGTAAATTAGACAAATCAGAAGGCTTGCAGTTCCAAGCAATGCTTCCCAATTAAAAGAAATGCATAGAAACACAAGCTGTCACTGCAATGTATTTGCATTGCAGATTAGCAAGCAGATCTGCATACTGTCCTTCCAACAGCCACATTCTGACAGCTTAAGACTTCAATAGCTTGTGAGAGGAGCTTTGACATGTAAAGTTTAACAATCAGGATTTAAAGTTGCATCACACTTTCTTGATTTATGAAGTTGATCAACATTTGTAAGTACACAGGTAGAACTGCAAATAACTTTGATTTTAACCACCTTATTAAAATTCAACACATAACTTCCTTGTTCTTGAAGATAACACTGCTTTCTTTTTGTGTTGGATTGTTGATAGCTCTTGCTCATGGAATTTCTTCCTAGAAGTCAGAGAGGTTGAAGGGATGAAGACATCAGTCCATAAAAAATTTTCATCTTTCTAAACCATGTAGAGAAACATCAACCCACTGAGACCAGCATTAATGCAGCGTTTTTCATAATCAGTCTGGAGTGTCAAGAAAAATATCTGATGAGGTGATCCCATAGAAGGAAAGAAATTGAAGACTGAAGGACTCTAGTCCTTTCTTCTCTGCATGTCTACTCTCATGCTGGAGAGGGAGATTATCAGGTATGTTATGACAGCACAAATTCAGGACTGATTTGAACAGCTGTATAGCTTGAAGATCAGAACAAGTCTTTATAAGTTAACATGTAACCTTGTACTAAGTAACAAGAAAAATCCTCTAGCTAAACAGAAAGCCACCATGACTTGTTATATCTCTCAGACTTTTTCCTTCTATCCTGTTCTCTTCTGATATCTAATATACTTGTGCAGCAGCTTCTCTCATAGGCTTCATTGCTCCATGTTGAGAAACAGAATAAGCAAAACATTATATGTTCTCTGGTCCTATGAGTCAGAATTTCACAGGAAAAACAGTAGATTCCAGTTGAATTTGTACTTGTGAGGGATGTGAAAGCACAAGTTTTCATTTTTGTCAGGATGACATCATCTGTTCTCAGGAGAAGGTGGACATAGTTCCAGAACAAACTAGAACAAAATGCTGGACCAAGACGCAACAAACAAGCTTCATGCAGGTTTCCTCAGTGGTATGCATTTGTTGGTTTACATTTCGGCTCCTACTATTCTGATAAGTGCATACAAAATTAGAGTTTCCTCAGGTGGAAGGTAAGCTTTGATGAAACTCTTAATCCTCCTCTGGGACAAATAATTTTTATTATTTGGAGTTTGCCTTTTATAATACAATAGCTTCCATCTGTTTGCAAGGCAACTGCAGTGGAAGACGGAGAAGAGAGAAACTGAGCCCATCTCTATGAAGGAATTGTCTTTGGGAAGGCTACTATTGCCCAAGACGGGCCTTCCCTGCAACAGCTCACTTCACACATTTGTCTTTGGTTCCACTGATTTAAGCATATGGGAGGTTGAATTATAATTGAGGACTGAATAGTCTTATTTTAATAATAATAATTTTTAAAGAACTAAGTATTTCTGACTTTGAGTTGAATTACACAGTTTCTTGTGTTTTTATCTTACAAAAGGGATGACTATCTTAATCTTTTAAATAGTAAGACATTTATGTCATGTTCTTAAATTCCTTTCACTCTACTCTATGTGACAATAATAGGAATAGGAAAATGTCACACATACTTCAATTGATTCCTCTGTTTATATTAACACTAGTAATTACATTCTCTCTCAAGTTTCTTTTTGCTAACCTAACATAGAATAATCTTCTGATATCATAAATAGAAAAGTATTTTCTTTAATCCTCAGTTTGTCCTTCCTTGAATTTGTTATAGTTTGAATTAACGAAAAGTTTTATGCATATCTTTACTTTGATACTAGTCCTCCTCTTCCTCTGGAATTCTCTGACGTAAATATGGGCCTAATATATCTTCTTCATTCTTGCATCATCTTGGAGGATTATAGTTACTCCATTTTCATATAGTATAAAAATTTCTTCTGGTCTTCTGCAACTGTCAGCCAGTCATCCTGAACTTAGAGAAATATTACTGAACCCTAAATTTGTGAATTTGCATTTTATAACAGTAAGTTTTCTCCTTTTTTTTTTTTTTTCCCCCAGTGCTTGAGATCACTCGGTTCTTTGTATATCATACCTAATTGCCTTCTAGACTTCTAAGGCCTCAAGTTTTTTGTCATCAGAACTGTTTGTTAACATCCGCTTATTTTTTTCTTACAAACACACACACACAAAAAATTAATTTTAGTCTACCAGTCTCTGAGGAATTTACTGGTAACCTTCTATACAGTTGATATTGCCTCTGTCAACATAACCTGCAGTTGTCTAGTATTTATCAAATATTTAATCCACTCAGCGTCAGACTCTTTTTTTTTTTCTGTACTACCACTGACTTTTTTTTTTCTTCAAATTGCACTGCAGCAAGTGTTTTATTGAGCCAAAATTTATCAAATCTATAGTACATTTACAGTGTTTATTCTGTAACTGGTAATTTTATCAGAGAAATATATTAGGCTACTGTAGCATATTTTTTTCGTCATTAAACTTATGTTGCACCTTAGTCAGTTATCTATTTTCCATTATATTTTAGTGTGCTTCAAAGGTTTTTAAAACAAGGTTTAACACAACTGCCTATAATCAAACAACATTCTCACAAAAATATGAAAGGTGTTGAAAATAAAACATCGTGAGTAACCTTAGATTTATTATTTCTTGACTTGTGAATGTTTGGCCATGAAAAATTAACCTAGCTAATTATAGTATTTTCCAAAGCCGATGAAGAACAAAAATTTATTAAGCTAATAGTTCAACTGGTACTTCAGTTCAGGTATATTTAGTAAGAATATCTAAGTATGGGTTTCAGAAAGATCAGTACCATCAGCTGGGGTCTGCTATAGATCTAGAATATTTCAAGGTATATACATTTAGTGTATATAGGTGAGTTGCTTAGTTATCAATGTCCGTTCTATTTCATGTTGTTCATAAAGACTGCTGATATACCATTGTAAACTGGACATTTTTGTGAGTGGACAGGGCACACTTTTTGCCTTTGGCACACTTAATATATTCAGCACATTGTACTGAATTAATTTGGGTTTATAATGGTCATTATGGAAAATAATTTGTAAGTGTTGTTCTGGTTATCGGAAGAGTATTTACGATGATACTGTTATGATTCCTGCTTTCTAAAGAAGTGTTGAATATTATTATAAAAAAATGTATTTTGACCTGGGCTTTTATTACTAACAGAAATGTAAGACTACATCTTTGGGCAAATATGAGTATTGAAATATTGACTGATTCAGTTAACTTACATAGAATAGGTTGGACAGATCACACAGGAATGCGTTCAGGTGGGTTTTGAATGTCTCCAGAGAAGGAGACTCCACAGCCTCTCTGGGCAGCCTGTTCCAGTGCTCTGTCACCCTCAAAGTAAAGAAGTTTCTCCTCATGTTGAGATGGAACCCCCTATGCTTCAGTCTGTGCCCATTGCCCCTCATCCTATTGTTGGGCACCACTGAAAGGAGTCTGGTCCTATGCTCTTGCCAGCCACCCTTGAGATATTTATGAATATTGATAAGATCCTCCCTCAACCTTCTCCAGACTGAACAGACCCAGGTCTTTCAGTCTCTCCTAATAAGAAAGATGCTCTAGACCCCTCACCATCTTCATAGCCCTCCGCTGGACTCTCTCCAGTAATTGCTTGTCCTTCTTAAACTGGGGAGCCCAAAACTGGACACAGCACTCCAGATGCAGCCTCAAAGGAAGATTTAGGTTGGACTCTAGGAAAAGTTTATTCACAGAAACAGTTGTGAAGCACTGGAACAGGATGCTCAGGGAAGTGGTTGAGTCACCATCCCTGAAGGTGTTTAAAAGATGTATAGATGAGGTTCTTAGGGACATGGTTTAGTATTTCAGTTAGGTTATGGTTGGACTCAATGATCTTTAGGGTCTCTTCCAACCAAAATGATTCTTTGATTCTATGATGAATAAAGAAGAGTACAAATTAGATGATCCAGGGCCCAGTTCAGCAAAAAAGCCTAAGCACGTCCTAACTGTGAAGCTTGTAACAATACGCACTTTCACCAGCAACGTGTGAAAGCATGTGTCTGGATATAAGTTAAAGTATCTTCTTGAACATGTGCCTCAGTATGAGGCAACAATGATGCATATTGGCTGATCATATATCTATGCGTTTCTTACAGAAGCCATATGTCTGAAGTAGAAGTTAATGCAGTTTTCCTAAATGACACATCAATACACCAAAACAATAGTTGACTGACCAGATGGATTGAGAAAACAGGTTATCTGAAGATTATACACAGATGGGCTTTACTTCATTACTTCATTCCTTCCTTACTTAGTCATTCCTCACTAGTTGTCAGTTTTCAGGTTTTCATTCATCAGTTATCTTGGTCAACACCAATAATATTTGCGTATCATTATTATCACAAAGTATATCTTTAAAACTCAAATGTTATTTTGTTTCTGACACCAGGAATTGCAGCCTAGTCTACCCTACTGGCAGTATCCCTAGATGGTACTTAGTACCCGCAAGAGCTTTCCAGGAACATCAGCTTCAGAATAACATCCTCAATATTTTTACTACTCTCAACTCACTGAATACACCTGAGCACTGCAATGTCATGCCTACAGCTTCCTGCCTCAGGGATAACGTAATTACTGCAGATAAGCAGAAAAGCTGTCTTGAAACAAAACAATTAAATTTAATTAGTCTATTGGTTGCAAGGGGTAGAAATACAGGTCATGGAGTCAGACCATCACTGAGATCCTGAAGACTTCTGAACATCTGAGGAGGAAAGGATAGTGCAGAGGGAGGCATTAGCACCAACAAGGTTGAGAATGAGACAGCGTAACAAGCCCAACCCTTCATGGCATCACCTTTCCTTGCCTCATATGTTTAAACTGCAAACTTTCATCTGTTTAAAATGTACTGTAATAACCTGACCTTCAACTTGTCAGATGCTCTTATACCACTGTAAGATGCCATAGTTTTATGAAAGAAACATGACCGAAAAATTCATAGCATAAGTGCAAACTGTATTGATAAAAAATTGTAATATTTGAAGTTAGGAGGGGACACCAATGTCTTGTTCTCTTGAGTCTACTGCTTAGAATCCGAATTTAGAGACATAACACCGTAGGTAATTTAACACCTAGAGATCATGTAAAAGTGGAAAAGTACAACAATAAACAAACTGTCCTGAACAAACCCGTGAAATAGCAACCGTGAGGGAACAATAAACTCACAAGATGTTTTTTGCATTCAGGGATATAGCCATGTCCCTGAGGTGTCCTGAACCAGACTGTTAACTCCTGTATTTGTTATTCTGTATGTATTCTGTGCCCTCCTTTATGAGACTACATGATCAAATCTCGAAGTGACTGGTGTTGGAGTTGGAAAGGATCTCTGGAGGTGATTTTGTCCAACCTCCTGATCACACAGAGTCACCCACAGCAGGTTCCCAAGGACTGTATCCAGATGGCTTGTGAATATCTCCAGGGATGGGGACGCCACCACCTCTCTGGGCAATATGTGCCAGGGTCCAGTCACCTTAACAGTGAGAATTGTTTCCCGGTGCTTACAGCAAACCTCCCATGTTTCAGCTTGTGCCCATTGCCCCTGATCCTGTCACTGGGCACCACTGCAAAAAGCTTGCCTCCATTGTCTTTGCAACCCTTCCTTGAGTATATATACATAGTAGTAAGATCCCTCTAAGCCTTCCTTTCTCCAGGCAGAACAGTTCCAGTTCTGTCAGCTTACCCTCCCAGGAGAGATGTTCTGGTCCTTCAAAATCTCAGCGGCCCCCTGCTGGGCTCTCTCCAGTATGTCTGAGTCTCTCTGGTACCAAGGACCGCAGAGCTGGACACAGCATTCCAGGTGTGGCTTCATCAGTGATGAGGAGAGGGCAAAGATCACCTCCCTGGACCTGCTGGCAATACTTTGTCTAAAGCAGCCGAGAATGCTTAGCCTTCCTTGTGGCAACAGCACGTTGCTGGCTTGTGTTCAACTTGGTGTCTCCCAGGACACCTAGGACCTTCTGTGCAAAGCTGCTGTCCAGCCTACCAGCCACCAACACGTTCTCCATTATGCCTGGGTTTCTTTCTCCCCAGGGAAGGGATTTTGTACTCTTTGTTGAACTTCATGAGGTTATGTGATATATCTCTTCATTGCCTGATCATTTTTGAGGTACATATGATGCTGCTACTTTTTAGCACAAAACAAGCCAAAGAAAAGAGATACATTCTAGAAGAAGGATATGTGGTTAAGATGCTCTCTCTGAAAAAAAAAAAAAAAAAAATTATAAGAGATGCTGAGTTCTTCTGGGTGCTCAGTAAAAGACAAGGTTTCACATACTTTGCTACAGTGGTCAGCTGAATTTGCACTTAAGACCATAGTTGATACTGATCTCCCTAACTGTCAATTTTCCTGATCTAACAGGAGGCATCTGATGGCACAGCCTCTAACCAGACCAGGTGGAAATCAGGAGCTGATATTACTTGACTTACGAGAGCCTGGAAAGTTAGGTATATGCCAGTATCAAAAAATTGTATTGACAGTTTGTTGGAGCATTTCACTTCCTGGAATTGAACTGAGTTTTCACTGTAACCCAACCTCTTGGGGGAAGTATCATCTAGAAGGAACCACCATGGGGGTGGAACTGTCACCATATAATTTAGGTCAAAAGATAGTATGTGTGACATTTAAAATGCTATCCGCTTTGTCTGCCTTCTTTCTGGTACAATAGTCTGAAGAAGTGCTCTCTACACCTTGAAATTGTCAATAACTGTGAAAACTCACAAAATTTAACAATAGTTGTAAGTTTTACAGGTAGAAAAGCAATCTGAAACTCAGCACTTCACTTTGGCAAGTCACCAGCTTACACTTTTCTGAGACTGCAATGCTTTTATTCACTACATTTGCTAGGCATTCCCAACCATTAGTCTCGATTCAGCTACCCTAGCCTTTTTTTCTAAGACACAGGATTTTTGCATAATAGCCCTGACACCAAATTATTCTTACTTAACTGGGCAATCAGTTCCTTGCCACCACGATGACCACAGACTTTTACCCTTCCCAAACCAAAGAAGTGGGAAAAGGATTTCTGATCTCATAAACCTCCGTTTCTCAGAGAGCTTGGAAATGAGGGAATTAAGGAGTCTGCAGTCAGTCTCAATTTTCAACTTTTCAAAGCAGTCTCCTGTCCTCTCCTCTGCTCAAAGGGTTTGTTTCAAATGCAGTCTTCCATCTGCTTTACTAGCCTTTAACCCTCTTCTGCCTCATTGCAGTTGGATATATTCTTTCATAACTTCCACAAATTATGAAAAGACAACACCAAACAGCAAGGTCATGCAAAGACAGAAAACAAATCATTATTTTTCTACCGTATCATCACTATTACTACACAGTGAATAAAAGATAAGTGCCTAGATGAAGAGGCAGAAAATTTCTAATTTATCTGACACTTATTCTCTCTTTTTGTACTCTACTTCCTTTGCCTAACACTTTTATTACCCAGTATTTTGGGTATAAAGATAAGAAAAACAAGAAAATCCAGCAGCTTGCATTACCACCCCCATCCCAACCTACCTACACACATACAACTACATACTCTCAAGTCTCACCTTCCTTCCAATTCTCCTTCTTACCCCTTAAATATCTTTTCCTCCTACTCTCTCCCAAGACCCCTTGCATTCTTGCTTTACCACTTCTCAGCCTGAATAGCTGTGTACTGAGAGTTAAGCCCCTGCCTTGCACATTCAGAGAACATGAGTTTCCTCCTCAGGGCACAGATCACAAAAAGGCTTAAATACGTATTTGTGACAGAGGGTTGGCATCTGCTATGCAGAAAATAAGGTGTCAGTGGGAGGAGAAGGAAATACATAGCAATTTATCTGCCTATTATGCTTCATCAAACCTGCTGGCAGACCAGGTGTTGTCTGTATAAGTAACAATTTTTCCTGGTGAGGCATTAGGTGCTTAGAGAACCAACCTTAGAAACACATCATCCTTTAAGAGCGGGTCCTGAAACCTATATATCCCGTTCACCTTCTCAGGCTAGCCTGTCACCATTTCTCCTGACAGAGGTCAACTCAGCTCTGCCAGACAGTTTTATGAGCCTGTCAGAAGGGCGAGTAAATTGTGTCCTCCATCAGTATTGCATTCTGGCAGTCCTTTTTCAAATGCTTGATTTTTTTACATTTAGAGAGAGGGGAAAAAAAAAAAAAAAAGCTCTTATTTTTTCCCCTTAAATATGCAAAATTTCCCCTTTTATTAAAGCATCCATGACCTCTATACTGAACCTGTATTTCTCCCCGTAAAAGTAAGCAGAAGAAGTTCCCTACAATTTACTAGTGTCTTACCTATAACAGGTTCTCTTCACTGATAACCCATTCTAGTTTTTCCCATCAGGATAAACATTTCTCTGAGACACACAGGACTCTGATATTAAATGAGTGCCCTCTTGGCTTTCTGACCTCTGGTTAGTAATGAGCTTCCTTCTCTGGAAGGATGGGAATGGGAAAGCTGTTAGAAAGGGAAAAGGGAGCTTACAATAACTCTTCATTGTGAAACTATCTACTTCAGTGTTAGTGTTGGGTGATGGATGCAAAGACCTTTTCTATAATATGACTTCATTTCACTCTCTTCCTGGTTTACACAATCACCCTAAAAAGCATTGCCTCATCTGACACTGCTTGATGTAGCTGTTCTGTATGTATCTCATTTGTTTAGTTTACCTTGATGTACTTCTCTGATATGGTGAACAGACTTGGCATTTTTGAAAACTGCATATTTATTTCCTTTGCTTTCTATAGTGAGAGGGACAAGAGTAGTAAAGCTAGACATTGTTCAACAGGACCCATTAAGACTTTGTTACATTCTTGAACTACATGAATGCAGATATATTTAGGAAAATCACATACATACATTCTCATATTCACAAAGTACAGGTGTCTTCAGAAACCACTGAGGAAAGGGCAAGGGCAAAGGCAAGTGCAAGGGAATGGACATATCAGGGCCACAATTCTAACCCAGTGAGTGAGGTGTTGTCTGGTATGTTAGGGACATATATTCCATCTCCTGGTGCTCAGGGAATTAGTGTTATTTATCTGAACAGCAGTCATTCAAAAAGGCTCCCAGATCATAATTCTTGCAGCAGACTTAATGTGTCTGCATCCTTCTTGACAACATTTAGCATCATCAAAATTGCCAACTGTGTTTCATTTTTAGAACCTACTTTTTCTCTGTGTATGAATTGGTATGGTTCCTTTTTCAGATGCTGCAGTGAACAGCATGGAAAAAAAATCAAAACAGGAAAACCTTGTCTTGAACCACAGACTAGGGTAAATTGAGATGGAAACTGTTGCTGAAGAATTACTGTCAAAACAGTAAAGCCAAGGTTGTGAGAGGTTCATTTTTTCTGAATGTGATCATATTGAAGTGGGAATAACCTCTGGAGCCCATGGCTTATTAGTTTAAGTATTTAAGGACTGTTCCTTAACCTAGTCAAGGTCAGGTCTTACTTGATATGCTCTTTTACTTAACGAAAACATACTCAGCATGTGTGAACCTCATTAGCCTGCCTGTAAACAGTCATACAAATGATTGGTTTAGATTCTTTTTGTATGTTTGGCGTTCCATTTGTTTGTTTGTTTGGATTTTTTGTTTGTTTGGTTTTAGGTTTGCAATCAGGTAGATCACTACAGACTTTTAGAATTTGAAACTAACTCTCATTTCTAAGAGGCAGTGGTTGGGGCAAAAGTAACACTTGAGTTTCCAGGAGAGCTTTTTATTTGTGTTTCTTTTGTTTGGGAGAGTTGTTTGTTTGTTCTTTAATGTCAGTAAAGCTGCTGAGTACCTAGTACACTTTCTTTTAACAGTCAACGTAAAAGCAGCATTTGTCCTCATGAACACCTTGTGTCAAATGTTTAAATTCCACTTGCACAGGAAATGCTGTTATGCAAGTGATGCATCAGGAAATAAATAAAGAAAGAAAAGTTCATCCCATATGACATCCCTTTTATTTTCAACAGCAAACCAGGTGAGAAGCCAGGAAAAGGGAGCTGTCAGATAAATTCTGTTGGTGGAGAAGTTTGCTGCAGAGTTAATGATACTTTCAACCTTGCAGCTGCAATGAAGACCAACATTGAAGGGTAGCTGTATGTGTAAAAGTTTGAAAGTGCTCTGCATTCCCTGCAACAGATGAACTGTCACGAGAGTAGGAAGCGTTATAAATGAGGCAATGTGTTTTTAAAGTGCAATGCTATTTTTAAAGAAAATACTGAGCTCAGGGACATGGGCAAATCAGGAGATGGATTAGTTATCAAATAAGGGGTCTTTCACCTTTGTCTCTCTAGTAAGAATCAACTATCCATGAACAGAGACTGAAAGCTTATTAATTTGTGAATCATTTTGTATGACTTACAGAATATGAAGCAATTGACATCAAATAATGGAATTACGCAATAATTTGGGTTGAAATGGATCTCTTGAGGTCACCTGGTGCAAATCCCACTCAAGACAGAGAGAACTTTGAAATTACATTAGGTTGCTCAAAGCCTTGTCCAGTATTTCCAGCACTGGACATTTTGCATCCTCTCTGTTACATCTGTTTCCATGTGTAACCAAACTAATTGTGAAAACGTGCTCAGCTTCTACCTGACATGAAGTTTTTCTCATGGAGTCACACACTACTTCTCACCAGGAAAGTCAGTATTTAACATGCAAAGAGGGTGAAACATCTTGCTTCCATATATTAACATATGTGTAATATATAATGTATATATAATGTATAATGTGTGTATATATATATATATATTGTTGGTGTACCACTTGCTGCCTCCCCCAACACGATTAAATTCTGTTGAGCCTTTCGAAAGCTTATCTTCTATTCTTGAATATTCAGTTATCTGAGGAAAGGGGGGGTAGGGAGTGAGAGCTGGGAGGGAAAAGAGCTCTTTTCTTCCTTTGCCGACTAGCTAGTAAAGAAAAGACAATGTCAACAAACCAAAAAGTTCTAACATATGACCAAAATATCTCTGATTTCTAGGAGAGAATAGATCTCATTGAATGCATTCATCACTCAAAGTATATCTGTTTTGAAACCTTTAATGAGAAGTATCCTCAGGGAAAAGTTTTCTCTCATTTTACTTGAGAATCACACAGTTTATCATTTGAGTATCCATTGGCCATATTAGAATTCAGACAAATATCTGCATATTTTAGACGTCTGCCTGATTGCTGAGATCATTTGTCAATGTCCTCACTGAACTGCTAGTCAGACAGAGTCGTGCACATTATTTGAGACAGAAAATGAACTGTTTGAGTTGCTATGGTTACAGTCATGGAGAAGATAAATTTGTGCAGCTACTATCTTTCTTGAGGGGGTTGGGTGGAGAAAGATAATTGAAAAACTAAAAGTTAATCCAACACATCAGGATAAGGTCAGAACTGAAACAAAGCTTTACGTGTGCATTTCATCACAGAGGTGAAAGATACAATATATCCTTTAAAGTAAATAAATATTAATGGATGCTTCCATTACACTCCCCTTCTCTAAATCTATACTGCAATTTGTACCGGTCAGGTCATGGTGATTGGGCTGATTCAACCAACAGAACTTGTTAATTTAGACAGTTGTCTGATTTAAAGTAGCATGATGAGGCGGTGCTTTCCTCTCCCAGAATTGCTGTTAAAATTTTCGTTTCATAGAAATGCAGAATCACAGAATCATTTGGGCTGGAAGGGATCTCTTACGATCATCTCTTCTAACCACCCTGTTCAAGTAAGGTCACCTAGAACAGGTTATCCAGGATTCTGCCCAGTCAGATTTTGGGTATCCCCAAAGATGGAGACTCCTTAAGCCCTCTGGGCAATGAATTATGTTGTTTGACAATCGTCAGAGTAAAAGGGTTTCCTTGTGTTGACATGGCATTTACTGTTTTTTAATTTGTGCTCATTGACTGTTGTTCTCTCACTGGGCATTCCTGAAAAAAGCCTGGCTATATTGTCTTCATTGTCTTCTGTCAGGTATTTATACACAAAGATCCTCCATAAGCCCTTTCTCCAGGCTGGACACTCCCAGCAGTCTCAGACTCTCCTCATATAACAAAAGCTCAAGTCCTTTCAGCATTTTTGTGCC
Source organism: Patagioenas fasciata (assembly GCF_037038585.1). Lineage (NCBI taxonomy): Eukaryota > Metazoa > Chordata > Aves > Columbiformes > Columbidae > Patagioenas > Patagioenas fasciata. The sequence continues at coordinate 23,475,243 of NC_092560.1, read as the reverse complement.
CCTGAGTTGGATTTACATCATTAAGTCAGTATCTTACTTGAACTTTGAAGGCCAACACCAGACAGAGTACTCCAGATACAGTCTCATTGATGCTGATCGGAGATGAAGGACCACCTCTGTTGATAGCTGGCAAAGCTTTTTCTAATGCAGAAAAGGATACTATTTGCCTTCTTTGCTGTAAGAGTGCATTGCTGGGTCATGGTTAGCTAGTTGTCCATCATGACCTCAAGGTTCTTCTCCGTAAAGCTGCTTTCCAGCCAGGTTGCCTGGCTGAACCAGCAACTGGGGTTATTCATTGCCAGGGGCAGGCCTTTGCTCTTCCCTTTGTTGAACTTCATAAAATTTCTTTCTGTCCAATTTTACAGCCTGTCATGGATGTTCTGAATGGCAGCACACTCATGTGATATATCAGCCACTTCTTGCAGTTTTGAATGATCAACAAACTGTCTGAGGGTGTACTCTGCTCCATCATTCAGGTCATCAATGAAGATGTTAAAGAATATTTGCCTCAGTACTTACCCCTGGGATACATCACTGGTGTCTTGCCTCCAACTGGATTTCATGCCACTGCTCACAACCCTCTGGCTGCAGCCATTCATCCAGTTTTCAATCCATCTCATTTCACACATATCTAACCATACGTTGTCAGTTGGTCTGTGGTGACATTATATGAGACAGTGTGAAATAGTTTACACTAAAGTCCAAGTAAATAACATCCACTTCTTTCCCATTTTTCGTCAAGCTAGTTACCTAATTGTAGAAAGCTATCAGGTTGGACAAGCATGGCTTCCTATTTGTAAATCTGTGCTGACTAATCCCAATCACTTTCTTTTCTTTCATGTGTTTGGAAATGCTTTCCAGAAGGATTTTTTCCATTACCCTCCCAGGGAATGAGATAAGACTCACTGACCTGTATTCCCTGGATATTCTCTTGGCCTTCTTGGATATAGGAGTCTCATTTTCAGTGTTCCAGTCTTCTGGAACCTAGCCCAGTTCTGTTCAAAGATAGTCAGGAGTAGCCTCACATTGACATCAGCCAGCTCTCACAGCACTTGAGGATGCAATCTGTCAGGGCCCATGGACTTGTGTATGTCCATTTTGTTTAAGTGTTCCTAACCTGGTCCTAATGCACTGAGGCTAAGTCTTATTTGTTCTAGACCTTTATTCTGGTTTCTAGGTCCTGGGATTCCTAAAGGCCAGTTTTACTTAGGAAAATGAGGCATTGAGTACCTTGACCTCTTCCATGTCATTTCTCACCAGTTCCTCTGCTGCTTTCAACAGCACTCCACCATTGTTCTGAGTCTTCTTTTTGCTGTTCATGTATATGTAGAATCCTTTGCTGTTGCCCTTCACATCCCTTGCCAGATTCAAGTCCAGTTGGCTAGAAAAGCCAAGGTAGCTTTCCTAATCCTATTGCTCTGATATTGGATAGCAACTCTTCTTAGGTCACCTCTCCCTGGTTCCATGTCTTCTGCAAGTCCTTTTCATGTCTGAGTTCAGTTAGGAGATTTTCGTTCATCTGGCCCTGCCTCTTCCTTCTTTTTCTGGATTTCCTAGTTGTTGGAAGCTTAGAGGAGGTTATCCTCAAATTTCAACAAGCTCCACTGGACCTACCATTCTTTCCAGGGCTGCATCCCATGGATTTTCCAAATAGATCTCTGAAAAGATTGAAATCTGTCCTCCTGAGGACCAGGGTTATGGTCCTGCTTTTTGCCTTGCTCTCTCCTATTTGGGTCCTGAACTCCACGATCTCATGCTCCCTGTAGACAAAGTTCCTGCTCACTCTGACACATCTCTGACCACTTCTCTCCTTGTTCCAGGTCTAGCCATGCACCTCTACTTGTTGGTTCCTCTGTCACCTGGTTTCAATTCAGTGAGTAGTATGAGTAGATCTATCCACTTATGACTGAGTGTCCTTATTACTAAAGGAACAGGATTCTGTTCCTCAGCTTCATGCAGGCAAGAGGGATAGGCAAGCAGGCATTCACTTCCTCACTAAAATAGTTTTCATTTAGGCAGTGTCCTTTTGAGATACATGAAATACCGTGTAAAACCCTCCAGGATGAACAAGATCTTGAAATATCTGTGCTCTTTTCTAAGGCTTTCATGATGTTCTAACCTATATACTAGCTATAGCCAAAAGACTCATGTTACGATGCATTAGGCTAAAGTGAGGCTTCTGCCTCGAAACTCTCTCATGTTCTTGGTACCAGGAGGCCAGGATATCCAGATCCCTAGCTGTAGGAAGAAGCAAGCTAACAGGATGTTCCAAATCCAACCCTTTGTTTTGGTTTTGTTCAGTCCAGAAGGAAGTCACAGTCATCTCCTCAGCAGCCATCCAGCAGTCCATTTTCCTGAACAGTCTTTGGCACGTCTTTATTATATAATTGGTCTAGGGAGCTTGACAATCTGTTATTATTATTAGTCTAATGGGAAATGGGGGGCGGCCTGGCTACTTTTCTGGACTACATGTATGGACAAATTTGGTCTTGGCTACTTTCTTAAATTAATGATTTTTAACGCATCTGGAGCATACATGTCTGGACCTTTAAGCTCATAGCAGATGTAAGGCAGGAGATAGCTGTCTACCTAGTCAATCAAGAGAAGGCTGAATGAATGCAGACACCTGAATTTAGGATCATAGTAGATACAAAGGTCCTCCAAGAAGCACCTGCTGCATTTTAAATATCTGTGGGATTAACCAGTGAGGGAGAGTGGAAAAATCACTCCCTCAAAACTCAGATAGTGTTGGTCTTTCTCTTAGTTGCTATATTTTAATTTAATACCTAGAAATCCAAACTTTCCAAAGACATGAATGAAGTTTGTGTTTAATTTTCTGCTTGGAGGTTTTTTTCTGGTGTTAGCAGAGGTACTGCTAACTTATAGCAGAGAAAAGAGGTCATTACTAGGCCTATAATAACGTAGAACAAGTCATTCAAATTATTATGAATATATTATTTGACACATTTATTCCTGCCTGTGGACTAGTTATGAACCAGTCCAAATATCTTACAATGCCAGTGTTATTTGTAGCCATTCGCCGGTAGATTACTACATAAGCTAATTTCATGAGTATTTTTGCATGTTATTCATCACTGATGTTGCTGATTGCTGATACCCCATAGCTGCCAGCTCATTATTACCTTTCTGAGAAAAAACAGTCATTTCCCAAAATAAAAAGACTGAAGAGTTTCCCATGTTACTCTGATCTACTAAGGACAATAGATGTTTTGATACTATGAGAGCATATTTTGGAGCTGAATAATGATTGTAATTGTTAATGTTCATTAAACATGTTGAATCTACAAAAAAAAAAATATATATATATATATATTTCTTTACATATATATTGCTGAGAGATCTACAGTTGTCAAAACATTCTTAAACTCTGAATAAACATAGGAATATATTTGTGATTACTCCAGGACTTGTATCAGTGGTGCACTATTACTGATGCACTAATTAATACTACGTTTTGATTGACTCTGTTTTGTTTGTTTAAATCAGCTTTTGTAAGAGATCTAATGACCAAGATGGTTTTAAGATAAAAAAATCTCTTAAGAACTAAATTCATATTAACAAAAACCTTCTTATAGAAGAAAGGATTATGATTAATCAAATCTAAATTAAGGTCTAGAGTCCCTTTTCCTACCAGCAGCAATACTTTTAGTTTATTTCTTAGGAAGGATTATTTAAGATATAAGGTAAAATTAGATTAGGCACCTTGCTTATCCACACAGATATAGGATGATAATAACATCGGTAAAAATAATCTTTAACCCAAAAAACCTTTTGGGATAGGCCACAGTGTAAGAGTGGCAGGGCCTCTCCGTGACAAGGAGAGGCAGCTGGGGCCCATTCCACCACCCCAGCCAGGAGCAGGGCAACCGTAGGGTACTGGAGCTTGCAAATAACTCACAGAGGTATTTAGATGCTGTAGGTTTCCAGGGAGCTATTTCAGGGGATGTAGAGCTGATGCATGGGCAGTGAACTGGGTGCATGGCACAAGAGATTTGGGGCTGAGTGGGTAGGCTCAGGCTTGCAATGAGGAGCTCTGGAGGCTAGGTGGGCTGGGAGGATGATGGGCACCATGTATAAGCAAATAGTCCTGTCTTATTGCCTGTACATGCGTCCCTTTCAGAAACTCCTCTGAAAACTTCTTATCCAGACCCTAAATAGAAAGCACCAGAGCTGGGGAAAAATTTCAGTGTCCTTTCATTCTACTTCAGAAGACTTCTTTGTCATTTGGTTTTATTTTTAGGTGTGAAAATAGAGCAAATATGCTGACATTTTTATGATATTGCATTCCTATCATAGATAAAAAGTCACATTAATACAATAATTTCATTTTCTAGTTCACTGGCCCATAAAGTGCCTTATTGCACTTGAGTATTTAATACAAATACAGAAAAGTATTTACCTTGATATATTTAAATTCTATCAAGTGTTGTGGTGACATTTTAACAATAACAACTAGCAAATGAGTTGTTTAGGCCATTAGCCTTTCCCTTCCAGATCAGCATCAAATTCAGCCCAGGTGAGACCACATAATCTCTAAACCAGTTTTTATCCAGGGGCTGATGTGTAATAATCTACAGAAGATTTGTATTTGAAACCCCTTGCTCCTTGGACAACCTAGAAGATGTCATTGTTCCTGGAGAGAGAGGCTGAGTGGCTGGGGTGGTGGGATGGGCCCCAGCTGCCTCTCCTTGTCATGGAGAGGCCCTGCCACTCCTACACTGTGCCCGATCCCGAAAGGTTTTTTGGGTTAAAAGGGTTGAGAGGGGTTCCTCTCATGTCGTTCAGCCTGGGGAATTTTCTCTGCTCTGTCCAGGCTGAGTCTTATCTGTCCAGTGAGCAGCAGAATAGTCACTAATGTCATGGCTGTTTCACTCCTCCAGGTATCCTCAGACACTCCAACCTGCCCCCCAGCTATCCTTTTGGCAAAATAAAAACAATTACTGTAGTCAGAACTAGCAAAAGCAAAGGACTGAACACAATCTTCATCAAATCAGTGAACTGGAAATCATGGCCTCTCACATGTTAAGAACTGATACATGGAAACTGTTGTGCATTACTGCACATGTGATCCATTGCCTCTCCCCCACTCCCCACATATTTAGCCCTCCTTGATCCCAAATGCCTCTGTTAAATTGTGTGAAATTAACAGCCTTCACAGATAAGTATGAAATGGAAGTGTGTGTAAAGTCATTACCATATCCAGTTTGATTTCTTTCAAAGAAAATATTGAAACTGAAGAGGATGAGAGAAGGTGCATTTCTTTATAATCTTATAATTCGTTGACAGTGGACATAGGTCTGTAAGGGGATTTTTCATCTGAATTTTGGTTTAATACACAGATACCAAGGTAAAGAGAATAGTCCCTCAGCTATGGAAATGCATAAACTGAAAGAGGCCTGAGCATGGTGAATCAAATGAGATTGTCTCAGTTTGTAAGACCCTATCTTGTGTTACCACATTACATTGTACTGTGAAGGGACTACAAAGAAATGTGGCACCTCCCTCTTTTGGACTTCCTCTGATGATCCTTGATGCCTCAATCTAATTAAATCAGGATTGTTTATTTTCTAATTACACAGCAATATATCTTAATATATATCCTAATTTCTGTCTGTGAGGTAACTTGTTCACCTTTTCTGAAGTGTTCTGAATTATTGACGGTCTCATTAAAAAGTTGACCATTATATGACATCATATGTATGTAAAACTGGCACAAAAGGAACTTTCTGTTTGTCACTGTGTGCTTGACAGGGGCTATAGAAAATTATTTGTTCATACTTATAAAGACAAAGAACAGATCTTCTGGTTCAATACAGTATTTCTCCATTTAACTTCAAAAATGGGGGCAACTCTCATGGGAAAGGTTTGTAATGGGAGGCCAAATGCATAATAATCCAGGCCTTCAAATACACTAGTTATTAGCATTTATTGAAATTAAAACCAGCATGAAATCAAACAAGTAGCAGAACTGTGGCTCTTTCCACTTCAAATCTTTATCTGTGCCAAAAGCAATTCCAAGAAACAAACAGGAGTAAAGCTTTTTCAATACATTTATCCATGTGTGAACAATTTTTTACATGAATCATGAAGATTAAAGTCATTGATGAAACCCAAGATTTATGTTCAGTTGGAGTGTAAGAAAAAAATACTGTATACAGATCTGCCAAACTGGACCTCCCTTCCTATTTGAACAACCTCGTCTCTCTCTTGCTGAATGTTTTACACCCACTTGATTTGAAGAATGACTTTATATTAATTTTGTCTGCTTAGCTCCCATAACTTTTTTCTATGTTGTTTTCTACTGTCAGAGGAGCAGGATTCTTTGTAAAGTCTAGCCACTGTCAGGGAACATAAATTTCTATTTTTCTTCCCTCAGATCTTTAAGGAATAAACTAGCAAGGAAGATTCAGTTGAGGGATTAGTTCTTCTTGTAACAAAGAGAAACAAAACACACAAAACCAAACAAGAACAACAAACACCCTCCCCAAAACAAAAACAAAACCACCAACCAACCAACCAAAACACCACACCAACAAACAAAAAACCCACACCATGTGCGGTTCAGCTCAACTTTGAAAGCACTTGATTTCAGCTGATGATGCATGTTTGGTACAGTTGCCACAAATCTTCTGAAGTTAATGATAACCTCTTGGTACTACCTAAAGGGCTAGTTTCTGGCAAATGAACACAAGGACCGATTTCTGGCTGTAGTAGAGGTGAGCCTCAAATTCAAATACCTGTCTAAAATAAGAAAATTACTAAGAAAATGAAAAAGATCTTTCATATTGTTTTTGATGTCTGTATCTTTATCGCAAATGCTAATTGTTATAAAATGACCAGGCATTTCTTAAAGTTCTCTTTGCTACAATGGACTTTTGATACTTTCATATTTCATCAAGAGAGCCTGGGACAGCGTTAAAAGCTTGGATAGACAATTGTTATTAATGGAAACATAGAGATCTGTTGGTATTTTGCAAAAAAAATGCATCTCAGAAGTCAAAATTATCTAACTTTAAACACTGCAACATGTTTTAAGAACTAGGAGATAAACAATGTCTTTGACTGCTGAGTTAATGGACTTAAGCCTCTAGGCAAAAGTCATTTGAAGTTTCCCTTGCCTTCTACACATCAAGTCTTAATTTCTTTTCCAATTTTTTTGTTAAATATGTTATGATTTTTGCAGTGCAATGTAATAGAGAAAGAAATTAGTGGGTCTCGTGGCTGATTGAATAATCAAGCACTTAGTCATTTACAGAAGGCCATTCATTATACTACAGCATAGGACAATGAAGAGCACAGATACATTTGAGCGACTTATTCAGCGAAGTAACTGATGGAAAAGACATCCTAATGCTGTTCCCGCTGTCCTCTTGTGATCTTTAACATTGGTTTCATTCACTCACCACAATTAAATTTATAGTAATTGTTTTGTTAATATACTAATGGCCAGAATAGTCACACGGCTTTGACAGATACCATGGTTTACCCAAGTTTCTGTTACCTGGGAAGTTATGAGAAAAGGTGTCTTTTTTTTTTCTTGAGCACTGGAACAGGCTGCCCGGGGGGTTGTGGAGTCTCCTGCTCTGGAGACATTCAAAACCCGGCTGGACGCATTCCTGTGTAGCCTCATCTAGGTGTTCCTGCTCTGGCAGGGTGATTGGACTAGATGATCTTTTGAGATCCCTTCGAATCCCTAACACTCTGTGATTCTGCGAAAAACACACAGCAAAATATGGATTTAGAAATCTTCAAAGAAGTAAGAGAAATGCATTTTACAATGCTGGGTATCCTTCCAGTATGACAAGAGATATGGCAGCTTTTTCCATTGTTAAGGGTAAAACTTGAGTTGACTTAAATTCTATCAAGACCTGGTCTGATACTTCTGGTAATTTTTCTGCCCCTCTAGAGCTCTCTAGAGCTGAGCATTTTGCCATCATTGCTTGATTTATAGTCTACATTCTTTGCAAGTTAACACTGACTGAGAGTAAGAAAAAAACAGTATTTCAAATCACAGAAGCAAATAGATATGTAAATGTTTATTTAAATCTTAGTCTGTCTTCTTGGGATGCAAGAACTGAGTTTTCTAGAAATGTTTATTTCCAAAAATAGTCAGTGTATCAAAACTAAGATTCAGGAAACCTTCAGAAACTGCAAGACCACAAGACAACTCACTTGGGAAAGTCTTGCTTTCCCCCCTCTCAGAAGCTCATAAGATTTTCTCGTTATGAACATGTGGTCATTGCACAGGGATGAGACAGGATTCCCACACAAACTATCCTTGGCAGCTAGTCCTGTTTTTTTGAAGGGGAGCAGTGAGAAGCTTGTAGGGAGGTAAGAGGCTATGGGTTTGAATGGTATAAACCCTCAAGGAAGCAGAACCATTCTTTTGCAATACTAAGCAACCACGTTAACAAAGTGGTGGGTGCTGCTATAACCTCTTCCAAAAATGATCACACTGCTGTTTGTGAGAACTTCAGATTGCTGGGGAAATGCATAGTATGCTCTGTTGTGTGTGTAGTGAGCATCTAGCAGAACGGTTTCCTTTAGGGAAATACAGGCTGAAGAATTTAGGCTTAGTGGATGAGGGAAAAGCTAACGATGCTGTCTACCTAGAATTTAGTGAAGCCTTTGACTGTTTCCCACAGCATTCTCCTGGAGAAACTGGCTTCTCACTGCTTGCATGGTCGTACACTTCACTGGGTAAAGAGCTGGCTGGATGGCTGGGCCCAAAGAGTTGTGGTGGAGAGAATTGAAGTCAGTTGACAGCCAGTCATGAGTGGTGTTGGTCAGGGCTCAATACTGGGGCCCATTGTCTTTAATACCTTTATTGATTATATGGACAAGAGGACTGAGTGCACCCTCAGTAAGTTTGCAGATGACACTGGGACAGGTGGGAGTGTTGGTCTGCTGGAGGGTAGGAAGGTTCTACAGAGTGATCTTGACTGTCTAGATGGTTGGACTGAGCCCAATTGTATGAGGTTCAACAAGGCCAAGTGTTGGGTTCTGCACTTGGGTTACAACGACCCCAGGTAGCACTACAGGCTTGGGGAAGAGTGACTGCAAAGCTGCCTGGCAGAAAAGGACCTGGCAGTATCGGTTGAGAGCCAGCTGAACATAAGACAGAAGTGTGCCCAGGTGACCAAAAAAGCCAACAGCATCTTGGCTTGTGTCAAAAATAGTGTGGCTAGCAGGAACAGGAAAAGTGATCATCCACCTGTACTCCGCGTTGGTGGGGCCCCACCTTGAATATTGTGTTGCGCTTTGGGATCCTCACTACACAAAAGACATTGAGGTGCTGGAGAAGTTCAGAACAAGGTGACGAGGCTGATAAGGTGTCTGGAGCACAGGTCTGATGCGGAGCGGCTGAGGGAACTGGAGCTGTTTAGCCTGGAGAAAAGGAGGCTTTCCTTACCTGAAAGGACGTTGTGTAATGGAGGGCGTTGGTCTCTTCTCCCAGGTAGCAAGTGATAGGACAAGAGGAAATAGCCTCAAGTTGTGCCAGGGAAGGTTTAGATTGGATATTAGGAAAAATTTATTCATGGAAAGGATTGCAAAACCCTGGAATAGGATGCCCAGGAAAGTGGTTGAGTCACCATCCCTGGAGGTGTTTAAAAGATATATAGACAAGGTTCCTAGGGACATGGTTTGGTGCCTGAGTTAGGTTAATGGTTGCACTTGACAATCTTGAGAACGGATTCCTACCAAAATGATTCTATCATTCTATGAATGTGTTCATTCTTCGTCAGGATAAGACAGATGGGACCAAGAACTGTGTACACCAATAATGGTATGTGTGCTCAAATACTTAACTTTCAAATGAAACATGGAGAAGCCCCGTAAGTTCAGGTTTTCTTAGAGCTGTTCATAAGCGAAAGGGTTGCAGATGAAGGATTTTTTTTGTGATTTTGGAAAACCAACATCTTGGGTGTTCTTTGACCTGAAGATAAGCTGATTTAAATAGGACTCTGGATTCAGATGCAAACAAAAACATAGGGGGTATGTTTCAATTGAATGTGTAATGACTACATTAGTCTTTTACTGCTGCCATGTAAGAAACGCACAATCTCAAGTGAACTTGGAGAAATATTTCAAATGTATTACAGTGCTATCAGCATATTTCCACTTGGAAAAGATCATCAATCAGCAACACAGTCATTGTGCAATATTACAAGACATCTCATATAAAGCTTGTGATTGGCTTTTATGTTGGGAAGTACTGCAGTGCTATGAAAAATCTGACCCCAAATTCTCCTGGGAATAGAAGATAAGGTAAAATAGTATGTGGTGCAATGAAATTTCCTTCCCAGTCTATGTGAGGTATGGATTTCTGGTCTAGGTATGGAATTTTTTTTTTTTTTTTTTTTTTTTTTTTAAGCTATAGTTACACAGTAAGTTTTCCATAGTTTTCAGGTAATCCTTTATTGTGTAAAGCTTAGGTGGTAGATAGGAACATTTACCCATGTCTACCATAAAACCCTGAGTGTAGACTGAAAGCTACACACCACCTCTCAAAAAATTAGGTATTGTACAGAATTTGTCTCTTTGTCAAGTTTTTTATATGAAACAATGCTGGAGGTCAGATACACTATTCCACAAGAAAGGCTTTTGAAGTTCTACAAAAATACTGAAGTTCACATACTACTGATAAAGCTCTTCAAGGGAAAATAGTAACAAACAAGACAGGGTATGAGCTATAAATGGTGGAATGAAGTAGTGAGGAAAGCACAGTTCTATAACTATGGGAAAAAAAAAATCTTAGTGCAATTCAGTTCAGGACACACACATTCAGATGAATCATCAATGAGAACCTGAATTAACAACTTATTTTTCAAGATAGAGATGATCTAGAGAGATGTCCTCCTTGGAAAAGCTAGGAAGAAACAAAGATCTACAACTGCCATATGATACCTAATGTGATGCATTCTACTACTACTTCATAGAAAATACTTTTTATAATCTAGATTTAACTAATGTTTTTATTCTAACACCTTCTGCTTCTGGTGTTATAAAGTAATGTAGCTAGCTTTACAACAGTTAACACTTTCTGGTTTCCGTAATTCTTTCAACAGTTCCTATATGGGCTATATTGCAGGAATGGGTAGATCTTGTTTGATATTTTAGAAATCTATTGAACCTGCTAACAGTTTATTAGTTTGGATGCATGATTGTTTGGATAGCTAAGCTGTCAGTCCAAAAAGGAATCAAACCACATGTTTGAAACATGAATGATCATTTTTCCTGGGATAATAGGTTTCCCTGGGTGAAAGAACTTGCAAGTTATTGTTGGTTCACATGGCAGAAAATTGCAAAAGCAAAATAAAATATATTCTTCCATTGCTAGATCTTAGGATTGCCTATAGCATTGGAGGGTCTAAAATGAAGTTGCTTATGAGTTGGAGGATCTAAGTCTATTTAATGGGAAATTATTAATAGAAAAGGACTCATTATACAATCATCAAAACAATTTTCTTGGTTAGATGACAAAAATCCTGTTTATTTCTGGCCTGTATTTAATAATAATCAGTATCTTTGGGTGGTGAGTTTAGCATTCTTTTTTCCTTATGACACATAAGCGACTGTGGTAGAATAAATACCTGCTTCAAAAATACCTTAAAGAAAGATTGGAACTATACTCAGCTCCATAGAGCAAAAATCTGAGGTCTAATTTGTAAGATGTTGCAACACACTAAGTAATATGGATATATTTAGACTAAATGAAGCTAAAGTCACTTTTTTTTTCAAGGACAGAAAATTTTAAAATATGTTTTTAATACTCAACCCAGCCAGACAGATCTGCACTTATGTACATGAATTCTGCTGGATTCTGTAGGAAGGAAGAAGTAACTTATCTGTGGATAATTTTCACAAATCCACGTTACATTATTTCATCATTTACTGACTTCCTGGCTTTTGTATGTCTGAAAACTGTACCAGATACAAGCCACAGAGAAGGAAAATCTTCCTAGACTTGCAACACGTGCAGTGCCTCAGCCATATCATTTCAGTCAGGAGATGTCCTTCCCTACTGTTCCTGGTATCAAAATTAGCCTTTCACCTTGCATCGTCAAGCCTCATTACTCCTGCTGGCAAAGGGATCCTTTGCTGAGGAGCATGCCCCACCTCTACCAAATGTAAATGAAATATGGCATAAAAATAGTCCACAGAATTATTCCACTTGGAAATTAAGGTTCTTTTTTTCTTAAACTAGGTTTACTTTCCTGCCGCTGCCCAAACTCCCACACAATAGTAAATGTATGAAAAGCTGTGAGATTTCTTTTTCTCCTTTTTTTTTTTTTTTTTTGAGGGGGGAAGTATATCCTTGCTTTTTGTGACTCTAGTTTGCACTTATTCTCTTACTTCTTTTGTGAGTAAATGTTTGATTTCGATTTTCACCCTTTTCATCTAATAGTGACACAATTAGGTGGATGTCCACTTGAAATGACATGTTTTTGGAGATCTCATTTGGATATCATTTTAGTCGGCAAAGTTATCGTCTGGTTTATACCCAATTTAATCTCTCTACATCTATTTTCATGAAGAAAGAATAGATCCTCATCTTTAAATCCTTCTAAAACAAAACAAAACCACCAATCAAACAAACAAGCAAATAAAACAGGAAAAAAAAAAAAAGTACAGGATCCATCCCAGGTATATATAGTTACATATATTACAGTATCACAGTATTACAGTATGTTTGGGATTGGAAGGGACCTCGAAAGATCATCTAGTCCAATCCCCCTACTGGAGCAGGAATGCCTAGGTGAGGTCGCACAGGAACATGTCCAGGCGGGTTTTGAATGTCTCCAGAGTAGGAGACTCCACAACCTCCCTGGGCAGCCTGTTCCAGTGCTCTGTCACCCTCACTGAGAAGAAGTTTTTTCTCAAATTTAAGTGGAACCTCTTGTGTTCCAGCTTGATCCCATTATCCCTTGTCCTATCATTGTTTGCCACCGAGAAGAGCCTGGCTCCATCCTCGTAATCCTCACCCTTTATATATTTATAAACATTAATAAGGTCACCCCTCAGTCTCCTCCAAACTAGAGACCCAGCTCCCTCAGCCTTTCTTCATAAGGGAGGTGCTCCACTCCCTTAATCATCTTTGTTGCCCTACGCTGGACCCTCTCCAGCAGTTTCTTGTCCTTCTTGAACTGAGGGGCCCAGAACTGGACACAATATTCTAGATGGGGTCTCACCAGGGCGGAGTAGAGGGGAAGAAGGACCTCTCTCACTCTACTAACCACCCCCCTTGTAATACACCCAAGGATGCCATTGGTTGTTCTTTCTTTTTCTGAATGCTTATTTATGTTTTATGCAGAAGTGTTTCCCATTTATGAGCTGGAGGTATCCTTAACAATGAAGTATGGAAATGTATAACTGAATAGGAAATTAATATAGCATTTCCAAAGCAGCAGGCTTTTCTCTAGTTCAGGCTTGGTCATTGTAATGGTCTGTTCAGCCTTCAGTGGTAACCTTGTGGATTTGCAGCTTGATTTTGTTGTGTCTGGGTGTCTTTTATTTACTTATTTTTAGCCCTGTCATCCATTCTGCTCTCTCTGAGCAGAGAACCTCTTATCATCTTCAGTGAATGCAATAGTAATAGCACCCTTGTCTGTCATATCTGACAGAAAGAGATATACACTCAAAGGTGTTTTCACCTATTTCTACCTATGTCATCTATCAATCAGTATCTAGAACACGACTTGCCTTTCATCGTGGTGAAAAACCCAAGCCTACTCTATTCGACTGGGATCAAAAATGCTCCATTCAGTTAGGCAGTCACCATGCACACAGGATGTTATTGGTATCTAAACTGGTCACCAGGTAAAAGTTGTCAGAAGACAAGCATAAACTCTCTCCCACAGTTAGACTGTATTTTGCATAAAGAAGAAAAACAAACAAACAAACAAAAAACCAACAAAAAACAAACAAACAAAAAAAAACAAAAACAAACAAACAAAAAAACCCAAAAAACAAAAAACAAACAAAAAAAACCGCACACAGACCAAAAACCAGGTAGTTCCTCCCCAGCCTGTTCCTGTGAAATATTGGACTTGTCTAGTTGCTGCTGAATGTTTCACTGGAAAGACAAGCATTTCGCCTGATACAATAAAGCCACATCTAGATAGCTGGTTTTCCCATGTTCCACCATGTAACCATGTCTTTGGTCATGTTTATCCAAAACTAGTACCAGACGAATCCTTCACATACTTATTTCATTCTATATAGTAATGATTTTGTGAATCTCTAGCTTAAGATAAGAACCTAGTTTAAGAAGTCTCGAAGGACCTGATTTTAAACAAGTTGGTGACTTCAGAAGTTTCAAAATGAATGGTTAAAGTTAGCTATGCAAAAAAAAAAAAAAAGACAAAAGGTCCCCTGAAAAGCTGAAAAATAGCAGGTGTGCTGAGAACTACTCTTCCACATTTCAATGCTGCATTTTCATTATCTTCAAGCACAGACATGCAAGACAAGCATGTCTGGCCTAATGTGATTTTGGAAGAGTGAAAAATCCCAATGGAGCAACAGTTCAGCACAGATATTGTTGCTGGCTTCTCAAATTCCTGAATTGTGCTACTGCTAGTTGTTACACATGTGTGGATCAGAGATCAGAGCTTAATCATTGTGAAAAACCACTTTACACCCATATAAAATAGCTTATTTCACAAATGAACAAGCCAAAGTTTTAGCTTATTTGAATATCTGAATCAGATCCAAAACTGATTTAATTGAATATTCATTTCACGCAGCTTTAGCTGATTTGCTTAAATGAATTGATCCCATGAGTAACAGTATATGGATATGGATCTTCATGAGTGAATCAACAGTAGTCTTCAGCAATGTCCTGTATAAAGTGGCAACAGTGTTAGAAAAGACTAATTTGTACCCTAACACAAAACAGTTTTACAACACACTAACTGGGTTGTTGAAGTACCCCAAGAAACTTACAAGATGTCAAGAAGTTGTCTTCTTTGTCTACTGAGGCACTAAGGTGCTGCCATTCCTATAGGAATCTTCCCCTAGCCACATAGATCCACTTTCTTTTGGGCACATTTTAAGTTTCTTAGTCAGATATAATAGCAGCTTCTCACTCACTTGCTGTCAGCATACTTCTGGGCATCTGTCTTCCTACAGATATTTGCAGCATGCAAATTGGAGTGATGCAGCAATGTCCCAGCCCAAGAGGTATTACTTTTTTGCAAAGGAGTGCACGAAAATGCATTTCTGACATTTTCAGCTCTCATCAGTCTCAGGCATCTTCTTTTATTTCTTTAGGTTAACTAGACTTCTCAGCTGATTGCATCCCAGTGGGTCTAAAAAAAGACCTTAATCACCTTCTGCCTTGTGGGAGAAAGACAAGTATTTTATGCTAGTACTGCCCTTCCTACAGTGGGATTCTTGCCTTTTTGTGCTTGCTACAAAATCTACAGGACAGAAGATACAGTGTCGTTTCAAAAGAGTGGCAAAACCTTCCCCAAAACATTCTTAATTTGCCTGTGTGGTGGGTTGGCCTTGGTCAGCTGCCAGACACTGACCTAGCTGCTTTCACTCCTCCTCCTCCTCTGGCATGACAGGATAAGAACACAAGATGAAAAAGCTCATGGCTTAAGGTAAATACAGGAAGACAACTCTCTAATCACCATCATGGACCAAACAGACTCAACCTAGGGAAAATTAATTTATTGCCATTTATAATAGTTTTGGATAGTGAGACAACTTAAACAAAACCTTCCCCTGCCTCTTCTTACCCAGGCTCAACTTTACTCCTTAATTCTTAGTTCTTCTACCACTGACTCCTGCCCTGGGTGGCACAAGGAAATGGGGAATAGGGGTTTGTGGTCAGTCTATTAACACTCCTCTCTGAAGCTCTGCAGTTCCTTCTGGAAGTATGTACTTGCTTCACTGTGGTGTCCTCCATGGGCTGCAGGGTAGATACCTGCTCCAGCATGGTCCTCTCCACATGCTGCAGTGGAATCTCTGCTTGGCACCTGGCACACCTCTTCTTCTCTCTCCTTCTTCACTGACCTTTGTGTTCTCAGGTTTGGGTTTTCTCCTCATCCCTATTTATTTATTTGTTTATCTATTTATGTATTTATTTATTTTCTCCTCACTCCTCACTTTGTCATCTGGTATTTCACAATTTCTTAAGTAAATTTTCACAGAGGTGCTACTTCTCTGTGCCACACGGCTGATGACCTCAATAGTGTCCTGTGATGGGTCCCTTTTGCAGCTGGCTGGAACTAACTGGAATGGGCTGTGGCCAGTATGCAGTATGAGACAGCCCCTGGCCTTTTTTTCACAGAGGCTACCCCTGCAGCCCCCTAGCACCTGGACACAGACATTCAACTCAGCCTGGTTGACTTTCTGCATGTTTTACGTTGCCTTACTGGCAGCAGGTGTAACAGTCTCTTGCTTTATGAGAACATTGGTACACTTCTCCAGGAGACTATTTCTAAAACCAAACACAGAGATATGCTTGTGAGCATTCAGAAATGCTAACTGCAAAAATAGACATGTTTTTGCCAGAATTGTTTGAAGAAGCAGTAGTTGCATGTGAAAATGAGGTAAGACAATTAAATAGGACATGAGACCTGGAAAGATGTAGTTAAAGGAGTCAGAAAATATAAACACTCTGTGGCTCTAAAAAGAATCGGCAGAGTGAGTAAGAGCTTTTGTTGGCTGATAGATGTTCATAGCTGCAAGCAACTCCTGCGTCTTTCATTGTATTTCTCCTGTTGGCTTTTGCACATTAAGCATAAAACATCAAAATCAAAAACAGTTGGCTGTATTTTCAGTTTCCCTTTTAAAGATGTTTCTGTTTAGATGCTTGATAATGACATTTCTCCTTTGTAAATTTGTGCTGACTACTCCCATCCACTTTCATGTCCTTCACAGGTTCAGAAATGTTTTTCAGGACTAATTACCCCTTTGGTTCTCATGGATTGGTGTGAGGTTAACCAGTCTGTAGTTCCCGAGGTCCTCCTTCTTGTCCTACTTGACAATGGGAGTGACATTTGCTTTATCCCAGTCCTCAGGAACCTCCTCCATCTCCACAGTCTGTCGAAGGCAACCAGACACTGGCCAGTTCCCTCAGCACTCAAGAGTTCATCCTGTCAGGTCTCTGGATGTGTGTAATTTCAGTTTCATTACACGCTTCCTAATTGGATCACCATCTACTGGTGGTAAGTCTTCATTGCTCTGGATTTTCCATGCATATCAGTTCCAAATAAAGCAAATATGTGTCTATTCCAAACACTTATTGCAGTTTTCTTCTGGCCAGTTCAGTAAGTGTCTACTCAGCTGTTTGGGTTTTGTGGATTCCAATCTTAGGCATATAAAACTCACTCTATGTGATCTAGATTGTAGAGAGGACTTCAGCATCGTATGTTCCTGTAGGCATGTTGGCATCCCACTTGCATGGCTGCGTTCTGCTGGATTCCCACAGGCCAATCCTACACTACACTCCACTGGTAAAATAAATAGAAATATATGGGTCACCTGACTCACTCATGAAGGCGATCAGTATCCACAGGTCAGTACACTCAGGAAGAAATTAATGATTATGATCCAGCTATTTTCTATTAAGAACATTTGGAAGTTAGAGTAGGGTATTTTGCTAGCTACCTGTTTCATACCACACCTTTCCCCTTGCAAACTGCTGTGTCCAAGCTGGATGTTACTGCTCAGAAGATGGACTTGCCCTTTGGCTTAACTGTAACTCTCAGCTCCTGGTGACAAGGCACTGCACATAAATGACTATGCTGGGTGAAAGATTTTCTAATATAGATACATTGTGCAACACACCTTTTCTCACACTAGAAACAGCTTGCTTGTGTGTTCTTATATTCCTTCCCTCGAAAGCCCAGGACAGCTAGGCAGTTATTTCTTCCCTTTGAAAGAAAGAAATATAGACAGGAGCTGAAAAGAAACATCACTAATGTATACATTTGGTGCAATAAATTAAAACCATGCTGGGAATGCTACACCTACAAAATCTGGAAAACACCAGATCCACATTGCTCTGGGAACTTGTTTGTCAGAAGCATTCAACAGTGAAAGAAAACAGTGCTGATGCTTTAATTAAGCCATGTAAGACTTCAGCTTGCATTAGTCTTGACTTTAGCCTCTGGACATGGCTTCAACTCAGGCAAATACGAAACCTATGGTTCTTCAACCAGGGAAAAAATACACCTCTAAGGAAATTGCTTTCACTTTTCCCTCTCATCTGAACAGGCACAAAAACAGACAATAGCCAAAGAGCCACTGAAAGAGCTGCATCTAAAACATCAATTTTCTTGAATCCAAATAGCTTATGAGAACACAAATAGAAACATAAAAGGGAATGAGAGGGCTGAAGCACACCCTACTTTCTCACATTCATGGATGAGACAGAAAATACTTTTTTTTAGTCATAAAAATCTCTCTCCAGTAGGAAAATCATTTTAATGAGGAATTGTGGCAAGTAAAATGGAGAATTCTGGGCAGATGAGGAGTTGCAAATTAGGAAAATAATTTCAGTTTTATTTATGAAAAATGCTAAATAATTTGTGCAAGAACTGTATACAGAAATACTAATATGGGATTAATTCAGAGAGATATAATCTGTTTTATATTACTTGGTTCCACTAAATTCACTTTACAATTGAACCATTAAGGAAAACATAAATGTCTTCTGAGAACAGAAATTGGGTCAAGGGCTTGACAAGACAAAAGATTTTGCTTGGTAAACATAATGACTCTCAGAACCAAGGAAAAAGGATACAGTAAATGTTGTAGTTAAACATGTTGCCATCAAAATGACCTGTTTAAACAGATCAAGTATCCAAAGAGAAAAATCTGAATGACACACATACTCAAAAAGCTAAAACACCCAAATATCTCCTAATACAAATGTTAAGAACCATCGTATTATGTTCATAGGTATACACCAAGTATATATTTGTGTACATATACATGTATGTATATATGAATTATGCTATTCATAGGTTATTTCTTGAAAAATAAAAATGTGTGTTAAATAAAAAATTCTTGCATTTGCTTTCTTACTTTTGACATTGAAAATCTGAAAATGAAATTGAGTGGGATAAAAAGCTTGTCATTAGAGAAGTAACTCCATTTTCAACTCTGAAATGTTAATTTTATGTTCCAGATATAAATGATTAGAGTTGGAAAGGACCTCTGGAGGTAATCTTGTCCAACCTCCTGATCACACAGAGTCACCCACAGCAGGTTCCCAAGGACTGTATCCAGATGGCTTGTGAATATCTCCAGGGATGGGGACTTCACCACCTCTCTGGGCAACGTGTGCCAGGGTCCAGTCACCTTAACAGTGAGAAGTGTTTCCCGGTGCTCAGAGTGAATTTCCCATGATTCAGCTTGTGCCCATTGCCCCTGGTCCTGTCACTGGGCACCACTGCAAAAAGCCTGCCTCCATTGTCTTTGCAACCCTTCCTTGGGTATGTATATGTAGTAGTAAGATCCTTCCTTTCTCCAGGCAGAACAGTTCCAGTTCTGTCAGCTTTCCCTCCCAGGAGAGATGTTCTGGTCCTTCAAAATCTTAGTAGCCCCTTGCTGGGCTCTCTCCAGTATGTCTGAGTCTCTCTGGTACCAAGGACCGCAGAGCTGGACACAGCACTCCAGGTGTGGCTTCATCAGTGTTGAGGAGAGGGCAAAGATCACCTCCCTGGACCTGCTGGCAATACTTTGTCTAAAGCAGCCGAGAATGCTTAGCCTTCCTTGTGGCAACAGCACATTGCTGGTTTGTGTTCAACTTGGTGTCCACCAGGACCCCTAGGACCTTCTCTTCAAAGCTGCTTTCCATCTGAATGGCTGGGGTTGTTCCTTCTAAAGTGCAGGATTTTGCAGTTCCCTTGCTGAACTTCACAAAGTTCTTACTTGCCTCTTTCTCTAGGCTGTTGAAGTTCTTCTAAATGGCAGTACAAACCTCTGGACACTCCTTCCAATTTTGTGTCATCAGCAAGCTTTCTGAGTGTATCCTTTAACCCATCACTGAGATTATTAATGAAGATATTAAACCGGATTGGACCCAGTATTGATTGTGGTACATCATCAGTTACAGGTCTCAAACTAGATTTCAGCAGTCCCACTGGAATCAAAGTGAGTAGTATTTATAGCAGGATACAGCCCTTAAGCAAGACACTAAACATCACTTCGGAAGAGTAAAGCCCAATTTCTTGGTTGCCCTGACATTTGGTGGAATCCTTAGCCTAGTACTTACAAGTCTCCTGAAATACACAACATTAATGCTAAAGCATGTCTACACAGATGGGTGAAAATACACTGTGTTGCTTTGCTACTACCCTGGAAGGATAACAGCTCTTGTACAGACAGTGCATAAGCTCTGGGAGGAAACTGAAGATCTTATGAGAACCGTCTGTCCCCAGCTTCTCTGAACCTGCTAAGCTTTTCCCAAATTCATCTTACATCATGAGGCAGAAGATTTCCCTCTATTTTTAGCCTTATGTAGAACAGCCCTTAGGCTGCTTCTAAGAAATGGCCTGCTAATTAGCACTGCCCTGACTTGGGCAAGGAGAAAGGGGGAAAAAGAAGTGAGAGCTGTCCTAGAATGCTCAGGCACCTACCACTTTGCCACTGGGGTTCTATGCCACTTGCTGAAGTCTGTAGTCCATGTCCCACTGGAAGACGTAGCTAGCTGAGGTAGATTTGTTCTGAACATATCTACAGTATTGGACTGAACTGGAAACTAAAGTGAGGAATTTTTTGAGAATTATTGAGAATTTGAGAATTATTCTGCAGGAGTCCTGGTATGAGTTAGACCTGCACTTCTGTTGCATTAAATGCCAGGTACATCAGCACATAAAATTCTGAAGTCCCAGTGGCAGACATATATACAATTAGCTGACAATTGAGTATAGTCTTGGAGAAAATTAAATGTTAACTTAAAATACTGAGTAGGCAGATCAATATGTACATAGGCAGATCAATATGCGCATAGGCCAATATTTACCTGGTATTATATGATTCTATAAAGGTGGCACCTGATGATCCCTGGGGTCCCTTCCAACCTGGTATTCTATGACTGCACAGTTTTCAGGCACAACAAATGAATAATAATAGAATCATAGAATCATTTTGGTTGGAAAAGACCTTTAGCATCATCTCGTCCAACTGTTAATCTAGCACTGTGAAGTCCACCAGTAAACCATGTCCCTATCTTAGTATCTCACAGGACTGCTAGAGAAAGAGCCATCATGGACCATGAGGTACAAAGATACCTTACAGAAGAGGCTGAGAAGCCTGTTGTAATTCTATAATGAGTGAAGTTTATGAGATTCTCCAGCTCTGCTTTGGAGAACAGATATATCACGTGGTTCTGTTAGGTCAGATTTTCGGTTTCGAAGTAGTGTCTTCAAACCTTCCTGACTCAAGGGAATGTTTGAAGGATTCATCAGACACTGTGTACGACATACAGGATCAGAAAACACCCAGTTTCTGCTTCATGGAAAATGCTATAATAGCTATGCTCCTTTTTAGATCTTTTGTCATTTCAGATTTGGAAGGAGTTTCATGTCTCTTAGAAGAAGTTATGTATTTTGTTGTACGTTTGTGTGGGTCAAAGGACAAAACATTCATCAAATTTTTGAAAACACTTCATGTTAAGTGTTGCCATAAAGCCATCAACTTATCTGGTTGAAGTACTTAAAACTGCTAATGAACTAGTGCTAGGCTGAAACAAAGTCAGGGTTTTTTCTGTGTTTTGTTTGTTTGTTTGTTGTGGTTTTGTTTGTTTTGTTTGTTTTGTTTTTGTTTTGTTTTTTTTACTTTCCACTTTCCATGGTCAGTTTAGTGTGGTCGTGTCAAGGCTGTGGTTACTTTGTTGTATCCACCTTTTGATAAATAACTTGGCTCAAGAATAGTTTTAATAGCCTACTAGACTGATGGAAGGAGAGAGGGAAGGAGAAGAACTTCAGTTTGCAAAGCTTGTGCCTATATTAAATTTCACTGCCCTTCCATTTATTAAGGACTTAGCTTGTTGATCCTGAATTTGTATTGTTTGATTCTCTAGGATCCCATAAACAATAATTTTGTACTATTTTACAGTGATCAATGTAGGTGTGTGATTATAGGTAAGTAAAATCCTTGCCTAAAGGAGATTTCTGTCAAAATAGCCAAAACACATTGATAATTATCTCTCTCTTATACCTTTTAAAATGAAGGTAAAGTCAAAATATAAGCCATGCTAGAATAATGTCAGCAACTACGTAGATCAGATGTCATTAACCAATGCCATCTCACTTTCTTTGGAAAAAAGTCCAAAAAGATCCAAGTGTGTAATTAATCTATATGATGCTTCCATGAGAGAATTTACTTGTAAGCAGGTTTCCTTATAACTTGACTAATATCTTAACATTTCATTTGATTTAACACTTCCAAAAGCCTGAAACACAAAAGTAGATCTACCTTTTGCTTTTGTTGTATCTTGTGTGAAAAACAGACCATATATATAAAATAACGCATGCAATCAGCCTTTTAGCCTTTTCAGAATTTTCTACTAGCAACCTGACCATCGTATTAGTCCTCCTGCTCCTTCACAGAGCATGAAGAAAAAGCTTATCTGCAACTGGCTCCTCAGGAGCATCAGTTACAATTTCTGGTCAATGTCAGCCTTGGAAGCAACAACTGAAAACAAAAATCAGTAACCCTGGACAGTGGCTAAGCTCCATGCAGCCAGTTGCTCATTCCAACCCCCAGCAGGATGAGGAGAGAATCAGAAGGGAAAAGTGAGAAAAATGGTTTGAGATAAATACAGCTTAATAGGTAAATCAGAAGCTGCATTCACAAGTAAATTGAAATACAAAATTCACTCAGTACATCACATCAGCAGGCAGATGGTTAGCCCTTTTCAGGAAAGCAGGACTTCACATGTAATGGCAACTTGAAAAGACAAATGCCATAAATCTGAACTGCCTCCCTTCTTCCTGTTTTCCCCCTGCTTTTATTGTTGGGCATGATGTCATGTGGCGTGGCATATCCCTTTGGTCAGCTGCAGTCAGCTGTGTCCCCTTCCAACTTCTTGTGCGCCCCCAGACTACTCACTGCTGGGGCAGAGTGAGAAACAGAAATTGCCTTGGCACTGTGGAAGCACTGCTTAGCCATAACTAAAACATTGGTGTGTTATCAACACTGTTTGGGTCACAAATCTAAAATATAGCAGCATTAGAGCTGCTCTGAAGAACATATTCGATCCCAACCCAAACCAGTACACTAAAAATAAACACTCCTTATTAGTATTGATTTTCCATTTAAAAAAAAAAAAAAAAAAAAAAAAGTCTTTTACCAAAAAAAAAGTACAAAAACAAACAAGGAAACTTCCAAAATACCACTTGGAATATTATGTTATTCCCCATAATTATATTAGAGCTAAATAGGAGTCCACACTTTTCTTCTTCTTTATCCAACAGAGAGCTCTACTTCACCATGCTGAAAGTCTGCTCTGTCACCTAACTCATTTCATAGCATCTATTCTGCAGCCACATTCTGCAATGGTTAAGAATGATTTTTGTAGCTGAATATATTGCTTCCTCTAGGATGAGTACATAGGTTTGGGCCTTACTCTGTCATTCTGCATGGTATTGTATATGGGTTACTGATTCTCTAGAACTCTCAGGAACTAAGCTCAGTCGAAACAGTCAGTCAAAGAATAAGCAAAAGCATTTGATGAAAAGGGTGTAGCAAACTTTTACACAGGAAATGGAATAAAAAGAGTTCAAACAGAGGGTGTGACTGTGTGAAATATCTGCAAAATATTCTTTTGAAGTGTGGACTGTTGAGAGGATGTTGGATTAATTTGATAAACATTTTATGTGTATGGAACTGAAGTACATGGTTTTACGGTTGTCAGTGACAAGTGGCTTTTTTGCCAGATGTGTGCTCAACAGGCTACTAGGTACTAACATCAGTCACTGATTTTTGGAGGTTTTGGTGTGATTACTTTGAATTACCACGGTGTGTGAACGACATGCCTTGTGTTCTGGCTTCAGTGTCAGCCATTACAACAATCTGCCTCATGAACTTGGAAATGTCACCTACAGCCTTTACATGATGTCTTCTTTTGCTGTATGGATGAGAGCATGCTTTATGTTCGTAAAGTGCTTACGACAGTAGAACACTGGGCTCATTTAAGTCCTTTAAACCCTACCAGATTTCAAGAGCAAACTGGATTTTTAAAGACCAGAACTACACTAGTTCTTGTTTGTTTCTTCCAATAAAGAAAATCTTACAATCTTTTCTCTTGTTTTTATATATGAGAGAAGGAAAGGCATTTCTAGACAGTTTTGGCTATAAAGATTTACATTCTAGATCTAATAAAGCTGTTGAATATATAATGGAGTACTTTTATTGGCAAAGAAAGGTTGTTTGCTTGTTCCAGCTACAATAATAAAGACTTCTGCTGACAGAAGCAAGCTGAAGGCATTTTGGGTTCAAAAGCATCCTATTTATAGTCTAGATGCAAAATGATCTCTATTCACTGCAATGACTCTTTTACAGGTTATCATTCTACTTTCTTCTGAAAGCTAGTTTCCTCCCATCCTGGCTCATTGCATTAGAGATACAAAAATATTCTGCAGCCTACTATGGTACCCTTCATAAACAGAATTGGAGGACAGCACCCTCTTGTTTAAAACACACATGACAGTGTAAAGAGAAAATACTCTCTTGAATATTGGTACAACTACTTTTCTCAAATCCTTATTTTTTAATTAAATAACTTTTCAAATAGTTGCAGTCAGTAGCAGAGCATTAATATTCCCTCCTAAAAATTAACCAAAATAAATAAACAAATAAAAAGGAATAAAAAAAACCAAACCAAATCAAAATTAAAAAAAAAAGTCACCACAGGTCTTAAAAAAAAAATTCGCTACAGGTACATAGCCTCATGCCCCATCAGTGTTTAATTTCCCCATGCACAGTGACAGAATGAAAAATGTACCGCTATCTCACACTTATGAAATTGCTTTAAAGATATTCTTTGACATGCAAGTAATATTGATACCATTTGTTAACTTTTGTGGACATTTTTGCCCATTTGATAGAGTACTGTTGCTGAAGTTTGGTTGTCTGAAGATGTTAAATTTCAAGTTTTCAAAATGGAAGGCTATTTCATAATATTCTGCAACTTCATATGCAAGATATATATATATATATATATATATGTTATGTTTTATGGAAGAGGAAGTCATTTATCACTGGTAAGCTGGCTTACAAATCAGCAAATTTGCTGGTTGTTTTCCTCAAAATTTCAAAGTCTGTGAAAAGCAATCAAAGATCATTCTGCTTATCAAGATAGTTAAGAGGAAGAAAAAGGTCACATTCACATCTGAAGCAAAAAGGACCCAGCAATTTCTATGAATATTCTTCTGTCCCTTTCTTGACCAATGATGGCTGTAATGTTCATCAGCTTTCACTGGGTACTGATCTGTTCAGGATGCTCTGGTTAGTGAACAATTCTTTCTATATATCCCTTATCAATACTTTTTCAATATTTTGCTTATACATTTACCAGTAGCTCACTTTTGTCCTAAGCTCACACAGACTAGGAGAAGCGGACAGTGAGAAAACAAATATAAGCCACAGATGGAAATCCTCTCTTCCTCAGGACTGTGCATATAAAATTTTGAGAGATACGACAGCGGAAGAACTGGAAAGATTCTGTAAACCTGCAAATTTGGTTCAAGTGTTTGTATAATATTTAAAAGATGCAAATGTTATTGTGTTTGAAAACCTTTAGCTCTTGTTTGCCTTTCAGATAGGTTAATTTCACATTTCAACAGAATTTGTAAACTTCAATGATCTCATAGTACATGACATAAAAATATTTTTTCTGTGTGAAGGAAACATCAATTAGAACTATTTTTGTTAAATTCCATAAACTTAAAATATATTGACACATACATAGCCAAATATTTTTGTCAATATTCATTTTGACACTTTATTTTGGCCCATAGTAGATGCACAGAACAGGAAAATCCAAAGAAGTTAATGCTGACATTGAAGGGCACCATCTAAAGCCACTCAGGTAGAAACCCTTACATGACACAGCCTTAAACCCCCTTGCACAGACTATGCAAAAAAGATTCAAGCCAAAGGAAGTTTGCAAAGCAGTAATTGTTAAATCCACAGAAGTCAGTGGAAAAACATCAATAAGATTCTGTAAGAATACCAAGGCTTCACATTTACACTATTTTCACCACCTTTACATGGAAATTTGGCTAAGAACAATACTAGTTCTTAGAAATCAGGCTGACGTTAATGTCTTTGCACATCCTTCCAACACAGAGAATTCTTTATTAATACATACTTAATACTAATTTCTAACAGACTGTTCCTTTACTAACAAAGTAATCTTGGAGACAATACCTGCCATCTTTCAAAGTAATTAACTAGAATAAGACCATTTTCTGTTTTGCATGACTAGACTTCCATGTCATACCCCTTTGTAGCTTGCCTAAATGTGCACCTACAACTTTTTCAAAGTGTTTGAAAACACTTGCACAGTATTTGGATAGCAGCTTCACAGACCCATGTTTGCACTTGCTGCTTAGGCAGTGCAAAGCAGAAATGAGTCAAAAATCTGTCATGACTGCTTGCCACAATTTCAGTAACTGAATTCTGACCAATGACTTTAGATTTACTCCAGAACCTGCCAGATCCACAGGACTGAAAAATTCACAATTTGCCCCACTACATGGATATTTTGCCCTCTTCGGGTTCCACCTATGAATATTATCAATGTAACAATACACAAAGCGGAACTCTTGAGGCATGTAAAGTGTGATAATTTCAATTAAATTCATGAAGCTATGCGTATGGGAATTTATGCCAAAGAGCTTGCTAATGCTGGCTCAAAATTTGTTGCTGAAGATGATATATATTTGCTAACCTAAGAATGCATTTTCCACTGTCCAGCTGCTAGTTAAGAAGATTAATGACTGCTTTGTAGCTCCAATTAAACTCCTTTATCATCAAGAGGGACCAAACAAGTTCAATTTCAAAAGTACTGCTTAAGAAAGAAGACCAGGGCTGCATAACACTGACATTTTATTAGAATTCATTTGTAACAAATGGAACTTGTGTCAGCAAAGAACTGATTTTCATACAGACTTTCTTTCGCCACCAATGTAACGAAGTAAGAAAATAAAAAGCACGCCTTTCATTCTGTAAAACATTTATGCGTACTACTAATTAGAGGTAATTGTATCTTTTTTAACAAGCCATTTTACAAGGTAATTTTTTAAATTTTTCAGTCTATGCATCCAAAACAAGAGCAAAGAACACAATTTTTTATCTTTGTAAAGACACTCCAAGCTTGAATGCCAAAGCCACATAGCGGATGGTTATGATGACAAGACCTGCAGCCTTCTGATATCTGCGGAGTATCGGGGTACCAAAACAAAAGAAAAAAAAAAAAGAAAAAATAATAAAAAAAGAAAGTAAGAAAAAAAGAAATACAAAGAAAATATAAGAGAATAAAAGGAAAAAAAAAGCAGTTGCTTTTTTTTTTTTTTAGTCATTGCAAACATTTTTTCCCCCTTTTTACATATTCTGTGTCATTTAAATACACACAAGTGGATTTTAAAAGCAGTTTCTTACAGATGGGTTCAAGTTATAACATTATTGGGTGTAGAATCAATAGGGCAGTGCATAGTACAAAGGTATATATAGAAAGTGCAGATCTCCCTAGAGGGCCACTCCTTCTCCTAGCCATGCTCTCCACTATCTAACCAGTCAAAATTTTTTTTTTTTTAAAAAGAGCTAAATTAAAATACTGTATAAATCATTTTTACATATTTTGTGGGTTTTTTTCCCCCACTGCAACTAATTACAAAATTAGACATAACTACACATATAAACGTAAATAATAGCACCGCACTGGTTACGCTGATGAAACCAATTTTAAGCTTGGAAATGTATGATGTTTGCAGACAAAGATGCTTGCAATTTAAATTAACTGTAGAATGACTATTTATAAGAATACAGAAAGTGGAATGCACATCAATGATGCTAATAGTTATCTTAAGAAATATAAAAACTTAAAGAGATTAGATTTTAGTTGTGCAACAGTTTTCCTCACAAATTGGCTCTGCTCCTTTTTTTTTTTTTACTTTGTTCCCTCATTTTCTTTTGAGCTTGCAAGACAGTCTCCTAGAAGAATACTCCGATCCTTTTATGGATCAAATGTACAAGAATCTTTCCTACTCTATGCTTCCAAAAGGATGCTTTTTTAAATTATTGTATTTTTCTGATCCCTTGCATTTGAGTTGAAGAACATGACCACACTGCATAACCTGGCACTTCAATAATTATTTTAAAATACAAATCAGGAAAGAAGATAAAGAAACATAGTGCACATTCTTCTCTGGTTCAGATGTAAGTTATAGAATCTCATTCTGAGGTAGCCTTCTATAGTACTTCTATTCCATATATATATATTTATATTTTTGTTTTGCTTTTTTTTTTTCCTTTTTCTTTATAAAAGTGCTCAAATACAATGCTTACTAAAGTTTGGTCTTTCACATTTTTCTTTCTGCTAGTGGTTGGAAAAGTGGAAGAAGAAAAAAGTTGAGGTCACACTGACAAGCCATACCAATGCTCCTATTTGAAACTCCAAAGAAAGAATTCCTTTGATACTGATGTACTGACAATGGCAGAAGGCATGATGGAAACCAGGGTCAATGTAAATGGCACCCTATTAAGACTCTCCTAAGGTACTTTGTGCTATACACAGAATTTTCTTTGTTCCATGGAAGAAAATCTAGTGTCATTCTCAAATATATCCTGTGGGCTTAGACTTGCTAGGTCTATATGAACCCTCCCACTGAAAGAAGTGGTTTGACTTTAGCAATCTGTTGACACAAATGAATGAGCAGGACTTGGCTCAAAATAAAAAAAAAGTACTACTAATAAAGAAAAGATGCATGAGCACTGCTAATGACAACTACTGCTAGTGTACTGCTACATCGCTGCAATGGTAACACTAGAACAAGTGACACAGTGGGTTTGAAAAGCCAACAAGAAACAGATTTTAAATTTGTGTGTCTGTTACTGGAAACATGGAATGATAAAGGGCCTTGACTACCTATGTGTTTTGGGTTATCATTTATTACCATCAATACTCAATTTTGAACTGGAAATGCATATTTTCAAAATTGTCTGATACATGTATTAAAACGTTTGAATAGAATAACAGAGATATGAACAACTGAACTAAATACAAATGAAGGCTAACTTAAAGAAATGCTACTCAAACCAGGCATCAAATATAAGGCACTCTAAATGTAAAATTAAAATAAAACCCAGCATCCCCAAACAATGCTGTATGCCACAAAACTTTTGATTTCACAGAGCAACGTGTGTTTGGCTTTGCCCTGTTACATATGATAAATGTAAATTGTATAGCGCACACTATAGACAGTATACTATTTAATACAATTTTAAAACATCTTAATACCTAGTATATTACAACATTCTCCCCTCCTAAAGGGATATGCACTGACCTTTCCCACATGCACACCTCCTACCTTTAATAATATGATTTCTTATTGCACTATAGTGTTATAAATACTGAACTTCACTGGAAGCCTAAATCACATACTCTGTGTGTGTGTGTGCATGTGTGTGCGTGCGTGTGTGTTCAAGTGGCTAGGTGGATAGAAATATCTGGGATAGAGATAATGTTCAAATATCAATGATGTGCATTCCTTGCTTCCCTTTGAAATAGAAGTTTATGGACCTTGGAAATGCAGAGATGATCAAATACTAGTTTAATATGATGGCAGTATGCTGAAAAACTTTTCCAATGCTTTGATAAATCCAGGTATGGAAGAACTGATGTGCTTATGTGTATATGTGTGAACATCTACCTATCTGTATCTCTGTAACTATACAAAGAGCTTGATAAGGGTAGACAGTAATACATACATATAGTTATATATATAGAAAGAGAGAGGGCGTGGATGTGCATATGTGTGCGTGTGTGTGTGTGTGTGTGTGTGTCTGTGTGTGTCTGTCTGTGTTAGCAGCATCTTTATACTTTGCGCCTCCCTGTTGATTCCAAAAGAAACCAAAAAGCCCCATTTTGATTTAACTGATTACAATGAATATTTTCATAAAGAAAAGTAAAACAAACAAAACTGTAAAAGTAATATCTAACAAGACTATGGTACTGTAGATAAATATAGGACTGCACAAAAATGTGCAAATTTTCCAATTATTTAACATCTCTACAGCACGAAATTACAGATAACAACTCTACAGCTTAAAAAAATCTACAGATTTAAACAAAAAGATTAACAGTTATGCAACCTTTTCTTTAATTCACTTCATTGAATGATAAATTCTTGTTAAAAAAAGGAAAAAGTTTACACAGTTAAAAATGAAGCACAGGTCAGCAGTATCTTTACAATACTAAAAAACTAAATCAAGGACTTTCTTTTTAAACATTCCCACATTTTCCCTAAAGTGTTACGATGAGCAGTATGATGGGAAGGGGTGATGTTGAAGTAAAGAGTCCACTTTGTTTGAGAAGCCAGGACCCAACCATTTAACAAACATCTTGCACTGAACTGAAGTTCTCTCAAAACTCCTCTTTGCAAAAGCATGCAATCCTGAACAAGATGATCTTTCTGATGAATTTCCTCCTCCCTTTAACTTCAACCGATGTCAAACCCTTGAGGTATCTGTCAATGAGATCCTTCAGATGCCTCAGTGGTCAGGATTCTTTTATTATGGTTAGGTTATTAAACTGTGAATTCTTGGTCCACATGGAATAGGGTTTTTGTTGTTTTTATGTATCCCCATTAGTTTTGTTTGTTGTTCTTTCTTTTTTTTTTTCTTCTTACTTTATATATCCCCAATAATCGCTCCTTAGCTAAGAGTTAAGAAGTACTTCTAAAGCACATCGTATGGCTCAGAAGCGGCTCTCTGGATCTTAAAGGGCCTGCAATAAAAATCCATGATGGGTTTTTATGTTGCATAGTGATCAAAGCTGCCCAGGTATTCCAGTGCGGCTCGATAGCAGAACTGGTATTGATCCTGGAGAAAGAAAGATAGAAAACAAAAGTATCAAAAAGCCAGCTTGTTGGTTGGTTTGAATGCTTTGTGGCTATAGACAAATACACCACAAAGGCATCTGCAGTTCAGCAATATTCTCTTGCTGACATCAACAGAAAACCAGTCTGAGTTACAACAGATGAAGATAGACACTCATTTAATGGAATATTTTCCACAAAATGTAGCTTTTTTTTTTTTTTTTTTTTTTTTTTTTGTGCAGAGACTGTATAATCATATACTGATCGTTTATTATTCTGGATTAACATAACATCAGCATAAACCTTTCTTCTTATGGGAGCATGCTAAGATGCCTTTCCTCGATGTATGTGAAAATAGCAAAATATCCAATTAAATCTATAGCAAATACAACAAACTAGGTGACAAAATACATCACAGTCTTAATATGGAATGCTGTATGGAAAATCACCAGGTTAAAATTTGCTTTAAGGAAGCAAAGGAAATCCCAGTCTTTCAGTAATAAAGGCTTTGATGAAGATGTGAAGATATTTTAGCCTGTGGCAAGAAAAGGGTCTGAGAGAAATACACAACGAAAACACTTTATTAACATTAAACTGCCTTTCAACCTACACCTGGAAGCAGACAAAAGTTCACTGTAGCGAGAGATTTCCTTATACCTCTGGTAAATGCAGCATTTGGCACATCATGTTATTCTCACCACCAAAAAAGAGTCCTTTTGCACATTTCTGTAATACCACACACTTACACTAAAATGGCACTTCTGTGTACTCACTTGCAACTGCTACTCATGGTTTAAATGTTAAAAAAAGAAAAAACAAACCAAACCAACAAACAAACAAAGCCCCAAAAAAGAAATTGCTTCTGAAAGCCATCCAAAATATCAAGATGGTCTGCTTATTTATCTGGTAGTGCTATGTAGAAACCCCACACGGTTAAAATTGTTAAGATTGCAATTAAAATTCTTTTGGAGATCAGGAAACTCATCAGATATTTGCTTCAATGTAGTGGCATGATCACTAATAGTTCTTTTCCACTCCCTGTTGGAACAGTGGGAGAATGCATTAGACATATGCCTAATTTTAAGTGTATGTGTGGTCCACATGGAGTTTTGGCAGTTTATACTACTGAATGAGAGATTTGTTTTCCACAGAATCGTGAAAGAAATGAGTACACAACACTTCTACTTGCAGCAGTGGGAATGAAGCATAGCATACATAAATAAGTCAGAGGAGGGAGAATATATTGCATACTTGAACTCTGTATTTGTCAGGTAGGGTCTAAGAAGCATAGTTTTTCTGTAAACTATAGCTATTTCTTGGAAGTAAAATGACAGAAAGCAGTCATTTTTCATTTTGCTTATCCAGAAGAATGAAGGTAATGGATAAGAAATGGAATTAACTCTTCCATTTGGTCACAGTGATTTACTTGGTTAAGTGACAAGATTAAAAATAAGTGTTTTTATTTTTCATGTAAGTTTTTACGAAGTTATCTTCTTAAAAATAAGACTACCCAGTTTTATGGAGCAAGTTTCATTTTCTTGTGGAAAATGGCAAACTCTGGGGAAACATTTTAAATTTCACAGGCTGTAATTTAATGACCAGTGTCAATCAAATTATACTAAATAAACGTATGACCTAAAATGTTCCCCTTCTCTTGTCCTTTTGCTTGGTTCTCCTGACCTATTTGCTTGGGCTTAGTTCAAGTCTCCAGCTCAGAAATCTAAGTAGAAATTAAGCACAACTGAAAATATTTAAGTATACTAAAATGTTCCCCTTCTCTTGTCTTTTTGCTTGGTTCTCCTAACCTATTTGCTTGGGCTTAGTTCACGTCTCCAGCTCAGAAATTTAAGTAGAAATTAAGCACAACTGAAAATATTTAAGTATTCTTTACTATGTGACACAGTTCCAAGCATCCAGGCCCAGGAAATCAGTTGACACTACTTTTCCTTATTCTGCATGGCACTCTTGCTAGTACAGATATTATTCACACTGTAGTTTTCCTTGTACTGAATTTACCATTACAATTTTTCAGGCCAAACAGCCATCTGCTTGGTGACATGAAGTCAAGAAAACCATGAAAATAATATAGTGTTAGTCTGAAGCCATGAACAACACCTTGCTCCTGAAACAAAACAAGCAATGGATTCACTTGCAGAAACAATTTGCTTTCTTCTTTATTACCACACATTTCTGCCAGAAAACAAAGGTTCAAATAAAAATGGGTAATGTTTCTTGGAGAACATTTTTTCTCAACTACGATAAGCTAGGATCCACTACTGAAATGATTTTTTCTTTCCCCACCACAATTACCTACTGCTGTAACAAGAAATAGTTCTTGCAATATCTTTATAGCAGATTTTACATTGTAGCCATATAGCCATTATAAAACTTAAGATTTAAACATAAGCACATTTTATACAGTCACTACCTGTGCATTTTTTTGGCTGTGGAAATACATCTTTTCCATAACCATTGTATATGGATACTGTTTTCCTCACCTCTGTCTGTACCATGGCTGGCCGCTGCGTCCTTAACATTTTGACAGTCTGGAAGATATCTACAACACCTTCGTATCTCATCCTTTCTAACACAATGCTCAGGGTAATGAATACTCCAGTCCTTCCTACACCCGCACTGTTGCAATAAAAGAAGCAAAAAGAAAGGAGAAAAATGTTAATTGACAGTTAATGCTGAAAGAATTGGCTGACAAATTATCAGTGGTTACAATACACCATATGTGTACAAATTTCTATATGGGAAAAGGCTCACTAAGCGAAATTCCACAGCAAACGATTGCATTCAGAAGAATAATTGGTCTCAAACAAATTTGACATGTTACTAAGTACTTCCTGACTTGCCAGTCTTCACTGCAAAGTTACTTGGTTGGTTCATCCAGATCTACAGTAATCAGTGTGTGGTGAAGGAAAATGTTTGTTGCCAATGACCTATGCTGGAAATTTCAGGAGAAAAAGGTGACAAAGTATTTTACTGCTTGCTTTGCTTTAACTTGTTCACATATATGTCCTGTTTTGCACATCTTCAGTGTGATAGTTTCCTTTGAGTTAGTCAGTGGATTTTCAATTAATATTGGAATTGTTCATACACACTACAATTTAAATAATGGTTATACAAAAATCATAGGGCACAGCTTTTATTAAAGTCTGGCAGTCTGGATCTTCAGCTTTCCAATACTGACATATGTATATCATGTCTCTCTACAGCAGTCTGAAATGTCCTATTTGACTAGGGTTTGTTTGCTCTTTGTTCTGTTTTGGGTTTCTGTTATTAGGTAAAACCCTCAAGAAGCGACAGAAACTCCTGTAATTAATAGAGCCAGTATTTATCAGTTATTAATGAAGATGACTCTTGGACAGAGAGGTAACTACACAGAAAAAATTATTTTCCCAGTCTGAACTTGTATAAGCATCCCATCATCTCACTGTTAATGCTAATAATTTGAAAGGCTTTTCTCCTGTCAGATAGACTTGTGAACCTGGAGATTTATGACACGTGTTGACCATGACAGAAATCCAATGAATTCACAAGGTGAGTGTGGAAATCCAGCATCCAAATTGTATGAAGGTATTTCAGTGTTTGGTCTAGATCACTGCACTTCTAGGGCACTTAAATATACGTGATTGGATTTGGCAATTTTTTGTACCATGTGAACCTTCGGAGAGCTGAAGCCAAAGGACAATTGAGATACAACTTGAAAAAATTCAGTCTCAGTGCTGGTTTATCTATATGTGATGACAACAGCCCTGGCTATCTAAAGCAACTGGAGTGTAAGGTCTGTTTTACCCAATAAGGTAAATTAGAAAGCTAATGTTTAAGAAACATGCTGCAAAAAATCCTGGAAAAATAGCACTGGAACCTGCTTGAACTTTATAGAGCTGATGACAGTGATCAGCAGAGTGAAGGCAGTTTACCATTTTCCATTGTCCTTGCTCCTGCTTAACCATTTAAAATATCCAACAAAAAAAAATTATGATTTTCAAAATATGTGTGAGGACTTCTAGCCTCACACATTAATCAAGTCTTTGTTACTTAAAAAAACCTCAAACCAAACCAACTACTCAGAACTGTTTAATTCAGCAAAAGGAGAGAATTAATTTGTTGTCTTATGTTCTTAAGAAATGAACAAGTATCTGGAGAAGCTACTTAACAAGGAAGACAGACTAATATGGAAGGATCTCAATGCCTGCAAATCTATCAAGTGTATTATTTTGGTAAAGGTAACTGATCCTATTCCCCTGAATGTGGCAAGTATATTCGCACATTGTATCATTTGCAATCAGAAAATACTTAGGATTATAAAGAGTGATTGAAGTCCACATCAGTGCTAGTAGCATTTTAATGATCAGCTGATTTCTTTCAGCGTAAGCCAAAGAGCAAACTAAGTTCTGCCATAACATTTAACAAAGCAATATGACATAGTTGTTAAAGAATTCTAGATTTAGTAAATTATGAAAGCACTACTTCATGATGTAGTACGATTCACCAAAGTTTGAACAATTAAGAAACAAAGTTAGGACGCTTTAATAAGCCATGAGGTAGTATGGATGCTTTTGTAAGAGAGAAGAGTTTTTTGTTAAAAATACATCTTGAATACATGCTGGGAAAGGGTGGTCTTCCTTTGTCTCCTGCTAAAAGCTGGAATAACAAGACTATAAATACCTAAAAATGGTGGAAGTAGAGAATTTCACATGAAGGTGAACAGTCCTTTGTTCTTCTAACTATTTTTTTAATTAACTGCCTGATGAGGTTAAAAATTTTTGAAAAGTAACACACTGATCTATTTGTAAAAATGTCAGAGAAGGATAAAATTTTAAAATTGTGGGTTGCAGGGGCTTACTGCGTAACAGAGAAAGCAAATTTGTGAAATAGGTATAGAGTGGGAAGAAAACCATAGGCAAGTGGCACTAGGGGAGTTTGCCATTTGAATAATTTCTCTGTACAAGAGAAATCCTTAAAAACTCATAATACTACAAACTGGAAGCAATAATTCCTAGAAGACTAGGAAAGTGCAGGTACCCAGGATCTGAGGTTTATGAAAGAAAGAAATAAATTTATTTACTAGGGACATTTCCTATTCATGTAAGCTGACTAACATTCATAATGATGATCCACATTACCAATCTCTAAGTTGTCATTACAATCATGATAAGATATTTAAAGACCAAACCATGATGAACTATACTGGATTTGACTCTTTTTCTACCAAAGCCAGTGGTAGAAACTTCCATAATTTCAGCATAAAAGATCACACCCAGTTGGAAAGGATGCATAACCTACTACAAGCAGTATTTCATTGCAGTCATAAGTGGATAAGTTTGCATGGCACGAAGAACTTAGAAGACCATCACTTTGCTTTCTTATGTAGGTCTGCATAAAGGCATAAATATTTTTCATCACTTCTCTGCTCTCAAAACTCATTAACGTCAGGAAGAATAAGGCTTCTTCTTATCACAGTTGTCCTCCAGTTTTCCTTACCAAATGAATTCTAAATGTTGTTCTCCTTAGCAGGCCATACACATTTTTAGGCACATAAAAAAAGAAGGATTTGATTGGTCCAACACATCTATTCTGCTAGTCTTTCAGATTAGGGGAGCATAAGGGACTCTGTTGAAACACACGGCTGTTTTAACAATTTCTGATTGCTCCTGGCTTTGGGAGGACAGGAATCTCTCTCCCTTTGTGCACACATACGCTCAAGTAAACTTGTTCATTTTGTCTTCATGCTATTATTGAAGCATTATTTGGCTTGGAGGATGGACTTGGAACCTACATCAGTATTTTGCATCTCGGTTATATAAATAATAACATTTAATCTACAAAAAATAATTTAATGTTAAAAAAATAAGTATCTAAAATCCTAATGGAATTTATAGAAAGCACTTTATTAAATAAAATATAAAGATATGATTTTTGGCCATCTGCTATAGACTCTGGAATACTGTAGAGAAAAAAAAAATACAAGAATATTAAAAAAGCCCACCCTGGATTATTCCTACACACCCTGCAAGTTATTTTCATCTGCGTATCAGTTGTAAAGGAATAAAAGGAAGCCATCACAGCAAAAAAATGGGCATTACATTCTGAAGTTAGAACTCACAAATTGAAAACTCAGTGATCTTTCTGACAGGCAAAGTTTCTAAACCATGCTTTCTAATCCATTCCCTTTCTTAAAATAGCTACCATTTTTATTTGTCTCACCTTGACTGTTACTAATGTGCTACTGTGGTGTAAGTAGCTTGTTTATAGTTAATAATACCCACTAATGTAACAGCATCACTTTTATTACCAGTGGAGGAAAACAAACAAACAAACAAACCAACAAGAAAACGGATAAAACAGATATAGCAGGCTGTGATATGACTCTTCCTATCACTTTCTGCATGTAGCATTGACCAGATCATTTTTCCCCTTCATTAGAAACAGATTTTTAAGAAAAAATCAAGCGCTTCCACATATTTCAGAAGAAACTTTTCTGTGTAAATGGCATGTCAAAGAACATTTTCTGTCTCATAAAGCAGTCCTATGTGTTCCTCTTCAGATCTTACATTTGATGACATTTTCTGATAGTTCACATATGAAATTCCATTTATCTATACAACTTCACTGCAAGCAGCAATCAACTTGAGAAAAACATAAATCTGCATATGAGTTGTTTTGAGACTTTTTCACTTACCTGCAATGAACAGAAATGGGTCCATCCTGACCAAACTGCTCTTTTGTTTTATGCACTTGGCCTATGAAGTCAATAAATCCTTCTCCAGACTTTGGCACTCCTTGTTCTGGCCAGTCAGTGAACTGGAACTGCCTCACTGTTCGTGACTGGCCATCCTTTAACAAAAGACACAAACAATGTATCCCAAAAGCATGCTCCAAAGGCTGGTAGTCAGTCAAGCAACAACCATAAAGACAATCACAAAACTAGGACATTGAGAGGAGGTGGGGGATGGTTATGATCATGTTTATGAAGACTCAATCACAGTGCTGGCTGGTGCTGTTGGACACAATAACCCAGAAGTGCAGTTTTATTAACAACATTGCATAAATTCCCTGCTACACTGGATAGAAGAGTTGTCTGACATTCTACCTGTGTATCAAGTATGCCTGAGGCTAAACATGTAACAACTTCACCAGGTTATATGGTTTTTTTGGCTCGTTATGTTCTGAATCCTGTGGACTGCAAATTTCTTTTAATACTGAACAGTTAGAATAAGGCCATTGAATCTGACTATCCATTTCGTAGACGTGCTTATCTACTGCATGTCAGGAATATCTTCACTGATAAGACTTGTTTACTCATTACCTTATTTGCAGATATCTTTAATAGTATGGTGTGTTTTATAAGGTGGAATCTGCCTGGAAGAAGACGGGTCAAGAAAAGCCAGTTGTTTAACAAACCATAAACTTGTCTTCACTCTTCGTAATTTCATTCACTAACAGCTTGGACTCAGTCAAAAATTGAGAAAGGCTTCCTCTCACAAAACAAGTCAGCTGAAGCTGTTCGTTCCCTCTGGTCAGGAATACTAACAGGATTGTTTAAAAATGCAGAATACTGCACCACGGTTATTTTTAGAATGAATTCACTGGAAGCATTAAATGCCAACTTCTGCTATGTGCCTACTTAATGTGTAAATGGCCAGGACACATAAATAGAACAAATATAATACAAATGGTTGAAGTAAATTTGTTCTGGATTTTCAAACATTGTTCTTGATGATTTTGACACTGTCAATCTGCACACCTGAAATGTTTAAAAACATGGGCATAAAAACATGGGCACATCGACTACTGATGTAAGCTAATGTCTCTGGACATGTAGTTTCCTAACCACCAACCTTGCCATGTCTTCAAAATAGTCTTCTGCTAAGTCAAACTCAGGAAAAATTGAATTTCTTATAGGAGATCCCCTCCAAAATTACAAGCTATGCTGAAGGAATTTTTTTTTTCCCCTCTACCACAGGCACTCAAATATTACAGACCTTTGAAATGAAACAGAAGTGATTTTAAAAATAAACAAAGGAAAAACCAATACTTTGATCCGATTTTTCCTCTGATACTCTGGGTTTTTGCCTCCCATGTCTCAGATGAGTAAGGAAAACAGAAAACAGGTGTATGTGCCAGCCACTGCTCCATGAGAGGAGAAACATTCACTTCTTTGATTTACTATCTCTTACCCTCTCACTAGAATGCTGTGACAATTTAGTAGATTATTTCTGTGGAACATTTTTGCCTACTTAAAAAAAAAAGCTTGAAAATACATACCCAATTTTATATCTTGTGGGCATCAACACAAAAAACTAAATATTACCTACCAAAATGGCATTTTGATAATGCAGACTTCTCTAATAATGGCCTCTGTGATC
The DNA here is from genome assembly GCF_037038585.1 of Patagioenas fasciata. NCBI lineage: Eukaryota > Metazoa > Chordata > Aves > Columbiformes > Columbidae > Patagioenas > Patagioenas fasciata. The sequence continues at coordinate 23,435,777 of NC_092560.1, read as the reverse complement.
TCATTTTCCCTCAATAAGACATAATGAAATTGCACCCTTCAGATGGCCTTAGGCACATGACATTAATTAAGAAGACAAAACAATAGGTTGATTCCCTCCAAAATAACCTCCCATTCCCCTGATGTAAAAAATAAAAACCTTCAGTCTGACTCACTTGCAAAATGTTCATTAAGGAGATGGAAGCTCTTAAGCAATTTCTGACCCTGACAGGTACTGACAGGTATTACACTAGAATAACTGTAGCTTTTTAGGGGTAGAAAAGATAAGAAAGACACTGCTTTACTTAAGCCTTGGCTGTCATAGAAAGACAACAGGTTTCTATGTGCCAAAAAAATTTCTTTTTTTTTTTCTTTTTCCCCAAGTGCGTTTAAATCAACTGTCTTGGTATATTTCATGATCATAATAACTCAATAATCCAGTGTAAGTTTGTGAAAACTGTTCTGATTTAGTTTAAATGGCAATGAGTTCTGTTACTTAATGCTACTTAATGAGCACAGAAGTTAGTTATTCTGGTGTTAGACTAGCACTAAAGCATATTGGGAACTGACCCGCAATTTCTCACACAGTTCCCTCTGCTACTGACATTATAAACAGTTCTGCTTTCTTTTAATGATACACTTGCCAACAGCAGTCCAAATACAAATGTCAAATTTTATTAAAATCTTTACTTTAAATATTGTGACAGTTTGCAGAACTGGTTATCAAAATATGAGCTTTTAGATCTCTATGTGGAGCAGAGGGCTTTTAACGTATCATCCTATTGACTGGCTGATCATTTGGATTTCTTCTTGCTTCTTTCAGGGGATATTCAATTGTCTTCTGATGAGGCTGTAGAATTTATAATACTCTTTTACAGCCATCACTAATAGTTTAGCCTTAAATGAGACTGCCACAACATATTGACCTCTGGAGTTTAAAGAAAAAGTGAGTATAAAGCTGTCAGAAGCAGTAGATTGGAACAGTTACAGAGGTCAATTTCACCTTATAACAATTCACAGCACAGTTTCAGAAAAAACAGGGAGTTCCATGCCAGATGCTTGCTATGGACATCTACAAAGAACATGTGCTTCTTTTCTTGTCCCTGGGGAATAACTGGCTGACTCAGTTCTGCCAGAGTGTAGATGGTATTCCAACACTATGGGTGGGTTTGAGATAAGAGGGAGAGAGGCTGGTTACAACCATGGTAACATTTACTCCTTGAATACAACAATTTGGTTAGATGGTCTCAAATACTGGGTGAGACAGCCATAAAAGCCTAACTACAGGAAAACGATAACGTACATTTTGGTAAGTAGTCCCCACTTCTTCCAGTGTATTTGGAAGGATCTATAGTTTCCCAGAACATCTAGAAAATTTAAGATGGCCCCATCAGCTTGCCAGTGCATTGTTTAACAAAATTTGGCTCACCAAGGTAAAGGGATTTTTAAAATTTGAGAAGCAATGATATGCAATGGTAAAACAGCAGAACAGGACTGCTGCAGTGTATGCATGCTTTGCACTTTTTATAAAAGGTATATTAATATCAGGTCCAATAAAACTGTTCTGGTAAATTAAGTTATTTCACCCTTTCAGACTTCTTAGTGGTTTACTACCAGCAAATATATACTTTCCTATATATCTTAGTTCATTATCAACTCTTGAAAGAACTTTTTGAAAATACATTCTATTTGTAGACACTTAAAGTACTTCTGTGGCTTGTTGTTATCATTGTTATTTTGTGATCTGATATGTCACATAAGACCTCTTCCAGCTTGAGATGGAATGGATTTTTAAGAGATGATCTACCAAAACTGCCAGCACAGTCGCAGTGAAATTGGCTTTGACTGTGTAATGCAAGTGTGGTTATAGACTGATGTTATGAGCCTGCTCTTCTCCACGTTTGCTCAGCACAAGTAGGTTAGTGAAACTTTGAGCCATGTGATTCTTACCTGATTTTGAACAGAATGAAAATCAGATCCACTGTGTCTAGACTTCCTCTTCAAAAACACACTCCTAGGTCTCATTTTCCAAATCAAAACATTCATATGCTGACTTGGTTACTTATGACACTGTCTAGCTAATTGTCAGTAATACTTAATTTTACTTGAAGTTAACATTAAAAGCAGCAGTCTAGCTAACTACAAGAAAGTCCAATATTTTGGATGCTGACTAGCAATTCTGAATAATCACTCATATTATTCCTGGACAGTACATCCTGCTACTTTGCTTTAACAAATAGTATTCTACAGTGTTTACAGAAATGGAGGCTGTCAGTAATTCTTCCTGCCATGCAGACTAAAGTGCTAGAAATTGAAAGTCTGAGAAATGCCCAATATATATTTAAAGTTTATGTACCTTTAATCTTATATCAGTGCTCAGTTTTGAACTCAGGAATTCAGATAAGAAATGCAGTATGAAAATGAGGATGCTAGGGTCACAGCTGCATGTATCTACTCTGCAGATATACAAGAGTGCTGAAAATACGCTATGCCAAAAAATCAAATTATTATGTGGAAAGCTTGTCATGCTTTTCTTATGAATGCTATTTGCTTGGCAGTTTTTAAATCTCAATGTATTAACCTTCATACTCAGTCAGCCTAGAGGGTGGTGCAAAACAACATACTTACAGCTGTGACAAAAATTGCCTCCAAAAATGATCAAGGGGGAAATGAGGAAAAAAAGGAAAATGGTCCTCAAATCATCGAATGTATTTTGGCACGAACAGTTACTCAGAACTTAACAAAATTTTGCTGCACAGATGTTAGATCTGAATGAAGTCAATTGTTCTTAAACAAAGATCCCATTCATTTAATATCTTTATCTGTTTTTTGTTTTTTGTTTGTAGAAAGTACACCCTTGGGTATTTTCTAACAATAATAATTGTTTTTTTTTTTAAAGCGAGGAAAAGAAAGAAACTGACATTTTCTTTTAAACTTATGTGAACTAGTATAATACTATGTTAACTTACCCTTGCATCTGTGACCTTGAACTCCCTCAGAATATACTGCGGCATGTTGTACTCTGCCATTGGATCTACCACAAAATACTGATATCTGGCTGAGCGCTCTGCAGGCCAGTACTGGTGGCATTTTTCCTACAAAATAACAAAGTAAAATTCATTTTCTGTTACTGAAGCCCATTACCATAAATTGGTAGAGAACTTTTTTCATTCAGATAAGTGTAATACTCATGTAAAGTGCTACTCGTGACAGGAATATGAACTGTTTGTCTTGCTGTGAACATGAAGTTTCATACCTAGAATAAAGAATTATCTTTAATATTGCATTGCAAAGAGGTTCTCTCTGGTCGTTGTACATCTCAACTCATTTATACTTCTGCTCAGTTCTGTTATTTATCAGTGACAAGAGCTATCCTCACCCTATTTTTAAATACAGAATGGAATTTACATCTTGGAGTCATTTTCAGTCTTTTTTCTTCTTCCCTTTTGAAGCCAGTCCCCCTGGCCTCAGTCAAGAATATCTGCATCCACTAGCCATGTCCTGAATCATGTCTATTCCCCCAATACATGGCCTGACTCAGGTTTGACTTATCACATACCAGTTTTATCTTGATATAATCCTGTCCAGATAGTAAACCGCTTCATTCTCTCAGCTACACAAAACAGCACTTGAATGAGTTTAGGGTTGTAAACTGGGTGCTGAAACTTTAAAGTTCAGTCCTATGACCACACAGAAGACATTCAGATCTCAAAAATACCATACTTTCTTTTAACATTGTTAAAAGAGACACTGCAAAAGAGAAGTTTCCATATAAAAAATCCGAATTGCTCAATAGACAGCAATGCTCTCTCTGCATACTTCAGAATACCAACATGCAAACTCAGTGTCTGAATCTTAGTGTGCCCCACAACAAAATGCCGTGTCTGGCTTGTCTATTGCAGTACATCTGCAGATTGGAAAACCTTACACAATAATGCCATTGATATTGCAATAGGAGAAGGAACCTAAATCTTCACCTTTATCTTCAGACATTCCCGTAACAGCAAAATTTTCTTTAAATAATTACAACAAACATTTCAGTAAAGCAGTATTACAGCAGTACTTACTCTGCCCATTTCTCTTAGCTTAGTGAGCATGACCACAATTGTAGAATTATGCTCCCATAGCATTCTCCAGAAGTCTTCAGTTGTTTCTGCTAAAGGACCCTGTGTAGCTATGTAAGCTTTTTGTTGTCTATGTTCATAAAGAATTAAGAAAATACTTTAATCAAAAAAGTGAACTGATACACATGTTCTCTTCTTATATGTAAAAATTATCTAGAGGAAAAATTTATATACTATTACGAGCATTAAAACCTTATTATGATTGTTTAATCAAACAACGTTTTTTTATTTTTAGAACTTCGTGAGGGAAATTACTCTGTTAATATTATGATGTATTTCTTTATCATTATTATTTAAATTTTAATGCAACTCTAATAGCTCAATTTTGTGTGCTGTAACAGGCACTTAAGAAACAGTTGTGCTGGTTCATTTTGTAGAAATAACTGTCTAACAATCTATTAAATTTAGGAATTATAGCATCAAACAGTTTCTTTATTAACGCTTTTTCAACAATCTGATGCCTCCAGCAAAAGTAAGGCAGGAATAAAATTCAGGACTGGAGTGCACTGCACTTTCAGGCCTTAATATCCTACTAGTGGAAGCTACCATCAAGCTGTTCAAAACTTCTGGATCAGGAGCTTTACAAGATGATGACCAGTTCTCATTGTTCCTGCTACTTTCAGTTAACTGATACACCTGTGTGGGTGACACTGGAGATGAAGGTTGTTTCAAATTATGAGCAGAGGGTCAGAAGATGATCTCTGTGAGTTCAGATACTCAGGTACACCTAAACTGCTTTCGGCAAACTATATCATTTCTTCTTCATGATTTTTCTACTTGTTGCTTAAGTCAGCTGAGGGCATATTGCTCTGTGTTGTCATGAAGATGCTGGTGGGCTACAGAACTGTTTATGTATAAAATACTTTTGGTGGCTAGGTCTAGTCTTAATCAGTGTTCCAAGATTATACATTATCACTTTGACACAGGGAGTGTATCTCCTGTATGTTATTTCTACGTATCTTCTTAAGCAGAATAGTTGTGAAGAAACTGGGTTTTCAAATCATGAATGTGTTTATAATCTCAGTAACCTTCAGCTTGTCAAACATACTCAATGGCTTAAAGGTAGATAAAAATACAAGTTTTAAGACTCTGTGCCATTTACAGAGTTTTCCTCTATTGTGTGGATGAAAATCTGAACATTTTATTAATGTTTAAAGACCCACTCAACCAAACATGGCATGCGCAGGTAAACAATAGTAAATTTCCATACTAAGATTTGTTATTTTTCATATAATTATGTGAATAATTTTGTTAACTTTTAAAACAGTCCACATGAGAACACATCAACATTAGTACCTGTATCCATCAATGAAACTGGCGTTAATATAATCAGAGCCTTCCACTCCTCGTATTGGCTGCAAGCATACCCTCGTAGACTCATATGGCATAATATTGACAAGGCGATTTTTGAATTTATTACATGGAAGATTGGCACTGATGAATCTTGAAGTGTGAGCCTTAGAGCTAGCAAGACGCTGTTGAAAATCAATTAAAATAATTAAGGCCAGGTATAACAAAACCTAATTACACTGTCAGATTTGAGGGTGTCTGCTCATCATCCATTTACAAATAATTTAAATTTCTGGTTCTTTTCCATATTCTATTGCATTACTTAAATATTTTTAAAGCTTATTTTAACACCTTATAAAAGTTTAATGTCTGCTCGATTAATGATATGGACAAATTTGAGTATTAAACCTCTACAAAAACACACATTTCAAGTTATTGAAACAATAAAGGAACAGCCGGGTTCAAATATCCTCACTGAACAGTTCTTGTCTGGACACCAATTGAAAACAGAACTGTAGATTTTACAAAGGATCATCTTCCTAATTTAAAATTTTAGCCTGCTGATGTCTTGTCTTTTGATTACTGGAAACAACTGGTGGAGAATAGAGCAGCATTAAGTGTTATACCATTTGGTTTTGGTTCCCCACAACATAAAATCCCAGTACCTTAAACTCCAGTTCCATTCCTGTGACATTCTCGCCTGTTTCTATCTGTGTCAGCTTCTGGATATATGCATACAGGTTTCTGGCTGGCACTTCGGTATTTCCACAAGTCACTGCTTCCAGCAGTGCATCGTGTATAAAGATGTATTGGTCCTCAGTTTGAACCATGTAATTTCTCTGTGCTCTCATTAGAGTTACGTGGCCATAAATATCTACAGTCTTTTCATGCTTTATTCTCTCTAACATGGCATCTATCACAATGAAACAGCCAGTCCTGCCGACTCCAGCACTAAAAGAAATGAAGACAGGTAAAAAAACAACATGAAGGACTATTTCATGCATTGTGCTTACTTTTATAATCACCAAGTTTTAGAGTTTTTTAACAATGATTTGAACAGCACATTTCTCTGAATATGAACATCAGCTATTATGAAAGAGGTTGGTGCCCTGAAATAAGTAAGCTCCTTTAACACCCATTACAAGCAATTGAGAACTTGGAATGCTTCTATATGAGATCTTTGCATCTTGCAATTTCAGGTTTGAGTATAATAGAAATAAGATACATTGCAATGTCTTCTAGAAATATGTGTTCTTAAAAATGGAAATTACTGGAGATGACAAATTCTCTAAGAGTTCAAGCTTTATTTATAGCACGATTTTTAATTGATTTAACATGCCGTTGTTGCTATTCTGTTTACAGAGGTGACTTTATTGCCAAACAATAATGTTATAAAAATTAGTAATTTATTTCTATCGTGCTTTGGAGGTAAACTTTCTATCCCTCCCCCAACTCTGCCAGTAGCACTCGCCAGTAACACGTTTTTTTCTGTCCTCTGCTTTTCCACTTAGTCAGGCCATGCTGTTACTCTTTGCAATGCAGAGCCATGCCTAGTTAGCCTATGTAAGTCATAGGCTAGGGAAACCCTCAGCTGGCCACTAGGATATCTGTCTTGCAACTCTAGGAAAATGTAAGAAAGATCTGGAATGGCCAGAACCTGGATCAAGATAGTCATCACATTATTTCAAAGGGCAGATTACAAAAGAACTAAAATGTGCCTAAAGACAAAGTTTGAAAACACAGCATTCATTAATGTCCAGACTGGGTGAGTAATTTTTATTAGACAGAGCTTCCTCAGAGGTTCTAAGTTAAGTTAGTTGCTGATTTTAGGCAGGAGCTGAAACGAAGTTACATCAACCCAGTTGAGGCCAAAGAAACCGCCACTTCTTAGCTCTCTGCAAAGTAAGGGATTCCTTAGGAACAACTCTGAGCTAGAAAGTTGCTTCCTATCTTTGGTGGGACTTGAGGGTAGAAAAAGGTATGGGTCAGCTACTGTCAGCTTGGTACTGGAATAAACCTTGATCATGAAATATTTATATAATGAAATATATAGTCGGATTCAAGAGAATTAAACCTGTCTCAGCTAAACTACTTAACAGGAGTTTATTTTTGATATCTGCTGTCAAAATATGCCAGACTTTGAAGGATTGTCAGTCATTCTCTCTCTGTCTTAAAGGTGTTGTCTGCTACATGCATTGGCTACCTTTAATAACTCCTGAGGACAACGTTATGCAACCAGGAGAGGAAAAGAGATTTATGGTTCTCACTTTGATGTGATCACTGTTAGTTACACATGCTACTTTATTGCACATTTTGCATAACTGAATAGGAATGATGTAGAAGGAATATGAAAAAGACTACAGAATACACAAGACCAGAAAATATACTGAAGGTATGAGTATGCAACTTGTGTGCTAAATGGAGCCATTTTTCCTGAAAAATCTATAGAAATTATTTTACAGATATGTTTGAACATCAACTGTACTGAATAAAATCTTCAGATGGATGACTGTCTTTTTACAGCCATTCATATGACTGAACTTAATGAAGTTTTGTTTCAATTATTTGCATGCATGTGGATATATAATGCACAAATGTAAAATAGAAAGGGTCTTGTATATAATTTTTAGAGTTGGAATCACATCATGTCTGTGAAAATGAATGATAGCTTCTGGCCTTCTAAATGTTTAACTGTTTTCAGTTAGTGACACGAAATACAGTACATAGTATAGCAAGCAAAATTTTATAAACCTTCAAGACACCAACATTATCTAACTTAAGGATATCTACTAACTGCTGTGTTTTGAAAAGAGAGAGAAAAATAAAAATAATTTCAATCCAGCTTCTAGCGGACAATTATAGGAAAACTAAGATTTTCTCACAGTTCCTAAATTTTCATGAAACATTAAATAAGTCCATCCTGAAATCAATAAGGGTAAATCTTTACTTCTTGCATGACGCTTTAAGAATCTCTGACAGCTTCCAGCAAACTGTATTTACTTACAACCGTACCAGAAAGAAGCGCATAGTAGAAACATGTTTTAATCTCACATCAGGTAACTTTGGTTCTAAGATTTCATATCTAAATATTGTTAATCACGTATTCTTGTCCCCTGTCACTCTTTCCAGAAGCAGATCCCCTTTCAAATAGCTGACGACTTCTGCTAACAAACCAAATGCATCAATCTCAATTTTCTTAGATGTCACTCTGACAAGAATTAATTAACATTCTGAGATTAAGAAAACTTATCAATCAATGATATTGATCAATGGGAGTTCTAGAGAAAGAAAATATACAGACATATGAAATGATGGTTGTCTTAACTAAAAGGAAATTCATTTACCTTATGTAATAAAAGCTCTGCATTCCAGGAAACCTTAGTGACCTCAACATTGGTAATAATCACAAAGAAACACTCAAAAAATTGTCTCACTTTCCCTTTATTTTTTTTTAATCACAAAGAAATCACCACAAGTAACACATATTTCTATGTTGGATTGGTTTATATTAAGTTTTAAACCATTCCTTAAATGATTTCTTTTCACGTTCAGTTTTTATCAGCCTAACTCTTTCTGGTCAAGTGGGAAATAAGAAGGTTTGACAGCATGGATTTTTCAGTAGTTTAGTATATGGTTCTCTTTCCTATCACATATTAATGAATTAATGTTCCAGTACCATGTTTGTAACTGAATATGCCATTTTTCAGACCAAACATTAAGAGGTTCACTGGTACCTACAAAAAAGAATTGCAAAATTCCCACTCAGTTAAAAGCTCGCACTTTCAGCTGCAATGAGCAGTTTTCATTTCTTCTCTTCACATCTTGTATTATCATTTATATATATCTATTCTTCCCATAAGCAAACTCAGAGAAGAATAGTTATTAGCATACTGTACCACAGAAGATATTTGCTGGTTTACAGGTTTATGCAGAGGTTCTGAAGATCACGACACCAGACCAAAACACACTACTATGCACCAATGCTTTGATACACCAAGGATGGAGGGGTTGACACACTCCATTTATTGAGCATTTGGTTCTGTTGGGCTCCCGACATACTCCTGTCTGGATTATTTTACTCAGAAAGATATTTTACTACTGTAAGGTGTTTAGGACATTCCAAGTCTGCCAATTGTATATGAGCTATGTGTCTGCCACGCTATCCTTTTCGGTTTCCAGGTAAAAATTGAATCAATGCTATGAATATTTGAACTTCCTTCCTCTTTGCCCCCCCATGCGTTCTAATTCCAAACTCTAACAACTTCCTATCCTGTCCTATCCTATCCTATCCTATCCTATCCTATCCTATCCTATCGTATCCTATCCTATCCTATCCTATCCTATCCTATCCTATCCTATCCTATCCTATCCTATCCTATCCTATCTTTATGCTGTTTCTCCTTTTCTTCTGCTATCATACAGACCTCTTAACAGTACTGATACACTGCTGGGAAGACATGCAGTTTCAATTCTCAGTAATACGCTACTGTAACATAAAAAAAAAAAAAAATCCTATCAACTTCATGCTAACAATGATAATTCAGCTAATGAGGATAATTTCACAAATTAATTCTGCACTTCTTATTGACTTTCTTGCCCTTTTGGTTTGCTTCTTTTGGTGTTACTGTTGAACTCAGAATTTAAAAGAAAATTCTATCATTTCAGCTAGTGAAAGATAATGTTACATTTACAAGCTGAAAACCAAAGCAATCTATTAAATAGCCATGCCTACTAGGAAACTGTTATTGCTTCAAATATTATAATTTATTCTATTACAACATTTGTTTTCAATTTCTAAAAACATGACTGACTCAGTTCCATGAGTTGAAACATGCTTAATGTCCTGTGATACAATACAGCTGCAATTCACAAAAAAGAAAAATTAAGAGGCATGAGGGGGCCATTCCACAGTGAAATCACTGTATGGATGTGTTAAAGGTTGGATTTTGTGATTAATTTGTAGCTGTTTAAATGATGACCCTTCACTGACACTTCAGTGGTTTGGCAAAGGAATGCAGAGTAAGCGCCAGTATTCACAGATCATTTAATTGGAAGCAAAGACAGTAAAATATGGGCCAAAAATAATTTAGGACATTTTTGACTCATATCAGGGGAAAATTTTATTGAATATTACAGTTTCAGATTGAAGGAAGCTTGCATTTATGAACTGAAAGTACATAAAATTGCTTGTGATATGGGAAACATATAAAATGCCTGGATTTTATTGAAGACCTTCATAAGGTTAATTAGATTCCAATCTCACATAAATTCTGTAGTAGTTCTGACACAGGGAATATTTAGATTATCTTTCTCCTTTTCCTGTTATGAAATTAGAACACAGCTTAAAATCACTCCTATGTCCATGAAGTAGCAAAAAAGCCATTTATGAAACCATTAAATGTCCCTTTGAAGGGACAGATGTATATCTGACTAAAATAGCATAAAGACTCTGTGCAAAGAGGTAAATTCAAATTTAATGTTAGAAGAGATATTAGACTGCTTCAAGAATTGCGGTACCAGCTTATAAAGGACCTTTGAGAATTGATCTGCAAGTGCACAAGGACTTTCTTTTCTTTTCACTGTGGTTATGGTCAGATACCAGCAATCAGGTATGGCATATGATGCTTCACCAAACTAAAGACTTTAGCCATTGCATTTTCCTTATGCTATGCATGGAAGCAACCATATTTGTCGTTAAGGTCATATAAAACTTCTTAAAATGAACATGGGAAGAAAAAAAAAATATCAGAAAACAGGAGATTTCACTACAAGTAGATAAAGCTTGGTCTAGAGCTCCCCAGAGTTTTCATAGATAGCTGGCAAAAACATAGGAGGCTCACAATTCAAGAGCCAGCCTTGGATCTTTCTTCCTTTACTGAGCTTTATGAAGGCTTTCCTTTAAGTCTGTAGGGTCTACATTGGTAATTCTATGGTAATTACAATGGTAACTCTACCATTACCATAAAATTTTCAATATAATTTCTCCAGATTTAAGCAAAAGTTTTGTAATATGCAATTGAAGAAGAGTAATAATGTCCAGGAAGTAAATCTGTTCTTTATCTAATTCTGAGTTCAGGTCTGGAGAGATGAAGCACAAGAAGTTATCTTCAGATTGTATCATGAACACAAACTCTCAAGTATTAAATCATACAGATCAAAACTCTGAGAAATTTCTTTAACAAATCCTACATCCTTTTTATTAAAATCATTTTAAACAGTGAGTTTTCCATGGAGGATAAAAAAGTAGCACTAATAATGGTCAACAAAATAAAACAAAAACATTTTAAGAGACACTTCTAACAAGGACATTCCAATACAGCGGTTCAAATCCTCTCACCAGACTTTAAATCCAGGTCTGTTGTGAGCCAGAACTTTACAGTAATGTGGAAGGACTTGTATATAGCTCCAAAGCAATACATGAATGTAGTTGTGGAAGTGCATAATGTGAAGAGCAACTCTACTAACTGATAGTTCACAAGTATTAGAAATAATTTACATGTTAGCAGTGGAGGAAGATGTATCATGTTGCACTATGAAAGCAAAAGACTCATAAGTAGTTCATTTCAGTAACAGAGTGAAGGTAAATAATATCTGAAACTACAAATATTACAGCCAACCTACAGGTAACTTCTGAGTACACTTTAAAAACATGACAGTCATTTAGGGGTTTTTGGTAGAATTAACAGGAAGGATTTTTAACGATATCTTCATTCATTCTTATGTTCATTAACTCACTCCCACCCTGTAAATCCACTATTTATCAAAGGATTCTGTAAATTTTTCCATGAATACCATTCTGAAGCCATTTTGCATGTCAAAGGGCTGTCCTTGCATTCACCTCCATGATGAGCAGTGTGGACCATGTCAAGAATGGTAGAGAAATCATAAGGTTGAAGAAACATATCAAAAAGGATGACAGTGTATGAAGGGGAAGTTAATCAAACTAGATAGCTCAGCTTGGAGCGGAGAAAACTCAAGAGAAAGGGCTATACGAAAGAAGGGCACAAAATCATGTATTATGTGGAGAAGGTGAAAAGGAAATGACTATTCAGTTTTGGCTTGTAACATAAGAAGTATGATCTTGAAATGAACTGATGAGGCAGAACATAATTAAACAGTGAAATTCATGGTTGCAGAATACCATGGATGCCAAAAGGAAATCCACAGAGGAAAGGATACATTAAGGGTTATTAACCAACAAGTTACAAACACAAATTCTTACAGAAATCCTTTTATTAGACCTTGATGGAATTTAAATAGGTACTCTAAGAAAATAACATTCTAGCCATGTCCTGGGAGAGAAAATTAAACTTTCTGGTTTTGTCTCATGGTCCCACATACTTAAAGAAAGTACAAGCATTCAAGTCCCCTCCCCGCTCCCTCCGTGGCTAATTAAATAATCCAGTCCTTTTCCTTTCAATCAATACTTCTGCCTTCGGGTACCTGACACTTTTAGTACCTATGCCATTGAAAACAAACCACACTATTTCTGATCCTTGCTTTTTCTTCTTTCAAAGGGATGGAATATAACAGAGTACTTCTGCCTGCTTCTTTCCTGAAATCATAAACTGTTTGTGAAAAAAGCTCTCTTACTGTTCTGCTTGTGAGATGGAATATAGCAGAAACTACATAATATAATAACTGAAAAGTTCATTGACCCTATTTCAGACCACTTCCTTTTCTTATCTTAGTTTCCCTTCAGAGTTGATTATTGATATTATATAGCACTACATGCCATACATGCTTTTCATAAATTTCATAAATGATTTTTATATATACACCTTACTGTGTATCACTGTATCACCTGATTTCGTCAATTACTCAGATATATAAAGAAAATAAATTAGAATAAATGGTATTTCTCTGTACTGCTTTATCTGTGCACAAGGATTTACTGTAATTTCTTATTTCAGAATTAATCCAGTTCTCAGGTATCTTTCTTCTTATTTTTCTACTTCTTTATACACAATCTTATGTATTCAGAGTACCGTATTCTGTATTTTGCATCAAAGAGTAACTATCCTAAATATATCTTCTCTGTGAGATTTGTTGAGTTTCAATGTGCATTTTGCATTCTTTGTCCTGTGGAATGCATTCACAAAGCATTCTTGTCATCATGCATTCCTCTAAAGAAAGATCTAAAATTTACTGAAATAGAGTTTAGTGAAATAGACTATAGAAAAAGAATGTATTTGGAGGTTAATTTTAAAAACACATCACACTGTGACTCGCTACCTTTAAAAACAGATCTATGCATGAACAGCTGCAGTAAATACAGAAAATGATACTTATGGGTAATTTATGAGAGGAAATACACTGTGATCCTATCGTCAATAAATAAAAGTGAAGATTACAGCACAGCAAAGATGTCAATGAGCATAAATTATGCTCCTTGCGCCTAACAAATACTCCTTGCTTTATTTGCATTTCAACTTGTTTTGCGTTCTCAGGGTGGAACATTTTGAGGAGTTGCTTTCTGCTTTTGCATATTTCTGTGCTTTGATTACATTTTCATGTGGAACATGTAAAAGAGCTATTACCCTATCTGTGTGGGAAATAGGAGGGTGAACTGATGTTATCTGAAAATAAATTAAAGAAGGTGGGAAGAAATGTGTCTGCAGCACTGAATAACAGGATGACCTTGAAAGTACTTGCTGGACACAAAGGTGCTTCCTAGCTTCCTAGTTTAAGAGACCTTCTGGACTTCTCCCTGATTCTAGGTGTTTATATACATTCTGCGGTCAAAAATTGTTTATTTTTCTTAACACTGGCTGCCCTCAGGATCTCTGTTTTTCAGGTCGGAACACTCTCACTCACCACTTGTTATGCTTTGGTTTTAGACTGACAGAAGAGTGTTGAGGTCCCAGATGGTCAACTGGACACAGTATTTCATATGGTAAGTACAAAGCAACTAGGTCTAACTAGCTCTCCTCAGTTCATGTTGGCTTTTTTTTTTCCCCAGTAACAATCACAGTTTAAAGCCCTAAATAAACTAGGTTCTATCCATCTACAAGTCCTCTTCCCCTCCCTCTGCCCCCTTCTCCACACACACTTTGAAAACCTGGAAGTCCTCAAGCTTGCAGCTGATGGTACTTCAGTAGCAGACCTATGGTGTTGGATCTCCACCTCAAGATGTCTCTTCCTTTTCCATGGAGAACTGATGTATCTATCTCTAGATATATTCAGAGTATAATATAAATGTGATCCTGCCACCTTAGATTTGGTTTAAACTGAAATGGTTGTAATATGTAACAGTGCAGTGAGATGTTACATAGCAGAAATTAGAGAAGAAAAAGCTACGAGGCTTCTCTGATAACCTCCTATCAAGGCTCTTGCTAGGCCTCTGTTTTCTTAGACCAAGGGGTGAAGAGAATAAAGACCAACAGATGAAGAGCTTGTTTGCTGGTATTACTCCTGATATTTATTTTCTTTATGCTCTGCAAGTCTTTATACCAACATGAATTCTCTGTAATGTAGTAGAAAATCAGGTTGTGAGAGGTTAATAGCACTAAGCATTTCAGATTTCTTAATCAAAATCTGTCATTTTGATGTTGGATACTAATCTCTAATTTTTTTTGCATGATTTTGAACTTTATGAGCAAATACTATGGATAAATTATAATGAAAATTATGGGGATTTGGTGTAGAAGTTTCAAAGTAGTTGTAAAATGGGCTTGGATAGTGTTATGATAATTTTTAAACAATTAAAAAGTATTTTTAAAATTCAGGTGACAAAAGAAAATCAGGCACCACAATGCAGGATTCACTCGGAACAACAGTCATTGCCAAAATCTCATAGTAAATGATGAGACCCTGAAGTAATTCTATAAAAGTATGAAAAAATGAAGCAAGAATAATATTCAGGACAGAATACTGATTGGAAAGCCTCCACAAAAAGATAACAGGACTATTTTTAAAGCTGCATTTTACTTTTAGAGATACAGTGATATGACTTAAAGAGGCTTTCATGCTGATTACTTTAGATAAAAGTACAGTCTGTTCGAAGTTAGCCAAACATGCTGGGTAGCCAAGTTGACGCAATATGTTCCAGTATACTGTGTGTCCATGGATATTCACTAATATACTGTAGGTACAGCTGGGAAATCTCAGAGATATCCCTTTCCAGAATTCAGCTATTGGGTTATAAAAATATTTTCACATTTCCTGCAGATCGCTGGATTCTTTTCTTCACTCATAATTTTAATTCAGAATTCATTACAGACAGCTGCTGGCTCTGATAGAAACTAATTGCTCTTTTACTAGACTCAGCTGCAAGCAGTCAGATTTCCTTTTCCTTTGTAGAGTATATTATATATAAACATGGGCGGGGAGAAAAATAACCAATTAACTAAATACATATGGATAAAATGACTCACTAAGAGTGCTGATCAAATAATGTATCAAACTACAGCTTAGGTCAAACAAAATTACAGGCCTTGTAGGACATGATAATATATATATGGAAATAATTATCAGCACCAACATGTTTGTAATTTGAGATAACACATGGAAAAGGCATTGCTTCTGTTAAAAATATCTTACAGAAAATTATTACATTCTAATAAGGGCCAGGTTATTTCACTGAGTGAAAAGTCATCAGTCTCCAGGAGACCTGCTCAACTGAAACCATTTGTTGGCTGGATCCAAGTCAGCCCTTGGTACCTCCACTGGCCAACTTAGCAAGAAAATGTTGCATAATTCTGAACTGATATTTGCCATTGTCAGATATAAGATACTGGCCTAGACAGACCACAGATCCTATCTTACAATAGCATTCACTGTGCTCCTTTGCAGATTTCTGACTTCTACCATAAACAAAATCTTGCCCTATGCAGTCATAACAGCTTTTTAGGATTTCAAAAGATAATCCAGCCCTGAGCCACAGTAGTGAGGGTATAATCCCCTAAACCATAGGCAAAGTGCTAATCAAAGATGGCTTTATACACACAGGACTGATTTAATCAAAAAGACCACAAGCAGGTATTTTCTATTGTTTGAACTTACCTGAAGAAATACTGCTATTATTTGTTATTTGTATGCTTTTGAATTTTAATAACAGCTTCAGTGATATTGAGTTTTTATGCTTATAAACTGACACACATGTTGTACATATAGTAGCTTCAGTTCATGTTTTATGAAAGGCTGGTTTGTTGTGCAAAACTTATTTCTAACTTAAGACAATGCAAATTCAAAAATATGAAAAAAAATTCCAGTATTACCCATCCACCACTGGCTCTATCAGCATAGAAAGTCTCTTCTTTTTGTTTGCATAATTGCATGAGCATGGTATAGTAATTAGGTGAAAGCTTTTCTATGTTCGACATAAAACAGCCAGGGTCTGCAACTGTGAACCTTTTGGAACCTAAATTTTCACAACCTTGAAAATTTTCATAGTGAGAACATGAACGCAAGTCCCAACTCCTGTCCCTCTGTGACGCCACTCATTACACAAGTGATTATGAACTAATGTCTTACTATACTGGTGACCTCTCAATCAGTGTGCTGCTGGGAGATCAGTCTTTGTTTCTGCCAGTTAGTATTTATCAACCTTTCTTCTAGACTGTCCCTTCTTTTCCAGTAGATTCTACAACTCCAACAAGTAAATGAAGACAGAACCATCCAAAACTTTCTAAATGAAAATCCTCCAGTTTCAGTTCCTTAAAGAAAGATCAAGCTCTCAAAGTATCAAACTCCACAAGCCTTTGTGCATTTTGTATAAGGCACATATAGAAATGAAATAAATCCCAAGAAGAAAGTTATGTGTACAAATGAAGTTATTTCCAGTCAGTTCTCTGACTGCATGGTCAGAGTAACTGAGACTATCAATACAGATGGAATACAATGAAAAACACAGAGATTTACTCATTGCTGTATTTTTATATGAAAAGCAGCTAAACATACTAAGCAGAGTCACCATCTATGCATTGTTTTAAGAAGAGAAGCTAACAGTAGCCTTTTCCCTCTCTCTTTGCTTATTATTTGTGAACAAAGACTTTGAGGAAATAGTTCTCTTTTAAGAGATATATGTTGACCTTCAGCTAACAGCCGGAGAGGAAGTAGTGTTACAACATTTTCACATATGGATTATACTCAGCACAGTCTACTACATAGTAGCAACCCAATAGCTGCTGTATAAAGATACGTGGCTAAAGCAGAGAAAATTCAGAATATTTTTGCTATTAAATATTTGTCATACTAAAATGCCTTTACTAACTTTTCCTCTCAAAGCTTTCAGCTGTCCACGGAAGTAAGGAAAGATCCTGAGTTGTTCTCAGGGCAGGGAAAGAGAAGGGATGAGGAAGCTTTTAATATTTTTCAAGCTCTTTTGAGAGAATTCTGAATATCTACCAGAGCGAGTTTTTTCCCACACCGTGAAAAAGGATAGGCAGTCATCTGCAACCTACTCACTGTGAGGATTAGAAAATAAGCACTTGTGAGGTACGTGGCAAAAGTGATAGGGAGGTTCAAAAGATCCTGAGTTGAAGTAAAACAATCCACTGAAAAATAATTGCTGTAGTTTGTTTTTTGTTGTTGTTGTTAATTTTATTTCATATTCTGAAACACTGAACAAAAATTAGATAAGTATTTCACTTTAAGAAATAAAAGATCATATATCTTTTTGTTATTTTTTTAAGAATTATCTTGCTTTTACAGTTCTAATGAGTTATATTAGTATACTCAGACATGGATTTACTTAAAACAGTCACATACTTCCAAACATCCAAGTTTTTCTGTTTGCAATAGCAGCATTAACAGTACCTGCCAAAACTTCACAAAGTATCTTAAAGACATGCCCTTTGGTGCTAGTATTACAAAGAGAGATTCAAACATATGGGTTTGCACTTACATGTTAAGCTTTTATGTAGTGTTACTGAACCAACTCCTAAAGCTTCTGTGATGTTTTGAAAACATCGCGGCATAAAGCTCCAAACACCCTCCAGTGCTATTTTACTGTGATCTGATTAGCACCTGTTTGCCTGCGCTAATCCAACTTCAAACAAAAACATGTTCTTTCCCCACTATCATTAGACCACACATTACAGCCTCACCAATGCAGAACCCTAGGGTTTAAGCCTGCATTTTTTCATTAAAGAAACCCTTTTTTTGAGATCAGTTCTGCAAATTAGGGCAAGTCATGCAGAGATACCAGTTAGATTATGATATTACTCAGCTTCTCTGCAAAGGGACTGAAAGGATACAGTCTTAAAATATAACAGTCTGCAAATGAAAAAGCATCTACCTGCATCAAGTATTTCAACCACCATAGAAAAATATTCAGATAAGCTACTCTAAATAAGCCAAGATTTGAACACATTATGAAAAGCATCTACAAACAGGACGAGATTGCTAAATCCAGCTTTACCTTTGATTTAGCTCCTTTTCTCTACCAAATCTCACACTGAAAATAATGATAATGCTGTCTTTGAGAGAATGTAAATCAAGCAAAGACTATGGAACATAGTAGCTTATAATGTATTTCTAAATTTAACTTCACCTTGATTTGAGCTTTGCTAAACTAACTTTCCTCATGGATATAGACAGAGAAGTATAATTTTTTTCCTACAAAGGGAGCGTAAAAGCATTACACATTTATATTATTACCATACACCTTGTTCATCTAGGTAGTCCTACCAGAATATAATCCCACCAGCCCAGCAGAAAGCCATGGCCTCTCCAAGCTCTGGATGCACCAGGATCCATGCAGCTTCCCTGACAGAGCTCTGGTGGGAAGATGCTGCCACCCAGGTGCCAGGTTGCCTGATATGCCCTGCTTTTATGTCAGTACGGGATGGCAGCAGTGAGCACCCCTGTGGCAGGTAGAGGAACTCCTCTGCTTAGTGACAGAGCTTGGGGAGGAGGTGAGTAGGTTCAGGAATATCTGGGAGTGCGAGAGGGAGGTAGACAACTGGAGTCACACCCTAGTTTTCCTGAGAAAGTCCCAGCAGGAAGACAGGGCTCATGATACAGAAGATTGCCTCTCTCTGCCTGGATGAACACAGTGACGCAAGGGATAGGGGGCAATGGCAAAAAGTTCCTGCCTGGTGCAGCAAGTGCATCTGCTCTGTGACTACTCTACTTTCCCTGGTGTACTTGCAAAACAAGTATGAGGCTCTGCAAGTGGAACAGAAAAAAAAAAAAAGATACATCACAAAAAAAAAGCTCATCAGAGCTCATTAGCTTGGAAATGTGAGCGAGGTTAAGTTGACTTATAGCTTGTTGTCAAAAATGCTTCCATGAAGAAAAAAGATGGGTTACTGTCATAGGAGACTCCCCTCTGAAGAGAACACAAGGCCCAAGATTCAGAGTGGGCTCACTTACAGTGGGTCTGTTCTGCCCTGGCACCAGGTTTAAGATGTGAAGAGGCAAAAAGAAAAGTTCCTAACCTGGTATGCCACTCAGGTTATTATCCATTATTGATTTTTTAGGTAGTCAGTGATAGAGTTGCAACAACAAGTCCAAGGCAATCAAGAGAGACTTCAGGGCCTTGGGACGACTGGTTAAGGGATCAGGAGCACAAACAGTGTTCTCCTCTGTTCTTCCAGTTTCAGGGAATTATGAGGGAAGAAACAGGAAGAGCCAGCAGATCAATACCTGGCTCAGAGCCTGGTGTCACCATCAGAATTTGGAGTTTTTTGATCATGGGTCCGTCTACACAACACCAGACCCACTGGCAACAGATGGGGTGCCTGTCTCAAATGAAGAAAAGGATCTTTGCACAGGTGTTAGTAGGGCTCATATAAAACCAGACTCACTAGACATACGCCTGAGGGTGGCAAGCCAGTGTTTGAGGGACAATGTACAAGTCAAGTCCCATCTCAGTGGAGATAGAGGACAGAGATCCGTGAAGCAGCAAAGACGAAAGGCTTACCAATGTATTAGAAACCATGGGAGCCCCTGAGAATGGTCACATAGGAATTAGGGCTTCTCTCCCCCAAAAGGTGGCAAAAGAGTCCAGCAGAAATGCATCCATACCATAAATACTTTCAGTATGTTAGCAACAAAAGGAGGGCTAAGGACGATTTCCATCCTTTATTGGATGCGGAGGGAAACGTAGTGGCTAATGTTGAGCAAAAAGTGGAGGTACTTTGTGTCTTCTTTGCCTCAGTCTTTAACAGTCAGGACAGTTGTGTTCCACGTACACAGCCCCTTGAGCCAGAAGACAGGGATGTAGAGCAGAATAAAGACCCAATAATCCAAGGGGAAATGGTTAGCCATCTGTCACACCAGATACACACAAGTCTATGGGGCCAGGTGGTATCCATCCAAGGGTGTTGAGTGAGCTGGTGGAGGTGCTCACCAAGCCACTTTACATTATTTATCAACAGTCCTGGCTAAAGAGGGAGGTCACAATTGACTAGAGGTTAGTAATTGTGATTCCCGTGTGCAAGAAGGGCTGAAGGAGGATCTGAGGAATTACAGACCTGTCAGTCTGACCTTGGTGCTGGGGAAGGTCATGGAGCAGATCATCTTGAGTGCCATTACGCAGCGTATACAGGCCCAGTCAGAAAGGGTTTACAAAAGGCTGGTGCTGCTTGACTCACCTGATCTCCTTTTATAACAAGGTGACCTGCTTAATGGACGAGGGAAAGGCTGTGGATGTTGTCTTCCTAGACTATAGTAAAGCCTTTTGCTGGAGGAGTTCAGTGAGGGGCAATGAAGCTGTTGAGGGGTCTGGAGCACAAGTTCTGTGAGAAGTAGCTGAGGGAACTGGGGCTGTTTAGCCTGGGGAAAAGGAGGCTGAGGGAAGACCTTATTGCTCTCTACAACTACCTGAAAGGAGGTTGTAACAAGGTGGGTGTTCCTCTCTTATCCCAAGTAAGATCCAACAGGACAAGAGGGAATGGCTTTAAGTTGTGCCAAGAGAGTTTTGGATTGGGTATTAGGAAAAATTTCTTCACCAAAAGGGTTCTCAAGCATTGGAACAGGCTGCCCAGGGAAGTAGTTGAGTCACAATCCCTGGAGGTGTTTAAAAGACATATAGATGTGGTGTTTAGGGACATGGTTTAGGGTTGGACTTGCAGTGTTACGTTAATGGTTGGAATTGATCTTAAAGGTCTTTTCCAACCCAAATTATTCTATGGTTCTAGTATCTGATTACATAAATTTTGAAAATCTCCATTTAGATTAGGCCTCAATGTTACCTTTGGTGTTTCACAATCCTTTCAGCAATGATCTGTGTCTTCTCCTTAAAAATAATGTAGCTTTAATTATATTTTAATTACATTTGCAACCTAAAAATCTGCCAACTTTTCTGCAAAAGTAAAAGCTTTGACTGGTAGAATGCACATATGACATTCCTCAACATATTTTTGACTGCTATATTAGATTCAAATTCAACACTGTGCATGCAAGCAAACTACTATTTATCGAAAGTAGATGCGCAAATGACATGCAAACATATCTGCTGCATGGACATTAGTAAAAATAATTAATAATATAATCATAAATTCTGATCATATGATTCAGCATTTTTATTCGCTTTCATCACAAAAAAATTGTTAGGAATACTTTCACCTTCATTTGTTTGACATGCATTAATCAGGACGTGTTTTATAAAGTCTAGTAATTTTGAATAGTAATACCTATATTCACAGTTAATTTCAGCATTTAAGACTACATTTTTTTATCTGGTCACTTTATGTGAATAGAATGCTTGCAAATGTTTACAGAGTGGCTTCTTCAGTTCCCCCTTGTTTTCACCTCAGGTGTTTTCCCACTAAGCTCACTGTAAGTTATTAAATAAATTCTCCATACACTGAAGAACTATTTCCTAGGAAGAGGATGTTAAACTAGCTTATCAGATACTGAGGCTCTCATAGAAACTGGTCTGGGGCCACACTCATGAAACAGTTCTCCAGCTACCTTGATTCTCTGTAGGATATATAGCCATATACCAAAATCACCAAGCAAACCAGAAAAACCTCTTAAGATGACGTGGACTGGAAGTCAACTGTCGTGTAATATTAAAGCAGATACAGAGAATGCAGTAAGGAAAAGCTTGGCTAGACCATTTGCTTGAAATACCTACTTACAAATACAGAATAAATAGGGGGTTACGCTCCAAGGAACAAAACATAGAGATCTGGCTCTTTTATGTATTCCTTACCCAGGTCGGCTTCTGTTGTTGTTACTGGGTGTTGACCTGAATCAAAACTGAAAAGCAGATCAGCTTTTGAGCAGTGAGAAACTCTGAGCTAAATTCCCAGAAATATTAGAGACAAATACATTTTTTTCCCCTGTACTTAGTTGCTTGCTAGCTTTTATTTTCAGTTTTTTTATGGGTCAAAAGCTTTGCAGAAAAATGCTTCCAAAGTTTCTTCACACCTATTTTTCTTTTTTACCAAACCATTTTGAAAGCTAAACTCCCTCATATTTATACTTCGATAACATCTTTATTATAATTTCCTGAGCTCTGACAGTTTGTTAGGTACTGGAAGAATCATAAAACAAGGTATCAGTGGCGTCTCAGACGACTTACATTCCCCGCTATGAATCCTCTGCTCCCGCTGGGGAGTAAACTCAAGTTATTCCTTTTGTGGGGTATCTTGGAAAAGCACTGCCTGCCATAGGCAAAGGATACAACATATGCTCTTGTATTATATTGTTTTGCTCTAGTGGAGAAAATTTGAAATACTTTTAATAACTGAATGATGGTAGCACAAGGGCTTTAATGAAAAAGGGCTTAGGGAGTACTGAACACAAAATGGGAGACAGTGACAGATAAGATACAAACAAGGAAAAGAGGACTTTTTTAAAGGGCTACAGAGGTAGACCAGGGGCCAGCAAAGGAAGAAATGAAAAGCAAGTAATTTGCCAAGAATAGACAAAAAAATTCTCAGTGGAAAAGGGTGAGTACTGGAAGGCAGTGAAAGGTGATGCATGACAAAAACTGGTAGGAGAATGCTACCATTAGAATGATGATCTTTCTTCAGAGAAAATACTAAGACATACACGAACACATTTTGTATTGAAATGGTTCAGCAATATGGTAAAAAACAGTGAACTGAGTATGAGAAAACAGTGGAATTGAAGGACAGAAATAGAAAAAAAAAACAAAAAACAAACAGTTCAGACATTGGAGAAAAAAATTGAAATGACTGGTGACAACAAGCTAAGGAAAGAGTGGAATGGAGAAATTTTGAAAGTGAGCAACAGAGACAACTCTAAGAAAAATAGACAACATGCAAAACTTGCTTACTTTTTTGGTTTCAACATAAAATGGAAATTTTTCTGAGCTTGAAAATAAATGTTTAGGTACATCCAGTACTTCAATTTCAAACTAAAAGTTTTTCATGTTGTTGATGGAAGACATGTATTTTAGCCTAAAAAACTTGTGCTGATGCTTTGTTATTCCGCTTTTGATTTTTTTTACCAATTGAATAATGTCAAATTAAAAACGATAAGGCAATACAAATCTGGAAAGACAATGTTGCTACAATATGCCTGAAAAGAGACTCGAAAGACTTTACTAAATTATTCTTGTTGGTATACCATTTAGACAGTCGATACATTAACACTGAAGAGCTAATGAGTGCAATCATAAGCTTTGGGCTCTTCACAGAACTTGCTCCGACATGTCCAGCTACATAAAATGTTCAAATATGCAGACATACATCTGTAAATTTGCAAGAAATCTGGTTTAATTAGTTCTTCTGCTCATAGACAAATTGTTGGGAGTGGGACTTAAAAGCTTTGCTAACATAATAGAATACATGGAAATTTGCTTTGTAGAGGATACGTTGTGCAAAATGCCTACAATCTTAATGTCTCAAGAAAGGGGAAGACCCTCAAAAATCTGCTACCAGAATATGCATATTGTAGAGTATTGGTAAATAAATTAATAGGAAATTGAGAAAAAAGTCCCTCACCAGGCATCAGATCATACTATGTAACCTGATTACCACTTCCACTGAAGTGTATGACCAATGACAAAGAGAAAATATTGACCTTGCTGAGCGATAATAACCTTTGTTTTTGACTTCATCTTTCCCAATGATTTACTATATGACTCCTAGCAAGTAAGTTAGTTCATCTATTTTTGCATTTAGGTAATTATATTAACTTAGTGGCCTTCCCAGAGTGGGAAGATTCATTTCTTCTATTAATTTTGGTTTAGATTTAGAGCATAACATCTTGACTGCTGAGCACCTTTGGAAGTATGCTCTATATGGATTAAGATAATAAAGCTGAGGCAGTCTGTAATTATATAAGTCTGTAACTTAAGGCAATATTCAAAATGTTTTCAGATCTTGTAAATACAGATACAGTAAGATTTGGCTCCATTTAGGAAACACTCAGCAAACTGTAAAATAGATCTGTATTTAGATTTATTCCACATCCCTAACCCTAGTGTTTCAATAAACATTAAATGTCTACCTTCCACGTTCTCTGATCTTTTCTAAACAGTCTGTGCCTTTCAACATTGGAGTTCTTTTTATTCTGTTTTCCTGTTGACGTTATTTTCTTGTCGACTTTATTTTCCTATCTCCTTTATAAAAACCTCTTATAGTCACTTAGAAAGTGTTCAAATAACCAGCATCCATGGATGTCTTACCAACATGTAAGACACCAAAACTAGAGAGGGTGGTATGCTGTCATCTTTGTAACTCCTCTTACTCAGTTTTTGGATTACAAGAGCAAACCTGGTTTGCAAATATGCTAAGCATTTGTAGCTTCAGTGAACAGGGAGTAGTAGCCCTTAGGCTTACTAACCAAAGGTATTTGAAAATCAAATTCACAAAAATCACTGATTTTAGGAATTCCCTTTGAAAAGGGCAGCACAGTAAGCTATGTAAGCTATAACAACGTAGCCCTGGAATGAGGGGGACCAATCTTTCAGCTTACTTCTACCAGAATTGGCACATATGTTCTGGTGATGTTCTTATCAGTGTGATTTTAAGGCTTTCCAAACGATCCCCCTTTGTCAAATATCTCCAAAGAATACTCATCTCTTCCTCTTCATTTTCTTTACTCCAAGAACTTTAAGTTTTTATCTTGAGAGTTTATTAATTCATACCTCATAACGCCTAAAGGGGTTTGCTAACTTGCAAATAGCATGGAGCACTCTTTCCCCTGGAAATGACCTCAGTGTGATCTCCACGTATATCGTTTGCAGATTCAACTCCTCACAGTATGAAGATGAGGGTTTAACTGTGACTACAGATTAAGTTTTCTACCTTTTTTCAATGAAAGTTGCCATTTATCTTTCTTAATTTCCATATTTTTTACTTTCATATACAATATAAATAATGATTTCAAAAGCTGTTTCATTGATCAAAACAAACTTTCTTCAATATTCAGGTTCTTAAACCAACATCATACTTCTCTCTTCTTCATGCTGCCTTCTGAATGCCATAGATACATTTGTATTCTCCCTGTAGGCATCGTCCCTGTAGACCTTGAGATAATCTAAAATTAATTCCTTTTCCATAGACCAAAGAAAATAATTCTGGTCCATCCAAGTTGGTGGTGCCATATCTAGGTCCCCAATTTACAATGCAACATGCTTTCTTTTGACAGACTCTTTGAAAGTCTCTTCGAAAGAGGATAATGTTTTCATCTGCAGCAAAACAGCAGTAATCTTGACATAAGATGCTCTGAAAGAAATTCTGGACTTACCTGCAATGTACAACCATAGGTCCAGCATCAGGTGGGTTGCAGGTTTTGACTCGTCGCAGGAAAGCTAAGAACGGTGTTGGGTGCTCTGGGACACCATGGTCAGGCCAGGCAGTGAACTGGAATTGCCTCACTTCCCTTTTCTCACTTGAACCATTCTACGAAATTAAAAAACTTCATGACAAAACTGCCATTTGATGGAATACTGGGATTTTTCAATGAAATAACTGCAGAAGCATCTATACCAGAGAAGTGTATTTAAATCACATTTGGGGCCAGAGAGAAACATGACTCAGGCTATTGAGCAAAAAATTTCTTACATTCTAAACTGCAGAATTCAAACAATGTAAGAGCTTTAATTACACCACAAAGAAATGCAACACAGGAAGTGCCAGAGTTTTAGCTAGTGTTTCATCCAGTTAAATGTTTTTTCATAGTAAGAGCTCTGTATTAACTTAGAAAATTCTACGATGTAAGGAAACTACACTATGTAGAAGTTTCACTGTTCTGTGCTGCCTGGAGGAAACAGAGGGAGGAAAGTGGAAGAAATGAGAGGGAAGAAAGGGACTAGAATTAAAGGAGAAAGTAAGGCAGGGAAGCAGGAAGCAAAATTAGGAAGAAAGGATGGGCAGTGGTGGGGAGTAAGGGAGGAAGGGGAAAATAAGAGAAGAAGGAAAGGAAAGGGGATAAAAGTTGCCTACATTTAAATTCAAAGTATATTGTAAGTATACATAAGGATATATACCTTGTAAAGTGCAAATGTACGAACACAGTACGTTGCCAATTCAACAGTGTCTAAAAGGGTCACTTGGATTAGTCCATAAGTTTCTGTGCCTCTGCTTGGCCAGTATTGATCACACTTCACCTATAGTGAAAAATATGTAATTATTTAATACATTTAAACCTGACATTTTTTACATATCTGAGTGTATATCATGTACGTTTTTAAAGTAAGTGGAGTTAGAATGTTCAATAATGGCTAGGGATCCAACACAATAAGTTGCTGTCCTGATGGTAGCTGTTACAATATCTTCTTTCATAATGGGTATTTGTAAAGTCAGAGGGGCAGATGATTAAGAGATACAATTAAGTATAGATATGCAAACGAAAAAACAATTTATAGTAGTTAAATATATTACCTGAATCTTCAGTAACTCTCACCTTTCATAGTCCAGAATTTAATAACAGTATTAATCCAGTAAAAGTAGACAGACAATTATTTAATTGTTCACCATCTTTCACCTACTTCACATTTGTCCTCAAACATACAAACTGTCGTTTGGGTGTTAATATTTAGTATGCATAGAGATATCTCAATAAAACCTGATTTTTTTTTAAAATAATTTTAGTACACAGATAAAGAGCACCAACAACTCTTAAGTGCACTGTGAGAAAATACAATTTCCTTCTCAGAGCAGTGTTACGAAGTATATAATGAAATTGTGTTCACGGGCATTTAAAAAAACCTGGTTTGACAGAGTTCATCCATCAGATTTTAAGAGACATAGGACATTTCATTCAGAAAAATCTCCATTTTAAAACACCTTAGTTTAGGATAATAACAAGCTGAAATAATTATGTATAAGATGACGCAAAAGAGAACCATACGTCTACCATTATTGCTGAAGCTTGATAACTTGTGAGTTAAAATGGTTTTTACAATGGAAGGTATTATGAAAAAAGAAATGCTGAACCCCTAAAACAATCAGAGAACATTGTACAAACTAGTACGGGGGTTAAGTAATTGAAAATATTTTGCTCTCAGTGATGTATGTGTGAAACTGAGACAGTCAGCCTCTGTTCTTATAACAATACATTCTTATCAATTAGCCTTGCGTACAGTACAGAATTGTATTATGAGTCCAGTAACAATACACTGAATTTGTTTAATAAATGTCTTCATTAATCACTCTACGCCAGACTCTTACCAAACTCAGTGAGAACGGAGCAAACTGTAAGGAATAACAAAAGTAGTATATCGCACACTATTTCTGAGAAAAATGTGAATTATCAGGTTAATCGAAGAGAAAAACTAATCATTTCCCCAAAATGGAAAATTAAGAAAGGCATCTTTGAAACTCATGTGTTCTCCAGGTTTCTGACTCTGCACAGCACTTATTGAAAAACACTTTGTGCACTTTCAGACTCCTCAGTTCCAAATAGCTTTTGCTTGCAGATAATTTTATTTTGAGGCTCATAGGTCACACAGATCACTAACAGTTCACAAATCACAGTCTGAGAACAGGTAATCTAGATAAACTGGAGAAAAAATTCTAACCACTGAAGCAGCTGTTGAATACACATTAGAGGCAAAAAGAACAATTTTTTAAACAGAAATTTATAGCTTAATTTATAAGCTATTTATTTTTTAATTTTTATAATTTTATAAGCTATTACTTATAAGGCACTGGAACAAAGTAACTAAAATGTTTATTGATACTGTAGTCTTAAAGATAGGATTAACAGTGTACAAATTCATTTTATTAAGAGGAATTAAGTAATTACTTCCTTGTGCCTTTTACTGAAATACTGAAACAATAAGTATTGCAAGAATATAAATTATTTATTTGCAAGATTCCTAATACTAAAAGAAGCCACCATAGTCTTCTGCAAATCAGACAGAAAAGGTGTATTTTCAATTGAGCTATTTCAATATAATCTAGTCAATCTAGTTTCACTTCACTTAACTTCTGTCTGTATTGGTTAGCTATATATTAGACAAACAAGTTGTGGATTATTATTATTTATTATTTGATAATTCCTGTAGAATTACATACATTTTTTTTTCATGGAGAATGCTGACACATAATAGCTGCTGTTTATAATCTTAGCAACTACAGGTTTAGTATAAATCTGACTAAACCTGTTTGGGTTTGATTTTTTTTCTTTTTTTCATGAATATAAATGGTAGGACACGCTACATATTTTTAATAAAATGAATACAAGAAATAAATGTCTGGCTATGCCTCAAGATGCCTAAACATGTAGGTCTCCTCTTTACTCTGTAGTTCTCACATACACATTGTATGCTTGTAGAAGCAGTGCCAACTTCCAGAAAGCAGGCCTGAAAAATTAACCAGCTTTCTCACTAGAAGGATTTTACAAAAACAACTTACAAATGCAATTGAGATAAAAAATGTTCCACACAAATATTAAATGGAAATTCAGAACACAGTAGGTCTCTAGCATCTTTGCAAACAACAAAAAATACTTGTTTTATTTTTATTTAGAAGCCTGTGCCTGGGAAGATTTTAGCTCAGTGTGTTTTTCTTTCTCCATTCATAAAGTTTATCTAACACAAACTTCAATCATTTTACAGTTTTTTTAAAATACTTTCTGTGAGAGGTATCTGATTCAGACTACTGCTGCTGGAAGCAGACACTAACTGTTAAAAAGAAATTCAATTTGTAGACCAATGTATGTATTCTTTGAAAGTGGAAACTGATGAAAAGAAGTACCACATTTTTAGAAAGAAAACCTGAGTCTATATTGATGTAGATTTGACCTTCTGGAAGAGCACATGAAGCATAAGTTGATGGAACTACATCTTTTATTCCTTTTGCCTCTTGATTTTTTTTCAGAACAAGAGGTCTTCTTCAAGATGTGCCCTTACCTGCCTCCTACACTTGTTTGCTCTGTGATCATAAAACCTTACATTCCAAATACTCCTAACAATTTAGACTCCAATTTATTTTTGTAAGAGATCGGAAAAATATTTTCTATTGGACTTCACCAGCAGCAGAGAATCAAATAACATATGTCAATTGTTAAAACACTATTTTCTGAGACAGAGTTTTTGTTAAATATTTTATCCTATGTTAAGATCCCAGCCTTCAGCACTTAAACTAAGTGCATTTTTCAGAGGTTACTTTTTTTTTTTTTTTTTCAGAAAAAGATCTCAAACCCCTTTAGTCATCCAAAATTTAATACAAAATGTCAACAAGTCAATTTTGGTATTTTTTGCCAAATGTTTTCTTTTGCTTTAGCCCTTTGCTCTGTATTTAATTTCCCTGTAGTAAGGGAATTTTTTTCCTCATTTATGTAAGTTGTTTGGAAAACAGATGACTTTAATGTGGTAAGGTATGGCCAATGATAACATCACATCCCTTCTCATTAAGGATACAATTACAGGGATTATTTCTTTTCAGAGTTGTTACAGTTTGTAACACCTTTGGTGAATTTTATAGTCTTCACCTTTCTCTTATCCACCCAGCTCCCAGTTCCAAGGGTTGATGGCTGGATGGTCGCACACAGAGATTAGTGGTCAATGGCTCAATGTCTGGATGGACACTCGTGACAAGTGGTGTCCCTCAGGGGTCCGTACTGGGACCATTACTATTTATTACCTTCATCAATGACATAGACAGTGGGATTCTCAGCAAGTCTTCTGATGACACCAAGCCAAGTGGTGCATTCGACAGACCTGACAGACAGGATACCATCCAGAGGGTCCTGGACAAGCTCAAGAAGCAGGCCCTTGTGAACCTCATGAGGTTCAACATGGTCAAGTGCAAGGTCCTGCACCTGGGTTGGGGCCATGTCTGATATCAGTACAGGCTGGGGAATGAAAGGATTGAGAACAGCCCTGCAGAGAAGGACTTTGTGGTGCTAGTGGATGAAAGATTGGACATGAGTTGGCAATGTGCACTTGCAGCTCAGAAGGCCAATTGTATATTAGGCTGCATCAAAAGGAGTGTGGCCAGCAAGTTGAGGGAAGTGATTCTGCCCATGCAGTACCGCATCCAGCTCTGGAGCCCTCAGTTACAGGAAAGACATGGACCTGTTGGAGAGTGTCCAGAGGAGGCTGCCAAGATAATAAGCGGGCTGGAACACCTCTCATGTGAGAACAGGCTGAGAGAGTTGGGGTTGTTCAGCCTGGAGAAAAGAAGTCTCCAGGGAGACCTCACTGTGGCATTTCAGTACTTCAAAGAGGCCTGTAAGAAAGATGGGGACAGACTTTTTACCAGGGCCTGTTACGACAGCACAAGAAGTAATGGCTTTATCTAAAAAAGGGGAGGCTCAAGCAAGGCATGTGGAAGAAATTGTTTACAATGCAGATGGTGAAACACTGGCACAGGTTGCCCAGAGGGGTGGTAGATGCCCTGTCCCTGGAAACATTCAAGACCAGGCTGGATGGGGCTCTAAGCAACCTGATGTACTTGAAGATGTCCCTGCTCATTGCAGGGGGGTTGGACTAGATGAAATTTGAAGGTCCCTTCCAATCCAAACTATTATATGATTCTGTGGTCTTTTCCTCTGCAACTTATATTCACTGTCACCCAATGAGAGCCTTTCTGTGCCACTAACTGCACATGGCTACAGAAAACAGCTCTCATCAATAATTCTATAACATTCTCGAGTCTGTCACTAAAGATGGCAAGATGAATGAAACAGACTCATGAGCATGAAAGAAGTCACTTGTGATTTCAGAGTGTTTTTTTTAAAGAGAAATTCAATTACAATAATGACAACTATACCTTTAACCACTACTTTCACTATCTCATGACCATAGGTTGCACAGTGCCAAACCAGACTATATCTGAGATCAGAGGAGCTCTCAAAAGTCTGCTAAATATATTATGAAATCTTTTAAATACAAGAGTAGTAGACATAGCTAGAAGACCTAACAAATGATATGCATGTTCTCTTAACCTGCTTGTCAAACATGCATACCTTTTTTTCCTCTACATTTCTTCCATACAGACTATGCAAATCCTTGTGCTCTTCATGAAAGTACAAGCATTCACTGAAAGCAAGGTTGTAAGAAAATGTAAATGTTTTCTTTCCATTAAAAATGAGAAGCATGAGATCATTTCAGACTTGAGGAGTTACGAAGCTACAGTTTCTAAGAATATTTGTGGATATTCATGCTTCAACAAGTCATAGATACTAGAAAACGTGATGCCATGCATCAACAGAGCTGAAGGAAGGATATTTCCCTATGAACATATGAATACAAAGATTCCTGACATTCAAGGGTAGAGAAATAATTTTCCAGTATAAAGTTCTATCATTCAGGCTGAAAAGACCCTTCAGGTGTTTCTTAACAGATGAGCCAGCTGTTACAAGCCATCTGAGATTATAAGGACAAAATGCAAACCAAGAAAGAGACAGCGAACTAGTAACAGGCCGACTGATAAGAGTACATTCCCTGATGTAAGAACAAAATATTAATTATGCTGAACTTCAATGCCTTGCCATATAAAGACTAGTCTGATTTGATGCTAAAGATCATAGGCACTGACAGTAGTACACGAGGTTGTAATGCAAAATTAAAAAAAAAATAATTGGAACACAAACCCACATTTTTTAGGCCTTATTTGAACAAAATTTGGTCAAATGTCACTCATTCACTTTCGTCTAACTCTAAATGACAGCTTTAAAAATATAAGCTCATATTCAGAAATAAACCTGAAAATAGAGCAGTTTAGTTTTCTATTTTGCTTTCAGTGAGGCACTGAATTTAGTATGATCATAAATTCTGACAGAACTGAGCACCCAGCCCCAGGCAGACAGATCTTTCTAAGTCTCACTGGATTTATTCCCAAAACTATCAAATTTCGGTTCTTTGAATCCATTTATTACTACAGAGACAAATCTCAAACATTTGTGTGCACTCATCTCTAATAACAACCTATAGTAAATATGTACCTGTGAGTAAGTAAAGGTAAAGACGTTGGGGAGAACTTATTGCTCCCTCCAACTACCTGAAAGGAGGTTGTAGCACGGAGGATATTTCTCTCAAGTAACAAGACAAGAGGAAATAGCCTCAAGTTGCACAAGGGGAGGTTTGGATTGAATATGAGGAGAAACTTCTTCACCAAAACGGTTGTGAAGCACTGGAACGGGGTGCCCATGGATGTGGTTGACTCATAATCCATGGAGATGTAAAAGACATGCAGATGTGGTAGATTATGGACATGATATAAATGTCAAGTTGGCCATGTTAGGTTAACAATTGGACTTGATGATCTTAAAGGTCTTTTCCAACCAAAACGATGATAATTCTATGATTCTATGATAGTTGATGCTCATTTGAACTGAGTATTTGGAGTCTGAGAACTAGGCAGAAAATAAGCACTTCAGCAGTGCAACATATTTCTAAGGTCTTGATGACAGTAGCCTTGAAAAAGAAGGTTCAAACAGGATTTGGAAACAATATAAATGAACTTCAGTTTATTTAATTCATAACAAAGTCCTCTAGAAAGGTTGCAAATCAATCCTCATTACATCCTTTTTGAAATTTCTGAGATATGATTAGTAGGCTAACGGTTAATACTGAAAGATAATTGATAATTAAAAAAATAACCCTCAAACTGTTTCCATTCTGATCCTTATGACAGAGTGTGGTATGGTTATTACAAAAGGAAACAAAAAAAAAGATTCTTGGGTATCTTCAACTATACAGGCCAAGAACAGTTCAAAACTACATTTCTGGTGTCAATGTGAGATGCCCTCCTGGAAACCTTCCTAATGGCAGGAAATGTAGGGTCTTAGAGAATTCATTTCAAAGGATGAATCTGTCAAACAATTAAGTATAGCAAGATTTTCCCGAGTCTTGAAAAGGCTTATATGAATGAAACCGAGAGGAAAAGTGAACAGGCTGACAACTTTTTGCTTCATCCTCTTCCTGTAGTCAGGGCTGATCATTGTGTGCAGCATGAATAATCCCTTCACTGAACGAGATATTACATTACAGTATGAAGAACACATTGAACAATTCACCTTACTATTCAAGTGCTCTAATAAAAATTTTCTATTGTTCATACAAGACAGCTATCTCTTTCAGCTGATATGAGTATTATGTAAGAAATCAGTGAAACAAAATAATCAGAAGAGTGAAACATCAGAGCAATGAAATTCTATTATTATGTTTTTGGTTCATCAGAAAGCCAGAAGTGAATGGATGAAAAAGCATGAAAATGAGAAATGGTAAATTTGAGAACATTTTGGAGACCTTAAGCGGTTTAAGTTTGTATTTTGATTTTTGAATGGAACTTCTGACTCACAGTGAGCTTTGTATTGCTAGTTCAATACATGGATAAAATTCTTAATCTCATAAATGTATTTCATACAGTTCTCATGATATTAAACTGAAAGCTCACCTAGAAGAAACATGTATTAACAACATGTGCCTTTCAGTAGCCAGCTGTATCCATGAACCTCTTTAGAAAATAGGAAAAGTTTTGTAAATGATGGAAAATATAAACCATAATATTTTCTTTCAGAGACACATATTTGAAGAGCAGATGTATTGTTCAACTGCAAAAGAGAACTGGTCTTGAGTCTTTCACCAGAATCTGCTAAATAATGAAATGTGGCGTCATTTTTCCTAAACAATACTAAATTGATTCACTGACCTTTTCAAGCCTGAAATTCCTTGGAAGAACTCCCTGCACTGAAGCAATAGGTTGCAGTGCTAAACAAAACATGAACTAACCACTGCATTTGGAAAACAAATATGCTGAATTTTTAATTTTGCAAGGAAAACCTTGTAACTCAAAATGTCAATGGCCATTCTCCACATGTGGCATAGTCTCTCTGTCTGTATTAAGAGAAGAATTATATGAGGTAGCAAACTACATCTTACCTTAAGCAGAAGCAAATGAGCAAAGCAAATGAAGTCAAATTACAGAGTTACAATACAGTTTTCACTAAACCACTTGCTATACACTTGCCTTGGGCAAATGGCATTTCTGCAAGAACTATCAGTTTATCCCAGCAGGTCAGAGAAACTACTTCATTTCTAGACACTGAATCCTAAGACACAAAACTGGACGGTTGCCTTGAAAAATACTCGTGGCAGTACTGGGTATTGCCACATCATCTCAGGTGAGACTCTGGTGTAAACAGCTCTTGAAAGCTCACAGTGGAAGAGACTTGCACAATATATCCTAGAGTTTGCTCCATTCATGATATTATATTTTGGAAGCTTTTTAACGGTTCAAAATAAATCACCTTTGCTACAAAGTTGATTTCTTCCTCTTAGAGCTCCATAGGCAACAAACATGGTTGATTGCCACAAAATTTTTAAATACCTTTCACATGTTGGAAGGCTATTATCTTTTCTCTTACTCTTTTGTATATATGCAACAAATCTAACTATTTCTGACTTTCCCCATACATCATTTCTCCAACCTTTGATCATTATTGTTCTCTTCTAGATTCTCTGTAATTTACCAATACCTTTTCACATGGGGCATTCATTCTGTATATCCTCAACTCCAAATGTGTTTAAGCTGAAACAACCAGACATATGGCAAGCCAAAAGTACTTTCAGCCTACATGGTGGCATTACAGCACTTCTTTTCATTATAAAATTAACCCTGTTTATAGTATGGCATTTCCACAGCTCTTTTGCTGGATGATGTAATATTTTGAGTTTTAGCTGAGGTGCCTTGGCACAGAACTTCCAGTTGTAATATGCCTAGCAAAAGAAACTTTAAGCTTTATTGGTGAGTGTGGTCTATGCCAACATATATCTAGGATTAGATTCTTACATGACCTAAGTAACTATGACTGACTGCCTTTCAGTGAGAGTTGAGCATGTCCCTGTCCTTGTGCCTCTGAGAATCCTTACATAAGGAAAGAGCCATATGGTTGAGTTTTACAATTCTGACATGGTAACTGGTGTCTCGAGTTCATACAATGGTGTAGGAATTCTTGGACTGTGGCCAATGCATTCTGTTACAGTGAAAAAACAAACAAACAAACAAAAACAAAATAAAAACCCCAATACCAACAGTACAAACCTACACCTTTTTTACTTTTACTTCTGTAAATCTGGTGAACACATGGACTACTTGACTTTGGATTTTTTTTTTTTTTTTGCCAGTTCTCTCATTTATTCTTCTGACTCATATCTTAGCATGTTTCACTAAAGAAGTGAAATAAAATTCTGATAGTACCTTATTGATATAGAAGTTATTGGTTTGCCATTAAAATTAGGGAATGAACAATGACAAAACTGCACATTTAATTATTCTTCAGTAAAACAATTAAATTCAATATGAAATAATGACATCTGCAACAAATATCCTAATATGTCTGCTGAGAGAGATGTTAACTTACCTCTCAACAGATAAAGACATGCATTTTTTTCTAGTTGCTGCATAGTTTTCCTATGTTTAAATACATATTCCACAACTTAAAAACTCCCAAGTTTTACATACCTGTGCCGTCCAATAAAAAACATCAGTGCAGCTTATATGCAAAAATCAATTATATTTTGTCTAAATACAGTAGAATACAGGTGCACTTGAGAGCATATTGATATAATATGTAATGAATTATTACATGCACGTATTGATAACTTTTCTACTCATATGAATGAAGATATCTAATTGTCACTTATTTTTGATCACTATTTTGACATGTAATAGCTCCGGTATTACCTGTCAAAACTCACGTAGGAGCAAAGATCTGAAATTTGTTGCTGAAGCCACAACAAATGGAAAATCTGCCTTAATCACAATCACATAGAACTCCGGTGCACAGCCTATATTTGTCTCAAAGATCTCCATGCATTTCATACAGACAATAATAGTTTTCTTTGTTTATTACTTATTGCTGTGCAAGTACTATTGTTTTGCCTTAGCAGTGAGGTGAGCTACATTAGAAATCAGTGCCTACTCTGCCATCAACAGATGAAGATTCATTAAAAATGCCAGAAATTTGTGCATTTAGAAGAATTAAGGGTTCTTCCCAGACGCGTCTTAATGTTTTTTTTTGTTTTTTTTTTTTTTTTTTTTGCCTACAGCAAGACTTAGAAATCTTTGGTGTCCAGAAGTCTGTTTCAAAGCTATTATTAGTAAAGAGCTTTCCTGACTCAGGTAACAATATTCAGCTGAGAGAACAGAAGTCCAGTGGCTTTTAACTATCCTTGGATGTTCTTACAGAACTGATACAGGACCCATGCAAACAGTCCATTCTATTTCAATACTGGGGAACAAAATCTGAGACAGGATACATGACTTTTCTACTGGGTTTGTCTCTCCCTCCCACTTTCCAGTGAAAAGTCAGGATTCAAGGTGTTAAATTTTGACAAACCAAGGTGATTGTTCTATGCTTATATTTTTGTATATTCTTTGCTTACAATATTGATGATGATATCCGGTTCCTGAGAGTTAAATGAGTGTCTGGATCAGGCTAACAGAATGGTATAAATGTAGTTTCCTCATGTATTCACTTAGTCATTAGTAAATTTGAATGAAGCTGACAGTATCAGTATGAAAACTAAAGCCTTCCTCATCAGTGTAGAAGTCCAGGATCTAGCTCACACTTAAATAATTGCCTGGGTCATTATCCTGTCATATAGCTTAGACTCAACATTTAGCAATTTTCTCAACACAGAAAACACTACCAATGAAATTAAGGAAGGAAGTATTTTCTATCAGTTCCAAAACAACATAGTAAATGTATTCAAAATAAAGAATTATATAGCAAGGAAGGAGAGGATTTAATAATTTTTTCACGTGGATGATCCACAACAGTATTCTATCCTGAAGTAGGAGGCAGGACTTTGCCTGTTTCCTGTTTGAGGCAATACTAATTTTTGCTATAAAGTGAGATTCTCTGTCTTCATCTGGTCATTCACATTATTCACTACAGCACACGAGTTCTCAGAACAGTCAATTAATTCAGAGGACCAGGAAAAAAAAAAAAAGAAAAAGAAAGAAAAAGAAAATCTGCACTGCTCTGGGAGGAGAAGAAGACAGAGGAGTATGGAAGAGAGGTATCACACATTAATGCTTTACATGATTTACAGCTTTCCTTGATGTAACGCACAACTGCTTCTACTTGTCGCTAGTTTGCAACCTTCGATATCATTCTTCTATTTCATTTAGATTAAACTCATGTATGTGAAAAATATGTTACCAACACTGTTCCATGCACTGACAGTGTATATAATCCTTTTTGATACAAATTATGTGCATGGTAGCTGAATGATGGGACTGACTTTCTCTCTCTAGTCTGGTTTAGGTCAAGTGAGATTCAGGTGATGACATTTCATACAAAACCAACAAAGTGTGAAAGGTTATAAGTGAAAGAGCTTCTGTTTTCCTGCAGCTTCCTTTTAGGCAAACAAATGAATAATGAATTCAATGTAACATCTTCATTTGATGTACTCAGCTGTAAAATATGTACATTCGCAAAGCTGGATTTACTCAGACATCTAACACATGCTAATGAACCAACTTTGTTTCTGCAGATGCAATTAAAATCCCCATTTTTATCTATGCAGTCCAGGTTAAAAGGCTGATATCAAGCTGCAGGACTACATAATGAAAAAAGCAAGCTAAACAGGAATGACGACATAGAGATGGAAAGTAGATTAAGTCCCAGAGAGAAAAGATTTTGCCTTGCAGCAGGAATAATGATCAGGTTGCCAAGACACAAAAGCAATCAAAGAGGAATCAAAGGAAAAGGAGAAACAAAATTAGTGAAGATCTTAATCTCTAATGGTACGTAACAGTGTTTGTATTTCATGTTTGAAATTTGACTTGGTCTCCTGCTAGAAGGATATGCTATATAAAAATGAAAGCATGAGAAAAAATAACAATGAAATGTTGCCATCGTATTCTTTTCCCACACAACAATTCCCACTGCTGCCTCACCATCAATACCATTAATTGCATTACATGTAGTTACTGTACTAGGAGAAGAGGTAACTGGTATGCTATATTCACAGAGTCACAGACTGTAAGATTGGAGCTCAACTATATACTGGGTAGGTACTGTGACCATCAAACTCACTTGACCCATGAACACAGAATGAGCTGAATTATGCACAAAAAATATGTAAACATAAGCACAGACAATCCATTGACTAGATTGTCTGGTCTCTCATTACAATCAGGGAAGGCATTGCTGCTGAATGTTAATCACTTCTGGAGGTGATTGCTGTTCTAATCGTTGTTTTTTTAGGGTGTAGTCAGCAAAGGCAAGAGTTAGCTTTAAACCCTGCTAGGCAATTATTTGAGAGAATGAGTAGAATTTCATTTAGTTACATCAAAATATCTTTATAGACAGCGGCTTCATAGCCTGTGGCCTGCAGTATTAAGATAAACACACAAGCATTTAAGTACACCTTCTGCAATGGGGTGCTTATTAGGGTCAGATTTTTTCTTAGTACTGATGCTATTTAGCAGCAATTTTATTATAAGAAGCAATTAGTTAAGAAATGGCCAAAATTTATTTTGCTTAATTCCAAACAACAGTCAGTACCTAGACTCAACAAGACTGGTAGACACCAGATAAAACGAAAATTTCTGATAAAATTACCTTCTGCTGTGTACTAATTGCCATCAGGTATATACAGGCAGTGGTGTTGATGTAGGCTGAATTTACATGCAGAAAGTGATTCCACAATCAGAATGCTATACAGTGCTTGAACTGCAAAAAAACTACTCTGTTTTTAAAAAGTGATAAAATGGTAAAAGAATAAATACATACTTTAATAAGCCTCCAGAAAGGAATGACTGTTTTCAACAGGTTCAACAAGTTATGTAATCATTGCAATTATATGTATACAAACATGTGAGAAAAATTTCAATGCCAGCACAGTACAGTATTATCCTTTACAGTGCATTCCTCTGTGTTCAAAGCTTACACAAACAAAAATATTTTCATTTTGAAATGGAGCTGATCCACAAGCTACTGAAATATCAACTATTATCCAGCTATGCACATAAGATAGTTTTTACTGATTTAAAGCTTTCCGGGATTATAAACCTCTTCTCCTCTGTCACAGTCTCTTTCTTTCTTTTTGAACTGTTCTTGATCCTCTGTATTTACAGTATTTTTAACATATATTGCACAGCACCTTAGATACCTCAGCTTTTTGTATTGCTAAAGGCCTTCCACCTGCCATCTTGCAGACTGCCTCCCACCTGAAGCTCCCTACCCCTTCATACAAGCTCCCAGGACAGTGTACCCCAGAACACCTGTGGCAGAATTTTTCCTGTGACGCTATTGCTATGGCACATTCCCAGGGCAAGTGATTGCCACTGATGCTGGAATCACCCCACCCTTTTCCCCTTTCCCCGATTTCTACATGTGATTGTAGCTTCTGGTTTACAGTACAGGACTCACTACTGCATTTGCAGAAAGGTCAGTGATGAACTAGCCATGTCGCACTTTCCCCAGCCAAGGTGTGCCCCCATAAACAATAACAGCATCAAAAGCAGGAAAAACCCAAGAGAAGTCAGTGTGTCTCTTGACACAAAATACAGGCTTATTGTGGGAAAACTATGATGGGGGAACCACCTGTTCTACTGGAGAGTATGTTGAGAGCTGGACACACTTCTTTTTCTGATTGGCAACTGAGAAGGGTTTATCCCTTTTCTTTTTCTTACCATCATTCTCATTTTTTTTTCCTTTCACTCCCTATTCCCTCAATAACATCCACTATTAGAACTGAAGAATGCCATCAAATACAGACCTGAAGTAAATCTTCATGCAACACACAATGGTCTGTTACTGCTCTTTCCATCACTTTCCTTATTATATAACACAAGAGAATTACTACTTTTTATTTCCCTTCACATACAGCACATATTAACCAGTTCTATTATTAGAATACAACTCTGATGTTTTAGTACTTTACTAATTTTGCTTTGCCCTGTAAAAATGAATTTGAAATATCACAGATAATTTTATATTCTATTACTGTATGTGCTGTTGCAGAGTTTTCTTAGGACTAAGCAAGCACTTAGCATGAGCATGAACAAATCCAAATCTTCACTTACCTTAAATAATGTTTAATCTATACCATATAAACCAAAAATTGAATTCTGCTGACATACATTAACTTCCTCATGACAGCATATTACAATCATATTCTTGATACTACAAAGGAAGTAACACTTTCAATCCTAATATTTCCAGTATGACAGAAGCAAAAAAAAAAAAAAAAATCACTGTGGATCTAGAGATTGAAAGTCTTTCAGAGTATAAAAAACCCTACAAAATAACTGGCGTGACTTGGCTATTTCACAGGGGAGCTAATGCTTCCTGTATAAGTGTTTTTCACAGTATGGGCACTTTTAACTGTTGGTAACCTAAAAAAATCAGTTATGCATATACAGAAGGCAGACAAGCATACATGAAAGAAACAAAAATCTTATATAAATGATTACTCGAGTACATTATTATGAACATTGTATTTTGCTGCATATGATACACTTCCCTTACCCTGGACCTCTCCTCTAGTTTTGTCATCATGACAACAGTAGCACCTCGTTGCTCCCACATCATTCTCCAGAAGTCACCAAAGGTTTCTGGCAATGCTCCCTGTGTTGCTATATAAGCATTCTGCTTTCTGTATCCATCTATGTAGTTGGCATTGATATAGTCACTGCCTGGTATGCCTGCAAAGAGAGAAGAGTGAAAACATAGGGCAGCAGTTTTGTTCTGTCCTACTGTACAAAACCAAATAATGCTGCAGCACAGCTGGACCAGTGAATCTTCACTTACTCCATGCCAAGTAGTACACGGGTACATGCAAGTGAGTTTATGCTGTTTGTGGAGCCAAGGGGTATGATGGCCTGTCTGGGAACTACCATCCTTTTGAAACAAGGGACTCAGTGTCGTAAGGAAGTATAAAAGAAGCCTGAAATCTGTAGCAGATGGAGAGACCTGGGAGTGGAAACAGCCACATTTAAAAGCTGATCCGACACTGCCTGCAGTCACTCACCAGCATGGCAACCTCTGCCTGGATCTGACAGGCTAGCCTCCCCCTTAGGTGCCCTGAGTAGGCTTCATTTAACACTCTCGTTGAGCTCACTGCATTTCTTATATAAGTATAGAAAGAGGGTTAATGTTGTCAGGCTGTTGATAATACTGCTACATTCATTTATTCCATTTAATGGAAAGCTAACTATGAGCTTTATTTCAACAAAACACATGTAAGTCAGGTTTAAGAAACAGTGGAATCTGCTACATGGTATGTGCCTGAAGTAAAAACCTCTACAAGTCTGAATAAAAATCAAACACATGAAGAGAAGGCAGAGTCCAAGACCTACACTGTTAATTGTTCGAAGCTTAGGAACTTTGGACAAAATGTAGAAAGGGACTTTGGGTGTGTCTACCAGACACATGCCCATGCTTTGAGCCACATGGAAGTGAGCCAACTCCTACCTGGAAACAGTTCAACTGAGGCTGTGCAGTGCCATGTCTGTACTGAGAGCTGGACCATGACATGCTGCCTGACAAGGTCGAGGGGGAGTTTTGGCTGTAGCAAAGATTGCAATGGTAGCCACACTCACAGAAAGGGGTAGACATACAGATGTCAGTCCTGTCCCTTGTGGATTAAGTAGTGCAGTGTCCAGCTTTTAACTCAGACTATGGACATGTTGGAAGACAAAGCATGGCAGGCACCAGTTTTGATGTCACTGGTGGTTTTTTTAACTGATGACTTGAGGAAGAGAAGATACTCATGTGAGATATCAGTGCTGGTAGGATGGCAAAGCAGTGTTTCCCACATTACTGGACTGTTGAACATGGCGTGTTCCCCAGAAGAGCTAGCTGAAATACAGAACTGTGCATCATAATAAAGTGATACAATAAGTTTGTTAAAGAAATTAACAGAAGTTAATTCTTCTTGGAATAGAAATGAATTATTTATGTTTACACAGCCAATCTGCCATGCCCAAGTCTATAAACCCAGGATATGGCGCAGGTTCCAGAGACTGTTTCACAAGACAGTCAAGGTGATACAAGCTCCCTGGCTTATTCAAAACCGTGACTATTCTCACTCCACAGAGCAACAGAGTTTTATTTCTTTGCTCATGAAACACAATAAATTATCAAAGAAAAATAAATAGATGTTTCTCAAGCTTTCTGTCAGAAACAGAGCCTCCAAATCTGCTCCGATGTTCTATTTCCTGCTGGTGATCCCAAACCAGGAATTATGTCTTGCATGCATATTCCTGTCTTTCCTGACAATCAGTGATATACATTTGAAGATATGTTCCAAAATAACATGAATTTGAATAGAAGGTAGAGGTATTTCTTTAACACTTCGTTTGTTTTTAACCACAATTTCAAGAGCTTCTCTACTCCTAAGTTTAGTGTTTCATTCCACTACTTAGTAATGAACAAACCCACTGATCAACTGTGACACTAATTAAGACCCAACATAGTCTTGAAATTATTCAGATTATGGGTTACTGCAGCTGTAGTCTGGTATAAAATTTTGCCTTTATGCCCAAGAAAGCGTAAGAGATTTTCTTCTTTTGTATGTTCAAATTATATTTAAATAGAAATTTTAATTTGATTTGACTTTCTGTACAATTAAAGGAAAAATTTGACAATATTTACGGGAAGGAAAGAGTTTGTAACTTCAGGGCACAAGAGAAGCAGCAAATGGCACTCCTCAGGCAAGATGCATGGATAGACATGGGAAGATTGGCTGACTACAATTAGAACTGATTAGAAATCTCTTCTGGGAGAAAAACAGTACAAAATAAAAAATCTTTAAAACCTGCATAGTCTATAGTTGAAAAACATTATTTCCCTCCATGAAAGGCAGAAATTAGAGTTCAAAAACATCACTTTTATAGACTTGAAACTCTTTTACATGTCACGTCTTGTTGTGGCTATTGGAATTAATGACTTAGAAAATACAATTGCTATGCACAATGCCATATTTTCTTCCTTTATCAAGATAATAAAATGTTTTTGGACAAAACAGATGAGAAAGAAAAATGAAGCCAACAGAAGAAATCTACACCAAATGGGTATTATTACCAAAGGAACTAAGAAAGCTGGTATGAAATGTTTTCTGCATAAATTAGAAATACATTATGATGCCTGGTATCAAACTTTGAAGCATATGTTATAAATAAAAGCCTGAGGTAAAAAATGAAAAAGAAAAACAACACTTTGTAAAGCGGTTAAATGATCTTCCGGGAAAGCTGTCCTCTGCACAAACTCAGCGTGAAAATTAAGCATGAGAAGTACTGCAAACTATGCACTACACAATGATCTTTACAAATCTTAGAAGACAATCCTAGCACCTGACATAAAAAAAACCCATAATGTCTAAAATTGGAAGTATTCTTTCTGCTTACTAACATGTATGAAATTTATCCATAACTAATATTAAATAAATAACTTCTAAATAAATAAACTCTAATTCTTTAAACTAGAATGAAGAGAAGCTAGTTCCTAGATTATACCTTCCTTGATCACAGAGGCAATCAAGAAATAATTAACAATTACTGATATCTGCAAAGAGGATTTATTCCCAGCCAGGTTAAAGGGAAATTTCCACTCCATTTCTCTACTGGCCTTTTGTCAAGAGGACATAAAAAAATCCTGTATGTTCTTCATCCAAGAAAATCCTTTTACAAGGCAACTGAACCTCATGGTACATGAAAGGATGTGTCTGCGACATGGACAGTAAAGTCCATTTTCCACAGGACCTGAGCTACTGGTAGTGACTTAACTAATGTAGTTTCGCGAAAGACTAGATAGCGGTCCAACATTTTGCACTGCGAGAAGATTTTTATCAAGGGTTTATCTCTAGCAGAATACAGTACTCTATAGGGTTGTATCGCTATTGAGATCAACAGAACAATAGGATTCACAATGCTCAGTTCCACTGTCTCTCTCACCCACAGTATCCATTAGGTGTTTTCATTGTTCTTCATCTATTCTCATAGTCCCTTCAAGTGTCATACTCACTTTTCACACTGAGTCTCTTTTCATTATTGCTTTCATGCAAGACCTCA
The DNA here is from genome assembly GCF_037038585.1 of Patagioenas fasciata. NCBI lineage: Eukaryota > Metazoa > Chordata > Aves > Columbiformes > Columbidae > Patagioenas > Patagioenas fasciata. The sequence continues at coordinate 23,391,032 of NC_092560.1, read as the reverse complement.
GTTTCGCATCCTGTTCAAAAATCCTTTTGTATTTTGTAATATCATTTTCCCACTCTCACTTTCTACCTCCCACTTTGCCACACCAGTTTTTGCTTCATAAGCTATGTTCCCACAATGCATAAAAGACCTCTAAGGAAAGTGCCTTATCATAAGAGGCCTAATGAAGTGTGTGCAGTTTAAAAATAACATACACAAAACCTGAATATCTGCAAATATCTACACTGACCAAGCATAAACAATTATCAAAGGCAAATAAATCTAAATATTAAAATGTCACTCTCTGCAATGACTTTTCTGGCCATAACCCCATTCTGAGCTGAGAAAACTGAACAATTCTCTGTCAAGTCTAATAGCGCAAAACCAATCAAATGACAACTAGTTTGACCGCACTACAATGAAATCCTGCAAACCTTTGTTCGCTGCCATAGCTTGAAGGCAACATACCCACAAGCACAGCAGCAATTGCCATCATTACTTAAATTTGGGTTTAATAGTTAAAAGAGGTCAGTTGTTCTGTAAAAATATGGGTCAAGAAGGGGACAAAGGAACAAAATTCTGCCTTCAGTAATACTGGTATGAACTTTAACTAAGCCTATGTGTATCAGTCAGGTTTACTGCAGACTTAGGATGGCATACCTGAAATGTAAATTTAGGGTAATCCATGCAGTATAATCAGGCTTTTAAAGGTTCCATGAGGGTAGAAACACAGTTTCTGCACAAAAAAGTCAGCTAAAGAGTAAGCTACCAGATCGTAATACCACCATAACTATTTTCTAGTAGCTTTTTCAACTATGGTGATGAATGAACAAAGTCTGCAATCTCCTTATTCTGACAGAGAGGAAACAGGCACAATGAGCGAAGAATCAGATCAGTAGTTGAGCATAAAAGACATCCCATTTTCAAATAAGAGAAAAAAGCAGTCCAACTTTTACAGAATAAGAGTGAATAAGCAATGAAAAAAAATCAGTCAATGCCACAATTAAAGTGCAAAAGATTAAAAAAAAAAAAGAATCCCGGTTATGCTGAGACTGTACTCATGAACTGAGATGACAGCACAGCTTGCTGCAACATACACTTGGATCCACAAGGCTAATAACATAGACCACAGAATTACTCACTTGATTTCCTGAAGACAGTTATAATCTTAAACAGCTTTAATTAGACTTCACATTTTATTCACAAACTGAAATCAAATAATGAAATTATTTCAAGCCTCTACAAAGGGTAAGTACTGAACAATCTTTCTATTTAAAACAAATTAAACCACAATCCTTTGTTTCTGCGCTTCATCCCTAAGAGATGTGCTGTTAGTCATAAAAAGTGTGAGGTAATAGGATTAAATTTTGTCGTGCTTGTAAACAAGTTGGAAACATGTAATGATGAACTCAAAATGCTTTGGAAGCTGTACTATTGGATTTAAATCAATGACTGATGTTTTGAACAATGTCAGAGCGAAATGAACTAAGGCAGCTACTAGGTGGCAATGCCAGCTGCTTATGCGGAAGTTTTTTGTAATACAAAATCTACACAGTTAAGGACACAAACTTGAGCACAAATCTGTACTGCAAGAACTCACTGAAAAATGAAGCAGAACAAGACAAACAAAGTTATTTGTAGTAATGAATGCTGGTAAAATGAAAGCTTTTTACAAAGACTGAGGAAAATTCCCTACATAATGGCCTAAGAAAGCAAGGGAAGAAAAATAAATGACAGAAAAAGAAAACTTACAGATTGATGGATTGTGGATGGACTGTTAGGGGTAGGAGAGTCTGGTGAAAAGGGAAAGGATGAGAGATATAGGGTCTCACAGTAAAATGTTGAATTATAAAGAATTATGGAAGGAAGGCAATGTCAAAAAGGGGGCAGGCAGAAGATGCAGAATTAAGCAGGACAAAAAAGGGACTGTGTAGAGGACAGAAGAGAAATATTTGAAAGGAAACAAAAAAAAGGCAACAAAAATCCAAAAAAGGTGAAATATAGGGATGGAAACTAAGAACTAGGAGCTGTAGAAGATCTGCTGGCAAGATGAGAAATTTGAAAGACGAGTAGCAGAAAAACAGGTTGGGAAACAGGATGAGTTCTGTTAAGTAAAAGGAAGGAAGCATGGTTTTGTTTTCTCTAAAAGCTGGCTAGTTTTAAGAAAGGGTACGGAATGAAAGTAAATTAATTGTTCAGTGCACTTCCTCAGAGACACAGATCAAAGCATTATGCCAGCATACTGGCCATTATACGCTGAGATAGCAATGTGTTGCACACTAGTGAAAACCACATACTGAATTGAATATGGAGTCATCATACTGTGATTGCTTTACAACTGTTTGAAACTTGATTTAGTGATTCTCCAGCTCTTTAGGACTAACAAAGTTATCTGTCAAATGTGGTTTTTTTAATGGAAATATTGTTTTATACCTCTAACTGATGCCCTCAAAGGGCCGATGAGTGCCTGTAGTAATATGAAATGAAATTATTTCTGGTTTGATAATTCCTACAAAAAACAGTTTTAATATGATAGTGCACAGTAAATTCTGAGGTGCCAAATCTTTGTTACACATTCAAGCATAAAGCCACTGGATGCTTTGCCAAAGCTTTCCCTCACGGACACTTTGAGTATGTATACTGGAAAAAGTCAGAATTATTCTAAACTTATTTTAAGAGTATCACGAATGACATAATTTTTGTTGTTAACAACTACAACAGCATGAGTAAATCCATAGGCCAAAATTGTTATACCCCTACCACTTGTCTTGGCATTGTTGTTGAGATTGCCAGTATGAAGTCTACTCTATGAATTCTGCTTCACAGCGACTTCAACACCATGAAGTCTGCTTCACTGATCTTTCCCTTACCTCATCATTGAAATACTTCTGTGATTTTAAGGCATTCCAGGCTTGCAGGGGGTGGGGCATACAACTACTCTAAGTCTGTAGTTATATACTGTTAGCAGAATGAAACACAAATGCAATGTGAGAGAGCGCAAATAATTTGAAGAGTTCATGGCTGTTCAGTAGATATTCAAGAATTTAAATTAACCAGAATACTTTCTAAATCTAAAGACGATGGCCTACACACTGGATGATAATTTACCGATAACTGGCAATCAGACAAATAAGAACATTAGTAGTTGCTTGCCTTTTTCTTTCCTGACCATTTATATTGCAGAGACTTCTAGCTTTAGCAGCATTTTAAAGCCACTAAATTTCCCATCAAAGAAAAATTGCACTCCTGAAATATGATAGATTTATTTTTTTTTTTAATCACTAGCATTATGCAAATCCATGCTACACATGGCGGACTTTTAGCCCTGAATGACTCCTGAAATGACTGACAAAACCTGAAAATGCAGAATGTTTAATAATTTTTTTCTGAGTGTTGGAGCTTAAGATCACAGACCTGTCTGGTTTACCTTGATCGATTTCTCTTTTAATCAGTAAATTCTGCCCTCAAATTCATTTAGATGAACACAATAAACTTCAGTACCTTATAACATTCTTTCATTATACTGTAAGATTCCAAGTGTCCCTCTCAGACACATCCAAAGACAGCACAAACATGAGTGATGAGATTTTAAAAATGCGGGAACAAGATTTTTCAAAGTAATATTTTCTTTTAGGTGGAAATTCTAATTACCACAAGTAATATTAGTTTTCCTTCCAAAGGGACATCTAATGTAATAAGACCAAAACAGTGATGAGTTTAATAACATAAAAAGTGTCTATTGCAAAGTGAGCAATTACATTGTGAAACTCCATGCTACATACAGTTACAGAGGCCAAGAATACAGTGGGGATTCACAACCAGGTCTGAACATGTGTAACAAAGTTATAGAAGGTACCAGAATAAACACATCAAGAGTGTTACTAAGCTTTGTGTTTCACGGCTAATACATTTTTTAACAACTTGACATTATCAATGGGTGGAAAGAAGTAATTTCAAATCTCTACTCCATACTTCTTAGGAATTTCTAGGAAGTGCTGCTATCCAGACAGGTAACTGAAAAAAATAGCTTCATGCCACTTCCTAGAGCAGCAATTACAGCATTCCACATTTGTGCAACACTGTCAAGAAGCTAAGTGTCCATCAGTGCAGGATTAGTTTGGCAGATGGTTAGTTTCTTGTACATATATATTTGTTCTTAAATAGGGAACAAGCATCTAGGTGTAGGCTGGAGTTTTTAATCTTAGAAAGAGCACAGGTATTATGCAAATCTCATGGATAACATTAGTCTTCTTAAGGCTACCAAACAATTGCAGAAAAGGCCTATATGTAAAATCCAACCGAATATTCTCCATATAGTTCTAAAAAAATATAATGTAGTTCAAATTAAGATCCTGATCAACTTGTACAGTAGCATAGGTAAAGGAGAAGTTTTTTTAAAAAACAATATTCAAAGTAATGATTTCCCTGGTAGCATAAAAACAAACAGTTCTCCATTAATTAAAACGCTAGGCAGACTGCATGTTGTCATTGGAGGAGTATTCACTTAAAACTTGAAAGAGAAACACTTATTACCAAAGGCTAAGTATTCTACTTATGAAGGTGCATGCAAGAAATTTCAGAAACACAATCATGTAAAATCCCAGGGGAAAAAAAATAAAAGAATAATTAAACACTGATTTATTACTGTTTTCAAGACAAATTCTCATAGCATAAAAGGGCATTTAATATTTGATTTATGTTGCTTTTTTCACCATAAAATGAAGACTACAGAAAATACTTAAAATTCTGCAAATCACCCAATGGGTCAAAATTCCATTCGTGGTTTTACATCAAACACTGGTATTTCAAAGGGCTATATGTTTTTATTTGTTTAGGGTCACTGATTACTATACAGTCAGAAATTTTAGCCTTGTCATGGTACTTTTACCTTAAAAAAGGAATCAAGAATTACAGTGTAACTGTATATTGTCCCTGCTCCTTTAAATACTCAGTCCTTTCCTACAGAGACAATGTAGATTTTTTCATATTTTTACTATTTATTATTTTTAAAAGTAGTCTCATGTACTGTGCAATTTGAGATTTTAAATTATTTTGACTAACATGTTCTGTTGTGCCTCTTAAGTTTTCTTCCATTCTCTGAATATGCTAATTTTATTTCATGGGTCATTTACATGAAGGGGAACCTGTCATAACTTTCTAAGCTGTGATGTCTAACTTATACGTTAACAAATAAATTTATTTACAATTAGATTTTTTTCTTGTCCTCCTTCCTCCCATTCCACAGTTTTTTTTCCAAACAAAATCCTGTGAAAATCTTGAGTCTTCTGTCATGCAGACTCATTTCTGAGTTAAACATTTCCTTCCAAATAGCTTTATATAACAACTCAGACTGGCTATCTAATTGCTGTTTCTGGCCTTTCCTGACCATGTCTTTTGTCTGGACCAGTGACACAGAAAGTGATCTTTTTCTTGAATTACGTCAAATATAATGCTAATTACAAAATCCTCTCTTCACTGTTGAGACAGGTAGTTCTACCAGGTAGTGGCAGGTTTCCATGCAGCTATATTCTTCTACAAGGCAAAGTGAAAAATTCTAAGTGATGTTACAAAAATCTTGTCAGAACTGCTGTATGAGCCTCTGAGGTGGAACAAACATAAGCAGATTACCCTATGCAAATTTTTCAAGGAAATAATTTAAATGTTATGATACATTTGAGAAGTTCTTATCTGTGTTATCAAAGCCCATGGCATGCAGCTGCAATAAAAAAGTGAAGATCTAAACTTCAATCAGTGGGATTGACTTTGTCTTCACAAAGCAGCTAACATTAAAATGGATTACACCAACAAATATTGTCCCTACTGTATCCAGTGTCTTCAGGTCTGGAGTAGCCCAGTATAAGAAGCTGTTTATAACTGTAAATTAAAACATCTTGTAGTTTAACTTTTATTATGTTAGAACTGAAATAACTATGACCTTGAATACAGTTTTCCACATTCTATGTATCATATGCAAGTGCTGTCAGAGTTACTAATGGTAAATTTTATTTTCATTTAAATTGTTTCATTAAATATATAATCAGCTATATTCTGACAATCATTCATCCCTGACTCAAAAATACAGAATAAACTAAAAATGGGTCTTCATCTCAGGAAGCAGGTTAAAGGTAATATAGAACTGGTAAGAAAAGAAATCCTCTTTGCCACAACCAGTGCTTCACATTGCTTTAGCACTTTGTAAAGGAGACACAATACCCAGGGCTGACCACCTTGGATAATCTGTTTAAGTTAAAACTCTAAAATGTTCAAGTTTTTGGAAAGCTTTTTGACAAAGAAACATATAATTAAGAGTTCTCGTCATACCTCTCTGTTGAACTTTTGGCACTGAAATACTGAAGCTCCAGCAACGTCTGTGTGTGGATGTTTGTTTAAATACTCATTTAATATTCAGATTGCAAATGGAAAATATAAAAATGGAAGTTTTAACAGAGAGTTCTCAATATTCTTTACTTTAGATAACACACTGGAGTATACATAGGGATATGATGCATCCACTCTTATATGTGACCTTGTGTCAATTTTAGTTCATTTTCAGAATGTATTACTGAGAATTAACATCAGGAAAGGATTGTCATTATAGGAATTTACCAGAAGTACTTTACTTAACACTTCTTTATATAACTATGCAAAGATATCAGGAGGTAAAATTATACTGGATTTTAGGATTTAATTAATTTAAGCTTTAAGGTCTCCTTACCTTCTATTGCTGAAAGTAGAACACGAGAATGGTCATATGCAATTACATTCGCATATCTATTCTTTGGTTTGTTTACTTCCAGGTTAGAGTGTTCCCATGTGAACTGCTGACCAGGATCGATAGACTTCAAGAAAGAAAGAGAAAAAAAGGAATTTTTCAGCTATTGAGTACGTATTTCTTGTATTTATAATGATTACAAACCATATGCTTTCATAGTTTACTCTGGAAACACTTTGCTTCTGGAAGAAAATTTTTACTTTGAAACATACTATAACATATTACATAAAACCTTTTGTATTTATGCATCTGAAATTTCCATCAGGAATTTAAACCATAGACTTCATGAATCCACACTTTCTCTCCAGAAAAGCAAGTTTATGCTATCCAAGTTTTTATCTTTTCCCTCAGTTTGGCAAGTCAGGGGTTCTAGCATAACATAGAATGAAAAAAATGTCAGAAATCTCAAAAACACTGGGATGAAGGAGAACAAATATTACAGTCTTTCCCTATTACTAAACGTACATGTTGAAACAATTCATTAGCCTTTTTACTAAATAAACTCTGAATGCTCCTGAAGAAGTTTTCCAGAAGAAAAATAATGTTGCTTCCAGAAGAAATATAATGTTGTTTCTTTTCTTCCACTTTGATGCGAGGTCAACACATGATACCAGTGTTGCTCAGGGAACAAACAGCATATCATCCAGGGACAGCATAAAGAGACTTGATTTTTATTTCCTTGAGTCATAAATAAGAGAGCAATTCAGGCATATTTAAATTTTTAATGATCTCTTATTTATACATATAACTATATGTGGTCTCAGAATCACTGTTTATTTCCTGCTTCCTTCATGTTCCATGGAGGTACTGAAGCATGTTGCACATTCCTTCATCCTTGATCAGTAGGAAGACTCCAGGCTCTACCACTTACTTTTACCTCTATGGTTGAGGTATACATACAACTGTGTAAATACAAAATATGTAACAGGTGACACTTGCTTATGCCCACTATGGTAGTGGTTGTATGAAAGGTCATCTCATACTAAGAAGTCATGATTAATCATATATTGTTTTACTTTCCCTTTCTGTAACATTAGAGACCTTAAAATCATTTCATCAACGTGTATATGCAAGCCAGGTTTGCAGCTTATGTCCTTTGCTTAATCCCAGTATCAATCAATCAATCAGCTCCCTATGCCAGGCTGCTGTAAATTATAAAAACTAATGACACAGGTAAGCCTTGATGGGGCAGTTCTCCAACACTGTGCTCCCCTTCAATGACTAGATCAGCAACACAGCACAAGTTGGAAGCTCCATACTGCCACTACAGCATCAACCCACTACTTTTACATTCCTTATGCTGACTCCTCAAAATAAACATCTACACTATCTGTGACTACCTAGTCAGAATTTTTTGAGAGGCATATATGTAAACACGACAGCTGCATCCCACTGCCCCAGAATGGGGCAATACTGCTCTGCATTTTTCTAGACATGTAACTGAAAGAGACTCTCTGCCCGATCTTTAAGGTTTTTAGCTACAGTTCACAAATATTCTGGAAATTACTTCACAATATAAGATGTCACATATACTTTCTCTTCACACTTGACAAGAAAACTAGAAAATAACAGAACAAACTGGCTGACTAACACGCTGATAATTTTGAGCCTGGACTGCAGGACTTGGGTTTTACCCTATAAAAAATAAAATGGACCTATGCATATTAAAAAAACCAAACCAAATCAAAAAACCAAACACATAGGTTATCTATTCATAATTACAACTATTCGCAAACACGAAGGTCAAGGTGCATTTCTGCATATAGAGTTATACTTAGAAAATTATGGTCTAAGTAGATTCTTACCCATTATGAGAGCTTCAGCTCTATATTATAGTTAAAGTTAATGTGAATTTATAGATTATGCTGATACTTTACATTTACAGCTTAGCTTGAACTGTTCAGTATTCTTCTTCCCCTTTTCACTCCTTACTGTTTAAGTGATCTAAAGCCTCTTTTCAATACCAAGAAAAAAATCAAACAGCAGCTTTCTGTGTAATCTATTTGTAGAAGTAAATGAGGATATGTTCATCACAGCAGCACATGACATTCCCCGTTCACTTCTTTGTATGATGTATGACCAGATGGTGTAATTCAGTGATTAATATTTAGGCCCACACGCAGACATAGTTAACATAAATTATGTCAAAAACAGGCAAATGGACTGAACTTTAATCATTCCTGTTTTTCTCACCAATCTGAACCACTTTGTGGCCTTACCATTCTCCCACAAAACACTGTTTTGGCAAAAGAAAGTTAATCTATATTTCCTCAGACATAATAGCCACTCTGAAACAAAGAGTAGAGTGGTATTGGCAGACACATTTCAGAAGTGTGAAAGACCAATAACTCATGAATAACAATTCTGTACTAACAGTTTTAATGAGTGTTTTAATGGTTTAATGGATGGTACTTTAATAGGATTTCTAGTATATTCATTCTGAAAGCTTGCCTTCAATAAAGCTGTCATTAACAAAGAACTGGATTTCTTCATAGCATAACTGTGTAGTATGGGTGCTTTGTGCAAAAGAAAAAAAGATATCTGTAATACTGCTATTACCCTCCCATGCTTTGACTAATCTTTCAGCTATTGTGTTCTAAATGGCTGGCTGCCGAAAAAAGTCTGATCTGTTATTGTGAAAAGACTTGAGCAACACTTACTAGTACGACACAGTTTTCACAAAATAGTTTTTTGACTATGAATCATGGTAACTAAAAAGTGTTTCCAAAAGAATTTCAAACAACCCCCCTCCAATAAACTCTGTACCTCCTCATTGTGAAGTTTTCCTTTCTCCTACTTAAACAGGAGGCAAACATTCCCTACTGTGATTCTGAGTCTGTCAGGAGTATATCCTGGTATACTACCAGGGAATAAATGAGTATGACAAAATGCCACCCTTCTGGTGTAAGCTGACATATATCTGCCTGCCCTAGAACAGTGCTCTACTAAGGGTCACTAACTATGCCAACAAATTAAGAGCCAGCAGGTTTGAGTCTTTGTGAGTCATGGGGATTATGAGTTACTGCACAGGTTTCACAAGCCCAGAAGGGCATGTCCTGTAAAGAATTTCCCAGTACTATAGGCGCTGTGTTTGAGGCCCAAATTAAATCATCAAAACGCACCGGGTCATGGAGAAACCTAAGAGGAAGAAGAATGAAGAAGATAAATTTGAGAGGATGTCAATGCAGATAGACTCTGCACAACTGGAGAAAGCAGTCAGCTACCCATAAAAATGAACAATTTGACCCTCTTACCAATGTCAGTGACTGCAATGAGAATTTCATATCATAGTTGATGAACGTATAATAGGATGCTATTGTATTATGCAGGAAACTTGCTAATAGAATGAGATTTACACACTGCATTACCAAAACATGAATGCTAGATGCATGAACATTAATACACAATCACAGCAACTTGCCAACTGGAATTGTGTTTTCTTTTTAAAGCAGAGGTTTTCACATTGCACTGCAAAGGCTGCCATTTCTAAGAGAAATGCGGGGACAAACCTACTTTTTTTTGCATGACTAAATCTTACTTGGAACTCAAATATATGTTTCTATTCTGGTCCTAAAAACAGTTAAAAGTGCACAGATGAGACATTTCCTGTTGACTCTCGAGGGAAAGTGAAGCAACTATTGACGAGCATCTAGAAACACAACTAAGGGTTTTGCCAAAGTCCTCTCCAGAACAAAGACAGGTCAATATTCCTTTAACTAAATGAGATCATTTAGAGCTTGATTCTAATGCAATTGAACAAGCTATATTTCATATAACTAAAGTATACTGAAGGAGGAAAACCATTTGAAAATGTCTTTGAAGGAGAGTCTCTATTCTATAAAAAGCTTTAAAAAGCTTGACTTTTTAAGAACCAGTCCTACTGTTTTGCATTTCTTTGCCTCCAGTGTTAAGTGTAATCTGTTTACTACCCATCTGCAATTAAAATCCTTTGTCCATGATATCATAACCACTCGTAGTGGAAATAATTTTCTATTGAGAACAGAGGATTACATGCAACTTCAGGTACAAAATAAACATCGGGATCAGAAGAATACTTGAGTAATGAAAAACTGGGCTTAGCTTAAATATTTCTGTGATTAAAGTATCTTATTGTTTTGGTTTATATAATATATGAAATACAGCAGCTCTTAAACACAACTTTGTAATTGTCTCATATGAGACACTGCTGCTGCTTTAAATTTTCAATATATTTTTAGAGCACAGTCAACATTATTTTTTTAATAAAGGAGTAAACAAGTGACATTCTTCACTGATTCCTCTGTTTCCCTCCATAACCCCCATAAAAGTACTGCAAAGGACCCACAAAACTAATTTTTACCTATAATGACCTACATAGTCTGTCATTGAATAGTTTTTTCTTGCTAGAAGAAGTAGACTACTTTTCTTTTCCTACACATATCACTGGTTTTGGTTGGGCAAAATAAAACTGATGTTAAAGTATTTGAGTATTTAAACAGTCTCTGTGGAATCCTTATGCAAAATAGCATTAGGAATCAGTCCAAAACCTATAATGCTAATATGATAACACCAGATTTCTTTTATCTGAATATTCTTTTAATTATATAAGCATAAACAAATGCTGTTTTCCCAAGGAAGCATTCACAGATCAAAGGAAAGAGATAATACGTTACTATAAATCTTGACTATTGCCACTTCAGATTCATACATTATGTCTTTTAAAATCTCTGTCATAACTATTCTGCAGCTTGGATACCATCCTAGGTAGAACTAAGCACCAAACAAACTAGGTGAATGAAACAGCATATGTGCTATTAATAAGAAGACAAACAACTCTTCATCGTTCACTGACTACCCTAATTGTTTCTCAATAAATGGAGCACATCCTGTGAAAGTAAAGTTACAGAATACCAATAAGTGATGTTTGCAATATTAGAAAATAGGAAACTTGTGCAGATAAAGAATAAAAACTTTTTTTTTTTCTGAGAAGAAATTGATTTTTGCATATGACTCACTACTATATGTAATGATTTGGTGGCTAGGTGCAGCTGCTTCTTTGGTATGGATTCATTCAGTAGGTTACCTGTTCTTCATGGACTTCTAAAGTGTTTTATATAAACAATAAGTTTTATATGTGCTTCTACTACATAAATTTTATTGTGTTTTAGTGTCCAGTGTTTATCTTATTGCAGCTTAAGGTACAAAAAAGATAAATGTACTATATTCTGTAAATTGTCTTCTTATCACAAACCCTACCTACTGATATTGAAAAGCTACAATAAAACTTTCAGTAGTACCACAGTGTGGCACACACAGTAAAAATTAATCTTCATTTTTTTCCAATACTCATCATTAAAGCAAAAGACTGGCTGTAATTTACAGCAAGATGCCTGATGAGGAAAAATACTTCTTGTAACGTTAGTTAAACAGTGCACACACACACATATACTGTAAATCATACAATTACACACATAAGTATGACTACAGATCCCAGATAATAAATGTAAAACTATTTTACAGAAGACTTAGGAATTTACTTTGGAGGAACAGATTTTCTGTTCTATGTTATAAGAGGAAATGACTGTCCAAATACATCTAGTGTATTGTATATAATAGGCAGAAAATAACTGTTCTGATTCAGTCTATCTCCATGACCACTTATTATTCTTAAATTCTGAAGCCTGAGTCAAAAAGGAGATATGATATACAGGTTAGTTTCTTATGAATATGGCTTTCTGCTTAGCAGCTGTCAAGTCCATATGGAGCCTTGTATTACATAAAAATCCCACTGAAACTGCCAAAGTCAGCAAAAACTCTGTAATAATCAGCTGGGGTCAAGAACCTTGTTTTTAAATTAGAGAACACAAAAGAAATGTGACATAAAGGATATGTCATGTTAACAAGGTAAACCAATATTTTGCTAAAGGTTGGGGATTGCAAAGATAATAATAATTAATAAAGGATCATGAAAAAATTATTTTGAAGTAGAAATGAACTTCACTGAGAAGAGGACATACTACTATCTATCTCTTTTTATCACATCATAGTCATGAAGCAGTTGTGGTTTTTTCCTTTTTTTTTTTTTTTTCCTGAGAATATATAGTTTATGCTATGCATATTGCTACTTACTGTATTGCAATACCTAGTTTCCCAACCTTCCACATTACCCTGGGCATTCCTTTTAGAAAGGCAGTGCAGAGGGATGCAGTTTGGGCTTATTACTTCATTAATAGCAATTTCAGATTCTTTCTCAACTATATTTCCCACGGTATGAAAAAGAACATATTATTAGAAAAACAAAAAACCCAAAACAAACACCAAAAAAACCCCCATTTTGGAAGCTTTGTGCCAGATGAATGGAGAACAGTAGGGTGATCTTGGGATTATTTGAAGAAAGCAATCCTGTCTTCTCTCATGGTCTAGGTCTACAAAGAAGTTTTCCTTCACCTTCCCTAGAAGGGTGCAAGGGAGTTTAGGGGGTTTGTTAGAAAATAATGCCAGAGGGTATAAAACAGCAGTGGAGACAGCACATATATGTGTGCCTTCTGTGAGAGTACTTTTTTTTCTCTTTTGGAAGTAGTGAAGAGATGGGGCAGTTTTTGTCTGTCTGTCTGAAGAGAAAGTGGGAACAGCCAAGGAAGTGCCACTCTTTAGAAAGGAGAATATCAAACTTTTATACAATTTTGATCAAAAGGCAGTGGATGGAACAGGAACAAGGATGGAACCGAAGCAAATATTCAAATACTTTTGAAGAGCTGAAAAGGGTGCATAAAACAGGAAAATATGTGTTTGAGTTGTAAAACAATTAATTCTTTTGAGGTGGCAATTAAAGCAGGGTGTGCTAAAAAAAAAAAAACATTAAAACATCCTTTTGAAATGGAGCAAACCTTCTGAAAAAAATTGTACAAGCTGGAGGAGAAGTCAGTGTTCATCAGGAAACTGTACATATGTATTTTATTTCATGGTATGGCAAAGTTGTCATAACAGTTGTTGTACACTATCAGTCTATTTTTTTAAGAATTTCATCCATGCAATGTAAGAAATTCCATAAAAAGTAAAATTAAATAATGGAATGCCAAGGAGAAATTGGAATTATGAAAAAAAAATCATCAGTGGTAAGCGATGAAAAACGTTTGTTTCTCCAAATGGGAATTAACTGGAGGACTTTATTACCATCAAGAAAGGTCAGTGGTTTCCTATTGCATGTTACACCTTTAACTCTAGAAGATGAAAAATATCCATTTTTCCTTCTGTGTCACCAGTTCAGACGTAATCTGAAGTGATAATAACTGAACTGCTACCATCTGTACTGTACCCATTTCTGACTTGGAATCGGTTCGTTGCTTTTTAGGGACATTAGTGAGGACTGCTGCTGAAAGAGAAGGTCCCAATCCCTGACCACAAATGTTCCCACCAGCTCCCTTCTGCTGGCACTAGAGCTCATGCAGCCATGTGGTGAGCTAGTTCAGGGAATTGATCCAACTGAAAACAGCAAAGAAAAATAAAACAATTAGTTTTCAGCTGAATCTGTTTCCTGAGATAATCCTTGAACAGCTGCACATGCGCTAGTGCCAGGAGTGGCACATGAGAGACAACAGGAATGGACTGCCAAGACAGGGAGATGACTTACAGTGATTATCAAGCTGCAGCCTTAGTCCACTGCCTAGACTAGACCATGAAATCAAATAGCAGTTCTTGTCACTAATTCTGTTTCAAAGTGGATGAACCTTGGAGTAGATGTAAATGAAGGGGGATCTCTAAAGCTGAAATTTCAAAGATAAATGTTGAAACCCCTTGGACAAAGCAATGTGAATGAAGCTTGATGTTGGGCTACAGTTGCCCACATTTTAGTCTTGAAAGTCTAATCACTCTGCCCTATGTGGTATGTTTTATTTAAAAACAAAAAAAGTTAAAACTTTTTACACAGATTCATAAAAAGTTCTGGAGGGACAGATACTAAGAATTTAATGATTTAATGAATCTACACAATGCTGGCTAATGCTAAGCTTAAGATTACATTCTCAATATGATTTTAATGATTTAAATAATGAAGAAAATATAAAACATCAAAGCTTGTAAGTAGGTTATATTACAGCATAAGAACTATGTCATCTCCCCCATGTGTTCAAGACATAGCAAAGGTGTATTGTTTTCATGAAAGTCAAACTACATTATTTGTCTTGTAACTACATTTTTTATTTATTAAATGGAATTTCTCATACAGATGTTCCAAGGAATCTGCCCATAGTAAAACTGTAAATCATTGTCAAATTCATACCAAACATTATCTTCTTCTATGGTGAACATCGTGTCATATAAATTTCCCTGCTTCTTCATATGCTACAGTTTCCATACTTGAGAACACAGGATTTACACACAGAAATGTGAGAAGACACTCCCACATTTTTTTGTGATAGCAACACTAAACAGCAGCCCTGAGATGCTCTTCAAACATATCTATTTCCGTCAATAGTTGAGACTATATTTTCCTTTTGACATCTAATGAGACCATTTTTTAGAGCAGTCTTATGGTCTTTCTGAACAGCATGTTCAATTAAATAACAAGCAATTGTAGTTCTCTATCATAGTAGTATTAATTTTTAACATTTTCTGTCAAGAATTTTAAAATACACTGGACATGTACAGGATCTCTGTACCATGCAGTCACATGTTACTATGAAGTCAATCTGTGAAAGTGTTCTTTGGTGTTTTTTATTGTACTGTCAGCGTTTGTATGAACCTACAAATGCAGTGAACGTGCAGTCTCTAAAAAAATGACAGTTAACGGGGGTTTTTACTCTACCACGCTAACAAAGTCTTGGGGAGTTTTAAGCAAGGATTAGTGACACAACAGACTATAAAGGAAATACTGTGTCAGTGATCCCTCTGGGAGCTGTTAATTCTTGGATCACTGACATGACTGCCCATAGCTGGTCTAAAGAAGCATTCTCTTTCTGATGGTCAGTGCATACTTACTCCACAGATTTTTGACATTGACCATATCGACACTGAAGAAACCGCTACAATTTGCTGTATTTAATGGATGCCTATTGAAGTGCCTTTAGCCACAAATTACTGAGATGAGAAGCTGTTACTCTCCACAGTACCAATGCCTGTCTCAGAAGGTATACTCCATGGATTACTGACAAGGTGGCTTGTAAATGATTACTCTCTTTCAGTTCAATTCTTTCATGCTCTTAGACCATCATTCACAGATTACCAATCTGTTAATATTGATAGGAGGAAAATACAATGTCTTGAAACTGTCAAATTAGGAAAGACACCAATCAACTGTAGATTCTTTTAATCCATACAAAATTAACACAAAGGATTAAGACTTCTTTGGAGCTTGTACTGTATGTGTCCTGTCAACATTACACACGAGATTTTAAAAATCATATAGGGATATTTTAACTGCAGAGTAGATGGATGTTTGTGTATACTAAAAAGAGTTAAGTGCTCCATAATTTACACAGTACTTCAAGCATGTGTCCATAGATTCTGTCTGACACATGTCCTCATAAAGAGAGAATAGAATGTCACAAAGGAGCCACCTCACCAACGTGGTCATTTTACACAGAGAACATTTTTTATAAAGGTTTTAATATCACAAAAAATTGGTGCCATCAAGGTGGGTACATATGACATAAAAGTCTAAAAGAACAGAAAGCATGACATTTTAAAAAATTTGAGTAACAAGAAAGTGGGGAAAATTACCTCATACTCCTGTGAGAACTTCAAATTGTCATTTGCTTTCAGTCTCTCAATGTGATCGGCAAGTTCCAAGATAGGTATTGGGGGATGACTGGCCATACCTGTTGAACAAGAAACAGGAACAGAATTTAAAGTAAACTACAGTGATGGCATCATGCTAAAATTTAGAAAATGCAGTAGTTAGAATGGCTAGAAATGTGTAAGTAGTAAAGATGTCATATGTGAGAGAAGCAGGCAAATAGTTTGGTTACTCAAAGCAGGACATGCTCTGGATAGATGAGCTCTGAAGCCAAATTAAAAGAAGTCACCAAGCATATTCCCAAAGCTAACATTCCTAGTGTAGAGGAAAGAGTTACTGTGATATGCGTAAATGAGGTTAGCTAGGCATGGAAAAATGAGACAGTTAGACCTGGTGTCGACCTCTGCTTTGAGTAATGACTCTTAACGTCATTTCAAACTCCTTCTCCTGCACTGCATGAAATGGAAACTCCATTGAATTGGATGAGGAAAGGTGAGCTGAGAAACAGACATAGAAAGAGCCCTAAAGGGGAAAGAATAGTGTTTTGACAGAAAACAAAGTGACTTATGCATAATCAAGAAAAACTAATTTGAAGAATGATGGTTACCAAGGTAACCGGAGACACCTGAACCTGCAAAGAAAATGGTAAAAAAACAAAGAAACCTCAAACCAACATAAAACTAACTTATAAGAATAAACAATAAAAAAATGAAATGGATAGTTTGAGGATTAATAATAATGCATCAAGGTCTAAAAGACTGATTACATATTCTGAATAAATTAGAAATACTTACATATTTTATGAAATTTTGAGGTGATTGACATTCACATGCAACTATGAATGACTAGAATAACATGCACCATTGCTTTTAGACAACAGTCACTGAAGACAACATTGGACATCAGACAATTAGAACTTCAAAAATGTTTTCACTAGTAGCAGATTGTAGAGGCAGGGGTTGTACAGTTTGGCTGGACACACATACTGACTGCACTAGTACCTTCTTAATCTGAAACCCCATTTATCAAACCCCAAAAGTACCTACAATCTACTTCAGGTGTAAACATCTTTGTCCACTGATGAAGATACTGAGTGAAAAAAGAAAAAGAGCTGGGAATCAGAGTTAGATATGGGTGTGAAAGGGAGTGTAGGGACAGCACGGCAAAAGAGAGATAGAAAAGATGTGGGGTCAACTAGAACAATCTGCCAGCTGAAGATTTGCCAGGCAAAAATTTGTGAAGGTTTGTTTCATGCTATTAGTCTTCATGACCCTTCTCCAAAATGCTTACATTCTTCTCTTCATGCTTTATACTATCACACCTAAAATGAAAGTGAGTTTTCAATTGCTTGTAGGAAGAAATCAGAGCTGGCTAGAAAAATTAAGCTAGTGAACCCCAGGATCTCTTGAAATTACAAACGGAAAACAGTGATGACTCAAGGGGGCTCAAGCTGGAAGCCATGTTGCACAATGCAGTTTTCTTTGTCACCGTGAATTTCAAGAGCATGCCTAAGACAGTTATCTTGCATTTCCTGTAAACGTAGCTGAAAATGACCATGTGGTTACAACACAGTCACACTACAGCATGTTTTTTCATTTGTTTGTTTGCTTGTTTCAAATTCTTGTTTTCTTTTTGATTCTTTGACATTTCAAGCATCATACTAGAGTCTAAAATAATGTCCAGCAGCACTGGCCCCAATTTTTCTGACCCTATACATGTATATCTATATATTACCTTCATAGCACATCTGTGATGGTGATACACTATTTAAAGCAGATATTAAAGCAAGCTGTCAGTCAAAAGCAAAGCAAAATATAAAGATATAATGGGGAGATTGCTTACAAATTTTAATTAACAAATTAGTCCATAAGTACTAATTTCTTCAAATGAGTTCTGGTTGTCTCCCATTTTCTTACAAATTTCACTCAATAGAACCTGGTTATTCTCAAATGGACTGTGGGTGACAGTCATCTACTAATTACACTGACTGATCCAGATCAAGCACCCCTATGGAAAATATATGAGTGAAAAGGCACAAGAGAACTCTAGATTGATCCAGAAATGGAGGTGGACTGATGTACATCTAAAACAGCGCTTGAACAGAGAAAATAATAGAGACAAAGATGTTTAGACCTTTTCGAGCGAATCGTGGGAGAGAGTTATTATCATATAAGGACTGAGTGGTAGTTTGGCTAGAGAGGGAGGACACAGAGCCAATCAGGGAGGCGTAGGGGACTGAATTACTGCTCAAAGCTGAAAAAAGTAAAAGCCAATTGGAAATGGGAAACAAATTAGTAACAGCAGTAGACCATCATAATCAATCAATCTCATACATACAAGCACTTCAGACATGCACAAAACAGCATCTGGAAACTCAACTAAAGAGATGTCTAAAGGTCCAGTTACTCTACTGTAAACATAAAGGACATAAAACCAAAGAGAATGAGACTTCCTCATCACTTGATGAACTTGACTAAGTCACCAGCATCATGACCAAAAAGCTCAATAATTAGCTTACTGTGAAGGATTGGGTTTTTTTGAACATGCTGAATATCCATTCTTTTTTTAAACTGTTTTTGTTTATATGCTCCTCTATATGCCAATGACACTCCTAAGAGGAGATTTTGTATTAAACACTTTGTGTAAATGAAACTTGACAAAAAACTTTATTTTGTAAGGAAAAAAAAAAAAAGAACTACTTACAACTTCAGAAACTGGCATATTTTGACTGCATAGAACCCCCTTCTCCATAAGTCATTTTAGCCACTTACACTTTAACATATTTTGTATATTTTCACCTTTTAAATGTGTATGCTTTACTGAGATGACAAAAGTAGCTACTTTTTCAGAGAACTGCTGGAGGACTTTTTGTTATGTAATGAATCTATGAATCATACCAAGCATCATAACAAAATATGCTATGAATGAACATTTTAAGATCTCATTATGTCTTATGCAAAAGCATGAGGCTCCCACTGAGCTGTGAGTTGCATGTGAACAGCAGGTGTAGAACTTGACTCAAAAAGCTACCCAAAACACAGCTAAACACACTTATTTTTGTGGGTGTGAATAAGAAAATACACTTATTGGCTGACACACTTCCATATCAATCATCATATGCTATGACAACACAAGAAATTAAAGACAAAATACAGCTAAATTACAACAGATCCTGTGACATGCTAGAGAGTCAAAAGAAACATCATGATAAAAGCATGCTTTTAAACTTTATTTAAAATAAGAAAATAAAGACGTAGAACCACTCAAAAACTCACTGAAGAAAACAAACAAAACCAAAAACCCAATAAAATCAAAACAAACCAAAAAAACACCACATGCGAAACACAGCTCAAACTGTATCCATAAGAAGCTTTTATGTCCAGATTTGGTAGAAAACTGCCAAATATGATTGATCTTATGCAGCCTAATAGTAAACCCCTCATATGAATTAAATGAGAATGTATGGTTTAATTACAGTGTAGAATAATTTTCTGGTTAATCTGTGGTAAACATATGACTAAGGAATATGGGATACCACATGTGCCACAATTTCAAGGAAAAACTGAGAGAGCAAGGTCAGAATTCATCTGCATATTAACAGACATTAAATCTGTTAAGTATGCTCTTTTACTCCACTGAAACAAGTAGGTATTTAGGCCTTGCCATTAATACATTAAATTAAGGATTTTTTTTGTTGTCAGGCTTTAATAAGGGCTTTTAAAAACATTTAAGAAACACACATTTATTTACAAATTTGGACCTGTAAATTGATGTACCCATAATAAACAAGAAGGAAGTTAGAAATTAAACAAAGTGGATAGCTGCTAACATACAAATCACAACCCAGACAAACCGAAAATGTGACACATTATTTTCACAGAAACTTATTGAAGAAATGAATTGTATTTCAGGTCCACGTTATTACTCTGTGATTTTAAAAATGGATTTATCCTCATTTTTATTTAATAATACAGAATACCCTCCCACACATCAATCTATTTTGATTAAGATGTTGTCCCATTATAGAAAGAGGAAGGAATCAGTAACGGTGGTTACTATTACTGATTCTTACCTTTATCAAAAAGGTAGAAAGGAATACATATTTAAAATTGGAACGTGGAAAAGGGGAAAAAAAAAGATGATCCTGATTTAGTAGGGATTTGGCATCCACGAAAATTTAGTAAAGATGTCTTTAGTATATTTTACCAAAAAACCAACAAAAACCAAAACACAAACCACCTGTTACTTTAAAAGTTCTTTGTCCTGCAGCTAGAGGTAAACCAGAGAGTGATCTTACATCCTGTGTACAAAGCTAAACTTAGAACTTTAGCTCTAGAAAAATACGTAGTTCCGCGATAGCTATTCTAAAGCAGTTACTAATGTGTATATAATATTGCAAAATGAAGTCACTTCTATTTCAGAAGAATTTGTGTTCTTCAAAACTAGATTAATTATCGTGGAATGAAAGCAGTTTTGTTCTGTATCAAAGACCTAGATCTACCAAGCAGTCTAAAGGGTTCTATAGCCCTATGGCAGAAGCCCTAGCTCTGAGTGAGGTGTAAAAGCTGTCTACACTGAGCAAAGGGGAGACCTAGTTTTCAGACCCTGATCTAAAATTGTTCACTACATGTTGCAAAACTATTGGCTAAAATCCAGAAAAAAAAAACAAAAAACACCACCACCACCAACAAAAACCCCTCTTTTGAGGTACAGAACTTTCAACTGCATCTCCCAGCTAAGCAGATTTTGATTGCCTCTACATTTGAAAGCAACCAAGTGGGATATCAGAGGAGTGCCATTTGCACTCTGAAGCCTCTACGTCTTCCAGGTGTCTAAATCCTTTATGTCAGTCAACTTCACACAAAAAGCTATATGTAGGTTCGCTCACTGTGAGAAAGCTCTTCCAGTCTGGTTTTGCCATGGAGACAAACCACAGTACTTCAGCATTATCACTGTTCTCAGGAACAGTAATTGTGTGGATAAACCAAGGGAAGAAATTTTCTGCTGTCTTACAAAGCAAGTAACTAAACCCAGACATCACTTTTTCCATTTTTGTTACTTGAAGCTTTTTCCTCTGGACCTCTTTTATCCTTTTTTCTGCCTTATCTTGGAAATAAGTTAGTGGAACTTCCTTAGGAACCCAGGGAATAAGTGTTTTGTAACTAATAAAATTGTAGCTAATAAAAAAGTAGAGTCTTTAATTCAGAGCTGTAATAATTCTATTTATTTTTCCTGTATTTCAAAGCATCTTATTTATTTCATAAGAGATCAGATAATTGTTTAATTGGCATCCAATTACAGAAATTACTTGTAAGTGTGACACATTTTATACTTAAATGAGGAAAAAAACCAGTCACTTTTGAGGCATGACTCAATTTAGCTCTTTGGCTGACTGGCAGATTGAAGTCTTTGCCTGAGCCCTGGGTCTCTCATAACCCACTCAAACCACTTAACATCAGATATTTTCCTCTGTGCAAAACTGGGCTTTCTCATTTGATGAAACCTTTTGTAAGGGCTTTATTATCATGCCTTCTTTACCTTTACTCTCCCATGTGACACAGAGACTTCTAAAATTTGCACACCAGGTTAATAATTTTAATCCTCTATTTCCTAGGAAACTTGTAGAATAGGAACAATGTGACTGACTTTTCCTCACCTACTCCAGCTCTGGAAGAATAAGAGACTTATAAATGAAATCCTGTATGCTAGTGAGAGAGTTGGTATTTTCATGTTTACTCAAAGAAAGCTTGACACAGCTGTGACCTACTCAGCAGCATATGGGCTTATCTAACAAAGATATATTTTTTGGTAACACATATGGACACGGGATCATGTTCTCAGATGCAGAACTCTGGGCTATTCCAAATGTCATGATAAAATGTCAAATTTATCTATGGAGTTACTCCATCCAGGGACGAGCAACTCCAGAAATGAATTTGATCCTTCCTGGAGAAGGTAAGATAGGAAACTCTTTGGGCAAATACTAGATCAGTAAAAAATGAAGTTCCAATGTAATTTAAAATTTTCTTTTCCAGCATTTCTTCACACTATGGATTCACTATAAAGTTTTTTTCCCCTCCCACTGGAAGCAATTCGTGTGCCTGGAAAGTTTCAAGAAAACCATCGATGCTTTCATAATCTACATAAATAAATCATTATAATAACAATGATGTCAAATCATCTATGCTGATGCAGTTGTACTGAATCGGCATACACTGATTATTAAAGTAGATTCACCACTCTGTCATTTATTTTATCTGCAGGCAACATTCAGAAATTGTAATATCTTGCAGAGTAGATAGGGCCATTGAATGAGGGTGGCTGCAGGTGTGACAGTAAAAGAAACCCAACACATAACCACATCAGTCCCAATCCCTTCTCTAGCTGCGTGCTTCTGCTACCTGGTAGAAAATAAAAAACACAGACCTGAGAGTGAAAGAAAAACAAAATGAACAAAACTGGTATCTTGAATGCACAGCTTTTCTGTAGTTTCTCTACATTTGCCTTGAAAAGATTTGTCTTGTGTGTTATTTAACAGTGTATTACTGTGTGGAGTTGGATAAACACTCCAGCAGGGTCTAAATATCTAAGTTAAATTCAGCCACAATTTTAATGAAACGGTAGTCCTAACTGAAGTTAACATGACTTAAGTGAGGTTCTGCATTTATTGGCACAAGAACTGTACCTTGACTTCACTGGGGCTAAGATTACATACTAGAAAATGTTAATTAGCAAGTGTTACACAGCAGGACACTTCTCTGGGGGTAAGAATTTTCTCTTTGATACTCAGTTGTATGCTGAGTAACATAATGGCCTGATCTATGCTTCTGGGTCTTAGGTGGTACAACAGTAAGAAAAAACATCATAATTTGGTTTCTGTACTATATTTTTAATAATTTTAATCCTTTGTTTTGTGAAGAGGTTAAAACAAAGAAAAAGACCTCAAGTAGAAATGGTTTGCAGTTGTTCTGCTCAACTTCGCAGAAAACTGTAAACTTTCCAGGCAAATCGTGGCACTGCAAGGAAAGGTACAGTTCCATTCCTCTCCAATTCTTTCTTAGATCAGTGAGGTGGAATTATGGTGTCTACAAGTGCCACGAATTCTGCCATTTGAATTTAGAATTAATTACAATAAATTAATTTTATATATAAAGTTGTTAAGACTTGGCAGCACTTTTTTCTACCCACATTTTAATTTGTGATGAATAGTAAATGAATAGGTAAGACCCTACATCTAAATACACAGAAGAAAATCATGCCTATATACCTAGCTATTAAGACAGCCACTCAGTGTATGTCTGTACAGAGAGAATGACTTGTTTTAGGCATAAGCTAAACTCCAAGAACTGTAATTTTTCTGTTCATGTTTCAAAGACTTATATATATACTTCTATCTCTGTAACAACCTTTAAAACTTTGTAGAAAAGTGCTGGATAACATACAAAACCTTTGCCCAGTAAGGTCAAGTCTACATTACTATTACAGTCGCAGAAGCACAATTGTGAACCAAAACTTCCAATCACTTTCATTTACTGCATTTAGATTCATATTGTAGAGAGGACCCAGAGCACATCAACAAGATTTGCATATTCAGATGAAAATAAACTAGAAGCGCACTCCTGAAGAACACCTAATTTGCCCCAGCTGTTAAAGACCATGTAGCATACCGGAACTGACTAGAAAAGCAAGGCTGGGGGAAAATCCTTTCTGCCTCTGTCATATGCATGCACTGTGGATGCTGGGTCTTCAACCCCACATTTGTTTTGCAAATCCACTCCTGCTGGGGCAATGCTATCTTAATATAACCACTGTTTAGAAGATCAGAAATGGTATTTGCAAGCTCAGTTAAACGTTTTTTGTAATATTTAGTATGTTAGCCTCTGCAGCTAATCTCTCAACATCTGAAGTACTTAGTTTACTGCCTTTATCAGTTTGAATTAATTACTTTTTGTACTTAATACAATGAATTTGACAAATACAAGGCCCAGGAAGATTTGGTAAGTAATCAGTATCATATCAGGACTGTGTGCAGTCATATTGTAACAGAAAACAAGTCTACTGAAATATATGATGATCAGAAAAAAAAGCCTTTTTTTTTTTTTTAACATAAGAAAGTGGTAAAAAAATCAATACTATTTTAAGTATCCCTCCTTGTGTCTCTTGACTATCAAATCAAACAGCTTTAAGACAACAATGCTTAATAAATAAAAAAATATATAAAATATTTGGAAGTGTGTTATTCCTGTCTTCAGAACTACTGACATGTTGCTATCCTCCTCGACCCTAACATGTACTTGATTTTAAAAGAAAACACCATTTATTTATTTAGTATTTCTTTTCTGTACTGTACACTTGCAATATACTGAAACTTCCAAGGATGTTAATGGATTACCTGATAATGCAGTAGATAAGAGGGAAGCTTTTTTACAGAGAAGTAGTTGTAAGAATATTGTTAATAAATGAGGGACGAAAATGTCCCAATAGTATTTTCTAGCGTTGTTAGGTTTACCTTGGAATTCTAGTACATAAAATACCTCCATACAACATAAGTGACTTTGGGGTCTTCTTCACACAACTTAAATTTTGCTTCATGCAGGATTTTTTAAAAATAAAGACATTAGAGACTTATTTCCAGAACAAGGAAATACATTGTGCAAAAACTCATAAGCAATCACAATCTATTTTTCTAAGCAATCAACTCTTCTTTAACAGCACCACTAATTAGTTTGTGATCATACAGCTTTCAGTGAGGTACTATTGTCTCTTACCTGGAGTTTGAAAATTAAGGCGTCGCAGCTCCACCGGGTCTGTGGGATGGTGAGAAGGGACCTCCTTGCTGTTGGGTATGCTGCTCTTTCTAGAATCAGATTCAGCCCTCTTCCTGTGTGGAGAACGTGAATACATACAAACATAAGATCAAGGCGTTAGATTGACAAACAAAGGTGCCTGAGTGTTTAATTATTATATTCTATAGGTGAGATGTTTATTTCTGGAAGAGTATTTGATCCAGTGCAAAGGTAAAATAATTACCCATGGTGGGTAGGGCAGCTACAATTTGCAATAGCAAAATGATTTTAAATATGGTAATGTCAGATGGAAAATAACTGCATTCTGCCCTAGACTGACACTCTAGATCATAATTTTGGGCACCTAGTTAACGATTATAACATGAAACTTAGAAAAATTCACACTATGTCTATTTTAAAAGTTAGCTAACTATGCTAACCAACTTTTGAGCATGTCATTAAAAATGAACACATCATTGAATACTTCATATTTTATATGCACAGCTCTGCATTGCTTATAACCTGCATTCTTCGGGTACTTTCAACATGACAGAGAACAGTACAGAAGACACCTACTCCTTTCACTTTCTAGGAAATAAGGATCTGCCCTGTTGCCTCCCATTTCTCTAAGAGCTGCACTACACAGTCTTCATGTATCTGATCACTCCTACATATTAAAGGCTCAGATTCTATATGAATATTTCTGATAAAATGAAGACTTCCACTGAAAATATAATACTCATGTCACTCTGTCCAAAACAAGCTGGGAGGGAGGGAGGGAGGGAGGGAAGGAGGGAAGGAAGGAAGGAAGGAGGGAAGGAAGGAGGGAAGGAAGGAGGGAAGGAAGGAGGGAAGGAGGGAAGGAGGGAAGGAGGGAAGGAGGGAAGGAGGGAAGGAGGGAAGGAGGGAAGGAGGGAAGGAAGGAAGGAAGGAAGGAAGGAAGGAAGGAAGGAAGGAAGGAAGGAAGGAAGGAAGGAAGGAAGGAAGGAAGGAAGGAAGGAAGGAAGGGAGGATATTGTATATGCTCCTCTTTCTCCAGAGAGGAGATTCCATGTGTGTTCTGATTCTGATTCTCCTGGTAAAATGGGTTCTGATTGTTTGAGATTATAATTTTCTAATGGAAAACATGGATAACCATGTTACATAAATAATATCTACCATTCTGCATTTTCATTCATGAGTCTGGAATTTTACTACTTCAATTTGAAGTGGAAACCTTCTTCACTAGTCCTCTGTGAGTTCCTGAATGAAAATGCAAACTGGTTGTTATTCTTCATGTAATACAAAATGAAGATGCAAAAAGAGGCAAAGAGTTACTTTGCAAAAACAGAACTGAGATGATTTTAAGGTTTACAGTAGCAAAATGTTTTCCAGGTGTGCAATATTTGCTCTTACAAACTACTACTGCTGTGGGGTTTTCTTTTTTCTTTTTAGCTAACGGACTCATAACATGACAATACCAAATCTGTCGCTAGTCTGCTGGGCTCCTCTCTTAAAAATGCTCCAATTGATTTCTTGCTGTTCTTCAACTGATGAACACCTGGTGGCAATTACTAAGGGTACATACAGCAAGATTTCAAAAACTATGCACAGAAGACAAACAGCAATTGTTGAAGAAATTATTTGAAAGTTACTAGTGCAATGATTTTATGAAAAAATAAGTGTATTGCTGTAAAAACATTTCATCTGTTCTCTGGTAAATATATTAACACACACATTAACATCTCATTAGTGAAGTAATGAAGATTTAAACCTGATTCTTCTGGTTTTACTCTTTAAAAAATGAATTATTATGGAGAAACTCAGTTGAAATTCCTTTTTTTACTTTTGAATCTGACGATTTCGAATTCCTAACACAGTAGCACAATGCCTTAGTGTTCTTTTTTCTTAAGTAAAAGTGTGTGATGCAGATTCCAAGAAGCAATTTTATTTGTATTTCCTTCTCCTGAATCTAATCAGTGGAACTGTCCAGAGGCAACTTTCATTTACTTTTTTTCCACTTGCAAGTCAGTACTGGGCAGCACAATTTTATATTAATCGACTAAAAGCACTAAAGTATCTTCTAATTATAAATATGAGTATTTTGAATACTGATAAGACAATAGAATGGTTTATTATATATTGTCATTCATAGAATCATCCTGGCTTTTTTGTATCTTTCCAGACTAATCAAGACACCACCATTTTTTCAGATTATGCAATGGTTTTGAGACAGGTGGAAAAAAATCCACAAAGGGCAAATGACATCACCATACAGTTTTCACTTGTAGAACTGTAAGTCAGCACTGAGCCTATGTGTATGGAGCATTCAGAAGATTTAGAGCGGCTCAGCCTTCACCACAACCATGCATTCCTTCAAGCACTTTGGTTATAGCAAAGAACCACTGTTTTAATTTCATAAAAACACAGATAAAACCATATATACATTGTATAGCTCTGCTGTTTCTTGAAAATTAACATAATGGAGGCACAGAAGAGCCATGAAACTTGGCTGCATATGTTACACTACTTTTCATTGTTGTAAACAACACCTCTTTCAGTTCCTTCGTACCGACAGACTGCTGTCTAGATTAACTTAGACTGATAGATGCTTTGTCTTAGATCATTATTATGATAACTTTTTTGTTTCTCTTTTTTTTTTTTTCCTTTTCTGGATTAAGTGAAGTGTGATTAATTTTCACTTCTCACCTGTCAGGTTTACTGCTCCATTTTAATGCAGCAAAGAGAGGAGAAAAGGTGACATGTTAGCTGACCAGCAGGAAACAGGATAAAGATGACAACAGGAGATGTAAGAAACGTTGATTTACAGTAAAGATACATAACAAAACCAAACTAAGAAATGACAGTTCATCAAAATATTTAATGCTTGGGAATAACAGAATAAATCGAGGACACAAGGCTAAATCCAAAGGCAATCTTCTTCTGCTGAAAAAAAAAAAAACAAAGCCTTTTAGACAGTATTTGCAAAATAGTGCCACCTCAAATTTTAGCCAGGGAGGTAATGGAGAATGGGTGTTTAATTTGAGCTATCAAAGTAATGTTAATATTTCAATGACAAATGACACCTCACATTCTAGAGAGAAGAGAGATGAGAGGAGGGAGAAAAGATAAAAATAGAGTGCAGAGGAGAAAGGGAAGGAAAAAGAGAAGAGGTAGAGAAAGGCAAGCAAAGTACAATGTCATTTACTTGAGATATGTAAGACTTGTACTAAATTTAAAAAAAAAAAAAAAAAAAGGAAAAAAAGAAAACTTTAAAAACTATTTTACAAAACCAAGTAATAAAATGGCCAGAATGGAGACATTCCAGGTCAGGTTGGACGGGGCTCTGAGCAACCTGATCTAGTTGAAGAAGTCCCTGCTCATTGTAAGGAGGATGGACTAGATGACCTTTGAAGGTCCTTTCCAACCTAAACTGTTCTAGTATTCTACAATTCTATGATTCTATAATTCAGAGAGACAAAGTTTGCTGTGTTCAAAAGATTCAAAATTAGGCTCCTGTATTATGAACCAAATAAAAAAAGCCTGTACTTTACAAGAGTAAACAACACAGGGTCAAAGTCAAGATGGCTTCCACTTCTGATGACAACAAAAGGTACTCTTCAATATCTCCCCATCTATTACTGTTAAGTACTAAGCTGCAATGACCTTTTGGCTATATTATAAATCTTGCTATGCATTATCTTTGCTTTCAGATTTTATTAAGAATAAATGCAGAGGCAACAACCTTTTTACAAACTAATCAACAAATAACAAAGGGGTGAAATATCTACTCCTAGTCTTCAGGACAGCTAAATATGCTTCATACTGACCCATGCAACTTATCTACAATATCTGTGATAGCATCTGTTGTAAAAAAGGGCAAAGCTTCTCGCTTTAAAATGATTCTTTAAGAAATTGAAACCTTTCTCTATGGCTGAAATAAAAATGTACAAATAGTGTTGTAAGTCATGAGATTAGTGCTTTAAGTATTTTTATAGGCTTCTATGGATAAAGGGAATTAAGCTTAGTTGACCAGTATTTGAGTTACCGTGCTTTGCACTTCAAAAAACATGGTCATTTCGCAGTTGTTTTCTTCCCACTGCACATCCTTCAACATCATCCTTTTTTAATATTTTTTGTGCGTGTTTTCATGCGTTAGGCAGACGTCCTCTATCCTTCGTTGTCTTTTCTCCTAATCAAACCTGTTGCATTTATGCCCTAATATAGTCTAGAAATATACTTTTAAAAATTTTTGTTTTCCTACTTTTTATTGCATGTTTTTACAATGCCCAACTCCTGTTAAATTTCACTGTTTTCACAAGGTACTATGTTAAATATCCCCACTCTCTTGTCTAGTTGTTGCTGTTCTACAGATGGTAAAGTTATCAAACTCTAGCTGTCAGCTTACATGCAGGTTGCATACTCTCGAAATAAAAAAAAAAAATACGTATCACATTTTTTTACAGAAATGAAAAGTTCACAGAGGACCTTAGACCATTAAAACTGCAGTCAATTTCTCTGAGGTGATTTAGCAAATCAGTGTAGTTTAACAACTTGCAGCTTAGAGCTGAAAATAGAAAACCAAACAAATACACATGGACATTTGCCTGAACAGTTCTAGTATTAGTAGTAAATAACAGATGGAAAATGTGTTCCCCATTTTCATTGAATGACAATCTCTTCACACCATTGATGAACAAATTTTACCTGCTCTTTTGTTGAATATGCCTATAATTTTTTTTTTTTTTTTTTTTTTTTTTTTTTTTTTTGGTAATAGAATTCAAGATTGTTATTATGGTTCCATAAATCTAATCAATATTTCCAGAACCAGTTACACATCTGCTTCATGTGCCATTGTTTGGATTTGTTTTGTAGGATGGGAGAAGCTTTACTTTTCATACTCTAAAATAATCAGAAGGAAGGAGTATTTCACTTTCAGCACATCTTTAATGACCAGTTTTTGAAGTGACAGACAAACACAAACAGAGGTTCACTAGTTGCTAATCAATTAGATTGGCTGAGACAGTAGGCACTAATAGAAACCTTCAGGAGACATAATATCTGTGAGCAACAGACCGTGTATTATGCTGCTGTATGATTACAGCCCCAAAGAACATTCTATAAATGTATATATATTTGGAATCCAAAGCTAAGGTTAACCCTGGACTGTTTTTATAGTGCTGAACAGGGAGAATTCTTTTTCCAAAACCTGAAGCGAGCTCTTTACAGGCAACTTCAGAGCTATTTGCCTGGAGACACTTAGGGTGGGAAGAGCATACAGAGTAGCAGAATTTAAATATTTATATGCAGGTAGTAGCATCATAGCCATTACTTTTACAAGACATACTCCATCTAATGAAATCATCCCTAGTGCACCTCTGTACCCATTCCTGGACAAGGTCACAGCATCTTCATAGTATTCCCCAAGTACACTTCATCAATATATTTCAAAAATGTATTAGAAAAAAAATTTAAACATTGAAAAAAAATTTGTGGTTTGATTCTTTGGTTTTGATTTAGTATCTTGACCCCATGAACTCATTTACACTGTAAAAGGCTGCTATGTATAAATTAAGGCATCATACACAGTTTTCATCTCATATGTTGTAAGGCAGAGGAAAGTCCTTTGTGTAACAGCAAAGCTGCATCTGTGTCATAGATAGTGAAAGAAGAATAAGTGAAGTTTGATCTCATTGCAAGATCAGTATAAAACAGCTAGTGATGTTTCTTTAATCTCTCAGTTCAGAGCTTCTAATTCATATAGATACACTGCCAAATTGAGGCCAACTGTCAAAAGTAAAAACTCAAATTACTTGAGTGGAGATGAAAATCACATTAAACATCAAGCTGAATGTAACCTCTAATGTATTACTATTACGCATCTAAAAATAAGTTTTAAAAAGTCAAATGTGTGAATTCCATACATATTTATATGCAAGCACATATTTTCTTCAGAAACGTATGCAAAGCAGGAAAACATTTAAATGCAGAAATGTTAATGGGTGTCATCAGCAGAAAAATGTACCCATGTACTCGTAATTATTGGAAACTTTAAGTCTATCTGCTAACATTTTGGCACTGTTCTGGAAACCATTAAAAAATATGGAAATATCCCAAAGCAATGACAGTTACTATTGTAGGACAAAAAAATATAGTGTGGAAATGGCCAATATACCAGAAAGTTACACACCTGGTAAGAAAGCTGAAACCTAAACTTACCTTTTATAAAGAAGGATAGCAATAACAATACAGATGATAAACACCACAGCAAGAACTGGTCCCACAACCCAAATCAAGCCTTCTTCCTCATCTGTAATTGGTTGAGGATCAAGATCCATTGACACAACAGGATCAGAATATGGGCTGGTTGCATACATGGTCTATATGAATAAAATAAATCTTAATGAAAAACGAGTGCATTGAAAATATTAACTATCACAGATTGAAACAAAATCTACACAAGATGATTATGCAGTGAACATAGCAATGTGAATATGTTCTTTGTCTTCAAGTCAGGCAGTATATAAACTTGCAAACTGAATGGTGTGTTGTTCTTACTATATTTTATACTCCACATATTAGCAGTGATCTGCAGAAAAATGAGGTAACAGCTGTTCACAGAACACTTCACAACTTAAGCACAGAATGAGAAAATGAACTATTAGGAAATTGAGGAATATAACCCATCATTTCCTAAGTTTTGTGGTTTTTTGTTTAGTTTTGTTTGGTTTTTGCTTTGTTTTGGTTTTTGTGTTTGTTTTTCTTTTTGTTTTAGTTTCATATTGACTTAACATTATTTTTTCCTGCAAGATATCAAAGGATACTTCTGAAAGAATGAGAGTAATATAGGTAAAAAGAAAGGGGACTGAATGTAGATGGTCCCTAGAAAAGGGTCCTATGGCAAAACCTGTTTGATTAGAGCGTCAGTCAAAAACTGTCTGATAAACAGAGTGTTCTTACAGAAGATGGAGACAACTTGAATTTAAAAGTGAAAAACAGGAGAAATCACTGTAGATTATGATGGGAAGCTATTAGGGGTGGAACTAAAATTACAAATCAAAACAGGCTGTTGAAAATCTTTGCCTTACTGGTTGGTGTAGAGCCAGCTGGTCGAGGATGAGACCTGTGATAAGAAAATAAACTTTTTTCTTGACTCTGGTCTGACCTGAGATATCTGATCTATGACTGAGTGCAAAGTTGAAATTACAGATAGGAGAGGTTGAGGAGCCAGCCTGCTAAAACTGGATCACTCGAAAAACTCTGAGATACAGTAAAATTAGAAGTGGAGAATGATTTGTATTTATTTCTTGTTTTTTTTGGAGTGTCTCCATCAGCACTACACTAGGGTTTGAACTACAGCTCTTGCAAAGGAGTGAAAAACTCAATTCAGCAGTAGATCAGGAATGTCAGCTAAGAGAAAGTATGATAACGAGGAGGAGAGATTAGTTTTCATTTACCATGTTTGCATTGTATTCTGAAAGATGCCCTAAGACAGGACATGTCTCAAAGGAGACATGTTTTTTTACACTTCATTTGGCCTTGTTTTGGGCTCTGGGCTACAACGGTGTCTGGGTTTAAGGTTAGACAGGATTAGGACTGGCAAAGCTGAAGCACACTAGCTGGAACTGAGCGAGTACCCATGCCAACAATGTCAGTTATGTTATGCTCTTTTGCTAAACCTAGCATCAGACATTTTGAAAGTCTGTGACTGCTGTTTGGAAATGGGGGAGTCTTTGTGTTCCACACCCGAGTTCCACAACCTGAGTTGACTGAGATTTTTTTCCCAGCTTCACTATTCTCAAAATACAGAAAAAAGCCCACGGCTACAGTAAGAAAGTCCTTGTAATTAGCCTCTTCCTTTGGAGCAGGCAAAAAAAAAAAATGCCTGGAGAAGGATACAGCGGAATACCGAGGGATAACAGTATGAGCATCTACTAGCTGCTTTTCAATAAATAGGATTTTGCTTTTAATTTTCAACCTATCTGTATTAATGACTAATTTAAATTAATGCATTATTTTGCCAAATGTATCTATTTTATCCTTCCTCTCTATAACATGTTTAATATACTGATAGACTGTAACCGTAAGCTCTCTGAGCTTCCATTTTACTCAATTAAACAAATTCAGACCTCTCCATGCTCTCTTGTAAAGCAAATTCTCCATTCTTCCAACCAAGAGAGAAATCTTGTGATCTCTGAAGGAGAAATGTTATGTAAAAAGTATTTTCAATATTGAGGAAAAACATCCCTCACAAGTTACAACTCATACACCAATTGGATCTGTAGTCCTAAAAAAAAAAAATAGCTATATTGATAGCTGATACACTGCTGTATTGGGAGCTGAATCTCACTCACCCTTATAAACTCTTCACTTCCTGTGACCACTTTGTGCTACTTAATCACATGGAAGTTTTAGGTGGCATACTAAACCAGATATTGTCCATATTGTAAGTTTAGTACGGACTTTTGAAATCTTCACCAGTAGGTTTCGGGATATATTTTGCCATATAAGCCTTTTCAGCTGTAAATTTACAACCCTATTTATTCCTGCTTTTTCATCCCAATTTCTCTCTAAAAGAGTAATAACATTAGGGCTACATGGCATGACCAATGCCTTAATTAATATAGGAAAATAAATAAGAAATGGTACTTTGTATTGAAGAGATCAATTTTAATACAGGTAATTTCTCACACATAGATTTTTGGCCATCTAACTTTATAACCAAAAGCTATTCACCTTCTCCAGTTTGAACCTTTCTGACACAGTGCCTTCAGAATTGTTTGTCTACGGAACCACCACCAAAAACTGAAAGTCAAACTTTTATGTTAGAGCTTACAGGAGGCAGTTACTTTATTTTCAAATGAAGTTATATATACAAAAGTATCCAAATTGAAACTAACTCTTCATTGTGTTTAAGTAGGCAAATTCTGTTGACATCAAGAGAGCACTTGTAAGGTTAAGCACTGGAAGTATTTTACTAGAATTCAGATTATTGGTGTAGTAGTTTCAATTGGCTGAGTCAGTAAATCTATCTGTCAGGTTTAGGTGCAAATTAGAAAGATATCATACTACAGATTGCATGTTAAAATGCTAATGTGTATTGCAACTTCCTTCAGCAGTCCTATTTTGTTTGTTCGTTCGTTTGTTTGTTTTACTACACACAGTAGATTAACTGAAGCATAAAGGGACATAACTACAAGATAAATCACATAAAGAGGGACAACCGCTTATTATTTAGCTGACCTCAGGAATTTCCTTATTATCGAAATATTTTCTAACTTTTAACAATTCACTGATAAAGTTGTTAGAGAATTACTGTAACTAAAAAGGCTATCTGTGCTTATCTCTGATTCACTGGTGGTATTAAGGCAAGAGAGAAACTCTTTCAAAAATGCATTGAGAAAGAAGATGATATGAAGTTAATGCCTCAGAACCTGTGTCAATGATCTCATACAGCAGAGCACGTAATTTGCAAAGGATCACAACACAGCTAATAAAAGGTGATCCTTAGGTTTCAGTTATACACAGAAGTAACATATAAAGATGCAAGCAAAATAGAAAAGTTAAAGGACTTAACTGGAATTAAGCAAGGAAACACTCGCTATAGAGATGCTCTGACATACACTGTAAAAAAAATAGCTTTTGGAAAGTGAAAGAAGGATTGGAAAAATGTTTTAATGACTGTGGAAAGGCAATTTTAGGATGGAAAAATGTTAACTGACTTACAGATTCTGAGTGCTCCATTACAGCCAACACAAAGAAGACATATTCTTGACCACTCTGCAGTTGCTTATTCTCAAAGCCACCATAATGCTTCTTATCCCCCAACGTGAACTCCGTGGGAAGAACTTCAAAGTGAGCTGCAATATATGGTTTTAATTCAACTTCCCTTCCAAGACGAATGCTTCTGCGTTTCCTAGCTATCTCCTTAAGCAGCTTTAGGACGAAGGGAGGGGCAAGAGAGAGAGACAGAGTGAGAGAGACAGAATGCAAGAACAGAAAGATAACTGTAAACAATTTTGATATAACTTATTGACAATGTAATGAGAAAATTTAATGTGTGACCAGGAAGTACAAAAATACAATTTATCCACATTTCATGGGGCATATCAGTATCAGTAAATCAGTTCTTGCAAAGTCTTCCAATTTATTGTCATTCTTGTTAAGATATGATACTAGGCAGCAATTGCACTGCCTGGACTACAAACATAAACCAATTAGATCAATTTTCAGTGTTTGATATTGTTGCCTTGGGGTGGGGGGGAAGCTGATAATGCAATATATCTTCTCTAAGGACATATATATACATTCATCATATTACCTGTCACATATATTTGTGTGTGTATATATCTGAAGTCAGTCACAGAACAGTATAATGGAAGCATTTCATTTGGAAAAGACTTTCAAGATCATTGAGTCTAACTGTTAACGTAAAACTGCCAAGCCCACCACTAAACCATGTATCTTAAACACCACATCTACACATCTATTAAACACCATCAGAGATGGTCACTTAACCAGCCTATTCCAGTGCTTGACAACCCTTTCAGTGAAGAATTATTTCCTAATACTCAAACTCAGTCTCCCCTGGCAAAACCTAATGTTTTTTCCTCTCATTCTATGATTTGCTACTTGGAAAACAAGACCATCACCCTCCATGCTACAACCTCTTTTCAGGTAGTTGTAGACAGCAATAAGGTCTCCCCTCAGTCTCCTTTTCTCCAGACCAAACAGCCCCAGTTCCCTCAGCCACTCCTCAAAGGACTTGTGCTCCAGGCCTCTCACTAGCTTTGTTGCCCTCCTCTGCACTCTCTCTAGTACCTCAGTGTCTTTCTTGTAGTGAGTGGCCCAAAACTGAACACAGGATTCAAGGTGGGGCCTCACCAGTGCTGAGTTTGAAAGGACAACAATTTCCCTAATGCATAACAATATTTTTTCCCTCCCTATGAATATGCAACATACTTTCTTATGTCCTGTTTGATACAACAAATCTTAGTAACTCATATGATTTAATTATGTAAAAAACAGGATCAAAAATACAAAATTGAAAAAAATCCAGGTTTTTGAAAAACAATTTATATTAAATATTTTAAACTTTTTTCTGGTAACTCCGAAATACAAACAACTCAATACGGAATAGGTATGAATAGCTATTTTTTTCTTGCTAACATGAGGACTACCAAGCACTCTGGCAATATTAAATTCCTGAACGTCAGAGAGAAAAGAGTGTTTTCCACAAACAGTAGAGGAAGCACAGAAGAGTTTATAGGAGTTATTTGTAAACATATGTTCCATCTCAACTCTGAAACTGGCTGCCAATTTATTTGTTCAAAAGGACCAAAAGTTGTGTTCTTCATGGTTTGCATAACACTACACAATAGATTGGTGACAGAAATCAATAACAGGACATGTAAATCCTAAGACGACTTTTCAGCTGCTAGACTACAAAATATTATCTGCCACCAAATCATACACAACTCACACTTTATATTTTAACTGGCTAATCTTACTTCCAAAATGTAACTTTTTCTTGTTCCATAAAAAGGTAAAATTTACATCAGCACATCTACAACATGATTGGATGTTAGGTTCAAACTTGTAGAACATATATTAACTAATAAAGGAACTTAAGGTCAGCTGGTATAATCCATTGATGGATGACTTATTAAACCCGACAAGTGCTTATTCAATATCTTCTATCATTTTAAATATAGTGGCATTCAACAAATATTAATATGATTTCATTACAAGGAGCCCGAACTTCTTCTGGGTGATAAGTGATGACTTCTAAGGCCTTTTTACAGTTCCCCTCATTTTTCACTTAAGAAACTTATTCAATGTCCAGCAGTCTCAGACTGCAATAATAAATTTTTCCAAGGTCACACAGTTGTTTCAGGCCTCTCAGCAGACAAACAGTGCTAATACAACAGATTAATGCATACTTTTTTGTTAGGAGGAGGAGACCAATCTCCAGAGCTAGACAGAGATCAATAAAAAAGATTAAATTCTCATCTTCACAATATATTTTAAAGAACACGTTTAGTCAGGCAAGCTCTCTCTTGCTTCAGCCTCTTCTTCAGTGTTAGGCCTCAGCTTAGCTAGCACATCTTCTGGCCTTCCCCACATGGGATCTTCTATTTTGCTATTACATAATTAACAATTCTGATACATGTAAAACAGTATACTATTTATACTGCTACTGAGACACAAGCTTTTTATACTGATTACTTTAACATCCCTTCTCATTGAAGTACATAATTCAAAGGCAGGCAACAGATAGACACAGAAGCAACCTGTTCCACTTGGATGTAAACTGCCTCAGCACTGACGGCTTTTGCACGTTTACCCCTTTGAAAATCTACAGCCAACTGCTTTCTAGCTCTAAGGCTGAGTCTGTTCTCTGCTGCAGAGAATTTACATTCATTTAACTCTATCAATTTCCACGCTCCAGCACAAATGCTGGTATACTGCAATAGATCCTCTGAGAGAAAAAGAATTGGCCATAATTTAAGACAGAAATCATTATTCATTACTCAAGAACTCTACTACAATCAGCCGTTCATATTTCTCTTTCATTCTTCCTAAATAGTTTAATGAGCAGCTAGAGTAAATTTGCATGGTATAAAAATGAGGGCAGTAGAGAACAGTAATATTAAGGAGATTTCTATTTAGTTGCTTTATTGAAGGTGACTCTCACATCTGTTAGTAGCTTCCTATGCCCCGGGTAGAGTTATTGAGGGCGGACACAAGACAGAGACCAATCAAAGTTTGTCCCAGGCTGCATCAGCCCTCATAAGATCTGCTGAAGGAAGCATTCTGTGAAAAGTTTGTACCTATATGAAGCCAGCTTTTATAAAGATAACAGCTATGCAGAGGCCTACGCTCTGTCTCTCCTGAAGTCTGTTGAACCACAAACGTACATATTCAGGTAATAAAAATGTGACATGTATACTAACTGGAAGTCAGGAGCTGTAAGTGTTGTTGTATGAGGACAGGTACATGGCTTGAGCCATCCCTGAAGATAAATGATATTTTCATTTATGGGTACAGTTTCCACTGGCATTTATAGTTATGTGGCTACCTCAAATGAATTCTTTATATGTTTCCAGATCTAGATTTTAAATAACTCATAATAAAATGTCAAAATACCGCAACAGTATCGAAATAAAAATTAGATTGAGATTGAAAGGGGAAGAGAAATGTTTCATTTTAATTATTTCTTGCCTTTGAATTAGTAATATAAAATGCATATATTTAACAGAGAGCAATGCTGAAGTACTGTATTAGAGTGAATGAAGTGAGTTTTGAATGCTAAAATTTAATAACCCCGAGTCAAACAAAATGTGTTCAACTTTTCAAAGGTAGCTATCACCTAAGGCCAGATAAACTTAGGTGTGTTTGTGCGTAAACAAAAATTTTGTCTGTGACATTGATTACACAGAACTGGATAGACATCAGGTGAACCTCTAGCCTCATCCATGTTTCATATATAAATAGGGTTGTTGCCAAATATAATTACTTGCACATACATATCCTGTCATACTTCACACCAGGATTTTAATAAAATTACTGAATTGATATAAGGCTTACCATGTAGGCTTTTATTTAGGTTTTGTTCCTTACAAATCTAAAGTAATCCTATGAGGTAATACTCCAAATCATAATATTTTGTTCCTATTTCATTAATTTGCATGGCATGTCTATTTAAAGTCACTAGCTGTCATGATGGCCAAAATAGAATTAATTTTTGAGTTAACAAAAATGGATTTATCTCTAATAAATATTATTGTCAGACAGACAATATCTAGTCTACTGTCTGTCATTTGAAGACTCTGCACCTTTCTTAGTTTCTTTCAGAATTGAGATTCAAGGAACTGAGAACATCAGGTCATCACAATAAGACTGGAGAGTCTTTTGGACTCATCAGTTATCTACTGGAGTATACACTCAGGGTAATATTTTCAGCAAATACCTTTTTTGGAATATAATTATTTTGAAAATGTATTGTTGAACCCTTTCAGATTTTCAAAATAATTATGTTCCAAATATTTTTCTGAGATTGTACTAAAAAAAGATGCACAAATGTCTTCACTTGACTATCAGGAACTATTTGCTCAGAGAGAAGTGTGATTAGTTTGTTTGTTTGGTTTGGTTTTCTTTTCTTTTGTTTTATTTTCCCTAAATTCATTTATTGTGCCACTGCTTTTACATGTTTCTCAGGAATAGTACATCTAGTAACTATATGCATTCATTTTCTAAAGCTAGAAATAAAACAGCCTTTAAGTAATAGAAACTGGAGGAGTTAACATGAAATACAGTCACTGTTTGCTTTTGATTTTTTCCCTACTCAGTATTAACTACATGTTTGGTGGCAATTGTAAAAGATATAGCAAGGGTTTTAGTTCTTTATCAGAAATAATTTTCATTTTCCAGTCAATGCATATCTTATTTCTTCCACCATTAATTCTACAATGTGGTCTCAATTATATCAGTAGAAGTGGGAAACAACCCATCCTGACCCAAATATTTCTGAATTAATAAATGCTCTTTATCAATCTGTTATACAGATTAATGCACCACAACTTGCAGGATGATTAAAATGACCCTTTGTTATGGCAATCAGCAGGACTTGTAGAATTTAATTGCCAAAAAGGTCAATGTCATCTGGCACCTATGCTTTAATCTGTTAATGCTGCTGAATGTGACTACAGTCTTTGGATGTTAAAAGTGGGTGGTAATATTAAACCAGCTTTCCATTATCATATGGATCTTGCTGTCAGAGTTTTACTGTTTAACCATATTTGATGTCACTTAGGACTATGATCACAAGCTGATCACATCTACAATCCAAGTTCTTTTAAAGAGCAGAAGTTAATAGATCAAAGCAAGTCATCACTGCAACTGAATCTAATGAGATGATCACATAAATGAAAATGGTCAAGAGGAAACAAAGGCTTCAGCCAGTCAGTAGTAACAAAAACCATGCCTTCCTTTGAACAGTTGTTTTTAATCTTCTGATTAAGGATTCTCCTGTTGCTGTACATATTATTTGCCTTTTCTGATCGGAAACCAGACTAGAGATAGAAAGACCTTTGTTTATATTTTGAAACCTTCCTACAGAAGTGTTTGTTGAAGATCTTTATTTTCCTGACACTTTGGTGCAAACATAAAAATTGATATTTATTATGTCAATAGGAGAAAGAAAAAAAAGCTTTTTGATTGTCTGCAGATTATCATTATTTCCCAATGAATGTATTATGGTGAAGCATATGTTGAAGCATATCTGTAAAGTAAAACTCTTGAATCCACTGAAAGTAAATGGAAAAACAGATCAGATCTAGTCAAAAGATCATTAAATCAGGAAGAGCAAAGAAACTGACTTCAATCTCTGGTCTCTGAATTGCTGAGATATAACATGTACAAATTACCATAGCTTCTGAATGAGATCCAAAATCCTAGCCAGATGCAACAGTAACAGTAATAAAAACACCACCTGTCTTTTGTATAGTGCTTTCATATGGGGCTCTCAAAAGAGTTTTACAATGACAAATATTAGTATTATTCCGAACTTACAGACTGAAAGAAGACAGACAAGTTTGCGTAAGCTATATTGCCCTCAGTATAACAGAAGACAGGACAGTATACTTCTTGGAATTATTATTATATATTAAAAAAAATGAATTGATTTTTAGTATCACTGAGCCTATTCCTAAAATAAAAGTACTTTCACTCTTTGGGTTAACATCATTTATAGTGTCAAATGATGACACAATATTGCTCTTTCCTATTTCATTCCTTTATTTCTGAGCACAAACTGCCACTAGAACGGAGACTACTGCAAAAGTTTTATAACCAGAAGCATTACAGTATCTGAGAATCAGGTAAAAAACACCACAAGAAGGTCAAATGTTAAATTGCAGTGCAAATTTCAATTTAGCATTTGTTATAGGCTTAGTAAACACCTCAGTAATGAACCAGACCTTTATTAGAGTTCATATCATTGGTGATTAAGCTTTTGCTGACAACTCATTTC
Source organism: Patagioenas fasciata (assembly GCF_037038585.1). Taxonomy (NCBI): domain Eukaryota; kingdom Metazoa; phylum Chordata; class Aves; order Columbiformes; family Columbidae; genus Patagioenas; species Patagioenas fasciata. The sequence goes on along the minus strand of NC_092560.1, from coordinate 23,349,774 downwards.
ACCTCCTGCACTTTTGCATTACACTTTACAATAGGAAAAGAATAAAATATTAATGCCAACGGAGATCAGACACTTTGTGTGCTTAATTGCAACTTAATGCTGTTATTGTCTGCTAATCTAAGTAATTTGAACTTCTGTTTCAGTCCCCACAGGCTAATTCACATATAAATATAAAATATCCTGACAACCAAACTTGTAAAACTGGTGAGTTAATCACATACCACTAATAAGATTGTTATTTTAATAAAGGAGAAGATGAGAACAAAAACACACAGTACCTCATCTAGTTCCATTTCATCTGGACTTTCCCATGGTTTGATAAACTTCCCACGAGACCTCTTCAAAGGCACAATAACTATGTAATAACCCCTGTAAAGGAAACAGTTGGACAAAAGTTGAAGAAAAAGGAATGGATAAATTGATGGAGTAGGTGTCTGTTCAGATGAACTCAATAGAACAGACACTGCAGCCTTCGAAACACAGCTGTAAACATTCACACTCTTGAAATCATATCCAGTGTAAAACATTTGACAAACAAATGGTACTAATTACCCACCTTTTCATGTAAACATATAAATATGTATGAGAAACTTTAATTACAATGTTGTAAAATATCTACATGTTTGACTGTAGTTTATTGTTTCATCTGAAATACAAGTGTCATGGGATATTTGTGCCCTGGCACCATCACACTTGGAAAAAACCTGAAACCTCTAAATTGAAACATTTTACCATATATTTAAATCTCAATTATCACCCCATCTTCCCCCATTTTCATGTATAATCAGAACAGTAGGTTAACATAATGTGTTTGTTGATGCCAATATTGTCATAAACAGCAAGTAAAGAAGACATAGCATACATGCCTCACACATACTCTTTACATTTGAATATCAATCACCATCAGCTTCATCTACTTAGGTATTCTGTTCACAGTCATAGACAAGACAGCTTGATGTATGTTCTCTTTACAGGTAGGATTTGCAAATTACATATATCAGTTTTCCTCAGAAACATTTTCCTGAAAATATCTTCCTCCCCCTCCCATGGAGACTAGTAAATTATCCTTTCTAGTGGAATACAGATATGGCACTTCCCTTGTTTCCTTCACAAAGCCTGGATACACATCAGGCAGATCCATAATTTCACAACAGTGTGAGGGAAGAAGCAGTAGCATCACAACAGCAGGGCATACCGGGTGGTATAATACACATCTTCTTGATAAACACATTAGTCAAAAAGCCAAGCACTCTGCACCTCAGAGGAGAAGGAAAGAGGCTGCTCTCCTCTTTTTCTAGTAACAGAGCTTATTAAGAAGGTGTCACTGGCCCTTCATTATGGAATATAATTTTAGTGTCTCAGGACCATATTCTCTCCCAGTTCACCACGTTTCACAGCCTATTCGGGCTTCCGCAGCACTGACTACTCATTTTACTCACACAATGCAATTGCAAAACCTAAAGTGATTAACGAAAGAGAGTCTACAGACAAGGACTTGCCTTACAACTGATTAAAAACTATCAGTCTAAACTCAGTAAACTATCTTTCTTCCATACTAGTGCACACCACTGGACCATTTTAATGGTCTCTTCTTAATTACAGCTCCTTTCCATAAAACAAATATTAAAAAACCTTCGGATTTTTAACTACTGTAGTAAAAGCACATACATATTAATACTTGTATTAAGAAATCTGAGAAATTTCTCAGTGGAAATGATGAGGTCCAACAGGAAGCACTAGAAACAAGAAGTGTTACCCACTGCCGCTCTCTTGCCGTATTACAGTATTCAAGTAATGTCTGCAGCATGCATTCTTATAGTAACAATATGATAAAGAATCTTTTGCACTGATGTTCTAATTCAAAACTAGCAAGGCTTGTTGAACACAGATTTTAAACATGAGTATGTATTTTAAAAATTATTTGGTTATATGAATAAGAAATCCTAATGAATGTCGATTTATCTGTGTATATGATAACTACAACTTACATACTTTTCTTTAACAGATGCCTAAGAATCAAAACAAAAGGCAATGAAGAACTGGCCCCTATATGTCTTTCAGACACTGAAGATACATCTGCCAGATGAACTGCAGAGCAGGCTTCTTCCTCTTTTTCTTTTTTGAAACTAACAGAATGTCCTTACTTTTTTTTTTTTTTTTTCAAACAAGGAACATCCAGCATGTAAATGTTACTTTCACAGTCTTTCACACTTTCTTCATGCATGCCTCCCACTCATAACTTTGATCATCCACTAAGAATTTCAGCACAGAGAGTGTTTTAAAGCGGAAAGCACAAGGATGCCAACAGCAAGCAGAAAAATGTAACTGTTCACCTAAATATACAGTGCTGAAAATTGTAAAGAATGACAAAGTTCTGTTATTTTTAGCTAACTCCAGAAAATGTAACATCTCTTGAAAGACATGTTTTCTTATTTGCTTGTTTGTTTTGGTTTTGTATTTTTTTTTTGAGGGGGAGGGGGAGAAATGGAAGGTTAGCTTGGCTATTTCTTGAACTACTGAGCATTACAAAGGGCAAAGTCTTCCATAAAACTGTTTTTACCTAAGGCTTTGCAAAGATAGAGGAGATTCAGAGAAACACGAACTGTCCCTCACACATAAAAATTGTTCTGGATTAGACCAAAATAATACGAGAAAGTGAAGAAACTGCTCACTTGAGATGACGGCAGTGAAAGAGATCAATTTTACGTAACATAAGGTGAGGTCTTCCAATTTCTATGCTATATCACCATCAAACATTCAAATAAAGAAAATTACTTCCACCATCTTTTAATAAATTGCAATGGCTTTTATAATATTATCCTCAATCCCATTAGAATTTACCTATAATTTATTAGAGCAAACCATTAATTGTTTCATCTTCTGTGTAATTAGTATTATTGAAGAATTCTCAGTGTATAGTACTACATAGTAAGATAGAGACAATCATTAACATATAATGTACCCATAGAGGGACAGCAACTGTAAACAAGTCAACTATTACATAAAATAATTCTTCTCATAGCAAGACTACAGCTGCAATAAAATTATTTATTCTAACAAGCATCAGGTAAGCTTTTTCTGTTCAGCATGTGGATGCTTTGGTATGCCCACTTCCAAGGGACAAGTGAATCTTTTTTGTTGTTGTTTTGTTTTTTCTATCTCAAGCATGATCACGGGTTCTTAGGAAACAGAAGGAGGACATACATTATCTGCAAAATTGGCAGTTGGACCCCATAGGTTTAGTGAATGTTTCTTGATGTCACTTAGTGTTTCTTTTTTTTTTACACTACATAAAAGAAAGGGCATTGGCTCTTTTTCTACTGCTATCTTCTGCTATCGTTTGACCAGCTATCCTGCACTTTCTCCTCTCTGTGGATGCTCTGCCTCATAAATCTTTTTTGACTCATTCCATCTTCAGTCTTCCTTAGCTACATTTGTTACTGACCGCATCTTACTCAATCTAATGATAATGGCTACATTTTTCAGTTTTTCATCCTTTTAATGTCTCAAATTCATTTCTTTCTTGACCTCACCTGCCTCAAAATCCTCAGTCAGAAATGAAAAAGTGGAGCAGCTTTCTACAAAGCCATCAGTAAAAATCCACCAGGGACAGGACAAGTTGAATCCCCAACAATATTTAATGACTTGCTCATTTTCCTCCCCACTTCCTTTACATTACACATGGGAACCTTATAGACCAACAAGAATCACTATAAGCAGAGCAATAACACTTATTGATTGTACCATGCTTCATGTTTTCTTGGCAAATCGTTATTGTCTTACCTTTGTAATCCATGCTGACTGTGTGCTGTCAGCTCTTTAGTCCTATTTCTGTTTTAATGTAAAACTCCAAAGCACCTCTAATAAACCCTGTGGCAATTTTTTCAGCAAAATCTCCCATTTTCTTTCTGGGACCAGTGGAAAAGACCTGATGTTTTTCTTTCAATAGAATACTTCAGAATTAATTCACATGAATTAAGTGCAATAACAATTATTTACAAGTCCACATAATTGTGGAATGACTGAGCCTGAGTACTTCAAGGTGCAGCAGCAGGGCAGCAACCCATCAATGGGTTATACATTCTTCCTGAGAGGATAAGTTTTCCAAAACACAACTGGCTTACTTAATCCTTGTTTGCTATTTGATATCAGTGACGAAACACTAAAGTACTCTGAGAAACAACTACAAACTTAAGGATAATCCTTCTCTATATATTTCCATCCAGATTTTACTCAGTTTTACATACTTTGCTAAGTGTCAAACTTATAGAATGGTTCTCATTGGGAGGATCCTATAACAGTCAGCTAGTCCAACTGCCTGACCAGTTAAGGGCTAATAGAAAGTTACAGCAAATTATTAAGGGCATTGATCAAATGCCTCTTAAACATTGACAGGCGTGGGGCATTGAGCACCTTTCTAGGAAGCCTGTTCCAGTGTTTGACCACCCTCTTGGGTGGTCTTCCTATTGTCATCTGAACCTCTCCTGATTTAGCTTTGAGAACCACTCCTGCGAGTCCTATCAGTGGATCCCAGGGAGAAGAGCTCAGCACCTTCCCCTCCACGTCCCCTCCTCAGGAAGCTGTAATGAGGTCACCTCTCAGCCTCCTTTTCTCCAAACTAGACAAGCTCAAAGTCTTCAGCTGTTCCTCATAGAACATTCATTCCAGCCCCTTCAACTAGCTGTGTTGACCTCCTCTGGATGCATTCAAGTACCTTAACCACAGAATCTGGCATTTGTTCTTGTTAAGTTTTATACCACTGATGATTGCCCAGTGTTTCAATCTATCTAGATCCCTCAGCAAGGCTTCTTGTCCCTTGGGAGAGGCAACAGAAGCTCCCAGTATTGTAAAATATTAGTCCAATATTAGTCCAAATACTACTGCAGAGTGTTGAACTCTCTGTACCATTATGAAGAATAAAGCTCTGGTCCACCACTACAGCTCTAGATTAACAGTAAGAATAACCATCTTTCTGGAGATAAAAATAATGGTATGACATTCATTCACTCACTTTATATTCTCATTTGAAGGTACTTCTGGAAGTTCCACAGTTATCATGCCGTCTAAGTTGGTTTTTCCAATGAAGACTGGTTTGGTACGAAGCACGTCTGGTGCAGTCTTTGCTGTCACTCTGTGCTGAAGACCCCCAGCACTATTTCCTCTGTTTGTCAGCACAAATGAATATGATGTCTCTGGCTTCAAGTTAGTGATCAGTTTTTGAGTAGCACGTCCATCAACCTCTACCACCATTTTCCCATCATCGTAAAGGATCTAAGTTAATATACAAATTGTAGGTGGTTTTAGTTATTAAGAGAAGGCAATTGATACTGTCACACTGAATTCAGGAATTAACCTAACTATACATCTACAATGAAAGTTACTGGGAATTTTAGGCTGTAAGATAGTACTTGAATTCACTACTGCAATTAAATGCCTCGCTTTCAGGGGGAAAAAAGACTTACCTTAATTTAAAGCAGTGTAAACACTCCTAAAATCCAATTTCACTTATTCAAATTCAGTAGTTTTGCTTGAATGCAGCATTTATATCAAGGCACACATGTTTTTAAAGGTACCTTGACTTTTTGAGTCACACTCATTATTCAGAAAGGTTTTTGCAACATTTATTGCACAAAAATCTGCTCTTCACTTGCCCCTGCCTGAGATGACACAAGTGATGAAGAACAATGCAGAAGAAATGCAAGCCAGACTGCAGGTTACATTAAGTCTCTTCATCTGGCTAAAACCATAGTTAGCAGAAAAAAGAGTTATAATGCAAAAAATGTGTTGTTGTAAATGTGAGGAGATAAAAACCAAAATGGTACTCAGTTACAGTTACTACAGAAATGACTAGAAAAAGTAAGAACAGTATTATTTTCTTTCACTGTTTTCTCTAAAATATAGTAGCAACAAACCACAAATTAGCAAGGTGTTCATATAACGTATAATAACCAGTATGACCCTGATTCAGGAATAGTGCCACAACAGTGGAAAGCTCATATTGTCAAACAAAGCTTGGGTAATCATTGCTGATTAGTTTGGATTCTTAAATGCAGCAATACGAAAGTAAGCTACTTAACCAGGTGAATGATATCCTCTAGCTTCTGTATTTTCTCTTCTATAAACGGAAAGTAACTTACTTTGAAAGGCAAGGCTGAATTGTAATTTTCTGGAATTTCCCAGGACAGCAAAACAGAAGTCTTCATTACCGCTTTAACATGAAAATTTTTTGCAAACACTGCTGGAAAAAAAGAAATGATGTACATAAAAAACATCTTGGAACTCAGATCTTGTCATATATCCACTGCTACCTGGGAGTATTAGCTTTCCATTTAGGACAAGAAACAACAACAATTCAATTCTCCTACCTGTTAGCTCATGTTTCAATATCACATTTTAAATCATTCTCACTCTTATCTAATGACAACCCAACACGTACATTTTCCTTACCTGAAAAAACTGTGAAGATGTTAGCCAGAACTTGCTTGGCAAGGGGCAGCTGAATTCTAAGGCATCCAAAAACATATTAAGATTTGCATACTTTACCTTTTGTGTCTGATGAACCTATTTTTATGAATGGGCCGGTCAGTTTAATTTACAGCTTCAAAAACACTGATATCCAAAGACCGATACTCCTTTAAAGGTCAACGCCATAAGCAGACAAATCCTACCTTGATCCACGGGTAGTGTCCTGAACTGGACACTTGGACTATATGGACCAGGCCCTTTGCTTGTGTGGGCACGTACTTTTACATCATATGTGGTATCTGGTTTTAAGCCAGAAAGTGTCATAGTGGTATCAGCAGGAACAACAGGGAGTTCAACCGGCTGGTAAGCAACATTGATATCTCTGTACAAGATGGTGTATTTGGTGATAATGCCATTTCTCTCTGCCAAGAGTGGCATCTGCCAAGTTAATTGAACTGATGTAGAAGTAGAGCTTTCTGAGTGGAGATTTTGGGGAAATCCACTGGGTACCTCTTCAGGAACAGAAATCTCTTTAACCATCTCCTCCCCAAAGCCCACTTTATTTCTAGCTGAGAGCCTGAAGACGTATGAAGCTCCTTTGTGAATGTCTGTGGCCGTGAAGTGATCTTCCTTCTCTGAGAACTCCATGGTCGTAAATGTATCCATATCTTTGCGACCAAACTTCAGGCGATAACCCTGCAGCGGGCCAAAAGTGTCCACAGGAGGGTGCCACTGAATTAGAGCCGTGTTCATCTGTGTATGGCTAATCACAAGCCGAGGTTTGCCTGGAACTGTAGCACAATGTTATTTAAAGATGATAAATACAAACAGAATTGCATGTACAATTCTTGAGGTTAATTTTAGCAGAAAGAGGGATAAATTTTCTCTTCCCTCACTCTCAGTTCTACAAATTACTCTCTTATGGAAGAAATAATGTCTGTCTCCTGCACTACTGATTCACACAGTATAATGAACCATGATAGCAAAGCCATTTACTGTTTGTTGTCTTCTTCCTTTACCATTATTTCTAAATACAGAGAACATTCAGAGGCACAGGACTAAGGCACACAAGTCAAGAGGTAAAACTTCAAACAAACATCTTATGAATGGTTCTGTCTCACTTACAAATCCTTGCTTGCAAAAAAAGAGTATTGTCATAAGTATTCATTAATTTAATCCAAGGCACATTTCTGCCATCCCTGTAAATGGAAAAATAGTTAATGATAACAATAACAGTAGCAACAATAATGGAGAAATTACAAGTTCCTAGATGTGTCTCACGTAACTTTTGCCACTGATACCTCGAATGTGGTAAAGGGAAGTCAGACCAATCTTGTCAGCAACAATCATTATGATGTGTGACAGAACCCTATCATTTAACTTCCCATATACAAGTCACCTCCAGCATGGGCTGTTTCAGCTTGGAGTGGTAGCACAGAAGGGAATTCAATTTCTTGATTGGTCTGGCTTATCTCATATGATTTAGTTTCCAGCATGGTCTTGGTGCATTTGACCTGGATTTCTTCTGAAGATGACTACAATGGAAGCTCTTCTTCATCTGAATGACAGATACACTCAAATCCTTAATTGGGACCTGTTGGTCCAAGATGATGATTTGTCTTTCAGAGAAGTTCAGACTGTAAGTTTGCTGAGGACAGGCAGTCTAGAGGATCAAATTGGCTCTAATCAAAGGGGCAATCCCATTATACAACTTATATAGTGTACATTTTACTGTTCTGTTTAATTTGTATATTTATATTTATTAATTTATTAATTTATACATATATATATATTTCACTTGTATTTTCATTAATATTTCAATTTCAAAATAGTCTGTTTCTATTACAATGACTAATTTGATAAAGAAGTATATCCATAACTATTTAGTAATCTGGTATTTGTTGTGTACCAATGCCTGGTAGGTCAAGCTACTAGAATAGTTTTGGCAGTAGTAGTGCCATGATAACATAGTCTTCCATGAAGACTAATTAGTTCCATTCACATTCAAAGCCTCCCCACATCAGCGTAACCGCTACACTGCGAGCTCTGGTTCCTGTATTTAAACACTTCAATGAATTTTATTACTTATCTTCAGTTCTCAGGCACCCAGTAAATCAGATTCTTATTGTCAGAAGTTCTGACTACCATTCCATAATGAATTAGGAATGAGGAAGGAATGGCATGGACTGAAGATAGTTTTGCATTTAATAAGCCCTTTCTTGATTATATCTGTCATAAATCATGGCATTGCTTCTAACTGCACATGAATTTTAGCTAGTTTTTACAAAAATGTTTTAAAAATATTTTCTTTTAAATGTCTAGTTCACCTGTATTACTCCCAACAATTCTGTAATTTTTTCTCACAGTTTCTGCTGCGTAAAGAGTATCTCTCTGAGTACTTCTGACTTTTCTTCATTGATTATTATGAGCCTTTATCGAACAAAGAAAAGGTTGTGAAGGCTTTTTGCAGGCCACATTTTTCTCTCCATTTTAACTATTACTGAAACCAATGGAGCATATGAAAGAGAAGAAGAGTCCACACAAATAGAATAATAACTCCCTCAGCTTTCTAAAAGAGAGACTGCTGGAAGATGTCACTAAATTATTTTTGTGATAAATTGCCTTTTTTTCTTGTGGCAGTCCTCACAGTACAACTATTTTTAACTTTTGTGGTAACTACAGAGAAAGAAAGAAATTACTACTTGCTCTCGATCAGAACAGGGGAAGTAATAAAGCTTACTTATCCAATAAAATACCCTGTGATTAATATAGTGGATAACAAGTCACTTTCTTTTTCTTTTTTTTTTAATATGGAGCCTATCTGATTTTGAGAAGTGTATACATTTCCTTTCTGTTAGTACACAACTACTGATAAAGAATAGCTTTCAGTTAACATTTTCTTTTAGTATGAATGCCTGTGAAAATTACAGTCTTGTGGGACAAACGGCAGGGTTCTGTGCAGTCCTACATACACCACTATCATGGAATAGCTCTATCTAGAAACTACTTCTGATAATAATACCTGAATTTGCCATGAACGAACCCAAATGAAGTGAAACTGCACATGAAAAAATATATTCTCTGATCTAGTGTAGTCCCTCTCTGTTACTACACAGTAAGCTGTCCCTCACACCCCCTTTTGCAACTGCCACTACACTAAACATTTGTAATGGCAGGCCATTAGTAGCAGAAGAACATGCAAATTGCATTTGCAAATTGCCCAAAGTAATTTTTTTCTGTTAGCTGCTATACAGTATACCAACATCTTAACATAAATTTTCTCCTCTTGGCTGAAATCTGCATTTCAAGAGTGCTGTTCAGCAGAGAGAGTAAAATCCAAATAACGGACAAGCTCTTGTACTACGAGGTCCTTCAACTACTACCACTCATAAATTAAAGATATGATTAAATTCTCCGTCAAAATTGTATGATATCACTGACTACTAAGTCTTAATTTTTATCAACATCTTGTTTATCACATACTTTGTAACTTCTGCCCCAAGTCATTTAAAATTTTCAAACATTTTGACTTGCAAATGTTTAATAACATTCCATCTGATTTCAAAAACTAGGAAAGGAAACAATAAGACAAAACCACACTCTGGAGTGAAACTACTAACCACATTCAGTGACTTCACTAATAACTGCAGTTACTATACTGTAGGCTCACTTAAATTTGGTGAATCTTTCCTGTCTAAAAATGTAAATGATGTTTCTATATCACTGACTGCACACAGTTACTTATCATCTGAATAACTTATGAATAGCATGCTTCTCCAGTAAACATTTAGACCTTTATTCTCCTTTCATTTCTCTTATGAATATAATCTCAGTCATTGTAATACAACTGCACCTGACATAAACCTCTAGACTAGAAAGTCAGACCCTTCATTTGCTTTATTGTAGTATCTGAATAGCACCTCTTCAGGAAAAAAGAAAAATCAAATGGAAACTCTTACAGAATAGGAGGGCGTATTTCAAACCTACAAGCCCTCTCTGAGTGATGTATTCTCATAGGAAGACAGTGAGCTGCAAACTTTTAGTACTGTCTGTATTTGTTGTCTCCTTTTGCAAAAACCTGCATATAAATATTCCTTACAAAAAAAAGCCCAACCACAGCAAGCTGTAACAGTACATGAAGAAGTGTTCATACAACCCGGAATGTACAAAGGAGCAAAATGGTAACTAGCTGTTACCCTACAGACTGGGAACAAACATAACTTGTTCACAGGGTGAAGCAAACTGCAAGAACAGTGTAATACGTATTATATCTACAGGCATGCCCCTGATTCTCAGCTGCTCTTCGAGTCACACAGGGTTTTACTGGACATGGGATTTGTTCATCTTTCTAAAGCAGAAGCATATGAGATCTTGGAAGAGTGAAACATGAATAGTCAATAAGGACTAAATGCACAGAAGCTTTTAAGTTTTGCAAGCAGGTTTGCACAGCCTATATTTATGTCTAGAAACTAACAAAGTCACAATCTATACAATTTTGTTGATTTAAATTGGGAACTGACCATTGAAAATAATAATAGATCAAATTTTCTTTTTCTTAAATCAAATTCAAATGCAAGCAAGAAACATATATCACTTTTTTTTTTTTTGCCCAGATCATGAGAATTCAGGAAAAATAACAAGTTGGAGGATAAGTTTCACCATCATTCAAGAATAATGACTAGATGGCACTCTAAAATCTGAAATGAAACTATATGATGTATCTAGTCACCAAGACTGAGATTTTTCCAAAGATGTTGATGAGAGAAGGGTATAGACGTTTCTGGTATTTGTACAAGACGTCCTTTACATTCAGTGATTCTTTTGGAAATTGAGTCAATCAATATAAATACAAATATATATGCCTTCTGGACTTTATACATTATAAGTAGCAACACATGGTTATTAAAAGAACTTGTAATGGTGCTAGAAAGGTTTTCATTTGATTGTAATGGAACATTCTTAATGGTTACACCATCAAACCCAGAAAATGAACACCTACAGGACATGAACACCTGTAGGTGAACAGCACACAAAGGCTGTGGTGGCATCATTTGGTTAAGCTGTGCCAAAGTGGAACCATTTAAACTTAAAAAAAAAAAAAAAATCCAAATGCTTGTCCCTCATCTAAAAACAATTCAGTTCACTGCATCAGTGCTAACTGAATCAGCTGAACTGGTCATGCATCCAGACATCGACCATCTAGTACCACCTCTGATCAAACACAGACTGAACACAGTGGCACGGTGTATTTTGCCCCAGTTTATGCCTCAGCTTGCCACTGAAGCAATATGGGTTTCAGGGTTTCACAGGCTGGGCTTTAATTCTATTTTCTAATTCTCCTCTTTAATAATCACATTCTTCTGAGATAAGCTGTTACTGTCATACAGATAGGTTCTTTCAAAGTCCTTACTGACAGGTAGCAGTGTTACTGCTCCCACAAAGATCAGGAAAGTTTTTCAAATATCCTTCTCAGCTCTGAATTTCTACTTTTTAGTCTCAAAGAAGACACAAACCAGACTGGAAAAGCTACTAGAAAGTATAAAGTTAAGTATTACAGTTTGGCTGCATCTTGAACTGAGAAAGGGGAAAAGGGGGGGGCACTGTTTCTGTTTTTATCTAAATAAAGGTACAAATAATGAAACAAACTCCCATGGCCTATGAACACTTTATACACAACAGGAGACCTTTAAATAGTAGGAGCAAAACACTAGAAGGAAAAGTCAAAAGATTTATTCAGATATTAATGGGTATAGGATTATTACCTGCACCAGCAGTAGACACGAGTTTGGGCTTGCTGCGTGCTCCATCACCTTTTGTTGTATAGGCTGTCACAGTGAAGGAGTACGTAGTTTCAGGCTGAAGCCCAGAAATTATCATTTCCTAAGATGAAATCAAGCAAGAAGAATTGATTAAAAATAGATTGTTTTCCAGGAAAGCATGGAATCCCCTTCAGATAACCCCTGTATATTACACACATTTCACACACTTTTGTGCTCCCAGCAGTGACAGCAAGCATTTGAGAGCATCAACAGACTGTGTGTGAAATACTTCATAATGCAAGATGTTTCTCTCACTTAAGCAATCAAAGACAGAACACTTCCAAATAGCTTGCCTCAGATAGTTTAAGGCACAAGTGGTGTGAACAGTGAATAAAGCCTTCTGAAATACCTTGTCTGAGGAATACTAGTGATATTGTGAAATGCATGCATATGTAGATTTGAGAAACTCCATTTAACTTAGTTATTTACAGGACATCACTGATATAGTTACAAAATGCCTAGTAAGAAGAGTGTTGCAGTTGTATCCACACTTTCTAATTAATGATGGATTAGCTGAATAAGAAAGCCTTTCTACTTTTACTAAACTTCCATTGCAATCTATGTCAGTGGTTGGATTGTGCATCTAAATATCTCAAAGGACTTAATAAACAATTCACTCTTCAGGTCTAAAAGAACTACCTAAAGCATCATTAAAAATCTGGTCAGAGAAAAAATCTGATGGCCCTCAAATGACAGCAGCTACAAAACGAGTATAGTAGCTCTTCAGCTAGAAGAAGAGAATGGAGCAAGATAAAACTAAGTGTCAAGGAAAGCACAACGTGTGTATGTGGACACATATACAGACACAGAAAGTGGTGAAGGGCCAGTCGCCTCACATGAAACAAACTTCCACCATGGTTTATGTAAGGGCAGTCAGAGGAATTCAAGCCTTGAACACTCCTGATACGAATTAATTATATATGCAAATGTAAAAGGACAGTATTTGGAGGCAACTGACTGGTTCAAGCTTCCAACTCATCCGTTTTCAGTCTGTAACCACTGGACTACTCCTTTTCATTTTCACATGCCTGAACAGATTTACACTAAATTTCACTGCTGCCAGAGAGATGGTACTTTTAGGCATCTAGAACAAGTAGAAGATGTGCAATCACACACCCCTCAAATGCAAAAGCCATAAAAGTTAATATAAAAATTATGGATCATGTTATCCACAATAAATGCGATTTTCAAGATAGTGGGTATAAGCTTAGTACAGATGTGATTAGAATTTGGCATTGTATTTACAGTCAGTTATCAGCAATACAGAAATAACAAAGTAATGATCAGAAATGAGTGGGATAAATTAAATGAAAACACATTAAAAAAACTACAAAAAAACTCCCTCCTTAGCCTCTATCTCAGAATTTAATTGACCCTATAGGCCAAAATCAGTAAGACAGCCTTCTCATCTTTGATAAGGAAACCAAACCTGATAGTAACAGAATAAAGTTGTAAAGGAAGACAAAACAAAACAATCACCATCCTTTGAACAGTAACAAAGATATTAGCCTCATCTAAAACAAACAGTACTTCATGGTGTAAGAGATAAGATTGCATGTAGTGTTATTCTTTAAAACTGTGGTTTGGATAGAGCGAACACTACTACTTAGGCATAAATGCTGCAAGACATTTGGCTCTCATACAAAATACATTTATCAAATTACCAAAAAGGAAGCACAAGTGATTTCAACTTTCAGCTACATAAAAAATGTTAACTTAAAATGAATACTGAAAAATCTGACTAATGCTACGCAACTCTGAACCAATTTAGTTTTATTTTTCTAACACCTTCTTGTAAAGAGGAAATTGTGAGGCAAAATTAGTGACAGCCATCAAAAAGAAAACACAAACCAGTTCTGTACATTTTGGCATCATGCTAAACATCAGAACAAGCAAGCAACAGTGACTGCCATTCTCCCAATGAGGGGGAAAAAAAAAAAAAAAGTGCTGTAGGGGAAAAGTCTTTGATGTTAGGAGCATGCATTTGTGCAAATGACCAAAAAAAAAAGAAAAAAAAATAAAAGGAGGCAACAAGCAAACAAGCAAAAGGAAGGAAAAAATCCCCAACCCAACATACACTGTTTTTCTTGTCAGTCAAAAACTACTCACATGTTCAGTAGTATCATCATATTCCCACTGATTGAGAGTAAAGAATGTTGGAAGGAAAAACAAAAAAAATGAAGAGATTTGTAGCCTGGTCGAGGTAAAGTTTTTTTCTTAATAGCAAAATAAATATGAAAGATGTCTGGAAAAATAATATACAATTTGAATTAATGGTGTAGAATTACTCAGAATTTGGTTAATGAAATTAGGACGGGCATTTTTAATTCTATTACTGCTCTCCCTAAAAAAACAGCCACTTTTCTTTCCTTGAAAGATCAAAGAAGTAATTAATCCTCTTGTATCATGTAGCAATGTTTTAGAATAAATTGTAGTAGTAAAAGCTACCAAGGCAGAATTAAAGGCTACCTGGTTTATTTAATTATGTTACTAGTTTATATGTTCAAGTTTCATAAATGAATTCAATGCCTTATTTAAATTAACAGTAGGATTTTTCAGTCTTGAAACCTAACCACACTGATCTTTTACAATCAAGGTCCTTATACCTGCACAAGCCTTGTTCACATGTATCACAGAAGTGTGACAGGCAGGAAGGAGTGGGGGGAGGAGAAAGGAGATGACTATCTGAAGTGAAAAAATGGCAAAAAGGCAGGTCAAAGCCAAAGGTGTTAAAAAATAAACAAACAAACAACCAAAAACCAACTTATGCCTTCATGATATTTGGGCTCCGGTATCTTATCTAGTCTTCAGTTTCTGAACTTCTAGTATTTAACATTATTTTAAACTACTACCACAGAGAGTTTAAAAGTTAAAACCTGTGCAAGATAAAGCAAAACCAAAACACAGCAGCACCTTCTTTTCCATCTCCTCTATCTTCTCCTTTTACTTTTCCCTTCCCACCTCCTCACTTGTTTCCATCTTTCTCTCCACTGAATATAAGCTGTAAGAACACCACGTTTTGCAAAACAGGCAGGTACATATAGCTAGATACACTGGAAGATAAAACTGCAAGAAAGACCTCCAGGAGCAGGGACAATACTTCGAGAACAGGGTAATCAGTAAAATGTAGGCACAGAAGACCTGTTCCCCAAAAAGCTATCTGCAGAGCTGAAATTTAGAATTAAGACTGGAAGAGGAAACAAAAGAAGTCCAAAACCATCTATTTATTCACATAAAATGCTTAATAGGCAAATTTAACTCTTTACCATTTCCAGTCATTCCAACCATAAACTGAGAGCTAGCAGTGATCAATGTGCACTTTGGTAACAGTTTCAATGTAGGATGATTCCCCCAACACCAGGACCTCCGGCAGTCTTCAGTTTTACAAAGCACTAGTGTATCTCAATCAGTAAAATCCTATTTTAGAAGCTTTTTAAACTTGATGTGATCAGGCACCTTCTTTCATCATCTCTCATAATTTACAAAATGGACAGAAAATTTTGCAGTATAAGTACCCCATGCCTATTTAGCTAAGCTCCTCATTTTATTGCAGTCATTGATATGAACAACCGTAAGTATAAATACGTTGGAGATTTCTAAAGTTGCACATGGTAGATACAGCTAATGACAGAAATATTGTGATAATTGGCTAACACAGGTTTCCAATGATTCCAGGTTCACCAGTGAAACAAAGAAATATTGGGTGGGTGGGCCAGGCACTGCACAGTTTGCTACTTTGACTATGACCTGGCTCAGATGTCCCTGATGCTTTAAAACTTGAGAGCATAGGTACAGGGTGAAGTTTGCAGGTTTAAGAGATCCAATAGAATGACACAACTTAACATTCAGTTGCACACCTGTAGAGAAAATGGTGCCTATGTTTAGCCCAAGAACCTTTAAACATTAAGTATTCTGAAAAAAAGTTGTTAAAATAGGGATGAAAAATGTTAGCTGGTAAGCTGAAATACAGGAAAAAAAAGACAATTCTGTATAGCTCTGTAGCACATGAAATGTTTTCACTGTGACCTAGAAAAGAACATAAAACGCCCAAATTACCTGTGCATCAGCCAGCATGATGTCCTTCAGCATCGGCTGACCCTTTGGCTCTCCATTTTCCATCTTCACGTAGTGGACTTGGTATCCTCGGATCTGACCATGTTGCTTATTGGGCACAGGCGAGCGCCATGACACTTTAACAGCAGTAGAGTTGACAGCCTCTACCTCGACTTTGCGAGGAGGACCACTAGGAACTGGAACAACATCATTGGACAGAAAAGAATTACAGGCACCTGTCCCACCCATGTCTTGATTTTTTTCTTAAAAAGGGCAGACTCACTACATTTTCTTTGAAGAATACAAATTGTTCAACAACTTAAAATGCTCAACCAATCTGCTCTACCTTTCAGTGAAAAGATCAAAAACCATGACTGATGCAAAAAATGGAAGAAAAAAGAGTATTAGAGAAATAGAAAAACATGTAAAAATGTACAAAAGCCAAGGAAGATGCTTTGAGATTCAAAGCATTATAGTACAAAGAGATATTTTAATCATTGAAATAATAATAATACTACTAATAAAAACACAAAAGACTTTTTAAAACTTCCCTTGTATCTGTTTGTTAAATTGTTTTGTGGGTTCTTTTTTTTTTTAATACTACAAAAAGGAGGCTGATATTAGGGCTGTCTTCTGTCACTTTCAAGCATGGAAGAAAAAAAAATGTGTGGAGCATCAGTTTTCCCAAGATCAAAAAACAAAACTCAGAACAAAAAAAAAGAAAAAAAAAAAGAAAGTACAACATAGAACACGAAAGTGGTTAAAAAAACCTAACAATCAACCAATCAACAACAATAACAACAAAAAAAACCTGGAAAAAAGCTCACTGACATAACTGTTTAAAAATAACAGTAACTGTAAAATCAAGAGAAAGGCAGAAAGATTTTCCCGAGAGTTATTTTCATGTTAAAGGAGGACAAAGAAGGATATGTGTAAGCTCAAAGGGGCAGTAGATTCATGTCACTCATAAAAAGGTGTTTTCTGTTAAAAAAAAAAAAAAAGAAAAAAAAGAAAAAAAACCCAAACCAACAACAACAAAAAACCCCTAAAAACCAAAACAAACAAAAAACAAAAAACAAAACCAACAAAAAACACCTAACCAAAACCAGATATAAAAATGGTGTAAAAAGGACCAGTCTTTGATTGAAAAACTCAAAAGGTGATAACATCTGTTATTTGGGAAAAAAAGAGGAGCAGAAAAAATACTCTTAGGCTATACAAAAGACAGCAGATCGACAGAGTCATAGAGGCGCGAACTGATGTAGTGGAGGCAACATACCATCTTCATCTGTCCGAATCAATACTGCTAAGCTCTCTGGGCCAGGTCCAACATCAGTGTGGGCAGTCACAGAGATCCGGTACTCAGTCCATTTTTCCAGCTGTTCCAAAAGGTATTGGGTACTGTCCGAGGAAATTCCCAAAATTTCATGGGGCTTGACATCTTCTCCATCAATCTCAATGTACTTGATGGAGTATTCGGTAATAATGCCGTTCTGTTTTTCCACTGGTGGAGGTTTCCAACTTACCAAAATGCTAGTGGAGCTGGGGCTTGTGCAACTAATGTCTTGAGGAGGAGCTGATGGCTCTAATTTCAGTAGTGCATTAAAGGAGGATTTGAGTGAAAGGATAGGAGTGATTGAAAAAAATGAACAAAAGAAAAAAAAAACAAAAATAAATAAAAGATAACCAAATGAAAATAAAAAATAAACCAAAAAAGTAGAAACTTAAAAAAACAAAAGGTCAGATAATCATACGCACCTTGGCTTATTAACATGAGGAAATTGAAAATGAATAGAGCAACTAAATGGTGAAAAAGGATGTAGGGGAAATACATGAAGATGAAACCTCAAAATAATATTACCTACCTGTAATTAAAATTCCTCTTGAAATAAAACAAAAACGTGACACTTCTATGACTACCGATCTACCTTTACAACCATTGCAATTAGTGCAAGCTCCAGTACTTTAAATGGCACGTAACGTGTATTAACTTACAAATTTGGACATATTCCCTTCAAGTGGGATTACTTTATTTTACTTGTCATAGAACTTGTATAAACTT
The DNA here is from genome assembly GCF_037038585.1 of Patagioenas fasciata. Taxonomy (NCBI): domain Eukaryota; kingdom Metazoa; phylum Chordata; class Aves; order Columbiformes; family Columbidae; genus Patagioenas; species Patagioenas fasciata. Next base: position 23,331,375 of record NC_092560.1, on the reverse strand, counting down.
GCAATAATTGCTAAAAATTGCTTCATAAATTGCCATGTTTGTAGCCTTCTTGCTCTCAAAACTAAAATATTATTTTTTCAGGTTTTTTTATAACTGAGTCTGCCTGACACAAGTCAACCGCAAATTACGTTTAAATGGAAAGCATTTACTGAAACATTTATTTTAGCCAACATACTAAGAGCATGCAGAAGACAAAGAAAGTCTTACTCAAAGATTTACCTACCAGGAAAAAGTGACAGGCTTGTTGATTCTGACTGTAACTTGTACTTACCCTCGATCAGCTGTCAGTTTTATTTTTTTACCTCCTCTTGGAGACACCTTTGCTAGCAAAGAATTAAATCCTACCAGTAATGTAGGTAACTTCTATAGGAAAAAAAAAAAAAATCTATCCCCAAACAATGTGTCAAGAATGCAGGTATTCACTTTACAGAGTTCATAAGCTCAGCACATCAGAATGGTGAGATATTCTGACTTTGTTTCATCTCTTGTCACCAGCACTGATCTTCCAGAGCAAAAGTGTTCGCGTTTACTGATTTGTACTCGAAGGAGTCTGTTAGCATATTTACCTTTTCCAGGCTCCAGAGCATTTAAGCATGCATGCCATTCCATTGCTTTCAGTGAGGTAATTCCGGTACTGAAAGTTAGGTATGCATTTATGTGCTTAAATGCACTTTGACTTAGCAGTGTCTATGTTTACTAATGGAGATCATTCAGAGCACTGAAAAAGGAGCCATAGCACAAATTCACTGGCAGAAGTTGTGGATGTGGACTCCTTTCCTATTTCTGCCTTCTCTCTTGTAAGGAAAACAGAAATTCTTGGTGCAAGATCTTTATGGCACTTTTTTTTTTCTCCCTCCCCATTCTATTTTCTGCCCATTTCTTAAAGGAAAAAAAAGAAACAAACGGATTTCTGGTACTTATACTAGGCACATCAAACAAAATTAAAGCAACGGAGAAGGCCTGGGACCCTGCTGTGACCTATTGCATTTACACACGTATCTTTTGGTTCCCTACAGGTCTTCTACAGGGATCAATGGTTTTCTACTCAGTATGGTACACTGCTCTTCTGAAGGGAAAACAGGAGGGAATCTACCAGCATTTCAACGAACTAGAGAAGGTGGATGGGAAGGACAGATAAGAATTATCACATTTGGGTATTTTTTCTTAGGCTAATTCAGTAATCAAGTACTCAAAACATGTTGCCCCCCCTTCTACCATCAACTTGTGCAGGAACTAAAATACAAGTAAAATGTCTCTTAAGGATCTTACACGTAAAAAAAAAAAATCCCTGTAGCATCTTTCTCTGAAACCAAGATGAAAGGCAACAGCATATTCTGGAGAATACTGTTAATAAACTTATAGAAGTTTATTAATTTTTAATCCATTCTACTCTGAAAATGCAAAACACTGCATTTATGTAACTAAGGATAATCTACTTGTGTAACCGATTTTATTAATGCATATACTTTTTTCTTTAAACACACTATTTTTGCAGAAAAGATTTTGCAACCTTTCCAGGAAAAAAACAGGGTCTGCTCACTGGAATCAAATGGATTTTCCTACTGTTTGAAGACATAAGGCTGAAAAACTATTGCATATTCTTATATTAAAGATGGGAAAAATGGCAATGTGCTTATATATGGAAAAAGCACCCTTGGCCCCTAGATATTTATTTTATTTGCAAAGTCTAAGCAATCTTCACCTGATATAAGAGAATGAGCATTCTAAATAGATGAAATGGCTCCCAGAATAAATAAATCACTCTTTCTTCATCCAATTATTTATTCTGGATTATTAAAATCAAAAGGTGCCTTGCCACTATCTCTAAAATTAGCCTTTTGTTACATAAACTTATTTTATGCTTATTCCAAATGCCTTAGAAATGCTTCAAAAGTACATATAGCTTTGGTTAAAGGTCTACAGCATAGTATCTCCAGTCACACTAATTACTATTAATACGTAATACTGACAAAGAACGCTGGTGCAATTGTATCTCTCATGACAGCAAATTAAAAAGCCTCATGTCAATTAAGAATCCGGTTTTCTGTTTTGAATAATATTACTTTAAGAAAAGGTCACTTAATTTAAAACAAATACTAACAGAATTGCACTAAGTTCTAAAATAACACAGTTTAATGCAAACAGTCAGGAAAGCATAACTTATCGGGCAAGAGTTGTACTTTTGGACATCATCCTTGAATATCTGATTTTTTAATGAAGACTTAATTTAAATATTTTAAATCGTACATAAAAATCCCTAAAAAATGTTTGCATCTCCTTTGCAGATGAATGTGATAAGTTTCATGACATTGTTTCCATAAGCATCAACCAAAGAAATTATTTTTCTAGCCATGTAAAAAATAACCAAACATAATAAGAAGCCTAGACTAAAAAAAACTAACTCAAAATCAGAAAAATTAGCTACTACAGAAGAAGCGGTATGAGGAAATATTTGGTACAGTCTGAAATACTCAACCTGACCCACTCCACAAATCAGTTGTACTTCAGGGAGACGCTGCAGGAGCAACCTAGTATTACAGGAAATCTGCAGACTGGGGAGGTGGAATTTCATGAGTGGAATACTGTTATTAATGTAAATCTATTGCATGATAAAACATTTTATCATATTATAACATAACAGAACATAAAATATTATGACAGCATAATATGGTCTCCTCAGACATTGGTTTATAGAGTTTTTTCTAAAACTGTGTAAAAGCCACTCATACATTAGTATACCTACAAAAATGAACATTTTAGGCATTCTTTTGCTGTATTAAGCACCATGAATGCTATATTTTTATTGTTTTGCCTTTTTCTCTGTCACTGCCTCTCAGCTACTGAGATTAATCTTTTTGGGAAATACAAAACAAGGGAATAAAGTTAGCAAGGAAAGACACCTACTTGACTGCATGGTTCTGGCTGAGATTTCTGCTGTCGAAGCACCCAGGCCTTGCGGAGAACGTGCAGCTAGACGGAATAAGTACAAGCTGTTTGGCCTCAAGCCTTGCAGGCGGTAAGATGTAGTAGGTTCAGTGGAAACCCGTTGCTAAAGATATGTAATAAGAGGATGTCTTGATTAATATTCAGAGACTCTTAATTCCATATGTTGCTTATAGAAGAAATGCTTTTATACTCTTATGATAACCCCATTGAGAAAACAATAAAATTCAATAAAATAAATGAGAATCAAACCAAAACAAAAATAAATACATTACTTTTGACAAACACCCATTAATAAACAATACTTTTAAAACCTACAGCTTAATGGGTGATACTCAGAGACAGAAATATTGTTTGACTGTTACTTCCTCTAAAGTTTATGCATTCACAGCATATGTGTGAAGCTGCCATAAACATAAGCTCAGCTGAAGCACCAGCAATGAGTCAATAATGCAGGAAAAATCAATGAGGCTGACACTCTCCTACTGCCTTCTGTGACTGTCAACTTCCTTTTTTGTCTGGGACACCCTGCAATATGATATGGCTCCCTTATCAGAAGAACGGTGTATTCTAAAGTCTACAGTACTAACATCACAGAGGGTCTCAAACTGTAAATTCTTTAAGGAATAATGGTACATGCAAAGTCCATAGCAGGTTTTTGACTTTAGAAAAAAAAACCCAACATTTTCTTCTCAAATATTATTGAAAGATTAGAGAAGCTTGAACACTCTCCTACGGGATGGCAAAGAGAAACAAAAACTCTCTAAGGCTGAAAATAGACTTCAAAGTACAAGCAGAAGTGCAAAAAAACTCCATAAAATGCCCCAAAACACTTCTGCTTCCAAGCCTTTGTAGAGGAACAGGTTTGAAACTTCATGCAGCTTCTGAGGATGACTTGTGAACAACAGCAAAGTTCCACTGGCTGGTAACCATTGACACCTTTTCCTGCTGTTTACACACTCTCAGTCTATTGTTAGGCTGACTGCTGTCTGTAATGAGCTGTTAAACATTCAGGCATTCATACTAAATAAAGTTACTTATCCATTTATTATAAATTATTGCAGCATTTTATGTCTGACTCATTAAAGATTATTTAAAAGATATATAGTCTTTTCACTCACCTCCTCCCCGTGTTCCCCATCTTTGTAAACCAGTTCATAGCTGGAAATAGTATCAGAGCGTGGAGGTGTCCAGGAAAGTAATATGCTTGTTTCAGACTCAGGTTCTGCTTTGAAGTTCAGTGGCTGACCAGGCACTAAAGAAAAAGTTGAACAGTGTTGCCAATCATTTATTTGACTAGTTCAACACTTATCTTTCAAACCTTTTGAACTACTATCTGAATAATTCACACAATGTTACTTTTATTGAACTTACTGAAGTAAAAAAAATGATTGACTATACTTTGAAATAAATTAATTTGAGCTTGGAAAAATAATGATGATATATTTAATTCACACACTACGAATTATCAAGAGTTTCAAATAAATGCTTTGCAGTGTAAATAATGCACATACAACTGAATTACAATTTTACAGAAGCCTAGTGATAAATACCAGCAATCTAATAATGTATGTGTGAAACAGCAAATAAAATACACGTATGTAAGTGTGTCCATGGAGAAACGCTAGTATTACATAAGACTGCCTGGAATAGTCAAGAAGAAAGTGTTAAAGCCATTACACGCATTTCCAAATCTGAAAATGGTTTGCTAAGCTCATAAATAACTAAGATACTAAACACATCCTGCTCTTTAAGAAGACACCAAAATATTTAATGCTTTTGTAACGTGAAGAAGTTATAACCTACTGAAGAGATCTCCAGGAATGTTCTCATTAAATAACATACTTTTACCTTTTTAGTGACTGGTATTTTTATGAAAATGGCTGAATTTCTAGTAACATCGCTTTCTAATTGCAAGAAGTAAATGCAACTTTGATTCCAACAGTCAAGAACATTTTCTGTTGTTCTGTCCTGTGTAATGGTCACAGAAATTATCCAGACTAAATGCTCCCCTCATTTCCTTCTCTAAATGTACAGCAAATAATAATGTTGACTGGGAAAGACAGTAAAATATAACCCTGTCATTGGAATGTATACAATCATTTCAGCAACCAAGTTCTAAACCACTACTTTTAGTTAATAGTGTTGTTGATAAGGCACGAATGTCTTTCACAGCATTTCTATCTTTTCAAGAATAAAATGTGGCATCCTTTTCTTTTTTAAGAAAAAAATATAAGATGCATTTCTTAGCACATACTGAAAACAGGTGTGACAAGTAGGATGTGACAATACTGATCGTTTCACAATCATTTTTCAGGGTAGAATTTTATTACAACATTACAACTATATTTCTTTTGTACAGTAAGACTTTAAAGCACCATGGAACAAACAGTGAAAATAATTCGTGATTATAATTTTTATCTTCCCCAGACTTCTACAGAATGTCACTCTGAGGATAACACTGCATTTGTGTACACTGGGGTAGGTTTGCTATCTAACCTTTAAACAGACAGATAGCCTATCAACATGAGCTACATATTCAGTCTCCTGTGTAGAGGCTGCAAGTCCATACAATTAACATTTTTTTTGTCTTTTTCCCCAAAATGGTACAAAACAGAAAAGGAAAGGTGTAGAAGGATGTTGTATATTTCTGAGGGTGTGAGGGTGAACAGAAGACCAAGTCTCTTTACAGGAACTAAAAAGGATAGGAGTAATCAGCTATTTTTCAAAAAGATGTCTGTTATAAAAAGACCACTTCCTGGGTACAGCAAAGTGCAAAAGGGAAAATTCACAAAAGCACAGGCAACAATTACAGGAAATACCAACAATGTATTTTTGACAGAAATGCTTCTAATTTTATCCTTTTAAAATTGAACAGATTTGAAATTAAAAGGAACAGGGTGGGATAACTGGGTAATTTCTAACTTTGAAGCAGATTCTGAAATACCACTAGATCAAACTTCAACTCAGTAAATCTATAGCATAATTGTATAAATGCATTTACTAGGTGAACATTACAAAATTTTAGTCTAGCTGCTTAAAAACACTCCTGATCAATAACCAGAAAATAGCTGCAGATTTGCCTCCTTTTGAACATGGCTTGAAGTAGATCTAGAGGCCCACTGCAGGCTTGCCAGAACTTAACAATAAAATCTGGAGTCTAGGCAGCTATTTGGAAGTGTTTGTTTTTCTATAGGTAGTTCCAAATGTACCTCATGAAACTGAGGTGGGTACCTGGTTGTAGGCATTTTGTTTGCTTCACTTGACAAAAAGATGAAAACTGGTAAAACCAAGATGCAGTAAATAAGATGTGCTTTAATGTGTATCAAAGGACAGACAAAAAATATTTCAGCAAAGTAACTGAGCAGCAGGTTAGGCGTTGCAAAATCACCTTTGCCTGGTCAATGAAGGTCAAACAGCAGTTAATGTTATTTGTGCCATGCTATCCATTTCTTCTGTCTGACATCTCCATCAGTGGCCTGGAGGAGACGATGGAGGGCACAGGTTCCATATTTGCAGATGGCATCAAGCTGTGGGGGACCAGTTGACCCACTTGAGGACCAGGTTGCTGTTAAGAGGGAGCCAGAGCTGGGGGAGGAACAGGCTGATGGTTCCTCTTGAAGTTCAGCAAGTCCTGTCTCAGGAAGGCAGAGCCCTGAAGGGATGCAGGTCAGGGCTGATACAGTCAGGCACCAGTATGTGGGACAGCCCTGGGACATGGCAGACAGCAATCTGAGTCAGGGACAGCCATTTGCCTAGGGAGCAACAAGAGTCAACCGTGCTTGGGGTGGTGTGAGCAGGAGACAGCACCGATAACCAGGGACTGTCCTCTCTGCACAGTGCCTGTCAGATCACATCTGGGCACTCCATCTGGTTTTGGGCCTCAGCAAGATGGCTCTGGGCTGGGATCCTTGCCCTGTGAAGAGAGGTTGCAGGAATGGGAAGAGGGACAGCTCTGAAAGCACCCAAGAGCATCCCTGACACGGAGAGGAAGGATGGAGGAGACAAAGCTGGGGTCTTCACAGTGGTGCAGAAGGGAGCACGAGAGGCAGCAGCACAAACTCAGGCTTCAGGTAAGGAGAGGCCTTTTGCCCATGAGGACAGCCCAGCAGTAGGGATGAGGCCCAGGGAGGCTGGACTGTATCCAGCCTTGGGAGGTTTTACACCTCAGCTGGGAGAAGTCCTGAGCAGCCTGGTCTGATCCCTGGCTGAGACTGCTCCAAGCAAAAGCTAGGGGTGGACCTCCCCAGAAGATCATCCTGCCAGCCTGAATTGTCCTCTGATGCTGTGATTTGTGCTTAACATATGGATACATGAATTGTATAACACAGCAGAAAGTAATAGTAAATGACTAGTCAAGTGACCCATGTGAAAGCTGGTATAATCCATTATGATACATATGGTAGCAGATAGAAAACAAAGGGTATTTCCTGTCTCTCTGCATGTTTTAAGACACTCATCCTCCAAGAATTCCTTTAAAAAATCCCCACCTTTATGGCCTAAGTTTGCAATTCACTACTATTTTATAAAACAAGTTGATGGTTAATTGGACTTTCCATAAAGTCGTTTGTCAAAATAATATCTTGCGGCAAAATCTAGTCTCCCCTCACTTTTTTCTACCACAGTTAGGCGACTCTGAAAACACTGACAGAAGAAAACGGTGAGAGGGAAATCTGTACCCCTCCAAACAGACAGAGAAGATGGAGAGAAAGAAAACAAAACCAAAACCAACAACAAATTAACAGAAATTAAACAAATTGCATTGCTGATAAACTTTGGTAAGGAATCCAAGGCTTTAAGCCAAAGGAAAAAATACCAGAAAATAAAGGGGAACAATAACTTTTAAACTATTTAGGATTTATGCCTAGAACAAACAACATCTGTTCAAAAAAATCTTCAGAACTAAGCCAAGCCGAAGACAGTGACAGAAGGTGCTGGTATCCTTCAGAGATGGAACAACCCTAGGGAAACTGGAAAGTCTATGTAAGTGGACTTTATACTGTTGCTTAAGTGTTTTTAATTTCACAGATCAAATTTAACTTTTTATATTAGTGCTGTATATAGTTAGCTCACTGAATGAGGTTTTTTTGCGTGATCATTCTCTCAATTTTCTTTTCTGCCTTTTCTGCTTTGAGGTCAATGTGGTCTACAAACATACATTAAAACCCATAACTTCCCTATGCACCAAGTATACTCCTTATTTCTTGCTTGTAAACATGATGTAACTTGCAGTAACAGAACAAAGAACAAAGTCCAAAATGAGTCTTTTCAAAACTTCATACCAAGTTCTACACTTTTGCTTGCCTAGCCCTCCACATATACAGATTGCTGGACCTTGTTCTGCATACATAGTTCTATGTCCATCCCTGACTGAAGTGCCAGAAGAGAATTATAAAATGGGATCTCAAATCTGAAAAGCATTTTAGTTCTCTACACAGCTCCCCAGTTGACTGAGGTAACCAGAAAAATTCTAGAGCTGTGCTGGGTTTGCAAGTGATGCTAGAAGCAGAGAAGAGTCTCTAGGCTAGAAAGGGCCCCATTACATTGTTAGGGTAAAATCCATACCTAAAGCAGAACCCAATCAGTTTAATTACGAATCTGTTTTTCAGAGGACAATAGACTGATGGTGAGAACTTACAGTCGTTTGGGAACTGAAAGGGACCAAGCGTTCATGCTTCTGCTTGCTCTGGAAGAAATATGAAGGTCTACAGCAAAGCTCTCACAATAGAAGAGTTAATAGGCTCCAGAGTTTTTGTTCTGCGAAACAATACTTGTACTTTTTGAAATACCAAATTCTCATGCAATATAATTACTAAATAAAATGCGTAATGTGACTTCACCACTTCCCTGGGCAGCCTGTTCCAACGGCTGACAACCCTTTCCGTGAAGAATTTTTCCTTCATATGCACAACATGAGGCCATTTCTTCTTGTCCTATCGCTACTTGGGAGAAGAGACCAACACCTACCTCCTTTCAGGTAGCTGTAGACAGCAATAAAGGCTCCCCTAAGCCTCCTTTTCTCCAGGCTAAACTACCCCAATTCCCACAGCTGCTCCTCACAGGACTTGTGCTCCAGGCCCCTCACCAGCATCGTTGCCCTTCTCTGAACACTCTCCAGTATCTCAATGTCTCCCCTGTAGTGATGGCCCAAAACTGAACACAGGATTCGAGGTGGGGCCTCACCAGTGCTGAGTACAGTGGCACAATCACTTTTCTAGTCCTGCTGGCCACACTATTCCTGATACAAGCCAGGATGCTGTTGGCCTTTTTGGCCACCTGGGCACACTGCTGGCTCATGTTTAGCCAGCTGTCAATCAACACCCCCTGCTCCTTTTCCACCAGGCAGCTTTCCAGCCACTCTTTCCTGAGCCTGTAACACTGCCTGGGGTTGTTGTGACCCAAGTGCAGGAGCCAGCACTTGGCCTTGTTGAACCTCATACTATTGGCCTCAGCCCACTGATCCGGCCGGTCCAGATCCCTCTGTATGGCCCTTCCTACCCTCCAGCAGAGCAACACTGCCACTCAATTTGGTGTTGTCTGCAAACTTACTGAGGTTGCACTCGATCTTCTCTTCTGCTAGAGACAACAAAAAGAACTGTACCATACTGAGCCCTGGGGAACACAACTCATGAATGGTCAACAAATGGATTTGACTCTATTCACCACAACTCTTTGGGCACGGCCATCCAGCCAGTTCTTTACCCAGTGAAGAGTATGCCCATCCATAGCATGAGCTGCCAGTTTCTCCAGGAGAATGTTGTGGGAAACAGTGTCAAAGGCTTCACTAAAGCCAAAGTACACAACATCCAGAGTATTTCCCTCATCCACCAAGTGGGTCACCTTGTCACAGAACGAGATCAGGTTGGTCAAGCAGGACCGGCCCTTCATAAACTCATGCTGACTGGAATCCATTACCTGCTTGTCCCGTATTTGCCATGTGATGGCACTCAAGATGACCTGTTCCATAATCTTCCCTGGGACCGAGGTCAGACTGACTGGCCTATAGTTCCCTAGATCCTCCTTCTGGTCCTTCTTGTAGATGGGAGTCATGTTTGCCCGCTTCCAGTAAACTGGGACCTCCCTAGTATGCCAGGACTGCTGACAAATAATGGAAAGTGGCTTGGTGAGCATCTCCAGCAGCTCCCTCAGCACCCTTGGGTGAATCCCACCTAACCCCATAGACTTGTGCATGTCTAAGTGGTGAAGTAGATTGTTAACCATTTCTCCTAGGATTATTGGGGCTTCATTCTGCTCCCTGTCTCTGTCTTCCAGCTCAGGGGGCTGGGTACCTGGAGCACAACTGGTCTTACCAAGACTGAGGCAAAGAAGGCAGTAAGTACTTCACCTCTTTCCTTATCCTCTGTCACTGTTTCCTTCTGCATCCACCAAAGGATGAAGATTCTCCATAGGCCTCCTTTTGTTGCTCATGTATTTATAGAAACATTTTTTGTTGCCTTTTACAGCAGCAGCCAGATCACCTGTAGTTGGGCTTTGGCCCTTCTAATTTTCTCCTTACATAACTTTGCAACATCCTTATAGTCCTCTTGAGTAGCCTGACCCTTCTTCTAAAGGTCATAAAGTTTCTTTTTTTTTTTTTTTTTTTCCTGAGTTCTAGCCAAAGCTCTCTGTTCAGCCAGTCTTCTTCGCCACTGGTTCCTCTTTTGGCACACAGAGACAGCCTGCTCTTGCACCTCTAAGATTTCCTACTTCAAGAATGTCCAGTGTCCCTTGACTCTTTTGCCCCTCAGAGCTCCCTCCCAAAGGACTCTGTCAATTAGCCTTCTAAACAGGCCAAAGTCTGCCCTCTGGAAGTCTAAGGTAGCAGTTCTGCTGAACCCCATCCTTACTTCTCCAGAAAGAGAAAACGCAGTCATTTCATGATTGCTATGCCCAAGATGGTTCCCAGCCGTCACACCACGCCCAAGTCCTCTTTTTGCAAACAAGAGGTCCAGTGAGCAACTTCCTTAGTTGACTCCTGACCAGCTGTGTCAGGATGTTGCCTTCCACACACTCTACTAACTATATGTGCATCCTGTTCTTCCTTTGTCTTTCTCCTAAAACAGAAATAACCTCTTCAAATGAGTCTGAACATAGCTGAGGCTTGCAGTTCCGCAGTATCAAATGCAGAACCACAGTACTCAAAATAATAAACTATCATACACTTTAAATGTCCAAAAAGTGTAGCACATTTTGTAAAAAATAGCCAGAAATCTTTAAATCACTTTCTCAAAATAATATGTGTAACTGACACTGAAGGAGCCCACAGAATAATGTAAACATGTTGGTCAGTCTCAAGGTCATATTCTGTATAGAGCTGTCTGAATGAGCAGACAACATAGTGAAGAGATGAATTATCCAGAGTAATTCTGCTTATACTCTGTTTCTACAGTGTAGCAGTAGAGTTGTCTTTAAATTATCTGAAGATGCATTTTTCCATAGTTAATTTCAGTAACAAAAGTAATGCGTGCATTTCCAGCACTCATCCATGTATTTGCAAAAATCAGAATTCTGGACTAAAAACAAATCAGAGTAGGAAAAAACAATACACATCAATACCCTAATTTTGTGTTCTAATCAGAAGAAAAGAGACGGAGATTGAAAGCCAAAAAAGTCATTACATGAGAGTAAGATCCTAAATATTGGTCTCATCATGTTAGTATCTAAATGAAGTAAACACAGAGACTGGCACACTTAACATAATTTAAGTATGCTTTGATAGCAGAGGTTTTATTCAAAAGCTGAAGTATTCTTTCCTACATGACCAGAAATGTTCCTTAAGGGGAATTTTGTCACTTAAAAACCATCCTGCACCCCACCTCAGCTCCAAATTATTTTCCTTCCACCTGTTCCCTTGCAACATGGTTGAGTTTTTAGCTGCATGCTCTCAGCCTTTCCTTTGGGGAAGTCCATTACTGTGAACAGATTCACAGGGAGACTATTACTGTGGCAGTTCAGAGACAACAGACTTTCCATTGATGTGTTCAGGAAAAAAATTGCAATGACTGCCTGAGTAGCCAGCTTGATACACAGAACTGTTTTCCCTTGCTAAAGACTCCCTTCCTCTGAATTTCTAATCTTCTTTTGTAATAAGAACTCCAGAATCATTAACTCATTTCACTTAAGCTAAGGCTCCATCTATGTGCCCTGACAGTTAGATACCTGACCTTCTCATTACTGTCCTTATCCATATGTTCAAAAGATCACCCTTTAATAATTTTAATAATCCTTAGTCTTCAAACACTGCCATTCCTTGGTTTAAAATTAACAACGTGTTTTATATTTATAAATATATTTATATTTACAAGCACACATACGTTTCCCAGAATATTTTTTATCTTTCTCCAATAATCTGCTACCTAATAGACCTTGTGTATTTCTCCCTCTTCCATCTTTCTACCCAAGCTGAGAATGAAAACAAGATTCTCTGAATTCCTTCAGCAGCTATCATGTCTTTGCACATTAAAAACAAAACCAAACCAAACCGAAACCTAGGCATTCAGTTTAAAGCTCAAGAATTTTCCTGGTACACACAAGTTTAAGTATGTTGCTCAGAGAGTATGTGTGCTTCTGACTGGTTTAAGTTAAGAAAGTTATATGAGAAGATACATAAGTAGTATGTCCTGAGCAGCTACATGGGGACAAACCAAAAGAGATTTTGTTTTCTAGTGAAGTAAAGGACACAAAGTATGACACTAAAGCTTATACCAATACTTATTTTTTCTAAAATTTACTGTAAGCGAATTCAACTAAATAATGCATTGGTCCTGACTCTATCCTCAGCAGAATCAAATCCTTTGACCCCAAATTCAGAATAAGGTCTTTCTTAGGTGTAGCTTTTAAAATTTACCCTCCTTTATAGAAAAAACTCAGCTCTATGCCTGTTTTCTGATAAAACTTAATTTCTAAAAATGGTGTCTTTACAGTAAAGTAAATACTGTTAAAAGCAACTGGGCAATAGGACATGGCTTTTCATTAAAATACTTAAGCAGAATACTGAAACACAAAACTGAAAATAAACCTTTTTTTTTAATGTTTAGATGTCTGAAAAATGCTTCCTTCTCTTTCCCTCAAACTATATGTTCCTCATAAATATTTTAATTAGAAACCTAATCTTTCAGCAGAGTTTTGACTGACCTGCAAAGTGAGAAACTACTCATGAAGCCATTTCTAAAGAACAATTCTGCTGTATTAAGAAAGCAAAGAGGCTCGTAAACAGGCTTTTTAAAAACAAATTTTTCATGTTTTATAATCTCTCTCCAAATATCAGAATACACATAAGGGAAGAAAGCTTTGAAGGAAACCAACCTAACAGAGCCTGCAACTCACAGCTGTCAATCAGATTTTGTTGTATAAATCATAATGGTTAAGCTACATATTTACAACAACGATAGGCTTATTTGTTTCAAAAAGGAAAAAAAAACAAAACAAAACACCCCCCCCAAAAAAAAAAAAAAAAGTAATCACCATCCCCTTCTGTTTTTGCTCTTCTACATATGTTTCCATCAAATAAATTTCTACTGTTTTTAAATGGCACTTTATAATTCACTATATTTATTTGGATGAGTTCCAGCTTGAGAGGGACTTAAACCAAAACAATCATATTCAGGTTTAGATTACAGCAAATCTGGAAGAGAAAGGCAAGAACTGCATTATATTCTGCAGTGTTTACTGAAAAGAAACTGCTGGATAGAAAGATGAGAAAATATTTGTTTTTAAACATACCCTGAACTGGGGAACTGCACTAGACTTTCTTAGCTATTTTTCTCTTTTATGACTTTAAATGTACATATTTCAAGGACAAGTAACAGTGCTTAAAAATGTCCCCTGTATGCCACATTTTTGGTTTTCTTTTTTATTTTTCACATAGTCACCAATAAACGATGTCAAATCAACTCTGTTACAAAATTGAAAATGTGTATTAAGAACTCCTCTTGCACTGTAAATGTTGCCATAATTTCTTCAGGTTACAACAGTAGTCGGAAACAGACGGGCATGCTTAATGGCAAGTTCTAAAAGGTTTCAATAAATAGAGCTTTTCTGAAGTTACTTCAGCAAGTAGTGTAACTTGGGCTGTCCATTTGAGCCTCAGTGCTCATTATTTCAACTGTTTCATCCATCCTAGGGGAAGCTACTGACAAACTTTTGCTAATCTAAAACGTTTATGGTTGTAAGTGAAAACACAGATGAAGAGTTCACTAAACCTTCTTCAAAAAGCTTTTTTGCTCTGTATTCAAAAAGAAGTCAGATGTCAGTATAAAACCAAGTCCCTGGAAAAGGTTGCAATTGCCAAAATTAAACTACGGGGTACATATTCACATTTGCATGTGCATACAGACACATTTTAATGTACCACTATAAGGTCTAAAAAAGCTAAGTTAGTAAATTCTCAGCTGAGATGCTGCAAAAGGCATCACCTAGACCTTTGTGTAACACAATACTTAGAAAGGTTCCAGGACAATATCTAAACTTCTCTTCTTTATTAAATAAATATTGGTAAAATGAAGAAGTAAAAAGTGGCTCAAACATAACTGTCTTGAGTCACGCGTTGGAGATACGTTTTTTTTAAGAATTTGAGGGATCCCAGATTCTCCAACAAGAAACTTTCCAGTACTAAAAAATTCAAGTAGTATTATGTAATATTTCTAGGCAATCACTGACCTATGGTAATACTTCATACAGTCTTCTCTAAACTGCTAGACAGAGGGAGCTTTTATTTCTTATTGCTACAATAAAACACTTTCTGCAGTGTAGCTCCACCAGAGCTTCTCACTTTTGATTTCATAGAATTTCTCTGCAATGTTTTGCACCATGCTTGCTTGTCCTTCACTAATAAAACTAACTCATGGACCTAAAACTCCTGTACAGAAACCAAACAACCTAACTGCAAATGTAAAACAAGAATACAGTGACCTTGCAGTTTGCACTTTGTAGGGGCAGGCTGGACTTGATTTATAAATTCAAAGTGTACAGAACTGCTTGCTTGAACCTACACAAAGTTTTGTTGTTACTATAATGCTTTTATGTTTCATATGTTTTCAGAACCTTAGCAACTATTTGCATATAGATGCAGTACACATACATTTTAAATTTCCAAATGCAAGATTCACTAGAGTAATGTAGCATAGGAGAACCACAAGCCACCTAAACAAAACCCACCAACACAGGCAACTTCCCAAAGAAAGCTGTGAAGAACTACTTGACAAACACTTTTGGTGCACAGAGCACTTCCAAATAGCAGTCATATAATTTGCCTGCCTCCAGGCTGAAGGTATCACTGAGACCACAGTAAAGTTATTGAGATTCATAACAAAGAAATTAAAATCTGAGGGGATAATTTCAATTCTTCAATGATAACTGGCACTGTGGAATTGAGAAAAAGGTTGTCTACAAAAGCTCTCTGAATAAACTGGTTATCCTTGAAAGCAAGTAGTTTTCAACATTTTAAGCTCAAATTCTCTCTCTGCAAAATTTCTGCATGTATTTACATTGCTAGCTTACCTCCTGTTTGAGTGATGACTTGAATGTCACTAGAAAGTGGTCCATCCCCAACAGAAGTAAAAGCAAGAACCTTCACAGAGTAAGTTTTTTGAGGTACCAGATTTCCAATAGTGGTAATGTGGCTGTCAGCCACATTGTGCTTCATCCAACTGTTGACATGTTGAGTGGGTTCCATGGTGTAATAAACTCTGTAACCTTGTATTTGTCCATTCGGTTCCTCGGGTTCTTCCCACTGTACCAAAATGGTGGTAGAGCTCAACATACGGGCCTGCACATTGCGTGGCGCACTTGAAGGTGCTTGCTCTGAAGTCCTTGTTGACACAGGCTCACTGGGTGGTCCTCGCCCAATGTTATTTACAGCAACTACCCGAAATTCATATTCTGAATATGGGCTTAGGCCAGCCACACTATAGCGTGTTGTGGCCACGCCATCAATTTCTTTATATGGCTCCTCAGAGTTTTTAGGTTTATGTTGGATTATGTAGTATGAAACTGGCTCAGGGTTTCCAGAATCCCAAGTTAATGTTATGCTTGTCGCTGTGCTTTCTGTCACCACAGGTGTTCCAGGAGGTCTGGGTAAGGCTAAAGAGAAACATCAAAAATTACAGTTAGGTCTGTGTAACAGTAGACATTAATTATTACAATAAGCAGCTTAAAACCAAAACAAACAAACAACAACAACAAAAACAAAACAGGAAGATTGGAATGGAAAGAAGGTGTGATCTGTTCAGAGCAAGATTTTGGTAATTATGATTTACTATGGAAATCTACCAGAAAATCTTCAGGTATTGTGGTGTAAAGTTTATTTGATACAAATTAATAATACTGACTTTTGTAATATATTTCATAAACATATGTAGAAAAGGAGTCTTATAGACAGACAGTGCACCACTACAGTTGAATTTTCAGATATTTTTGGAACCTCTAGTTGCCAGTTACTCAGTGAACATGATATCTGGACACTTAGCAACTCTAATAAGCAAATGACTGGTTCTTAAAGGCTCCTGCTGTTGACAAGTATATGCAAGATTACAAGATCCTTTATTTACCTGAAATGAAGGTTGGGAGCTAGACACAGGAGAACAGTGGAACATTATCATTGACTTATTTATTAGTATTATTGCTGTCTGAATCTGTATTTGTCTTATGCCAGTGACTGACTGGAATATTTACCCTCTTGATTTACGAGAGCTAAAGGCATTTAGTCCCTTTCACTGCAATATATTTGCTAAGAATATGGCAATGAATGAAAGAAAAGACTGAACTATGTCCAAATATATTTGCTTGGGATATACCTTTGACAGTTATCTGCGCTATTGCTTCTATAACACCAAGGGTAGACATAGCAACACAAGTATAGTTTGCAGACTGCCTGACATCATTAAGCTCAAGGACGTTCCTCCCTATTGGCATATCATCCTCAGGTGTCAAATCTTCTGCTCCTAGCATCCATTTCACATATGGCATTGGTGACCCCACCGCAACACACGTGATATTTACACTCCCGCCAGGCATGATCTCATGATTGGTGGGGGGGATAGAGAACCTCGGTGGGACGCGTCGAACTGGAACAAAACACAAAAAAAGGTAATAACATATACAAAAAAAGAAACTGAGTCTTGCATACGGACTACATGCAGTGTACAGACACAATTTAACGTTTTAACATGTTATTGCAATCTGCCAGAAAATATGTATAAAAGAAATACAAGACTAAACAAGAATTTTGTCTGCACACAATGTGAATTATTCTATATTTACTTGAGGATATTATTAGGCACATCCATATAATGGCTGATTCAGACCTATTAGGGCCCCACAGTTAACTAACTACATACTAACAGTACACAAACACCATGCAAAAGATATACACACGCACACGCACACACACACACACGCACGCATATATATATATGCATTTTATATGCCCATACATATATATATGCACAGAAGAAAACTGGAAGGTCAACAGCATGCTTGAGTTGATTAGCAAAACCAACTTCAATGCTGTGTGCTTCCAGCTGATGTGAATAAATGTGCTAGGCCACATTGTCACATCACAGTCCTGGAACACATTGCCTACAGTACATTGAAAGTGCGATTTCATTTGCTTTCAGACTCAAAGTAGATGCAGCCTCAAGACCTCACACTAACACTGAAACCAACATAGAAAAAAATATAATTACACACAGTTACATATATATATATATACATATATACACATCTATATACACATATATATACATATATATATATATATATAGTCACAGAAAGAAACTAGGCAAAGCCAGTAGAAGTACTGGATTGGGTCATGCAGGCAAGCAAATGACAGAATCAATAGAGAATCATGCTTAGGGATATATTTGAGTAAAGACTGCAGAAAGAAAAAAGTACTCAAAAAGAAAACATACTGGGTGAGGAAAGAAAAACTTGAAAGAGATGGGGATAGGATAGGCTGACAGATACAGTACTTTAAGAGGAACATAGAGTTTGAGGGAGAAGGAGATTAGATTAAGTTTGGGTGGTTAAAAAGCAATTGTTAGGAAAGGCCACTGGGAAAACAGCAGAACATTTAACATTCAGGATTTCACTATGCTCACAGTTAAGGGAAAGCAAAATGAGCTATAAGGATCGATAATATTAGAAATTTCTGTATTGGGGTGGCAACCTTAAACATATAGCAGGACATTGCACTAACAGACTAGTTAATATTTATGCAAACACAACACCGAGAAAATTACCAGGCAATAACAGATCAGTGTTCCTGCTTCAAATATTCTCAGTGGTGTGCACATGTGTGGGGGAGGTGGAAGAGAGAGAGGTAGCTGAGAGAGGTAGGTTTGTATTTAGGCCTTTCATTGGACAGTGTACTCAAAACTGTATTTATTAGGGTTTAATAAAGGCTAATCATTATGACAGTTTAAACTCAGCAAAAATAAAAAGTAAAATAAAAGACTATGAGTGAGTTTAAAAAAAAAAAATGAAATCTGTATTAGTCTTAAACCTTCCCACTGGGTTTGATTAAATTTTTGCTATCTTCTATGGATTCAGTAGGGGCTTACTGCAATGGCCTCATGAGTGAATGACAGGCAGAAGGGGAACAAGCAGAGAGCAAAACATCCATAGGCGGCCAGTTCACAGAGGCCACACAAGGCAAGCAGCAGGCAATGAGGAATTTCTTGTATTGAACACAATCCTTATAGACAAAGGAGAGTTAAGTCTTCATGCACGAGCGGTTTAGAAAAGCAACTGCTGAAACCATTCCTTGAAAAGCAGGCATCAGTAGAAACAAGAAATTAAAAGGGAAGAAAAAGCAGGAACACTGACCAAGTTTACTAGACGTTAGTGTTAAAGCTAAAAAGGTTGTCATGCATCCAGGTTCATTCTGTCTTATCATGCACAACAGTTAGATACCAGCACTCATCAAAAGCCATCACCAGGGCATTCTCTGCTAAAATATAACATTAACATAAAAAATGCCACAATGCAGCTACATTCATTTCATTTGTATTCTTTGTTATTGGTTTAATTAATAGTTTTGTAAGGTGGGTAAAAAGTAAAAAACACACCAACCTTCTCGCAGCTCTGAGGGATGTAGGGGGTTTGATGCAGAACACAATGAAATGAGGAAAGGAGAAAAACAAGGGAAACACAGAGAGAGTAAAAAGGCCATATCAAGGCTTTCAACTGCTACTTGAACATCTTTACTTCCTCTAATTAAATTTCCCTACCTCATCTCGAAAAGTTAGCATTTTCCACAGCTACAATGGTGTTAGAAACAATAGCTAGCGTAATTTTGAAATTTTCCTTTGGATAAAAAGGTATACATGCCTCATGCAGTACAGGAAAGTCAGTATGTTGGAGGAGAACAGAAAGAAAAAAAAAAAGATCAAATAACATTCTAAGGATGCGGTAACTACGAATTTTTTTATTTTTATTTTTTATTTTTTTTTTAAATCAGTTTGATTGAAAAATCAGCTCTAAAAAATTTCAAAATCAAGCTAGGTATTTTTGGTAAGGTCATCCACCTACAGTAAAGCTGTTTATGTTTTCAGTCCTATTTCCGCCACCCATCCCCTTATACTGTAGACACACACACACATATATATACATATATGTATGTATGTATGTTATAGGCTTTGTTGTACAGAACGCTACGTCAATTAGCTATTGGAAATACTGCCGGAAACAAACCACTTCTTTCTAGTTGAGCAAAAGGAACATTTTCATAGATTAAAAAAAAAAATAAAAAAAACCCCACAAACATTTCTACTACTGTACAGAGGAACTGTTTCCTTATTAATCATACCTGTCATATAGACAAGTAGATTCTTCAAAATTATATCCAATTGACCCCTATCATTGCAAGGACTACCCTTCACTCACAAGCCTTACACTAACAATATATTAATATATATATACATACATATATATAACAAAGAAATAGAAAAGAAGAAAATACAGTTGTGCTCTGCATACATATTTTTAAGTTAGAAGCTTTTCCTCTGCAATTACACAGCAGAAGTCAGGTAGGCATACATCTCAATGCTTTGGGGTTACACTCAGCTGATTAGTAGCACACCGAGCAGTCACCTCAGGAGTTCGAAAAGGAAAGCAAACCAAAACAAAACCAATAAAAGAAAATAAATGCAAGGCACAATTTAACTTAATGCAGGAAAAATAGAAGTCAAGATGTAAAAATATAAATATACTTACAAACCTTAACCCACAGGATAGACTGGATTCAAGAGTGCTTTAAAAGAACAAAACAAACCCCAAGCCCTTCCTCTACAATTTTAAATGAGTTTTATAACCGACAGATTTACCATGGCATTTTGATTATTAAAGTGGAAACTGTACAGATCCTGAGAGTAACTTAGCCCTGAACCTGAACGAAGAGTGGATGCCAGGGTTATGTCATTCCTACCTCTGACATATAGATTGGCAGGGGCAGAATAGCGTGTACCCGCACTGTTGGTTGCAACACACTCATATTTGCCTTGGTCAGATTCTTCACTCAGTTCAATTTGGAGGGCACCTGTATGAATATAAAATACATTGCCAAAGCGACGGTCAGAGAAGGCTTTTTATATCTATAACAATACACCGCTTAACAATATGAAAAGCTTGTATGCGAAGGTCCACTCAACGTCGGTTCATTTTCTTGCTAAGGTGCACAGACAGAAAATGATGCAATGAAAAAAACAAAGAGATTATTTTTTTCACATCATTAGTGCTAGCACAGGAAAACAATTTGCATTTGACAAAACAACCCCCTCTCTAAACAATACTCTTTCCTAAACCATTAAAATGAAGATGGGTGAGACTGCTTCAAGGAAGAATGGCTTTTGAATAAAACAAAAGAGATTAAGTAGTTGGGTCATTATATTTTTCTAATTTTTATTTCATTGTTTCAATCTAGTAAGAAAAGTAGCACAAAAGGTGGTACTCGTAAAAAAGGCAGGACAGGATTCAAGAAATCTTCTCTGCTGAAGAAAGCCAAAAATGTGCAGCAAGAACAAAAAGGCTGCTTGAAGTGAAAAAAAAAGAAACTGCATTAGTAATTTATAATTATCAAAATATTCTTTTAAAGAAAGAAAACTCCCTTAAGACATGCAGATTGGTAAGAAAAGAAAGACAGTTTTCCACAACTTACAATCTTAAAGTACATTTGCTGAAAAACAAAGAGCAGTTGAATTAGAAGACAAAAAAGTTAAAAAGCATGGTCTACACCAACAAGGAAGAACCAACCAGCCACTGCTGAGGACCATAGGAGGGCCCCCCCCAAGACACCCATCAAAATCCACAAGTGGGATTAGCAGTGTGGTGTCACAAAACCCAAGAAAAATACAAAACAAGAATTACAAAAGAAGTAAACAGTTTTGTCAGAGTATCAAAAACCAACAATACCACATACCACCAAGAATAAGTCATTAACCTTTCATTTCCAAAGCCTGTAGATTAGAAGATCCAAAAATCCAGAGGTGAGAGAACTCCAAGAAAAAGAACACACACACAAAAAAAAAAAAAAAAAAAAAAGGAAAAAAAATCTGTAATTTTTTTAGGGGGGGACACATAATTTTCAACTTTACAAAGTTAAAAGAAAAAAAAAGGATCAAAGAAGAACAAAAAGAAAAACCTTTTATGAAAGATAAAACAAAAAGGAGATAGTCCATGTTGTCTTCTGCATGTCTCCTACTGTTCTCCAGACCATCTTGGCTTTGGTCCAGGACAAGAACAGCTAAGGAAGAAAAAAAAATGATCTTTTTTTGCTCCAGTTGGACAAAAAAAAAAAAAAAGGAGGAAAGAAAAAAAAGAAGAAAAAAAAAAAGAAGAAAAAGAAGAAGAAGAAGAAGAAGAAGAAGAAGAAAAAGAAAAAAGAGGGACAAATGGTACGCTGTGACTGGGCTATGGCCAGAAGACCTGGATATGCTTTCTTTGAAGCATATCACAAATTAAATTTTTGTTTCTTTTTTTTTTTTTTTCAATGAACAAACGAAAAAGGAAAAGGGAGTGTTCAGAAAGAAAGGTCACAATATGAGAGTCACTAATCATAACCAAACAGGACAAAGAAAAAAAAAATCAGATGATGGACATTCCTGTGGTTTGTTGTTGTTGTTTTTTTTATTTTCTCTCAAAAAAAAACCCAACAAACAACAGGACAGAGATGAGAGGGATGAAAGGACAGTAAGAATGAGTAAGATCATTCTGTGAACGTTAGTTCAGCACTCTTACCTCTTATTGGTGTACCACCTGGGTGGATAATATGAATGCAAATAAGATTAGAAAGAAGAAGCATTAGTACGAGAAGAAGGAGGCTAGGGCTTTGGAAGAAGAATCAAATTAGATTTACAGAATTAAATAAGGTCTTAAGAGAAACTCGAATTACTATACTGTTAAAACAGGAATATATTAGATAGTATTATCAGGTTATAAAATCAAGTTGCATTGTACCACAAAGGGCAGAGGCTATAATTGGCTGCATTGCCATTCTCAGAGTAGCATCTGAGTTCTTACATGTTTGCTTATATAGGGTTAGATATAAATCGAATATGCCTCAAATACTTAAAGAAAACTTCACAATACTGTACTTATGACATAGTTTAGGAAAATATTGGAAATTTTATTTAAATTATATATATATATATGTATATATATATAAACCTATATATATATAGAAAGTGTATACACTGAAGGCTATCTCAAAACAAACACTGTAGTTTATGCTGGATCATGGCATTTACTGTTCTATAGCTGTGTGATACATGTGTACTGTTTCCTTTAGGTGTTGCTATGACTGATAAGACAACATTTCTGTGGAGGTGTGCGTGTGCGCCACTATAGGGATTTGGTGACTACACTGACTGTTAGTAAAATGCATGCCATGCATTTTAACAATAATAATAATAGTAATCATATAATAATAATCATAATAATAATCATAATAATATTCTGAATATGGAAATTAGTGGGGGTGAAGTGCGCTTCAGAACTAAGCACTTACCAATAGATTCTGGAGATTTAAATACGGAGAGAAGAAAGACAGCATAAAAATATTATTATATTCCTTATAATTTGGTACAAAGTTTTCAGTTAAAGCTTTATATACTAAATCATCTATGTCACATGTGAAAAATTAATTCTTAATTTACATTAACAGAAGGTTAATTTACACAGTTCTGCTGACAACAAGCAAAAAGTCAGTTAACAAGACGATTTAACATCACAGGACAGGTCAAAAGCTGAGAATTCTGGGAAAACACGTGATTAAACAACTTAGATTCTACAACGATATTTAATACAATTGCCGAAGAAAAAAGCTCATTATATCCCAATAATCTTATTTAGGGATAAGCTTGAAACTTTATAAATCTAAAGGTGTTTTGTTGTTGTTGTTTGGGTTTTGTTGTTTCTTGTTTGTTTTTTTTTTTTTTTTTAATCTAAAGAGAGCATAAGAATAAACTAGGGCAGGAGGAGAGTGAAAGAACTGCTAAGGAGGTGCAAGGGGCAAAGAGAGAGAGAGAGCAGCAAAAGCTGGATTCTACACCAAAAGCAGACTTCTGTAGATCCGGAAAATACAGGATTTATAAAGCTTTAGCATGGGCGCACACTACTGTGGCTAAATGTGTTGGAAAAATGCTCAGTCAGCAAAAAAAACACAACCTTTATTTCATAGATTACCCAAGGATTTTTTTTTTTCCTTAATTTTGTTTTTAAAGTATAATTGTGCATGGGAAAAAGTATTGTGTTTTATGTATTTGTGAGAGGATAGAAGATGTGTCCAAACTGGCTAATCTTTGGTGGAGTCAAATGTGGAAACGACAATATAAAATACATTTTAAATTTTAATTGAAGTGTCTAATGCAGATTTCGGTTTTGATGAATATAACCATTGGTACTCCTTGCAATTTCTGAATGAAGTCCAATGTTGAAATAAATTTGTTAAAAAAATAAAAAGGAAAGAAGAAAGAAAGAGGAGAAAATGGATCCATCAAGTACTGCAAAAAGCAGTAAAGAAAAAAATTATCAAAAAGTACAGTCACAGCAGTGAGCAATGTGGAGTAAACAGAAGCTGCAAAACACATAGAGACAGAGTCTAGAAAAGGCTATGACAACATCACAGACATGGACAACACACTCAGTAACACAGAAAAGAGAAGAGAAAGAGAAATTATTACCTATAAATAAAAATTTAAAAAAAGGAAGAGAAAGAAAAGAAAGAAAAGGTGAGAGAGAACAACTCTGTGCGTTAGTGGAAACAGTAACAAGACCCTACCTGAGCGTAACTGCTTGATGCGGCCGTTGTTGTTGCTTGTGTCAACAGGTAAGAAATCTTTGAACCAAGTTATTTCGGGATCGGGATTACCGCTGGCTGCACATAGCATAGTAGCCGTACGAGTTCGTTCAACCACCTTCAGCTGTGGGCCCATATCAATGGTGGGGAAACCTCGGGGAATCTGATCTTCTGCAAAAGAAATGTATGATTTGAAGGATTTCACATTAGTTACATAGTAACTCAGGAAAGCCCTAATCACTGCCCTGCTCAACGTTCTAGCATCTCCTAATTGTTTGTACATGAGGAACTGATGCAAAAAAATAGATAGGCAGTATTTTTGGTAATTTACAGTGACCAAAATGCTGATACAAAAGAGAAAGTTCATTAAAAAGTGGCTACACTATTTATATTTATTTATAAAATGCATTGAATTGGCATAGATACTGCATGTAGTGCATAATGATCAGACTCCCTCTATGGTATTTACAACACTGATGTTGCTGTGCTTGCAAAAGGCCTTATTATTTTATGTGAAATATTGAATTACCATGCCTATCAACAACAGGGAAAAACCCCTTTCTTTACATGAGGCTAGTACATAAGGAAGTGTGATCATGCAGTATAGGATTTGGCCAGGGACTTAGGAGACCCAAGTTATATTTCTTGCTTTTATCATTATTACTTAGGCGCTGTTTGTCTTAGCATTAAATGTCCCTGTGCTTTAGTTGCCCGTCTGTAAGATGGGTATGACAGTGCTCTACTGCTGCAGAGAAGTGCTGTCAGGGTGAATGCATTTTAAGATTGCAAAGCACTGAGAAACTCTAAATATCGCATCTATGCAGATACTGAAGTGACAGGACAGTCTTAAGGATCTTGAATGGATATAATGCTGTCAACTAAAACACTCAGATATGGTCAAAAATACTCATCCAAGTGTATTCAATAGCAAAATACTAAGAAATACTGAAAAAAAGGCAATTTGCCTTCTTAAGATGATACAAACTAGCAAATAACACTGGAATCAAGCAATTTCACAGAAATCAAGTTGGCATAGATAAAATAATCCATTTGAATTACGTCATCTTGCTCTTCGTGTCCATTAAAATGGAAAAAAAAAAATTATTGCAAAATAATTGGTATTATTTCAGTTCAAAAACGACAAGCAAAACAAAATCAAAGAGGATCAATACTAACTATAATCCATGTGTCTTGTTAAATGCCTTGATTGGTCATTACTGACATGCAATTGAGTAAGAGATAAAATTAACTCAGAAGAAATTGTTCAATGTTCTCTCTTCCATGAAAAACGTGCCATATTTTCAAATAGTTTCATGGAAGTCTTCAGACTTTTCTGAAAAATGTATAGCAAGCAAGTATAACCTATAAATCTTTGCAGTTCCTGAGGTCTGCTGTCACTCATGAACTACTTAATTGCTTGCAATGCAAATGCACATAGATACTGCTTTGATATATAGACACAACTCTCCAGCAAGTTTGCATAACTCTTCAGAGCTAGTATTCCTATCAATCAGTGGTTAAGTGTCGAATCCTTCACTAGCTATAGGCTCTTCTCAAGGAAAAGTATGTCCTTTCGTCTGTTTATAAACGTGAAGTCTTTACTTTGGGAGTAACTGACAAGATTTGACTTGTGACACAGAACAAGACTTTTATGACCTGAATTTTCCTACTTTAGTCACACAGAAAACCCTGGAGTCCCTCTTCCAAATATGTGAGCATACAATCAAGATAATATATTTTGAATACTAACAGAACAGAGTAGTAAGAAACTTTCCCTACTTATTTTTAATAAGGGTAATTAAATTCCATCCATCGCCCTTATGCATAGAATCTCTTTGAATGAACGCTCGTGAAATTTTCATGAGAAAAATTACAATGTAACAGATTCAAATAGCCCGAACTGTTATATTTTTGGCAGTTGTGGCTTGTTTCCAATTTGGCTTTCAGGTATTTGGCAAAAAAACCCCAGCATTCAACACAAAATGGACCAGGGAAATAATGAGATTTCTAATTGAGGTGCTTATCACAGTGGATTCAGTTCTTAAGATATTAATTGCTTTTTTTTTTCTGTCTAAGTTTATTAGTGATTTGTACAAAACTGTCTTTACACTTTGATGATACAAGCTTGACGGATCATCAAACACACTGTGCAAGAGAGCTGAGAATCAAATCAGTGAAAAACTGCCTCTCAGCCGCACTAACAGAAAAGTAACTATTAGAAAATGTTGATATATTGGTAGCTCTACTATTTTACATGAGGTGAAAGGAAAAATATTTTATACTGCTCATTAACAGGTTCATTAGCCTCTAAACCACAGTATATACCACTGTTCCCTATTAATATTCAGTTCTAGTGAATTAGCTTCTAATTCATCAACAATTTAAATCAGACTTGACCTTCTCAAAGCTATTTGGTACTGTCATTTTTAGAGGCCATTAAAGGGCAGATTTCTTTGTCCTTGCGCTTAGTGAGTCATACATGTAATACATATTTTGTTTAGGATGACAGATACAAGAGATTTGGAAACAGAGCACATTCTTTGAATTTGTTAGGTGTCTCAACAGGGCTGCATTCCGTAACTGGCATTAAAAGAATACCTTTAGTATTGCGCAAGTATCATTTCCCATTACTGGAAGAGCTCTACAAAAGTTATTTTTCACCAAATGTATGATCTGAACAACACAGAGAGGAAATTACGAAGACCAGATACGACATGAACCCTAAAGAGAAAATGATATGAAACAGCTTTTCCTTGTCTCCCATCACAGTTCATGTTAGTGTTTCTAAACTGTATCTATCTGTGTTCAGTCTGTTTGATATTTCTCATTTGTAAACAATGTCTTTGAGATTCCTACCTCTGCTACCAGTTTTGTTAAAATGGTAATTGCTTCCCTTCCATGTATGGAAAAAGCACATTAACCTCTACATTCAGTTTTCAGTGTAAGGATACCTACTGAGATTGTCCAACACATAATTTCACATGTTGCTACCTCTGTCTCAGAGGTGTGTTTGCCCTCACAAATGCAACAACATTTAGAGACAAGACTCAAACACAGCTTTTATGTGTACATAGTAATTTTGATAGAGTGGTATCTTGAAAACACCAACAAGTTAAATTATGCTCTACCAAAAAGAAACCATACTTACTTTTAATTGTATCTACAGAGAAAGAAACTTTGAACGCAGCTGTGCCACAACTACATATCACAAACTATGTTCTGCTTGAACTTTACCTGTGTTTTCTCTCATCTTAAAGAATGTACTGTTTCAATCTCTCTATTTAAATTAAAACAATTATTTCACAAGATCTCACGAACTTCCCAAGCTATGTCTGATGGTATATTGTCAAGCTTACATATATGCAAAAGCTGGATCCAAAGAAAGAAGAAGATTTCATCCAAATCCAGTACAATGGATTTTACTATTCATGATACACCTACCCAGGTGTCCAACACAGCTAAACAAAGAGTAAAACAGTGATCTTCATCCAGCATTTGTGCTACATCTTAATATTTTGAATACTTTTCCTGTAAAAAGCTACTTTTCGATCATGTCGTGGCCCTACATGGAGCAAGAAGAGTGGCAGCTTTTAGAAACAGATTGGGTCTTAAAGTCTTCATAGCTATCTTGTTGAATCATTTTGGCAAACAGCAGTGTGTTTTAGTGAGAAAGACAGAATAGCATGAATAATTTTCTCAGTTACAGTACATTTTAATAATATTACTATGATATGGCTGAAAGGTGCAAATTGCAATCGGTGTGGGTTACACAGTATAGAGGCAAGGTATTAGCACTGTGGCACAAGACTGGACAGTTGACATGAAAACTAGATAATATTTCTGTTAAGTGTTTCTCTCCACCATCTTTGCACCATCAAAACACCCATGTTCCAGAATACCCATATTAACCTGTAGCTAAATCTGTGTATTCTGCTAAACTAAAGTACATACTCAAAGTGTTTCCCTGTGCCTCTTAAAAAAGACTGTTCTATGTGAACCAATTATTCTCATTGTGGAAATGCTGGGTGGTTCTCATTCTATTCAGGAAGGAAAAAAGATATATCTCAAGATTTGCTGATACCTTTGCATAGGCAAATTTTAGTCATTCTTTAGCGCACAGAATAAAAAGACACACACGGAGTATTCCCAGAATACACAATAGATACTGAAGATAAACTGCCACAATAAAATTTATTATTTCAAAGAACAGTGTAAATAAAGCTTTTATTTTCACTATTCCAGATGGCAGTGGCATATAATTTGCACTGTTTTGACATCATGACCATATTATTCAAAATAATTCTTCTTGCAACCAAACTAAACGCAGGATTGAGAACAGTAAAATCTAAGTGAGCAGGGGAGGGAGTAAAATCAACATTTTGCAGCAAAGCTGGTATTCTGTACTATTATTGAAGAATTATGCATATTAATAAAATGAAAAATCAAAACAAAGCCATTTCTAATTATACGTCAAAGACTCATTTGGATTTAAAAGATACCAAGCATCAAAAAGTGCCAATTAATAAACATTATTTCTATTGAAATATTTTACTAGGTAAGTTTTGCAAAAAGATTAATTTTGAACACACAATACATTGTTTTCCCAGGGTCCTTTGTTCAAAGCTGCTACACAGAGATGGATACTTTCTCCTAGTGGTGCTGTAAGTCAGCAAGGGAGTGTAATGGTTACACTGTAAGAACAGATCTAGGTGTCTGTTGGGATTTCTCTTTAATTTCATGCAATTATACCACACACAAAAAAGGAATCAGCCATTGATCAGATGATCAGAGACTTGTTAAAAATTAGTAAATATTCAACAGGAGAACAGCTGTCCATACTATCCCAGTAAAAAGCATGCATTTAAAACTATTCTTCCTACATTGAAGAGATGTGCAAAGCAATTTTGATGCAGAAGAAAACAAATTTGTTTAGTAGCTTTGTATGCAGTTATCCTACAGATTGCAAAGTAATGTCTATATAACAGAACATAGAGCCACTTAGACTGAATTATCATTTGCATGAATGTTGAAGCAGCCATTTCACATTACATTAAGTCAGTTAACATTCATTGTTATTAGCATTTAGCCTTAAATAAGCTCTCTGTTTTAACAAATGAGTGTACTGAGCCTTTGAAATTAGATATCTTCATAAGAACATGAAAATGGAAAAAGGAATTTGCACCTTTTGGCATTTCTTAACATCTGCTCAATTAAAGACTGTGCATAGCAAGCTCTTTCCAAAGTGACCTGTCTCACTCACTCAATGAAATACCTCTCACTCTCCTTTAATGACAATCCAAATGACAAGAATTAACATTTGGAGAGTCGTCACTCATATGAGAACACAAGCCTCAAAACAAGGTTTTATTCTCACATTTGCACTCAGAAACTCTTGTAACATATAGCACAGCATATCATCTGAACATCATACACGCAAGTTTGGTTATGATTGAATTTTTGGATTTCTGTTCTGCTTACTGGGAATAGAAGGGGAAATACAAAAGATCGCGACCTAAAAAACAAAACAAAAAAAAGGTAGGGAATCCAAGAATCCCAGATGTCCCTTCTCAACATATGGAGAGAACTCAGTCAGAGTTATTGTAATGAAAAGATGGCAGAAAAATGTGGTTTTAAGTGCAGGGTATCATATATTTAGAAAAAAAAAATTACTAACTTCTGATGCAGAGAGAATACAGCATCCCACATATCTCCATATGCAAATGTTCACAAGAATCAGACTATCACAAGAGGATGGCAAAGGGCAGTGATGTGAATTTCCATGATTACCATTTCTAATTTGAGGCATAGTTTCCAGACAGGGTTAGGATTTAGATTACACTAAATCAGGGTTAAATTGAGGCTTGCCAAAAGTGAGGATTAGGAAATTGCATGATTGCTCTATCTAGTCAATATTTTTAACATACTAATATTTGTGTTTTCACATCCTCCTTACTTCCATTTGAAAAATAAAGTAGAAAGAATAACTAGTGCAGTGTGGCATTCTTTGCTTTAAGATTTAATTTTTCACATCACACACAGTTTTATGTTGCAGTAAATAATGAGAACAGCAGCAGAGCTTGCTTCTCATGTGATTAGTCTGAATGTACAAGCTGGTCCAGAACACATAAAATAACTATTTTTTTCTTCCCCTCCTTTCTGCTCACTAATACTGTGTTAAAATATTGGTATTAGTAAAGATATATGACACCTTTTTCAAGTTATTAACTCATATTCATTCTTAAGCATAAAGCAATAAATTACAATAAAGTTGTAACATACTAACTTGAACTGAGAAGGGGGCAAAAGCATTTTGGTTTTGCTTCACTAAAGAGGTCATGAGAGAAAGAAGTCCTCATTCTGGCAAAGGAGCTGTCAGACCACACCAGTTCCATTCTCCCTCCTTCCTCCCCATTTGCACCACATGTCTAAACATGTGCCTAAACCTAAAGGAATGATAATACTGTCAAAGAAAAACACAGAAATTCAGCTTGTCATCAGCACCACCTCTGCTACTGATGTTACACAGCTTTCAATTAGTAGTTTCAGTGCTATAATCTTACTGAATGCTTTTCAGTGCAGCCTACATACTCTGCAGCCCAAACTGACAACTACGAAGTATACTAACTGCATTAATGTCACAACCGCAAAATTTAAGGATCCTGACAAAGGAACTGTAGTGGCAAAACCTGGTGTTTTGTTTAAGTCTTGTTTACAAAGGAGAACAGTACTATTTTTAGCATTTCTAGCTAGCATCAATCTTACGCATTTCAGAAAGAGACGGGAGGATTTTCTCTTTGATAAGCAGGTAGGAACATGCACCAGAAGGCCTACAGATTGGTCTCTCAGAAGAAGGAAATAAGTCATAAGGGTGATGAAATGGTATCCCTCAAGTTTTGACAAAAGATGCTTGGGTCAGGATCTGAAAGAACTTTAGTTGCAATGAATTAAACAGTAAATTATTCCAGGTAGAGGATAAGCATTCCAACTGCTTTTAGGGTGCCTGGCACAGCAATGCATCACACACAGGTAGCAATTTGGATGTTATTGCAGTATTTCAATAAATAGCAAACATAATGATTAATAACAAAGGAAAGAAGTGCTATTATTGCTGAGAAGAATGCAAAAAAAAAGTATGTTGTCAGAAAAGACAATGAATCCTGTAAAAACACATATGAAGAGGACATCCCTTGAAACCCAGTATTACTGAGCATTACACTAATGCTACTGGTACAAAATGTGCAGTTTTTCTACATCTAATGCTGCATTAATCTTCCTTGATCTGAAGATCACGCTTAAAACATTGATAACACTTACATGACTACAGACAGGTGAATGTAAAAAAAAAAAAAAAAGGATACAGGAGCTTCCCATTTTTGCATTTTGTTTGCTTTTTTTTTTTAAGCCTTCCACCACTATGAACATGTCTATCAATTAAGAAAATGCAGGATGAGACAAGAAAGATGTAAGACAACAAAGCAGTGTCTTATATCAGGTAGTCCTAATATTTATGAGCAAAAGAGAATTCAAAGTGGTGGCAAATGCTAAAATACATGAAATCTTTCAACCTGTATGAACCTTTAAGAGAAGCAAGAAAATATTTCCTTTACAAGTGGATGGTGAAGTTCCTCCCTGGTGTCCTGGCTATGGAGGGAATGGGTGTGCACTAGACCTCACTCTTCATCTTCCTGAATATTGGGGAAGTATCCCTCTCATATCTCATGCCCATCTATGGCAACACTCCCTCTCAGAGATACTGGGAAGACACCTAGGGATCTCTTAGCAGGAGAGACAGGTGTAGGAGAAAAGAGTAGGTATGAAGTTATTTTTTGCATGGGGTGGGTTTCGCCACTTAGGTCCAAATAGCTTATAGGAAGTGTCCTGACAATGAAGTTAGAGGGTATTTTCTTTTGGTGGAAGCCATTCGCTTCTGTTCTGGAAGAATACACAAGAGCTTTCTCTGTAGCAGAGGACACACATTGCTTAAAACCCACACTATGAAACACTGTGGTTCACACAGTGAAAAAACATACTTCTTCATAGTCCTGTGCCCAAGTTCATGAATTACTGCTGTCTGATATATACCCTTGAATAAGTTAGATAACAGAAACTCAAATTAACACTTAATAGTATACATGCAGATGAAGACATATATATAGCAACACAGAAATGTTACTATTTCGAAAGCCTAAGGCAGTCAACACTTCAGCGTTTTCATCTCGGAAAGACTCACAGGTTCATGATGCCACAAACATATCTTTGCTCTTAATTATTTTGCCTGCAAAAAGAATGTTAGAACTGGCTGTGGCCTGCGACTTCAGCTTGTATCGGAAATCTTGCTGCTGTCCTAAACAGAGGTAAATGGGACTGGTCTGGGTTTAACACATTGCCTATAATAGGAAGCACTGTTTTCATGAATGATAGATAACGACTGTACTCTGAGTCATTGCGCGGAAGAAAATACTCAACATCTCATCTTTTTTTTCTAGCATGGGGGAGGCCTGCCTCCAAAATAGGGAGAGAGGACCTGGGGATGCCAGGCAGTGCTTGCCCTGATCCACTGAGAGCTGGCACTCATGCTCTTCCAAAGCATGTTTCACAATAATAAGTACATGGCCTTGAAAGAGCTGTTGTGAGGTGTTGTGAAATGAACTGAGCAAACTCAAGCAGGCTTTCTGGAAGACTGAAGGAGAGACACGTACTTTAAACATGACAGCTTCACATTTGTCTAGCAATGGCAGCTAATATTTCTCATGGAACTCTAAAGGAGGAATGGTATGTGGATTCATTCATAAGATGTTGAACATAGGACAAAAATGGATTTACTCAGCTTTGCTGAAACTTTCGTTGCAAATTACTCGACTAACTGCACTACGAATTATATTGTCACTAATGTGAAATAGGATCTCGGTTTGGCATAGTAACATAGATATTAAAAAGCAGTCTTTTTTAAAAAACTGTTCTACATGTTGAGCTCAATGTTCACACCTGTAAGACCAACATAATGATTTTAACTAATTACGAAATTCAGGGATGCCTCTAAAATGTAATGAAATCAAAATCTGCAATAGGCAGTATAAAAATGAAATTTACTACAGTCCACAGTTTGAGTGATTGTCTCCAAATTACAAATAAAGAATGTCATCAACAACATTTGTGAGCGTTTGCTTACTAAATGCTAAATTGATTTTACGAAGGGTATAGGTAAACTTTTTGTTTTCATTAATTCTTGTTAAGATACTTTTTTTACCAACTTTTGCCTATCTGATCAGAGATGATTCTAACAATGCAAGATGTACTTTCTAGAAAAAAGTAGATGGGAGGGTTGTTTTTTTGTTTGTTTTGGTTTGGTTTATTTTGTCTTTTATAAAATAAATTTCTACAAATGAAAAGGATAATTTGTTAATATAGACACAGAGATGTTTCTGTTCCAGTAGAACACTGTACTAGTATGGACATAAGGAAGTAGTTGTTCTGTGTAGCTGGAAGTCATGAGCATAAAAGCAAATTAATCATTAAGTGTTCTGCGAAAAACGGTTAATGAAGTCTAACAGCTGTGGAGAGTAGTTCCTGCCTTAAAACAGACATAGTGTGACAGACTAAGCTTAGCATAGCATTGTATGTGTCAAGTACATCAAAACTTTAGTGTAAGCACAAAAATCTCCATGCCAACTCTGCAGACAGACTTAAGAGATGATAAGTTTCATGAAGAAGGTACAAATGAAGAAAACATAATCCTTGAAAGCAAAAGATGTGAATCTGACCAGTGGTGAATTACCACTCAGTGAGAGGCCCTATGCCACAGAAACAACACAAAAACTGACTGGGAGTGCCAGGGTTATGTCTGGTTTCAACAATGGAACTTTTTCTCCTTGGATTTATTAGTAATAACAGCTGTCATCCATTTTATAACTAAATACAAAACTCACTCATCTCAGAGAAAAGAGAGCAAACTATTTTCTCTGTAGGCTAGAGGGGTAGGCATGAAGATTATTATGTGCACTCTTTAGAAGCAATTGAGAGCAGGTCAGATGTTACAGTAATTAAGAAATAATTTCTGCTGCTAATGAATATTTAGCAATAAATCTTAGACTACATAGAAGTATTTCAGTATTTTTTTGTATTTGAAGAAGACTTGAGAAAACTCAATCCATGCATGCTAAACATATTTTTGTTTTTATTTAATTACGATATATTACTTTTAGTAAGTGCTACGATGTAATCTGTTCTGAGTATTAATCGAAAGGCTGAGACAGGGAGCATGAAAAGAAGGGTTGGTTGGCTTTGATTTTTCAGTAAATTTCAGATCCTTTGGTATATGAGGAAAACATCTTGCTAATATATAGATAGCTTTTTTTTTTTTTCCCTTTTTCTTTTCTTTTTCCTTGTTCCTGCTCTAAATACTGTGCTTTTGGAAAAGGTTTGTCTAAACTGTCTGTCCTGATGTATTAAAACCTTTCTGAAGAAGATGATTTTTAACGTTTAATATGACACATCTAAGCCTTCATCATGTTATAGGACCTGATGCAGGTATGTGTCCACAAACACTGTTATCTCAGAAGTCCCACCTTAGCATCTTCTTTTCCGTTTAAAACCCACCAACAACCCACTCTGAAAGACCACTATCAAGACCTTTGAGAAAAACATTCTCGTTAATTTGGCTTTAAAACTCAATATGCTTCTACAAAGCAAGAGAAAAATCTTTCTCTCTTTATCAGGTTTTATAAACCACTGGGCCAAAATTTTCCAAGGTAAATATTCAAGTTCACTTTATTACATGACTTTTTGGTATTTAGTAGCCGGGTTTGCACAAAATTTAGTATAATTGAGATCACAGTTGCAGAAACACGTCTGAAAAAAATTCTTGCCTGAATACACTGGAAATCTCCCCCTGCACCAAAATGTCTGAAAGCACTTAGAAACTATCAGTAAGTACCTCGCAAATGTCCTGATCTCTGTTGCTATGGCTGTGATCAACTTTTCCAGTTCATATAGCAAGCAGCATTACATGAATGGCTGATGCTAACCTAAGTCTTCCAAAGGAAAACAAAATAATGGCTTTTCCAGATGCTCTTCTGATGAAGACTTAACTGTCAGGAAGCATACCTAAGTGCTACTATCAGTTTTAATGAGCTTACAGAAATCATCTTTCTCACAAGAAAATCTACAAATAAATAAATTCATTACTACCATAGGTAGTATTCTTAATTTATTTTCTGCATAAATTTAGCCACAAAGTCTTTCATTCCAAAAAAAAGGAGACAAAACTTCCCTAGAAAAAAATTTTTGATTACTCTCTGTGAAAAAGGAAAAATAAACGCAACGATTGCTTTCAATGCAGGACATCAGAAATTATCATGATGTAAAAGGCAGAATACAACAACTGCAAATTATGGGACTATTTTTCTAATGACTCTGAGTCAGGAAAACATGCATATCCATTATCTAGCAGCAAAATATATAGTAATGCTCAATAAACTTATGCACAACATATGTCAACAAGTAACTTGGTGTAAGTTATGTGATTTCTTCTGAGTATGAAGGATTAGCCCCAGAAAATTTCAGATATCTCATTCTGTCCTATCTTTTAAATTCCTGGGTAAAAGTTCTTTTTAATTAAGGTAACAAAAACCATTTTAATAGCTATTATTACTGTTACATGATTGTACAAAGAATTTAACAAAGTAGACCTAGCCATTATAGTGAAAAATGGGTACAGTTACATCTCTATAGCTCCATACAATTAGAGCAGATTTTTCAAATTTCATCAAGAATTCCTCATTTTTTTTACAGTATTTAGTTTTATCATATGGAAGACAGTGAGAGTATTCACAGTATTTGAGTCTAAAAATCACTTGCTCCAAAACAGTTTTAATGATAAAACCACTACACATTTAAAAAAAACGTAAGTCCAAATCAGTTTTGCATCATTCTGTAACATTGCGTAGCTGTAAAATATTATGAAAAATATAGTATTACTTCATATTTCTTAAACTATTTGTATACTTAAGTATGTTGCTGAACTGCCATATTTTCTAAATTCATTGCCATTTTATTTCATTTATTTCATATTATGCTTTCCTTCTACTTCAAAAGCAAATCAGGTCATTTACAAACTCCCCCTGCACACATGGCAAATATTACATTCACTTTCTCTGTAAGTGAAATCAACTTGTATGCATGTCGCTTTTCTACTTGAAGATTCATAAAGTGCTGTTAAGATTTTATGGTGAGAACTAAAAAAATTAAGACATGAATCATCAAGAACACTGCATTTCACGATGGTATTCAGGCTAGCTGTTGTGCAAAGGACATACAGCAGTGCAGAGAAATAAATGAGTATTTTCTAATACCATGGGAAGAAAAGAAAAGCCATTTAATGCGTGTTAATATCACTAACCATTGAGGTTTGGGCCTGAACAGGAAGCCATTTCATCCAAGCAACACTGAAAATTAGTTACTAGAAAACCAAGATAAAAAAGCAAAAGTTAATTATTAAGTTGATGTTTTGTTTGCACAGGTAGAGTAACATGCACATAAGCAAACCCTGATTAGAAATGCCACTGGATTCTACCACCTTTCATGGTTAATATTTTCTTTTTTTTTTAGACCACAGTAGTATGTTAAGAGAAACACCACTGAGCTTTTAGCACTATACCAAAGTATCTGCTGAGTATTTGCTAAATGCTAAGATTAGCACTTACTACCACCACTTGCTTTAGCAGCTACATATTAGTTGGACTATCTTTGTTATTTAGAGGTTTTAAGATTGAAGGTTCACAGCCAGAAGTTGTAGGGAGGTAGGCAAACAACTACATTCTCAGTCAGTATGAGATGTTAGTTTAATAATTATTACAATAAAATACATATGGTTTCTATTCTTCTCTTGATGTGCACATAATACTAATTAACTTTAATAGGAGTTACAGAAGTGCATCAAAAGAATAGATGCTATAAAACCTAGAATTCATTTTTAACACATGAAAACAGTATTGCACCTGTTTGTATGAAATTCTCACACAAAATACTCTACAAATTGAATACCACCTGTATTAATACTATTAATGGTGTTAAACCTGAGACATTCATTTTACATTGATTTTATTTTACTATGCCCTTAGTGTTTTAAGTGATTTCTGTTGTTCCTTCTGTACATAAATTTATTTTCTTATAGTAAGTTTCTGGTTTACATTTCCATATTTTTTTCTACAGTAGTGTAATGAGATATCATTATTTCTATAAGACTATGGAGATGAATGCTTAGAAGGTACATATTGAGTTTAATGCTTTGGTCTTCTTGCTATTTTCACTCAGGAGATAAGCATCTTTTAAAACCGTTTTTCCTTCCTGCTCCTCCCTCCCCACTTTCCAATTTTCTTTCAGGAGAAGAGTATTTCAGTCAGTGTTTAGTCTTCTGTTCAAAACTGCATCCCCAGAGAGTTGTAACTACTTGTCAATCTCCCAAAAGCAAAGATGAGAATTTAAAGTACTCCCTTTGTTTTTGCTGCAAAATTAACTCCTTGTTCCCCGCCTGCTGGTACACAAAAATTTCACTTGAACTTACTGGTGCGCTCAAATTTGGTTATTTGCCTAGAGCCTTGGTGGCTCTAATGCTTTTTAGTTGCAGGGGGTGTCTGCTGAGGGCTACACCTCCCATTCAAGTGTACTTTCTGTTGTGCTGAAGGGTTTGCTGTCAGTGTGTGCAGTGCCTGTGGCTAGTACCAGAGGAAATTAAGATTTAGGAAGATTTTATTGAGAATTATGAAGTTCTGGTGAGGATGAATCACTTAATTTGTAAGAGGATGGATCACTTTATTTGTAAGATGACAGCACTCCCAGTTCTGGTTAGTGCTTTAATATGTCAGACAAAATGTCTACTTGCAGCACTGAATAGCAGAAAGCCACTGAGTAAGATATGATGGCATCACCACCATTGCTGAGTGACAATTTACTCTTCCATTTTTTAGCCTACCATTTATGCTGAACAATCACACTGACTCATGTCTTCTGCCTTTTCTAAGATGTTCTTCATGTGCAAAGGGATTGGTAAATTCACTCACAATTTGGTGGGAAAAAGACAATAGTGTGTGCTGGCCTTTTACAATACAAAGGGTAAAAGACTGTGGGTCAAATTCAAACTCTCAGAAGAATTATAAGCATGCAATTCTGAAAGAAGAACTGATAAAGATGCAACATCTGCAATATGACTATGCACGTGACACACTTGAGCTCAAACTCAAACCATCCTAATGATCACATCTGCATGCAAACTCCAAAATTTAAATGTGATGAAGACATATGTGATACTTAAAAACTGAAAAATAAGCCTCAGTTTGTTTCTGAGTAGTGAATGTAATAACAGCATAATCATTCCACAGATACTAACAGTCATTTCATGTTTTCCAAATGGAGCAATACCGTATTTTCTAGTAGTTTTTTTTCCACTTTTTTAAAAAAAGTCCTAGCTAGTAATAGAACATTAACAACAAAAGATGGTTTCTATTTTTTTTTTGCATACCAATGTAACTACTAAACACCAAGCAGACACACTTCATTTCAGTGATTTTTAAAGCACAACTTCATAAATGACGATCAGATATATTCACCAGAATGAAAATAGGATTCCTTAAATCCTATTCCACCATTTCTAGAATTATTTCCTAATTTACTTCATGTTCACTCTAAATGAGCATCCTGTCTTGGGGGAAATGCAAAATATTACAGAAAATATAGGAAAGAAGTGTTTGGATATAT
This sequence comes from Patagioenas fasciata, assembly GCF_037038585.1. Taxonomy (NCBI): domain Eukaryota; kingdom Metazoa; phylum Chordata; class Aves; order Columbiformes; family Columbidae; genus Patagioenas; species Patagioenas fasciata. The sequence goes on along the minus strand of NC_092560.1, from coordinate 23,292,389 downwards.
CCAGGCACAGATTCCTGATTATGAATTTGAAGCTCACAAAGAATCAAGAAATAGATATATAATCATATAGTCATACAGAAGACTAGCCTTAGAGAAGAGTAGCCTTAATAACCACTTTCAAACAGAATGTATGTAATTAATTTTGGCTAATGTCTAACTGATTTGATTTTTTTCCTATTATTTCCATAGAGCAAAACATCCTTCTAAGAATGGTATTAAAGAGTATTTATTTATTTATTTATTTATTTACTTATTTACTTATTGATTAATTAATTAATTAATTAATTTACACAGAAAATCAAAAGCTTGTCCTAGAAACACATAACAACATTTCAGGCCAGGCTTCCTTATAGGCACACTGCCAGTACACTCAAACTTAAAACCAGATAAGCTTCATGTGGTCTGCTCTTGTACTTCAAGTAAAAAGCAAGTCACTGGATGATGGTGGTTTTGGGGAAAATATTCATGCTAGATAAAATAATTTGAGCTTCTTCACAGAATGGAAGTATTGAGACAAGGATGTCTGCTTCTCTATTTCCTACTCATACTTCAGTAGCATTTGCAAGGAGTTGTGTAGACTTCTACAGTCCTGTTTTAATGTCTAACATCTACGAGCAAGTACTGCTTTAATAAGCAAATGACCAATAGCAAATCAAACCCTGACATAGTTTCAAAACAGTGAGTACAATCCTGGAAAACAGAATCAGAGTTCATAGCAAAAGACAGTTTGTGATCCACAAGATTTCTCAGAACCTAGCAAAGAGCTCTGTGGTTCATCATCACAGCCAGCTGGTCTGTCACAAAATGTGATTCCATGTTCTCTGTGTAATTATTACTCATACACATTAAATAAATATGTTCTATCCAGTGTTTTCACTCAAATCACCACTCAGTACCTCTTAACAATATACTCTTTCAAAATATCAGTGGAATCAGCGCTGAGGCATCTCAACTTGTCCCAGGATATAGAAACTGACCTCTAAAGGCATCACAATTGAAAAGTAAGAACCCTTGAATTTCTCAGTGCTCCCTCTGAGACACAAGAGTTCAAGTAGTTCACCTACTTTAAAATCCTCTACTGTTCTTGCCAATTAACTCAATTTGACACCACACTAAAAATCTGGAGATAAATTACCTGTTCTTAGGGATTTTAGAAAATATATTCCAGTAACTCATACTGCCAAATTTACTATAAACCTCATGCCACAGAGATTTTGGAAGTAGCCCTACTTCCAGATGATCACAGGTAACAGAATTTCAACTTGTTGCTTCCATATCTGCCTTGTGGTCTGTGTACAGTAAGCACTGTTTTGTTTCCTGCTAAGTGCAGGAAAGACTCTTCTAGTAGTGATGAGGTCAGGTGTCCAAGACTGACTTGCAAATTCCTTGAACAGCTCCTACTTTTTGCTCAAGTATAACATACATCTGTCTTCTAAAATAAAATCTCATTCTTGCTTTGGATGATAGTTAAGTAAAAAAATTCTGAACTGGGTTCCAAGGTTTTTAAAGGTCAGATCTTTGGATCCTGTTGTGAACCCATTTATGTCAGTACTTTTTTTTTCTTCCTCTCTATACAAATGAGTATAAGAAAACAACCTCCAACTAAACACCTCTACAGAACACAGTATGGTGCTTCTCCTCCATCTGAAAAACAAACAAAAAGAACCCAAATAATCCAAAGCTTTCATGAACTTACAAAAAATGTAATGTTATTGAGCACTGTAATTTTGAGCATAAGAAAAAAGGAAACCAGCATATTCACAGAATAAAAAAACAGGCTGGTGTTACATTTTTTCTTCCCTTTATATATGATGCCATGCACAGTAAATCTGAATGGGAATTAGGCTACTAGTTTTATACTATCACAATATTTCAAAGATGCAGAAATTCATTACAACTTCTGTGCAGTGTCTAGATCAGCACATTTAACCTCTTTGATCATATCTTTTCTGAGAACTTCTTTCTGTGTCTAATTATCGGTATTATTCTCCCTTCGCAGATTCTTTAGCAGGCTTTGTGAATTTAATCAGAATCACTGCATTCCCCTGTATGATTAAATTTAAGCACTTTCTGATTCCATCCTTACTATGGTTCAAGCTGGTATCACCACTCACAATAGCTGATCTTGATTTTTAAGCTTGAAAATGCTATGAAATCTAACTGCATACCACGTTTTACAATCAGCTCTTTTAAGAGATCATGAGACATAAAAATTCACATTCTCAGGTTCACTGGCTACACTGATAGGCAAAATACAGGCAGAAGGGATGCTACAAATGAAAGATTCCTATAAAATAAGAATGTCTTGTCAGTGACAATGAAAGTAAAATATGTTGTTATTCACAAGCAAAATACTTAAAGGCACATCACCTCTCCAGCAGCTGACCATATGCTTTGTTACATATTTGCATAAAAGGTTTTACACATTGATTTTCGTATGTGTGGTTTTAAATCACTTGTCTGTACTTTTTATTTAGCAGGTAAAAGAGATTTTCTGTCCATAGCTTCTGAAAAGGAAATAATGAAACGGCAGCTGTTCTGAAAATATGCAGAAGGAATACAGCAGGGTTCCTCCATAACCATGGGTGACCTGAAAAAAATCTGTCAGGGCTGATTTGTTTTTCCACTTTCCCTATGAGAAGCTATATTCCAAAAAAACCCACATAAAAATCTTCACATGGATTATCATCTTCAAATATCCAGTTACAATAATGGTGAGAAAGTCAGATAAAAGTTTATAGTAGAGTTTCTTAACAAAGGAACGGGTAACACAGTATATACATATATTTTCTGTATTGCTCAGGGAATACCAAATCAAATCTCATTTTTACTGCAACATACTGACAAGGTAAATAGAACTCAGGAAATAGCAACAATATTTACGAAGCATTTCAATGAAGTAATTCATTGTGCAAACTTAGGAGACTAATGTTAGAGCTGTCTTAGCAAATAATGAAAATAAACAGCCATGTAGGAGGCAGAGGATAAGCACAAAACGAGGACAGGTATGGGATGAGAAAGTCTTTCAAAACAGTCATAAGGAGTATCAGAAAGTAGCTTAAGAGAGATAGGACTAGCTGCTTACCAAGCCTAATTTAATTGGTGGAATGGTGAACATTATAAAACAAAAGATAAAACAACAGCAACCAAACCTGCATTTATGCAGTGGTAATATTGGTAAGAAAGATTGAAATATGGACAATAAATGATAAATACTCTGCCAAACTGAAGAATCCAGGCTAAATTCATAAATATGTTTATTATCTAGCTTTGGAGTTGATGAATGTAACTGACCTGCATAAACAGGCCCTACATTTTCCATTTTGACATTTCAGGATATTCTATGATTTTGAGTCAGAATACGCACATTTCTAATACCCCTGTAACTGACACCCACATCCCCTTCCCCATTCCAATCTTCTCTTAAATCACACTTCAAACGTGCATTATGAATTTATTTTTATTAGTCTAGGGTTTACTTTCATTTACGTATTATTCTTTCCCTTCTGTTACTACTTACCTGTAGAAGTAGATTACAACATAAGCAACTTAGTGGAAGGGGCAAGTTAATTTCAATTCTGATGTCATATAATGGTTTCTGGATGTTTATATGCAGTGAATATTTTATATCAGTAGATTAATGGCTGCATTTTCTCTAGTTGCTTGTATCAATTCCATTGTAAAGGTTTTGTGCCAAGAACAGTATCACCATGTAAGTTTGCAGAGTGATCAGCCAAATGGTGCTTCAGTTTTGATTGGAAACACAGAAAGCTATTGTAATACAAATATAACATTTGTTGATCAAATTATTAGATAAATGTAAGACAGCTGATGAGACCATATATTCTCTACAGGGATTCTAAATCCACTGTTCTTATTATAAACCTGAGTGCTGTTTGCGACAACGAAACATTTTCATTCATTTCACAGTGGAGCAAATGCAAAATAATGACTTCATATATGATAAGAATATGGCTAGTGAGAATAGCTCTATTTTGATAAATAAATTACTTTGAGCTATCACATACCTCGAAGTAAATGGACAGCTGCAACAGTTTTCAGTAAGCTGTTAATGTGCAAAGATAAAATGTTGTGCTCTTGCATAGACAAAAGCTCGGTGCAACAGCTAAAACAGCTGATTCGCTGGATTCGAGACTGCATGCAGACTGCTAAGAAAACTGTTTAACTTTACCTTTCAAACAGAGAGATGAGAATCTGACACAATTTAAAAGGCTATTTCTGGGCTGTCAATCAGAGCAGGTCAAGAGATGAACACTGTATTTGCAACTTATCGAAAACTTGCCAAATGTAGACACAGAAATGAGACTGCTACATTACTCTAAGAAATGTGGATCACAGAAATGCAAGAAACAAGAAAGCAAAGCAGCTGGGAAAATAGGGACATCATTGATCAAACATCAATTCACAACACATGAATGGTATCTGTGATTTCTTTCTTTTTCATTTATTTGCACTGATGAACGATTAAATAAACCACATTTATCCATTGAAGAGTAGCCTTCAAAGCAAGAAGAGGAAAATCAACATTCATTTTCAATAATCTAATAGGGATCTCATGTCTTGCCTTAGAAAAACAAACATAAACGATTTTGTTAGTGCTGTTCAGACAAGAAGCATTTCTTCTCAGCAGGATGAGATGCAGAATCATTTTTGTTAAAAAGAAAATTATATTGCAATAATATCTTGTCTATCTGTTTTGAGAAGTGTCTTTGGAGATCAGATGATTGAATTTCAATTAGATTATCCTTTTTGATTATCTGTAAACATAGTCAAGTGTAGCTGATTTTAGTGAGATAGAAAGGAAAATATTATTCCATGTACAGATTTGAAGATGTTCATGATCTTACATAGCGAAAAAGACCACAAATGTAAAACACTCACTAGGTCAATAATCTATATAATTCAGGATCCTTCCAAATGATCAATTTTTAACTTGTTTTTTTCTTGTCACATCTTCACTATTCTTTGCCTATGACGCTCTGTACTCCTTTATGCTTCCCCTTCCTGAAGCATAGCGATACATATCCCTAATGTCTTCTAGTACGATTATCAGATTTTTCAAATTAATGAACACTGAGTGTATAAGGATCTTTAACTAGCACCAGACTCAATTTTGTTTTGCCTGATGTACTTTATTGCAACTTTACAGCCAGGGGAACTGCAAAAGGAAAGGTTAGACAAGGAAAGTTGCTGCATTTTCATAGCCTAATCATTCTATTAAGCAACCTATTGACTCTTTTCCTTCTATTTCATCTGCTTTAGAGCAATTAAATAGTAGTATATCTTTTTAGAATAACATGGAGGGGCCAGTTAACCAAGAACCAATTCCAAAATGGTACATAATATGACAGAAGGATGAATGACAAAATACATGTAAAACTGAACTCTCATTAATGTGAGTTTTGAAAAATAAAAAATATCCAGAAAGAACTACGCAAAAAATCATGTACTATTTTGAAGTTTGACTATTAAAACTACTCATCTGCCATAACAGAAACAGGTTTTTCTGTTACCACCAGACTCTTTAATTCTTCAATAGTAAGCTCTTATGCAAATTTCACTCTTCCTTCCTTGAAAAACTAACACAGCATATGAACTTCATGACTTTCTTTACTTTTTTTGTGTGCATAATATATCCTGTTTTCTGTCTTAGCTAGTTACATGAAAAACTATTTTCCGCCTGTGGATTAGCTTTCAAAAATTAATGTGTTTGGCACAAAATTCAGCAGAGTTAAAACAGATAGTGGTGAATTCGGGAAAACTATGTACTTACTTCAATTTTTTTCGGTCACAAGCCTTTTTACATACAGTCCAGCCTGATCTATGAGCTTGCCTTCGCATCAACAAGGCTAAATTCCATTTTTCCCATTTCTTTGCTCCTCTCAACATGTCCCTCCCTGTCTTCTCTTCCTCCCTTTTCTCCTCCCTTCATTCTTTCCTACCTCCCTACTTTCTTTGGTGGCTGTCATCATAAAACATCATATAACCATTATGGAGTTAGGGGTTTCAGAAAATCTGCAATTATGGTTGGTGCAGTTATAGCTGAAGAACTGAAAACACAGTAGATCTGAAGATTAGTAAGGCACCAAGTAACATGGATTTTGGATGACTATTAAAATAGAAAATAATAATTGTTAATAATGACAAAAGCGTATCTATCATAATCCCATTTTTATCAGTAGTAATGATTTCTCCTTCAAAGACACAGATCTAGGTGGTGATCTACCGTGTTATAAAATGCAACCAAACAGTACTCTCCTCTTCTGATGGGGAAAAAAAGACAGTACTTCCCTTATTTTATCTTGAAGACAAAATGCACAGTACAGTACAGCTTGCCTTTTTGAGTGGACTGCAACACCAGCACTGAATATCACTCAGAGATCTGTTATAGGACTTGAACATACGACTGAATGGTCTGTTGGGAAAAGTGGTTAACACCTAACCCAACTAAGGCAGTGCAGTATAAGTTTCATAACCACAACTACTGCATTTCAAAAGATTTCTCACTTTATCACAGAAAATATCACACCCTAACACTGAAACCTCTAGCTAGCACATTCTGTGATAGAATTCTTCAAAAAGATTGGGGGTTTTGCTAGTTATAAATTTCAAATGTAAATCTGTAGCTACACATACAGTTTCTGTCTGCAAAGAGGGATTAACATTAATCTGGTGAATGGTCTCTAAAACCTTCCACAAAGACTAAGCATTACATATTGATTTTTTTTTTCCTGTTGTTCCATGTCAATATCAAGGGATTCAGGTGGAAAGCAGATACAAGGACAGAGCAACATTCTCACTTCTCAGCAGTTTTCATTAGTCACAAAGAAGTAACATTTTTACCTGTATTCAAGCAAACTATGAATAGCCTAGGCTCACACAGATCTTTATAAGATTTTAAATTTATGAGATAGCTTTTAACATAATAGTAACTAGTTGAAATTAAGTAACTATGCAAAAGACAATTTATAAATATCTTTGTGCTGTCTCTGTTTTGCAGCAAACTAAATGATGATACAACGCCATTTTATGATTTGTCAGTAATTACATGTTGGGTTAGTAATATGATTGACAATAAAATGTCAAAGTCCTCACTTTGCAAGAGCGAGGTTCTCACAACTGGAACAATCTTTCTGTTCATATATTCATGGACCTACATGTACCCTTCTGAAGGTAAATAATTACTATTACCTTGGTTATTCAAACAGCATTCTGTTGCCCTCACTATGTCTGTCATCCATTTCAAAAAATCCAAGCATTTCAGATAAAATAACCAGTACTGAAAACAGAACATAGGCAAGACTGAAAAGGACTTGTATTAGAATTGTCAGTTGCAAATACCAGGAAGGACTGAAAAAATTTGTTTTGTATCTAAAATGAAAATACTTGCTTGGCAGAAGGATTACACTGTTCAGCATCTTACCGCATTGCTCCATCCTTCCCTCTGAACTGCACCACGAGCTTGAAAACCTGTTAAACTGCAGCACCGTGAGGTGTGGCTCCCATAGATAATTGCAGCCCTGTGAGGGATACTCATTTGACAGAAGCCTGTGTCTGCTATTGCCCCACAGGGACGATTAACACAGGGGAACCCAAACAAAGCCCCCTCAAAATCTGTTCAGCCACACAAAAACAAAATCATATTAAATTATTCGGAAGACCTGAGGCTCTAGAAACCTCTATGAAACAAATTATGAAATAATTCCCTTGATTGTAAGTGTAACGTAGAGTGACTTTAGCTACACAACATTCATTCTTTGAAGTCCTTCAGTTCTAAGTCTGCAAAGCAGTGGGTGTTCTCTCCACTGGTAGTGTCTCAAGAACACTAAAGCTTCTGACAGTTAATCTAGCCTTTTCCCTAGTAAACAGCTGGTGACTACCATGGACTAAATTCACCTGCATTGAATTGACCTGTTCCAGTTTTTTACTGCAGGTATATTTAATCATGCCTGTGCAACTATAGTTGTATTTCATTTTGGTAGCCAGGACATACTCTTTATTAAAAGGTATCTTTAGAATTAGATTGTTGTATTTGTATGGCACGGAAAAGTAACCTCATTTGTCACATTTTTGGAAAATGTCACCTTTCTGTGTGCAGGTAAGGCAACAAAAGAATAAACATGTAATCAGGAATGAGTGGGCAGATTTGCCTAAGAGTTAACAAAATTCTCCATTGTCTGTAATTTTAAACTGATAATGTAGTGAGGTAGCATATTAGCAATCTGGTTTGTAAAAGATTAATATCCCTTAACAGAACAGTGAGAACAGGCTGCTGGTTTGATCTTACTTCCTCTCTGACCTTTACCAACTGACTTGTTCAACAAAGGACAAACTTTCACCGTCTTTGTTTCTCAGTTTTTAAGAGAGACAATACTCTCCACCTCAACATAGGATCTGAAAGGCTGAATAGGTACTGGAAAGGCCATTTAGGTCATCAAAGATGTCTTCAGTATCAAAGTAATGCCATTAATGTAACTTCTGATACTATGCAGCAGTGCATTCTCTACTGACACAGCTTTATAACATTGCCCTGACAACGGGTCTACAACATTGATCTGGAGGAGATAGTAGATGAAATGGAACTTTAGACCCTACATGTATCTCACCATCAGTTTCTTCAGAGAGACGGCTAACAAGAACTGGATTTGACACAGTGCTATCATGATTGCAGCTTCGGTTAAGTAAACATCTGTCCATTATAAATTTGAATGTGATTTCAAAATCAAGTACACACAAACTGCTGGCCATTCAGTTCAGTTGTTACAGCCTCCCACCAAACTGAGAGTAATTAGAACAAGCAAAAGGCTTTTGAAATTGAACTGTTCCCCGCTACCATTTTATTACCAGGTTCTTCTATATCTTATAAGGAATGTATTTAAATATGAGGTCAATTAAGTTAGTATTTTGTTTTTTTTAAGGTTGTATTAGAACTTTGGGATGGCACCTTAGTAATGTATTACCTGGCCTTCTACATAACTTTAAAAATACCAGCAATCAGTGAAAGGTGATGAATACATCAGAAAAGGTTCAGTCAGGATGACCGCATTTTATTTTGTGTGGCTTTTGAGCATTCTGAAGAGCATTGAAAGTGCACTCCTTTGCAAGACACCAATAGAAATGACACAATAGAGAAGACAACATGCTCTAAGGTATGACCAAGCCTGCCTTATTTCCTCCCATCAGCTTTTCCTTCCCTCAGGCAAGAAAAGGTCTGTATACAATAGAAACGTATCTACAGATTTCAGTACATCAAATGAAGGAAGAATTAGATGCATTAAACCTACAGAAGTAGTGCAGTATTTGTAGTTGCAACTTCCTGGAAGCCTTTCTTTATTGCATTTATTTATAAATAGATCAGCTTTGCTTAATTAACATGAGATTCCCACAAAGCAACATAAAAAAGAGAATTTAATTGGCCATTAATATAAGTTCATACAGAAAGGTATTAAGTAATGAGGTGAAGAATGTAACTACTTTATGAAGAAAGCAAGAGGATTTGTTCCATTAGCCCCTGTATTTAATATCTCTCAGACAGACTAGCTGTATTCACACTAACTATGGAGTAAGTATATTTTTTTCTGTCTTTACATTTGCAGATCAAGCTTTTGTGAGTGACAGGGAACACCTGAGTTTTTGCATTTGGTTGTATACATAGCTAACTAGATGCAAAGATAAAGCATACTGTAACATCTGCTTGCCAGTGAAGGTATCCAAATTAAGCTTAGACTCCATATCAGAGGTATGAAGAATGTTCATGTATTGTGTACATTTACAGCAATACACAGAGAAATGCTCGCAATATCTAATAGTTTCTCTATCTATTTCTTCCCTATGAATTCGCATTCACTGTTTTACTTTTCTTAAATTAAAGGTGATTCATATAAACTGTATTCTTCTATACCCCTGCTACATACAAGAAAGACTGCAAAATTTCCCTTCAGTAGCAGGTTAGAAAATACATTTTGACTAGTAGACCTTAAGGATCTAACAAGACTAAAGTTTTCTATAAAGCAGATGCAATGCTTTGAGCATTAGTTGAAAATAGAATAAAAACATACATTTACATTTTTAACTTAAGAAAAAATTTTCCAACTTTTGACACCTTTATTTTTTTTTATTATGACCATAATCACATCCAAAACGTGACAAATAGAATTCCAGATATTTTACAACACATGTCTGAAAAAAGGCTGACTATGATTAGAATGCCCTGTACAATTCGAATCCTTTCAGGATGTGGATGCCAGCAAACAATTTCCAAAGTTGGTGAAGTTTTTTTCTCTTCTTTCCAAACTGACATTGACCAAAAAGTGGAAGATTACACCAATTCTTTTAAAATTTTATTTTATATCCCAGAGAGTCCTATGCACATTTATTTTTTACATAAAATGAAGCACATCTATGATGATTCAACACTAAGATGCATATTCTCCTGATCCCCTTTCACTGTGAAGGTGCTAACTACAGTACAAAGATGCAACTGCACATGAAAGAAGTGTGCATGGACCTGAGAAGGGCGCCTTTTTATCTTGTTGGTCTGTGTTCTTTCAGAAGGTTGACTTGAATTCTCAGACCCAGATCTCTGAGGGAGGAAAGTACTGATAGCACACGTGGTGTGTACAAGTGATAGTAGGTTAACAGCTAAACTATGCACCAGAAGAGAAGGTAACTGAACATATAAAAGAGCTGAAACATTTACTTGGCGATCTAGGGAAATATCTTTTTCTCTCACCCATCCAGATCAGACAGATTCCATCAATACTTCCATGACTCAGTACTGGCTTTGAATTTTGCCTCTTAGTATCCCTGAGGAAGGCTGACACACACCCCTGTGGGGCACAGTTTCTGCTGAAAGTCTGTACAGGCTCTGACTGAAAGCAAGTAGCTGAGATGTCTGAACAGTCCCATGGAACAACATCAGGCATTTAAGCCAGAAAATCCTAAACCCAGCTGATACTTTTCCTGAACAGCTTTATCTAAAGAGGTAGAAACTAATTCAGGGAAATCCTATGACCTATATTATACAGGAGGCCAGACTGAACAGTCTTACCAACCTCTCACAGCTTTAAAACCTATGGACTCGGGAGGACTGAGCCTCTGAATCTACAACTGATTCACGGTACAATTCACTAAACAACTGTACACTGCCTTTCTGTTTCTTCATCTGAAAATATGTATTACCTCCTGATTCTGTTTTACAAAGATGAAAAAGTAATCAATGACTGTATATTGCTCTAAACATGTGAAAGATTGTAAGTGCTTAGTAACAGCAGTGCATTGTCAAAAGACACCTCAAAAACATAACTCATGTATGGTAAGATTTTGTTTTCATTCACAGCTGCTTAATGAAAGTAACTGAGTAGTATGGCTTAAAGAGAAAACAAATTAGATGAAGACCACCTGCCAGATTTATCCCTGAATTTCTTGGGGCTTATCCACATAAGTAATACCAAAACAAAACATTTACATAAAAATCCTTTTTATTAAAAATACAATTCATGGACTTTCTATAAAAAAGGATTGTGAAGCATAATGGTCCTTTCGGAGTTATTCCAGTAATCCTGGGACACATTACTTTTCAAAAACTGCTTTGCATGTGATAAAATAGCCTAAGAAGAAAAAAATCCAAAGGAAAAAACACACACTGTACTAAATGGCATTATCTTCACATTATTAAATATCCTAGTGTTTGTTTGCTTTTTAAACACTGAATGAATAATTGCTGAGCTGGTCACTGAACTAGTACAAAATTATAAATATTAATTCAGCTTTCACCATAAATTTTAAGCATTCCATAGACCATAATGAATGAATGTCCATACATGAATACTTGTAAAGAAACTGAGGGTGTAAAGAAAGACACTCTTTTTAACTTTTTTTTTCCACGAGCAATAATGTCCCAGTAACATACAGGAGACAAAAAAAACCAAAAAGTGTGTGGGGGAAGGAGGATATTTTTGTCTACATGGACATTATCATACTGGTGCATACTGCATTTCGGTAGGCGTATTAAAAGCAGTACCAGTGTCATGTATCCTAACAAGAGATAGTATTTTACTGTAGTGAAACGCAGCATTCTGCAAATGGATCAAAGTTACAAACAAATCAAAACTGCCTACAGCTAAAAGTATGGTTTAAATATTTCAGCACCAGAGCTAAGTATAGATTAAAGGATTTAATCAGTGTAAGATTATTTTAACAGAAAAGCTTTCAATGGGAAAAAATGCAGCAGTATAACACACAGACCTTATTGCTACAGTAAGCTGCAAAATCTAAGGTATGATAATAAATATATTAAGGGGGGGTAGATTTTATTAATAATAGCAAAAAATTTCACTTTACCAATAACAACCCTAAAGCAAAGCTCTTAAGTTTCCTTCATAGCTGTTGTTATTTTTCAAATCTCTTTTCATCATTTATACTCTGATTTTTTTTTTTCCCATTTTAACTCAGTGTTGTGATGGAATCAATACAAATCTGCTCTTAACATATCTGTCTCTGACCTGTGTTTGTTTTAAGCTGTATCATTCACAATGGTGATCGATGGGTAATGCTATTGCTCTTTCTCCACAAAAAGCATAGAGCATAAAAAGTGCATATATTTTATGCCCAAGGTCAGGAGAAAATTAATGGATAAGAGCTAGATAAAATGGAGTTCAAGCTGAATGGGCTGAGTGCTCTCTACAGGGTACAGCCAAGGCAGGCAGTACAAAGCCCATTACACTCAAACGCTCTTAAAGCATTTCAGAAATGAAATTGTTTCCACAGGCTAATGCATAAAAGTATGAAGCTTTAACTTTTCTGTTTCACAGATAGCCTACAGATATTGAGTAAGTGTTCCTACTCAGGATTTTATTTAGCATATTCCATTTATCAATCTTTACCTTAAGCCATAAACCCATTTTGTGTTTATAACTAAAGTTTTACAAGCTATGTTTATTTGTCGTTAGTGAACTTTACTTCACAGACTATCCTGTTCATTCTCTCACAAGCTCCTTGTCAAGATAACAAGTGAATAGCAAAGCCTTTAAAAAACAACCACCACACACACAAGCATGAAACTAAAAAAATTAAAGAATGGAATGATCATGTAAATATGTAACTTCCGCTATAAAACATGATTTAACGAGAAATAACAAAAGTTTTTTTCCACAAAAGTGAAGTAAAACTTGATTTCATTTCAACAAAAAAGAAGGTCACAAGAATAGCAGAAGAAATGAAAAAATGAAACTCTTCTAGAGTATTAGGCATTCAGGTTCCTAATGTTTTCCTTCTTTACCCTGATGATTCTTTCTAATAAATCCCTCACCCATGTCAAGAAACTTGTGAAGAGCAAACTGCAATCACAGTATGCAGTTCACTTGAATGAAGACTTGTGGAAAGCTGCTAAGGTGCATGACAGAGGTTCTGAAAAATATAATTTAGTTGTTGAAGAAAAAAAGTAGTCATATATGGGTTTATTAGAAACACTGTCCTGGGGTTGTATCTGAACATGTTTCAGTGTCCACATCCTTCTTATCATCTAAGGTTAAGAGAAAACAAAATCAAAAGCAGTTGAGTATATATTACAGTAAAAATATCACTACCAACCACATCATCCTTATCTCTTAATAATTTCCTGGACAAAGGACAAGGTAAAAATCCAACACTTAGCACCACATTAAATGACAGATAAAATTTGGAAAGAAGTTGAATTAAAAAACGGCACTATTTTCTCATAGCCTGTATCAGTAATCCTGTCGCTCTGCTAAAAGAAACTTAGCTTCTGGTACAAAGATAGGGACAGGAGATTTTAAGTTTCATATGCAATTGTATGCCTTGTTATTCACATACAAAAAACCACATACTATATTGCTGAAATAAAAGTCAGGGAAAAAAATCCAGACCAACATTGGAAAACCAAGCTAAGCTAGTCTTCCCTATTAACAAAAAAACCTAACAAACGAGCAAACAAAAGGAATATCCATAATCTAAAATCTAAGATAAACAGGAAACACACACACACAAAAAAATCAACCAAAGCATTCAAAGTGTCCAAATTTTATATTTTTATATATATATATGTAAATGAAAAGACAAGCCAAAACAAACACCAAACAAAACAAAGCAAACACAAAACAGGCAAACAAACAGGCAAATTCTGTATAGTCTACAGTGATCCTCAGTATTACGGCACTTCACAGAAATATTTTAGCAGAAAATTACTTCAAAACATTCACATGACTTCATAACTATTTCACAATGCCTTCATTCCTATTACATCTGACTGTCCACCTCTAACATGCAAATAACACATTTATGCACTTGGTCATGGGCTGCTGGATATTCAAATGCCATTACTGTATCTAGGTAGACATGTTTTTTTCTCTGCTGAAGTGCAGACATACGTTTACCAGATTCAGATATATCTCCACGAACACTTTTAAATTTTATTATTATGAGAAAAGGTAACTGTATTCCAACTTTTTAATCAGTTTTTCCTCTGTGCTATGGCAAAAGGCAAGACAAAAAGAAAAATGTTAATGATTTACCTGAACCCTAGTCTTGAAATTCTGGATTATTTTTGAATATCTTAATAACAATAAATCTGAAGGTCTGAACAGGATCAACACTCACGTTTCTCTCTGATGTAAACTGGTCTCACAATGCATCTATGTAATCTCTGTCACTGGTTGCTTTTTCTTCTTAGAAAAACAAATAAACAACAACAACAACATAAACAAACAAAAAAACCCACAACAACCAGAAAACAATAGGAGGAAAATAACCCAACCAAACAGCAACGCCAACAAAATTTCCAGAAGGCCTCTAAATAATGTAAAGTAATTGGATTGGGATTAGCTTTGAGACTATGATCAGCTGTGCCTTCTTTATGTTACAAGGCTATTATTCTCCTACATCTTATTTATGCCAAGCATGTAATCGTAATTGTTTATTACTATGATTAAATCCCAATGAGGAAAACCAAAATCTTGTATTAGTTGGTTTTGCTATTTACACTACTCAAAATAATTTTAATCATTGTAATTCTTTAATCTCTAAGGGTGAAATTCTTCTAATAAATACTGTATTAATAGTGTCAAAGTGTTCTTCACAATGTTATAGTATCATGCTGTGCTCTTCATTGTATAATGACGGCCTTCTTAAACAAAATCAAGAGCCTTGAGGCAACACATTAGGACAAATTTAACTTTCCCAGAACAAGAAATTTTCTCCAAATCCAATGGATTTCACCCATTGAGATTAAATTCCAGTAAATCTATTCTGGGTTTAGTTTTTCATGTTACAATCCACTTTCACTAGAGTGGCATAAAACATCTGTGGCCAGGATATAAAACAGTCATAAGGCAACCATTTCTAGAAACTGAAGAGCTCATACAGGAAATTAGAAATAATATGAACTCCACTCCTCAGTGCAGCCAGGAAAGGCAGGCAACTCTGGAGGACTCTCGACTACAATCTTCAGTGCTGCTCCTTCTGCAGTTAACTCATGATGAAATGAGTTCAAAATGCTTTCTGAAATCTATGATTTAGGATGACAGAATTTAAATGCACCCAAAGCAAGTCCTAATTTCACATGAGAATGCCATTAACAAGCACTGTATAATTCTTGACACTTTTCCCTTAATTTTTAGATAGTGAGCATTATATTCTATTATCTTGTGGTTGGTTTATTTCCAAATAAGAAAAGGTACTGTTCTTGGCAGGGAACTACGTAATTACATTATTACTGTAAGGGTTCATGGCAACATTTTCATTAGGTTCTTCTCTCTTCCCTTTTACTCTTTTACCAAACGACTTATATTTTCCACTCCAGGCTTTGATTGACCATGCCCCCCAACATCTGGTAAAGCAACTTAATTCCACAGATCTTCCTGTACCAGCTGAACTTCAGCAGTTCTCTGCTGTACTAGATGTAAATAAGAGAGATGTAAATAATGGAAATACTGTGTATACCATGCTTCAGCTTCAAGAAGTGAAGTGTCTTATTCAAATGAATAAATTTGTAAAAATTTTAGCTATCTGTCCAATCACGACTTCAGCCCCTTGTTTGAACTGACCTTGACCAATCATAATTAAAGTAACAGTAAGAGATAAAATAAGCTCACAATATTTCTAAGCTTTTTTTTTTCTTATTCATGAACCATCTTAACTACTTTTGCTTCAGGTGACAAACAACAGAGGAAGATCTCTGACCTTGACTCAAACAAGATGACATTTCAGTACTGTATGTTTGTATTAGGCGCTTTTCATGTATGCTAGAGAGAAGACATATTTCCCCTGGAGCTACAGTACACTGATGACCTACAGTTTATTCAGCAAAATGCTATTAAAATTGGCTCTTAATATATCAAACTCTTTCATGCAGGCAGATCCACTTACATGCAGGTTGATTTCTACACTCAAAACCCATACACTCTAATTTTTAAATACCCAAGATTATCTTTTCCCTACATAGAGAAGACAAAGTGAGAGAAGAATAAAAGCACAAAAGTATAAACATTCTGATTAGCATAACTTTGACAAAATTTCTTCCAGGGAAGTTACAGGAGGTAATTGAAGGAAATAACTGTGTTTGTGTCGCAAACAGAGCAACTGTACAGTTACTGAGGAGTTGCCTGTGTCAGCCAGGCTGCTAGAGGTTAGCTTCTCATCATAAACAACAGAGATAATAAACATTATCAAAGCCCTACTCCAACACAACCATCTTTCTTCTCTGCACTATAATGTCAGAATAAGGTGAAGACCCTGTCTACTTATTACCTTTTACTCCTTCCTTAGTGGTATATTTCTGTAGATTTGTTCTTACCATTGCATCTGACCTGAGCTGTTGAAACCCAGTCTTGTCCTCAGAGGAGGAGCTAAAAATGATTGACCATTAATCCTGAAACTAATTTGCTGAAGTAAATGGGAATAAATCATCAACCAAGGCCTTATTGCAGGAGAAGAGAAGAAAAAAGCCATTATTTTATGTAGCTTTAAAGAAATATGAAAAAACTGCAATTGTATAAATCCTATCAACAAAATATCAATTTAAAAAAGTACAAATCAACTTTTCATTCTTGCCTAACATTGAATTGTGTGCAGAAATACTGGCATAGAAGAGTCACAAATTTACATCCCATGAATTTATTTCTGAGCTCTATTTGTTAAAATAATCCTGTTTTCTTGATGTAGGAAATCATAATAAAATACAGCAAACCAACAAAGAACACAAACCCTGTAACCTAACACACATTAAATTACTAAAGGAGAAAATGGGCAGAGATTCAATTAGGTAAGTAAGACATTACTTCCTTAATGGTGTGTGCACCTGCTAAAGTCTAAGAGTAGTATAAGAAATCTAATTCCCATTGTAATATGGTAACACTTCCAGGAGACCACCCTCCCATTTCACAGGTGTGAAAGCTTTCAGAATTTACATTTAAACACAGGCCCAACCTTGGGGAATTCTCTGAATACATGTAAAATTCAACTTTCACGTAAGAAAAAATGTTTTCTAGCTTTTGAAGATACACATAAAAATTTGCAGATGTGACACCAATGAAATACAGTTGTTAGGAAGTAACAAACTCATACAATCTGCCTATTAAATCTTTGGTTATAAAAGTCATTACTTTCCAGAAAAGCTCAACTTTTTTGGACACTATTTGATTGAATTGGATTGTCAATATTGACTCTGTGTTACAGGGAAAAATCAAGGTGTAAATATTTCAAGGTTCAAATAACCTGACATATTAACTAATAAACACAAGGGTTATAGACAAATACATGGACAGGCAGATACACAGACAAACAAAGAGAGGTCTGAAGTAGACACAAATTGCCTCACGCTGTGGGAACTTTAATACTATGCTGAAAAGAAGCAGATGAATTTTAATAAAGTCAGCAAGGCTAGTCACAGTCATTTAATCCTCTAATTTACTCTGTGTAACTTATTGTCTTGCATTTATCTGGTGAGTTGCTGTCCTGGTTTTAAAAATGAGTCATTTTTAAGCATCTACTGCTGAATCTCAACTGCTAATAAAGTAGTATCTTTATTCACTTATGAGTAACTGAGAAAATCTCTTGAAGTGGTTCTATTTTTCTGTATGTTTTTAACATTTCTTATTAATATGTTTTATGGAAAAAAAAAAAAAAAAATCTGAAAGAGCAGCCTGGGGAGAAGGCACAGACAAAACACATCCAAGACAGATGGTGTAGTAAAGAAGGCAGCAGACAAATCTTGGTTCTGTGCTACAGCGGTTCCATTTATCCAGAAGACTCTGTTCACAGCTTTCATATACACTACAGCAAGGTATATACGGTGCCAAATCCAGCCTATAGTTAAAGTCCATAAAAGTTGCACTACTTTTGAAAAAGTGAGTTCAAAATTAGAGCCTGCTAAATAAGAATCCTTTCGTTGCTTGGATTATGCTATTTCTTGCCTTCATATACAAGATCTTGAATAAAAATAATCTAATACTGGGAGATGGCTTCTTGTCTCAATATTTTTTTTTAACTAGTGTAATTCTTTTAACCGAAGAACTTACTTCCAATTTACTATACAAACTCTGACCCAAACAAAGCTTATACTATCAAGGACAATTTATGAGACATGCACTGACTCATGTAGCTCATTGCCTGTTGTGGTAGGTTAGACTTGGCAAACAGCCAAACTCCCACACAGCTGCCCTTCTCTTATCCCTCTTTACAGAATCACAGAATTATGGAATGTTTGGGGTTGGAAGGGACCTCTGGAGATCATCTAGTCCAACTCCCCTGTCAAAGCGGGTTCACCTAGGAGAGGTTGAACAGGAATGCATCCAGGATGTTTTGAATATCTTCAAAGAAGGTGATTCCACAACCTCTCTGGGTACCCTGTTCCTGTGCTCTGTCACCTTCTAAGTAAAAAAGTTTCTCCTCATGTTCAGATGGAACTTCCTGTGTTTCAGTTTGTTCACACTGTCCCTTATCCTGTTGTTGGGTACCACTGAGAGGAGTCTGGTCCCATCCTCTTGACATCCATATTTATTTGAGATAAATATATTTATAAATACGAGATATTTATAAGAATTGATAAGACCCGCTTCTCAATCTTCACTGCTCCAGGCTGAACCGACCCAGTTCTCCCAGCCTTTCCTTATAAGAAAAATGCTGCAGTTCCCTAAACATTTTTGTAGCCCTCCATTGGACTCTCTCCAGCACGTTCTTGTCTTTCTTGAACTGGGAATCCCAGAACTGGACGCAATACTCCAGATACAGCCTCAACAGGGCAGAGTAGACAGGGTGGATAACCTCCCTCGACCTGCAGGTCACACTTTTCCTATGTCCACCACAGCTCCCAAGTCCTCCTCCACAGAGCTCCTTTCCAGCAGGTCAACCCCCAGCCTATACTGGTGCTTCGGGTTATTCCTCCCCAGGTGCAGGACCCTACACTTGCCTTTGTTGAACTTCAGTAGGTTCCTCTCCAGCTCTCCAGCCTGTCCAGGTCTCACTGAATGGCAGAACAGCCTTTGGGTGTATCAGCCACTCCTCTGTGTTTCGTATCATCAGTAAACTTGTTGATGCACTCTGTCCCTTCATCCAGGTCATTGATGAACAGGTTGAATAAGACTGGACCCAGTACTGACCCCTGGAGAAGCCCACTAACTACAGGCATTCAAACAGACTCTGCACCATTGATCACAACCCTCTAAGCTCTGCCATCCAGCCAGTTCTTGATCCACCTCACTGTCCATTCATTTGACACACACTTTCCGGAGCTTACCTATGAAGGTGTTATAAGAGACAGTATCAAAGGCCTTGCTGAAGTCAAGGTAGACAACATCCACTGCCCTTCTCTCATCTACGCAGCTAGTCATGCTATCACAGAAGGCTACCAGATTGGTCAGTCATGACTGGTCAGTCAGTCCATGCTGACTATTCTTGATAACCTTCTTTTCCTCCACATTCTTAGAGATGACATCCAGAATGAGCTGTTCTTTCACCTTTCCAGGGATGGAGGCGAGGCTATCTGACCTTAGTTTCCTGGGTCCTCCTTCCTGCCCTTTTTGAAGATAGGAGTTACATTAGCTTTCCTTCAGTCCTCAGGTACCTCTCCTGTTCTCCATGGCCTTTCAAAGATGATGGAGGGTAGCTTAGCAATAACGTCTGCCAGCTCTTTCAGCACTGATGGGTTCAT
The DNA here is from genome assembly GCF_037038585.1 of Patagioenas fasciata. Taxonomy (NCBI): domain Eukaryota; kingdom Metazoa; phylum Chordata; class Aves; order Columbiformes; family Columbidae; genus Patagioenas; species Patagioenas fasciata. The sequence continues at coordinate 23,272,204 of NC_092560.1, read as the reverse complement.
CACACTGGGCACCATAGATTTGTGGGTGTCATGTCTTGCTTATAGAGATACACCAATCTTGAGTTTGGAGGAAGTGATGCATGAATATCGGCCATCTCTCCTGCACCGTCCCACCTCCTAGAGCCCTAACCACTGGAATTTCTTCAAGTAGGACCTTGAAGAAGTCAGAGTTAGCTTTCTTGAAGTCCGGAGTTGTAATCCTACTTATTGCTCTGCTTCCTCCATGCAGGATCCCTAACTTCACCATCCCATGGTCACTACAGCCAAGGTTGCTTCTAACCTTCACATCCCCAACCAGTCCTTCTTTGTTTGTTAGTACAAGGTCCATCACTACACTCTTCCTCATTGGCTTCTGCACTACCTGCATCAAAAAATTATCATCAATGCTCTGCAGGAACCTCCTGAACTGTGTGTGCGTGTGCCTAGATCTGTTCTCTCTACAGCAGATATCAGGGTGGTTGGAGTCCCCCATGAGAACCCGGCCTTGCGATGATGAGAGCACTTTTCAGCTGTCTGTAGAAGGACTCATCAACTTCCTCTTCCTGATCAGGTGGTCTGTAGTAAATGCCCACAACAGTGTAATCAGTATTAGCCTGACCCTTAATCCTTACCCATAAGCTCTCGACTCATTCTTCATCTCCCCCTACGCAGAGCTCGATACATTTCAGTTGTTTTCTCACATAAAGATGAACTCCTCCACCTCCCCTTGCTGGTCTGTATTTCCAAAAAGTACATAGCTTTCCATGACAGCATTCCAGTCATGTGAGCTGTGCCACCACATCTCCGTAATTTGCAACCAGATCATGGATCTGAGACCACACATAGATCTCTGATTCTTCCTGTTTTTCTCCATGTTTTGTGCATTGGTGTACATGTACTTCAGAGACTAACTGGGGATGCAGGTTTCCCAGGAGGGTGCAAGAGGATCCACCAGTGCCATACATACCCTTCAGGTGGTTTGCCTTCTGGGTCCCATCCTTGGAGGCAACTAAGGAACATTTGTCACTATGGCTGGCCTGGCTCATTCTCCAGTTGGATGCAATTGCACAAGTATTGTCACTTTAGACCCCGCCCTTTGAGTTTAAAGTCAGCCTGGCCAGCTGGCCAGCAGCCAGCTGGCCAGCCTGCTGCCAAAGATACCCTTGCTTCTTCTAGACAGGTGGATCCTATCCCTCCTTAACAGGTTAGAATTCTTAAAGAATGTCCCATTGTCATAAAAGCTGAAAACTTCATGACAGAACCAGCCATGAAGCCAGGAGTTGATGTGCATTGTACCTCTTTTTCTGGCTGCCTCAGCACTGGGGACAGGGGATAGCAGAGGTTGGAAGAGCTGAGTCAAGGCAAAGGCAGGGAGATGGCTTACCATTTACTTTAGTGGACAAAAGAGACTTGGGAAAAACGAATGTAATTTATTGCTAATTAAAATAGATCTGCACAGTGAGAAACAAACACAAGAACTAAAACACCGCCTTTCCTCCTATACACAGGTGGGAGTGTGGAGGTCTGCTCTGCCATGGAGCACCTGCTCTCCTCCCTCCTCCTCTTCTACCCTCGCTTTTCTCTATTTTGTTTCCCACTCTGTTTTTGTTCCCTCCACCTCTATCTGTCTGGTATTTTTGTCATTTTAAAAATATGTTTCACAAAAGGAGCCACCAGCTTCACTGATGGGCTTGGCTGTGTCCTGCAGCAGTTCTGTTTCAGAGCTGGCTGGAACCAGCTGCGTCTGGCACTGGTCCCTTCTTGCAGAAGCCAGGCGTGCAGCTGCTGCACTGCCAAAATCTTACCAGATACACCCAAAATATTTCTATATTTATATTGTAATTTAAATTCCCATGTAACAAGGCTAACCTGAATTATGAGATCTAAAATCTACCAAATTTTGTCGTGGAACTGAAAAATGGTAAAAGAGGGGTTTATTTTATCAGCATTTGTGCCATAGCTTGTGACATATTTTTCAGTTCGTTTCAGGTGGTAATGAAAAACCTCAGCATTCAGGCCATCTTTCAAATAACATGAATTTAGAAAAAACATGGCTGCCAGTAACACACTGATATTGTAGATTTTCATGCAGTTTAAACAAGAGCTATATTTTGCAGCTTTGTAATTTTAACTATGTGAAATAAGTATCCTGGTATGCAAACCATCACATCTATGCACTGTTTCTCAAATTTGTATTTTCATAACATATGAGTTGTGCACACCCTAACATTGTATTTTCTCTTTATCCCATTAGTAAATAGTATATCACTTAATATCACAAAAATGTTTATAATAAACACAAATTACGTTTCATTTGAGGCTCTTTCAAGTTAATCCAAGGGCTGCACATATTGGGAGATGAAAAAATATAAAAATCTTGAAAAGAGATAGTGCAAATACATGATGGGATTTTGTTTTTATTGAAGCACATTAACAAAGGCAACAAAACTAAAGCCAATATAGGGTATATTTTAAATGATTTTGTAAAGTAGTAATAGTTTTGATAAATAACACTGGCTGGATTACTACCATTTAGAAACAAGCAAGTAAGCCAGCAATGCAGTATGTAACATTCAGTTATGCCTCATCAACTTGATTTAAAGTAATGTTAAAATGAAAACTACAAAATCTCAAGGTCAGTATAAAAGCTAATTTTTATAAAGTTTCTGGAGATAAAGCACACATCAAAGGCATTTTCTTTAAAATCTGGTATGAAAGAGATGCAGTAATAAGAACATTTTAGGATTAACAACTGAATCTACAAAATATGTACATGCACTTTTCCATTTAAAAATAAGAGTAATCTCATTCCTGTTCAGCTCAGATACATATGTCCATGCTCAGGTGAATGGGCAAGGGATCAACCATTTTGTTGAAAAAAAGTTCTGGTTATAAGAATCATGGCATTAAGTGTGGTGAGAAAAATGGGAGCAAATTAAACTCATTCTCATACAACCTCTGAAACAGTTTTTGCAAAGCACCTGAAAGGACATAACTAATTACCACAAACCACATGTAACTCCAAACAAGCCTGATGAGCTAGGCATGGGGCACACCTGGTCTATAGTTTGTCCTACTGACAGGCACTGTATATGCAGCAGCAGACTTGGGGCACAGCCCCGTCCTGGTCAAGTAGCCACCATACCTGCCTGATGTGTCTGGTATCAAGAAATGCTCAGACAAGTGTTTGCTTCATGCCCTGTATGGTGTGTTGTCTTCTGTAACATATTAACTTTCCACTCATTTTGATGATGATAAACAACCATCATATTACCCTTTGCAGGAATGGCTTCAGTGCAGGAAGAAAAGAGACTGTAAGCCTGCCTGCTCTTGCTTACCTTAGAATGGTGCAGCTGTAGTTTTTACACAAAGCCATAACAACAGGTTACTTTGTACAGAATGAGTTACTTGTGATTGTAATGCAATGAAGCTGGATAACATACCAGAAAGGAAAATAGCATCTGACATGCATAAAAGACATGGTATATAACATGAACTTGCAGACTGGTGAAGAAACAGCAAGGTGTAAAAGTGTGCTAACAAACATACAGAAGCCACTGACCTCAGTACCACAGAGGAGCACTGGAAAATATGAGTACAACACCAGAAAAGAGGGGAAACACCAAGAACTGTTTGTGTAACAAATTTAAATGTATAGCTATTTAAAAAAAAATCCTTCTGTCTCCTAGTATTCATGTTTGGTTTTCTTTGTTTTGTTTTGGATTTTTTGTTTGTTTGATTTTTGTGTGTGTGTGTTTTTGGCTTTTTGGGTTCTTTTTGTTTTATTTTTCCCATTCAGTTCTGCAATAGCTAATTTTGGACTAATAGTATTTGCTTGATTATACTGTTATGATTTAAATTACACTGAGAGTAAATTCTTCTTTTTACATATAGAATCCTTTCCAAACACAGGACCCTGGCCCTTCTCTTGAAACAACAAAAGTCTACAGACAGAAAACAGTGCCCAAGCAAAACATTAACAGAATCTATTTGAACTGAAAAGAAAAATATTTAACAATCCATTGTACCCCTTCATGCAAGAAAAAGCAAGTTCACCAAAAGAACACATATAGTGGCCCAAACATGCTTCTGGATTGCCTGAAAGCCAAAGGTCATGCTAAGACTTATATTAATAAATGTTCGTATGTTTTATTAACTTTAGAAATTCTTGTTCTATTAAAAATGCAGAAATGCTGTTAATAATGTAAAAACCTGAGAGATTCAGTAAAGCATTTTCCATGCCTTTCATTGTTCTTCAGTCTGTTATTTTTTACTTGTAAGTAAAGTTAGTAACATCTATAAATATAATGCTCCTTTAATGCAGCATCTGAACAAATCTCATGATGTGCTCACTAGAAAGAAAACTTTTATTTTAATGGAAGTTATTTGCATCCCTCCACCTGGGCAGAAAGAGGTTTGAAGTACAATTGAGAAATAAAACTAAACCGCTGTACTTTGAAAATCAAGTCATAAACCAAACAAAAATCAAATAGGAAAAAACTACACCATAATACCAACACTCAACAGCAACTCAAATCAAGAAAGGAGCTCCTCAAAGGATACAGCTGCTTCTGCAATTTACAAAAATATGCTTTATAGTGAGCAAACTCACTCTATGTCAAAATATGTTATATCACCATCTTAGCCCAGACATAACTTGACACCTGCGATGTAACTGATGCATACTGGAGAACATCAAAGAATTCACTGTGCAAAGTTATCTTCATCATAAAGCAAACATTTTACTACCATATTCAGATTATTTTTCTCTAATATGACAAGATTTCATTTGGAAAAAAAAAATTTGTATTTCATCTTACCAGCAGAGCTCCCAGGATGTGTGATGGAGAAAGACAGATTTCCAAGACAGGAGAAAGGTGATAGCAGGAAACTATTCTTTATATTCTTACAGGAAGCAGTTCTTTGAGAGAAGCTTTTTTATTAGCATGAATCATATCTATACGAAAATGCATACAGGCAAAAAGCAGCTATTCAATATGCTGCTTCCCATCTGCAAAAGTCCTCAGGTAGCTTTTAAATTTAAAGTTTATTCCCACTTCATACCACGACCCATATGGCCACACATCTCTCAGCAAAATATATAATGTATCTATGTGTAGAAATCTTGTGCAAGCAACTTCAGCCCTCTCCTTCCCTTCAGGATTAGAAAGTATTTGATTATGCTGGTCCTTTATCACAGGTAAGTAAGGCCATAAAAATGTCCTCTCATCCCCTCTCTTCTTCCTGCATCTATAAGGTAGCTTTTCTTCCTCAACATTTCTATATAAATTTGGAGAAATGCTGTAATTTATCTGTGATTATTTTTTAAACAATAATTATATAATTTAAAAGAACTAGACTGCCACAGAGTACGTGGAATAATGCATGTGGATATGAGACTGTATCTACAGAGTTACACCTATCACAGAACAGGTGTTAGCCCTGTGTGAAATCGTGCTATACAATAAAAGCTTTACTACTATGAATAAGATTCGTAATTCACTGAGATACAGCAGAGGTGAACATTTTTATCTAGCCTGACTTTGCATAGTGTTGAGACAGTTGTTGTGGATGAGATCAAATATAAAGCTTTTAAAAACTATTTTAGGCTTTTTCTTTGCACTTCTTGTCCTTCTTAGAATAATGAAGAAAAGTTTAGCTGTAAAATAGAGATATGCTTAGTAATATTTTATAGTCTCCTTATGATTAGAAATAGAGGATTACACTCTCTATAGCACTTCCATAAAAGGCTTTCACTTCTAAATCTAGTAACATATAAAACTCAGACTTCCTGTACAGTTCAAACTTTTTTTTTTCAAATATATTAAAAGAGAAATTTTTAAGTACAAAACTCTCCAAACTTTTAGTTCTGCTCTACTGACCTCTCATGTCAAGATCAGTATTAAAATATAAAAAAAACCCCAACATCTAGTAATGACTGACTTCAGTCTGTTGATGACTCCGTCGCTGACTTCAGTGGTTACTGATGAAGACACTCTAGTTTGCTTTTAACTTGATGACAGAAAACCTTCAAAATGACAATACCCAACACTTTTTTTAACAATAGTGATGCTCTCTTGTGCCTCTTTCTTAATTATATTCACAAAGCTGCAGAACAGCCTTCTTTGTTGCATATACGTGTATATTTTTAATGAAAAACATCATGGAACATGAAGTGAAGATATAACCAACAAGTTATGTATATGACCAGCTTGGATTATACCAAGGAAGAATCATAGACAGATTTTGCTGGATTGTAGCAACAAGAGTCTTCCTACATTTTAGCTAGCCCTAAAATTGTAAACCTAGCTTGGAAAATAAAACAAGGCCTTTAAACTCAAAATTTTATTTCACAAGGGTGGTTTTCAGTACTCCTACGCAATCTGGCATAACTTACCATTTACAGAACTCTGTTTTCTTAGCATTTCTGCTTCTAAACTGCTTTCTAACATTCTTAAAGATGTTGTGTTCAAGTTATGTAGCATTTATGTTTTAAACTTCACTACGTAGATTCAGTTCACAAAAGCCAATATGGCTATGCCATTTATGATCTCAGCCATGTAAGCCTATCTGCCAGCCTTTGAAACTTTTACTTTAGAAAACACACTAACATCAGGAAGGGAACACACGAAATCATAGCTAATGCTGGATCATTCTGCTGTCAAGCTTTACATTTAAATGGTGAACTTTACTATAAAAATAACTTTAAAGTGTAATTACTATGCTTAAGTAATTAGATGGCTACCATTGTGAATGTACTTTATATTTTCTTCCTCTAAGTTGGTTAAAGTCACCCATGCATTTTAGAAAATAACATTGCATTTGGGAGCTGATGATATGTATGTAAGGTTTATGCCCTACACTGATGTTTAAAATGTGCAAAAGATCGCAACACAGCATAAAGAAAATCGTTGCTAACAGACTCAAACTTATTTAAGAGAAAAGACTCACGGTGACTTTATTCATCCAACTTCTCATGTAGGTCCCTCTGGTTTTCTCATACAATCCCTAGACAACTCATTAAGTTCAGAATTAAAATGAAGGTTGGGCAGGGTTGCTTTCTCAACAGACTAGTAAAAAACTTATCAGGGCAAAGGCTGAAATGAAATGCCATGCATCATCAGCTGCATCTTCAGTGTGCATGCCATCAGCTGCCTTCTTCAATTGTCTAGTCATGCTCTAAACGCAAAAAGGAACACTCCATGTTGTTCCCATTGCCCCATATGACAGCTGTTATCCACACAATGAGAAAGAAGACGATGTTATTAGCAGTTTTGGCATTTGAAACATTTACTGACACATTTCCACTTTTTTTTTTTTGTAAGATGGAGGCTTGCAGGGTATTGTATCTTAAAAGGCATCACAAAGCCAATGAAGTAGCCTCTGATTTTTTGTTGTTTGTTTTATTCTGTCATCTGTACCTCAGTGTTTCACATTGGGAAGATTGACTAATAATATGAACGGGGTTGTTTGCAAAGCAGACGTGATACATTTAATCTGTAAACTCCTGACAGTCTTTGCAACTGCTGTTGTGAAACAGCTGTTACTGAGAAACAAAGAATGTCCTGTAAGGGCAAAAAGCTCCACTAATTACGCCCTGTCTTAAAACTGAACAATATTTGTAATATCAAAATTCAAAGTATAGAGTAAATATTTCCTCTTTGTTGCTATTTTGTTTGTTTGGGGTTTTTAAGGAAACAATTCTTTGGAGGTACTTCACTTCCATTCCTGGATACTGACATCTCTCTGGCAGGAAGAAGTCACTAGCACTTATGCGAAGTACATATGCATATGAAATACCTAGAATAGGATTATCTTACCGGGCAACAGAGCTCCACAGTTCAGAAAACAATGCAGTAATGATTTAACTGTTGATCGTTATGAAGACTGAGATGCTTTTATTTTTTTTTTCCTTTCTGTGAATCAGGGGAATGACTGTATATTTAGGAAAATAACACAACCAATTCAACTGGTATTAGAAGCCTCAAAAGGCTGAGAGGGAGTCTGACCACTCACATTTATTGGATGACAAATCATGTATGATATACATACACTTCATATCTGTAATTTACTGACATGAAGCAGTATGGAATACACTTCCTATAGTTTCATGGCACTACGCAGCTCCCTAACAGCAGTAACACCCCACATCACATATGACGATGTTGTATTAAGAGTTCTTGTTCAATATCAGGGCATAAGCATTAGGCTGATTAAATTTTCTGTTTCAGCGACACTTTATATCTTAGAAGATTTCTAGAAATAACCTCAGGTTATTATATTTTTTTAGAATAAATAGCAATTTATTTTTTTTATAAATATGTGTGTATGTATGTATTTGGCAATCAGACACATACACATTTCAGAAAATTCACGATACTAGATAAACTGATCACGGATATGTTCTGCGACACACGCTATCAGACCTAATGTTGTACTGCATTTCTACAGCTGCTATGTTGTTTTGACCTTCATTTCACTTAAGCTATTTGTATTAATTTTTACTGAAAATCTGCATTCTGTCCTCACAAGTTTTCCATTGTGCCTCTTCCTTCATCTCCTTTCAATTTAGACTAATTCATTCCTTTTCTTGGAGGTGTTACTCGCCCAGGACACTGACTTTGCCCAATAATTGTTCACAAAGACATTTACAATCTATAGCCCTGGCTAAGGCAACACCTAAACCGTCAGATTGGAAACTTGACCAAACATTTGAAACTGTATTATTTAATGGACTTCTCCTCCTGCTTGTGCTCAAATAAAGCAGAAACTCAGACAATAAATAATGGAAGAGACTCATTTCATGTTCTAGTTTGAAACAAATTATCTTCTCCATGTAAGAAAAACCATTTTTGTGCTTTACAATACTAAATGTAGTGGCCATTTTTCCTATTGTAAAAGAAGGCATCATTTAATTAACATTTTAGAAAAACGACATTCGATGCTCAGAAATATGTTATCAGAGATCACGACTTGTATCAGTACTTCAACGTCACTTTGAACTATCCTTAGAAATTCCATATTTCTTTCATTTCTAACCCAATCTGCAATGATTATCAATTCCTAACTGCTGTCTGTACATTTGCTTAGGTTTCTCACAAAACAAACAAACAAACAAACCACACGGAAACAAAACATCACCACTTAGCTTCTAAAAAGAAACATGCCAAACTTAGTTTGTTTCACTGGTAATCCTCACGACTAGCTGTTTTCCATGATGGTCTATGTAGCTACACTTCAGTCTCATGATTTTCTCTAAATCTTTTAATCATATTCCACTGTGTCCCTATGTTTTTTTTTTTTTATTTCTTCATATGCTCCAGAGCAAGTTCCCTGCTCTTAATGACAGACAAGAACAGAGTTATTTCAGAAGTCCCTACAGAACCATGTTGTATAAAACATTTCAAAATAATTACATAGAACAGGTATATTAAAATATACAGACAATAGACTAAACTCTTAGGTTAGCTTTAAATGGTTAGCTAGGATGAGACAGAAATATAAAATTAAACAGTGGTGAATAAATACAACAATATTAGTATAATTTTAAGACACAAAGGCCTAACACCGTAATTTAGCATATTCCACTGAACCAGTGCCAGAAACTGATGCTGCATAATAAATATATTAAAGGTATTTGTAAAGACCAGCATCACTGAAACCACTAAGGTTAGACTTATTCTTATCCTACACCTTGCTGACCCAGTGCAGTTTAGTTTTGGACTACCAGGTCATCATTTCAACTACAGTTCTAGCTCATTTTGTCTCAGTTTCAATCAATACAAAAGTTTAGTGAAATCACAATAAATAGAAAGACAGGGATTAGGTCATCCAGATCAGCTTGGTATCTCTGCTTTAAAATGTCACAAAATTATGCTTTCTGTCCATAGCAGTTCTAATAACATTTCTCTTCAAAAATCGCTGCAAAAGAGATTCTCTCACCTTGTAGGCTTAGAAAACTTATGAAAAAATGATGCAAATTCTTTCAAGAATGTTTTTTTCTCTGTGCAAACCACAGCAAAGTGATGAGCAAATGAACAAACAGGAAAAAAAACCAGCCAGCTGAGAAGTTCTTTGTGTTTACCTAATGTATTTGTTTCTGAAAGCAAAGTAGAGACAACAGCCAGCACAACTGAAATTGGACCAAAAAATGCACTACGCAGGCAGGGGCCTGTTACTTGCTAGAAAATACAGAGTTAATATGTTTTATTTTTCTTGTTATGTGACAGCAGTAATTCTGTAAGAGAAGACAAGGAACACGATAGAAGGGACAAAGAACTAGCAAAATAAACTTTCTGCTAATACTCTGAAAGTATCCAATGTGTCTTTAGAAAAGAGGGATTCAGCAGCACAAGCATGTTGTCATCACAACAGAGTAGCAACCAGTTTACCAGAAGGAACAGTTATTCTCCAGGAAAAATCAAACTTGGGAGATTTCCAAGAGCCTTGAAGACCTTGGCATCTATGTCTTTGGCATCTAAGGCCTTGGCAATAGTTATTCAGCCCTTGAAGTTATGGCACACTGCCATTTCCCAGTTCTTGGACAAGATGAATAATTGGATTGTGTTGTGAGAACATCAAGATCATAAAATTGACTTAGGCAGGAAGGATGTTTTTTTGACTGATGGACACTTTTCCAAGTGCTTATTTCATTTGAGAATAGTTATTACAGGGTCCAGGTATAGTAATAAAAAACTAAAACCTATAATGCCATTTTTAAAATGGTGGTAAAAGTGGAATTGGACAGATGGAACAAAATGAAATCTGGCAGAAATCTGGGTGGACTTCTTTATGATTATTTTAAATAATACTGAGAACACATACCAAGAATAGACTGGGTAAGCACACAAAGAAAGAGATAAAGACTGGCAGAGGCTCATAGTGATACTGTTAAATAATAAATGCATGCTGCTAGTCGTAGAATGTCATCATTATTAATAAATCAGAAGACGGGCTAGTCCAAAGGATTTCTGGGTGCCTATCAGTTATACCTAAGAATTATATGCATATTTTTCTTCATACTGAAGTACATGAAGAATTCTTGGAAGCAAAGCATTGTAATTCTGTTGTGTAAGACAAGGAAAATGCAGAGTTTAAGTGCTCTATGTATTGTTCAGGGATATTCCATCCATTTTTCTTACTAGAGTATTTTAACTGTCTAATTCAGGGCAACAATAAACTGTGACAGGTGCTGTCTATTAACCCCCCCACTCTTCCCACAGAAGAGGAATAGAGGAGAAGGAAGAGAGACTTATGAGTTTGAAAATTAAAACAGCTTTACTACTACTACTACTACCAGAAATAGTGCAAAATATACAAAGCCAATACTGAATCTCCCAGATGAGCAAGAAGTCCCCTGCCATGGGGGCTGTGGTCAGGCCAGCAGCTGCAGGGCAGACACCAGGAAATCCTGGTCAGGATTCCTAAGTAGATGGGAACTGGATTCAGGAATACAAGGACTGGAGCAACGCTCCCTGTTACACGCAGGGTCCTCTTCAGAAGCCAGCCATGAACAAAGAAAGCAAGACCCTCATGATACCCCAGCTGTAAACTGAGTATGACATGTACAGCATGGAATACCTTGTTGGTCTGTTTGGGTCACCTGTTCTGTCTGCCCCTCCCTGCAGGTACAACCCTTTTATAACCCCTCCCTCATGGAACATAGGAGGTCTACTAACGACCTTGGCTGCTACAGAAATAAGGGTAAACATGGGCCTTTTCTACATAACTTTCCTACCATGAGCTCAATAAAATTATAAATATCAGACATTATCAGCTCTGGAGTGGACACTTAAAAATATGGAGCCAGCTTCAGAAAAGTGTAGTTACTTTGAAGAAACCTAACTGAAAGGAAGATTCACTTAAAAGATAATTGGTCCTGTTTTAAACAAAACCAGGACAAGTATACTGGAGGATGATCAATCAGCCTGTAACTGTAGATAGATATACATCTATCATCTAGCCCTACCTTATTTATTTAGCTAGTTAGTTAGTTAGTTTTTATATTAAGTAGTATTGAGACCACAACAGAGTACTCCTTCTTTCAATGTTGCAAAAGAGTCAGCCTTGTTTGAATCCAGGGACTTGACTGTATGAAATCTCACAGGAGAATATTAAGACCATCATCAGATTGATGGAGTTAACTAGTAAATAGATACTTTCTAGATATAATGCTACCACTTTCTAGGTAGCTGCCTATAAAGCATATTTGCATTATGCTATGCTTCAAATTTCTGAAGATAAACTTGATGGCAATCCAAAGAATAACTAAAATTTTTTGAGTGTGAGGAAGATTAAAAATCTAAGCAGAAATGTTGATCAGCGAAGTTCAAAAGAGATGAGGACATATGAAGCATGGGAAAACAGAAAAGGAATTTAGAATTCCAGAAGAAAATTCAAAATTCCAGGTTACTGTCACATGACCAGATTTAACACTACTTGGTACCAAAAGACTCTCTAGTATGAAGCACAAAGTCAGAGGTTCATCCAATATAGCAAGTTAAAATAATTTCCACTAAAAAATTAAGATATATCAATGAGGATTTTAAAAGTCTCCCTTTAATGCACTGGGGGAAAATATCATCCATTAAATAATTCTAGAAACTATTATCTAAGTATTTACCAAAATGTTTGTCCAAAATCTCAAGTTCCTGTACGGCTGTGGTATTAACCAGAATTGCCTGCCAAGACTTCTGGTTTCCATTAATTACTCTGAAAATAAGGCAGACCTACTCAAAGAAAGTAAGGGACAGCATGGTATATGTTTTAGTTAAAAAATATCAATTCAACGATGATTTTCACTTCAGTTATTTTCTACATGGCTGTTGATATCAATCTGTTATTCTGCTTTTCACATAAGAATTGAAAAAATGAGAATATACACAATGATAAAGAATCAGCTGAAAGAAGTACAAAATGGATTTTTCTCTGTTGTTCTGCATGTTTAACATGTTAGGTAAACTCAGGCAGACATACCATATATTGTGGATTTGGAAATCCTTATGAATTATACTGATTTTAGAACTTAACAAAATTCTGAATTTCAGCCATCAACACTTCTGTCTTTCTTGATATGCTTGTGCCTTTTTATGAATTAGTCTGTACTTTGAGAATGTTACAAAATGTAGAATTGTGCTTGTATTACTGGGCAGTGACATATGCTGCTTCTCACAAAATTTCAAAACAATGTGTTAAATATTCAAATGTACTGACATATGTACTTTCATATGAAACATTGGTTAGAGACCAGGAACGCTGAGGCAAGAAAATCGAAGTCTAGACACTGTTATCTTTTTGCTGCTAAGTAATGCAGCACTCCCACCATTGAAGATGCAGTTTTCATTCTCTGATCACAGAGGCAAAACCTGGACCAGATGTTTAGTGATTTTTCAGTTCTTCACATCCTCTTTTTTCTTTTGTTTGTGCAGCAGGATTAGAATTTACCTGACCTTCTTTCTTTCTTCCTTGTTTTTCCCCACAGCATTTGAGTATTTAAACAGGAGCCTAATTTTTTTAAAAAATTACCCCCTTACAAACTATCAAGCTAACACATACACATTTAAAAAAAACCAGTAAGCTCTTCTAGACACAACTATTATAATCAGGTCTGTAAAGCACATCTCACATAAAAGTTCAAGAAAATTGAGTACTAGAATCTGTGAAAATATCTTACACAGTATGGCAATGTGGGCTATTCTTTTAGCAACTGGTGTTTTTATATTGTTTTGAAGCCTCTTTCCACAAATTAAATGTATAGGGTTAAAGATCTATAAAATCTGAGTATTCTCTCTGACTTGCTCTCTCCCCTGTTTTGGTAACTTACTCCACTGAGTTGTGTATACTTGCCTCACAATGACTTAAAAAAAGTGCTACTCCAAATGATAAGCTGCTTTTGATGACAACAACTAAAGAAATGTATGAACATAAATGTAAATCTGCATACAAAAAATGCAAATACTAGCATTCGGAAACTGTATACTACAACTTTGCAAGAGGAATTTCATTATATAGAGTAAGAAATTGTTGGCACATTCTTGGTTTTGTTGCTTTCTCTCTAAGCCTTTCATCTCTCAGAATAGTGTGGCATAGTTTTATAGGATGGAAAAAACATCTTAGTAGGTTAAAATCTTGCTTATTAGACAACAAACAATTTCAACTTAAGCTTCAATGCAGGATGCTCAATGCACAGCAAACAATGAAGTCTACAGCTAGTGCTGGACTCATCTACTGGAACAGTCATGTGTGCTCATGTTGAACAGATCAACCCCAACTGTCCTTAAAAAGGATGTGCATAGAAAGTCCTGTGGTGAAGGTAAAGTCACCTGCTGACTTTTGTGGTCTTGCTCGTACATCAAAATTTGATGACCTACAACACACGAAAGACAGACTCACTGAGACACTATGATAGATAAGAAAACATTTGAAAACATTTGTATTCTTTAAATATTTTTGTCTTCAATAGGCTCATTTGATTTTCTTATATGAGCATGGTTATATCCATCAGTTTTTAAAAATCAGGCTTCAAAATAGGGAAAGTGTCATCAGATTTATAACAGCTACAAACCTCCAAAGTGACCCTTTGTCAGATTAATGAAAAAATTAAGTCCTGTGTGCATTTAGTATGTCATGTAAAGATATTGCAGCTTCTTTATAACTGCTTTGTTTAATAGGTGACACAGCAATAGATTTAAATGATTGATAATAATGATTTCAAAAAAGTTAAATAAATTTAAAAGCAGTATTATTTATTTGTAAATCATTATAAGTAATATATTGACAGAAAAAACAAATCACTTCTTCCTCTGTGTCAAATGCAGCATAGGGCAGATTTTTTTTTTTTTTAATTTTCATTTTCATTTTATCTTTTCCTGTATCACTAATTACAGTAATGAAGAAGTCCCTAACTCTCAAGACTGAACACAGCCTACTCAGCACCAATAATATAATCTCTTTTTAAATCATACCATGTCTTTTTAAATCAGTTTTGCTTATGAGGACTTGGAAAGTAACATCACTGCAAGTTTCTGAAATAGAATGCACACTGTATTGTCTTCATAAAAATAGAATTGCATCTCTGTATTGAGATTTTAATTAATGAAAGTCTAGAAATGGAGAGGAACAGTGGCAGTAACACTGGCCTATGAACATTTTTGGAGAAGCAGTTTAACTGTGCAATGTGTTTCCCTCTAAAACACATGATCAGGGCTCACTCAGACTGGCAAGGTCCTGCGGAAGTCTCCATTCCCAGCCCCTGCCTAGAGCAGGTTCAGCCATGGGCTCAGATCAGGGTGCACAAGGCTTTATTGAGTCAGAGCATGAAACCCCAGTGATGGATATGGTCCAACGCCACTAGGCCCCGGCTCCAGCATTTGCTTGTCCTCATGGGGAAATGGTTTCTCGTATCTTCAGCCTTCATGTTTCACCTTGTGCCACTGTCTCTTGCTTTCCCACCACACACAGCTGTGAAGAGTCCAGCTGTGTCTTCTCCATTCCTCCCATCAGTGCTGGGGATGCCGCTAGCTGCTCCTGACTGAAACAGCCCCAGTCCCACAGCCTCTCCTCACAGTGGAAGGGCTCTGGCCCCACGGCCTCAGTGGCCTTCCCTCAACTCCTGTCATGTTCTCTATATGTTTATTGTATTGGGGGTGACCAAAACTGTAATTAGTAACCAGATGTCATCTAATGAGCCCTGAGCTCAGGGAGAATAATTCCTGCCTTGATCTTCTGGCTCTGTCCCTGTTCACACAGCCCAGGATACTGTGCCATTTCTTTGCAGAAATCATGTGGTTATATGAGGCGTAATCTTGTTTCCTTAAACAGTCATAAACACCCAAGTGTCTTGTGAGCTAGCTACTGAAATATTAGCACAAATATCCTGTTCCCTAATCGTACAATGAATTAAAATTTTTATTTACTTAGGAATGGGCTGTTCTAACATAAAATTTACATTCAGCAAGTTGGCTGTGACTTTCAACACAAAATTGTTAAAAATAATGCTGTTAAGATGTGTTTTCTTTTGGCAATGTATCAGGAAATAACTTGTTACGTTGTCAAATTCTTCTTTTTCCTGGGCACCATTAAAGAAATCTATTCTGTCAATCACTTCTTAAAGAAATCACTTTATTAGAAATACTGTGCCTTAGCAGATATCAAAACAATTACATTAACATAGGTCTATTTAGTATGTTTTATTACCTGACAGGTTAATATTTATGTAGACCACAAGGGCCATATATTAGTGGAGTAAACTAGTGGTCTTCATTTTAATGACATTTTGTTTTCTATTTCTTTGGGGGCTCTTTTGTTTTCTCCAGAGCCATTTATTTAACCTTTTCTTTTTTTTTTTTTTTCCTTCATTACAAAGAGAGGCAGAAATGTTAGATGCTTGCTATCAAAACTACTCTACCATCATGCTGTGCAGTTTATGAAGCTGTCTTTCCACAAATATATGTTAAGAACATAAAACAGTCACTGTGCATGAACCAAAACATTTAGCTCAGTATACATCTTTTGTCAATGGCCAAGATCAGATTCACAGATTAGAGTACAACAGGACAAATATATCATGAACCTTCCTCAGTGTTTTATCTCACTGTCCAGAGATTTGAAGCTCAGTGACCTGTTATTTTTGTATACTCTTAAAAAATACACTCTGGTGTACTCCTAGAACAGAAAGGTGGAGTTATTCTATGCTTTGTTGTTTTCTGTGTTTTCTATTCAACCTCTATAATCCTACATCTTCAGATTTCATAAATACCTGGAATTGCTAAAAGTCGGAGGAAGCTCAGGTACTAATGACCTGGAATACACTTTGGAAATGAAATTCAGGCAGCCCCCACAGGTGTTTGACTCTCATTGCTTCTACCTAATCTCACATTTACTAACTCATAGGAGGCATTAAAATATTCTTTAAAAACTGTTTACTGACCTTCTCAGTTGAAGACATGCTTGACAGAAATAAATGTATACAGAATGAGAATGGGCAGAATTGAGAAGAAAAAAAAAAGTGCCAAAATAAGTGGCAATAAAATAAATGCAAAAAGAAATCATGTGTTTGTGATGCCATTTCCAATGGATGGTTTTCCAGTTCCTATTTTGCTTTACAAATGCATGCTTATATTGCCAAATTTCATGGAAATGAGCAGCACAGCCATTTAAAAGACATCAAATAAACATCCTTTTTATTACAGTGAAATGCAAATATCAAGTCTTAACAAGTAAATCTAGGGTCTGTAATTTTAAAACAGCAATAACAATAACCTCGGGCTATGTTTTCATTTTGTGGTTGACTTTAAGAGAAGCAATTGTTATTTCTGTGTGGCACTTCAATGACTTAGAGGCATGCTTGTTCAAGTTAAAACAATCATACTTTGGCAGTACATCTGATAGAAAGTCAATGATTATTGGCAAATCCAATCACATTGCCCATCACACTGCCCATGACAAGGCATTTAAGCAATTTCAAATTTAAATGTCAATATTTGCATAAGCATTTCTCAGGAAGATTAAACCTAAGCAGGAATATCAGTGAATCTTGTGACAAATTTCTGGGACTAGCAAACTCTTAACAGATTCCTCAAAACTGAGGTAATTTTATTAGAAGTTTCTTAAGCAACAGCCAGAAGACAGCAATGAATGGTTTGCCTATCTGTGGCTGCCCTGCCACACAAACACACTTTATTTCAGAAGACAGGAGTTACACAGAGAGAGCTAGCCTCTATACATGTTTTAAGCAGTGGAAGAATACAGAAAGCAGAAGAAATTCTGTCCCTGAAGTAGATAAGACATTTTTTTCTTTGTATATATAAAATATTTACTGATTTTATTTCCTCATATATAAGAAATCTATATAAGGAGCAAATAGTTATATGTACACTTGGTTGTGACTTCCAGATGGAACTACCCTGATACAATAACTTAAAATAATTCTGACAAAAAGATTGTAAGCTGTCAGAATTTTGATGTAACGGAATACCTTAAAACAGTAATAACAACTGTAAAAAATGTTACATTGGGGACTCATGATGGAGTACAATATGCAGATATATTTAGCATATTCTAAAGAATAGGTATTATACAGAGCAGACGCTCTGAACTAGTACCCGAGGAAGAGTGAAACATTTAAAATGGTGTTTAATACTGCAGAGACTTAAAACACCTTGTTCCTATTTCAATATTGCCATGGCAAATTCTGACAAGTCATACGATCCTCCGGCTAGACTCAAAAAGTCCAGGATGACAAATATACTGCTGTTACTTTAGTTAGAGAAATTTTTATTGACCTACTTCATAGTCAATTCTTATTTTAAGAGAAACTGTGGTGTTGCATGTTTCTTTTAAAGCCTGTTCACCAAAGATTTTTTTTTTTTTTAATTCTTTAGCCCTGAACACCAAGTCTTCAAGTTCACTTATGTCTACAAGATTCCTCACACTCCTCAAATGAAATGTTAAGCTTGAAAGCCACTGTCCATGGCTAAAGCACACACTTTCCTCAAATGTCATTAATTTTATAAGACAATAAATATCACAGTCACAATAAAGGGACCGAAAGCTTCATTGTGAATATGTCTCACACATGGTGAAATTAAACCTGAATTAGTTTGGTGATCTTATGCCTCTAAGGAGCTGACAAAATTGACTAGAATAGAAACTTCTTATTCAAAAGTTAATAAACTGCAAAAAATCCTGTTTTTATCTCTGCCAAAACCTCAACTTACAGAGAAGAAGATGCTACAATATTGAACAATTATGTCAATTATTTATTTAACTAAAAGAATGGGGGGGAATAACATCTAACTTCCCCATCTTGGAAAATATACACACCAAACAAATTAATTATAATGCAGATTAATGTTGAGAATGGGCAATTTAATACAAATCAGTTGCATCAGCAGCTAAACTAGGAAAACAACAGCAAGGCCCAAGCACTTACTTAATCTTCTTATCCCTTTTTTTATTACCTTGTTATGTTATAAAACAATGTGGCCAAGCATAGAAAGCATGTTCCTTAACTAGCTAGCAACACTAACTATTTCTGCTATTGACTACCCCTGCTTATTCTGGCCTTTTCAATAACAGGAGAATTTAAGTGCAGCAGTTGCCCAGACACCAATACCATGCTATTAGGTATATGGTTCTGTTGATCTGGTTCTGCCACATCCTGATAGTATGTGCTGACAACAATTCATGTAGACAAACTAAGTAAAAAAAGTATAGTAAGAGGCATCCCAGCATGCACTCATAGCTTAACCATATGAAATAAAAGAGAGAGAAAACCATTCTTTTTATCCAGAGTTCACTATTCTTATTTGCCTTAATAATCCTATTTTATTTAATGTGCAGGACTTGCAATTTACTTTACCTGTTGAAATGTGGGTTTGGTGTTTCTATATTTATTTCTTGAGTAACAAAAATAAATTGTCTAGCATCACTTTTTCAAGATGAAATAAACTTATTGTATACTATTTTGAACTTGTATGAACTTAAATTCCATTCACTGACGTCCACTCCTAGCTTACACTCTCAGGATTCTTCTCGTCTCCCATAGCAGCTGCCACTCCACAAAATTGTGCCAATCTCTAAAAGCTAAAATGAAAGAGCACTAGGGATCTCTACTGTAGGTCTTAAATTGCCTTTTCATCAGAAATTTCATTGTAATTGCTCTAATACCATGACATACTACACCCTAAATGAAAAATAATTAGTTAGCAGTTATTCATTAAAATTCACAAAAAAAAAAAGTGCAATATCTAGAAGTCTCATGCACTACTTACTGTGATCATTCTGTCAAAGTCAATAAAACATTCCTAAAAATTAAAAAGGAGCAAAATGCTACTCACATTATTACTTACTGGCTTTGAGCTGGCAGAGACTAAGTTGCCAGGATACAATATGCAGCTTAAGATTTCGCTACTGATTTTTCATGATAACAAAATCCCTACTGATCTGGTGTGCAGCAATGAAAGCATTAATGCTCCTGTTACTCAGTGTTTTATCTAAATGCAGTATTCTAATACTTTTCTCTTAAATACAGTAGGAAATGTCATAACACAGCAAAAACCCTAAATTATTTAAGCCTTCCTATGGGCACTTAAGAGTCTATCTCTAGTAAAGATAAGAGTATGATGAAATACGGGGTTTAATTAGTTTGTCTCCATTCCTACTACTAGTGAAAAGGAATTCAGTAATTCAAATTCATTCATTAAATACTTATTCAATAAAGTAGATTGAGTAAAGAAGGAGGAAATGCAGAACTCCTTCTTTGAAGCATCTTTTACTGTTCGAGATAAAAAACACCCAACAAAAATCAATACGTTTTTCTCAGATAAGCTCCTATATTTTTTAGATTTCAGCATTTACATATTTTGTCTAATCTCCAGTATATATCTAGTTTGTTACCTTTATTTTACTTTGGCATTTGAAAGACTGTTTTTATTTTTCTCACTCTTACTGCACTGCTTTGATAGAGTATTGTATTGTACTATCCTACATAAGTAAAACATAATAATAGTCCTCAACTTCTTTTAGTGTTACTCTAATTTTAAACACACAAAAAAAGAAACACAGGAAACAGATAAAGGAGTTCTGACATATTTCAATAGAAAAAAAGCTTCTTAAAAATACAGAATCCACTTTCTACTCTTTATTTTCACTATTTCGTTCTTCCTTTACCAGTAACCTCTGCTGAAAAACAACTTTTTAAATTTTCTGTTTTGTTCAGGAGGTTAATTAATTTCACAGGAGACAAAAAATAAAACAAAGCCATCCACCTCAAGCACATGCAAACCTGGTATATGTAGAACTTGGTGATGTCTATTCAAATGTGACAACCTACCTAGCTACTTAGCCACTTAATCACTTGAGAACTTATTTTAAAATTAGATATTGTAAAACATATGGACAAGAAGTCCCTGTCAAACAATGGGATAACAGTGCCTCAGAATAGACACTATTAAATGAGAGAATTTAAAACAAATGGAAAGTTCTTACACAATATGGAAAGACACTAAAATCAAGTCTTTGTAGTACAATATTGAATACTCATGTCTTCTTAAGAGAACTGGGGCAAAGATTGCTTATAGTGCTTATGGGAAGGCTCTTATGCATCAGGATGGATGCAAGTTGCAAATGTAGGCAGCTTTTTGGTATCTGAAGAAATCTAGTGGAGTAAGAAGGGAGTGGGCTACTTGAGAACCTAACTGTTGGTAAGTTCAGTGGTAAAAGAATAAGGTGTCACCCAATGTGAGGACTGTTTTGTTGCGAGTTGTGCCTTCACGTGGCTAGGATCCATACAAGCAACACCAGAACCCCAGTTCTTCCTGTTCTCTTCAGAACCAGTAAGTAAATGACCACTGACATCAACATTCACTTTTAAGAACAAACCCCAAATGGCTGGGCTAGAGATGCTTTGTGAAATCTAAGGGAGAAGAAAAGAATTAAGAAAAAAATTGCCAGGCTCTTTTCTGCTTGTCTGAGCTTTTTTTGGTGATTTTTCTTTTTTTTTTTTTCCCAACTAATGAGCAAACCAAATATTTGACTGATCTGAAATCCAGCTAAAAAGACCATTTTCTCACTGACTTCAACATACTCTCAATTCCATCCTCTGTCTACTATATGAAAAATGCCACAACAACAAATGATTGCTTCTAGGCTTACTAATGGCTTTTCTGCACTTGGCTTCATCTTCTTGCCATAAATCAAGTTCCAAGTGACAGTAGTTTGTTTGTTGTTTTTTTTTTTTTTTTTTAAATCCCTGGCAAGTTTTCAGCCTCTCGATTTGCTTTCCTTGAAAGTAATTTTGCTGCAGGTATAATGAAGAGGATTCCCCAGATAGTCTTCTTCCTTATCTATACAGGCAAAATCCAAATAAATCTCTGTGTGAACATTAAGATAGTAGTTGTCCATACAGATTTGTTTATCTTAGGAGCTGGGCTGATAATGCCATTTAAGACAAGATGATATATTTTATTAAAATAAATTACAGGCCTAGTGAAAACATGGCATTGCAACTGCTGAAACAATGGAATGCATGGGAGTTACGATGAGCTTTTGAGCTTGGTACTGAGCTAGAAACACTCAATTTCAAATTATTAAATTGCAAATGTACTTTATAACTGCCTTTCATAGCAGTGAAATTAAAAAATTGATTTATTTACAAAGATATTCAAAGTAATGAAGAACAGTTCCTAGACAAGTTAGACAGGATACAAAAATACGGCTGTGCTGCTCCAGGACAAATTTCTTCTTGAAAGTCTGCGAACATGAATGAGCACAGAAAGAAAAAGACTATTTCATTTTCATATAAAAAATTTACATTAACTAAAAATCTAAAATGTTTACCATTCTCCTTTGAGTGATTTTTAAATTTACTATTAAATTGGATTGGAATGGATTGGAATAGAATAATTTCATTCAGAAGGAACCTACAATGATCCAACTGCCTGACAATTTCAGGGCTGACCGAATGTTAAGAGTAAATTATTAAGGGTGTTGTCCAAATGCCTCTTAAGCACTGACAGGCTTGGAGCATCAACCACGTCTCTAGGAAGCCTGTTCCAGTGTTTGACCACCCTCTCAGTAAGGAAATGCTTTCCTAATGTCCTCTGCTGCAGCTTTGAGCCATTCCCACACATCCTACCACTGGATCCCATGGAGAAGAGTTCAGCACCTCACTCTCTATGTCCTCTTCTCAGGAAGCTGCAGAGCTCCATGAGATGGCCCCTCAGTCTCCTTTTCTCCAAACTAGACAAACCCAAAGTCCTCAGCTTCTCACTCACATGACATTTCTTCCAGCCCTTTTGCAAGCTTTATTGCCCTCCTCTGGATGTATTCAAGGACCTTCACATCGTTCTTAAATTGTGGGGCCCAGAACTGCACACACTAATAAAGGGGAGGCCACAACAATGCTGAGCACAGTGGGATAATCTCCTCTTTGACCAGCTGGCTATGTTGTGTTTGATGCTGACTAATATTGAGCCTGCTGCCAGCAAGCAACCCCAGATCCCTTTCTGCAGGGCTGCTCTCCAGCCACTCCTCTCCTAATTTAGACATATGCCCAGTGTCACTACAATCTAGGTGCAGAATCCAGCAGATGGACTTACTAAATTTTGTCCCATTTATGATTGCCAAATGGTCCAATCTATGTAGATCCCTCTGCAAGGACCCTTGTCTTTCAAGAAAGGCAACAGCACCTCCCAGTTTGGTATCCTCAGCAAACCTGCTAATGGTATATACAATGCCAGCATCCAGATCATTGATAAATACATTGCACAGGACTGGCCCTAGAATTGAGCCCTGAGGACCACTGCTGGTGACTGGTCACCAGCCAGATATAGCCCAATTCACTACAACTCTCTGAGCTCTGCCATTCAGCCAGTTCTTCACCGCGCACACCATGAACCCACTCATCCCACAGTCAGACAGCTTGTCCAGAGGGACGCTGTGAGGGAACAGTATCAAAAGCCTTACTAAAATCTAGAAAAACTACACCCATCACTTTCATCCATTAGATGGGTGCCCTTTCATAGAAGGATAGGAAATTAGCAAAACAGAACCTTCCCTTTATAAAGTGATGTTGACTGTGCCTTTTGATAGCATTCATCTTTCAATGCCTAAATGCCTTTCAACAGTACCCAGTAAGATCTTCTCTAAAATTTTTGCAGGAACTGAGGTTAGACTAACTGGACCTCCTCAGACTCCCAAGACCTTTGGTAGATAATTGAGAAGGGTCCTGCTCTAACAATAATAAAAATAATTCAGATAATACCAATAAAAACAATAATTTGGAATGCAGTGTAATGGCAAGATCTCCTGAAATATGTCAATGCCATGAAAGACCACAGTGTTGTAAGCCAAGATTCTGGCGTGTTGATGGGTCTAATGAAGCACCTGGCTCTAATCAGTGCTGCTTGACTGTATTTGACTGAAAAACTTATTGAAATGCTTGCACTTGAAAAATTACCTCATTATTCTGTTTCACTGTTGTCGTATTAAGCATGCATTTACAATGTACATCACAAGATGCATTCAATATAAATGGAAGTGCCAAAGTGCTACTATTACGTTACTACATCACAGTAGAATCTTTTAGTAGTTTTACAGTAAAACATTTTCATGGAACAATTTATATCATGGTGGACCTAAGTCACAGTTTTGCTCATGATTTATCCATTTGTAAGTGAAGACAAAGAAATTCCATTTGCTACTAAACTACTGATAGTATTTTTGTTAATGCATCTTTGCTCAAAAGATAAAAACAGTAGTAAGTCAGCTGCAGAACTTCATGTCAGTTTACAGCAAGTATTGAAATGCTTGAAGTGATATATATCATAAAAGGATTTTATATCTTGCCTAAGTCTTAGAGTATTCATAAAAGTTTCTCCCTCTCCGTAAAGCCACTTAAATCACAGTTCTTTCAACCTCCTACCACGCTAATGCAATGAAACTTCCTTTGCTTTGTTGCCTCAATTAAAAGTCAGTGCTTCAGAACTGTCTACTACTAGTCCTAATAATCAAAGTATTTTTCTTTTGACAAGATACATTAGGCTTCTTGTCAACTAAGCAGTGATGGCACCTGATTCTTCCATGACAAGATCTTCTATTACAGAACTGGACACTGTAAACAGCCAGTGGTTTCTTGCTCTTCCTGCTCATCAAAACTGGAAAAGCTCGACCAAAATCATTAGCTGGTCTGCAAAAAACACACAACCTGCAAAGTTGGAGTTCCATGCTCCAACATGCAGTGTGTCGCTCACTGGGCTTTCCTAGAAGCAATAATGGGATAAAGGAGTATGGTGAAACACTGGCACAGGTTGCCCAGAGAGCTGGTAGATGCCCTATCCCTGGAGACATTCCAGGCCAGGCTGGACGGGGCTCTGAGCAACCTGACCTAATTGAAGATGTCCCTGCTTGTTGCAGGGCGGTTGGACTAGATGACCTTGAAACATCCCTTCCAACCCAAACCATTCTGTGATTCTGTGAATTTCAGCTTTCTTTTAATATTTATGTGTTCACTAAAAATACTGTAAATAATTTTGTATGTATTCTTCTTTTTAGTTCTTGCTTCCTGTGGCAACTGTTTGAAAACTTAACAGTCACAGTAACAAATACTACTTTATGACATACTGCCAGGCTAAGCAAGCTGAAGTATTACATAAGCTTTCTTTAACTTCTAAATTACTTTTCCAGATACATGTGAAAAAGCATTCTTTCTCAGCTTTTTCTGTATTTGAAGATTAGCACTTATTATATTAAAATAGATTTAATTTTACTGTCACTTCAGTACACTAGTGTCAAACATGTCCTACATTTCAGCAAACATTTCTGTCATCCTAATGGTGCACTTGATAAGACATGAGTGTTCACAGAAACCACTAGCCTGGAAAGCTGAAGACAGACCTACTGCATGAATGTATTTTTCTAGTAATTGTCTTGGTTTTATTATGCTATATTAGGCATCTCATATGAATATTTGCTGTGATAACAATTAAATTGAAACTATCAAGCTGCTAATACCACTGGGTTTCTTACAGCTATACTGATATTGTCGGGGGTTGATCAACTAATCATCCTACCATCTCCTCTAACAGGAAAACTTTAGATTTTTTTTTTTTTTTCATAAATACAAAGTATTGACTTGAAAAAAATTCCCTAGAATTCTCCTGTCAACTTTAGTTTCATGTTGTGCAGTAATGACAATTACATTATGACTTAATATCATAAGTTTGTTAAGTGAGATAAATAGATAAATTGCATGCAGAATTGAGGCCACAGATTACAACAGAAAACATGAAATTTGATTGCATTGGCTTTCATTAAGGCATTGTCGTGAATTGAAACAGTGGGTTTAGGCCACTGAACAATGAAGTTTGCATAATCTTAAACACCGCCACTGAACAAACAGGACTCTATACAAGGCCAAGGGCCTTAAAGACATGCAATAACAACTAATCCTAGGAAAAGTGATTGCATTCTAAAAATTCTTGGTGTAAAAAAAGCTATTTCATATTTACTTTTTGTATAAATTAAAATAGACGAATGGTCCACTACTTTACAAAAAGGTAAAAAAAATAAGACGATGCAAATTTGAATGACAGTTTTATTTAAATTGAATTACCTTACATATAGGCAGGAACAGGAAAAAGTTCTATTATTTATGGATGTACGCAGATACATAATACTGCAAAATACAAAAACTATAGCACAGAATTCTAAAAAACCCTATCATTATTCAGAACAGCTACAAGTTGTACACAAAGTTAATGTTCCATCTTTTCTTATAAAGATCATTCACATTATCACATCTGTGTGCTGCTTATATCTGGGTCAGTCTTTGAGGAACTAGATCAAAAAGGTAACCTATTTTATACAGCAGGTCATAGCTCTTCAAAGTTACAAAATTTCATTTTAGTTCTGTGCTTATATCACCTGAAACTGGTTCTGCAAGGACAGACTGGAAGAAGTATTCCTCCTACTATTAATAATTGCTTTTTCATTCTTTTCATTGCCACTTATTTCTGATAGATTTCTGATATGTGAGAATGACAGTCTGGGAAAAGGGGATGAATCAGCATAGGTATCAATGAGTAGAAAAAAAGTATAAAACAAATATGTTTTAAAAATTATATGCTCACGATGGCCTAGCTTGCATTTTCTAAGTCACCAGCAGATACTCGTGGTTCTTAAAAAAATGCCTCTAACACTATTTGGAGTCATTATACACTAGATTGGGAATACCCACATGGGGGTCATGCTGAAATTAGTCATTGAGCTGTTGTCTGAAAGTATTTAACAGGTGTACATTCTTCGCCAAAAATGTCCAGTGAGGAATTCTATCAAGCTAAATAGAACTGCTCTGCTTTTGTCTGGTATTATTTAAATTCCTCTTCTTAGATCACAACAACTGTCAGACAACTATCTATGAACTAGGACTCATGAGTTTCCTTTCTTTCATAGATGTATAATAAGAACAAATACGATACAGCCTAGCTAGCTTAACTGATTTCAAGCCAATGTTAGTCTCTCAGGACCATCCATACTGCCCTATAAACATCAAGTATAAATAAATTTCTACTACTGCTAATATTTCAAAGTAATAAATTGATCCTATGCACATGTACATGCTGAACTGGATAATTTTATAGCATTTTATGTAAAAGGAAATTTGGCTGGATGAAATTCAATGACATCCGAAATTCAGTGAGGAACAGAGGAAGAAAAATAAGCCTTTACAAAGACATAAGGGTAGCTGGTATTACTAGCTGGCATCAGGAAAACTTTCTCCATATAAGTTCACTGAGCAAATACAACTTAACAATCAATCAAATTAAAAGAATATGTAGGACAACAAAGAACTGAAAGAAACTTCATGAGTAAAAAATTGCTTGTAGGGAATAAAGGTAGAACAGATTTCTCAAAATAATCTGATGACTGTCTGGATAACTTTTTAAGACATATTAAGAGGTCTTATAAATTGAGCAGCCTGCTCTTGATTTTCTAAAGTAACAAATCTCTGAAAGTCTTGACTACAGGAATTTACATTGACAATCAAGAAATCTAGGATCGCTGTTTCATTCATTTTTTTAACGTGACTGCTCTACTTTTTGGAAGAAGCTTTCTATCGTATAGTTTTACATTTATAATGACTGTAGAAAGTCCTTTATAATAAAATTATGTGCAAGTAAAAGGAAGATTTGTACACTTAAAATTAAGAGAAAAATTTTTAACAAAAATATTCACTGGTCAATGAGAAGAATGTATTTCACAAATTTTGCATCTAGGGACATGAGTAGAAATATAAAAAATATTAACTATAAAAAACATGAGCTGAGGTACTTGGAAAAAATTTCTTGCTATATTTATAGCAAATACTCAAACATTTTCATATATTTTAAACTACTACAAAAATAGTTGTCTGAAGAACTACAAAAAAACATCAATGGATAACTGTGAAATCAGCAAGATCAATGTATATATCCAGAAGTTAAACCCAATATCCTGCATAATATATTTACAGTCATAGACCCTTGTATGTTTACTGATTACTACAGAAGTTATAAGGTACAGTATTTTCTAAACCATTACAATTAGTTACCACATATATGCCTGCACTATAAAGGAACTTAAAAGACACAGGAACTTAGAAGTCAGCCATGTATTTACAAAATTATTCTTTTGCATCCTGTTCTGGCTACTGGTTTAATCCCATTACACCATCTTTATAAAAATCAATAATTCATTAAGTATTTCAAATTATACTGCATGGAAGGCAAATGTTTTATT
This sequence comes from Patagioenas fasciata, assembly GCF_037038585.1. NCBI lineage: Eukaryota > Metazoa > Chordata > Aves > Columbiformes > Columbidae > Patagioenas > Patagioenas fasciata. The sequence continues at coordinate 23,243,947 of NC_092560.1, read as the reverse complement.
TGCCCTACATATATTGATATACTCAAAGAAAATATGGCAAAATAATTTCTAACATTACAGATAAATATTTCTAATGCTGTACTACCTGAAAGCCATTTCAAGAAATCTGCATGCCATTCTGTAACAACCTGTAAGGTTTTTTTTAAGCTTAAGTTGTACTAGCTACCTCTCCTTTTGTTTCACTATTTCACAAAATCCTTTTGTGTGACTGTCAAGCAGCTGTGTTTTGTTCCTTAATCTTCCTTGCACAGCTTCCCAGGAGAGACTTTACAACATAAACTGCAAAGTACCATTTTCACAGCAGGAGCAACAGTGTTTCTCTTCAAAAAGAGGCATAATAAAACATAGGGCTGTAATGAACATGCTAATTCTGGTCACAAGGTGCTACATATAGCATGATCCCTGAAAGCCCAGGAAGTCTGGGTGAAAGATATCCCTTTGGCTCTTCAAAAACCTTCTCATATATGCTTGAGATAAATGTCTTTCCAGTGTATGAAGTTCTCACACAGGTATTTTCTTGCTTGCCTTGTTTTTATTAATTTCACTTCCAAAAGCCTGTCAAAGTAGCAGCTCTCTGACAATAATCACTGTGACTATACAGCAAAAAGTTAAGTCAGATAAACACCAGCATACATCGTTTATACAGCTCCAGCTGGAACACAGCAAATTTCTCCTACCGTGCAGCTTATACCCAGAATATGTACAGTCCTTCCTCCTATTCGACTAGAAATGAGAGACATCCCACAGCACATTTTCCAACATTAAAGCCGTGCCACTCCATTTGTCTAATTTCCATGTCCTCAAAGATAGCTGTCCCAGATGACAGATTACTTCAAACTAGTTCCTTCTCATTTCAGTACTACTGGGTGCATTGAAAATACAGATATGATCTTCCATTATCATTGACTCTATTGCTAGCAGCAGAAACCAAAAATTTAGCACCTTGGATTCATCATCTAGTTTTTGAGGGGTTTTTTTTGCATGTTTTTCAAACAGTGTGGAAATGTTTAGCACTTCTGAGAGTCTAATAAAAATCATCTCTCTCAATTATCTCAATCTCAGTCTCTGTGTGTATCAATGGACAGGGAGACACTGTTCAGTAAATATTTCACTTTTTACTTTATGCAGTAATGACTGTTTGACATTAAATCAATCAGTTTCTAAAAAGCATAAAAAGGTATATCTGCCCTAGGCACTTCCCATAGAAATTCCACTTTAATTCTTCCATCTATACACAGTGCCTGTGCTACAAAGACGCTACATGTCAATATTTTTAAATGCACAGTATGATCAACAGTAGCAGGCAAAATTGTGGGCTGTGAAAACAAACTGTCTGCTGCTCAAGTGCTCTCTTTCTTTACTTCCCAGAGAGCAAGGAAAACAAAGCAAACAGCAGTGACAGTAGAATGTACTTAGTTGTTCTGCTCTACTGGACTCTCTCCATTCTTGCTTAAAACCTGCATTCTTCTGTGCTGCAATCATATATCTTCTCAGGAGGAAGTTGAATCTGAGCTTCCTGAGGTCCTTATAATCTTGTCAGAACTTTATAAAGGAATAATCATCAAAAGATCATTTAAAAAATGAAAAGCATGGAATTGTTGCCAAATTCTTTACTAGAAGGGGGAGTCTCTTTTCCTGCATCACGAACAATTGATATACTTGCATAGGATGCCATAATCCTTGTCCTATAGCCATGAAAATTGTCATCCACGATTTGCAAGGCCAAAAAACAGAGTTATGTGGCTTTAGCAAGAAATGAATGGACAATAAAAGGAAAGCTATTCCACCTTTGATGTCTGCAGAGTGTGGGAAGATCCTACACATTATTGTCTTCCATTGCCTATTGAACACTGATAATTTTGAATTAAAGAATCAAAATAGTGTTGCAGTCAGATGGTTCTCTGCACAAATTTTCAAAACTAAAAGCTACAAAATAAATAGCATTGACTCCTCTTTACAGAAAGGAGACTTCTAGACTTCTCCTTACAAGCCTGTTTTCCCTTCAAATTCAGTATTTTCATATGGGTGAATCTATTCTGGGAGGCAGTCACCTCCTTCATATAAAGAAAACCAAAAGCAGCTTCCATTTGTCTCAGACATTCACTCTTGGTCCAGACTGCCAAAATAATTCAAACAAGCAAGTAAAAGTTCAGCCTGGAACATTTCCTGATTTACCTTGGTAACAGAAAAAAGGCCTAACACTTTGTCTCTGCTGAAGCCTTGAAATGTTATCATCTCTAGCTGCCTTTTTTGCCCTTTTTCCTTCTCACATTGTGAAGTTTCAATAACCAGGAGCTAAAGACTTCATTTGTATTCATAGTTCTTAGAGACCCAACTACTACAGATTGGTCATAGTGTAAGAACCTAAGGAACAGGGTAAAACCTGCAGTGCATAGAACTGTTACTCTATACCAACACAGACAGAAAAACCATTAAAGTTTTGCTCTAGAAATATGGATATACTAGCAAAAAATGTTCTGTGCTGCCCAAATGATTTGTAGCAGTTAAGCTGGATTTAGTGAAACAAACAAATAAACAAAAATGAATATGGGTAGATGCTTGAACCCCTGGGAACATCCTGATTTCACCAACATCCCATATTAGAATGCAATACTTTTGGGTTTAATTGTGGGTAAACTCTCACTTCCTCCCGTGGTTCCCTCTTGAAAGAGGCACAAATACCAAGTTGGGTTTGTGACAGCACCATTATGGAAAGATTTGAAAAATATATTATATGAAAGTTACATGTGTATTTTCTTGAATCCGGAGTCACACACATGCCCTACGGATGAGTAAAACCTAAGTGGACCACAGATCCAACTCATTACACTCTGTTTTGCATTGATCATGTCTGTTAATTCCTGTTCACATCTATGATATATATTTATGCCTGCAGGAGCTATGTGAGGCACAGAGGCACTGTTTCCCACAAAGCACAACCAGATGGAGTATTCTAAACAAGGCTACTATTGCAGACTGTACAATATGAAGATTTGTGTAAGTTTGTAAAGTAGAAGCTTATTACAGAATTACTTATCTTCCAGGCTAATGCCCTTAGCAAGGAACTATCCTCTGTCCTAGAAAGCAATATGGGAAGTCATAGTACTTCGCAGCACTTAAAAATGTTAACACTGCCAAAACTTCCCTACAGTTCCCCGTTAGTCTGCAGAGTCCTTGCTTTCTCTGATGTTATCCCTTTATCTAAATCTACAGTCCCACTATGTTCATGAGTTCTCATATGTTCCTAGTTTCAGACTAAATCCGTAAGTCTATTCCTGGGGCCAAAGTACATTCCAGTAGTTGCAAAAGCCACACATATTATGGCTGGAAACAACACAGAATCTTTCATAATTCATATTTGTAATTAGCCTATTGATTTTTAATTACAATTTGAAATTCAAATTTGTTTAAATTTTCATGTCATAACTAATAACATATATTTTTGTTCATCAGGCATTTGCATATGCATATTCTGCCTCTTTCAACTCCTACAGTCCTCAGTACAGAGATGAGGGCTGTTGCTTCTTCTCTGAAAACCCCAAATTAAAAACTTCAGTTGGTTTAGAACTCTATCTTTCAAAACATCTGCATGCACATTGCAAGGCCAGAGAGCCTTGTAAATACATTTCAAGAAACTCCGAAGGCAAAGAATACTTCTTTCACCAGTCTTCACACTGTTTTTTGCTTCCCCCTGCCCCTTTTCCCATTAATTTAGCAAACTTTTAATATAGCATGAAAACATCATTTATGTTCATTTTCAACAACGTGGAAGCTGTGCATAAGAAGTGCTTTTACGAGTTAATAAAGGGAAAACCTGATCTCAGGGACTTAAGAAAAAGCCCATGGTGCTCTTAAAAGATGAATATAACTATCAATCCTCCCATTTTCATTGGCTAAGCTGAGAAGAATTTTTAAAATATAACAGAAAGAACAATCATGGCATTACAGATAGAAACTTTAAATATTTAAAAGGTTTGCTTATACCAGAGTACCTCTAAGAAAGAAATATGTAAGTACTTAGTGTTATTGTTGTATTTTTACATAGCATTCTTAGTTGACTCCAAGAGTAATGCCACAACTATCCACACTGATTAAAATAGCTAATAGAAGTACAGAGGTTTGCTGGGTTTTGTTTGCTTGTTTGTTTGTTTATAAATAAAATCCCAAATTCAGAGAAAAATAAGAGAAAAAGAAACCTCCTTGTCACCCAGCATTTGTTGGGATAGAAGGATTAAAAAATATATTCAAATCATACATTTTACAAATTTTCTTTTAAATTCTGCAAAGCCGACTAACAGACTTCAATTCCTACAAACAGGCCCCTAGCAGTTAATGCTGCAAATCAAGTAATGCCATGTAATATCACAAGACAGTAATCTTCAGTCATAAAAGCAACCCTCCAAACCGAAGGGCATGATACTTCATGAAGTGTCCCTGAATCCAGTTTCCACTCATCTACAGGTGACAGAACTAAACATCCCTGTCATTTTATTTCTAGTATTTACTCCTCTGAGTAATACCTAGACAGTAGACTTGGCAGTACATTCACATCCTCGCCCCTGAAGGATAGTTGAAAAAACTGACTGTTGCCTTTACTACCTTCAAAAACTTCTTGTTGAAATAAGAATATAATTCAGATGATGTATATTTGAAATGGAAGAAGCCCTCCCATTTTTATGTGTTTTATCTTGGGGGGAAAAACTTGTAGAAGCTTAACCTCATTTTAAAACCATTTATGCAACTTTTCAAGGCCACTATTCATTGCGCACATTTCTGTGTAAAAGCTGATCACACAAAGCCAAGCTACCCAGGGCAGTACTAAAATGTAAATAAAATGCATTTATAAAGCATTGGGTTTTGATCAATAACTGATATAATAACTTGCTGCGCAAGGCACTCATGTTTCACTTATTTCTTTTGTTCACTCTAATCTGTCATACCCTGCATATTCACATTACCATTTCATGGGAAAAAAAAATCACAACAGAAACATCATATTGAAGTATTATGTGAATAAATTTGTGTTTAACAGCATCACTACTATAGTAATATCTGTTTGGAAAGAAAGAAATCTCTCTTTTACAACAACATAGCACTTTTCAGCTCTATGAAGTAAATTCCTTGTGTTTGGGAAGAACTTACCACGTAAAACAGTGAGTCTTGTGGATACACTTATTTCACCAACACTATTGGAAGCCACACATTCATAAATAGCTTCATCTCGTGGCGTGCGCAGTGGTTGTATTCTGAGAACTGATCCAGATCCATCATCAAATTCTATTACCTATAGAAGGAAACAAAAGCTGTCACAGATGTTGTTACAAATGCCTGTCCTTCAGTTAATCTGTTCACGGACAGTGACCTGTTGGTATTCATGTCATCAAAGCCAGGTACATTTTTCAAATACACATACCAGGACAAACTCCCCATAGATGGGAAAATGTTTAGGTGGCAATGCCTTGTAACATACATTGCTGTCCAGTGAGTATTTGATGGCCACTCTAACACAGTTACAAGAAAAGATAGGATGAAAAACAAACAACAAAAAAAACCCATCTAACAAGGGCTGTAAGAAAGGATTCTGTAACTTAATGTTTTTTTTAATCTGAAATTCATCAACAATCTCTCTCCATTTTCATTGCTTAAGTATTTTATCTTCAAATGCCAGTTACATTAATTTTAATTGCTGCAGGCTATATTCCACTCTACTCACAGAGCGCAGCTCACTCATTCATTTAGCTCCAAAATGAAAAAGGTTCAGCAATTTCTGAACAACATAGGACTACTCAGTTTAGCTATGCATTTAAGCCACAGAATGTTAATAAATTTATCCACACAATGTATTAAAAAACATGTGACCAGTTAAGAGACTAAATAATAAGGCTACATGTTAAGGTCAGTCAGAATCACATCAGTTATTAATGAGTACAGCAGCACTCCAGGCACTGGAAAAGCCTTCCTAGTAATTAAGTAATAGTATCAATCTATTTAATGTACATTAAAAAAAAGTCAATAATACATGTTTTAAACCATAATGTAAATGGCACTTATCTAGAAAAGGCAGACACAATTTTTTTCTTTTTTTTACAAAATAATTAATATTTGGCCATAATCTATACTTACATATATGTGCAAACCAGTTTCCACACATGTTTCTGTCTGTATGTCTAATTTTCACACGAGTAATCTATTAGATCTTGATACTTGTTGAGAGTAAGAGAGAAATAAGGTACAGGGATGGGAAATATGGTGAATATGGTTATATGTCCATTATCTTCCTGTTTTGCTTATAGGAATTGCTCACTTTCTTCTTAGCAGTGGAAGAGATCTAAGTGGAAATGAGCGAAAAACCTGTTGTTTGTTTGTTTGTTTGTTTGTTTTCCTGAGAAGAAATTGGTTTGATAGCCCACAGGCTGTATTCTTTTTCCATCATATTTAAGTAAAGTCATTGTCCTACACAAACCTAGACAACACTAACCATCTGGTTTTAGCAGAAACAGGAGAATAACTGGAATTCTTGATAAACTGACATTTATGAGGGAAAGGAAAAATTCACAATCCTGAAGCAGACAGACTAACAATTTGTAGATAAAAATGAAAGCACAGGATCAAAATAATCACAATTGTTACACTTAAAAAACCAAACTGTTATTTTTTAAATCTGAATGCTGAATAATCGTAGCTGGACTGACAATGAAAATAAGTGCAGCAGATTGGGCTCGGCAAGTATTGCAGAGATTAAGTTTCAAGTCTGGTGTCTCCAAAATATGTATAACAAAATGGATTTACTTTTGCTGGGATGAGTTCTCCCCCTTCCTGCATGTCACAGATAGCTAATTTTACTCACTCCTCCATCTATTGAATTAGACTTTAAAACAAACAAACAAACAAACAAACAAACAAACAAACAAACAAACCACATGGATTTTTGAATAAAACCAGTGTCATGCCATGGGGTATAATGGCGATTTTTTTTTCTTCTCTGTTGAAGTTCCGCTGAGAAAGACTTCTTAGTAACTCAAGTTACTTAAAACTTCTAATTCATATTATTTGAATTGATTTGAAGCAAGAGGAGAAAAAAGAATCCCCCTGTATCACATTAATTCATGGTATAAACTTGCAACATAAATAAAAGATGAAAGGTTAATAATTAAGCCCTACAAGATCTTATTGTACCCTTAAATTTCAGAAACAATGAGTAACTCTCCCCACGATTCTCACTCAGTTGTGAGAATTGCCCTGTAAGCAAGACCATTCCACATTCAGTGACAATAATCTTCAGATATACGAAGAGGCCACTGCCAAGAGAGAAGGAATAGACTATTTGTTCCCCTGTTGCTAGATAAGACAAGTACATCAAGATCCAGCAAAAAAGTTCAGGTTTCATTGGAGAAAAAAATATCATGGCAAAGTTCATGAAATACTGTGGCAGGCTGTCCAGGTTTATTGGAGGGGCAAAAAAAAAAGTAACCCTCAGCATGTCTGGGAAAGCATGGGAATTAGAGGGCACACTGAAGTCCTTTCCAGATGTATTTACTAGGTTTCTATGAGGACAGACAGGTGGCCAGGTAAAACATTTTAATGTCTTGTATTAGTTAGCAATCAAACTCAGAGAAATGTGCAAAATATTAATGTGAAAGAATATTAAAATAAGAGCAACCATTTATTCTCTTATTGGTGCACCTGACAATCTCAGATGTTTCCTCTTTCCTAAATGTTCCACTTGTCTTTTCTGAATCACATTTCTACCGTTGTTCTGTTCTTATTTAGAGATTCTATGTCATGAATTAATGGTCTTACTTTGGACAGAAAGGAAACTTGTTTAAATGTTGATGTACTCTGCACAGTTTATCACTACTCTGCTCAATAGTTACAATAAATATTATAAAATACTTGGTGTTTTCTATTTCTTTGAATAACATTCTATCTTACTTGGCTCTACAGCTTGTTCAACAGTCCACTGAAAGTATTTTTAAACATTTAAAATTATTTTTTATAGTTCCATTCAAATATTTTTATGGAAATAAAACTGTTTTTAGTTTTGCTTATTCTTCCTAAAAATAGGTACATGTGTACACAGAAAAAAATATATGAAGCTAATAAACCACTGCAACACAGTAAACATGTACATGCTCAATCTTTCACTGTTTAGAACTCACCTTGAGCGAAAATTTTGTGACCAGAAGGGAATAAATTGTGTACAGTTTATGATGAAATTTCTATGTTAATCCCTCTAGCTAATTATAGCTCTGCATATGCTCTGCAAAGTGCAAACAGTTCTTGGCACTAGAAAGTCACATTTAAATTTGTGCTTTTATTTCTCACATTGTATTAAATATAAAAGCAAAGCATCATACTGGTTAATAAATAAATTTCAATGCTTTTAAATATTTTTGAATGGAAGATGAATTAAAAAAATTTAGTTTATAAAAGAAATGCCATTATTTTCTGCTGACATAAATCTAACCTGAAAGCCAGGGCAAGCAATGTTCCCAAATACTACCGAAAATTAACACAGAAGACTTCAGTATTCAGGTGTATCTTAGATCATTTGTTCATAAAATGCATATCATAACTGGTTTATAAACAAATTAGTCAACTTCCAAACAGTTGTTTTCTTAATGCAGAAAATTATTATTTAACACTAAAAATAGTAAAAATAGATTCAGGGAAAATTATACAGTCTTAGTGCCAGTTTTGCTATCCATTCTACAAGCTTTCTACCATTTCCTGAGTTTTTTCTTCATGTTAAAGGTCAAGCCATACTGATACTATTTTTTCCTGCAACTAAAAGAATGAGTGATATTAGTTGTCTTATTTCCCCCAAATAACCAGTATCCTTTGAATAGATTATCTTCACTGTTTCCCTTAATTGAAGTCTGTGGAGAGAGAGGAAACAGTTTCTCTAAAGCCTTTTCCTAGGTTATTGTTAAAAAAAAAGAATCAAAAGCAAACAAGTTTTACATTTCCTCTTCAGCAGCAGGAACTACAGTGTCTCTTTCATCTCTTGCTGAGACAGCGGTAAGCAATTGTGGCAGGAGAAGCAGCAGCCTGGGTCTGTTCGATGCAGACTGTCACAAAAGGAGGTGGCTTGCTCTCTGGAGACAGAAATTATTGCTCAAATAATTTTCCCCATCTCCTTCATGGGAAAGATAGCAGGCTGAACAGAAGCTCGTCAAGGCTCCCTAGTTAGATCATGACAGTTTAGAAAAAAGCAGTAGCAGTTTTGTCTTTAACAGTGGTATAGATAACCAGTTTACAAAATAAAAACTCAAAAAAAATGCTTCTACAAAATTATGACTGACAATCATAGCTATTTTGCTTAATCACTGATAATATATCACACATATTGGGATTAGAAGAAAAGCTGGAATTAAATGTTTTTCAGAGGAACAGAACAATGGACCTAATACCTCAAATCTCTGATTGCTGACTTTCTTTCCCTTTTTGTTCCAGACAATTTTAGGTCTTGGATCTCCTGTGGCCTGACAGATGAACGAGGCGACTCCTCCAGAAACCCCTGTCTGGTCAACGGGAGTTCTTGTAAACTTTGGTGGTGCTGAAACAAACAAAAAAACCACCAAAATTAATCTAAGTAGTAAACACAAAAAAGAAGCCATATCATAATTTCAAAATGAAAACAAAGGAAATGTTTTGTTTCTTCAGTGACAGTATTCACCTGCAAGAAAAAAGCATTAAAAAAAGTAACTAAAAGGTTAGGAAAGTACTTACAGATTTTACTAGCGAAATTTGTGTTAAAATGGAAATCTGATAGAATCAGAATAGCAAGATCACACATTATAATTTATGACCATTATAAATAAAATATTCAATTTGTCTTCTGTTGCAAAATGAGCTCATCAATCAGCTGGAATAAGATCATGATTCATGACTTGATGTTATGATGACAGGATATCATGAAAACAGGATTCTCACCTTTGAGACATTAAAATCAGTGACATTTAGGAGGAGAATTTTTAAGTTTGCTGTGGTGAACGTAAATGACTATATATTAAGAGTCCATGAAAAAAGGGCTATAACAGAAGAGAGATTTATGCTTGGGCACAGTTTCACATATAGCTCCTGTTGACTCCCACATTATTCTACTCTGTCAGAAAAAGGAAAGTGAAAAAAGTAAAAAAAGATCCCACTATCACAACAACAGGAGAGGAAAGAGAAATGGATGGATAAATCATTTTAAAAGTACGAAAAGGTGTTTTAATTAATTTTTATCTTTCCTTCTATTTCTGTTATAACATAATTAAAATGAATTTATTAGCCTTGTGATGAAACAAAACTTTCAATCTTATGTCAAGACTCGACTTCTAAAGACTTCTTATAAAAATCTAGCCATAGTACAGAAATGCTGAAGAGTTCCTATAAATATATACATCATTCTTAGCTGAGAAATTTTAGAGATCCAATACACTTTAAGATCCTAATTTGAATGATATGAAGTGAATACTTAGGGAAAATAAAAGATAAAAACTCAGGTACTTGCTACACAGTCTTTCTCAGTTTCAAGCTGTTATATGTAGTTGCTCTACAGCAGCTCTCACAATTCATTTTTTGCTCTCATCTTCAACTTTCAGCAATCATCTCCTTTCTGTTCTATACTTCTTTGCTCTTCTTCACTTTCCTCTCTAGTTCTGACATTTATGTACCTGTATTGTATTAATGTTCATTTCTAAATTACCACTCTTAAACTTCTGATGTCTTATTCTGCTGAACTGGTCTTTGCACGAACAATACTTCTTGTCAGCATGTTTACTCAAATGTCAGAAACCCAGCAGACTACTACAAGTATGCATTCATGTAACACTGGAAGAAATCCTGAAATACTTTGAAATGCCAAGAAAATATTAAGTGGTCATTATTATAAAACAAACTCAATACGTTGTTGTTAGGTTGCTATATTAAATATGAAACTATGCAGATTCTCCTAAATTAAAAAAAATGAAATGAGCCTTTATTACCCTACCCCTAATGTGTAACACACCAGTCACAAAGATAATTTTCAAAAAGTGCAGTAAAAATAGAATGTTCCTGAAAATCTGCATTTTTTTCCTTTATTAGAAATATCGGGCAAAATCGTTATAGCTCAACTTTTCAGAATGCTCAAGTGTCCTTGAACTATCTGTTGTGCTAATTTTGCCTGGTGAATATGTACATGAAACCAAATGCAACAGCAAATCTGAGCACAACAGAATAGTGTGCCACTGCTGTCATGGTGAATTTAAGAAAGAACTTTTCTGATGTCAAAAAATAGCCAGAACCATGGCAAATAAAATATATTTAGAGCAAAGAAACTAAAAATCCTTTCCCAAGTTGCATACTTTATGCCTGGACCACAGAAAAGACCGAAATGTATTCTGATGAAGACCATCTGGGTTTCACCGAAACTGCTAGCTTTGAATCTTTTCCTATGCATGTATTAATTCAGCACTCTGATATATAAAGAGACATGATTGGATCTGATGTGCTGATATTCTGTGGCACAAGTTGTGATTGCATGCCATCAAGTGAAAAATGATGCACTGCCATTCTCTTTTTATTCTTTTTGACATTTTGTGAATATCATGTTGAATCTCAAACCAAAGAAATAAAAACACTGTGTGGGCAAATCCATCAGCACAAAGTAACTATGTATAGTAGCTCATAGGTAGTTTTCAAATTCTAAATGTATGCCGCACTCAGACATGGAAAATTTGCTAATTTTGCCATGCATTCCAAGGGTCAAGGAGAGAAAACAACGAAATTTAAGAGTCATGCTTATCATCAAGTCCTGTTACACTTCACTAACTATCTTGGAACCAGGAGAAATGCAGATTTCTAAACCAAAACCAGAAGAAAAGCAACAAAATACAGTAAGTAAAGACCATGTTGAACTGTGTTAAATTAGCTCTGGGGAAAACAAACAAACAAACAAAAAAAAACCAAAAACCAAACCCATCGTATTGTACTATTAGGTTATATGTCACTGCCAGTCACAATGGCATCTATGATTGATATGCTTTTACTAATATGCAATACATTATATTAATGGTTACAACAATAAAATAATGTAAAAAAAGGGGAATCCCTTCCTTCCTCATCAGACACTCAGAGACAAACCCTTCATTAGCGCAGCTGAGATAAACACAAGAGAGCATGCACTAATTCACCCCATATGACCATTTAGCTTTCCCATTGCTGCTGAACACAAAGGAAACAAACAAAATCCCTTTCATCTCCAACACTCTGCAAAGCTGTTTATCAAGCAGTGCACATAGCAATACATATACTAAATTAAAATTTTTGCACTAAACTGCTGTTAGAGGTAAAATCAGTTTCCTGACAATTTTTTCATCTAGGACTGGGCCAAACCCAGTAAAGGACCATAAATGGTATAAATCCTTAAGAAAATTGCTTACTAGCTTCTGCAGAGCTGTATCTACATAGAGGAGCTGCAGAAATAGGGCAGAATACCTAATGTGGCTTTAATAGCTGCCTGAAGAACAGTATTCTTCCCGTCCTATGTGAATTTTTGCTTGACTGACAACTAGTAAAGCTGTTGTTTGTTAACTAACACCACTTGCTACAAAGCATTTGAGGCAAAAGACAAGCACAGCTGTTACATAATGATGTAATTCCCTATTTGCAGATACTTTTCAATAAAATATGTTTTTAATATTGTATGTAAAGACAATGTATGTAAAGAGTTTTAAGACACTAAATGAATACTATATTATCGTATGTAAAGACTGATTATTATTTATATCACTAAAAAAGCTTCAGATTCCACTATAGAAGGGAACCATGATGATATTTGTGTTTACCTTAGATCATGATCTAGCTGAAAAAAGAATGTTTTATTTTGCATAACTAAGTAACTCCTGTAAAAAAAACATTGCCACAACTCTTCCCCAGTGCCCAATCTTGAAAGTCATCTTTGGCAGTTATTATATCTTTGAGGTATCATACAGTATCAGAGAAGGTAAGTTAGTATTAGAACATAAGTAATTTTATATGAAACAGGAAACTTATAGTAGTCCTGTACACTTCAGACATTTTCATATATACCGTGGCCATTTTCAGCAGTTCATCTTTAAATTCAGAAATTACATTTAATTTGGCAAATGAGTTAAATTCTCCACTTAAGGCTCTGCAGTTGCATCAGAAGGATAATAATGTCTGCATGTTTAGTAGGTGTTGTGAGGATAAACTCACTTATGGTCAAGAGATCTTCAGACTGTGGTGAAAGTAGCCAGCCAACCATGGAGAAAGTTAGGTATTACACAATCCATCTTTGCATTATTCAATCAACATGTTCACCTCATTACACATAAAGTGACCATCATCAGTGTAAGGGTATGTGAAATCATAACTGAACCGAATAAAAAATGAAAAGTAGTATTTGTTGCCTTTATCTTTATAAAGGTTATTAATTAAGGTTTGACACAAATTATCTCCACAATTAATGTTGGCAGTTTCTTGACATTGATTCTGACCTAAGCTGCTAGGCACTCTAATAGAAAACACAATTACTCTGTACACACAGTTGTGCTTATTAACATGAGGGCAATTTTGATTGAGAACTGACAACTATTTTCAATCTCCCTTAACAACACCAGTGTAGAGTCCAGCAAAAACTCTCTACAGCACACTTCATTAAGCACAGCAACAATCTATATAGGAACCTTCCAGTGCAATTAAATCTGCCAAAAAAAAAAAAGCACAGATGTAATAGGTTACCAGCTATGATAACAAAGCCTTCCAGCTTTTCTGATACTCTACTTGGTTACATTTCAATAAAGCTGCAATTAAAATAACAGAAGTGTGATTAAAATAAAAGCAAAATTCAGTTAAAATTAGCACTTCATATTTCTGGACTTGAATTCTCTTGTAGGCACCATCACAGCATTCTCCTGGAGAAGCTGGCAGCTCATACCCCTGATGGGTGTACTCTTCAATGGATAAAGAACTGGCTGCATGGCTGGGCGCAAAGAGTTGTGGTGAGCGCAGCCAAATCCAGTTGGCGGCCAGTCACTAGTGATGTTCCCCAGGGCTCAATATAGGGGCCAGTTCTGTTCAATCTCTTTATCAATTATCTGGATGAAGGGATTGAGTGCACTCTCAGCAAGTTTGTAGATGACACCAAACTGGGTGGCAATGTTGCTCTGCTGGAAGGTAGGAAAGCCATACAGAGGGATCCGGACCACCTAGATCAGTGGGCTGAGGGCAATTGTATGAGGTTCAACAAGGCCAAGTGCCAAGTCCTGCACTTGGGTCACAACAACCCCAGGTAGCAGTACAGGCTCGGGGAAGAGTGGCTGGAAAGCTGCCTGACAGAATAGGATCTGGGAATGTTGATTGACAGCTGCCTAAACATGAGCCAGCAGTGTGCTCAGGTAGCCAAAAAGACCAACAGCATCCTGGCTTTTATCAGGAATAGTGTGACCAGCAGGACTGGAGAAATGATTGTGCCACTGTACTCAGTGCTGCTGAGGCCCCACCTTGAATCCTGTGTTCAGTTTTGAGTCCCTCATCATAAGAAAGACATTCAGGTGCTGGTGAGAAAGCAGAGGAGGGTGATGAGGCTGGTGAGGGGCCTGGAGCATAAGTCTGATGAGGGGCAGTTGAGGGAGCTGAGGCTGTTCAGCCTGGAGAAAAGGAGGTTGAGAGGAGACCTTATTACTGTCTACAACTACCTGAAATGAGGTTGTAGCATGGAGAGTGTTGGTCTCTTCTCCCAAGTAACAAGTGATAGGACGAGAGGAAATGGCCTCAAGTTGTCCCAGGAGAGGCTTAGATTGGATATGAGGAAAAAATTATTCACGGAAAGGGTTGTCAGGCATTGAAACAGGCTGCCCATGGAAGTGGTGGAGTTACCAATCCTGGAGGTGTTTAAAAGGTGTTTAGATGAGGTTCTTTGGGACATGGTTTAGTGATCAAGCTAGGTTAGATTATGTTTGGACTCAATGATCCTGAAGGTCTCTTCCAACTGCAATGATTCTATGATTCTATCAAAATTGCAGCAATATTGGCTATTACATGCAAAAAACCCAAAAGTTTTGTTTGTTTCAGCTTGTTTGTCTACCAGCACCCACTTCTTTTTTTGTGCTGATATTGAATGTTGACACCATGTCAAACAAAAAAATTTACAGTAGGAGATTTCCATAACTTCGACTTATGGAGAGTACCACAAGCTTTGCCATCCTAGGTCTGGGGATTCCCACCGTCTGCTGCTTGTTATGCAGTTCTTGCTGGCACTCCTGAGAAGCTCAAGTGACAACTATTGAACTACTGCAAACTACACTCTAATACCAGAAGGAAAACAGAATTTATTGCTAGCTCACGTTAAATATACTGAGCTTCAATTTCTTTGTCTTAAGGAGTTTAAAGCCATTGAGGTAAGGTTGCTGCTTCACCAAGCAGTCAATCTGTCCTGAGTAGGCACAGAAACTTCTGAAATAGTGTATCAATATCCAGAAAGAAGCTGTCCTTTTTGCATATTGAGGGTCCATAAAATATATTTATAACCTGACACTAAAATAATTTACTTGGATTGGAACATTCTGATAGCTTTGCACAAACATAAGAAAGCTCTTTCTTCTCTTTTGCACTTCAACATTGTCTTTTGTTAAGTACAACATCATATTACAGAATTACCTAACTGGTTTAACCTTGCTGTTCTATACTCTGCGCTGTGCTTTGAGAACACATAATACTCTTCCTCTGCACTCAAATAAAATGTCTGACAAAATGTTTTTGAATTAGTAGTTCAGTTCCTTTCTTTACACAACTACTAAGAGATATTCTTGTGTAGTGACTCCTGAAAAATTACAGTAACTTTTTGCTTGTAAAGACTTGCTTTGTAGCAATAAAAGCTTGAAGATGATACATTCACAACTGTTCCCATGGAACCTTTTCATCTGCCATTCAGAAATGCAGGTTGAGCATGAACAATGTGGTCTACCAGGTGCTTGTGTACTTTGGGATACTTCACACACACCATCACAAGAATCACTGTCACTTAGTGTAGAGTCCCTGTGTATTACTGGTCTAGTGATACCAAGTTTCAGAGGGGAACGACACTGGACCCATTCCTAGTTATAATTCTGCAGTCATTCTTCCTATGCCAAATTATACACTCAGAAAATTCCCACATGGGGTGAAAGAAAAAAAAAAAACACATTTATTCACCTCACAACGCACTATGCTATATTCCCTGCATCCCACTGACTTATCAGAAACTGCTATATATTCTAAGGAAACAGGACATAAACTGGTTCACATTCAATAATGGTGAAGGCTCCTGTCATGGTAAAAATGAACAAATAGGCAAATGTTGCATGTAATCTCAGTCTGAGACTATATAGATACATTACAAATTACATGAGTTATTATTATTTTCACAATTCCTCTAGGAGCTAATATACTCAAATCTATCATATATATACATAATATTTAATAAAAAAGCTTTTTAGGCTCATTTATTTATTAAAAAGAATTTTCAAAGCACACTTATTTACAGCATTCACTGCTAATTTACTCATTAATCATAATTTGTGCCATCAGTTAGACTGATCATTATTATAAGCAATTGTTTTGCCTTAATTCTAACCCGCACTTACAGTAGCTCTGCAAATTGACTATGTAAGAAAGTTAATTAGCTTTTTATTTCTGTAAGGACAGACAAGCATCAATTTGTATTCATGAAATCTGCATAAAGAAATCCTAAAGTTACCAACTGGTATGTTACTAAAGGCTCATCTGTCAGTGACAAGCTCATGAAATTTTCCTGTTTCTCAGTGTAAACATCTTAAAACTGCATCATCCCTACATCCTTCAGCAATCTCCACATGCCATGATACTCTGAGCAGCTGAATACTTTATTATCCTGTGAATGAAAATTACCAGTTTTTTGTCTTTGTAACTATAATAACCAGTAACCCAGCTATGCCAACGAATTCCAGCTGAAGACCTTGATCCATTCAGTTCACAAAAAATATTTGCAGCTATAAACACAGGTTTCTCTAAATCCAGGGTGAAGTAAACTAAGGCATTTCACTTTACAGGCACCACAATATCCTCTTAAAAACCCAGTCCCTACAACAATGCCCATAAAGTCTTTATAATAGTTCAAAACATTTATCTCCCCACCTTCTTTCTGCTACACATATTCTTCTAAAAACAAAAGCCCTCTGAAGAAACAGTTACGTCAAAAACGTTTGTTTTTTTTTGGGTGGGTGTTTGGTTTTTGTTTTCCAGTTCAGCAGTTATCTCCAATTCCCCAGTCTTCCATCAGCCAGAGCATACTCACCCTACACACTGTAGCAAGTGGTTCAAAAAAGATTATCAGTTCCTGATTTTTCAAGGAAAATATTAGAAGTCAAGCCTATCTTTATGTTTTCAAATTTTCTGCAAGGCATAGTGCCAGTTTACTAGGTTGACCACTAAATTCATTCTTCCCTGAAATATGAAATCAAATGACACACTTATAAGTAAGGCCTTACAGGTAGAACAGGCAAACTACATTTTCCAAATTGTCTAATGTTAAAATAGCACATTCCTAATTTGTACCTCTAGGCTGTGCAAACCTTGGTACCAGCTCATTTCATTGTGGATTATGTACACTTTTTTAGAGAAAGACATTATCTGAGCCCTAGGGACATAGAAGGAATACAAACCAACACAGACAGCAGCAGACATTTATTTATTTGCCAACTAATATCATCATCTCACACCCCCCCACACTCCCCGCGACCCCCATATTCATTTATGGTTTATAATAACTGGGAGAAAGAAGAACCTATGCGAGAAATCCGCAAAGAACCTTTTATTAATACTATAGTCCAACACATTTACACCCTAAGTAGGATGAAGCTAAAGAATTTATTGCTGTGCTTTTTCTACTAAAACTGTTGCAGACAACCTGATAACAATTTAAGTTGGTTTCATGACAAATTACTAGGACATTTACTGTAAAACTGAGACCAGCCATTAACTGCTGCCTTGGCAGAGTACTATCACAATAAGCCTAAGGCGAAGCAAAGGCTGACGAGCCATTGGAGTCTAACTCCTCTGTAATCAGGACAAAGGATATGGCTCCTGAAGCCAAACCTATTCCCACTTCTGTCTTTTGCCTTCAGCCCCCAAACTGTGCATATAGCTTTACCTGCCAGAGCTACACACCCACTAACTTCACTACAAACTTTAACGTTCTTTTAAATATCACTACAGAAAATGAAACAGTTTTACACATTTGTTTCTAAATCTCCTGTTCACTCCAATGTCTCTTCAGCTGTTTCTATACAAGAATTCTGGTTTACGCTACTTTAAGAAAAGATAATCAGGATGCACTGAAAGATGTAGGTACCATTCCCATGCTTACAGGAATTCTAAAACCGTAAATTTAACCCAACTGCACACATGCTGTTAAGTTACAGACCAGCATATGTGTTCTAATGCACAATACAAAATAGGTATAAGGTTGTGTGTATACATAATATTTATCACATGCAGTATATGTAAAATCTGGGCGGGCTTAATCTATCTGAGTTAGAAAGAGCAACTTGCTAGGTAATCCAGTACTAAGCCTTCTTCCAGCAGCAAATGAAAAGCATAAAGCCTCTTGATACTAAAAGGTTAGTGACGTGCACCACTTCATCCCCCAGGAACATTACATAACCTTGTCATATTCACTAATTTAATGAAAGAAAGTTCCGCTTCAAAGACCTCTACTGCTTCTGTTTCAAAATTTAATGTCTGTGGACTGCATATGAATTATTTGGTAACCGAGAGCTGACACTCCTTTTCAGTGTGCGAAGTAGAACGAGTGGATCTTAAAATGCCAGGCAAGCTGATCTCTTTCCAGAGGAGTTTTGCTCTAAGACAAGAGGGGGATAACTAGATCCTACAGGTCAGAGTTGCAACTAATGACTGAGAGTATCTGGGTTATGACTAGAGAGATGGTCTTTATTGGTGTTTCAGTCTTAAAAAAACTCCTGAAATGTAGGTACCAAAGCTATGAAGAATAAAATTGGGGCACTGTAACAACTGAGTGAAGCTTCTACTATTTTCTTGTTTTTTTTTTTTTTTTTTTAATCTAAGCAAAACAGAATGTATACTTGGCCATTTATACACAGAGAAGACTGCTGATCAGCAACTATGAAAGCAAAATAGCCTATCTAATGACTCAAAGATAAAAGAAACCATTAAAATCTACATATCAAATATCGTTCAGTGTTAATGCTTGACAAGGCACCCATATAAGCAAATTCTCATGACTCCTGTTCAAGCAGAAGAGAAATTAATAAAATTCTGTCTGAAAAGAGACTGCATGACTCCAAGTATCATCTTTCTCTTCCACCACTAAAGGCAAATTGCCTTGTTACCAATACCTCAACTGGCGAGCACATCAAACACAGAAAGCATTGTTACAAACTGCTACAATGTTTCATGAAAGTGACCCAAGATCCCAGTCTTCTGCACAACGTGTCTATATGTGTAAAATGCCTTAAAGTTATTCACTTACTCTAAAATCAACCCCAGATCATGCCCGCTGAAGGTAGAAGATAGAAAAATTTATCAATCAAAACACATATGTTATCAAAGTCTATAAAAACATGGGTGATAGACAACTTGAAGTCATTCAATCCTTCTATTGCAGCTACTAAAACTAAAAACACCTTCCTTCTGCACTTATGTTTTTCAGGTAAGGCAAGGAGGCTTAGCCTTGGGACCAAGCCTCTGGCCAAATACTAGTCCTCAGCCTTCATCCCCAACAGATAAGGAATATACCCAGTCTAATCCTTGGTTATATAAAGGTGACCTTTATATTCATCAAACTTGTCTCAAATGCAATAACTGACCTTCAACTTGGTGATGAGGCAGTTTTTACCTTCTGCTCTTTTGAAGGATTCTGGACAGAATCATGTCTTGTCCTGGTGATAAACACATACTTTTACACCTCTTTCTTTGTTGGGTTAAAGTATGAAACTGCAGAGGGGCAGAGAGTTTTTACTTGGGACAAATCAAAGTCCATATAAACATCGACAGTTTGAGGCATTAAGGGGTTTAAGATGAGTTTCAACTTGAGAACTGGCATTAAGAGATGGCAAGACTTGACATAAGTGCAATTTACTGAGCTAAACTGGTTAATAAAAAGACTGTTTCATTACACTTGCTATGAAATAGAACAATACTCTTTAGTAGAGCCTCATAAATCTTTCATTCTTACAAGGTTAGAACTACGTCATCCCAGAACTTGATAAACACCTCTCTGTTAGTTGTAAAATAGCATTTACCATTTGCCCACAACACTCGATTATGTGAAACTTAAATTAGATGTCCAGCCAAGTAAAGAGAATATATGTTCCTCTTAGCAGCAGTGCTGTCAGAGCTATGCGATGCAGCCAGGCTTCAGCTGTACTAAAAGACAGGTTAGTGTGGCCTGTAAGATGATACATTACTGATGCATAAGCAGACATTCATAAACTAGGCCAGAAAATCGTTTATGAGTATTAGAAAAGATTCACTCACTAAAGGCCCCAGTGGATTGTCCCAGTTCCTTGCCTACAAGTCACTTAAGATACATTAGTATGGTTAACACAGTAAACCAACCTGCTCACTAACCTGCTCTGGGACATAGTTATGCAGATATAAGTGCTGATTAGAATGAATTTACACAGGCAGTATTTTTAATACTGTGCGTTTTCGGTACTACACCAGTGTCCTACCGTGTAGGTCTTGCTGTGAATACAAGTTCCTATAAGTCACATACTGTTGTCAGTAAGGCAAATGCACTGCCAACACACAAAATATCCTACTCCTAAAGTGCAATTTTGTAGTTAAAACTGCATCTGCTCTTTCAGCTTCTTCTACAGGAGCCATTATATATTGATCTAACTCCTCTCCAACAAAGTTATGCCAGCAGAAATTTGAAGTATATATTGTATACATTATATATAATACATTCAAGAATGTGAGAACTAAAGCCTCATATAAAGGTACGCACAACAAAGTTGCAATTAGCTCAAAATTTCAATTAAATAGTAGAAACATAACCAGAGAAATGTATCACTACATAGAGGTAAAACTCTAATTACTACAAGTCCGTTTCTGATTTAATTCTGACATGTGATAGCAGTTCATACAATAATGTTCTGCAATCTATTACCCAATTACTTGATACCTTGTATGTAGCCATACCATTGCACTTGCTTTACAAGAATATTGCATGGTTATTCATGTTACTTTAGTGATTTTAATATAGATTCCAGTCATTAAAAAAAACACCTAAATAGATAATCCTATCCCATAATGCTGTGCATGGCTTACCCCTATATGTATATCACCAATGATATCTTCTAGTCTTCTCCCTTTAACATAAATTTATTCCTCTCTAAAAATGAGATACCAAGAAATCATAACACTACATGGAACTGACATTCAGTCAAGGGCATGCTAGTTAAAGGCAGGCACAATGACAAATTCAGGGTGGAAGAGGGGCAAGAGTCTTACATGTGACCAGATACCATGCTGTAAGAGGAAATCTTATCCTAGCATTATCCAGCTTCTTTTGCCACTGAATACAAACCTTTTCTGTTACTCAGCTAAAGAAGCCTAAAATTATTTTGTTCCATTCATACAGGTTATTTACAGTGTCAAAGTTAAAAGCATTGACAAGTGATTTTTATTAATGTGGTATACACAGCTTGTGAAGAGCCTCACTTTTGTTTGGTCATTTCTCTTAAAAGGAATTTCTATCAAATACCACAATTCTGCTTTATCCTCACTTAAGGAAACAGTGGTCCATTCTTACTCTCCTCCCATGCATTGTCCTTGTCTTATGCCTTTCTTGCTCAATCCACAGCTGTTCTGAGACCAAGCTAAACAGACCAAACAGGAACTGTCAGTTCAGGTGTGTGGTCCCAAGAGAGTCAGTGAAGGCAATACAAAATCAACAAAGTTAATACACCTGGGATTTACGTTATGCTCTATCAGTGGAGTGATTATGTTTTTACAGTGAAGGAATTCCCATAAATTTGGATTATGACCATATCACTGAAATATTCATGTTCAGAGGAGATCTTAGCAGGGTCTGAAATGAAATTAAATGTATTTTCAAGTTAGTGATTTGACACTAAGTACTTGCAAGGCATTCTGTGATTTCATCCAATTTACTGTTTTTAAGGTATACTTGGTATTTTAGAAGGATCACAAAATACAAGTTTGCAAGATTTTTATAGGACACAATACAAAGTTTCTTTCTCAAAAAAAAGCTAACTTACATTTGCCCTATCATAGAGGTTTTCATTCTGAAACCTCCATCACACGTGGAAAGCACAATTCATGCTCATCTTAAAACAAAATAAAATTACCAAAATATAACTACCAATAAGGATTGCACCCCCCATTTTTTCTTTCATAGGCAAATATGTTCTTTCCAATTATTATAAAAACAAAATGTAGTATCAGTCCTAGTCATGGTGCCCTTCTCAGTTTATATCTAAGTAGCAAGAAGAATTAAAAAAAAAATCAGTGAAGTTTGGACTCAAGAGATCAAATTGGAAGCCAAAAACACTGTAAGTGACAGTTGGATACTGGAAAGAGGAGGGCAGAGAGCCAAAACTTTGTAATTCTAATCCCATCTCTGCTAATTGCTTGTTGTTTAGCTTCAGATAAATTACTTAACCTCCACGTCTCAATTTCCCTACTTTCAGGATTATGCTACTTACATATGTTGCAAAACATAGGCAGGAGTATTATGGTGGTTACTGTCACTATATTTACGAAATTTGTGTAGAGATTTGTGCTCATGCTTTGAATGAGAGGGCTTAAAAATGTTACAGTTTAAGCCCAATGTACTTATAACAAGGATGGAACTTCTATTAGGGCAAAGGAAAGAAAAACAAACTACACCCAAATCTTTAGAGTGTCAGTGAATACTGGTAACTATTTGGCAAAGCTGTTAGTCTTCGAAAATTGCAGTCCTCTGCATATCAGCATTGCAAAATGTTGGTTTAATTAACACTCTTTTCTCTAAGGAAATCAGCTTACATTGCACAAGTGTACTGAATGAGAACTGCTCATTTTGAGAGAGGTGTGTACTGAAAGCAGTTGTCTTTTATGAAATTATAATAAATTATTTGTGCAAAATATATTGCCCTGCATCCTAATTCAAATTCAAAGGTGTATAATTAATATTGCGTGTCCATTCAAATAATTGAATTGAAAGTTTTAATTATGCAGACACATTATAATTTATAACATAAATATAAATATAAATATAGATATAAATATAAATATAAATATAAATATAAATATAAATATAAATATAAATACAAAATATTCACTTATATAACAGTAAATACATATAGATACACTCACATCTATGTGATATGCATGTTCAAAAATTAGAAATTTAGGAAAACATCAGTCTTCAGCAAACTCTTGAAACTAGACCTTAAAATGGCTGAATGTTTCCTGAAGATAATTAAGAACCTGGATTTGCTGTCTGTGAACTCAAATTTCTATGTCTGAATCTCAATGGCATATTCTGCATATGCAGAAAACGTGTAGTGATGTATCATTGTACTCCACCATCAAAGCTACAGTCTGCTCATAGGAATCATACGAATGTTGGGTAAAATCTGCATCATTGCAAACCTTCTTGGTTTCAACCTGATTTTCCTTCTGAATATAAGACGATAACAAGAACCAATCTATTGGCACAAATTCATATGAAGTCAGACTACTGATACTGGGGATGCAAAGAATATAACACGTCACAAAAAATCACTCAATATTTGGACTCAGATATCCAAATGGGATAGGAACTAGGCTGTGGAAAGACAGGAATAAGAAACACACTGAAAACAAGCCTCATTTCATGGAAAAAAAAAAAAAAAAAGTTGAATATCAAAAGAGAAGCAGAATTTGCTGGTCAAAGAATGCAATAGGATAACCCAAATCAAGAGGAGTTTCAGGTCTGTTTAAGTAAAAATTTAAGTAAAAATAAGATCTTTATATATGAACATATACCCAGTCAGCCACATAAATTTATTAAAAATGTAAAATGTTTTAAAGCTGTGGCTTTACTATGTATAAAGGTTCCTTGCTCCCTAGGGCTGTCTGGAAACTTGTAATTTACTTGTGTTCCTTCATATGCAATGCACCACATAGAATAATAACAAAACCTCTTGAATGAATTACCGTACTCCTCATAAATCACACAAATCAACTACTATGTATATTGTTCCTATACTGAACGCCTTTAGAGAAGTAGCTTCTGGAGGTTCAATAATTTTGCATATTGCTGTGTCAAAAGCTGGCAGACATAACCAGAAAAAAATCTAATTAGAGTTAGCAATAAATATTTAGAAGTTATACTTTGATGCTTTCACTTCTAATACCAAATGTCCTTCTCAAAGAAGACAGCTTTCAGAAAACTCCAGGAAAAAAAAAAAGTCTTTGAAGTTTTTTTTTTCATTCATCAGTGCCTTTCATTGTAATAATACAATATAATGCAATATAGTGTACCAAAGAAAAAAGGAAAGTGAGGAGAAGAATCAATATAAAATTATTACTGACAGAGATGGAAATCAGCAAAGAAAAGCCCATTGGTGCACTGGATGTATTCTTTTCATTTGTTTGGTCTTAACCCACTAACACAGCTAATGATGAAGAACACAAGGTTTCAATTTTTTGTGTGCTTTCTCCCTCCTCAACAGACAGTAGTATGGTCTGTTCATATGTACATTTTTGACATATTTGTATCAGACTGTAGTGTAACATCAGGAGATATGACAGGTCTTTTTCTGTGGTTATTTAATTAGCTCTACTTGGGCACACAGGCATACATCTGCTGGGCAGAGGTAAAAGAAGTATAGTTCTCACTCTTCCCAATGCAGGAGCCTGTATTGGTCAAGGAACTCCAACCTGAGATATTCAACTTGATTTCAGAAGCTAAAAACATCATGAACTAAGCCTGTGATTTCCTATTATTTTGAAAGTTCTGAAAACTTATTTGGTGAACTGGTTTCTCTGCTGTTGTCCCCTGCTACTAGGAAATGAGCAGGAGGATGTTCACAACTGTCCTTTCCTATAGACAAAGAGCTATACGCAGGTATATAAAGATACTAAGAAGGAAGATATGAATATAGTGCACACAGGATCAGTTTGCTCGTAAATTATGTTATAAAATCAGAAGAAAGAAATATAAGGAAAACCAAAATCTGAGGTAGTTTAATTTTAAAAAGAAACACTTTACTTTCCATAATTAAGAACTCCTATTACTTCAAAGAAATTGTTATGTGTTGAGAATAAGGTTAAAAAGACCAGTCATAAAAAAAAAAAGAAACAAAAACAAAAACAAACCTAATAATGCCTGACTGTATGACTTACCACAGGAAACAAAATTGCAAACTAAAAAATGTTTTTGCTTCTAAATGCTAACCTACATGTGTATTTATAGCACATAAAAAAAAAAAATCGCAATACTTCAAATTGTGTCAGTCCCTCACCTTTGAGCTTACTCATACTTGCAGTCACTCCTGTGATTGCGGTCACTCCTGTGATTACAGTCACATACAAATGTTCTAGTCAGTTTTAATCTAGGTAGGCAGCACAGTTAACAGTTAGCCACAGACTCCTCAAGTAACCAAAGTAGCTCAAGTTACCAAAGTAACTACATGGACTTTGCAGGAAGAATGGGATTCAAACAGGCAACCAGGCTACCCTGTCTGCCTAACGGTTAAGGTAAGCTCGAGCACAGCTATACATGTCACAATTAAGAACAGCAGCTTCAGAGCTGACAAACGTATTGACACACTAAACTTTTCACCTCCCTTATCATTTCTCACAAAAAAAACCCAACATACCAATCCATACTGCTATACACACACTGAACTCCCTTGATCCTGCAATCCATTACAAAGATTTTTTTTTGCCTTGTCACTGACTAAATGAGATTTTGTATATGTGCGTAAATCTCTCCATATCTGTAACCTCCAAGTTCAAATTTCTGGTAACTCTTGAATGTCAAATTTCTTTCACAATCTACCAGCATGTTTTCTCTTTATACTATGTGGAACTGAATTCTTTATCCTATTCCCATCTTGAGCCTCCCTTGTTCTCCCAGACCTGAGAATCTAAGTCCTTTCTGATGGAAGCCAGGACTTATTTCTTAAGCTTTCTGGTCATGTTCCACTGAATGTTTCCACAGTGCCGTCCATTTCTTTCTTATCTGGTTTACAGGTGATTCCTCTTCACCACAGTAAAGGTGTATGAAATTAGTCCAATAACTAAAGCATTAAACTGTTAAAAGGTGGGATGGCTATGACCAAGTAATTTTAATTGCCAAATACTGCAAATGGAATAAATACTGGATCTTGCACTATGGAGCCAGAGCCAATTGTCTGCATCATTGTTATTTGAAAATATTAATGCTCTTCCCCACATACTGCTTCACTGTGACCTTTCAGTACTGACTAAATTAATCTCTTTTCTAAAAGAAATATAAAGGCAATGAAAGTCATGCAAGTGTGCACAGTTTCATATGAATGAACAATGAAGAACAGATAAAAAATTCATAGCTACCTCCAATGTCCAGACATTTACTTCTAGGAGTAGCTATCTTTCTCTCAAGATCGGATGAACGTGTAAAAAGAACACAACAGAACTGAGTGCTTAAGTGACTGATACAGAAACTTGACATGTAGAACTGTGAAAGAAATGCAACCCTGAAAATTTCATGAGGATTATCAAACATGCTATGGATTTGTCTTTCTCTTTTTAACTGTTTTTCTAAGAGTGGCACTGTTCAATTATTACAACACTGTGGGTATTAAATTTTGCTGTAGACCACAACAGGTGAAATCCTGCTGTCAGAGAAATCAGTGGTGTTCCTAAGTGGGGTCAGCCTACTAGATTACTAGATTTTCTATGACTGTGAATGACTCTTTTTTAAATGAGCTGGTTAATTACTTCACTCTTGTAAGGTGTTCAAAACTCAGTAATTTCAGCAACACTGCTCAAATTTACAGAAATTGAAGATTGGGCCCATTTTTTTTAGATTTAGTTTAAGGAGCAAGCAGCACACATTTACAACACTGTGATCAGGTATTACTTACACAGCTTCCAACAATAACAGAAGTTTGCATGATTACTTCATTATGCATGAAATTAACCATGACCACACTGAGACTGAACGAATAGCTATAATCTGAAAGAACCTCATAGACACCTGGGCCAAAGAGCATGGCACTGAATTGGTGTACCACATCCCTTATCATGCACCAACCTCAGGGAAAATCAAATGGTACAATGAACTGCTAAAAACTACATTAAGAGCAATGGGTTGTGGAACCTTCAGAAACTGGGATTCACATTCAGCAAAAGTCACCTGGTCAGTTCAAACTAGGGGATCTACCAATGGAGCTGGACCTACCCAGCCCTGTAGTGCGCATTAAAAAACACATTAAGGAGGACAGTCTGGGTTACTCTTGCCTCAGGCAAAGGCAAACTCATCCATGGGGTTTCTTTTGCCCAAAGACCTGGGTGAAATTGGTGGGTAATACTGAAGGATGGAAAAGTCTGATGTGTACCTCAAGGGAATTTGATTCCAGATGATAACACTCCATGATTTGAACTATATGATGTTAACTGTTACTGGTAATCGCTACATAATAGCATATGCCATACTAACAGTATTAAGTAAGTACCTCTCAGAGTAATGAAAAACAAACTTCAATAAAACTGAACAAAGAGCAGCAGTGATAGAACCAGAGATGGCTTCAACAACTGATGTCCAGTAACTTCCTTGAGGTAAACACCTATAACCTGCCAACCATGGACACAACCACACCAGATTCACCAGCTACGAGTATCAGATGCAGCATCCAGCTGTATAAGAGCTCAACACCACATACTATCTTCCTTGCCCTGAGAGACTTGTTATGACAGGTGGAATTCAAAATCGTGGACTAAATGAACTCAATGAACATCTGAGAGGGATAAGATGATGTCATGGACTAACGGAATAATATCTATGTGTGTATATATATAAAAATAGGGAAAGTAGTAGTAATTAATGGAATGTATTGGTAAGTGTAAGACTTGAGCATGACATAAATGGTATGGAATAAGGACTGGAAAGTGCTGTGTCAGCTGAGACAGGGTTAATTTTCATAGGAAGCTGAGGCGGGTTACTACCAGGACAGCCGACCTGAACTAGCCAAAGGGATATTCCGTACCATATGAGGTCATGCTCAGTATAAAGTGGGGGAGCCAGTGGGAGAGGAACTCTCACTGCTTGGAGGCACTTGCTGTTGGGGCATCATGTGGTGAGGGGCTCTTTGTTCTCTGGGACCTGCAGGGTGACGTGCTTGGTTTGGGCACATGGTGTGGTTGCTTGTTGGGAGAAGCCTGGACATCATTCCTCCAAGCTGGTGAAGGATTCCTCTGTATCCCTCACTTTGTATTTTCTTTCAAGGTTACTATTGCTGTTGCTTATCATTTTACCTGTTACATTAAACTGTTTTTAACTCAACCCATGAGTTTTGCCTTTTGTTTCATGATTCTTCTTCCCATCACACTAGGGCAGGGGGAAGGGTGAGCAAATGGTATGTGGTTCTAGTTGCCAGCAGGGCTAAATCACAGTACACAGGATTACTTTTATTCCAGAAATACATACATTTCAGTAAGTAGAAAAAAAATATCTATTTATCCTAATCTTGCTACTTATTTAATTGGTCTTAGTTGCTTAATTAGTCTTAATTACTCTTATTTATAAGTAATTTCTAGAACTATATTCACAATGAAACAATTATCAGAAGAACAAAGAGGTATAAAAATCAAATATCAACACTGTTTATTGAGTTCAGTTTTTTCAGATGCTAAGATACAGGAGAGAGGGCAGAGCTCCTTTTGGCACTAAAGGGAAATGTATCATCATGTTTTTATAAAGCCAGTAAGTGTATGTTTAATCCTGCAGCATAAAAAATTTACACTGAAGTAGAAATTCTCACAGCCTGTAGTGAAAATTTTCCCTGTGAAGTGATGCCAAGTATCTATATATATGTCGTTACATAAGAAATCTCCACATGTATTGAGTGTAAAATTTTGTCACACTTCCTCATGCTTCTGCGTTTCAAGATGCTCATAAATATCCAGGCCACCTTGGTAGGGTCTTAATTTTTCTCTTTATTGACTGATACAATCAGTCTCTCTCAGGTCTGAGGGTCTGATTCTCCTCCCAGTAATCTTGGTAGAAATCAAGAAAAATTGAGCTAAGTAAGGCTAACAACTGGTTAAACAATGATAGAGGAGAATCTGTGTCTGAAATATTTTTAAATAAACAGTTACTTTTTTATTTAGACTACAAAGTCCAAACAAATAAGTTACTGTAATTTTGTCACTAACACTCAATAGACTTGTTAGTATGTTTGTGAAAGTTAATTATAAGAGACACTGTAGTTATTACTGTCAAAAAATTTACAAGTGTGTTTGTTAATTCAAAGTGTTCTACTAAAATAAAGGTTGTGAAGTACTATACATAGCAGAACTACTATTTTCTTCTAGTTATGGCTTCACAATCACTTTGGTGTTTTTAAGTATCTTCCCCCACCCCTGAATGCATACCAATGCATTTATCACTATCAGCATATACTATCGGTGCATTTTATATTAGTGGTTTATTTTCATGAACATAGAACAGCAGAACAAACAAAACAAATGGTGTATTTTCTGATATGGACATCAACATCACCTCTTTTCACACAATGCAACTGCTGTTTGTATATTGTCAGTTATGGAATGAAAGACAACATTCACGTTTCTGATCATGGAAAAGGAAACACCAAAGATTAACAAGATGTCTCAAAAGAATAAGATTATTATTTTCACTCATGAGAGTTCACAAAAGAGGCCCATTTACAAGCATAGGGAAAGCTCCAATTACAGATTCAAATAGCAGTTGAATTGTATGTTATTTTTAAATGATTCAGAGTAAACTGAAAGCTCAGTTGGAATTGTAAGTAGCAGTACAGTCAAGAGAGAAAATGCTAAGGCAAGACACCATAGAAATAAACCCATAATAATCACACAAACTAAAGGGGTAGGAGGGAAGAATGACTGTAATTAAAGTAGAATTAACACTGTTCCTTTTCACAAAGCTCTATGGTTTTCCTTCTGTCATAGAATCCCAGTCATAAAATGAAAAGGAAGAATTATTCCTTTACAGAAGTGATATTTACAGAAGATCTGTAAATCATTCCATGAAAATGAGAGTTTCTCTGTACAGTGATCCTCTAATCTAATAAAAGACTTGTAAGTTCTGAAATTAAGAAGTCCATTTGTTTTACGGCATTTTCATATGCCACATTATTTTTCCAGCTTGGAGGGCCAAATTTTAGTCTTACATTCAGGTAGTCTTGAACTGCTTTTCAACTGCATTCAGGATTTGCTTAATGCAGCAGTTGAAATTAAACAAGAATTAGACCTGATAGTTGGGTGCAATGTTGCAATGAGCAACAAACTTCAGGAACTGACCAAATTAGATCATCAAATCTTGTACTGTTTCCAGTGAATTCTACCTGAAGAACCAAAGAAAGCTCCATATTCAGGTGAAACTGCATTTCAAAAAGACTATATGATTGCACTAAATATCAAATTCAACACAAAGAAAATACATTACAGCATGAGGCACTTTTCCAAAGCAAACTTATTTGAAGATCCAGCTACACTTACACATTCATATGTGTATGAAATAAAACTTCTTAGGGAAGGAATAACTCTTAGGTCCCTAATTCACTAGCCCATTATTAAGAATATAACAACCAATTAGAAAATAATAATAATTATAATGGAGTTCAAAAGAGAATGATAAGAAGGAAACATTACAGACATTTTCATTCAGTCTTAGATTACTCTTTCACTACATTTCTAAGAGACTATACTTTGCAATTGTCATATAATTTATCAGCATTATTTAGTATTTATAGAACATTTAGCACCTTCCTAAAATAGGATCTGACTCTGCTATATCCAACAAAAACAGAGAAGATAATCTTCTTCCAAGAATGTTTACTATATTAATCTTCCCCCCATAAAATGTTTAATCTAAGATAAGGCATGACAGCTGGCTACAGCCAGATTTAACACAATACATGGAAAATATGAGAGAGTTTTAGTCAGCATGAATGGTGTTAAAATCAAGTCTACTTATTTTCTAACAATTGTTTTTAGCAGAGCAAAATATAACTGAAGGGAAGATTATGAAATATCTTTGTGGATAACTATTGAAAACTAAATTTCTTCTTATCTTTTTGAATATCCGGCAATGCAGATTTATGCAAACCTATTAAAAGGTCTCCAGAATAAAAATGCGTAAGAAGTCACTATCTCTGCATGCCAGGTTTGGAATCACCAGAGATATCACAAGAGAATGTTCATCAGCTCGTCTCGGAAGAAACTCTGTGAAGCTGACTCACAGGCATTAAAGAAATGATATCAAAAAGGTAACCAGTGATCACACTTACTAAGAAAAAAACACATTCCAGATGAGTGTGAAATTAAGAGTTTACAGTAAATACACTGTATGTCTTCAAGCTTTAACCACCAACCCAAAATATTCCCTGAATTAGGACACTTGACTTCAATCTCATTTTGTAGTGTAGAACTACTCTTTATTTTCCATTTGGCCCATTCAGCGTAACAGGGCTTTAGTGTCTTGTTTCAGTTCAGGAAACACGGCAACATAACCAGCTGTTAAAATACCCAAAAAGATCAGTCTCATACCAAAACCAGAAATAGTGGCAGATGTTCTTTCAGTAAGTTTTCTTATCTGTTCCAAAATTTCTCTCACATACTCTCCATCTTTGCATTGTACATATCAGTCACCCTGTCAATATAATTTCGAGAGTTTGAATTACTCGAAATTCTGCTTGCCAATACAATAAACATCCCAGCACAGCCACTAAATTAAAACTCCAAATTAAAGCTTAAAGCAGTTGAGACTTTAGTTCTCATCTTTATATATATTACATAATATTATTTTAATATATTGTAGCATTTCATAAAACATTTAGTTTCTGGAATTGTGAAAGAGGTAGAAGTAAGCTAAGCTGCATAATGATAAATGTCATTGGTTTCAAAGGCAATAGACTTATACCTTGAATTTGCATTTTTGTAGACTTGTCAGGATAACATTGAACTCAGACAGACTGGCATGCTTCAAAACTTCGACTTTTTCCACAAATTCTAACATTTGAAGGATCCAAGAAGTGGTTATTTTAGCATTTAGATATGACTATCACTGACCACCTTCGGGGCCTGTAACATATCAGATGGCTGCTGTATTTATTTAAGCTGCAGCTAAATTCTAATGGCAAAAATTAACATTGTTCATTAAGATTTTACATATTTCAAAAAGGTCCCCAAATGTGACAAATACGTGGTCAGTTAGTGACCACTTTCTACTGTCTGCTTAACACCATGCCCAGTGTCTCTATATTCGATAGCACTGGTGTCTCCCAACAGCTTTGTAAGCTTTCACTTTCTGCAATTTCCTGATTCATTCATTGTACAACTTCCATAGGGAAGATGCAAAAGGCTTATAGAAAAGAGCCTGGGCAACAAAAAGGTCTGACGCCCGGCAGACTGGCAGTCAGTGTAATTTTATTACCAAGCAAGCATATAAGGAAAAAACACCTTTGATTCCTGCACTTTCCAGTAAATGCTAACACAGAAATCTTCAAAAAGTTGTTTGGTTTTGGTTTTTGTGTTTTGTTTTTTTGTTTGTTTTGGGTTTGGTTTCTGTATATAATGCTGTCTAGAAAATCCTATCTGCAAAGTATTACATTTACAAGGTTGAACATTTATTTACTTACTTATTTCAAAGCTTATCCAAATGCAAAAAGCTTCTACATCCTTAAATCAAGAATTCAAATGCAATTTCTGTGACTACCATAGAAATTTAACAGATCACAGTTTATACTGTTTGCATTTGTTATGTAGAAATTAATATATTAGAATATATTAGGTAACTTAAATTTAAAAAAAACAACCAACCAAACATCTGCAGGTTCACATATTCCTCCTGTTCCAAGTAAGTTAATTTTTTAAAAGCCTATAAATGAATTACTATTTTTTAAGAAACATACAAAAATAATTTTCATAAAGCATGAAAAATAGTACAGAAAGCCTTACATGCACCAATCTTTGTTTCCTTGATTTTAATAATTTTTAGGTTTTAAAAGCTCTAAAACAGTAATAATATACTTTTTTTTTTTTTTTTTTTTACATAATAACTTCTAAAATAACCCACAGGAAGTCCAATACATTTATTTTCCACATTGCCTCCCATCAAATTAACACCAAATGAAGAGACAGAAACCATTTCTCTTATGAGCAGTAACAACGAATTAAGAAACCTCTAGCCCTATTTAATATGGCTGGCACATTAATTGTTTTCTGTCAGTACCTGTTGAATTGTATCTTAACAAGAATACCTGGTTGAACAAGTATTCATACGAACAACATTCACAAACCAATAAAGCACTGATATCTAAGGTGTTGTGGGGTTTTTTTCAACACAAGGCCAGCAGCAGCTGATACACACCTAAATATGAATACTACATGGCAGTATCCAGAATTGTTAATGTTTCCCAGTACCTACTGAAAAAAAAAAAAAACCAAACAAAAAAAACCAAACGTGGGAGTCATGCAAAGTACATGTTTTTGACAGAAAACATTAGAAATGCAAGTATTCATAAGGGTATAGGCTCTGAAAGCCCTAGTTCAGTCAAATCAGTACCTTTTTCTTTGCACAGGTCCACAATTGCAGTGCAGCACTCTATGTACAATGCTACTTAACAATAGCAACACCACTGAAATCTAGGCTTAGGAATTAATGGTTAAGTAAAATATATTTCATCTACTTATATAAATTCTACACAAAATCACAGTGACTACCAGGAGGGCTGAAAATTACTCATTAAACGTGATACTTAGACACGAAGCTCTGGCTTCCGTTATGCCCTGTGCTGGTAGCCATCTGCATTCACTCAGAGCTGCAGAGCTCATGGCTTCACAGGAGAATGACAGTCTGCTGTGCGCTTCAAAGCCAAGCATCTGTGTTTCAAAACAGTGATGAAAAGCTTTGCAGAAATTCATAAAAATGTAGATCCCACAAGTAGTGTTGGGACACTAAACTCTATTCCACTCCTCTACTTGTGAAACCAAACCTGTAATAAGCCTATAAGCCAAAAGCTATCTATGATTTAGAGTCAATATTTCTTAATATCCAATTAGAATTTGAATAAATCCATTAACAGCTCATTTATAATAGCACTTAGTCTGTCAAAACACATAAAAGGTTTGGCTCTCTTGGGCCCCTTTACAATGGCAGCACATACAGATATGAGAAAATACTACCCACTTAAAGAACGACAAAATTCAGTTCAAAATGTACACTACCGTGTTGTTTCTTCCTTCATTTCCAATTTTATTTCTACAGTTCAGATCTATTACCAAACAAATTTTAAGTAGTGGAATGTTTCTATTATAGAGGGATTCAAAGCTGTTCAACTTTAGTTGTGTTTTGAATTCATCATCATCCCTGAATACCAAGTCCACTGCTACTACCACCTACTAATAAACCAAAATAATTCTCACTGAAAATGTGTAAGAGCCTAGATGAAACAGATACAATACAATATCGTTTTTTTCCAGTTGTTGGCCATTGTGCACACTTTTGCACTTAGGAAATATATCAGTATCTAATGGGAGAAAAAAATTAAAAAAAAGAAAAAAACAACAACAAAAGCCTTCACAACAACAACAACCAAAAAACACCACACACACACACACACAAACACACACACACACAGATGTGGCAACTTTCAAAGTTAAATACAAAGATTTGAAATTTATGTTCAGTTTATAATGTACATATAGACACTCCCACATACATGTATCTGCATTACAAAATAGAGAATTACTAATCTGTCACACTGATCTAGACAACCACTGGTACGCATAGAAAATGACAGAGTGTCCTTTCTCTAGACAACAAATTCAAATCCAGCCACATAAGAAGGAAATGAACATCACAAATGTCTCAAAGCTACCGACAGTTACCTGTCAGTGGATCATTTTAGTTTGCCTCTTAATGAAATTTAATTCCACGAAAAAAACAGCTATCCTCATTAGCCATTTGTGACACCTCTACAACCAGAGGTGATGGACTAAAATGTAGGAAACCCCAATTTTTGCAGAACATCCTCTTGATGCACTGAAATAACTTAAGTTTGAAACACCGCATTTCAGTCACAAGGATTATTAACACCACCATAGTACAACAATAGCAGTGGTCATGATGTGATAAAGAACACCCAGGCAAAATTAATTTTCTATGCTGGCAGGCTTCAGGAACAAAACATTAGTGCTTAATGGTCTTAAACAAAAATTACTTTGTTAAGTTTGATATAAGCTCACGTGAGTTGAAAGGAAAATAGACACAATTTCCTTTCAGAAGATAAGATTTGGTGTGAGTACTGTGGCAATAAAATTGTATGTCCATGTATTATCAAATTCTTAGCCAAACAACACAATAAAGATTAAGCATGTTCCACCTCATAACTGCTGTTTGTAGCTGTGCAGGTTTTCTCACAGTGGGTACAACTGTGTGTAATTTGAAGGGTTTCTAAAGACTCCAGTACAGTATTCAACAGTGAATCTCATCACTAGCAAGTAAATTTGATCTATGATAAAATGTAGTAAGAAATTCAAGCTTGATTTAGCTTGAGAGGAACAAATATGCTCACTATGCCAAATATATTTTTAGGCTTCTCCAACTCCAATCCAATTAAATTAATGGTGGTTCAACTAAAAACACATTGACTACCTTAATTTTAGTGCAACATTTAGATGCAGTGAGTATCTGCATAATTTATTTTCTGTAGGATATCCTGATTCAACCCATTCTTACCATTAGTGAGCTTTCTTGTTTTTGATATTGGTTTGGTTGGTTGGTTTTGTGTTTGTCTGGGTTTTTGGGGGTTTGTTTTGGTTTGGTATTTTTGAGTATGTGTGGGTTTTTTTCACATTTTCTCCCAATGGGTAGAAGAGACAGCAATTTATAATAAAATCCCCCAAAATAAAAAAGAAAAGGCAGAGTGAGGATGATCATTCAAACAGAAACACTCAGTGCCTTCTTGACACGGTACACTTCTGCTGTAAGTATCCACAGCTGTAATTTCTATATATAAAATACAGACTGTCATTATTTTACACAGAATAACACATCTGCTGTGAACATGTTAACTCCTGCTGATTCATGATAACAGTATTTTATTACTGCCTGATAACAGCATTTTATTACTGAAGCAATGAACTTTCACCGCTGCTGTGATCAAGCCTTAACATTTTTCTGGACACAACACTTATTTGATTTGTGTTTTCTTTTAAAATATTCAGGATCAAGTAAGTATGGAACAAACTCAACATCCCATCAGAATTCAAAACAATAAATGATACGATAAAAAATGTTATTTTAATGAAGAGTTTCTAAGCCCAGCAGAAGCAGTACAATGTATGAAATAACGTGTATCAGTAAATACAATATACACATCACTTTTAAAATAGGAAGCTACTGTTAAATCTAAACCTTTGTCTGCTGTGAAATGTTCTGTGTTTTCAAATAAGTTGGTTGACCCACCTGAAAATAAATAAACATAATCTTGAAAATAAATAGCCATTACCAATAGCAAATTGGAAAAAGAAATCAAAAAAAAAAAAAAAAAAGAAATTTAAAAAAAAAAAAAAAGTAACATTATGATGCTACCCCTCATGGGAATCCAGCTTCATTACAATCATCATTGTGTCTGCCTTTGTCCTTGGTGTGTTCTCCTTTCATGCATGCTGTGCTTTTCTTCCTCAGTGCATTAATCACTGTCCACAGTTGGTACGATTTAGCTATGATTCTGTTAAGAATATCACAGACTGTTCAAAATTCAAGTACAACAGTAATTATGAATTAAATAGAGTTTAATAACACAGTGCAAGTCCTTGTGAAATCTTAGTCTTAAATTCCAATATGAAAAATGTTACATAAATTCATATACTCTAGATGTAACTTTTTGAAAGATATAAGATATCTGTTAAAAATAATTGCACTCTTAAATGTACAGTGGTCATCAGTGATAGTTTACACACTTAGCTCAAATGGTTTCTGTGGTAAAATGTCAAACAATGCTTTATTTCCTTAACTTCTGTATGTCCTTATCAGACTGCTTATTTAACAAAAAAAAAAAAAAAAAAAAAAAGACTAATTAGGCCTCTTCCCACAAGTTCTTCAAGCTTTAGATGCAAACCTACATGCAATTAAAAATGTCTACAAGCTATCTTCACCCCTCTTTTTTCCTTTCTCTCGTATGGATACACAGGAACATACAAAAATCAACAACTTCAATACAGCTCTTCTCAACAAAACAACTCACAAAACCATGCCCACTTAAGGAAGGTGCAAAAAGTACATGATCTAACAGAAATATATAAGTATTTATGTACGGTAACTAAAAAAGTTAATTTAATACTTAGTGAATTCATTTTTTTTTTAACTCTCATACTGCTACAAGTTTTCCTTGCTATGTAGCTAACAACAAGGTTATTTATGGAAGAAGACTGAACCTTGTGTTCAAATAATTAGCACAATTCTCTTTACATATACATGTGATGAGCATTTTATCAGCAAAATATCTTAATGCTTATAGTAAGATGTTACTATTCTGGTCAGAATTTTCGTTTTATATGACTCTGTCCTCATTATCACCTGCAAATATTACACCATAACCAGTAAAAATGTAAAATAACACAAACCAACGGGATTTCTCTTTGAAAAAATTACTCAGCTTTTCCTAACAACAGGAAACAGGCTTTTAATTATCTACATTCTCACATCAGCTTTCGACTAACACGTAATGTAATTGATATGGTGATAGAACATGTTAAGTTTATATATTTACTCACAGTTTTATCAAAAGAATAACCAAGTTTCATGTTCGCTTCAAAAATATAGTTTACATAGCAATCACTTTTCAAATAGCACATGACAGCGTTTTGAGGATGTTGGGTTTTTTTAACATAATTCAAACATAATTTTAAATATAATTCAAACATATACATACTCCCATTGTGGGACCCAGATGAAGTGCTATCTTTGTGCCATTTTGGTACGCCATCCCATAAAAAGTCACCCTGTATTTGCTATGGAATTCCACACATTTATTTATTTTTAAGGCACTCTTAGTGTTAGCAACACAGAGACTGTTGGCCCAACACAGTGCGGCTCAGTCCAGTGATCCATTTATGGGCTCTGTTGGGAAAAAAGTGGACAACCTGATTGCCTTTATCTCCTATCATTCAAGTTCTACTGTTTAAAATCCCAGTACCTCCTTTTGAGGCTCAAGGTTCATTAGCCTTCTCCACCCCATAACTCCAAGTACTGGTAGCTTGATCTTCTTACTACACTCAGCACTGTCTGTTGGAAAGCTCATTGGACTTACCAGCATGCCTCAAACAAACCATGATGATATGAAGGTGGTGTGGAATAATTACTGTGAGGCAAATTATTGAAAATAATTATTGAAGGCACACTTATTGAGATTAAAGTTATATCCACATTCTCAGCACATAAGGCATTTGCTCTCCACATCAGGAATCTGCTCTGCGATGGTTCCTGCTTCCAACCTAGCCAGTTCACACACTAGGGAAGCTTGATGTGCGAGCACTGAGAGCAACAGAGGGTGGAGAGATGTGGAGATACCACAGACAGGCTTTGTTTTACGAGGCAGGTACAGGAACTAGGCGGTACTGTGCACAGTTGCTGTCAAATAAGAGATAATGTCCCATTCAATCCAGAATGCTAGTTGCTGAGCTAGCAGTTGTGACAAAATAGTGACCCATGGATGAACTTTGCTCATTATAATCTCATTATAATACCAAAATACACCTTCATCTCAAAAGCTACCTGCTTCTCCTCTATCTTGAGCATGTTCTCTGAGTTCTTTTTAGTCTATACCTTTAAAATCAAAGTGAGAAAACTTTATACCAATCAATAACAAAAGTATATATGACTAGAGTCTCTCCAGCTTCATCTAAATGTAGAAAATAGCATAAATCACCATAACAACAGGGGAAAGTTAGAGAAGATACCATCACTGAGAAACCAAGGAGACAGCATCACACACTTCTGGGATCAGTCAATGGCCTGAACCAATCTTCCCTGCCCACAGGGATGCCTTTGGGTAAGACTTGTGCACTTGGTTATAACAAGTGCTTTCTCTGGGAAACTTAGAAATCAAGATATTATTTGTAATCATATTAATAGTGCTATATAGTAATCTTAGAACATATATATTTGGTAGCAAAGTGTCTTTTTGCAGCCAAAGTGTATTTTTGCAGACAGTGTATTTTATCAACAGCAATCTAAAACAACTTAGACCTGTTGCTTTAATACATCTCATTATCTGTGGATCCATTGTCAGAATCTCTCATTGGATGTGCTCAGACTTGTAGTATATAATATACTACTTATGAATCTATGTAAGCACCTAAGTTCCATGACCACAACCCAACCTTGCACTATTGGTGAATGCATAATCGTATGAATTCAACACAATGCTGGACTGGCTGTTGAGCATAGTCAGACTTATAGTACCAACTTGAGGTCATTTTGGTTTAACGGGGTATCACTCAGCAGCTAAGCAGAGTTGCACCCAGTCCCCAGTAATATCTGAGGACAAGCTGGAACAGAAGAGACTTTAGTTTCTATTAAATTAAACCTTTTAACACAACACGTGGTACAAAAATCTCATGAATGACTCTCCCATCACCGTTTTCCTCTTCAAACAGGACAAATACTTACCAGGGAAGCCTTCACTGAACCCTTTCTAACCTTGGACCCTGAGAAGAGCACACAGATACACCAAGCAGTGGTAAGCATCACTCATCCTACCACTAAGAAATCTCATGTATGCACCTAAATAAAGAGCAAAATGGGTGCCTTAGAGAAAAATTAGGAAGAGGGGGGAAAAAAAAAAAATAAAAAAGACTAATCTCGAGGGGAAACAGTTCACAGTTTCCAGAATATATTAACATAGAGATCTCTAAGTCAGATAAATTTTGGTTGCCAGTTCATACATTTCATATAAAAATAGACAGTTAATTCACCCCTTACTTTTTGCTTAGTTGGATGCTCAGTTATCCCATCTTCATCGATGGGCAGATGTAACCCCTGACTGACTCTCTGAAATGATCAAAAAACTACCAAGTAGCACATCTCGATCCTAGAAATAGTAAATATTTGAAGTTGTCTCCTTCAGAACTTAAGCCCTTCACCTCGCATTTTCCAACTTCATCATCTCTAAGAAAAAGAATGCCTCTGAAAGACTTCAGTTCCTAATCCAGCCTGTACTGCGCAGGAAAAAGAAAAAAAAATGCAACAGCTTTTCCTGATGGTTCCTCTTAGGTCTCAATTCAGTATGAAAAACAGAGAATTTGACCAAACCTTAATTAATTATTATAAAGATTTCTGGATGAGAAACTACATTATTCACACGCAGTGTCTGGATGCAGATGATATCTTGTTACTAATGACCACTCTGCTAGAATTACAGTAATTTTCTCATGTATATGGCATCTTGAAAGGATGGCAGATATCTGCAATTGCTCCGTGCTGGATCACATACAGTTATATAACTCTTTCTCATGAGAGAAGAGCCCAAAGCTTTACCTAGAATTTCCTAGCAAACGATAACTGCTCTCTGAAAGTATGGACCTTTCTTACAAGCCACCAAAAGACACGACCTTTCACATCAGCGACACTACATGAGTTAAGCAGTCAGTGTAACAACAGAAGTAACTTTGATAGACATGTGTGATTCTTTGGGGAGAAAAAACAATACAAGTGGATACAAAGCTCTCCTTAGTAGCTGTTCAAAGAAAAATGATGATAATACTAGTTTAGAAGGAGTAAGAAACTTTATGAGCAGATGCTTTGAAATGTAAGAACCTGGACAAAAGCCATTTGGGACCTCAAGCATCTGGGCAGTACTTAAGGCACTGGGTGCTAGCTGACCTGTAGCCATTGTAAGATTCCTCTCACATGCTGGCATTGGACACGATGAACGCATAGAGTTAGAAAAGGTACCCCTTCCTCAACTCCATACACAGATCAATTTCCATTTAATGCTATGATCTTTCCTCAAGTATGTGAGACATCAGTTGTGGAAGAAAATGACTTATTGTAGCCAAACTTTTGAGTAGAAACATGAGAATTGTGCAAATAATATTACAATTCTAATTTCAAGTCTGTTGCCCCTCTTCTTGTGGGATATAATAAACACTGACAGAAGTACATGAGTGACAGATTTCAGTTGAACTAAAATATATTTACAATTAGGCTGAGACCCTAAAACATTGCTACAGTTCTATCAGTCATAAAATGTTTCTCTCTCATCATGGAAACATATAAACTCATTGCCACACTGTTGAGCAATTTTATTGCAAATGAAATTCAGAATGTTCCCAAAAAACATCTTCAGAACAGTACTTCAGCTTAATTTATAAAGAGTATGATCAAAGGAACTGGACATCAGACATAAATATTTAGCCAGTCATCTCTCTGCTTACAGTAGAAATCTGACACAATAATCGGAAGAGAATATTGCAAAAGCAACTGCTAAGGAACACCTCACATCTTTCAAATGTGAAAGAGAGGCTAACTTGTACTTAAGCATTCATATAAAACAGTCAAGCTAATTTTCTTTTAAATTTCTAGTGCAGGAATACTGTCAGTACACAGTCTAGCTTCCATTGTTTCCAAGATGACTAATAAATTGATAAAACTTCCCCAACCACTGAATCACAATTCATACTTGTTCACTACCAAGAGGCAGGAAGATAATTTTGTAAATCATCCAAAAATCATAGGAACAGAAACATAATTATTTGGAGCTAGCTACAACTTTTCCTTCCTCTACAAGCAATATGAAATGTGAAAATATGCCTTCCTAGAATTCTGCCAAAGAATCAAGTAAAGAACAATCTTATCCATAGCAAGGAGAAAAGTACTACCAACAGAGGGAAAAAAATCTAAAACGAAACTCTGTCCTACAGGATAGACATGGAACATTTTAATCATAAGCCCACATTTTAAACCATACTTGATATTTACACTGTTTTGACCTAAGGGTTAGGAATTGTAGTTAAGTTAAAGAGCCCTTATGAAAGATAATTCAATTCAAACTATTCAGAATGAGAGTTTTCATCGAGAGAATTTTTTCTGTACTGTGGACAGTTAATGTGCATATGCTAAGACTGCCATAAATACCAACTTTTTAAGACCAGAACCACATGTTGCTGAATCAGAAAAAAATTGAACTTTCTGTATTGTAAGTAAAGCATTAAGAGTAATACCTCCTCAAGACTTTGATTATTATACTTGGTTACCTTTATTTCCAATATTTCAAAACAACCTCTGTAGCACTTTTCAAGTGCTCAGGCTGGTATCCTGCAAGTTATACCTATACCTGAAATTCAAAGGGCAAAAACATCTCTAG
This sequence comes from Patagioenas fasciata, assembly GCF_037038585.1. Classification (NCBI taxonomy): domain Eukaryota; kingdom Metazoa; phylum Chordata; class Aves; order Columbiformes; family Columbidae; genus Patagioenas; species Patagioenas fasciata. Next base: position 23,201,339 of record NC_092560.1, on the reverse strand, counting down.
AGCAGTAAAGATAAAAGAAAGACATACAAATACATGGCATGAGTAGAAGGTGGTAGATTCTTGTAACGAAAACATGTATGGAAACAGAGAATGTATACATTAAAAAGAATGTATACATTAAAAGCTTTTAACAAGCCTGATAACCTGCAACCTCCTACACACTCCTTGACAAAGACTTAAAGAAAGGCTTTGAAGCTAAATGAATACAAAGAAGTTCTCCACAAAATAATCAGGTCAAAAACTTCATAATTTGTGTAAATGAACCTTACAAATACAAAGCATCTCTGAATGACTTTTTTGTTTTGTTTTGGGCTTTTTTATGATGTACGCAGAACAGATAACAAGGGTTGCATGACAAATTTTACATGAAAAGACTGAGTGGTAACCAAATACTACAGTGAAATTACAAATACCAAAGTAAGGAAACAGCAATTTTTACTTGGACAATGTAAACGTGGAGCTGTTTGTTGGGATATTTTGTTTAATACCTTCTTCTAATTTCTTGTCAAGAACTAGAAGTTAGACATTAAGTAATAATTAAACTTCTAATACAGGAATCTTTCTGTGAACACCTAGTAGTAATGAAGTAGGATCCAGAAGCTGGCATTAAGTCTCTTTTATACTAATCAGAGACTGGTTTAACCTCTGCACATTTCTGTAAGCGCTAAATGCAAAATTTTATTCAGCACACACACAAATACATGCAAAAGGTGCAGATTTCCAAAATCCCATTTAAAACAATAAAAATTAATTTGCCTGAATATTCCACAACATTTACAAGAATAATAGCTTTCCCTTTGGTTTAGATTTTTAGAGAAGAACAGTAAAGATTTTGAATTTTAAAGAATTTTAAAAGATATTTAAATAAAGTGGGATGAGAATTATTATAATTAAATATTTCAAATAACATGACACAAAGTGCTTTCCAGCTCTTTCCTTCTCAAAAATAATTGACATATCTTGTTAACAAAATCTATACAAAAATGCTTTCAGCATCCTTTCTCCCGAATAACTAAATCCCCTTCATGTATTACAAAAACTCCGGAGAACACACAAGACAAAAACCTTAAGATTAAACATTTTTTGAAGGTCAACTTTCTCTGTCTCCTTAGAAGGAATAAATTGGAAGAGGAAGTCACGAAGAGATATTGTTTTAATACAAAATTAAGACTACTGCTTGAAGAGATTGTCATGCTTCCTACAACACATAATGGGTAAAAACTTCTTGGTCTGGAATTTGAAGACCAAACTGCAACTCAGTATAGATAAGTCATAACATTCTGTCAACTAATGCAAATTATTTCCAGATCATTTTTCATATTAAGGAAACGGATATTAAATGTGTATAAAAATTTTAGACTGTATGAAGTACTGATGGATTTTTTGTGATTACATCTCCTAAAGTAAGTACAAAAAAATGTCCAGTAAAACACATAAACACACTTTGCAAATACTAATCTGACTACATCCCCAGAACATCTATTAGTATTAAGACTAAGCTCATGTAGTAATGAGAAAGTAACGAAAGGGTTTTGGTTTGGTTTTTTGTTTGTTTTGGTTTGTTTTGTTTTTAAAAAAACACATACACACACACACACACACAAAAAAAAAAAAAAAAAGCCCCCTATACAACAAGACAAGAGGGAGAGAAAAAGACAGAGCTGCAATACTTGTCTTTCTTTGAAGTACAGCTGGCTCCAGCTTTCACCAGAAACAAAAACTTGTCAAAGGCCTCCTTCTGGACTTCCCTCACATCTTTTTGGCCTCAACTGTTTGTTGTTTTTTTTTTTTCTGATTATAAAATGCTAAAGAGTTGCTATGCTTTATAAACAGGAACATGCACTTCAGTAGAAACAGAAACTACTAAATACATATACAGATACCAAAACATGTACTTACACATTAATGTCAGTTTAGACTGAAAGAAATTGTAAATCACAGAAAAATGAGTTCATGATATACAGGAGTTAAGAAATAATATTGTCTCCTGAAATAAAAGATATTGAGTGGAATGAGAACATGTAAGGAAGCTGTGACTGAACATGTCCTTTTCTTGTGAGGTTTTTGAAAAAATGAAGAATTTCATAAGGAAATTTTTAAATCTTTAATTTGAAAAAACAAATAATGTGTATTGTTTCACAAGGAAAATTAAGGCTTGTTGTAAAAACTGAATTTCATTATTCCTGGGTTTGCAACAGGCCTGAATACTAAGAGACAGAATACAGAAAAAAAAGTTTACATTAGAAACGATGAGGGAACTGGCTGATACAGTTGCCAAGCCAGTCTACATTATTTTTCAGAAGTTGTGGAAGTCAGGTGAAGTCCACAGTGACTGGAAAAAGTGAAACATCATGCCATTTATAAAATACAGTAAAAAAAGAGTATCCTGGGAACTACTGACCAGTCAAACTCACCCCCATGCCCAATAAGACCATATTCTCGTAGAAAACATATGAAAAGATACTGAAGGCAGGAACATGATTTGAGACAGCCAACAGGCTTCATCAAGCTACAATGCTGCGAGGCTGATTTGATGGCCTTCTACATTAGTGGACAAAGGCAGAGCAACTCACGTAATCTACCTACTTCTGTAAGGCCTTTGATACAGTCCCACAAAACATTCTTGTCACAAAATTGGAGACAGATGGGTTTGACAGATGGACTACTAGATGGATGAGGAACTGGCTGCATGGCTGCATCGATAGATACAACGCCAAATAGAAGTCCGTAACAACTGGTGTCCCTCAAGGTTCTGTGCTGGGACCAGTACTACATGTTTATTGATGACACAGGTAGTGGGATAGAGTCCAAGTCTGAAGATGAGATCAAGCTGAGTGGTGTAGCTTATAAGCTTTAGGGAAGTGATATGTTTGAGGGAAGGGATGTCATGCAGAGGGACCAGGACAGATTTGAGAAGTGGACCCAGGTGAATCCCATGAGGTTCAACAAGGCCAAGTGCAAGGTCCTGCACCTGGGTCGGAGCAATCAACAGTATCAATATACACTGGGAAGAAGCACTCAAGCTTACTGGTGGACAAGAAGTTGGATTTGAGCCAGCAATGTGCATTTGCAGCCTAGGCGTCTTAGAGTTGGTCCAAAGGAGAACCATGATCATGCTTAGAAGGCTGGAACACCTCTCCTACAACGAAAAGCTGATAGCGTTAGGGTTGTTCAGCCTGTAGGCTCCAGCAGGACCTTTTTGTAGCATTCCAGTACTGAAAGGGGGCTTCTAAGAAAGATGGAGAGAGATTTTTTGCCAAAACCTGTAGTGACAAGACACGGGACAAGGGCTTTAAACTCAAAGACAGTAGATTCAGCTCAGATTTAAGGAAGAAATTCTTCACTGTGACATGTTGTGAGGCACCGGAAAAGGCTGCCTAGAAAAGTTGTGGATGCCTCATCACTGGAAGTGTTTAAGCACAGGCTGGACAGGAATTTGAACAACCTGATCTCATAGAAGACATCCCTGCCCACAGGCAGTGGGTGGACTAGGTGATCTTTAAAGGTCCCTTCTAACCCAAACCAACCTATGGATCTACAATTCCATGATTCTTTGAAAATGAAAATAAAATCAAAGGAAATTAAAAAGATATGTTCATCACTTCATCATAATCCAAGACATTTTCAGTGTTTAGACAAAGCATCTACAAAGTGTCTGTAAACTGAAATTTTATAGTGATATCATCAGTTAGCTCTCAAAATGTCAGCTCAAGTTTTTTAACTTCTTTACAATTCCACAATTTCTATTGCCATTTCAAGCCCTCGGTGTGGCTTGTGGTCACCCAACAAATGTTTTAGAATCAAAAAGGATCAGCTGGTCTACTTATGTTTGACATAAGCGTCGAATGCTAATTTGAGTAGTGACATTTTTAGGCTCCTACGGATGACTGTGCTATGAAAACTAAAAAAGTAACAAACAAAATTCTTCTCAGAACATTTTCTAAAAATTGTGAAGAACAAGTATGAAAAAGTTTTTTGAGATGCAGCACAAAGGAAAATTAAAACTTGCACTTATTACTGGGTAGTGGTTTAATGGTGACTGTTCTGGTAAGAGCTATCTTTCACATGATCCAAAAAGCCAGCCAACACTTTGCCAGGTTACTAAAATCTTCTGAAGCATTTTCTTTTCATGCTCCAGAGTAGATGGACATGCAGTATGGGAGCTTCAGTCACAGACATGATACTGCAACACTGAAACTACATTTGATGTTGACGGATAACAGCCACTGTTTCTAAAATCTTAGAAAAATGTTCAGTGTTGCAAATCGAGTGTGTGTAAGACAGCAACATTTAGAAAGTGGATTCTTAAAAAAGAACATGAAAGAAATCTCAGTTACTTTTGTTCCAAGACCTGACCAAATGTGTTGTTGTTTGTTTGTTTTTTCCTACTTAGAATCTTCAGGCTTGGTTTATTATAAATATTTTGATGATGTTATGAAAACTAAAGTAGAAGATGACATTGTATTGGGCTTACATCAACAGACATTTGTTATGAGTGGGACTGCAGGGGTGGCTTCTGAGAGAGAAAATCAGAGGCTGCCCTCAATGTCAGACAGAGCAAGGTGCTACCACCTCCAACAGACCCACTGCAGGATGCTGATGACCTCATCAGTGATGCTGGGAGAGTCTCTGTGATAACGTATTTCAGAAACAGTAAAAAACACTGCACAGTAGCTGTAAGAGAGGAGTGAGAAAATGTGAAAGAAACAGCCCTGCAGACACCAAGGTCAGTGAAGAATGAGGGGGGGTCTGGTGTTCCAGGAACTGGAGCAGGTTCCCCTGTAGCCTGTGGAGAAGACCGTGGTGAGACAGGTTGTCACTGCAGCCCAGAGAGGCCTCCATGATGTGGCAGGCGGATGTGCCCTGAAAGAAGCTTGCAGTCCATAGTAAGCCCATGCAGAAGCAGGTTCCTGGCAGGATCTGCAGCTTATGGAGAGAAGCCCACATAGAAGCATGTTTTCTGACAGAAACCGAGGCCTGTGGGGCACCCAAGCTGAAGCAGTCTGTTCCCGAAGGACTGTATCCCATGGAAAAGGCCCATGCTGGAGCAGTTCATGAAGGACTTTGTTCCATGGGGGACCATGCTAGAGAAGGAGCAAAGTGCAAGCAGGAAGGAGTGGCAGAGTTGAAGCATTGTGAACTGACTGCAACCCTCATTCCGCATCACTCCCTGCACCACTCAGAGGGGAGGAGGTAGAAGAGTCAAGAGACAAAGCTGAGCCTGAGAAAAGGGAGGGGTGGGGAAGTATGGTTTTACTTTTGTCTTTGTTTCTCACCACCCTACTCTATTACTAATTGGCAATAAATTAATTTAATATTTCCCAAGTAAAGCCTGTTTCCTTGTGGTGGTAACTGGTGAGTGATCTCTCTGCCCTTGTCTCGATCCATAAGCTTTTTCATCCTATTCTCTCCCCCTAACCTACTAAGAAAGGGGAGTGACAGAGTAGCTAGGTGGGCACCTGGCAGCCAGCCAAGGTTAACCCACCATGCTCAAGCATAACAATACAATTGACTGAGACTTTAAGTAGGTTTACTTTATAAAAAAATTAAAATCCAGATAAAAACCAAATAGTTAATTCCATCCTCTCCTTTTTATATATAAATATTCAATACTCTGAACAGTGTTGTTATCTACTCTGGACAATGGTGGTACTTTTTCCCAGTGAAATGAGACATTAAAATCTCTTCAGAGTGCGTGTGTATGCTATTATAAAGAATGAAGAGGCTAGACTAATCTTTAAATGCACTAGACAAGCATTAATAAATTCTAGAGATCATTCACAGGATTCCAGCTGTTGTATCAGACACAGGCATAATTCTGTGATGCATTTAAAAAGACATTTCATGAAGTACATTTTAATCCCACTGAATTCAGCATGACCCCTCAGATATTAATTTAGGAAACAGATTCTAGTCAGCTGGATATTACATGTTAAGAACTTAAAACACATTCTTTAAGTCCATACCATAAATTCCCTACTGACCAAAAGCCTTAGTTTGAAACATCTGGTGTCAGATATATATTTAACAAAAGTAAGTAAATAAAAAAAGGTAAAAATATTCCTACACTATATCCTTTTCAAATGGCAGCAAGAATGCCTGATTATCTACAGTATAATAAAACCCATTATCACAACATTGCCAGCAGAACTTGAATACCAATTACAAATTTTACTCAATATAACTGTCAATTCAAAGAAAAAAGAATACTTCATGTCATTATCATGCTGTTTACATGCTGTATGTATACACAGAAACACAGCCAACTACTGCTGAGCTTTGAAATACATAATAGACAAACACACAAAAGAAAAATGCAAACAGGATAAATTACAATGGAGATTGATCAGAATTGGGCTACGCTAAATGAATCTATTATTTTTCTTTTATAAAATACTTTAATTTTTTTTTTGGACACAGGGAAAAGGATAAAACTATTCTATTAGCATTGAGATACCAGAAGTCTGTATTCTTCAGCAAAGCATGCATGAAATGGGACATTCCTGGTTAAATTCAAAACAAACTCAGATTATCTTGAGCTGAGCCGAAAAACAACCACTATAAAGCTACATGGAATTTATAACGTTATTCCTGTAGGAACAGCTTCGGGATTTAAAGAGCTATAATTATTCACTTTGCTGCAAAACACAGAATTAGCTAATCACACGTGATAATGATGATACAAAGCTAAAAGGCATTGCTTTCCATTAGGGTGGAAGGTGTTACAATCGCACATAGGAGGATCCACATCTAACATCAAAGGAAGTGGATTGAGAGTACTGGAACAACAGAAATAACAGAGGTCTCAGCTGTAAAAAGTAAAAGGTAAAGTGCTCAAAGCCTACTGCAAAGCATGGTGGTTATATCCAGCAGCAAAATACATATGTATATTAATTAATCATGGAATTAATATTAAAAAGTAAATGAAATGTAGCTGTTGCAAAGGCAAATAAGTTTCTGGAAAGAATAAGAATATGCTTTCCTTGTAAAGGTGGGGAAGAACTAATGACAATGATACAAAAATTTAGGCTTGACAATATTATATGTTTAAGCTCACACAGATTTCAGTTATCCATGTACAAGAAAAGTAAATTCCAAATGGAAAAGACTCAGATAGAGTGTACCAGTGCAAGAAAAAGAGATTCCATATTTCAGGAAAGACACAATAAGCCAGCCTATAAAAACAATGGCTAACTCGTGTTTATCAGTACTTGGAAAAGAAAACAAAGGGGCTAGTGGGCAAACACGAGGGAAGAAGGTTGTTTATTCAAATGAAAAGGACAGTTATAAGCATAAGGCACAGCCCAAGTGGTTATAAGCTAAGGCTAAAACTCAAAGGAAACCAATTTACATATTTGCCATTTTTGAAACAATGATCTGTTACTCCCTCAAGCAGCTGTTCATTCCTTAGGACCCTTCTGGTCACCTTTCAGCTAGAACCATACAAACAGTTCACCTGGGATTTAGTACATCTGAATCAGCAGAACAAATGTGTGAAAATGACTCAGAGGGAAGGGGCCAATGGAAAGACATAACATCAGGGAAACAAGGCACTCTAACAAAGAGCTACCAACACCTAAGTTAAAACTTTTTCAAAGGCAGACAAGCGTCTGGGTGGATGGCTGCCACTCGCTGTTTAATTAATCCTTCAGCATTACTGATTAAGTTTTCTGTGTAGATGTAATGTCACAGAGAAAACTCAGAAGTGCGTTTTTTTCATTTTTTCTTTCTTCTTTTTTTTTTTTTCCCTATTTTCGTCTTCTTTAATGGCTCACTGGCTGTGTCCACAAGCTTAAAATAACAGTTCTGCTATGAACTGAGAAGAATAAGTGCAGGCTATAAATTAGAAATAGTATGAGTTATCGAAATGGTCACTGAATGGTTTAGCAGTATATAAAATTTTTATTCAAATGTTTAATAGGCAAATTTTACCATTCTACAGGATACTGCTCACCACTGCCATATTAATATCCTATTGCCTTCCTTTTGCAATTCCATCTCCAAAAAATCTGAGAAGGCTCCAGGGAAATCTTATAGCAGCCTTCTACTAACTAAAGGGGGCCTAAAAGACAGCTGGAGAGGGGCTTTTTACAAGGGTATGGAATGACAGGACAGTCACAGAATCATGGAACGGTTGGGGTTGGAAGGGACGTCTGGAGATCATCTAGTCCAACCCACCTGTTAAAGCAGGTTCACCTAGAGTAGATTGCACAGGAATGTGTCCAAATTACTTTTGAATGTCTCCAGAGAAGGAGACTCCACAACCTCTCTGGGCAGCCTGTTCCAGTGCCCTGTCACTCTCAAAGTAAAGAAGTTTTTCCTCATATTCAGATGGAACCTCCTATGCTACAGTCTGTGCCCATTGCCCTTCATCCTGTCATTGCGCACCACTGAAAGGAATCTGGTCCCATCAACTTGACACCCACCCTTGAGATATTTATAAACATTGATGAGATCCCCTCTCAGCCTTCACTGCTCAAGTCTGAAGAGACTCAGCTCATTTACTAACCTCATACACTAGTTCTCCATCACAGATAATTTTTTTTAACAGTGGTTTAGAGGAAAGTGATAGCAAAATATGAGATTCTATGCTCCAAACATTTTATTATTTGAAAAAACTACAGAAAAGCATACCAAACATGAGAGAGGCATTGAACTAGTAATACACTCTGCAAACTTCCAATGTTATGGACTGCATCAAAACCTTAAAATTACCAAGACAGCACCAATTTTCTATATTTCAAGAGCAAAATATTCATTTTTTGAAGAAAAAAACAAGTGTTTTCTCTAATGTAAGCTCTCTTTCATGAACAGAACAGGAGAGAAAATATCATTTGACCTGTCTACACTGTAAATTTAAAAATACTTACGCCTGGATGAAAAAAAAAAAAAAGGGAGAGAGAGAGAATGGAAAAAGGCAAAACCAGAACACTGAGAGTCTAAGTTTAAGGAGTGAAAGCTTAATTGAAATCAAGAAAATCCTTGTAAAGACATACACTAACACTTCCCTTACACTTTTTTAAAATTAAAGTCCTAATTCTTCCTTTGGATGTACAATAACAATTCTGAAGGACATCTCTTCATTTTTTGCAGCTTTGGCTCTACAACTATTTGCTTCACAGAGTAAAGTGAAAAACAATAACCACAGTTAGCAGTTAGGTGTGATATCATTCTGCTAACTGATGTGCTATGGTAGTGGGAACTAACTCATCAGGATGCAATTTGTGTGAAGCAGAAGGCTGGCATGGATGCAGTCTTGAATATATTCTCAATACAGTTTGAGAATAATTAAATAAATATATATTTCAGTCAAGCAAATTATCTTCCTTTATCTAGAAATCTTACATATTTAAAAAATAAAATGCGAAGAATAAATCCTGATTTCACTTTGTGCAACTTTTCTTTTTGCAATATGTGGCTATTTTAAACCAGTACATAACATAGCTTTGTTCATACAGGTGTCTCTAGATAGCAAAACTTATGCTTGCTTACGTTCATTTGCTGTTAATACTGGTATCCTATATATGAGAAATAGTATTTGCTCGGTGATCTACATTATGTCTCTGCCAAGTGCTCTTTTCAGCAGATATTATTCTGGATCTTCCTCCATCTCTCAGGGGGATCCTGACCAAAAAGAATCTAGCTGATTGGTAACCCAGATGAAAATGAAGGAATAGAAACAGCAGCAAAAATGTCTTAATACTTGGCAGTATGGGTTGTTCTCCAAAACCAGAAAAGTAAGGAACGCATGCAACTATCAGTGTACAAAAGAGATCCAAGCTCCAGCCACCACAGGCTGTTTCTCCAGCTGTCACTGGTCCAAAAGGGTGTTACACGGCAGAAACAGGAAGAGAAATAAATTGACTAAGTGAAGGCAGTTACAGTTATCATATCTCAAAAGTAAAACAGATGACAGAGAACAGAAAGAAAATCCTGTTTGTGTCAACTGGTGTTACTACTGGTTGACCTCCTTTTCATCCTGTGATCTCTTGTAGCACTGACACTGCTCCTCAACATGGCAAAAGGAGAAAAATCACTTCTGTGAACGTTCAGAGAATTGAACAGTGTTAAAGGTGGTGGGGGAGGATAAGGCGCAGAGAGAACAGAGAACTAATGACTGAATGCACAATAAATTATGTTCCAGGCTGTGAAAAGTTAATTGGTATCAAAAGAAGTCATACTAATGGCACTCTTAGAAGTGTTTGCACGATCTGATAGTAGATTAGCTGATTTCATGAAATAAAAATGTGTCTATTCTATAAGATAGTGCCTACCAAGAATCTTGTATAATTGCAATCATTGCAAGTTGTTTTATTATGTAGTTGTACTTTTTACACTATCAATTGCATTATTATTTGTAATTATTATTACTGTATCCCTAAAAAATAAAATAGGCTACTGATAATTGCAAGAAATAATATGTGGTATTGCACATTTACTAAAATACTATTTAAAAATATTTATTCTGACATGTTCCCGCACAATTTGGCCCTTTCAGAATATCTATGAACTATTTTATTAATTAAGTTGCAACATTGATTATTTTATTTCTAACCAATTGGTCAGTCAACACATGTCTAACAATTAAAATGAAATTAAGACAAACTGAAAAAGGAACCTTTATTTTCTTTATGAAACCTACGAGTACAGCTTTGTGCCCGGAAGACAGATGCTGAACATCTGCACTAGGAGGTTACTAAACCGTATTTCTGGTGAGAAGAGTCTATTTGTAAAACATTTTTACTTAATCCCAACAAAAGAAAAACAAAGGAGAAAGGCAGAGAGATAGCAGAAGCTGTATCGAAGTTCTGAATACACCTGGAAACAACATGAAGTGTGTCTACTTGGATGTGACTAAGAGGCAGACTGCTACAATATTGCTACACTTCTCAAGTTTCATCTCTGTATTTATATGCTGGATATTTCCTTGAAATATCTTCAACATTCATATTAGATTTCCATCACAAGGCCTTATTTATAATTCATCTAATCTTATTCTTTATATAGAAAAAAGTAGCTGAAGCAGACATCAGGAGGCTACACATGAATAACAAGCACATGTATTGCAACGGAAAATATATTTCATTTAGTGATTTCTACCTACTACTGTGATAAGATACTGTCTTTATATTAGAATATGAGAAATGCTTTTCAAAAGACACAAAATTCACATACTTTGAATATTAGGTAACTCAAATGCTCTTTGAAGAAAGTTATTCTAGAATACCATCATGTAGACTCTGTCAGCATTAACTCATTCTATGAGGTAAGCTGGAAAACAAATATGCATGAAATTTGGTGACACTTCTGTTGTTATTAACACATATGCAAATTTGGCTGTATTAAGACAGTTTCGTTATTACATAGTAAGAGAGTAACTGGTGCAGTACATATTTATAAGATCACCATAAATGTTAAATGTAGAAGACGATTTTTAAAAACTACATGTTTTCATAGAATAAAAGCATATTAAATACATATCCACCAGAACAGTAAAAGATCTTTCCACTAGTCACAAGCCCTAAGGAGAAAAAAAAAAGAATAAAAATTCTTAAATTATGTATCTATTGCCTAGATATTAACCTAATGAATATGATTTTAGTAGTCCACTAGTGTGTAAATGGGAGTTAAATATTGTATCTAATCTGTATTTGAGCTCCTCTTGCTAGCAAGAAACTGTACTTTACATGCACAACCCCTGCATACACACCTCAGACCATAAATACATAAGTTTAAAAAAAAATTGAAATGGACGTGAAATATTTGGATTTGCATCTATAAAATTTCCATTTCTACCTTAATTTGACAATTTGGTTATCGCTTTGTATTTCTGAACCTTTCAACAGCATTCAATCTTAAGCCCTGAATTTCATTTATTTACTAGAAGTAGTCTTCATTCAAATCCAGAATTCTAGTGCAGATCATTCTTCTTTCTGTTTTGTAATTAAGAAAATTTTTTAGAAACACTTTCTTGTGTACTCTGGATATCCATCAACTTCTACATCAGATGAACAGAAAAATGCATCTATCATTTATTCATTTGTTTTTAAGCAAAAGCCTGAGGTAGCAGCAGAACCTGATTAACGATTTTTTGGAGACATCACACTATGAAACCTAGGTTCCAATTCAATGATGATTCTGTATTGTACAGAACACCACAGGATTGCTATTTTCTGCAGCAGGAATAGTCAAGGTTTTGAAATCTGTTGTTATTCAATGTCTTTCAATTATTCCAAACTATCTACATTTACCTTTATTTTTTTTTTTTTTCTATCCGTGTGTGACATTTCACTGATGAATAGCTAAATGTAAAAGAACGATTTCCTTCATATGGCACTGTCTTATTTTCACCTGCAGAACTGTGCCACCACCAAAAAGAAAGCACAATTATTATCCACATTTGTTTGTGATCATTCCTTAATTCCATATGGCACAGCAAAACAGCCAGCCCAGGAGGTCAAAAGCAGGTTTTGGGTTTTTTTTTCCATTTTGTAACTGTTTTCACCATCAGCAAGCAGTTCCCTTATCATTTTGATGTACTTAAATTCCATTTCTTATAATCGCACACTCTCTTCACAAACAGAATTATTCAATTACATGGCTTCACTGCACACTAGAGGTCAGCTCTTAATGGCCAACATGTATTGTGATGTGCTTTTATTACTTCTAACCAGTGAGAGAGATAATGTCTTTTATTATAATGCTTCAGTCACCATCAAGCTTCTCATTCATTTTGAAAACAAACTGGCAATTCAATCTAACAGTGAACAGATGGAAAAACTAAATATTTTATGACTAATAATTACAGAAATTTAAGGTCAACATGACACATAAATAAATAATGAAACCTTACAGTTTTACTGCAACTAATTTTAAGTGATCTTTACCACAGAATGGTGTACAACTAAAATAATTAGTTTTTGTCACCTATCTTGAAATATCATTACTCTTTCTCTTGTCCAAAACCTAGCTAGGCATTCAGGGAAGTAAAAAAAAATAATGCAGAAAGTACTGATAAAATGCAGATCAGGATTGAAAATGTACCTGGTTTGAAATGAAAAATTTGGTTTGCCTGCCATTCAGTAGGAAATTATATACACACTAAGAATAAAATACACATTTCTATTACACTATTAAAACAAGTTCAAGCAACTGAAAAAAAAAAAAAGACATTATATGTGCATTACACAATTTCTGTTCATTGAACTCATGGTATATTTTAGTTAAGTAGTAAATAACACCAACTTGTTAATCTAGAGCTTTTCAACACGGATAGTTGAAATAGTAAAACAGTAAAGGCACAGTTCAAATGGTAGGCATTTTGATAAAATCATGTTCTCTTGGCCTAACCAAAACTAACTTAGTACTGAAATACATGGGCATAGACAAGAGTCTTTTATTTTTTACCTGATACCTAGCTAGCTTTTATAGCTTTTACTTTACATGTGCCAAATTGATGTGTGTCAATGATTTACTTATTGCATTTGAAAATATGATGGAGTGTTTCACATAGTGTAAATATAAAGGAAGACTTAAGTCCTGGACTCTGTAATTTGGATGGGATTTTTCCAACTGATTTCATTCGTACAGGATTTCACCCACACACTTAAAGACATTTATTATACAGATAACTGAAGGTATATTTCTGAAAAAGAGATAGTATCATTCCCAAATAAATATCAGGTTTCTTGGTCAGAGACTTTCAGACATGGAACAGCACTTGGAGTGACAGTGATGCGCACAAGACAGAGATTTCAAGTCATGCAGTTCTTTGCTTTATTGTAAGCAGTATAGAACCGGAACATGTAGAATTTGAAAGGGTAGACTGTGTAGTTTTTTATGTCACTTACGTCTTCTACTTGTTTTTCTGTCATGATGGCATATAGTTGTGTTAATACTTCTAAGTTTTGGGATTGCTTTCCATTGTGAATATTGAAATGTTATTTTTTTTATGCAAAATAAATCTAATCTATTATTAAACTGCATTTTTTTACATTCTTTGCTGTGTTAAGAAAATAACTTTTTTTTTTATTATTATTAATAGTATATGATCTCCCATTCTTGTACCTATTTCCATAAAACTAGTACACTTAAATTTTTTCTTCTACACTTTCATGTCAACAGATGAAATACAACAGTAAAAGTATTTAGGGCACATTGAAACTTAGGTATTAATTTGCATAGATCCACAGATTCACTAGAGCTGGCAGTCACATCTGGAGAGTGTCTAGTCCAACACTGGCTCAGACCACGGTCAGCTACAGAGGATTGCCCAGAGTCATACTTTCTCCAGTTTTAGGTATCTCCAAGAATGGAGAGTTTGCAAACACTCTTGACAACTTGCTCCAGTGCTCAGTCACTCTTGGAATAATTGTAATAATAACTATATATATATGTGTATGTTTAAACGTAACTTCATGTGTTTCAGTCTGTGACCAGTGTCTCTTGTGCTGTCACTAGGCATGACTGAGAAAAGTCTGGCTCCCACATCTTCACTCCCCACAATTAGGTATTTCTATATACATCAATAAGACCTCACTAAGCCTTTTCTCTTCAGGATAAGCAGTCACAGCTCTCAACTTCTCTTTGCAAGAACGATGTTTTGATTTTGTCCCTGCCTTCATGGCCTTTCACTGAACTCACTCCAGGACATCCCTGATTCTCTGGTACTGAGGAACCCACCACTGGACCCAGCATTCCACATGCACCTCACCAGTTCTTAGTAGAGGGGAAGGCTCACCTCAGCCCAGGAAGCTGTCTGCCTTCTTTGCCACAAGGACACATTGCTGCTTTATGGCCAATTTTTTGTCCACTGGGACCCCCAGGGCCTTTTCTGTTGGGTTGCTTTTCAGCTGGTCAGCCTTCAGCATGCAAGGGCTGTTTCTCCCCAGGAGCAGGACTTGCCACTTCCCTTTCTTGAATTTCATGAGGTTCCTTTCAGCCCATTTCTTTATCCCAACTAGGTCACCAAGAAAAGCACCTTGTGCACAGTTGCACAGTTTTGATGAAATATTTTAAGGAAAACAATTTCAGAATTTCTCCTTTTTCATTTTATGTACCTAATTAACCCAAAGATGAATGTCAACCGTAAGTATATTCAAATGGACCCCTAAAACAATGCAAAAAAAAAAAAAGTTATAGCGAATATTCATGCATCAATTAACAGATTGTACTTTAGAATAGAAGCAGAAAGTCTGCAAACATATGAACTGCTTTACTCACAAGAAGTTCCCAGGATAGAATCATAGAACAACAGAATCATTTAGGTTGGAAAAGACTCTTAAGATCATAGAGTGCAACCGTAAACCTGACACTGTCAAGTCCACCACTAAATCATTTCCCTAAGCACCACATCTACACGTCTTTTAGACACCTGCAAGGCTACAAGGATAGTGACTCAATCACTTCCCTGAGCAGCCTGTTCTAATACCTGATAATCCTTCTGGTTAATAATTTTTTCCCAATATTCTAGATGTCTAGTTTGTAAAAAAAAAAAAAAAAAAAAAGAAAAAGAAAGAAAATGCCAACTCTCTCATGCAAGCTTGCTAAAGCAGCCACTGGCAATGATATACTTTCCAAAAGATCACTATTTTGATGCAGTTCTAGCTGATCAGTATGAGCTGAACAGTAGTTTGATAAGTACTAGCTGATACAGTATTAGCTGATACAGTACTATCTAATCAGAATTACTAGAAACAAATATTCTATCATGGAATCTTGCATATAGACTCAACATTACAAACCTGAATATGGCTAGGTGAATGTCTGACCTGGTACCACTAAAGCAAAATACTAATTGTTCTATACCCAAAACATTTTTATTGAAATACACATCCACAAAAGAAACCGTAGACAAAACCAAGAACAATGAAAATTGATTGTTGAAAACCTCAGTCAAGTCTCTACAATGAACTCCATTACATGGGTCATTGTACAGCATTAATTAGACACAGTCAGATTGGTATTGTCTTTTATTTTTTCACTGAGTCAACACATATCAAGAAATAGTTTGTCTAAAAGCACAAGCAACAGGTTAGGTTAACCCCTCCCAGTGCTGCTCATGTTGGAGAGCTATGCTGTGCACTGACTTCATGCCTCTTGACAGCACAAATACCATAAATGAAGAGTTGTATGAAGAACTGAAATGGCAGGTCTTAGGGGATCATGCAGGAAAACACTACGCTCTACTGTTAGCAAGCAATCAGTACCAATCAATTAATGATTTAATTACTTAAACTAATTAAGATAATGAACAACAGCAAGCCAACAATCAATTAGGTTTATCCAAACTTTCTATTTTTAGGATAGGACCTTGAGAACTGCATTCTTCCTACAAGTACTTAAAGTGTGAAGGTCGTGCTACTTCAGTCTCAGAAAAAATGAGGTAGAATCAATAAAACATAAGAGTTGCATTAAAAAAATACACAGAGAAGGAAAAAATAACTTTGTCAGAACCAGCAATTCTACAGTTCCCATAGTCTAGTAAGCTGAGAAAGTATGCTACAATTCTTTGTAGGATTATAACTTTTTTTTTCTTTTTTGGTAAAATTAAAAAACAGAATACTTGTGCACAGTTACACTCCCCTTTGAAAAGGTCTGCCTAGACTTGACAGATAAAAATTAGTTTGGCTTCTTTTTATGTCACTAATGAGAGCTCACCCTTTCTTCATTGAAAGTACTGGAAGATTAGCAGAAAATGTGTCTTGTCTGTCTGACTGCCTGTCTGATCATGTAACACAGATACCACTGAAAGGATCTTTGTCATTTTTGGAAACAATCTGGTCAAGAAAAACAATCTAAGTATCCCAAACCAGAAATAAAGTAAGAAAGCATGTACATTTGCATATGAAAAAAGCAAGACTGCTAATGCTTAAGCTTTATGTTGTAATACTTTGCTGACCTCTAATGAGTTTCTGCAACTTAGATTAAAATTCTTTGATGAATTTTTTAGTCTATTATTTCCACACGGCTGCTCCTGTTCTGTTTCCACTTTGTGGTGCATAACTGACAACATTTCTGTACCAGATTCCATGGAAGTTTATGAAAACTGGTGATTACTTTGGACCCTAAGAGAGGAGTGGAGCAGCTACCAAGAAAAGAATAAAGACAGCTGAAGAGGAAAAGCGATACATAGGAAGAAGCAAAAAGGGTAAAAGAAGGATACAGGAAATCTAAATTGCTGAGCTAACAAAGGGAGGCCCACAGGAGATTCACAGCACAGCAAGCACAGCAGAAAAGTGGGGTCACCCTCTGATGTCACAGAACACAGAGTAAGCAGTGAGTGCTGAAGTCCAGGCATGGTCTCTTGCTGGGTTTTGCAGGTGCACAGCAATCCCTCTCCATCCCACCCAGACCAGTGAAGAGCACTTCCTCACAACAGAAGGCAGAACACATACCCTGCGGGGCTCCAGCTCCAGTCAGAATATGCTCCAGCTTTGCCTCAAGAGAACTGAGCCACAGACTGTAAGAGGTATAATCGCCCAATAGTACAGGTATACGGACAGCACACGCAGTGCCACGAAGGGCAGACAGAACTTGGAGCTGAGTACTCAGACTGTGATGAAAAACAAGACTGGAGCATCAATGCTAATTTTAGACCAGAGATTCTGATGTATTTGTGTAACTTAGGGTATTTGGGCAGAAAAAGGAAAACACATTAATTATTAGAGAAGTCTTGCACACTCTTTTAAAAGTTTTTATATTAGGAGCATTTAGACATAAATACTACATACAGTGGTGCAATTTAAATTATCTGAAAATATGGTTTACAGTTAAATGGGATTTATGAATCCTTTTTTAATTCACCTTTAAATCATGACGGTGTTAATTTTATTTTCTGGGCCATATGTGCATTCTAAAGACAAAAGAAATGTATTAAAGGAACATAACTTCCTCTCCAGAATAAAAGTAATAACATTTATTTGTCTTCAATAAAACAGTAGTGTTGTAATCAGAAATTAACACCACTGAATTATTTACACAGAGCTGGGACTTAAGATCTTTCCTAAAACTTCAATCTTAAAGCATTTGAGTATAAATGACTCAGCATACGGTATGAAACATTACCATTTTTCTGAACCACTTCTTAGAAATAAATTGCTGTAGCCTTCTAAAATGATCAGTCTTCTGCATACCATTAAGATCTCAGTGCCTGTATTACCCCTATATGATCAAAGACTTCAGCTTTCCTTGAAAATGTGCATTACCTGCCCTGCGTTTTTGTAGCAGAATTCTCCCAACAGCAAAGAATGCTTGCCTACCTTAGTAATTTCTTTTTCCTCAATCCAAAATCTGAAAGCTATTAACATTTACCTGTAATGTCCAAATGTACTGGTTAAGGTAAAGAAATACAAATATGGGTAATTAATCTACCTCTTAAAAGTTAGCTTCAGAGAGGATACCAGGGTGACACTTGTGAACACAGTTAAGAGAAGAGACCATCTTCCTTTGAATCTCACAGTCTCAGTACAAACCTTTTTATTTATAGTCAGATGCCTAATAATTATCATTTAGGAGGTTCATCTATGCACAAGGGATAGCAATATTTTCAGTTTTAAGATATCCACAGTTGAAGAGTTTTGGCAATCTGCAGCTGCAGTTCTACATTCTGTTCATCACCTAAGAAGTAAATAGTAATATGCCTAATAAGAAAATAGCAGTATGTAATTAGAAAAATCATCTCCTTGACACGAGGAAGATTATAAGGGCCACAGATCTGGCAAAAAAAAAAAAAAAAATCTAAACACTGAAAGGTTTAGATTTGGTCCTCTTATATTAGAGACCCTTTTCTTATTCTCATTGATCCTCCAAAATGCTATCTTTGTAAAAGGAAAGATATGACATATCTATTAATATCAAAGAGATCCAAACTCTTGATCTTTAGATCTTTAGGCTCTGAAAGTACTGCATGTTTCCCCCAAGGGTAAAGTTTATTTTGCGGGGAATAACACTCTGGGCTATGAAGTCATATATGAAGAAAAAAAAAGAAAGGCAAAAAAAAACAAACACACCACACCACAGATGCTAAAGACTTGTTAGATCTACTAAATGGCAGAGACAAACATTTATTACCTAACACACATATAAATGTTCAGTCAGGTAAGTGCAGTTATTAGAAAGTAACCCATACAGAATTACTGGTCTATACATCCAAAGAGAATCTGAAGAGAAAAGATGGTATGGTGCATTCCAGACAAAAGGTGCATTTTTCTGGCTATTGAAAACGTAAACAAATTGAGGCATCTTGCTGTAGTTTGGCATCTGAGAATAATTTGGCTAGGAAAATCTAATATTTTCATATAAATAAAATCTACACCTTTCATCCACATATTGCAACTTCTGTATTTCAAAATCAAACAAAATCATGGCCAAGTTTAGTTAAAAATCCTCTCTAGCCTCCATTCACATATTCACATTTATTCAGGAGTAACAATGAAACAGAAAATTGAAATAGCACTGGAAATGCAGCTATGAAAAGTTCCTTTTTTTCCTCTTCCATCCTACACCTGATACACAAAAAATATTCAGAAAAGTTGAAAGATCAGGTTTATGCAGACTTTAGTTGTCAATTAACTGACTATATATAACCTACCTGTTATCTAAATTGAGATCTATCATGAACCGTCACAGATACTCAGCTGCTTTTCTCAAGACACCAAATGAGCTCCTGCTCTGTGTAGGTACTGAGCTACTGTCAAACACTGTATAGCTGAGAAAATTTTTCTAAAGACTTTGTGCCATGGGAAAATCCCACACATTTTTCATGTAAATCTAAAAACTATTTTTAACATGCCATCCACAGCACTATACTTATGAGTCTCCAAAGCACTTCATTTCACTGTACTATTTTTAGAAGTCTATAATTCATGAGTAAAAACCAACAGTGAGCTGATAAGCAGTATGCAAATCATCAATCTAAGAGAATCATGTCTGGTTAACAAAGAGAAAGGAGAAGAAATAAAACTCTAAAAAAAAAACAGTTCTAGTTTTTGTTTCTATCTAGACTGGAAGTACTTGTAAAAAGTTATTAATAATACCACTTCAATACCATAACAAGATGCGACTATTTTTTTATGCAATAGTAAATTCTAAAATAATGTTTTGTAACCTACATGATTCAACAAAGCTTCAGAAATTATAAGGGAGCAGGCATATCCTCATGATAAGACCAACTTTTACAAGATGGCAACAATGGAATTTGTGATTTTACATCTGCATTAATAAAATAGAGTACACTGCTGCAGTTCCTGACATTGCTAACTGATAAAAATCTTATTTCATTAATGTCAGAATGCACTATGAAGAGTCAATAGCCAAATGCTAAACATTTATCACCAAAGTTAAACACTAAAAGGCAGTTGTTTTGAGCAAATAGTGTATGTTAACCAGGTAGTCATTGGCTAAAAGCATTTACTGAAGTTTGTAAAATGGAAACGATAAATACATTTTTATACAATACTTAATATTTTAATAAATGTATTTAATAACAAATGGATCTTTAATTAGTGAATTGTGAAATTATTTTAGGGGAATCTAAATTAATTTGTTACAAGACATTTAATTGAAAAGGAACTCCATACCATTCATGTTTCTAAGAAAATCCTTATACACTTAATCTGCAAAGCCAGGCATAAGAGTAGATGCAATGTCATCTTCCTAATATACTGTAGGGTATTTCTGAACTGCAATTATCACTACTGGTTTTATAATGCATACAGCTTTAGATGCTACAACCATCAAGTCACTTTCATCTGACCACAGATATTTTAAAAAGACAGGGGACACATTATACATCTTCATATGAACAGCATGTCTGAAGATGGAGCATTATATTAAAAAAATAAAAAAGGTGACTAGGATTTTCCTCTAATGTACTTCATCTGTGAAGTATAAAGCATCAGAAAGCATCCTGTAAAATAACTCTAATCCTTGTGTCTCCTGCCCCACAGCAACGTATGCATACATTGCCACACAGCTGGCATACATGTGAGCTCCACCATCTGTAACAGTAATATTGTAATTTTCCAAAATTGTAAAATGCATTAGCTTAAATGCTTGCTTTTTATGTCACTTCCTAGATTTCCATTTTATCAACAGTGTGATTCAAGAATCTCCATATCAGCTCTTCTGTAAGAGGTACTGGGGTGAATAAACAGTGGTGAACAATGTTTGTTGAAAATATATGTAATTCTGAATGCAAGGCCACAGCAAATGCCTTATTGGGTCTCCTTAAGTCTGAGTACCCTGGTAGCATGTCTTGAGCAGTGTCAAGAGAAGGTGCTACCTGGACACATTAGCACAGGCACTTTCTGAGGTCCATTCACTTAATACTCCTAAGGCCATTAAAGCTGGCATTCCTGCTTGCTCTTTTGTTATACTAACTTATGGATGTCCTTTACATGATATTTTGAAGTTCCTCTTGGAACTACAGATTCTGTCTGCCTCCACAAAAACAAGCAGCAAATTTATTTGCTTTTACTCAGTCCACTACTAACTTCCTCAAATACCACAGTTCTATCATTATAGGGTGCATGGACACCCGTTCTGCTTTCACATTATTCTCTACCCCCATAATTTTGCAGACCTCTGCCATAATCCCTACACCTGCCTCTGCCATCTCTTCTTGAGAACTGAGGAGCCTTGGCCTTTCCAGCCTCTTCTGACAAGGTAGCTGTTCCATCCTCTGGACCATTTTAGTTGCTGTTATCTGCACCTTACCTAGTTCAGTTTTATCTTCTTGAGATACAAACATCAGACTGCATTCTACTATGCAAGATGTGGGTCCACTAAGGTTTATACCTGTCAAATAATCTCCTCATTTCCTGAGGTAGAATTATTCTTAGATTTAAAAGTACTTCTGCTCTTTACTCAAAAAAAAAAAAAAAAGAAAAAAAAAAGACAAATGAATTGTCCCTCTCACTTTTGCACTGAGGCTAGCATATATATAAATATGCATATATATATAAAATACATCAAATCCTAACCTGAGAATATTCAGATATATAGTAGCAAACTACCATTTAAACAGTTTGTTCCAATAGTTACAATGTAATGGTCCAGAATTAGCCACTAGATGATTTAAAATCCTCCTCAATCTTATTAAGCAAAATTCTCTATTGCTGTATCTGTCTTTTCTACAACAATATATGAACACACCAGCTGAAATAAGTCTCTGCTAATCTTTTTAATAAAAAAATCTTAAGTTATTACTGAAGATGATAAAGCATTTTAAGTTTTTCTCTTCCTTGCACTTCCTCCAGTTCGTCAACACACTTTTTAGAAGGAGAAACCAGGACCAGATTTGCACTGCATTTTTTGCCTCACTAGGCCCATATATGTAGGGTTACTTTGCCTTTCTACTCGCATTCATTCTACCTGTGCTTTTCAAACAAAAGACAATGCTAGACCCTACTACCTTGACTTAATACAAATGACTTTTTTGAAAAAAAAAAATATATCAGTTTATTTTCAAAATCATTACATTTAAAGATACTCTTTTCTGGATAATATTTTTTATTTTAGTTGTTTGGCCTTGCATTTGTTGCTGCTAAAATGTGTGCTGTTTCACCAGAACAGAACAGTGACTATTTCTCTCTCCAATCCAGACATCAGGTGCCAATGTTCTCAACAGTTATTTTCTAGATTTTTCTAAAGCATATGCAAAATTCTTGGAGGAAAAAAGTTATCCAGGTGAAACTCTCCTGGAAATGCCCATATATAATTAACCCTCACTGCCAAAATAAATTCAGTACCACTTTCCCTTGTTGTTTTTTCTTCCTTCTTCACATTTGCATGTGCCAAGAAATAAATGAACAGTAGTGGAGCCTCCCTTCCATCCATATGCTGCTGCTGAAGTGGAAAGCATAGAGAGGTTGAAAAATACAGAGTAATTTAAAAATTAGCTTCTAAAGCACAAACTAGAACAAAAATTCTACTCAGTTAAGTTTCACAGATGCATTTAGTTGAGGAATATTTATCCCAAAATAATAAATTTTAAACTTCTATTGAACTATCTTCCTGAACAATAGCCTTACCGGTAAAAGGGTCTCAAAATATCTTCTCAACAAGGAAACTGAGAATGCAGTATATGTTGTAGAATTCTGCACAGCAAGACCATGTCCGAGGTGCTGTTTACAGTCATGCCCCAGATCTTGTAAACTGAAATGATCATTTGCCAAATATTTGCATCCATGTTGTATGAGTAATTTCAAGTTTGAATTCTCTTGTATCAATTTATACTCTTCAATTATACAACATGAACTCTTTATTCATCAGCTGATATTATAAATCTGCACTCATTTTTCTCATAGCATGCACATTACAGTCTTGTATAATACAATGAAAGTCACAGTAGCAATTTATACACAACTTTACATTTGAAAGTTTTATAGCAATTTAACATGAAGATGTAACTTCATTCTTTACACTGCTACCTTTAGAAGAAGGAAGCAGTTCGATTATTTCATTTATACCAAAAAAATCAATAAAAATGTGTATATTCCCCAAACTTTGAAAGGATTAAATAAAAAATTATTTGCCTATTTTGAATAAATACAGCTCAAGCAGACTTTACTTAGGAAGAAGATCCAATATATCAGTAATTTGGTGGGAAGGTGGCTTTCTGAAAGAAAGGGTGGAAGCAAAAGTTAATGGTGATCTTCCTATACATTTTCAGATTTTTATAATTTGCTAAAGCTGTTATCAGAAATTCACTGCTGAAACAGATGCTGCTACTCAGGATTTTATCTGTTTGAGCCTCTGAGGGTTAAACCTCAGATGAGGGGCGAAAATATTGTACACCACCACAGCACTTGCTGTGCTGTGTGAATACAACCTAAAAAAAAATCTAAGATTTCTATACTGCTGTTTCTCTTTTCTTTCTCCCTAAGAATCACTCCTATATTAAGAACAATGTTAAGTACTTCTAGTCAACTTTTAAAGTATGTAGACATCTTCTTAAGCAATCTAGCAAACACAGACATATCGGAATTCCCTGCAACTTCTGACAAGAGAATATTAATAACCCACATGCCTTTATCTGCCAGTGGTCATTACTGATCCTGCAGGGAATTGCACACAGTGTGACAGTTACTCATACTGAAGTTTCCCCAGAAACACTTCCTGTTAACAGTTGATATTAATCTAAATAATGTGTGTTTTTTTCCAACTCCGTTATGTCATTAAATTACAGATCCCTTATCTAGATTTCTTGATGTCTGGAAAGACTGGAGAGCCTGGATTTTCTGACTCTGGTTTTACATACACTCCAGAAAATCCAAAAGGTGTAGGGCTTTCATACCTGAGGAGACTTCACTGCATCTACAGTCAGCCACAGGTAATGATGCCACGACTTAAAGGTTTCTCAGAACTCCAGAGCTTGAGACTTAGCTCTGTTCAGTGCTCTGCTTTTGGAGGTAGGGGTCTGAAACTACTTAAATTAACAGCAGTTGTAAAACAGACACTAAATCAATCTTCAAAGTTGCAAAGGTAAGCTTACAAAATCTTTGGGAGAACCATTCGGTAGTTGGTCGTCAGTTTGTTCTGTAATTCAAAGCCCTGGTAGACTGTTTAATTCTGAATGTACAAGTTACAAAATACACACAAATCTTTTGCTCATATTAAATTTTGAAATGTTTTGTTATATACAGCTTTAGCAATAATCCAAACACCATCTTAAAAATTATGTGAATTGGGAAACTATATTCCTCAAGCAGCTCTCAATTTTGCTGTTAATACTTGATAATGTAAAGCAAGTTAAACAAACATGGTGGTAATTATGGTTGTTCTTGGAATTAAATTATTCACTTTTTTTTTTTAATGTAAGGACTTGAAAAATAAGAGTTGGATAAATCCTGGCTTACATAAACAGTCATTTTATTTGTAATTTCTGTTACAAAGTCAGTATGTTTGGAATGATCACATAATGTTTTCATTTCCCTTGACTCTCCAACTCATCTATCACGTATATTCCAAAGTCTTCACTTTGCTGCATAGCAAAATTAATACATCTAGAATGGTTTGGTATAGCTAGCTGTCTCACTTTTCTCTAAGACTAAAACTTTTGAGAACTGATGGGTGATTTAACTGACGTATTTTAATATAACATTTAACAAGTGCAATATAAAAATTATCTTGCAATACTATATATCAATTTTCATAACATCACTGGAAAATGTCCTAGGGTTGAACTGTAGAGAGCATATAAAAATTCCTGAAACAGGAATTTTCAGTGAAGGCAGTCCATATGTAAACTCTCTTGCAAAAATCACCGTCATTAAAAGAAATAGCAATGTAAACAAAGGCCTATATCTTACACTGGATGGATGCTACCAGTACTAAGGCATAAAGACAGATGAAACTGAAAAAATTATCAGTAAAGAGCAGAAATATTTTACCTTTGGATTTTACATGATTACATGATTAAAACAATTATTGAAACAATCTCTTTAAAGATGTCATAATTTAAATTTAAATCTAACATGACAGAATTTTAGTCCTAGTTACCAAAGCAAATAATTTCCATGTTGGGCTTGCCTGCACAGTGTTTATGAAGCTATTCTGGAAAACGCTTGAGTTTGGGGGTTTTTTTTGTGTGTGTAAACCCTGTATGTCCAGTTGCAACACTTAGCATAAGATAATTACTTTTTGTAAGACAATTACTTCAGAAGATCTATTTAGGTCAGTTTAGTGCTGTAGATAAGTACTTAGAAACAAAAATTTCATTGTGGGCTGCATGAATGTGTTTCAGTCTTTAAAAGAACATTAAAAAAATTAAAGGGGAAGAATAGTACTAATAGGGGAAGAAAAAAAAGGTGTTCTTAATGAAGCAAAATGAAGGAAACAAATGGCACACACAAAAAAAAGATGAAAAATAGCCTCCTTGCGTTTGATTTCAGCAATACTATGCTATTGTCTCTAGATCCTCTTTAAACAAGAATTTCTCTCAATCACCCCAGCATTTGTTAAAAGTAATTGCTGCCCTGTTAGCATTAATTTTTAGCCCTTCCTGATCCTGGTCAAGAGAAGATTGTGAAGACTTTTCTATTATACATTGTGATGTTAACTGATACAAGTGCATCAGGAGCCAGAAAGTGAACTAAGTATTATTCACATTTCAAACACTTGGTAATGGAAGTAATAGACAATAAATGTATTGTTTATGGTTAGTATTTTTGTTTGCCTTTTTACAGTCAGCTGCAACCATTTCTACTGAATGAAGAAAGAATTGTGGCTTCTCTTCTAAAACAGAATCTTAAAAGAAGCACCAAAAGAAAAATGGCAGAGCAGAAGCTATGTAACCATGAGTGAAGGAAAATAATTACACAAACAATATTACTGTAATGCAGCAGAGAATTTGGAAGTGTTAGAGACCAGGCCTTTCTCAGGGTGGCGAAGGAAAAGGATGTGTGATGTAAGAATTGATTAGATTACTAAAAAACAGGATGAAGAACATATGAAGAAAATTATTTCATTCTATTAATAACAAATAAACTCTTTAATTTAAAAAAACTATGAAAGACCAGGAATAACCATTTTAAAAGCATTTTATATTTTATATGTTTCTTTGACCTCAATGAATAACTTGACACCTCATTATAACGGAGGTCAGAGAGACAGTAGTATACCATATTCTGTAGACTGAAAGGAAATAAGTTACGTAAGAGTCTCTGAAACATATATGCTTCTTGTTATCAAACAGATGAACCTACAGAAAGCTTCAAGGTAGTTGCTACTCTGCTATTTCATTTAGAAAACATGTAAAACCCAGTAATTTTCTTATGACAAGTATTGCGATATTACTAATTTCTCAGTAGACGTAGGCAAGTTTTGCCTTTACAGCACAGGTATCAAACATCTGGCCCGTAGGCCAAATCCGGCCCTCCACTGTGTTTTATCCTGTCCAACACATTCATTGCCCGACCTCCTTGTCTCCCTGCTCCTGCCAGCGCGCTGGTCACCTGCACAGCATGTGTGACACACATTGCACTGCAGGAGCAGCAGAATAGTGGGAGCTATGGCCGTAGCTACAGGAGAGCAGTGAGCCAGTTTAAGAAGAGTAATAGGTGAGACTGATGTGGGACACTAGTACCTGCCTTGGGGTGTTGAAAGACAAGACAGACAAGAACTATGGGGCAGAGGTGGGGGCGTTTAATTTTTTTCATAAATAGCCAGATACATGAACTTTAGCAATTACATGTTATTTTTAAAAAGTAGCTGTAAAAAGGTATTTTGTAACCAGCAGCCAGGAATGAATTCTACATTGTTTTCCATGGATATGGGCAGCTCTGTGGTCCAGCAGTGGTGGCCAAACTTGTGCAATGACATGCTAATGTTGTTTAATAAATAATATGTAATTTAATAAGAGGATGGCTCTGGGGCATGAGCAGTAGTTAGACATTGTCCCACAGTCCCGGCCACTTGCCAAAGTTCATGTATCTGGCTAATTTATCAAATGAAATGTGACTGCCCAGTTGGGAATACCCCTTTAAGGGGAGATGGCTTGAGCAGATGGGGGAAGAAGGAAAGTGCCTGCTTGGCTTTGTAATGATGAAATAAAGCGAATGTCTCTATTTGGGGGAGAGGGAGAATGGTGGAATAAGGAGAATACTCCTCATGGGGGATGATAAAAGGAGAATATTAGTCCACCCTCAAAGGAACATTCTCTTTCTTTCACCATGGAAGAATAAGGAGAATGTTCATGCCATGGAAGAGCATTAAGAATAATGTTGTTGTCCAAGGAACTGGCAATGGGGGAATAAGGAGAATGCTACTGGGATAGATGGAGTGGGGGAATTGATGGAGAAAGAGTGACTGCTGTTTATGGGGAAGAGGGTTTGAAGGAAACGTGAGCCTGTGTGAGAGGGACTGAGTATTATTTAACTTGGTCCTAAAGGACAGCGTGATCTTCTACTTATGTGGTGCACCATTGGTGGAACAATTCATGTTATGAGACAGTGTTGGTGATAAAGGAGTACAATGTACATAACCAAGTGGCAAACACAAGGCCTGTGGGCCAAATCTTAAAATTACATTCGGCCTTTTGAAGGCAACCGCAAGGTGGATGTGGCCCCCAGTGGAAATGAGGTTGACACCCCTCCTTTACACTGTTGCCATCTACTAATACACCATTGAGAACAAGACAGCGGATGATAAACACTGTGAACTAGCAGATTGTCCTACAAACAAGAAGGTTAAACAAACATTTTCTTTCCTTTGCAAATTCTGAAACTTCTTCCAGTGTGCACAGAAACTACAAATGTCAAACACGAATGAAAGCAACTAAAAAAAAAATCATATTCCTCGAGATTTTTCACTTTTTATACTTAAAAGTAATACTTCATTTTACTAACAATAAAAGGTAAAAAGCAAAGGTAGTTTTGCCGCCTTTCAGTTATGTTTACCTTGCTCTGTCAAAGCTTAGCTTCTGGTTTAACAGTAAGAATCAGATTGTGGTTGCACACATAAGGCGTGCACACGTCCCGGGTGAGCTCATCCAGTCCACCAGGCATCTTTTGGCATTTCTATTCTTTATTCCTTTGAGATGTGGCCACAAGAGAGTTTAGCAGCCTGTGCCAAGTCATGTCAGACTTTGGGGTCCTTCAGAATGATAGAGAGAAACCAAGGTGTCTCATTCCCTACCTCAGCAGTGAACATAAACAGAAAAGAAGTACTAAGGACTAAGTACCACTGGGAATCTCTTCAAAAGCATGAAGCAGGCTTCGTACTCACAGTGATTCCACAGTGAGATCAGAAGAGTATAAGTTGCTTATCCATTTGCAATTAACTCTATAAAGAATACAAAGCAGTGTCAGGATATATCTTCTCTTCTGTAGTACCTTGGTGCTAGCAACAGAAAAATTATGAAGATTAAAAAAAAAAAAAAAAAGGAAGAAAAAGGAAGGCATGGAATTTTCATGGTGATAGAGGAAAAAAAGACAAAAACTTTGTCCCCTTTGTCTCACCCTCTCCCCACTAAATGGAAATAACATAGTCCTGCCAGCTGCTTGTGAAGAAGTTCAACAAGAACCCTGGACAACGGTAGGGTCTGGGACCATTTTACAAAATGCTATACAAACAGGAGCAGTATTTGTAAGAGTGGAGGGCAGAGCAACTCCAGCACAGCATGAACTTTTTAAGTCCTCAGGAAACCCAGGAGAAGAGCTGATCATACAACAAGAAGACAAGTCTTTCTGTTTGCACACAGAAGAGTCACTGATTCTGTGCTGTCTCTCACCCAGCCCATAAAACGCCTGTGAAAATTCAATGTATCTTCCAAATAAATGAAGCACAGTGCACAGGAGTAAAATGTTACTGTGATACTCAAAGGTCTCCTCTTTTAGATTGGTAAAACAGAAAAACATTAATTTACAACTCACAGCACTAATGTAGTATTATCTAGAGCCATATAAACACACATATGGCACACAACTTAATTAATACCTTATAATGTATATTGATTAGTTGACAATCATAATCTCTTTAATCTCATATGTTAAGAGACAGATTAATATGTTGTATGGTTTTCTGCACTATGTTGTAAGGGAATGAAATACTCAAATTTCACTAGAATACAGGAGACATTGCATTGACATTTAGCTATTACAAGACTTTCTGGTTCGTGTTATGTGTATCCAAGCCTTTTAGTTGAAATTTAAAACAAGTCAGTGCAAGTGAACAAAATCTCGCATCATTCTCTCTTTTCAAATTCAGTTCTTTCTATAATTCCCTTGGAAAGAAAAGGAAAGCAGGGAAGGATGTATGAAGCTGAAAACACAGTTTCAACTGTAAAGTTCACTTTGTAAAAAAGGATTATGTTAATTTATATGAATTGTGGGCATTCGTACAATTTCTCAGTCACACCTTTTCTTAGTAGAAAGCAAAAAATAAAGGTAATATCAAAAGAGAAGCCTTCTCCCATTAAATAAGAGCTAGCCAGATTAGAGAAAAGTCTGACTATTTAAAGTGACCATTTCATATTCACCTGGTACACGTAAGAGTTCAGTCACCTTCTGCATTTCACAGTACCAATACCCGCATGGCAAAAACTCTTTAAAAACAAAATGATAGGTGAGACCAACAGAAACAGAGCTTTAAAAATTCTATGCAAGTCAACAGTATGTTTAAATGATCAGATGAAAAAATGTATTTCTGTCCTTAGAAAGTTATATTGTCCAGCTCAAGTCTCTCTTTAAGAAAATACAAAACCAGTAAAACCTTAGAAACCTAGTCTGTAACTTCTTAGCATAACTGCCTGCTTATTCTAGGCTCTGGTATACCTTAACAGAGACTCTGACCTAAAATCTCAGCTAGTACATAGCACAAATTAGTCATGCTTAAAGCATCGCTATTTCTTTTAAAGCAAAAAGAATAGTTCATGCAGTTATTATTCTATAATACTTTAGTTCTAAAATTCTAACAGTATTTCTCAACTTAGTTGAATGTTTCTAATCTTCTAACTATTTCTTAATGTTTGTGATTTTTTTTTTTTTGGTAAGTATTTTTAAATTGTTGTTTCCTTTCTCCTGTTGGCTAATAATAACAAGATGCAATGCATACTAAGTAATAACCATAGATGACATTGAAACATTATAAATCCCTCCAAGAAGATTACCTAGTGCATCTTTGGCTACACTCTCTTATTGTAACTCCGCCTGATATTACCTACTAAGACAAATACACAAAATCATAAAGGAATGGTTTATGTGAGTTCCTCCAGCACAAAACTCATTGACTTGTGTATTTGTAAAAGACGGCCAGCAGTATTTAGGGTGGGGCATTTTCAACTTACATTAACAGCATTTTGAACATATTATCTACTAATCTAACCACAGGAAACTGTTAATGATCACATGATACAACACTATGCTATAAACCAGGGTCTAAAAGCAACAGGGGGAAAAAAGTTTCTTTTAAGATTGCATCTTGTTGTCCAGGCTGCTTCACTGAGAATAATGCCCACAAAAAGATGATCTTTGTGCATCTTACAACCTGTATTCTACATGTGACACTCCACAGACTCTATCAACACCACAAAGTCCTCCTAGCCCTAGCCACCACAGGCTAATAGCTGACTTCTATTCCATTTCATTTCATGTTATTTAAAATTAAAAAAAAAAAAAATAAGCTGTATGCAGCAGTTTTGGAAAAAGGAATCTGAAAACTCCCTTAAAACTGTACTGGGACAGCAGGCAATTTTGAAGTACTAATGCTAATCTTCAAAAAAAACTGTCCTACTTCCTCACAGAGAAGAATGATGAAAGAAGGACCTTCCTGTTTATTGTAACATGATTACAGAAACTATACCTTTCTCTCATGAGTACAGGACTAACAAAGGATTTCCTGGGTTTGACTGGCTTTTTATGAATTCACACCTGACTGGGATTACCAAAGCCAAAAAATCATTCACTACTCGCCCACAGAAGGCTGGACATTCCATTATCTGAAGTAGAACAGGCATACCAGATTCTAAAAATCTGTGTTTGCCAAGCACAGAATTTACTTTTAAAATAGGTGATATACTACAACTGAAGAAACATTCAACATATGGGCCCACTTCCCAATTAATTATTTGCTGGTTGAAGTGTTAAAATGTCCTTGGCTTCACCGTAAACACAATCATCCCAGCTGGTCATTTTCTACCTGGAAAGGGGCCAAAGAATCTCAGCTGTCAGTACTTGAGAAACATGTATGTTTTGTCCTTTTTTTTTTTTCTTTTCCATTTATTTCACTTTCACAGAGCTACAGTTAAAAGAAGGAAGTCTTATACACATGGAAGTGGAAAGATTTTGTATTTCTTTCATTGTTGTAATTTAGTATATGTGGAGTGCAGGTAATAAGCAGAGTGACAAGAAACTCTTCAGTATGCATTTACTGAAAACTGATTTATCCAGCCTCACTGACACTGTTTTTATTCTTGTGTGTTCCTACTTAATTCAACTGCTCCTTTGTTTTACACAGGTGTGTGAAAAAACACAAAAGTCTTCAAAAGTCAGAGTTATTGATTGGTGATGTACGTGCACAGAGTCAGGAAGACTCAGTAGGAAAATATCCTTCAGTTAAGTGAATGCTAACCGTCAGCTTGTAGCAGACCTGCAGGTCAACAGGTGGAAAGCAAATGGCTTTTCTCATTTGCACATTACCTCTGCAGGAAGCCAGAGGACAGCTGGGAGAAGGAACACATGTAAACAAGGCAGACCTAATGATTTCCTAATCAAAAAGAAGATAATATCTTCCCATTAACAGGTAAACTAATTGACCAAAATCCAACAGTTTCTCCTCAGTACAAGTAAACATAGGTGCCTCTCCTCACTGAAATGTCATACATTTAGGCCAGCCACTAAGTCTTCAATTTTGCTTGATTCGTTTGGATACTGTATTCTGCAACAGCTGCCAGAAATAATACCTTAGAACAGCTGTTGTGGCACTTAAAAGAGCCTGGAATTTTAATTGGACTGGATATTAATTGGGAGTTGGCGCCTTTAAAAAAAAAAAAAAAAGAAAATATTCAAAGAATGACAGATGTCTTTAAGGGATTTGACCAATGTCTGGTATGGTCTCCACCATCTGAACAGGAACCATTAGTTGCTGAAGAGCACTTAAAAGAGAAATAGTAAGGAAACTGCATAAGTAATTCTATAGCTGTGATCTTGCAGAGGACCTTGCAGCGTTTTAAGAATTACTTAAAAGCAGACTCATTCTGAGACCCTTAGTAACCACCAACTAAAAACAAAACTGTTCATCATGGCCAAGACCTAAGCACAAATTAATAATAAGCTTACTTTCAGCATCAGCATAGAGCAGCAAGCAGAGGAGCACCACCATTGGCCTGACTACGTGCATCATCCAACAGCTTGGCACCAGCATGTTTTGGCAGCCTTGTTCTCACTGGCTTAGAAGCCACTGCGAGTCTGTCCGGTCTGAAATTTCAGAGGAAGTATTTTCAGAGCCTATGAAACAGATAAGAAAAGGAGAAAAATACATTTAGCAAGAACAGTGCAGAGATTTTATGTTTTGTTTTGTTTTTTTCCTAAGCATTCACAATTTGAGGCCAAACAATTTTAAAACACAAAAGGGTAAGGGAGAAAGAAAAGGAATCATTATTCATTTCAAGCTACTGACATTATACCAGAAGATTCAAGGTATGGTATATGTTAGAACTGTTCTAGTGTATTTCTCAGTACACCTTTTCTACCACAACCAAGTATCTGTCACACCCTCGATCTTTTGTTGTATTCAACAGCATCTTCTGAATCATGAGAACTGTCATTGTTAATGAAGTATAACACATCACTGGAATACTCATGTTTCAACAAGGGAATCAAAGAGGATTCAATGTCCAGAACAAAAAGTCTAATTGCAGACAGCATACTGGGAGCTGACGCCCTGGTATCTAGTAAGAATAACACAGCAAAATCTGTTCCATGATGTGTTCTTAAAGCTAGACATCAAATGCTAGCATATTGCACAGTTCAACTGCACTCAAAGGTTAAAATTCCTGTTGTGATTTCCTTTACATATGTGAATCATGCTTAACCCTCCAAAAAAAAAAAAACACCAAAACCAAACACCACCAGAAATCCAGAACTGAATAAAGGGTTAAGATTCCAATTCAATCCATCTCATTTATTATTATGTGTAACTGAATATGATACACTGAGAGCTCTAAAGCTCAGGTACCCAATTTAAAAAAGCAGTGTCTCATTCTTGTCCAAATTTACCACAACTGAGCAATAACAGAAATTAAGGAATATAAAAATATTTTTCCTTCTCATGGGAAATACAAGAGATATCCCAAAATAGACTGACGTCACTAAAAGAACACTGAAATGTAATTTTGCTTTTCAAATTATTTGCAACATATGAACTTTGGCAAGTTTGATATCATCCTTTTCATCACCACATAAGACTGGTTTCCATGCAGTGAAGATAAAAATCGACAGGGCAGAGAAAAAAATATACTAATTACCATGCCACTAAGCAGATCTTACAGATTTGTGAGTGGTTTAAAGAGCCCATTTTACAGTATAGTACAATGCTCAAAGAATCTGCTCAAGGTAGAAAAGACATGAGCAGCTGTTAGAAATCTATGGCTGTTATGAATCTCTTTCGTAAAACTACATTTTAAATCAGCTAATGCCATCAAAAAATACATACCTAAGAAATCTGCACAGGAGAGGTGCTAAAGGCACCAGCTCTCCCCTATCATCACTACCATCTTCATGCCAGCATTTCAAACAACAGCAAAGTCCATGAGACATCAGTCCTGTCAGACTCAATTGTGCCTGTGCAAGCATATCAGAGCCAACTGCTACATAATGATTCCAATGCAATCACAAAGATGGACATGTATGAAATGTACTTTCAAGGAAGATGTGGTTTTGATTTTCCTTCTTCTAGGCTGCAGGGGTTACAAAGGAGCCCTGAACTATCTCCAAAGGCAGCTCGCTTATGGACAAAACTTTCTCTTTTTATTGGCACGCAAACAGACTAGCTGACGTGTGAAGGTGAATGTCAGAAATGAGATAGTTGCTAAGATTTGTGTCTGAACCATAAACTGCTCCCTTTAGTAGGGGAGGAAGTCAAGAGGAAACAACACTGAAAAATAATAAGGGAAGCACAAAGATACATGTTTCACACAACTGTTTTTTAACAGGGCACTGCAGATTATTTTCACACATTTCAAACACTCCCACCAAAAGACTGAATGTGATACCTAACACAAAAAATATTATCATCTGCTTGGAAAAAAAAAGGGGGGGAGGGAGAATTTAAATATCTCTTGATCCTGACGTGAATATATATTTATCCTCTACAAGCTCTTTGCAAATGAAGGGGTGGGTCACAAAGCCTGGCAAAGAGAAGGCTGAGAAGAAAAAGGAGAGAGTTCAGGGTTTTTTTTATATATTAGTAATCCTATTCCATTCTCTCACTCTAAATGTTTATATAAGCACTTACAAATACTGCACTCATTGTCTCTGCTTTGAATGTCATATTCATTATCACTCAGATGATAAAAACCAAAACCAAAGCCTTCAGTACTAAAACTTAGCTATGGAGTCCTAAGCAGGGCAAGAGAGAAAATAAATATATGGATAATTTCTAGTATTTTAGGTCAAGTAAACCAAAGCATTTGAATATAGATGGTGGGTGGATCTTTTTCTTTCAAATGAATTGAAGATACACTGCTAGTGAAGGCATGCAGATGATGGGCTGATAACACCAGAGAGAAGCAAGCCCAGAGACAATCGAGTGACATCAAGGTTCTTCACACAAGTCTGCCTTCAGCTTTACCTTCAAAAAAAACACACCTTCAGCCAGAGACTCTGCTACTGACAAGAGGACCGAATTTGACCTTAATAATCATCTGGTATGTGGGTCTATATTTGGCTTATTCATGAAAACAAACATGGAGATGCAATTCCTTACTAAACTTAACTATCAAACAAGTATTAACTTCCTAATCAAGCCACCTGGTAATTTCAAAGTAAAATGTTCACCTAATACACTGTTGATTCTTAAAGGAAGTAGTTTCTTTCCTTTTCTGTTTCCACCTGACAATAGTTCATTGCCTCCAGAGTGTGGTACCAGAGATAGTGAAAACACAAACAGCATTTGCAGCACCAGGTTATACGAGCCTCCTCCTCAGAGGACCAACATTTGCCTCCCAGAATGAATTCAGAGTGAGGCTCTTTCTCAGCAGCTCCTGTTAAAAAATTCACACTGCACAAGTGCAGAAAGATTGGGCTTCTCCTTCGTAGAAAACTGATCACAGTAAGTACAGAGAGATCAACAGTTATTAAAAAACCCCTCACTTTGCGAATCTTTAATAAAAGATGTAATTATTTTAGGATAAGTACTGTGTAACTGCTGTATTAAATCACCAAAAATGACTCCTACAACATCTCTAGCAGAGCTACCTATAAATAATTTATTCCACAACAGCTATTTTGGTCTCTTTCCCCAGACAAACAAATTGTTAATACAAAATTGAAAACCAAAGGGTGGAACTAGGTAATATATCTATCACTAGCACATGGGTAAGTAGGTGGATAGATTTTCCCTGATTAGTAGTATCTATCAAGAAGATTAGCAAAAGTGGAGATGTCCAGCCCTCCAGAGTGTTCCATGCAGAGACACAAAATAATTCTCCTCAGCCGTGGCATGGCAGATGAGAGCCCCTGCATATGGGCACATATACCAATTATCCTCAAAGGAATCAACTAGGTGAACAAAACATCTGAATATTGAACTACTTCCCTTTGGTTTGTTCACTTTAGCACCAAAAAAAAAACATTTTAGGTGCTAACACAGTACTCAGGAGGAGATGGTCCAAGCTCTCAGACAGCTAAAGTTATAGAAAATGCTTACCTGGGGACAAATCTTAGCAACCCCCTGCCACCCCCCCCACCCCCCCAAAAAAAAAAAAAATTACGTATCTAATTGCTTTTACAAGCCTGCCTGTGCATGTTAGTGTTTGATAATTCAACACAGAAATTTAGGACAGCAGAAAGGAGCTCTCAGAAGAAACCTGAACACAGACAAAAAAGAAGTCAGAGCAGATGTAAGAAGCCACATGCGGGAAAAAAAAAAAAAAAAAGGGCAACTTACAAAATTCTGGAATACAGGAATGTGAAGATATGAGAGCTCATTTGTGCTATTACACAAACAGGATTTCCAGTTCAACTTTTCTAAAGTTTGAAATTGTACGGAGACAGAATTTTAGTTCATGGCCATCTCTAGTCTGCCATAAGGACTTATAGGAAAACAACTGGATACACCTTACATTTTTTCAAAAAACAGTGTTTCTCCAAGAGTAAGTCCCAGGCAAAGACTGAAACAGAAGACTGTTTACATTATGTTTCTACGCTTCATTCGTCACATCCTCAGTCCTAAATTAAATCCATTCCCTTGCCACAGCTAATACCATACATATGCAAGTGAAGAAATACAAAAGAGAAACTTGAAACATTACTAGAAATAAGTCAAGGAGGAAGTGCCAATACTTTGTATCTTTGCATATCAAGCAAGATCCCAGCCTAAAGAAGAAAATAAAGATTTCATACACAAATATTAGCTGCAAAAATCTAACTGACAGCTGAATCATTACCAGAAAGAATAGGAAAAAATGCATAAAATTAAGCTGCTTAATTAAAATATATTAAATAAAATAATAACTCTTCATAACACAATGTCTTTTAACAGGAATTAAATGTATTTCCCAAAGCAATGAAGGCAAGTGTCAGAAGTTCCACCTCTATTTTGCTCTTCTATTGACTAAACATTATGAAAGTTTTCATAGCTGACTTGTTGGAGAAGTTCCATGTTTCATTCTGTTCTTAAAAAAGCCAAAGTGCAAACCTATGATTAAGGAAGCTTAAGCCAGGTGTGTTGAGTGTTCCAAAGCTTAGTCTTATCAGTCCCTAGATAACAATACACCTTAATGCTCCTCTTATCATTCCTGAATTTCTCTGTTACAGTTATTCCAACAGGACTGAGCACACACCCTGGAACAGCAGGTTTCTGATCTCTAGCAGGACTTTGAACTACATTACTATAAAAGCACCACTGAGCTGCAGTCATAGGTGGAAATTTGCTTATATTAAACAACTTAATGTATTCAGTCTGATCCTACATTGTAATTGTTTTGGATTTCAGCAAGGATTCTTCTGTCACCATGCAAAACAGAAAATGGACTTTCAATAACCAAAGAAATAATAATAAAAATACAGATAGATTAATTTAAAGAATAAATTAATTCAGTGACAGGAATAGACTTTAACAATTACATCATGGGCTTGTTTTTCTCATGTAGAAAGTTGTTAAAAAGTTCCTCTTTTTTTTACTTACGGAAATACTGATGTTCTTATGCAGTCTAAACCCCCACACAGAAAACCCTGCTTACGCTGGTGTTTATACAGCTTCACTAGCATTCTAAATCATGAAATAAAATACAAAATCATAAGTTGTCATGTATCTCAGTACCTAAAAACTTCTGCTGTCTTAGTGGCTTCTGTAGATTATTAGAACTTTTCTGACTCATGGTGCAGAAACAGTTCACTAGAGTACTCTGCATTCTTAACTCTGTGCCTCCCAAATATGGATCAAGAAAAAAGTATTGTGCTGGCAACAGCTGCATTGCTGAAACTAAAAGTCTTGCTAGAGGAGAAAAATATAAAATGTTATCTGTCAGTGCATACATTGTTCAGAATATGTAGTAAGCATTTAAAGCCTTTTACAAAGCCACAGATAACGGGCTAACTGGACAAATGAAACATCTTCTAAGACTGACTTCTTGCCTGGAAAACACCCACTCTGCCAATACTCCAATCTTGACTCTTGTCACTCAAGAAACCTGTAAATTACTTAGGTATAGTTACCCTGAAACAGTCCAGCTCTGACCGGGCCCATATGCAAAATTAAAGAACGTAAACTCTATTCTGACTCTTGTCCACAAGGAAGGCAGGCAGGTAGGAAGGAGCATCTAAAGAAAAGGAGCTAAAACATATCTTGGCTAATCTGTATTATTATACTCTTTCTTCAACCACAGAAAAGAAACTGGTGAAATCCATAATAAGGTTTGTAACGTATTTATATTTCTCTATTTACAAAAGGTAAACACTAGCCTAGAAAATAGCAAATGGAGCACAAGTCTGATGAGGAGCAGCTGACAGAACTGGGGCTGTTTAGCCTGGAGAACAGGAGGCTCAGGGGAGACCTTATCACTGCCTACAACTACCTGAAAGGTGGTTGTAGCATGTAGGGTGTTGGTCTCTTCTCTCAAGTAACACAATAGGAGGAGAGAAAACAGCCTCAAGTAGTTAAGTCACCATCCCTGGAGGCATTTAAAAGATGTGTAGATGTGGTACTTATGGACATGGTTCAGTGGTCAACCTGGCAGTGTTAGGTTTACAGTTAGACTCTATGATCTTAAAGGTCTTTTCCAACGTACATAATTCTGTGGTTCTATGATTCCATCAATTACCTCCAAGGTCTGGCTTAAGAACAACTACAATTACTATTTTTAGGCAAAAACATTTACAGACTGATTTTTGCCTTTGTCTTTTGTCTCAAAGAACTAAATGCAAAAGAGCAAAACACTTGTACTGGGTTATTTGCTGTAGACAGTTTTTTAAAGTCTTTTTTACTTGAATAACACTGGAGCTGTGCAGCTACCACTTTATAGCACAGGCTAAACTCATGAGCACAAATCCACACACCAAAATGTTCACGAAGCCATTGGACCATATATCACATATTCATCAGACACTCCCAGGAAAACGGGCTCCGAAACCAGCCTTCAAGCAGATGCTCTCTGCAGTCGTGCAGAAAAGCGCTATTCCTAAGAAGAACTGTTAGACTTCAGAATTCTGGGACCACAGTTACTGCCAGAGCCAGCATCTTTTAGTGTCTTGCTTCCTCTCAGAGCTAGGTATCTGGACTATCTGGCAATGAGAATGATCCTACAGCTCTACTGTTATGTCCATGACATAGGCTTGCTAACATTGCTTCTATCTAAAGAGCCATCTCTGTTTCAA
Source organism: Patagioenas fasciata (assembly GCF_037038585.1). NCBI lineage: Eukaryota > Metazoa > Chordata > Aves > Columbiformes > Columbidae > Patagioenas > Patagioenas fasciata. Next base: position 23,161,806 of record NC_092560.1, on the reverse strand, counting down.
ATGCATTTTGCCTCTTCTGTATCTTTTCAGTATGGAAATTGTGAAACATTCAGGTTGGGTCTTGCCTTTAGGATCAGGTGAAGCTGAAGTATACTGGGTACTGCAGATACTGAAATAAAGCTAGAAATGTATTTGCAAGTCTGAAGCTAACAGGTCGAATCTGACTTCAAAATCGCAAGGCATCTTTTCTCTGTTATATTACTCTGCAATTTCTTTCTTTATGGCTTTTCTTCTTCCTTTTCACTTTATAGTTTTGTTTCGATACTATCCAATATACTTGTTGCATAATCAGATTGTAGCATGACTGAGTGAGACAGTGCATTTGCAGTACACACAGGACAGTAATCCAGCTGCAGCTAGTTTAGTCTGACTGCACTTTATTATAACATTGCTGATGGCAATACAATCATATTAGAAGAAGAGATGGAGAACTGAAATGGTTATTTTTCAAAAGTAGTTGGCATTATAAAATGATTTGATAATAAAGTACAAAAACTTCCTGAAGCAATAAAAGAACTATGCATTTCCCATACTAAGATACGGCATAACAGCACACAGTTGTCCACAGTTCCTCACTTAAAATAAAAGATGAGAACTACAAAATATCTTTGTAACACATAATACTTTTTATTACACTCAAAGAAAAATAAAAGTAATGTTACCAACTCCTTTTCAAAGTCAACAAAAGCCTACAGGTATTTTAATTTTGGAAGCTTCCTTATTAAGGAAAAGTACCACTGTCTACGCTTTTATATACCAAACTAATGTCCTAATGTTGACAAACCAGTTTTGATATCAAATAAAACCATAAAAGCATCAGCAGAGCCAGAATGCATGGTTCACAATGTGTTTTTCTTCACAGACCACAATAAAAACTATAGCTTTATCTGTAATTAGTGGAAATTAATGGCTTAGAGTGGCCACCACAAGTGGCATTTCTGGTGTTCCATAGAACATTTACACCAACACACTCGGAAATGGAAAGTGAGAAACAGAATAGAGACCTCTTATCCAATTTTCATAATGGGCATGAGAAAGAACACATCTGAAATGTACTGCATACAGCTATGGAAATACTACTGTAATATAGATACCAATAGCACATTTTGACATGGACAGTGTATGCATGTCTACGACAATATTATATAGGTGATGCCACTTTTAACAACAATTGTCTTCCTCACAGTATACTGGAGTATTTCTATCCACGCAAAAGAACTTACTACAAACTATTGGTATTTATCTCACTAGTTACGAACATGACACAGTTTCTGAAGTAGGCAATCTGTTGCTTCTTGAATTAGCAAGACAAATCAGAGAATAAAACATTACAAGAGATTAAATTGGTGAAATAACCAGACTGCAGGGACCATTGATAGTCTGCCTTCTACATGAACAGTCAAAAGGTGGAAGAAACAGGACTGAAGACAGGAAACAAAACGGAGGTTATCATCCTAATTGTGTTAATAATCTTTTATAAAAAAAACACATTGCTGAGAAAACAGAAAAGATGGTGTTTTAGAACTCTCTGCTATTCAGAGTTTCAGAGTCTTTCATAATCTGAGCATCAGAAGGAATAACAAAATACAAATGTGAGACAAAGCAATTCATTTAATGGTCATTAAAGCACAACATCTGCACAGCAAGAAGTTTTAAGAATGTACACACATGCACACATACACATAATCACAAAAGGACAGATTAGCAGAGTTCAATATCGAAACGTAGACGACACAACCTATCCATCTTTCATACACATGCCTCAGATGCAAAGACTTCCAGGACTTGTGCTTTTTCTCTCTGCTTCCTGCTTTCCCATTTCTACCTGTGAATAGCAGTGGGTAAACATACTGCTATGACATTCAAACTAAAGAAGGAGTCTAACCTTCAACTACAGATTTATTTCTGTTTAGCCAGAACTAATGAAATATTAAGAATTCATGCAGGTGGCTATCAAACAAACATTTTAGAATTCTACCCTCGTGCTTTGTACCAAAGTACAAAATACCACATGCTGTGATCACAAAAGCCAGCGTCATATAAGAAACTACACAGTAACTTTAAGCATTCACAAAGTCCCATTTTTCAAAGCTTCCAAAGACTCAGCTTACATTAATTCTGTCGTTACAACACAAAATAAAACTATTTATAATACTTGGGGAAGAGTGCTGTGTAATTTTATGGAATCCTTATAAGAGCACAATCAGCTTCGACGATACTGCAACACTGCTTCCCACACACAGGCAGAAAAAAAATTACTTGTGCTCCTCCTCCAGAAAAACACCACCGATATGACAGAGATACACAAATTCCACATGAAGCACTGTCTCAACAGTCACAATGTTGTGGTTGCCAGTATTTTGAGGAAGCCACAAAGCTGTGCACTTCACACTATGAAAGAGGGCTGTAAATGGCAGTGGTTACTCAGGACTCAACCATTCCTGCTGGAGCCATTAACACTGTCCCCCAGAGACAAGATCTCAACAGGAAATTCTAGAGGGAGCCGCAAATAATTATACTTTAGAGATGAAGTTTGTGTGTTTTTTTTTAAATAAAAATCTAGAAAGATGTTTGGTTTCGTTTACTCACTCTCATTTGTTTTACCTAAGAATCTGCCTAGATGCAGGAAACCTTATTTATTTATTTTTAAATGCATCTGCTTATTTATACTTATGACAAGGTACCTACTTTTTTACAAAGTATGCTAAACCTAGAAGATGATCCTGAAGCTCTACATGGAACACTGATATACACCTTGTGGGAGTTTCATCTTTCACAACAGAAATGCCTGAACAACTAATCATAACCCAGCAAAGTTTCTTTAGCATTTCTATTATAACTGTTACATCTCTGGACATGTGTGCTGTCCTAGGAGTATTGTTCTGGATTGATTAGCATCTTTATAATGAAATGCTCAATTACAGCTTTGAAATAGGTAATTATAAAAGGAGTGTGTATTTTCCAGTTGGGGATTTTGTTTTGATTTTTTTTAATTATTAGTGCATGGAAGGCAGCTGTAGAAGTTCTGACTGCACTGTCACCTCTCTGGAAAGCAACTGTGTTTAGTTTGTCCCACTGTGCATAAGCTAAATCGAATTTCTAGTTATGACTGGTATGGGAGTCTTATTTTCAACTGTCAGGGTGTGCAGCCAGCTGTAACCATTTTTTCAATATTTTGAAAAGCCTCATTTGAAGCATACAGTTGCAAATGACTTAGGCACCTTCTTGTTAGTCAACAAAAAACTTTTTCAAAAAACACATTCCAACTGTACTTCTTTGGTGCAAAAGAAAAAAAATGTGTCAAGAAAGCTACACAATATGGATTTTCTACATAACTGTTAGCAGCATATGTAAAAAGCGCAAATAAATTTTGGGGGCATGTCAGTCTGGGCTAATGTTTCAGACTCTTATGTGCATTATTGTGCTTTAAAGACAGTTGCATCACCTTAATGTTGTTAAAACAAATTTCTGCCAAGAAAAGCAACTAATTTTTTCCTGAGGTTTAACAGCAACTGAGGGGGTGGGGAAAGTGCTTTTAATTTCAAGGGTCAGAAGTCAGGAGAAACTATAAATACTACTTTCCTTAGTACACTGCATGCTGCAGCATGCCATCAATTTTAAAAGCAGCTTTCTGCTGAAGAAACTTATTCAGCTGTTGAGATGATGTGTTAGTTTGTATTGCTTCCTCCTCTCACGTGCAGGAAGATACAAAATTTAAAGGAGAATTACATATTTATTGTATTATTTTTCAATTTTAATAATAAAAACAATTGTATTAAGTAAAAAAATGTAAATATGTGTTCCAAGCAATCTCTAACCCCTTGATATTCAGAACCACTATTCATCAGCCCAAATCCCTGTCATATAACAGATCCATCACTGCTGCCAGTGACACTATTTTAGAACAGATGTTTACAAAGTATCTCACAATATAATGGGTGTCAGAAAAATTAAATTTCAATAGAAACCATTTTAAAAAAATCATGTTTCATATTAAATTTGATAGTAAATTCTAAAAAATTCATCTATAGTTATCAAACACAATTTGCAATCCATGCTATTTGTTTGTGCCCATTACAGATATGATTCTTCATCTACCATTGCCAACTTTTTCCACAAGCAGAACATAGATTTTTATAGGCTTTGTTTTCTGTTTCTTTCAATAAATCACTTAGCAATATGTTATTATTCACTATGAGAGTTTTTTCTGATCTCAGAAAAGAAATACTTAACATATACACTACTGTCAAAACCTGCATTAGTAGTAAGCACAAACAGGTGAACACAGAGAAGCTATTCAAGGAGGACTTCCGCATAAAAATGAGCAAGACATTCCCAAATTTGTTGTAGGCCAGGATCTTCACTTGCTGATCTTCAAGCTTAGACAAAGCATGTTAGAGTATCTAATGACTTTCTGCATTTCAGAAATAAATCTCTCCCCTTGCTATATCCAATGTCAGTCTTCGCTTTCCCTGTGAAAATGACATAAAAAGAAAGCCCAACTCTTAAAAGTAAACACTTAGGAGAAATCCAGGAAAGAATGCTTTTGCTCATAACAGTAAGCACTGACTGCAAACATGAAAGTAGAAATCTGAACACACTAAAATGACAAAGGCAAATTATGTTACTAGAACGGGCTCTTCCAAATAATTTTAACAATGTCAGCATTGAAATACTGCTAACCACTTAGTAAAATCTACACATTTTCTTAAAAAAAGAACTGTCTATCTCAAGACCAGAACAATCGCAACTGTGTTCTACCTGGGTAAAATTAAAACTCAAAATTGAGTCTACTTTTGTTGGAAAACTAAGAAGAAAGTGGCCTGAGACAGAAAGCTGCTATTTATCATTCAGAAAAACAACGTTGAGACTAAAATGTCTTAAGTATTCTTGTATTGTGCCACATAACCACAATGCCACCTTTCGAGACAGTTCATGTAGTTATCACAGAGGATAGAGTAATGTCTTTCATGTATGCATTTTTACCATAATAGCCAATCACTTATAGAAGATAAAAGCCATAGATTTTGTTTTAAGGCAGTATTTGAGGCTGATAAATAGGTGGTCTCTCTGATTCCCTCCTCCCTCTCTAAAATAGAAATCCTTGCTAACATAAAAGGCTTTATTTAGTCTACAGCAAAGGAGAAGAGTAATACTGATGCCTTCTCCCCACCAAAAACCACCTTAAAGTAGATTCAGTCAATCAGACCCGTCCACAATTTAATGTCACTGCTAGTCTTAGATTGGAAGAGTGTAATACCTTTTCCATAAGTGAAAATGTTCTATCTTGACATTTTCTAATTAAAGTTTTCTCAGTTTTTATTTAACATGTCCAAAAATGTATTTAAAGTTAGAAAGCCAAAGTAACAATCAAAATCAAACTCAAATAATCTGTGTGGTGGTAAATGATGTTTCTTCTTAGCCGAAGTCTAAATGGCTTCAAGTTTGGCAGAAATAAAATTGCTTCAGAAGTGCTAATGGACTAAAAAATCTGCTACTGACACATAGTTATGGCACAGCTGACCTCAAACATTGAGATTACTGGGGAAAGAGGATGAAAGCAGGCATATGTGTAATATAAAACTTCAGTATGGCAGGAGAAGCAGAATGGAACACTTGAAAAAAAAATCAATTATGTTGCATCAAATTCAAAACTGAATTATTGCATTTCCTGACGAAAGCGGAATATTTACCCAACATGTGAAGACAACAAAAGTAAGATCTTTCAGGCACATAGAAATAATCTTCACCAGTAGCCTCCAAGTAGGAAGTTTGTCTTTCAATCAGTTTGGTTTTGCCTTCATTCAACTTTGACACTTAAAAATCCCCTGATTCACTGTGCCACAGATCTTTCTTATTACAGAACATTTTCATGCTATAATCCTAACCACAGATACAGAAGTGTGTCTTACACATTACAGTACCCCTGTGGGAAAACATGGAACACACACACACACACACACACACACACTCACAAGGTTGTTAGGCAAAAAAATATCATTGCTTTCTTCACTCCTCTCAGAACCTGCACCACAGTCAGCTACCAAATCACAAAACTATTTATCAAAGAAACATAACAGACTAGATCATCATTACTTCTTAAAGAAAAAACTATTACAAAGAACTGGAACAGAAGTGATGGTAGAGATAAATTTTCCAGGGACCGGAAAGTGATAATAAAAGCAAAAGTAACATATTTAGTCCCTTCTCCAAGGAAAGCTGGAGCACATCATATATGCACAGACCTTTAAAATATTTCCCTGCAATGCTGTCTTAAATATATGGCATATAGTGCCCAGGAACAGTGTTCTTGTATTAAAAGTAGATTACCAGCACTAATCCATGTGTCTAACACGCTCAAACTTCCTTGCTTTCTGACAGTTACAGAACAAGTATGTCAATTCTAAAGGAAATTATCAAGACACTGTGGGCATCCCATTTGCACTTGCACAACAAACTCAATACAAACCAAGCACATGACCTCTTATTTCTCTTGAAGAAAACTGCTTAAAGCTGATATGTGCATTCCTTGACTTGTTCTAGCAATTTGCTACCCTATTTTCTATTCTATGTATAGCATTGTCTGATAAGTGTTCGACAGAAATTGTTGACTTATTCCTTTGACAAATATCACTATTCTACTCAAAGATCTAACCATAATGGGTAATTAATTATGCGTAACTATCTGTAACAGGGACTTGATATTGTCTTAACTTTCCCATTCATTTAAAGCTAGGCAAACTGCACGTGACCAGCTACCACTGTGATTTGGCAATAATTTTAACACCTAGTTTGATTTTTTTTTCTTTAAAGAAACCATACAACTGAATTTTGTACCTATGCATAACAACAAGTCCATGTTGATTGGGCATGGCAAGATAAATCAGTTATCACCTGTGAATAAGAGTGTCAGACTTACTCTAGTTGAGTGAAAGTCAGAAATAAGCCCACTGAGTAAAAAGCACTACACTGTTTTCAAACCGTGTTTTACACAAAAAAGAAATAAGTTGACAAAGAAAGCAGTAAGACTCAATGAAAGGCCTTTTTCCTTCTAGCAGAGTATGGTGAGCTAGAAAATAGGGTATAATCTTGGCTTTTCAACCAGGAAACTATACATAGGTCAAGAGAATTGACCCCCTGACCACTGCCAAGTTTCTCAGAATTATAGTAAATGGAAGGCTGAGTCAAAACAGGTATTTCTGAGTCACCTCACTACTTCCAAATCATGAGGCTATACAAGGTCAGCCAAGCAGTTCCAGGAGCCCTTACAGAAATAAGGTAGTAACTCTAATATTATCTTCTGAAATTTAAAATAAATAAATAAATAAATAAATTAAATAAAAGGTACAAACACAATACACACATAAACACTTTTAACAATCAAGTCTTAATTAGGCAATAAAAAGTTGAAAGTCCTCAGGAAGATATGAGGTACCTAGACTTTCTAAAAGTTATTAGTGCAAGTGGCCACCGTTTCTCCCTTTTTTAGTTGCATTCCAACACAGTAACACAAATCTTATTAGTTCCAAAACAGTATTTTCTTAATCTTCTACGTTGTAGTTCACGTAATCTGTAACGGAAGAAGAATAATAATCTACAGAAACTGGTAATATTGAGTATCTGTTTAAGAATAGCTGCATCACTGTATTGCATCCTTCATTAATGCTCCTACTGCTAGCCACAACTTCAATCAACCCTCATATACCATTGCAGTATTTTATGTCCCAATTTTACATTTTCTTAAATATCCTTTGTCCCTCTCATTCTACATATATGAGAACACACATATGCGCACATAGCCTGGATTTGGGGGTAAAATCTGAGTATCATTCAAAATCAATGAAAGCTATCTTTGACTGCAAAACAGCTAAATTATTTCAGTCACAATCTAACACATCACCTGTTGAAATTTAAGAGCAAGAGTATTCCCATTCATTTAAGCAAAAGTATTGGTGTTATACAGTTAAATGAGTGTTGAAACATTTTGTTCCCATAGCAGCACTGTAGCCATCTAATCATTGTGAAACTAAAGGAATCTTTTGTATATGCATTAACGGTTTAAAAGGACAACCCACAAACACATAATAATAGGCATATATTTTACAAATCTCAGGCTTCATTCTTAAACACTCTTTTTTTATTTTGCAGCAGCCACTAAATCTTTCAGAGAACAAAATATGACAAAAAACTTTATCGCAGATTTTCAATCATGGAACTTGGTCGTCCTTTTCAAAATAAAAGACACTTCTTTATTTTAATGTGATATAACACTACTACCATCCAACAGGTTTCTAAAATCCTATTTTTTTCTGTATGCTGTCATGTTTTAAAGCCATGTGTGCTTTTCAGGTATGTTTTCAAATGTCCATGTTTCACCCCCCAAAGTTTGCACTTCTCATCCCTATTTCTATTGTGATCATGTTTAGAAATCTTTTTGGCATTTATATCTAAGCATGTACTGACATAATACAAAGACCAAAGGTGCTTGCCCTCACCAATGCAATAGTGCGATTTTTATTCACAATCCATGTAAAATTCTATAATCCTGCATTCAGATTATGCCTTTATTAATCCTACATTGAATCTAGTAGTAGCAAAACATGAGGGACACAGCAAAATATTGCCTCTTCAGAGATGTAAAGCAAATATTTCCATACGGAGTTTGCAGTGATAAACAGTATGCTGCTGATAGACAGAAAGGTGGTTAATTTTTGCTAGGTCACAGGATTTACTTTAAGGTGAGATTTCTACCATGAACTGTAAGAACAACCTCTTATTTAGAGTCAGTAATAAAGAGCATCTTCTGTCTAAACAGAAGGATTCACTCTTACTTGCTTTACCTCTAACTTCAAACAACTGGTTCTTCTGGCTAGGGAGAGCATTTCCAAACCACTCTAACAATGTCTTGTGGTCCCAAGAATCATGAGAATCTACAAATCCTTTTGTTGAATCTTCTGAAGGCAGTTTGGAAAAAAAAAACATGATGGACAATTAACTATGTCACCACTCACCTGGCATCCATAAATCCGTATACACTTCTAGATATATATATGGACACATAACATACATCTACAACCCTTGTAAAATATAAGTATATAAACTGATTCCTAAAGGTTTGATTACGCATGTTATGCTATGCTTTAACGGCTAACTAAGAACAGTGTTAATCTGAAACTTAAGTGACGTGATATGATTGAGTTGGCGGGATTTAAGCAAGAGTTCTTCCTTCCTCAACTATGGATGAAAAGTTTCAAGAAAGGAGGCCTCAGGAAATTGATACCAAAGTAATCAGTTTTAAAAAAATCAAGTTATTCAGAGGCATAGTTGTTTGTCTTAATTAAGTAAGTTATTGGGCTGAAAAATGTGAACTGTGCTTTCTTCACTTAGACATCCACTTTGAGCAAGGGCACAGTGATGAATGCATAAAGCAACAGTGGTGTCAGTTCACGCAACAGAATAGCACAAATATCAGGAATTCAAATTCAAAGAGCAATTGTTAAAATACCTGAAATATTTCACTATCAATTATGTCAGAGCTTTTCCTGTTGTATGTGGCTGATAGAGTGTTCAAATCATCTAAATTCCTGGTTGCTCATTACCTGATACAATGTTGTCATGGGTCAGCATAAGGCATTCCAGAACATATCAGGACTCTCTACCATATTTTCAATTGTTTAATATTCCATAGCCCCAGCAATAGAGGCTAGTTTGCAAGGAATATCTCTACTTCAGCCCATACAAAGAAGGTTGCCACAAACAATGAACCATGTGGAAATGTTTCAACATCCTTCCCAGTCTGCAGTGCCCATTCACAGCACTGCATTTATTAGTGTGTTCACTTCAAAGAAAGGTTAACATCCATATTCTCGATATTCCTTTTAACTACTGCTACAGTGGGATGGACTTCTACACTTGGCAACCATCTGAGAAAAAGAAAGATACTGAGGGCTGAAGAAATAAAATTGTAAGATCTCATCCTCTGCAGTAATACTGGAAATATTGCTGTTTGGGGAACAAAAGATGGCAGTGATTTCCAAAGCAAGATGAGCCCATCCTAGCCTTCAGAAAATAAACTTAAAGACACTATTATTGTAACCTTCCTTTCCTTTGGGATCACAACTGACAAGCAAGTAAGGCACTGCTTTTCACCCACACAAAATGAAAACCACAACTCCTGAGCCATTGTTATTATATGTACACAGCATTCATGACAGCGTTTTTCTAGTTTATGTCTCCTCCTTTTCAACAAGATGAAACTAGCTCTCTGCTGAAGAGAGTATAACACTCAACAAACACCAGCCACGGTGGATGACAAGATGTCCTCACATTCCTAAGTGGGAACGGAGTGCAGGCCTGACGCTGCACTGGGCATGGCTGAGCCACTCTGATAGAGGAGGGCAGCCAGTGCCCTGGGATAGTCACAGACAGCTCCAGCCAGCTCCAACACACACAAAACCAACCCACCCTGTGCCAAAACCAAACCAACCAGAGGAGCTTGTGGTGCCACTGCAAAAGTGTATTCAAGAAAGGGCAGTAACTACCAGGGAAAAAGAGACACAGAAGAGGAACAGCTCAAGCTTGGGCAGACATGACACTGGAGCAGAGGAGGAGACCAGAGCAGGAGGAGGTTCACTGGAGAAAAAGGGGACACAAGAGGAGACGCCTGAGCTGGACTACAGCAACGAGATGATTGAACAAGGCTGTAGCTAAAATATGCTGGGACAGGCATAGGAGGAAGGTACACCTTTGAAGGGACAGCAGCCCATGGAGGAGCCTACACTGGAGCAGATGAGCAAAAAACAAGGAGGGACAAAACTAGAAAAAAATGCTGGGCAGTGACCCAAACCTGCTGTGCCACCTGTCACCTTGCCAAAGGACGGGCTGTAATGTGCAGAGAGGGGACTAGCAGACAAAAAAGGAGGGTGTGAGAGAGGTGTCTGCATAGGAGCTGAGGTGCATTTGTCCAAGTGTTTTCTTTATTGCTTATCTTTATTGCTCAATACTGGAGTCTATGGTACACCAACTGGCAATTAACTAAATTCTATTAAATTCCCTGACTCAAAACTATTTTATTGCTTGCAACACATATTCAGTTCAATTTCCTTGTGAAGAAGTACCTCCAAGCACTGTTATCATCTATCCCTCATGAATGGGCCTGGGGCTTTGCTCTGTATTTCTTGGTTTACAGTTAACCATGTTGAGAAAAGACCAGCACTCTGGCACAGCCAAGCCCACCCTGTATTTGGATTGTATCAGTCTGAGTGCCCTCGATACTCTTGTAGTCTCATGCTTCTGCATGCACCAATTTTCCTCTGAATTTCAGATTTAACTACAGATTTACAAACAAACAAACAAACACGCCAAACCAAACAAAAAAAGCCAGGTTGAGACAAAAATTATACTGGTCATGTTTTTTAATATAACAGAGACATCTGAGAAAACAATTTGTCCAACCTAGGGGTGCGTACATGCAATCACTGGTTATTTTTTGTTCCAGTTCCAGACAAAACAGAGGTGCCCCAGATTACTACATGCCAAACAGTTCTCTGCTAGTGCAAAAAGATATAAACGTAAAAAGGACTCACAACATGTCCCTCTGAAGATATAGCCAAAAAATCTCGGACTAGGATGCTTAGTGAGAACATTGCAAACCACAACTGGAAACACCTGTATTTGATCAAATTTTAATATTATTTTCTTTCAGAAAGCATAAATCTACTACAATATTGATAGTGAGTAAAAGTTTCAATATTGCCTGGGAAATACCCAGATAATTTCAGCAAATAATTGGCCCAGGTGATTAGGATACCAAGAAAATATATCTTTTTATCCCCTCAGAGCTGAACTATACTTCTCTTTCTTTTATAAACTGCAGCATTTGAAGCCAAGGAATCAAGTCATTCAAAATGTAAGCCTTTGGCTGCCCTTTGGATCTATTATAATATCTGCGGTGTATACAATTCATGTTTTCTTTATTTTCTTTCTTTCTGTCTGGTTAACTTTAATCATTAAAATCTCCTGAAGTAACATGACTTTGAAAATTATAATTTAAAAATTCTAATATTAGTATTGATCAAAAGTACCCCACAAAACTTCAAGAAAATGATAAGAACACTAAACAAATGAACAGAAAATAAAAATTAAGTATCTTAAGTCACCAGCATGCACAGCTGCCAGAAACTAATATAGATGTGACAGCATATAAACTGTGAAATGCCACTAAACTGTGTCAATTATTCTGGTGTGTTTGTTTATTGCTGCTTCAGGATATTACAGAACAGATTCTTTTGGTAAGCCATGTCCATACACCATAAGTATACAAATCTTGCCCAGCTAAAAAAGCCCTCTGGGAATTACTAATTTGTGAATTATCTCTTCTGTGTCCAACTACAGTTCTAGCTACTAACCAAATGCAAAGAACTTTGATATTAAGGTGTTTGCTTTTTATTTTACAAAAATAATGTCACTTTTTTTTTTGAGGTTTTGAGTATGTAGAAAGCCTTTTGCTAAACTATTTTATTCAAATCAAGGACTGCAATTAAAAAGTATGAATCACCAGTCTCAACATTCAAACACAAGTTTTAAGACAACTGGAGCTCTCAAATATGATTACATGAATAAGATACTTCAAGGAACATTCTTATTTCTGAGATAAATGTGAGAACGCTTACTTCCCAATGAGAGGTAAGTATCCTACCTTAAGCAGAATAGAGTTCAGAGACCAAGTTCTAACACTTCTTTGGGACTAGATTTCCACACCCAGTTACTACCATCCTCAGGATAGTCATCTGAATAGTACATATAGATGTGTCCACCACAATGCACATATTACTGAATGAGACAAGTAAGAGTAGTGAAAGCAAGATAATTCTATTCAGACTGTAAAAAGATGCAGAGCAGAACTATTTTTGGGGAAAAAAAATACATACATAGTAAAGAAGGAAGAAAATGTAATGAAAAATGAGGCAACAAGTATGAAAACACTGGATTTTTTTCAAATGCCGCTTCCATTTTTTTCCTCATGTGATACAAAGAAATGTGCCAACATTATTCAAGTATAATATTGAAGGTAGTGCTTGAATCAAATGAACAACTAGATATTCTTTGGATTTAGTCACATTACACTGTGAAGAACCATTATGAACCGATGATACAGAAAACATAAATTTTAACTCTCTCTAGAAGTATATATATATCATTAGCACATCAATTTTAAGACATTCTAAAGGTATATGGACATGTTTGCCTGCACACAAGCAAACCATTTTCCACTGTCTATAAGGTTTAGGTCTTGCTCTGAACTCTCACAAGAGTATGACTGTGGTTGGAAATGAATACATCAAGAGCACAATTTTTAGATGACAAACAGAATGAACAGTTGAGAATAAGTTCAGGAAAAGACAGTTTAGAATATGTTAATAACTTTTTCCTACTGTGGTACACCACTTGATTCCCTCGAGGGTATTCTCTACCTTCTAGAAATTAGCAGATTTTAACACTTGGAAGAATTAGGAAAATAAGTCCACCTGATTTCTACGTAGTACAAAGCACAGTATTTCAATTAGTATTTCAGTATCAAGATAGTAACTCCTATTTCAGATGTACATTTTTTTTATAAAAACATACAGTCTTAACAGAATGACATCATATAATCAACACTCCACCATATATTCAATGGTTAATTAGCTCATTGTTTATAAATATTACTGTATAGGACTGGAAACCTAAAATTACTCCATCACTTACTCACAAAGGTAATCTTTTTGTTTGAACAGGCAATACTTTAAAGAGTTATTTCAAATGATAGTGTTCCAAGTACAAGCAGAAAGTCTGGATAGCTGGAGGGCACCCCAACCATTTTTTGCTGACTACCTCATCCTTGCCTCTAAAATTATCACATGACTGAATTGCATAGTTTCACCTTGCAGGGAGAGCAATTAGTTTTCCTACTCCTCTCCCACCGGAGACAGAACACCAGCCTCCCACATTTCAGACAAATACACAGCACAGACCAAATTTTCCCATGCTGATTTAAACAATAATAGTTGGATTACATTTAATTGTAGATTTCCTCCAACCATTCTAAGCCACTCCCCTACTAATCCAAATGTTAGAAGAAATTCGTATACAAGAAATGAAGTAGGTAAAAATATAAGTGAAATGCATTTATTTACTTTTAAAAATACTGCTATTCTGCTTCAGTATTGAAAAATTATAACCAATCTGTATTTTAACATCACCATGTATCATGAGAGAGATATCTGCCTGATTTTTAATGATGCTTCTTCATATGTCCTGAGATTTTCTCAACACAAGTGTCAAACAATGCATTAGTGACAAATTCCCCACACTGTGCCCCCTCAGCGCTTGGAGTTTAACTTCTCTCACATTACAGTATTTATTGAATTTCCAAGCCAAACGGTGTTCTGCTCCATAAAATTCTGACAAGTGGACTCTGCCAAGCTAATAACAGCTTCATTCTGCTGAAATAAACTTATTTCACTGCGGCAAACAAAATGACATGACCTGGAAAGGTTATTTTTAACTGGGTAATGACTCAATTCAAACCAAGCCTCTCTCACTAGCTTCTTGAATACTGTTAGGACAAATTTCTTAAATGTAAATATGTCCTAACACCAGTTTTCTCCTCTGTTGCACCCTCTGAACATGGCTATGGCAAGTATTTTCAGGTCTGTGTTGTTTGATTTTCTTATAAATAGTTCAGCAAAGTTGTTAAACAATGCCTAGTAAGAATACCTCAGTAGAGTGGCCTAGCAAGATGCAAAACTCATACAAGGACGCTATGTCTTCACACATTCTTTTCCCCCCATTTTAACATTTTTTGTCTATTGCTTTGACAAAGTTACATTAAAATTGCCTTAATACACAACAAATCCAAGAAGTTTTTTTCTTTGAGACACATACTTGATGTTTTAATATCTCTCCTCTCTTATACTAATTTTGACAACACCATTACAGAGGTGTAGAAAACAAAGGATTACAGGACTGATTTGACCTTGCAGAAAGGCTATGTCTTTTACATATATTTTAACTTCTTCTTAATGGTCATTCAGTTAGTGAATGCTAGTAAGATAATATTCATGAAACACCCTTTTCAAACAGCTTATATTTTGCTATTAACACTGCAGCCTACACCCACAGATGAACCATCAGTTTCAGATCAGATCTACATCAAGTTTCAAATGACTGGAGACCATAAAAGAACCTTTGTAACAGCTGAAATCTTGTACAAAGACACTGCAACCTGCCAGGTCTGTCTTTTGAGCGCTAATAAAAGAGAGAATCCTTGACCGCAAACAGCCAGACTCTGAGTGAAGCAGTTCACTAAAGAACTGTTAGAATTCCTACTGCAAACAAAAAGAGCAGGAAAATGATCAAATGATCATTCACCAAAATTACGAGCTTCGGATAATTAAAAAAAACCCACACCTAAAACACAAACAAAACTAACAACCCACAGACACACACACCAAAAAAAACCCAAAAAAACCCAACCCAAACCAAACAACAAAACCCCCCCCACAAAACAAAAACAACAAACCAATAAACAAATAAAACTCCCCCCACAGGAAACCACAAGAGTGAAAGAAGGAACACTGCCATTCTGGTAAGTAATGTGGCATGTGGCATGATTGGTACTTGATATCAATAGCACTGGTGAAAGACTAAGAATTTTGAGATGGTGCCTGAAATTATTTAACATTAAGCTAGTAAAATGCAAACAGCTGTATTTATCAGGTAAATTATCTTATTTCTTCATTTTTTTTCCTTTCTTTTTGCTTAACTCTCAAATCTATCAGTCCAGTAGTTAATCCTGGTATTAACAACGCTTACCCTCAACCCTTGCCACAAAGGTGGCTTAACGGCACCCTGCACTGCATCAGGAGAAGTGCTGCCAGTTGGTCAAAGGAGGGGATTCTTCCCATCTACTCAGTTGCAGATATTATACCTGTTTGTGTTCCTGGAATGCAAGATATAAATTCGTGTGAGATATAAATTCATTTATATACTTCTTGGTTTTGTTCTGTTTTCTAGAAAATACTGTACTTCTCACATACCACAGCTTCTGTGTCCTATGACATTAGGAATACTTGTTTCTGGCATCATATTAACTTCTTCTTAGACATCTATTTTTAATTTTTGCAATGTACAGTTTCTCTTTAGAATATCCAGCTCTCAGAGCCAAGTGGACAAGCTTCAGTTTGCAGTTTAAATATGTTGGGTTTTTTTTCTTTGGTTGGTTTGGTTTGGTTTTATGGGGGGAGGGCTTTTGTTTGTTTTTTGTGGGCTTTTTGGTGTTTCTTTTTCTTTTTCTGTAACCAAAAAACTGTATAAAATTTGAACATTTAAATACCCAACCCCAGAAAAAGCAGTACAGGTATAATTTTAACTACTGTAGAATATTATAATCATCAGTTTTGAAAACAGCCACTCCACTAAGGTTTAATGAGAACATGATATTGCTATGACACTATTTCCTGATTTATTATCCTGCAGCATAGGCTGCCATAGTCTTTGTTGAAACTGCCTTGAATTAGATCTGAGAGCACTTACATACCTCAATTACTTGATTGATTGAAGTTACCCAGACATTTAGAAAAAGCCTGATTTTACTAATCTTTTGTGTCTATCACTACTACTATGTATACATGGAGAACCCCCAAACCTTCTCTTCGCTAGGCTGAACAGTCCCAGGTCTCTCAGACTTTCTTTGTAGGAGAGGTGGCCCTTCCCTGGATTCTTTCCAATATGTCCGTGTCTCACTTGTACTTGGGATCTCAGAACTGACCACAGAACTTGAGGTGTGACCTCATCAGTCCTGGTAGCCTCCAACGGTTGTAGAGAAGAATACTACTAGCTTCAGTAGAGGAACACTCACAAGACTCAGACTGCCTTACAGTCTAAAAAGCTGTTTTACAAGATTTCTAGGTACTAGTATGACTAGTGCTCCGAGACACCTTTCCACACTATCACATTCTGAAAGACGAATCATTTTAAGGTCACAAAGAGAAACAATCCAGTCCAAAGCTCTGTGAAGTGCACTAAAAAAAACGGCAGCATGATTTACATTTTAAATTTTCTGCATTTTGAAAACAATTTTGCTTTTTTAAATACAGGCAGTAATAAATGGTAACAAGTTTATAAAACTTAGCTTCAGATCTACTTATAAACACTGAAGTTGTTTGTTGTGTGGAAGCATTTGAAGCACAACTCATGCAATATGAAAAGTCATGCTTGTGACAGAACCCAAATTTATGCAGTGTACTATTGAGAGCTTTTTCACAGGTGCTTAAAAGTGAGAGCTTGACAGAACCTTTATCTTTCCATTCAACCAATCTCCATTTTTTAATAACTGAGATTAACTGAGATTTATTTCTGTTGTGTTTATTTGCCTACTGAAAGATGTTTCTCTAGCAGTAAACAAACAACTAAAGTTCCTTCTGTTTTCTAAGCACTATTGCTTTAAATACATTTGTAGGACACTATTTTTTATTTTTTAGCATTCAAAAACTGTAAAGGACATTCACTTGTTTGTAAGACAAGATTTGAGAAGAAGGCATACAGTCTGTTTTCAGTGCAAATAAAATGCACTAATCACATGTTGTTCCAAAATAACATAACAAATATGTTATTATTTACAAAATCCCAACTGGATAGCTATGAAAACTTTTAATGAAATTGAATGGATGATCCAAAACAGAGGACAATTTCCCAAACATAGATTAAAAAATTAGCAGTACGCCTTTTTTTTTTTTTTTTTAAATGCCATTCCGTCTTAGGAGTTGCTACCTAAAAAAATCACATTAACAACCTTAAATCAAGCTACACTTAATGCAAAACTATATAAAGGATACAAAGGTAAAACATATTTGAAATATGCAAAAATACAGGGACTTTTTGTTTAATGGCAAGTGATTTCAGTGTCTATTATAACTGACTTTCCTCTGGGTATTCTTTATTTATACTTATATTCATGATTTATTTAATAAAATTATATTAATTGAAGCTATCTGGTATGTAATTGCTAAATAGACATATTAAAAACAAACTATATACTGAGTCATTGAGGTCTACTTATCTGTAAAATCCCTTTATGTTCATATACTTTACTATAAACTCCTACTAATAGAGTGTATTGTTTAGAAAATATTAGAAAATTTAAACTGAGAGATGGCTAAACAGTCTTTCCATATTAGATGCATGTCACATTCAGAGATTTCAAAATATAAGGTGTCTAAATCTGTATAAAAATCCACCACAGTTCACCAGAATGGCAGGAAAATAACCCAAGAAATATTTGTTTAGAAATCACAAAACAAGAGATTCAAAATAACAAATAGACTTTTTCACACAACTGAAACCAAACAAATAAAGAAAAAAAATCATCAATTCAAGCCAGAATGCTTTAAGAATATTACTGAATGCACAGAAAGAGATACCATGACATTTAGAGAGTGTACATATGTTTAATAAACATTATGGCAATAAATTGAAATAATACAATTTTGCTTTGTATAGGCAAATAAAGAAGTAGCATGAAACAACATATGAAAGGATACATAAGCTTGATTAGATACCAGCAAAATGTCACAAGAAATACACTTTTAGGTACAATACAAAAAATAAGCAGACAAATTAGCAGTCAGTAAAATAAAGGCGGAAGCATCATGAGCAGCTCTGTAAGGACAAATGTACAGAGGAATATCACAGAGCTCAATATTGGCATGCTGCTTATACATTGGCTAAGTAACAATTACAAGAAAATGTAACAGGTTGCAAATATTTAAAGGGCATAAGGAAACTGAGATGTAGGTAATAAAAGAAAATAAACTGATTTTCAGGAAAATATTCTGGAAAGAAAATGCATCATCAAAGGAAAATGCTTTCTAAACAATATACAGGTAATCCACCAAATTTTGGGATTTTTAAAATATTCTAGACAACCAGAAAAAGGTAGCATGACAATCACAAGGTAATGAGGATGAAGACCAGCATAGTTAATACTCTTTTTTTTTTTTTCTTTAGATAAAGCTGACTGCAATGCAAATTGCCACTGTTAGGTTTACCACATCCTTTGAAATAGTATGTCAAGTCTTATAGTGCTGTTTCTTTGCATGTCTTTCTTCAAAAAAAATAATTTTCATGCCATTAAAAACCCTACTCTCTTATAACTCTGTACCTGTTTCAATGATATCTATCACTGACTCCAAACCTTTTTTTCAAAAATTACTATGTAGAGCAAGTTTTCTGGGCAAGTCAATAACCAAACAAGAAAAAACACATCTTATATATGCATATATGTGCAGGGCTGTGGCCTTGTATGTTTAGAAGTAAGGAACTGGAGATTAAAGCAAATCTCAGAGATCTCTTTTTCTTGCGGGGGATAAAATTGATGCAAGGGTGGACAACAGCCACGCCAACACAGTGGTGATACTGGACTGTTAGAGAGAAAAGAGATGAAATCCAATAGATGCTTATACATCTGATCCAGCTAAGCACACAAATAGTCCCAGGGATCAAGTGCTCTAAATTGCTTCTGTGTTTTACACAATAGGGCCTGTACGAAAAGATCAAAAATGAGCAAGCAGAAGGCATCCTGGAAGAGGCTTTAACAACTACCTCAACTTTGTCTACCATGATGTAGCATTTCTTTAGCATTTTCAGCCTTTGCCTTTTTTGAGTTAGCTGCTAATCATCACCTAAGATACTGGAAATCTTGATAGACACAAAAAAAAAAAAAAAAAAGTGGAGAAAAATGGAAATATTCTGGTGACTATAACATGTTTGCTTTAGCATGACAGTAGTCACGACCACAAATACCAGCACTACAGATTCTTCCTACATCAACTGAATTACTAATTTTCAGCGCTGTTTTTCCTGGTGAAATGTACACACTCCCAAATAAGTGTTTTGAAGGGTACATTTCTAGGTACCAAAGTAGAGCTCCTTCAGTCCCTGACTCAGTCAGAGCCTTGAAAAATCTTAAAGCAGCTCTTCTTGAAAATTCTTCCCCACTATTTCAAACAGCAAAGCCCCAGAAAACAGACACTGTCTTCTAGGTGCACAGAAGATAGCAGAAGATCCAAGACAAACACCCAAAACCACACAAAAAACAAAAGCAATGCAACCTGCTATATAGGAAGTTGACAAGTTAGAAAAAGTGAGAGGTATTCACATGAGATCTTTCGCTAATATGTGTCCTGTACTGAAAAATCATGGAGAGATGTAATAAAGGAATAGAGAAGAAAGTGTAGAGAATTCAGTCTGATGATAAGGATGCAAAAGCAGGGTAAAAACAAAAGAAATTATCTGATCAGAGCAACATTCATGTCAGCTGATATTTCTTTAACATGGCAAAATTTCAGCTATTGTTCTCTGAGCATATGTAGTTCTGCATCTTTTTGAAGAGGTTAAACAAACCCAAAATTAACACATCAACAACTCACCCATCAAAGCAGAAAATCTTTCAAAAACAGCTCTGATGGCAAACTAGGCACAAATTTTCCTTTCTAATATCTGTATGACCTAAACTCTCAAAAATCAACCAACTTTACACTTCCATATAAACAGCATAAACTTAATTTGATAGCAGCAGTGTCGTTAAGTCTGAGTGAAGAACAGAGGAAACATCATTCAGCCTGCAAACCCAGGTTTCCACTGTAGAGAGAGACCACCAAGTACTCAAGGCTAGATGTCCGACGCAGCCTCAATCCAGCTGCACAGGCGGATTATGAATCTGGTTGTACAATTATTTTCCCAGATGAGTACTGCTAATGACAGAAGAGCTGATCTATCTAGCTAAAAACTACCAAATTTAAGAATTTGATAGTAACAAGTGACATGTTTCTGTTTAACTTTGTTTTTCTTTAACTATGAACAGTGACTGAGTGCTACAGACATTTTCATTTGACAAGCAAGTAGGAAGTGCCCATATGTGAGATTCATGCTCTAAAGTTAACCCTACTTTCTCTAAAAATGGAAACATCTCCGTGACAGATGAGCTGCCTTCCACTCCTTCCATTCCCATTCATCTACCAAAGTCCTCAAGAACTGGATTTTCATTCATTCATTCGGTGCCAGACGTGTCATACAACTACCAGTTAAAGTTACAAATGATTCACTGAGCCTATATAAATTCAGGCAGAAAGTGTTTACATGGAAAGTGTCCTAATACCTTGCTGTTTTCCTGTGCTATGCGGTGGATTCCATGTCATCTCCCTTTCTCATTCCACATGGGAGACTTCTATGCAGAGACCAAAGCTGTCATATATCATTTACTTAAGGACTCTCCCTCTAACACACGACTCAGGTGAAACAGAGAAACCACTTCTGAGCTTTTTTTTTCCCACTTCCTTAACTGGATAGTAAAAAGCAAAAAAGCAGGAAATACGATTCACCAAAATGTACAGGCATTTCAAGTACACATTCATCACTACCGGTGTGCAATGTTGTCCCATGCCATGTAAAACAAACTGCGTTACAAACATCAAACAAAAAAAAAAGCCATAAATACACCTGCAACAACACCAAAAGTCATAAAAAAATCAATTGTCAAAAATAAATGTTTCAGAAAATTTTTACACCATACTGAAGTGTTATGAAACTGTTACACAAATAGTGATGTATATAGTGATGATGACTGCTGATAATCCCTTCAATGATTCCCAGATGGAAGAAAGTGCATTCAGAATACTAACATATTTTCGATATTGCTAAATATTATTCTGCAATGCACTTGGAAGGTGTCAAACATATGTAAGTTATCCTCCACAACAATATATTAAAGTAACAGAAAAATACATGCTGTTCACATCAACCAGGCTTTGCCCCTCAAAGAAAGGCTGAAGCTGATGTAAATCACAAGACACCAAAAAAAGGACAGAGAAGCTTATCAAGATCCTCAGAACAGGCACAGGAGAACAGAAGTCAAAGTTATCAAACAAAGTTATCAAAAAGGCAGTACTCTTCTAATAACACACTTTTTATTCCTGCCTTGGTTTATCCCTTTGATTATCAATAGTTCTTACTTAATTAAGGCAGTGATTTCCCTTTTGCATGAACCATTCTTCTTCCCTTCCTTCTACTTTGTTAGCAAAAATTACAGGACAACTTTCCCACCTTGACAGGATAGAGCAAGATGGCAGATAAGATAAACAAAAGGTATGTAGAATAAAGAATTTTTTAAAAGACATTAAAAACTAGGTCTAGTATTCTCTCAGTAATCATTCTTCCTAAACCACTGGCCACAGAAAATTAATTATTAGTAGCATAATAGTCACACCAAGAGTAGGAAAACCAGTTCAGAGATCTGAACTTACAAAAACCTAGCCATGAAAATCCTTGTTAAGAAATGAAATTGGGCATCTGTGCAGTTATACCCCTGAAGGCAAACAATTGGCCTGAATACATTCCAGTTATTGACTACCTTAGTTATGAAATTACATCAGAAGTAGTGACACAATCATTCCCTATTAATTAGATATACGAGGAAACAGTGACAGCAAGTAATTTTTCATAAAACCATTAGCAAATTACGTCTAGGCAAACTAGTAAGGAAAAGCTTCTAATCTTGTGATCTAATAGACTGATACAGCCTTCTCAAAGGAAAAGGTGTACATCACATAATTTATGATACCTGACATAAGAATGGAAAGCGACTAGAAAAATATAATGCAAGCAACAATATTATGACTGTGCTTAGTTGACATCATCAGATGACTGCAGCTCTAAGTTCAGGGTGTTGGGTGGAAGAATGCACAAGCAGTCTTCTGTCCTTCTGTCTTCTTTAGAAACCCAGACTTTGTTCTTCCAAGAGCTTTAAAAATGGTCCAGTATTTGACCTTGCTTTTGTACAAAGGAAGGGATCAGCAGTGGGACCTCCACAGTAGACAAATCTCATAATTATAAATTTATGCTCATGTTTTAAAAGCAACCAGCTCAAATTTATTCTCTTTTCTTTTACTGAATTTTTCTTGTACTGTTATGGAGAATTTGTAGTAGGTCATGTTTATTAGTAGTAAATCATTGTAGTTTTGTGGCTCTTCTCAATGTCAACAGGAGCAGATCTTTTAAGTATAAAGGTATAAAAAATCCCAAGCAACAGAAATTAAAGTTGTTCAAAAAAAAAAAAAAAGAAAGCGGGGGGGTGGGAGGAGGGATGTGCAAAACCAAAGACAAAAAAAGCCAATGGTATTTTTGTATTTTTTTTCCTACACTATACCATTTTAACGTCTGAAAATATGCCAAGATTTTCTTTCATCACAGGATGATACTGTTAGTACTTATAAAAGCACTGCACTGAAGTGCAGCAGGCATTCTATAGAGATGAACACAGGTACTTCCATTTCCCCTTTTACCTTCTGCCCAAGTAAAATTAAAGTCTCACTATGCTTCAGGTCACAATACTTCGAGACAACATAGAACTTTTCTTTCATATTGAGTATACTTCACATAATTCAGAATACAATCATTTGTGCCCAGACCTTTCTCAACCTAAGCCCATCTTGTTCGAGTGCAGCTCAATTAACATTACAGCCATACTTTACCAGACTGTTATGTACCTTAATAAAGACTTCATTTCAATTATGCAACTTTATTAATTTTCCCAAGAAAAAAAAATGGTCTTTTTAAAGTTTTATTTAAAATCTGTAATTCTCAAAATCCCTTTACCTAATATACCTCTTTTTATTTAGATCAATACTAGCTGTAAGATATAACATATGAGCTAAAATTACACTTAAAAGAATATGTAAAATGGCAAAATCATCTCTTAAAAGATCACAAAGCAAAAAATTAAGGCCTATTGTAATGAGCTCTTGATACAGTTCAAAGGCATATGCATTAACATACATTCCCAAATCACATTAACTAGCCCCCATGATGCATAATTCATTCTATACAGAGCAGTGATTATATTCATGGAACAAGCAGGTATTCAAGTTCCCACATTATCCCTGCATTTATGTCAAGCATTCATACTTAATTTACTACACACCACTCAAACTATTTCCTGAGTACCTGAATTACTAATTTGTTCACAAGTACTGAACACTGTCACGCAGTACCAAATCACAAATGATAATGTATTGTATATCAGACAACTATGTCATAAGCAATCACATTATTCTTATTTTACAGGAACTGAGAAAAACAGCTGAGTCTGGATCAAGTTCTGGAAGACCAAGGCCTGAAAAGGTGTACTTGCTGACAAATAAAGTATACTGAAAAAGTCAGCAGATGTCAAGTACTCATGTTGAGGCCTCTCACAGCTAAGTACTTAAGAGCTTGGCCTGGAGGCAGGTTACAAGCCTGATGGAGAAAGTTCTGTTTGTTGCTGAATCCAGGAAAACCTGTGAGTTTAGGAATAAAAGCGATACAGGAAGGGAACAATAGTTAATAATGTATTCTGGCTAAGGTATGGCTTTCTCTTAATCCTAATGTTATGTTCACTGCTGGGTGAGTAAAGTCTAATACTCCAGGATAAGTATTAGTTAGGAAACATAAAAACAGCTTATATTTTGCGATAATCTGGATAGGTGTCTCCAGGCTAATATTAGCCTATTACCACTAAAGTTTTATATTGAAAAACTCTCGATAATTGAGTTTCTTACTGGAACGTAAAAACCACAGAGGAAAAAGAAATGTAGGCAAGAAGGGCAGGGGTGGGGGAAAGATAGGTAGCTGTGACAATGTTGTATCAGACCAGTAAACTCCTGTTAGTATGGAAATTAAGTTTGGTATTGGAACAGCGGGTGATGATAAACTAGTGAAGTCATTTGGCTGATCCTGTAAAGCCTTCTAGCCTGGGATATGGAAAAAGGTTGGAAGAAAGAATCTGTTCCACTCATTTCCTCTGCAAGCTCTCCACAGAACCAAAGCTTTTTCATTTAGATATCTTTTCAGTATTTTTTATTTTCATTTGTAGGTCGTGGGCTTTTCATTTGCAACAGTAGTTTCCCTGACATAGCTAAGAATCTAAAGATACTACTCAAAAAAGCCATTTAGCTCTTATACTTTGATACCTAATAAGAGATGATTATCATAAAAATCATACACTAATTTCACTGTTTGATAAAATCAAACCCAAAGGTTTTTTTCTCTGTATTCACTTCTCTTCACAGTTCTTACGAACAATCCCTCATGATTGTTCTCCTTTCTATTTCAGCACACCTACTGTTTCAGAAATTGTTGACAGGCCACTTTTTCATCTGGACCAATTGAAAGCCTGCTTGAATTAGAAGGATGTTTTCCACCGACATCATGGAATGTGAACACTAACAACAACTGGTTTCTTCTAATTAAGTTGAAATTGATTCAAAACCAGGTTCTCAATGTACTGAAAGTCTTGCAAGAAGCCCAAGTAACAGAGAATATAAGAAATATAATACATCTTGTGCAAACAGGGATTATGGAAGCACAAGAAATCCTCAGCTTTTCAGTGTTTCTGAAGCATCATGATTTTTTTTTCCTCCCTCAGTAACCTATTTCAGGTTTAGCTATTTATAGATACCCATCTTTTTTTTCCATCTTTCTTTAGGATCATTTAGTGCTGTCACATGGTAGTTGGAAAGCACCACTAACAATAAATTTTAGCACAAAATATGAATATGTATTTCTGTAATGCAAATGCAACTCATGTAATGGCTCAAATTTTAAAATACTGTCAAATGAATGGGCTTAAATCTAAAAAGGGAAAAAAATATCAAAGCAAAAACTCCATAAAGAGTTAAAAGAAAGTTATATAGCACAGTTAGCATCAGAATATTGCTAGCAGTTTAAATTAGAGGTAGTCCCCATCCTAACATTGAGTGCTTTAAACTCATTATTTTGACCCACACACCTCTAAATCCTGAATTTCATTTGAGATGGCAAATGAACCCAAAAATTTGGAAAAAAAAGCTCATAAAATTTTAAGTTTGGAGGGTCACATATAGAATTTTAAGGATTCTAAATTACTAACAGATAGCAAAACTATTCTTCTGCAATCAACTTCACATTTATTTTTCAGGTTGCTATCTCATTTGAAAACAGGTGTCTTGTTAAAAAGCATTTGGAATGCTACTGGAAACCATGGCATAACTCACTTTGTCAAAATTAAAAAGTGCTAACCAAGTCACTGTATTTATTCTACACTACATTTCTCTACAACTGCAGAGTAAGTGTACTTTAATACAGACACTGTATCGAAGGGAAATACAGTCATAATTCAGTCACAAAATCAAGCTGCAACTAAAAATGACAAAAAAAAAATTGTTAAAAGAATATCTGCTGACACTAAGGAGATTTTTCAAGATTAAAATTTTGCCTCTGCACATTTACACTGCAGTTTGTTTGATGATATGAACCACAGCACCTAACCAGTTGCTACTGATGAACATCATAATCACTATAATCAAACAAACAAAGCAACCACAAATTAGGAAAGAATTACACTACCATTTAGAGAGTACTACTGTGTTCTAAATGAGTAATTATATTTGGCGATAGTAAATGAACTTGAGGTTGCCCTGAAAGGACATTTTTTTGGATTACGGTGCCTATAAAATCACTATTTGATCTTACGGATGCTACAGAAATAGTTTTCCATTTGCCGCAGACCTTAATTTTCCCAAATGTATTCAGTCCACAGACTACTTCATGCAGTCCATCCCACTGCTAAAAGGAAAAGGAAGAATCTGTTTTACTAATGCTCTAGTCCTGTTTTGTTTCTATATAATAATTTAATTCAAAGGAATAGCTTGCCAACTGATGTCAGGGAAAAAAAAAAAAAAAGAAGTCACTTAGCTCAAATCATCAAAGAATTATCATACAAATGCATTCATTCATTTATACTGACTTTTTGATTAAGACAATAGATGTACAATATAATACTGGCATAAAACCAAAGTAAAAAACTTGCTGTAGGTATGGTTTGAACTTAGAAACTTGTAGTTATGTCAACTGACAAATAAAATGTTGTATTAATTTACTTCTAAATGTATTTTTGCTATTTTCAAGTTACATAGTATTGTCAACAATGGATACTGGAGTAAAAGGAAATACTTCTGGCTTATACCCCAGGCTGGTGGCACACTTTGCTCCTAAAGGACTTTGTCTGTCTGTTCTAAAGAAAAGAAAGAAAGCTTACTATGTTTCAAAACCCTGTTTTCCTGTAACTACCTTATAAGCTTACTTCTACTTTATGAAAAAGTGCTTTTAGTGAAGGATTATTTTGCAGAGGGAGATGGCAGAAACAGGTAAGAAAGTAGGTGAGAACATGATTATCACCAAATAAATTCCAATAGATTTGCTCTTTTACATTCATGCAATTCAACCAGATAGAAAGGTGTAGTCAGTAAGCAGAAAAACTAAAGATTTAATGTTGTAAGAGGATCTATTTCAAATGTGCCAATGTTTGTTTTATTATCAGTCATAATCTGTTAATTTGTTATTACAGGTGTAAGTCACAAGCTAAGACATCCTTCTTAAAACAACAGTTGTGTGCTTTTACTGTTCACAAGCAATATCAAGGTCATTGTCCAGCTCACAGAAAAAAAGAGAGCTTCCATCAACAGATGTCAAAACAGATAAGCACAGACTTGACATGCACTTGTAGAACTATCACCTGCTATCAGTGCTGCAATGACAGCTTTATGGTAAGAATGTCAACAAATTTAATCATGCTCTGCCCCCCAAACATTGCTCAATTGAATATGATAAACATATGTCTTTCTGCCTTGCAGTAGGTGTTTATTGCTTTGATATTATTTGTATAGTGATCTGACTACTAAGTGTGCAGATTCCTTTCTTTCTACATAGGTATATGCATATTCCATTTAGGCACACTACCCGAAAATATTCCAGTGGAAGTATACACTCTAAATTGATGCTATAGATGTGACAGGAGAAAATATGAGAATGTAGTGAAAAAACATTCACCTATCTATAGTGAGTAATATAGAGATAACCAATAACACAAAATCTTTACCATCTCAGGACGTCTACAACAAATATTTGTCTTTACGGCAGTTGCTTTTTAAATTAAATAGGCATTGGAAAGTCACCTGTTCATCTCTTCCCAGTATCTTGTAGGGCATCACACTACTAAAAAACAAATTATTTGTAACTACAGTAAAGTACACTCATGTTGCTTAACACACGTGTAAGGACAACATACAAAGAAAAAATACCTGGACAAAATACAAGGGAGAAAAAATACCTCATGCAGGTAGACAAAAGCCTGCAAGGATTTCTTCCCAAATGTAAAAGGCCCTGTGAGGTAAGGAGGGAGGGAAGGAAGTAGGGAGGAAGAAATATTTCTATTTAAGGTTATACAGAGTCATTTGTTGTAGTTTGGTCTGACACCCTGTTTATTCAGGTCTTTCTTTTACAGGTGTTGACCACTACCCCTTGCCTGTATTGCTTTTTGACAAGTTTTAGATCTCCTTGAGCATCTTGGTAACAATTAGTTCCACTGAAGTTATTATTGGTTCCTTCTAGATTTTCTTCCAATTATCTGTACAGAGACAGTGATACCACCACAGGGACCACAGCTGTCATTTGTTAGCCTTTATAATACACTTTACAGCTTGCTCTATGCCTATTTTCGAACAAAGAAATCTCCACACAAAGTCTCCAAAGCACAGCTAGCATAAAATATCTTCTAGGTCTTCTGTTCCTTGAATTATGAAGACTTCTCACTGTTTACCACTATGATTTTTTAAAAATATCCCTAAAAGAGACTGCAAAAAAATCTCTTATAACAGCTTTTAAATTTCTCAAGTAAATAATTTAAAATCTCTTAGTCAAGTATATAAGTTTTCAAATAAGTTACTTACACAATAAAAATAGACATAGTCAAAAGAAACAGCCCTATATTCTCCCCAAGCAAGTACGACAGTTCTGAAAGGAAGGGAAATTGTAAAGCCAAAATTTCCATGCCTTACATTAGTGAAAGGTTTCCTTCCTTGTGGCTTGTCTGATGTCTAATGGAATAGCTGCCTTTTCCTCTGCAGGGCACAGACATTGGTCTCTCTCTTCTACTGACACAGAACCCAAATATCTTTAAGACTTGCACCACTAAGAATAAAAATGGCTAAGAGGATCAAAAGTTACGGATGTGGGGTACAGGAGGATACAGACACAAAGAGAAATTTTGCTACCTTAATTCAGGAAACTTGACTGAGAATTACAAAGGCATTGTTATCATTATACAGAGGAAGGAAACTTAAACCACCTTCAATATGAGAATAAAATCATCTCTGAGAAGACATTTATTGAAATTAGGGTTTGAGAATGATAGTTACTTGTTTCACAAACACACAATTTATATTAGAAGGCATTCTCATTCATGTAAATCAAAGTACAAAAACAGTACAAAACCAGTCTTTTATTATCTTTATTTCAAACCTACAAGGATAGGAAACGTGAGAAATAACATACGGATTCTTTGTTATTAATTACAATTAGCTTTACTACTGTGTTTTTATATAATATTATGTAAAGAACTATTTGACTGTCTTTGACTAGAAACTTCTCCGATATGGTACTTAGACAACTTGATATATATTCTCTGTTCAAAACTGCACTATTAACAGAGCTGACATTCACCCTTTAACAAAGGATATTTGTATACTAAGAACAAGAATACTAAAAAAGGTCTGTCTCCTAATCAGAGCACTGAACTGAACTGTTCAGTTTGCTATATAATATTTCAGGCTTTCTTGGACAATAACATGCATAAAGTAAGTTATTTACAAATGGATGTATAACTAAAGAGAAAAATCATGAGCTGAAAGTAGATGCCAGAGTTACTTTTAATACAGTACAGTAGTTGGTCTAGTCCTAGTTTATTTGTTATGTTTCATAAAAGAAAGGTCTTGCTGAGTTTCCTATCATCAGCATATAGTGGAGAATGGAATTGGTTCAGCATCACAAAGAAAAAAAAGAGCAATGCAGTCTTTTGATTGCAAAGGATAATCTATAAACACAAGGAACAAAGTTGACCCTCGATGTGATCTCTGTTCACCTCTGACAAGGCATGGCAATCTAGAGATACTGTCATAGGGTACAAAACAGCTTTTAGGAAAGGTTCCTAAAGGAAATCATTCTTCTATTCAGTCATGTTGCTATAGAAACAGAACCAATCAAGCCTGTTCACAAAGGCTTTTATGTCAACTTCTGTTAGCAAACTCATATAGAAAGTAGAACTCAAACTAAATTAACACGACAGTCATTAAGGTATTAAGGCAGGTAAAAGAAGGAAATTGTTTACAAACAAATGCATCACCTCTTGCCTCTTAAATTATACAGTTTTTAAGGTGTAAATCAGTTTATTGGAAGGGTTTACTGACCACGACTACAGTTCACTGTCTTACGTTTTCATGTAATCTGAGAGGGCATAATTTATAGAGAATGTTGTCCCCAGATTCACTGTGCTACAAGATATACATTTTTCTCCAGTTTCCTTCTCCCAACCATTAAAGCAAGGTTGCATCATATCCCATCAGCTTTGTAAACTTCATTCCTTCAGAATGCATCTTTCATCCAAAGACTTCAGCCAACAAAAATTTAATTAATTCTAAATTAACTTAATGAGTTCATTTTTTGAAATGAACTTAATTTCTTTTTTTTTTTTTTTTTTTTGAGCTATAAAAGATTGAGTTTAGTGATCCTGGTCCAATTCAAGTGAAGCACACACCTGAGGTAGATTCACCTACATGCCCTGCTTCCAGTAGGTTAAGGTTCTTCACACTCGGACATTTTCTTAAAAAGTTCTAAAATTACTGATTTAGGGTTTTTATTTCATTTCTGAATTGCCAAAAAAAAAAAAATAAAAATTCTTCAGCAATATTTACAAACTCTGGGGGTTACTTTCTTTTTTTAGCTTTGTTTTTTTTCCAGGGGACACCACCAGAAAACTGACGTGTATCAGTTGTAAGGCAATTTTTAAAGTATATTTGATAATGTTTTGGTCTTCTCCATGAAGACTCAATTCAAGCAAAGATCAACGGACTTCAATCGGTTGAAGGTTTGCAGTGATTTCCTTGTTTATACAGGAAATCTATAAATTATACTTAGCTGTTTTTGACTTTTAGACAGGTTATCAAATGTTCTGTTTAAATTGTAGGAAAGATGAATCTACTAATTCTACTGCTAAGAGTGCTGTGTAAAAATATCTGCAATTCCAAACTTGTTTTACATTATCATAGCTCCAGAATCCACCACACACCAAGAAAGCAATCCTGGGGTCCTGTCATCTTTTCCTGTCAGCACCATGGACCTAAGATTCTGCAGTTTATACTAAAGCCTCAGCTTTGTATCAGAAACTGACAGCTTGAGTCTTAATGAACCCCACAGTTCAAAGTACTTCGTTTACCCACTCCAGGACAGCCTAGAAGCAAAAAGATAAGGCTTTGAATTCAACTGTATTTTTGCAATTTAAAATGTATTTATCTACTTTTAAAAATGACATGGTAATTTACTAATGGTATAAAAGGAACAGAGTTAGCATCCTTTGCCCAAAAGCTTATAAAATTATAAGTAAATAAAGAAAAAAAGAAAAATATCTAGCCTCATTTACTCAAGATAACTCTGATCCCCAAGTAAAGTCTATTATACCTGAATTACTCTGGGCACTCACTAGTCCCGTAGTCAATGTTCCCAAAACGGCTTTTTTTCCATAACTTCCACTATGAGACTAGGTTTCTCATGGAAAACAAGCAGGTCTCTTTCCTTTACACAAATAATGATTTCCTTGTAATTATTCCCTTCCCCACTCTGCCGTCCCTTGCCCTATGGTGGTCTTTGACTTACCAACACCTTTCAAATTGTAAACCAGCAAGCCCTCAAAAGCCTTTGCTATTTCAAACTTGGTCAACCATTCTGTTGCAAGGAAATATACAGAAATATGTGCTGATTTTTATGTTTGTGCTTTGGACAAAACGTAAACTGTTTTATCAATTCAAATAAATTCCCCTAGCCCTAGACTACACTTAGTGATATTACAAACATCTAGTTTTTCTTTCATGTCTGTCTACCAATTTCCTGCTCCTTACACAAACAAAACAGAAGAAAGCAAAGAAACACTTGGTTTCCATCAAAGCTTACATATTGTTTCCTACGAATACTTTGCCATTAAAATGTATAATTAAATATCTTGAAAACATTTGAAGTAGTTCACATTTGATTTTCAGAAGAGGGATTTATGAATCATACAGAATAAAAATACTCTGATGACAGTATAAAAGACATGCATGAGACTGGACAAAGGAAAGAAGAGTACCTGTAGATCACAATTTCCAAACAGGAGAACATCTAATGGTCTCTGAGACCCAGGAACAATTTGGTTGTTTTTTGAAATAGTAGAGTAAAAGCGTTCTCTAAATTACCAGATAATATTTCTAAATGTCACACATAATTTAAAAAATACTAAAAATAACTTTCAAAATTTGTTATGTTTAATTATTTCAGATAAGCACAACTATGCAAAGAGGAAGACCTTCTAGTGCAAGGAACATTTTCATGAATTGCAATCTCATTTCATGACTTTGTATACATGTGTGGCAGGCAGGAGGAACATCAGCTCTTTTTGATTTCAAGTCTGTGTAGACAGCAATTATTTACAGTTTGGAACTTTAATTCTTTTCAGATTGCAGAGGGCTTGATTTGTCAGCAAAACAGCCATTTAAATTGTGTTCCTAATGGTCATCTGCTCCAGCAGCTAAGCAAGCAGTTACACTTTGTTGGAAAACACTGTCCCAACAACTCTGTTCTAATGAGCTTAATTATTCTAAAACCTCTGAGGACTGTGCTCTCTCTAGAAGTTTAGTTCCATGTTCCTTAATTGCTTGCAGCAAAATCCTCCAAGAAATATGAGGACTGGATCCAATCCCTCCATGACCCACAGAACAAGAATTAATCTATGACATTACTCTTCATTGATTTTGTGCACAGCAAAAGCAGATGGACTGTTTCTCTAATCTAGCTTTAGTTACTTTTTGAAATTATGTGCTTTGAAAATATGTTCATCAAAAACTTACCTGCAAGAATTAAGCAAAATTTATTTTGATATGGCAGAAATATTCCACTCAAGTATTCTATTCACCTTTATTTAGATGATAATGCCTAAAACCTAAACTGCCTGGGTCCTCTGATATTCCTGCAAAAAAATACCCCTAACAATGCCATGAAAAAGCAACTTTGGAATAACCTATGCTTGTGAAAGCCTCCATAAAATGGAGTATTTTATTTCATTAGTTACAGTACTGAGATTGAACACACTCACTAATGTTGTCAGTGAAACTTTTTCAGAGTTTTTATGTCTTCCAACATAAGAGTCGGAGAAGTTTTTCTTAAAGGGCCTTTATGGAGTAGATTATTTTTGTTAGAAGAGGCAAAACCCGTTGGCTGACTGCCTGAATCTTCTTTATTTTATTGCAATTTTTTTCCAAAACTTCAGGTTTTCTATTACAATAGAGACTTCTACAAAAGGTATGGATATAGCAGCTAAAATCTCAAATACTTGTTTAGCCTACATGCTTCATAATCTCTTCTAATTTATCTACACTACATCGGACAGTTACATGGATACAGTAGCATGTGGTTACAAGTTTGCTCAGTCATTTCTTTGTTGTTAATACCAGTGGTAAGGCTGGAGCACTACATTAGTTAACACTCGGTTTTGTTTGTCCTTTTCAGACAAACATCCACCTGGAAGTAGCAAGCTAAAGTTCTATTATCTGAACGGCAAAGGCTGGACTGAAAAGAGGTAGTGTAGACACGAATTCTCTTCCTCCTGGAGTTTTCCCCATCTTCAGGATTGTCAGCCCTACACGCATACATACAAGTCTATATGCATCAAACACCAATAGAAAACATTTGCAAAACATTGAAACAGTGCATTGATAAAATATTGTCACATATAAAATCGTCTCCCTTCTGAGTTTCTGCTCCTAGGTGTCCTTAGAGATATCAACTAATCCAAGTTTCGAATGACTGTCCTTAATCTCAGAGGCAATGTTTCTTTTACCAAACTATGTCAGAATGTACGGGTTTTTTACTTAACTTCCTTTATTTATTTTTTTTAAATCACTAACAAAGCAGAAGAACCATGTTTTAATTTTGTAGGAGGAGTTGGACAAAACACGTCAAAGTGTGCTGATGTTTGCATGGCCAAATTGGCCAATTTTGTCATTTTTCTCCCCCATAATAACGCCTTTATTCCCTTTACCTACTGACTGCAGGGACAAGCACAAGAATAATGACATTATCTGTGAAAATCAGTCATGTAATCGTAGGAGAATTAAGCCAGCATTTCCTGATTCTGTTTCTGAAGGAACATTGACAAGCAGCAGGAAAGATGGAAGTTCAGCTTTTAAGTCAAACAAGCTGGGATTCACTAATGCAAAACAGACGTCCTACTAGGATTAAGAATGTGTGTCTGAATGACAGCAAAACTTTTGTTAGCTCCCTTTCAACCACTGTTCTTAGTTTGAGATCTCCTGCTCTACAAAAATAACATCTCAATTCAAGGTTAGGTTCATTCACTACTGTACTGGGTCTCCCTGGGAGGGAAAGAGTTAATTTTCTTCACAGCAGACCATATAAAGCTGTGACTTGCACCTTTGACTAAAATAGTGTTGATAATACACTTGCAATCAAGATTTTATCTTTCCCCCACTCTGCCCTGCAGCAAGAAGGCCAGGATGGCCAAGATGCTGGGATAGAGCACAGCAGGGACAGCTGACCCCAGCTGACCAAAGGGATACTCCCATCTGCTCAGCAGTAAAAATTGAGGGGAGGGTCTTTTGGGGTGAGGTAGCCATTGCTAAAAGACTGGCTGGGCATCAGTATACTTGTGGAAGATTGTTAAGTTAGTGCCTTTGCCTTCCTTGTTTTTTGTTGTTTTGGTTTTGGTTTTGTTCTCTTGCTATTCCCTTCATTTATTAAACTGTCTTTATCTCAAGAGACAAGTTCTCTCACTTTCACTCTTCCTGTTCTCTCCCACAGATCACTGGTGGGTCAATGAGTGAGAAGGTGTTTGTCTTATGCTTAGCTGCTGGCCAGGGTTAACCGTCAATCCACTTCCATTATAAAGTCCAATAAAACTTCATGGGAGGAGAAAAAAGTGCACTCTTCAGAAATTAAAAAAACTACCACTGTAAAATGTAATCTTTGAATCAGTCTTTACGGAAGACAAGGGTTTTTCGATGAAAGCTCAAAGAAATAACTCAAGGTATTAATTAAGTGAACTAACATTTTTGAAATGACAGGCTCTGGATCTCATTTAGCTGAATATGATGAGACAGATATCAGAACATATACGATCAGCCCAGCAAGTCAGCTTTGTTAGAAATGAAGACCCTTATGGAGTCAGCATTCTAGTATCACACAAGCTGATACCAGTGTAAGTATACAACTGTATTGTCATGTAAATACTGCTTACATCTTCTCCTTTCTTCCATGAGAGAAAATAAAAAACCTACAGCTAAATTATCTGTAATGATGGATTTTATCAACACAATTGGGCTTCATTACTGACATTGAGACTGTGAGTGAATTGTGAGGATGGACACTTCAGCGAAAGCGTGTCGGATTCAAAGGAACAAAAATCAAAATTCTGTTCATAAGGTCTTTGTATATACAAAGGGATTCTACAAAAAGGAAATTAAAGCAAATATTTAATCAAAATTGAAAGCAATATTATATACGATGCAGAAGAATTAAACATCTTCTGTGAGTTCTCTATTGAAAAAAAGAGTTGAGGAAGAAACTACCTTGATTATAATATATATTATTTCTATTCCCAAAGCTATTATCATTTGTTCACATCACAAATCACCTTTCAGGAACAGTTATACTCCTTTCCAAACCAAATGATAAATGTAACCCCATTTCTGAAAACTCATTTCTGAGTGAAGACTATGCCAACAGCTAGTGGTTCTGAGTACATACTGCTTTTTTTGCATATTTACATGACCCAAAATATCATATCAACCAACACGCTTGAAAGCAATGCCATGTATGCTACGGAATGAAATCTATGACAAGATGCAGAGGCTACAAATTACTTTCAAATCCTAGCCAGACAATAAATATTTTAGTTCTTAAGTTAATCCAAAAAGAAAAATGCCATTGGTTGAAAACTAGAAATCAGACTCTCAAGTAACTGAAGCATTTGAAAGAAGATTGTAAGTATTTGGAAAAAAAAAAAAAAAAAGAAATCAGAGATAATCTCTCCCAATTTCTTAGATGTTGGACCATGGAACAAAGAACAGGGAAATTTGTTTCATATATGCTGAAACAATAGTTAATAATTCAAGCAGATTGTGAAGAGCTGACAGAAAATGCCATATATATGCTTGTCATGAACTCTGTAGAAGTGTGAATATTTTAATGAATCACCAGAAAATATGCGATAAATAGCACTGAGAAGAAACATAAGAAACTAATCGAATTACTACAAAACAACAAAATACTTAAATTTGATTTCTAAAGCTTCTTGTAAAAAATGAAAACTCTTAAAACAGCTGATAGAGATGAAACAGTTGTTTTTTAATGAAAAAGAACACAGTGTAAAGCTGCTCCTTCAGAACTAGTGCAACTGAATGCAGTCAGACTTCCAAAGAAACTAAGAAATACATTACTTCATTATCTAAAATGAATAAAATTTGGTTTCCGTATTCATGTGTGATACTAATAGTGGAAAGAATAGGTCACTAACTGATGGTTAGCAAATATATTTCAAGTTGTGCCCACTGCCTCTGGTCCTGTCACTGGACACCACTGAAATGAGCCTGGCTCTGTCATCTTTGCAATCTTCCCTTCAGGTACCTATATGCATTGGTAAGATCCTCCTGAGCTTTCAGCAGGATAAACACTACCAGCTTTTCTCATATGAGAAATGCTCCAGCCCATTAACCACCTTGGTGGCTTTTTGCTGGACTCTCTCCAGTATGTCCGTGTCTCTCTTGTATTGGGGAGCCCAGAAGTGGACACAGAACTCTAGGTGTGGTCTCACCAGTGCTGCGTAGATGGGAAGGATCACTTGCTGAGGTCACACTCTGTCCCAACATCCAGATCATTAATGAAAATGTTAAACAGGACTAGACCCTGAATTGAGTATGGGGTACACCACTAGTCACTGTCTTCCAACTAGACGTTATGCCACCTCTGCCCCAGCCATTTAGCCATTTTTAAATGCACCTCACCGTCTGCTCATCCACTCCCTACTTCTTCAGCTTCTCTACACAGAACTTTTAGGAGATTGTGTCGAAAACCTTCCTGTGACCAAGGCAGACAATAGCCACTGTTCTCCCCTCATCTATCAAGCCTGTCATTTCATGGTCAAAAGTTATCAGGTTGGTCCAGCATGACTTCCCATTGGTGAATTAATCCTGACTACTTCTAGTCACCTTTTTGCTGTTCATATGTCTGGAAATAGTTCCCTGCATTAACTGTCCCATCACCAACACCTTCCCACGGGTCAAGGCTCAGTCTGAGTGGCCTGTAGCTCCCTGCCTCCTGCTTCCAGGCTTTTCTGAAGAAAGGAGTGACACGTGCATTCCTCCAGTCTTCAGGCACTTTTCTCTATCACCATGATCATTCAGAAACTATTAGGAACAATGTATCACTGACATTAGCAAGCCACCTCAGCACTTCTGGGCACAAAAGGACACATGGACTTATGTATGTGCAGTTTGTTTAACTGTTCTCTAGCCTGATCCTCTTCCATCAAGGAAGTCTTCCTTACTACAGACTTTACACCTAATCTCTGGGGCCATGAATTGCTGAAGGTTGGTCTTACTAGTCAAGACTGAGGTGAAGAAGGCATTCAGTACCTTCTACGCTCTGCATCACCATTCAGCATTTCCCCATTCAGCAGCCCGCCCACATTTCCCCTAGTCTTCCTTTTGTCCCTTGTGTGCTTATCCTTCTTGTTGCCCTTGACATCTCTCACGAGATTCAATTCCCTCTGGTTTTTGGCTTTCCTGATGCTGTCTCTGCACGTTCAGACAATGTCTCTGTATTTCTCCAAGGCTACCTGTCCTCACTTGCACTTTCTGTACATTTCTTGCTTATGTTTGAGTCCATCCGTGCAGGCCCATCTGATCTCAGAACTAAGGTCGGTTCCAGAGTTCTGACCATGAAACTTTATATGCAAACTTTTCATGAATGTGTTACTTACCTCATAGATAATGAACTTCTAAAACAATGTGAGTAAACATTTCACTTAACTTTTTTCAAAACCATCCTCCTCTTTTTCAGGAAAGATAGCACAAAAACCACTTCATCACCAGTTCATAAAGCTTCAAACTTTTACCTACTACACGTTGTGCTAAAATGCATTTGTCTTCTTGATAAAATATGGTGAGTTTTGTTTTGTTTTGTTGGTTAATCTAGCTAGTATATGGTCATAGTGCATTTTCTTCCTGATGTTTATACTTATATTTTTTTGAGTTTTGAAAGCTTGTCTTGCAATGGTGATCATTCCTCCACCAGGATAAAACACTTTACTCATTTTGTACTAAGTTATGGAAAAAACTGTAAGATGTGGTTGGCAATTTCCATTTTGGTTACAAGATGCATAACAGCTTACTTTACTGCATAGTAGCACAATCAGTGAAAGCTGTTAGCAGTAAAGGTAATGTACAATAAATTGTTTTCTGGTACTGCTAAAAACTTTCACATTAATTATGTATGTTTAACTGACACAGCACTGTTTTAGACCACCAAAGCACTTGCTGACTGTGAATGTATAGGAGCTTTACAGAAACATTAATATCACAATTTAGATAAATGGAAATATAAATAAGCACTGGTGTTTCAATATTTACCAGATTTCTACCGATCAGCCTGTCTTACATGTAAAGTTTAATTTAGTTCTACCTAGATGTACAAACAAATACTGCCTAGCTCTTGAACACTTCTACTCTTTTATTTATAGGAGGAAGGAAACACTAAGCTGTTCCACTGTACTGCAACAACTACCATGTTTATATTTATCCTAGAAAAATACTGCTGGACTGCTAGCATGTTTCTAACTCACTATAATCATGTGGAAGTTTGCCCAAGAGACTACAGTCAGAATTTTTATCTTCAATTTCTGGTCATCTGAGTTGTTACAAATTATTTTTGAGGCTTCAGAAACAATTACTGCATAATAGAAACAGCCACATCTAAGAAGGGGACAGATCTCTTGCCTAGATTAATATTTCAAATAGAGACTGTACACATACCGGCACAGGAAATTGCTGAGAACTGATCTACTTATTTTTAATAGAGAGTTTTGATGAACAATACCAGTTATTTATTTTAAAGACTATTATTTTTATAGTCAATATTTTAAAAAGAAACTACCCTAATACTTAAGTATTAGAATTAAAAGCATAAAATTTTATTCTGATTTCTTTATAACATGAGGAAATGTAACTTACATTCTGTATTAATATCATTCTGAGAATGGACTGTATAAACAAATGGAAGACTAAAAATTCAAAACTGTAATCTCCCACTTTGAGTTAAAATTATCTGTTTGCTCACCAAAAGCAAAGTATTCTCATCATGCATTTCTACGGTTATCATTCCATCATTCTGTGCAACCTTGTGCAGTTTTTGTATAAGTAATTGCTGACAACATTTCTTCACCTTGAGGGTGGAACAGGCTGTTCAGAGAAACTGTGGATGACCCATCCCTGGAGGTGTTTAGGGTAAGGCTGGATGAGGTTTTGAGCAACTTGATCTAAGGGAAGTTGTCCGTGCCTACGGCAGGGGGCTTGGAGCTAGCTGAGCTTTAAGATCACTTCCAACCCAAACCATT
Organism: Patagioenas fasciata; assembly: GCF_037038585.1. Lineage (NCBI taxonomy): Eukaryota > Metazoa > Chordata > Aves > Columbiformes > Columbidae > Patagioenas > Patagioenas fasciata. The sequence continues at coordinate 23,121,986 of NC_092560.1, read as the reverse complement.
CTACAATTCTATGATTCTATAGAACTAAATTATCACAAGTTTTAAAAAAAATATTTCCCCACTGCTAGAAGGGTATAGGGGCATTTATTAATTTGTGTCTATGTACTTTATTAAGTAATTACAGTATCTTAATAATTAGAAGAGTGAATGCAGGAGAGGCAGTAAAGAAAGTTTTGTAATTCTGCTAGCAACAGCAGATGTCGGGGATATGGTATCACCTTGAAAAGCCTAAAATGCCACCATAAACCTTTCTATAGCTCCTACTGAAATTGCCAATGACATTCTCCAGAATACTGGGGAAGATTAAAAAAAAAGGACTTATGGAATAAAGAATTTTAAAAAAATCAAACAAAATGAACAGTCCTCTGCTATCAAATGATATAATAATATATGAACGCTGAATATTCTCCACATAATTCCATCCTGTCTGTAATTAAATATCTCCCTGAATCTTGTTTCTTTTCCCTCAGCAATACATTCTAATGCCATGCAAGAATATTTACATGTATGTTGCAAACAATTCAGATAATCTGTAATAAGAGTAAATAGGCCTAGTACTTTAGTGTATGCTTTTAGGGTTACCTGAAACATCAGTTGTTCGAGGTTTCTCAGTGGCATGGATGATTACTAGACTAACTTCTAGAAGCATCCTGGTTTCACCTGGGATAGAGATTATTTTCTTCCTAGTAGCTGGTATAGAGCTGTGTTTTGGATTTAGTATGAAAAGAACGCTGATAATACACTGATGCTTTGGTTGTTGCTGAGCAATGTTTATACCAAGTCAAGCACATTTCAGCAAGGAAGCTGGAGATGCACAAGAAGCTGGGAGTGAGCAGAGCTAGGACAGCTTACCCAAACTGGGCAAAAGGATATTCAACTCCACACAATGTCATGCTTAGTGTATAAACTAGGGAAAAGTTAGCCATGGAACCACTGTTCAGAAGCTGGCTGGGTATCTGTCAAAGGGTAGTAAGTAATTGCACTGTGCATCACTTGTTTTATATATTCTATTATTATCACTGTAATTGTTGTCATTATTATTATTATCTTTATTATCCCTTTCTGTCCTATTAAAACTGTCTTCACCTTAACCAGCAGGGCGATGTTGGGGGGAGCAAGTGAAAAGCTGTGTGTGGTATTTAGCTGCCTGGCAGGTTCAACTGGAATATGGAAGAAAAGACTACTTGCAATGGTATCTAGTCAAAGGCCTACAGTAAATTTAATTTGTCATATGTTTCTGCAATCTTCTGCCACTTGGATATGACATATACATATTTTTGTAGATGACAATTATTCCCCCTGATGCTGTTGACACTCTCAAAGGCAGAGAGGCCCTACAGAGGGATCTGAACAAACTGGAGAACTGGGCAATCACCAACTGCATGAAGTTCGACAAGAGCACGTGCTGGATTTTGCACCTGGGACACGGCAACCCTGGCTGTACATACAGAATGGGGGATGAGATGCTGGAGAACAGCTCTGCAAAGAAGCAGCTGGGGGTTCTGGTTGACAGCAAGTTGAACATGAGCCAACAGTTCCCTGGCAGCCAAGAGAGCCACCCGTGTCCTGGGTACACCAAGCACAGCACTGCCAGCCAGGAAAGGGAGATGATTGTCCTGCTCTGCTCTGCGCTGGTGCGGCCTCACCTGGAGCACTGCGTGCAGTTCTGGGCACCACAGGATAAAAAGGATATAAAGTTGCTAGAGAATGTCTAGAAGAGGGCTACGAAGTTGGTAAAGGGTTTGGAGAGGAAGCCACATGAGGAGCAGCTAAAGTCACTTGGTTCACTCAGTCTTGAGTAGAGGAAACAGAGAGGACACCTCATCATGGTCTACAGCTTCCTCACAAGGGGAGGAGCAAGGGGCAGGCACCAAACTTCTCTCTTTAGTGACCAATAACAGAATCCAAGGGAATGGCAGGAAGATGTGCCAGAGGAGGTTTAGGTTGGACATTAGGAAAAGGTTCTTCACCCAGAGGGTGGTGTAGCACTGGAAGAGGATCCCCAGGGAGATGTCACAGCCCCAAGCCTGACAGTGCTCAAGAAGAGACTGGACAATGTTCTCAGACACATGGTGTGGACTGGAGGGTTGTCATATGCAGAGACAGGAGTTGGACTTCATGATCCTTGTGAGTCCCTTCCAACTGAGGACATTCTATGATTTTATGATCTTGGAACAGTTCCTGTGCCCCTTGTCCACAAGCATCTCTTATAGGACTTACTCTAATGTTCCAAGTACTTGAATGGTTTTAAGTATTGAATATTTAATAAGGAAATGCACAACCTGCTTTGTCTTTGAACTCACACTACTACTCACCAAAATGTGGAACTTACTACTTAAAATTACAGTTCCCTGATAATTCAGACAGAGAAAATATGACAATTTTGCAATTAACAAGTATTTCATGCAAGTAAAGTCAAATAAATTGCTAGAGAGATAACACAGGTAAATTCCCAGCTTTTGAAAAACATGAACATCACGTATGCCTCACCCATACTAATCTCAAAAAAGATTATCACATTACACACTGCTACCTGTATGCTAATATTACGTTAGGAACCTAACTTGCATATTGGACTAAGAATACAATCCCAACCAGGTTGTTCTAAAACTTCCTAAAATATACTTTAAAAGACCTTCAGCATATTTACAGACATTTTAGAAAATTATTTTTATTAGACCTATGTTGGCATGTTTGGCATACACTTACTTGACTTTGTCCATGGAGCCTTCAGACATTACAATGATTAACAAACGTGCTCCTCCATTGAAGAAAAATGCTAGTAACTAATGCAAGACTGAAATGTAAGGTAACGAAAGCACCTACAAGTTGAGTTAGGAATGACCTTGCACTCTCCTTTTTTCTTGCTTCTTTCAATTTCCTTTTGCATATAAAATAATAACCAGTTACTTTTATTATATTTAAGCATGGCTGGGATAGACTATAAGAACTGTTTTGTGGAGTGTTCTTACATCTTAAAAGACAAAAGCTCAGACACATGATAGAACTCCTGCAACTAGTGTTAAAATAATTTGTTATACATTATACTGTTCTCAAGCAACAACTTAAATCTGCAGGACTCATCTACTTCAAAGGCACCCCCGCTTGAATTGTATCCCCGCTTTACAGATAAGCAAACTAAAGCATTGAAACAAGAAAATGGTCCAAAATATTTCACTGCGTTTATTTCCCATAACCCTGATACCAGCAAAGTCACATAAAACCACTATTTTATTAATGTGTGGCCAGTCAACCTTTGATACACAGAAGGCAGTTTCTTTCATACCCACGTGAATATTAGCTTAACATACTTTTCCTTCAACAAAAATGCTTCAGACAGTGCAATATCATGGCCATAGAGACTAACACAGCGAAGTATTTAGCATTTTAAAAATAACTCTGCTGTAGTAAGAAAAACGCAAAACTAATATTCTCAAACACTAGGCCTGACTGTCACTAAGCCTTTTTAAAATGGTAAACAAATCAATGAAAATTATATCTTTACAAAACTAGCCTCATAGGCAGTTACACAGATGAAATAATTATATGAGTGTTGGAAAGAAATGTAAGAATGCTGCATAACCAAGTAACTTTATGCAGCAGCATTAACAATAAAGCAAATATGCTTTGCAGGACTGGGATTCTGAGGTAAAATTTAAACCTCCAGCAAAAATCAAAAGGTGTATAACACAAGAATACTCAGAAAAGCTTCACGGGCCACAATGCTGCTGCTTCAGCAACTGCGAAAATTAATCCATTTTTGGTTTGGTAAGCATCTTCTTATTTGCCTCTGCGACTAAGACAAAGCAACTGTGATTCTTCATAATTTCTTTTTTGTTGTTATAAACAAAATACTGATAACACCAGTAAAGATCTTAAAGCTTCTCAAATGACTTCTGAATATTCCATCTTTTGCTATATTTGGGATATTTATCCATGCACAGTAACTGTAATGGATGTATCTGTGAAAAGCAATCACAGCATGTGAAAAAGTAGAGTGAAAAAGCAGCAGATATATTATCATTTTGCAAAGAACGTCACAATACAACCAGATATTTTGATTACTACTGAGATCAAATTGTATTCTGTGTAGTGTCATATATTCAGAGGTGTCTCCTCAGAAATTCTGAATAGCTGCATTTTCACCTCTACGAGCTGTAGTTTCAGGTCACTTCTAGTAAGAACTTAAAACCCTTTAAAAGAACCAGCAACAAAAGCACTGTGAAGCACATGCATACAGTACAGAAGAAATTACTTAGTTTGTCTTCCCACAAAGGCTGTAGAATTGTTAAGTATTAAAACCTAAAGGTTCACAATATTTATTGTTTTAGCTTTGAGAATTTTAAACACCTTCATCTACAAGATCTCTTCACAAATAAAACCGAGCAAATTATTATGATTTAGCTTTCAATACCCAAATAATTAACAGGTAATAGATTTAGGTACCTACGACACATTTCTTATCACTATATTCATCTTTAGAAGTATCCACTCAATACGTTTTATTGAGAACACTGTGTTAAACTCGTCCAATTAGGGCATACCAAACTGAATCTGAGTGAGTTCCACTTAAAATAATAGGCCTAAAATTGCACTGAATAGAAGCTTTTCCCAAATTTATACATTCCTGTAATGTCTAGTACAATATCCTTAGGCATGTTTAATCAGCAGTTAGGATGCTAATAATAACAGCAATAATAATAGTACATTAAATCCATTTTGTGCTATTGGTTAACTTTAGACAGCAGTCACATTACAACAGGAGTGCAAAACAAAACGATGCATTGTTCACTTATGGATCTGCCCTGAGACACAGGCGTGCTGCACTGCAAAGGTATCAGGTGCCCTAAAGGAACCAGAAAGTTTTCTGCTGCATAGAATGAGCAGCATAACCAAGAATAAGGCTCATTTATAATTACAGTTCAGCTGAAAAACAACAGTATGAGTACAGAGCCATAAAAAAAAACCAATATGGAATTAGTTAAGCAAAACTCCTGGAACTGGAGTTATTCTTAAATACAACATGATTGTTGGGAATTATGCCTCATTCTGGGTAATATTTACAAAGTTTATCCAAGGTATATTCAGAAAAGTCATAGACTGTTGAAAGTGTTTGGTTTTACAAACTAAAAACCACAGTATGCTTTCGAGAGCATCAACCCTAACAGATCATAAAGCTAGACTGAATTATCAGCTTTTCAGTATGTCTATCAGAAAATATGACCATCCCCACAGTGTCCTAGGTCTATGAAATGCCCATTTCTTGTATTTGTGTGGTACAGTGATGACAGTACAGACAGAGGTACAGACAGAGGCCAATATCAAAATGTTGTCGGTGCATTTACTATCTGATTTCAAATTCTACTAAACTGCTTCACAGCACTTCTGTTACAACTGATTTTACTGGCTATGTCCCTAATACTTCTTGAAGCAGAACAGGCTGATATTGCCCAGTTCCTATCCTCTAATCTACTCAGGTCAAATCTGCCCACAGAGAATTTACATTTTAAGACAGTAAGTCAGTGCTTTACAGGACAAAACTTCTGCCAGTGATTCACAGGACAAAACTTTGATTTTTAATTACAAACTGTTGCCAGAGCAAATTTGAAAAGGTCTGGCTGTCGTTACTTTATATTTTAATGACAGAGATACAAAGCACAGTGCTTTGTATACATCAGTTAAACTATTGTAATTAATTTAAAATGTGGAAGTACAATATTTCCAGTAAAATAACTACAGAATTAGCCAAGTAAGCTATGGATAGTATAGTAGAAGGATCGTCATGAGGCAAACATGGCATTCTTTCATTGAGAGCCATATAAAGGTTTATGGTCTTTGTATAGACTCTGGCCCATGCCATAAACCCATGCTAAAACTTAGTTATACAAAATTAATTTCTGAAATGCATTTGGTTAAGAAGATCAAATAGTTCAAGAAGTAAGACAAAATTACAATGTACAATACAAACCACTACAATAATACTTCAATGTGACTTTAATCAAGTCAATTCAGGGTAATATCCAGGGGTACAATCAATGCTTGCATTTACTATCACATGGCACCAATTGCAAAATATATATAACTTTCCATCATGAGAGATACATGCAAGTTGTCTTGGCAAAAGCAGCAAGCTCCACTGTAATTGTCAGAAGAGAACAGCTCATATTTGCTTTATGAGGTTTCTCCTCAGTGTAGCAGAGCTCCAAACTGCTAAAAGTTTTCAATTGCCTTAATACTCATATATAGCTTAGGAACATTAGGGCACCTGGCCAAAAAAAAAAAAAGCCCAAGTAGTCTATATCTCAGGCCTACTGAGCAACAGTAGAAGAAAAAGAAGTTATCATGGAAATTGCTTGGCAAGAGAAATCAAGGCAAGAACAAGGCTATTTCCTTCCAGCTTTCCTTGAAGAATAGTACTAAACACTACGTGTTGGTTTTGAGGGGCAGGGGTTTTTTTGTTTATTTTTCCTGGAAGTTTTACACAAGTGAAAGCATTCCTAATACCTTCAATGACAATAAACCAGGATAAGCTCCTCTTGAACACTTCTGGGTCTCACTTATGCAACATACAAACACAAACTCACTGTTGGATGGCAAACACTCCCTTCTGCTAGCTATTAAATATAGTCCAACAATAACAAAAAAAAAGCCTATATACAGAGGAGGGTGTTGCAGAATGGCCCACAGCAGTTCTGAAGTCAGATAATCATGCTGATGATGCTATTTTTCCTGAAGAAACCAAATAAAACCATATATCTCAGATAGGACTGCATTAGAGCTATATTCTGTTTCAGTATCAAGTAACTGAAAATTAAATAAAGTCGGATAAGGGTAGAATCATGACACAGACACCAAACACAAGATCACATATTTTCCCAGAGGACTCGCTTCAATTAGTCCATAAACTAAATGCATGAAAGGATGGAAATGAGACTGTGTGACCTGCTACAAAGCCTTAACTTCTTAGCCTTTAACTTTACAGCCTAAGTAGTCTTTTTACTTTCTAACATAGTATACAGGAGATTTTTATCTCAAGTAGAACCTATAAACTCTGAAAATATCCCTTCTAGTTCAGCTCAAAACTAATTTTTAAATGTCTCTTTCTTTTCCTTCTATTCATGGATCAGGTCTTCCTTCCCTACTACAACAGCCTCCCTTTGTAATCATTTCATCTACTTTTTCTCACTCTTTACACAATTCTAGGTTTCTTTTTCCCAAGGCTGTGATTTATGGCTGACATACAGCCCTTGTGCTGCTAGAGCTCTCCTCAGTAACCCACTTAACTTTCTTTAAATCACATTTAAACTGTAATTTTCTCCCTAATTTATAGCCAATTTGGTATGAGAACAAGATGTTTTAGGAATGTTAATGAGATATGAGGGCTTTAACATGTAGGTCTCTAGATCAAAGTCATCTGTAAGCAGCACAGGCCACTGAAGATTTGGTGGTGTTTTTAATGAACTATGGCACATACACTGATAGTCCCCTTCAGATTTCAGATGGTCAGATACACACATAATAACTTTATAAATTCCAACATGATACCTGTTCAGCACTGCCAGCAGAGAGGTCAGTCATAGAACAGGTACGAGAAACACAGCTTCCAAACCAAGTAGATGTTACTCTCTCAGATGATAATAAAACTACCCTGGACCATCAAAATTAAAGACCACCGGTCATATACAGAATCTGCCATGAATCTTACATTTTACACAGGGGTGTTGCATTAATAAATATATAGATTTTAGATTAATGACCACTATATAGACTTGTGTTTTACCATATTGCACATGAAAGTACGCTAAAATTGCAATGCATATGTGATTATTATGTTAAAGCAACCATATTCAGTTATTTTAATGAATTTAATGCTCATTAAAGGAACAGAAGAATAAAATAAAATAAAATAAAATAAAATAAAATAAAATAAAATAAAATAAAATAAAATAAAATAAAATACCACAAATTGCAATAGTCATGCTTCATGAAAGTAGATGCCACCTTAAACGTGGTAAGAGATACGTTAATATGCAAGATATGAAATATACAAAACCTACTGTCCCAGTCAGCAATGGGAAGACAGCAAGTCAGTCACTTAAAATAGGTTACATAGTAATGGCAAGTTTCATACAACTATTTAATGCTACTTTGTAGGCAAAAACAACAGCCATTCAAAGATTTCAGGTCCAGAATATCATCTGAATTATGGTCTAATGTATTCAATAATGCCACATGAACATGTTATTATCAAAATAGTACAGGTACAAATATTTGCCTCACAAAAGTAGCCCTATTAGCCATTAAAAAATGAAAAAGCTCATAAATTGTAAAAAAAGTTATAAAGTTCAACACAGATGTAAGAATTTGATTTTGGTAAATACAAGTTCAAATTTGACTACTACTGTGCATTTTCTTTTCTTTCAAAAGCTCCTAGTGAAAATGTTTCTGCATTGGTCGATCTGTGTTCAATTTGGTACGTTACCAGAAATCTCCCAGGAGAGTCAAAGGTAAACAGCTGGTCAGGCTTACAAGGAAAAGTACTGTGAATTCTATGCAACACTGACTATACCTGTGCAATAACTGGTTCATGTCAGATCTACCAGCCACTCATACAGATTTATTAAATCAACATGAATCTTGTTTTTATCGCCCATAAAAATAACTGGAGACTCATTCTAACAGTAAAGCAGCACATCCGCACACTATTTTATAAACACTTAAGAAGAGAAGCAGAGGTGAGAAACTAAGTTTCAGATTTGTCACATGTCATTTGGAAATAATCTTAAAAGTATTCAGCTTTTCATGATGCTTTCCTACATTCTGTGTTCATTCCCAACCAAATGCAGTTAGGATGACCATGAAAGGACTAAGTTTGGATTGGTATCATAGTACTTCATCCATTCATAATGTATTCTGCAAGATAAGATTTTGCTTTATTCAAAAAAAAAAACAAAAAAGAAAAAAAATTAGTGAAAGAACGAACTCGACAGGAGCAGCTTGCTCCAGAAGTATTTTAAATTTTTTCATGATTACAGTGCAAAATGCAAGGAAATGTATGCTTTATCTATAAATACAAAGCAGTGTCACTTGAGGCAAATCTCCTTTATAACTGAAGAAAGAGATAGCATGATTTAATATTTATGATGTAAACACTCCAATGTTGTTTTAGTTTTTTAAATATCAGTTACAAATCCATATATAAGAAGACAGAAAGTGAAAGAAAAAGAAAGAACAAAGATTATCACGAAGCTGCCAAATTTCTATCCCACCAGTAATGTAATTCAAAGATAGGAAAATCTTTATTGAGAAATCTGAAGTGTCACAAAATTCAGGGTACATTTCTGCTTAAAATCACTAGTGCTTCATTATGAATTCTAGTTTTAATTCCCGTAACTTCAAACAAGTAATTTAAGCATCAAAAATGTTTCTTTCAAATTCAGAACAAAAAAGATTTAAGAGTCTACATACCCCACACAGATACACTAGATCACTAAAGAAACTAAAGATATAAAACTGTATGTTTTTCCAGGAAATTTCTCCCAAACAAATTCACGTATATGGAAATTGTTAAAGAATTTTGAGCCTTAGTCTCAGCTGCCTTTGCCTGCAGGAGAAGAATTGTCAGGTTTCTTACCCTGTGCAGATGGAGTGCCTGAAATTCATTTAGTTAGTCTACCTAAATACAGAAATCATGTTGTTTAAATTTCTTTAATCTAGGTACCTATACAAAAAATGATAATCTGTCTCATGGATAGCACAATGGGCAGTTCATCATTCAGCCTGCTTGCACACAAAAGGTAGCACAAGCCAAACACCTCCCTCATCATCACTCCCTCTGCACAGTATCACATATATGGTCACCAACACATACCAATCAAACCTAATGCTACAAGAAAAAAAGACCAGCTATATTGCTGGTATTAAAACCTATGAGAAAAGCAAGGAAGGAGGTATGCAATAACAATAATAAAAAGCATCGTTCATCACCTAATGATGATAAAAGAGAATAATCAGTATATTGCAGCAGAACCCTGTAAATCTAGATGAGAACGCATCTGAAAAGCACTTCAAGAAATGTCAGTAAATTCTAAATCCCATTAATTAAAAAAAAAATCAGCAAAACCTGAAAATATCAGAAGTTTCTAGTGTTCAGAAACAGCAACAAAATCTAATGCATGTGATCTCCCAATTCACCATGGGATTCTCATGATTTATGTGTGTGCACATTTGGCTGTGTGTACATATGTATGCATGCATGAGACCTCAGGATGAGAAAGAAAGAAACCCCTCTGTTTTGTAGTAATCATGACGCTTTTCACTTCCTAGGGAAAAATATTTATCAATTTAAAAATCTGAATCTATGTGGCTCAATTCTACATTATTTTTATGAGTCAACTGCGGTTGTAAACATTTCAATCCTACAGAGAAAGTTACACAGAAAGGACAATTTACATATACTAATTTAGCAAAAATTGTTTTCTAAATAACTATGTTTTACAGAAGCCATATTATATTTTTTCCTTTAGTGCTTTTCTGACAGCAGAAATAGATATAAGTTGCAATTTACTTGTATCAATTTCCTACTGTACCAATGTCCAGCAAAATCATTCAAACAGCATGACAGATAAAAGGCAATAATGAAAAGCATTTTTGGTCTTTGGAGAGCTGTAATGTGCACTGAATACAAACAGCAGCTAGGGAATAAAAATTAAAAAAAAAAAAAAAAAAAACAAACATACACATGCTTAACCAAGCCCTGCTGATACCTTGTAAGACAACTCCTAAATATATTTCAGTATCCAGCGATGAAAGTGTTATGTAAAACGATGTGCATTGATCCAGTAATCCCCAAAGCTCTCACAGTGACTTTAATTTACCTGAACACAGAACTGCTTGAGAAAAATCCTTCTAGACCTTGCCAAAATCTGACTGCAGGGAACGGCATATTTTTATAGTCACAAAAGCAGAGTAACAAAAAAGATGTCAAATACAAGGCCGATGGCAACCGAAGCTATCATGTTTTTTACACAAGTAACAAGGAACAGTGTGAAAATTACTGGTAAAACAGGCTATGACGTACAAGATGAAAAGGAAGTTGATCGTGACTGATAGTAAAATATTTTTAGCCTGTACAATCTAAAGGCTAAAATGTGTCTAAAATGGAAAATTAATATAAACATTTCCATCCCATATATGTATATTTTACTAGAAGGCTGTTCTTGCTGAAGTTCATGGTCAAATTAAGAGACCATAAAGAGTCTATACGGGTTTAAATATAATGTTCTGTACACTACTGTATTCTAACTCCCACTGATGTCAACAACACACAAAATTAGGCCTTCAAGATTACAGTTTATGTTACCATTTTAATTTTACTTTTTAAGCAAAATGAACGTGACCCATGAATAGGGTACTCATTTAGTACTTTCTTTCAGGGTTAACGGATCATCTAATTGTGTATGTTAAAACTGCACATACCAAAAGGATATAAAAATGGTGACTTCAGCTATACTACTGGTAAAAAATATTGATACAGTCTAGCTACAAAAACTATTGCTTTAAAACATCTAATATGTAAAAACAAAAATCTATTAGTAATAGGTTCTCTATCCCACAAAATAAGGAAAAACGTTAATTTCAAGACAGCTTTATTCTCACATAGCAAGAGATCTAGGGTTCAGTGTTACAACGCTTAGAAATATTCTCTTGGCTGTACCTTTATTTGACTCGTATGATTCATATCACCCTATCTATCATTTCTTAATATTAGGTTTTATCACATGTATAGAAAGAAATTTGATTGTTCTGTATTAGCATGTTTATTCCTCTACTGATAAATTCCAGTGCACTGCATTCTACAAAACTATATAAGGAATGGAAGACTGCATTAAAGTAAAGGGACAAAGAGGAAATTGAAACACTTAACCTCCAAGTGGTTCATGTAATTTAATGAAGTCCTATTTTAAAACCAAAGCAAGCCTGTGCTATACATGTCAGTCTATGTCAGTAAATCTAGCTGTTAAAATCCTACTGATTTAAGATTACTTTTCTAACTACCTAGAGAAAACACACCTTCATACCCTTAGATCTTTTCCCAAGAACAGATACGACTTCCAAAGTCTTTTCGTCTTCACCTCACCTACCTTAATAAAAACGTATGAAAGGCACTCAATGTAAAGAAGAGAACACAGAAGAGCAGCATTGTAAGAAGAATAAAAGCCTTTGAGGAAAAATACTGGAATTTCTCAGAGAATGTAACGCTAAAACTAAAGAAAGAAGGACATAAAGCTCTTTTTTAAACAAAGAGTATGGCACTCATACATAACAATGTCACTTAAAAATCCACAGAAAGCAATTACTTATACATCACAATTTAGAATGAAATGCCAACTACTCTCCACATTCAGTTCCACAAACTTACACCAAAAATAAATGTGTTCACAGTTTTCAATATTTGCAAAATTATTTTTGAAGTGCAAACAAAAGTTGTTGAAATATTTTACCTAAAATATTTCTCCATTACCCATTCAACATAACTGTGAATACCCACAAGGCACAAATTATAAAATGATAAGCCAGCTCAAGCCCAGTAAAAAACAAACAAACAAACACAAAACCAAATAAATAAATAAACAAAACAAAACAAACAAACCCCCTCATTTATGTTGTAATCCTTGTAATATACAACTTATTTCTGCTAATTTCTTCAGTTACCAGGTTAGGAATTGGTTTCTACCAGTGCCTTTATCCTCTACACAACATGTTAGAATTTCTGTTGTACAATTCCTCCACAAGAGAAATCCCTACCAGTAATATGACTACTTGCTCTTTAAAATTTTCATATTTTCCTTATAAGTCTTTAAGAATTTCACCTTTAAGAATCTAGTACTGTATTTTGTAATCCTCATCTTAAAGACAAGTAGGAGTAGGTATGACAACGAAATGCAAAAGAAAAAACTGATCAGAACAGACGCAACAAAAATTGTTTAGCATACATCATACCTCTGAATCTTTGCAAAGATCTCGGCAGATATTTGGATAAATACTGAAACAGATCCTCACTAAAACATGACTGAGTATGAATCAATCTCAGCCTGGCTGGGTTCAGTCTTTCAGCCCTGCATTATGATTTGGTTAAATACAGAAATGCCTGGCAGAGTGATCCCTGTAATAGTGTTCCAGTATCATGTAAGGTTGAAAAAAAAAAAGTGTGCTCATGAACTGATCATACTTATAGAACAGATTGTATCTTGTTACAGATCTCTTATTTATTAATAGTTTCTCCTGTAGTCAAATGACAGTGTTCCATAATGCACACAAATGGAAATACAGCATGTGTCTGTTTCACATTTCAGTAGTTTGGAGATGCTTTGCTTCTCTGTATGCAAAGTGAAAAGAAAACCAAATCATATCAAAAATAAGTAGTAGTATATTACTTTTATTCTTCCTGTAAACCAAGGAAAGCAGTAAACTATTTCCTCTCATCAGCTGTATTAATATTGATTTGAACATTAAAAAAAAAAAGTAGTAAAGCAGTTTTTTACTTCCTTCACGTACACAGAGCTGTGTCCAAATTATAAGAAAAAGAAAAAAAAAAATAGTGTTCATAGTTGTTTTTAAACCACACACATGCTTATTTTTAAACACATATATACTCTCATGGATTGCAATGATGTTATATAGTAGTGAGGTTATCTAGATATACAGTTATGGGTATGGGTGAGGCTAATTTCTCTACTGAATTCTATATTAAATGAACTATTTTTATTTATCCTTTCTGTCCTTGCTTACATTTTCATATCTATGTTTTCATATTTTTACTATACACTTTCATTATATAAAACGACAGACAAAGAACCAGCTCCCGCTAACCTGATGTGCAATTAAATCCATTTGATACCATGGGAGTATATGCATGAATAAAGCGAACCATATGCAGCACACAGTTCTTATTACCAAGCAATGCTGACATATAAGGATTTTCCTTCCACAATGAAGCTAATTTAAAAATAGTCCTTCATTAATCTACAACAGAAAATTTTCTTCCTGACACTTAAAAACCCACTTACATTTCCTCTCCGATTTGGTGTGATTAGCATTAGCAGCAGCCAAGAAGGTTCTGTGTTTTTAAAGTCATTTCAGGGCATCTGGTTACATGACGCTCAGCACCTATAGTTATTTTTAGTTCTAAGTCTATGAAGAACTTATTTCTTCAAAGTTATCCTTAGATTTCCAAATAATTAGTAAAGGATAAACGGGAAGAGTGAAAATTAGAGTGTTTGACAACCAGAACTTTTCTTTCAGTATTATTCATACTGTACTAGGAAATTACACAAACAAGGAACTAAATTCTAGACTGTAAACCAGAGAAGATCCCTACAAGGATTCTCTTCTGTGTAACGCATGAACAGCAAGGGGATTTTTGTGAAATACAGCTGACTGGACTATTTTTTGTCATTCTGCAGATCTCTGTAATCTCTCTCTCTGGGCAGTGTATTTGTGACGCACAAGTGTACAATTCCTTCATACCTCAGAGTCATCCTAAAAATGCAGCTCTAAAACTATTTTTGATAGTTCAAATAAAAACTAACAATGCAAAAGAATACGTTACATACACCATCAGTCCCATATACAGACTCACTCACACTAGTTCAGTTATCAGTTATTTGATTAGCCATCACATGCCAAGCCCTCTCACAAATCTATAAACTTTTAATGTAAACATGCCTTACAATTAGTAAAATGCCTACAAAATCTACAGTTCAAATAAAGGGAAGCTGCAAGACTGCTGAAGGACTAGTTTCATCTATAGTTTGGGTTAAGAAACATCAGAAAATTGTCTTATTGTTTTCACAGTCAAAATCTAAACGGCAATTGCTGAACATAAAAGATATTTTCACGGTCTGCCAAGGCACGAGGTTGGGCTTTCAAAGGACTATGCTGGCACCTTCAAAAACACACCGTAAGGAAGAATTATCTGAGATGGACCTCCTGTCTTTCTCCCAGTCTACACATCATTAAGAAAAACAGAAAAAATCATCAGCATTATAGCAAAACATAGAGGAAAATGACAGACAAGAAAATCTGACTATATTTTTCCTTCCAGCAAGTTTGAAGGCAAATAAAGGAAACGGTTTATCAGGAAATAAAGAATTGATAAATAAAAATGTTAATCCTCTAAATATCTGAACTGTTTGCAAACAGAAAGCAGACAAAACATCTACAAGATCTGCAA
This sequence comes from Patagioenas fasciata, assembly GCF_037038585.1. Classification (NCBI taxonomy): domain Eukaryota; kingdom Metazoa; phylum Chordata; class Aves; order Columbiformes; family Columbidae; genus Patagioenas; species Patagioenas fasciata. The sequence goes on along the minus strand of NC_092560.1, from coordinate 23,106,751 downwards.
CACATTCTGAAGTACAAAGTCTCAGTGAGAGGAATTTCTGAAAACTGGTGTTCCTAAGAACAAGACCCTGAAAACATACAAGTACTGGTGGCCATGTTCAAAGAGCCAAAAACCTAGTTCTGAAAAAAGCTTCAGACTCTGCATAGATTCAGAAATGCTACATAACTTCAGTATTAGCTTTGAACCATTACAAAGAGCAACCAAAATTACAACGAAACATCTCTGTCAAGGATATGTAGGTTACCTGCACTCTCAGCAAAACACAAACTCTCAGCTTCTATGACTTTTTTCCCCAGTAGTGGAACTGTACACCTCTAGATCTCCTCAGTATTTACTAAATTATTAAATACATGAAATCCCAGGCAACACCAGAAATCTGGTAATACAACTAGATCTCTGACTGGAGCAGTCATCTACCCAACACTAACAGAGACAAAACTTACAAGAGCTGGGGAAAATCCTGCTTATTGTTGTGTATGTGTATATATACACAGAAGTCAAGAAAAGCAGCCATTGTTAACCACTAATAACACCTCAGAAACTCAGTAGGTGGAATAATAACTATGTTTGTGAAAAAGCACAGTAAGAACCTGCCTTAAAATTCTTAAACACATTAAACACAGCAAACTAATACAGCACACTAAGAAAATACAGTGAGCATGACATGTCTGACAAATGGTGTCTATTAATAAAATTTAATGTTTCAATACATTAACATGGCAGTTTTGTGTTCTTCCAAAAAAATATCTAGCTCTGATTCTACTCAGAGAACCCAGTATTGAAGCAAGCTTGGAAGCCTGGAAACCTATACTCCTGAAGTTTGTCAGCAGAATATGAACTTGTAACTCTTTTACCAAGTAGGTCATCTATGAGACCAAATGATAAGGATTGTGTCTCAATAAAAACTGCCTCAATCTGACAGAGGTGAGAGTTAAGAAACTGAATTTAACCGAGTAACACAAAGACCTGAATGGCAGGCTGTACCTGAAGAGGAGAGAGCCAGCACCCACAGATAAATCTAAAGCTGCTACCTCTGCATCTATAGACAAAAACACCAAAATGGCACAAGAGATATATTTCTTTGTTGTTACACTCATGCAGCTCTCCAAACATAACAGGCTAAGAGAAGCTGTCAAGCAGGTCTATTTCTCTTGCTGTGTTCATTCTTTTAACATGGCGAGCCGCCTGATGTGAAAAATGAGATGTGGTTGAGAAAGCAAAGATTTCATGGAGAACCAAAAGACAATGTAGTATCCTATCCAAGACATAGAAGAAAGCATAGAACTTTCTAAAAAGTGGATACTACAGAGTTATTAAAATACCTCAACAAATGTGGAGAGTCTCTGGCTGTGTGCTGTGAACAAGCCAGGGCTTGATGCGGCTGTGCTACACAGAAGGATTTCCCTGAGACACCAGAGACAAAAGGAAAGTAAACAGAAGCTGCTCTGCCCTCGACCCAGGCTGCAGGAGGGGCGTTGCCGCTGCGCATGAACAGTCTGTGAACAGTGCCTTGCAGCCAATCACCATAGTGGGGGGGGATGAGTGACTGTGAGTGTAACCAATTGTAGCCTGCACTTGCCGCATGGCCTTTTGGTATAGAGTATATAAGGCTTGGAAAAACGTGGTCTCGGGGACATTGATATTCAGTGTTGTTTAAGAGTTCATTAAAGAGTACAGATGGTAAATTCACATTGAATTAGACTCCTTACTCTCGCCCGGCCCGCCCGTTCGATCAAAGAGCTTATGCCGGCGTCTGGATTCGTCGAATTTACTACCACTACAAATGGTAGCAGAGGATGGTTCGTTAGCAAAGCATAACGCTCCGGATCGGAATTACTGCGGTAAGCAGCGTTCATAAAAAACGGAGCCAAGCCGGGGTGTGGGAGAGTGTGTTTTTTATTATTTTTCTGTCCGATATCAAAAGACAAACACCCGTCGAGCTGGCCACTCGCCTCCTACAGTTAAGACCGCGCTGATAAGATAATGGATATCGAAACAGCCGCGGCACTGCTGATGACTATTCTCTCTAAGAGAGGTATTGAATCGTCACAGGAAAAGCTAATCACATTGATTTTTTTAGCTCAGAAGTGGGGACACTTTGGAGAAGTTCCACTTTTGTTTTCCCCAACGGAATGGAGATCAGTGGGGGACACTATGTGGGACAAAACTATCAGAGGGGAAGAAGAGAAAGAAATTAAATCTGTGAGAGAATTGTGGAAAACCGTATTAGAATCATTAGAAATTATGAAATCGGAACAACGTGCCGCCCTAAGAGCCGCGGAGGCGCTTGTCCAAGAACAAACCTGGACTGATAAAACTTGTCGTCCAAAAGAAAAGAGGGGCCTGTGGGCTACTCTGTGGGGTCTGCCTGCCGTTCGGGGTGGTCGCGGGGTCCCGGCTCAGCCAATACTTTCACAATCCGATCTGCAAGGCGGATTAGAAACTTCGCGGCTTGTAAACAAAGGACCGGAAGTTTCCCCCTCCGAGTCTCTGGGGCAATGTGCCAAGAAGGCGGAAGTGCAACTAGTCGACTGTCCGGATGTGGGAGGCCCTGAGTGCCGCCCTCCTCCTACCGCTCCGCCTCTGCCCTGCCCCGAGCCGGACGCCCCCCCTCCCTCCGAGAAAAGCGTGGGGGCCGGGCCCGGACCGGCCGGGCCGCCGCCACCGCCGGGGCCGCCTCAGACTTTGCCTCCGCAAGCACCCGCGGAAGTTTTTTGTGAGCCTCCTCCTACATCATTGGGCTCACCCCAAGCAGTAGAGCAGTTACTGCAAGTCATTACCAACAAGCTTGAACAACTTAACTTAAGAGTGTCAAATGTAGAGAAAAATAAGGAACAAATTGAGTTTCAAAAACCAGCTTGCCCTTCACAAACAATGCAATCAAAGGTGCCTATAGATTCTACTGACCAGCCGCAGCCCCGACGTGGCAGATGGTCAGGGGTCATCAAAGATGCCATTCTAGAAGGTGATTGGTCTCCAGCAAAATTAGCCCTACCGGTAATTCAAAATATGAACACTCAGACAGCGGTATGGGAACCACACGATTGGAAAATTTTGCAGCAAGCAAAACAAACAATCACCAACTATGGTATACGTTCAGAAGCGACCAGACAAATACTGCATTGGATTTTTACCGCTGACTTATTGTGTCCCATGGACTGTCAAAATTTAATGCGCCTATTATTAACTCCAGCGCAATTCCTCCTGTGGGAATCAGCCTGGTATCAACGAGCGCAGCAAGAAACAGCAAAACACACCAGTCCAAATGACCCATTAACCAATGTGGTACCTGATGCCTATACAGGTCGTGGACAGTATGCTACCATAGAAGTTCAACTGCGATTTACAGCTGAAATTCACCGAAAAGCTGCACAACTTGCCCTAGATGCCTTCTTAACCTTACCGGGACCATTAGCTCCCTCATTCAGCGGAATACGCCAAGGCACCACAGAAGATTTCTCACATTTTATTGACCGGCTACATGAAGGAGTAATGCAAAATCCGGACTTATCAGAAGAAATGAAAAATCAAATGTTTCGGCTGTTAGCTTTTGATAATGCAAATTCAAAGACTAAACAAATATTAGCAACTCTGCCACCAGGATCATCAGTGGAACAAATGCTGACACGAGTAGCCAGATCAGAAGAACACCGAAGTGCAGAGGTGATGGCTGCCGCTTTCGAAGGGGTCATGCAGAGATCTCTCCGACAAGTTAGCCAGCAAGTCTCATCTACAATGCAACCAGTTGTAGCAGCAGTTCAACGATCAACAAATAAATTCTGTAAATCACCATACAATTCCTGTCATCGCTGTGGAAGTAAAGAACACGTCCGAACGAACTGTACTGCAGCAGTTTGGTGTGACAGATGCCAGTCTAACACTCATGCTACAAAAATATGCCGGAGATCGGGAAACGGTCAAGTGAGCGCGAACGGAGTGCGCACGAGGACACAAAGAGCATCTCCGAACCTGTATCCAAATCAGCAACCAACTGTGACCCAGGCTTCTTTCACCTCAACAAGCCAAGCACCGCAGGAAGCCTCGGAGTTGATGTGGAGACAGCAGTAGATATAACATTGACCAATACTGCAATTCATAGAATACCAACTAATGCTAAAGGACCTTTATTTAGACAAGATAGTCTCATTGGAGGCCTATTGGTTGGCCGTTCTTCTGCTACTATCAAAGGTCTTATAGTAATACCAGGTATAATTGATGCAGATTTCACAGGAACTGTTCAAATTCTGGCCTACACTCTGCATCCGCCAATTTTTGTTCCTTCTGGGAGTAGAATAGCTCAGGTAGTAGCACTGGAAAACTGCCTACCAATGCTTCCAGGAGTTCCTCCAGCATCCTCAACACAAAGGCATGATAAAGGATTTGGATCGACAGGTCCTGCAGTTTGCTTCACCTCATCAATGACTCAGCGTCCCATGTTACGTGTGCAACTATTTCAATCTGATTCTACTGTTGTTGTAGAGGTAATTGCAATGCTTGATACTGGAGCTGATGTCTCCATCATTAGTCAATTCAAATGGCCACGAAATTGGAAACTTCAAAAATCAATCTCTTCCACTGTTGCTGGAGTAGGGGGTCAAACTACTCCAAATATAAGTGTTGATCCCATTTCGATTAGTTTCCCTGAAGGTCAATGTGTTACCCTTAGGGTGTATGTAATGGAATTGCCAAGCAGCCTTGAGGTGCTTATTGGCCGTGACGCCTTGGGGCAACTTGGTGCCGTGTTAACTACTTCACCTTTTCCTTAGTGGTCACTGGAAAGCAGTTGCCCAACCCTCCATTGACCTGGCTAACAGATAGCCCAGTTTGGGTTGACCAGTGGCCATTAACAGAAGAGCGACTGCAAAAGGCACGTGAATTAGTAGAAGAGCAATTAGTTGCAGGCCATATCAAGCCTTCTACTAGTCCATGGAATACCCCAATTTTTGTAATACCAAAAAAGAGTGGAAAGTGGCGATTATTACATGACTTGCGAAAGGTAAATGATCAAATGCAAGCCATGGGTGCTTTACAGCCTGGATTACCATCACCTGTAATGTTACCAGAAAACTGGCATATTCTAATTATAGATTTAAAGGATTGTTTCTTTACCATTCCTTTACATGAGCAAGATACACAGCGTTTTGCATTTACACTGCCTTCAGTAAACAAAGCAGAACCAGCTAAAAGGTATGAGTGGGTAGTGCTACCGCAAGGTATGAAAAATTCTCCTACACTGTGCCAAATGTATGTTGCATGGGGACTTCAACCTATTCGTGCATCATGGAAACAAACAATTATTTATCATTATATGGATGATATTCTGTTCTGTCAACAAGCTGAGTTCACAGAAAGTTCCATAGTCCAAATTACGATCAAACTCAAAGAAAAGGGGTTGGTTATAGCTCCAGAGAAAGTTCAGAAGTCTGCACCTTGGAAATACCTTGGTTGGTCCATTTGTGATGCACAGATTCGTCCACAAAAAATTGAATTACATACTGATTTACAAACATTAAATGATGTCCAAAAATTGTTAGGGGACATACAATGGATTAGAAATTGCGTAGGCATTACTAACAATGATATAGCACCTCTTACTTCACTTCTAAAAGGAGGTGATCCAGCTAAGAAAATAAGCTTAGAGTCCGTGCATCTCAAATGTCTTTCTGATATTATACAAAAAGTACAGACAAATTGGTCTAGCCGAAGACTTTCTGATCGACCAATTTCCCTCCTTATTAGCAATCTAGAACATCCGTGTGCAATCATCTGCCAGTGGCAAAACAAAAACGGGGAATTCCCCATAGATGTTGCTACAGATTCTTCCTTTTGTGCCACTGTCAGATTGAAAACAGAAAATGATTTGCGATTATTAGAGTGGATTTTTCTCAGTGTCCAACCAAAATTCAGTATTCAAACGAGACCAGAAGCAATTGGAGAATTGATTTGAAAAGGAAGATCTCGAATATTAGAAATTAGCGGTCAGGAACCAGATGATATCAGTATTCCGATAAATGGAGCCGATTTAGAATGGTGGCTGAGACATTCGATGCCTATACAGAATGCATTATTAGGATTTATAGGCAAGGTACATTCACGACAACCGAAAGGTAAACTATGGCAATTCCTTAGAACAAATCAGTGGTTAGAGAGAAGCAAAGTAAAAGCAAAACCTGTTGAAGGCCTTACAGTATATACAGATGCAGGAAAACGAAGACACCAGGCAGCATGTGTCTGGCAAGAGTATAGTCAATGGAAACAGCATTTAATTGAAGGTTCAAAAGAGGATTCATTGCAGACTTTAGAGCTCACGGCAATAATATGGGCCTTAAATAATTGGCTGAAATCTGCTTTAAATGTTGTCACAGATTCTTTGTATGTAGCAGGTGTAATACCCAGAATGGAAAATGCCCTGTTAAGACAATCGAATAATCCTCGATTAGGAAAATTGTTTGTACAATTGAGAGCTATTTTAAATCAAAGAAAAGAACCCTGTTGTGTGATTCACATCCGCAGTCATCAATGGAATCTTGGTCTAGGTGAAGGAAGTCAAATTGCAGATAGTTTAGTAAGTTCAGTACAGCACATGCCTCCAACAGATAAATTCCAACAAGCGAGACAAAGTCATGAGAGCTTTCATCAGAATGCCAGAGGTCTCCAAAGACAATTCGATTTAACTTTAAATGAAGCAAGAAGTATTGTACAGGCATGTCCTCAGTGTGGAAGCCAGATGTTAGGTATAGGAATCGGTGTCAATCCTTGAGGTTTAAAAGCCTTAGAAGTATGGCAAATGGATGTGACACATGTGCCAGAATTTGGAAAACTTAAATATGTGCATGTCACAATTGATACTTTTTCAAAAATGATATGGGCTACTGCTTTACCAGGGGAAAAAGCACTACATGTATGTAAACATCTCACAGCTTGTTTTGCTGTAATGGGTGTCCCAGAAAAGATTAAGACAGACAATGGCCCTGCCTATGTTAGCCAGAAAGTTAGAACTTTTCTAATGAAATGGGGAGTGAAACACGTTACAGGTATACCTCATTCCCCAACAGGCCAAGGAATCATCGAGAGAGCACATCAAATGATTAAAGGGTATTTGAGCAAACAGAAGCAGGAAGAGTTAGATTGTCAACAGCGTTTAGCAAAGGTGTTGTTTACCTTGAATTATTTATGTCTAACTGGAGATCATGAGGAGCCTCCTGTGATCATTCATCATTATCAGATCAGACTAGGAAGGAAAAACACTTTACCGGAATTCATGGTGAGATATCGTGATCCCACCACTGGATTGTGGAAGGGACCAGTACCTGTTATTTTTAATGGTAGAGGGTATATGTGTCTCTCCACAGATCAAGGTCCATTGTGGGTTCCAAGCCGAGCAGTAAAGCCGGAGTTGAAACAAACTCAACCAAGTCAACTCCCTGCAGCAGAACCTTCGGAGGTCACAGAGTGAGGTGTAACCTTTGCATTGATTTAGCTGTGACATGTATGCGTACTATAGTTATATAAGTAGATCTTCAAACACCACTACCTCTTGAGTAAGTTTATCAACACCCAGCACATCGTTTGTTATAAGTTGAGTATCTTTAAACCAAAGTTCTTGGAATTTGTTTAATCAATCCATTGCGATATTTAAACGGCAATGGAATACCTCAGGTTTATTGCAAAGTGCACTGTTTATGTTGATTGCTGTTGTTATTTATATGTTATGTATAAGTTGTTTTTTATCACATATCAAAAAAGGATTAGAACACACAGCTAATCAATCCTGGCTTGTCCAAAAAGAAAAAAAAAAGGAGGAATTGTGGAGAGTCTCTGGCTGTGTGCTGTGAACAAGCCAGGGCTTGATGCGGCTGTGCTACACAGAAGGATTTCCCTGAGACACCAGAGACAAAAGGAAAGTAAACAGAAGCTGCTCTGCCCTCGACCCAGGCTGCAGGAGGGGCGTTGCCGCTGCGCATGAACAGTCTGTGAACAGTGCCTTGCAGCCAATCACCATAGTGGGGGGGGATGAGTGACTGTGAGTGTAACCAATTGTAGCCTGCACTTGCCGCATGGCCTTTTGGCATAGAGTATATAAGGCTTGGAAAAACGTGGTCTCGGGGACATTGATATTCAGTGTTGTTTAAGAGTTCATTAAAGAGTACGGATGGTAAATTCACATTGAATTAGACTCCTTACTCTCGCCCGGCCCGCCCGTTCGATCAAAGAGCTTATGCCGGCGTCTGGATTCGTCGAATTTACTACCACTACAAATGGTAGCAGAGGATGGTTCGTTAGCAAAGCATAACGCTCCGGATCTACAAACAAAGGCAGAAGGTGTACAAGTATACATGTGGTGTCTTCAGCACACCCATGGACAAAAAAGTACATACGGAAAGACTACTTTCTAGATTCCTATCCTAATTAAAGAAGTTGGAGATCAGTGCAAAACAGATAAGCCCCTAATGCCAGCAGAAGATGTAAAAAACATAAATTAAGCCTTTGAGATCCTAATGGCAACAGGTTTGAGAGGAGATTTCTAGAACATAAGAAATAGAGCATCCAATATTCATCATTTAAGTGACATTCCAAAATAAGGACAACCTAGGGAGCCACTCTCAGAGTTTTTGAGAGTTCACAATGTCAGATATGATCTAACAATGAGAAGCAAAAACTGCTACATATATACCTTTAAAGTATACCTAAAGACTCATTCAAGACAGAGTGATGTACAGTATAGAAGAGCTGGAATGAAGTAAGCATTGGTATTTCTTCAGGAACACACATTTCTCCTTGACTTACTAACTGACATTTTTCACACAGAGGACAGATCTCCGGCTGAAACGTTCCCAGCCTTGCAAAACCAGGATGGAGAACAATTTTGAGAAAGAAAAGGAGAGGTAGGGGCACCTTCAGTCACAGTATTCAAATCAGCACTATTCCCATGGCAGTTTTGCTTTAGTGGGAAATTTCTGAGGTTATAAAATTTCACTCTTTACTCTTTCAAGTGGGTGAATTCAGGTTTCGTCCCATCCCAGAGCTCTTCAGTGTTCTCAAGTGTTCTTTATTATTTAATATGAGATATATCTTAACACCATTATCTGCGCAACAGGTACAAGCTGCAGAAAGTATATCTGCCTAATTTTCTGACTGGCATCCACAATATGAACTTAACCCAGAAAATCAAAAATTTCACATCAAAATGACAAGCTCTTCACCTCCTTACAACCATGACAGCAAAAAGTTGAAAATACAGCTTGCCTACAAGTAACACAGTTTAAGAATTTATATATAAAGAGAATACATCTGTTAAGCACTGATTACTATAAACATTTCTAGCAACTCATTCATCATCATGGTAGAAAAATCCCATCACAGCTTTCTTCCACACATTACTCACAATCTATTTTGCTTTTTTATTAATCTATCTTTCTAACCCAGACTACTATAGAGATAAGCAAAGATGAAACACTGCACCTTTCACAGTTTATGTACTCCCCACTAAAAAGAAGAAAGACTATTTGAGATTATAAATTAGAATTGCTCAAAGATAGAAAATCCACATCTCTAAGAAGTCTGGTAGTTATTGTCATGTTTTCTAATATCTTTGGAATAAGATTACCTTTGTGCACTCGATTAATAAAGCAATCCTATGAATAAATCAGCCAGGGATGCAGCCCCAGTAAGATTCCTTGTAGGGATTACATTGACTAGAAGGACATATATCTGTTCCATCAAGTACAGATGAATAGCTGGAGAATAAACATTTCATTTTTATATATATACAGTATTTACTCTGTCTAGAAATTTCCAGGCTCACTGAAATACCACCGCTAAAGTCTTAATGCTTTGTTTTTTTTCCAGAGTCACTGTAATCATGCAAAATTAAACCCAAGGAATGCTAGGATTCTTACAGAATTATGATTGCTCCTGCAGGCATTCACTGCCACCTGTTAGCATGAGAAAGTACAATGCTCTCTTCATTATCTACTGCCCTTCATATATCTAAAATTTTCATCTAGTCAGTGTGCTTAAACTTCACATGATCATTTAAGGTGGCTTTTGAAAATGTTAAATGGGAAAAAGGGAAAAAGGTGTAAAACACAACAAAACACAACAAAAATTTACACTGATTATCCACTTCTCTTTAACAAAAAAAAAAAAAAAAGGCATTAGAGTATAGTTAATAACAACTAAGACAAACATTTCTTTAAATTAAAGTTATACTTCTTTCCCATGCCATGTACAACAACAAAATTCAAGGCTTCTCATTTCAAGAAAAATAATATCCAAAAATATCAAAACTGGCAAACAGCGTAAGCAAAACAATTTCATTGTTTGGAAAATTCTGCTAATCAGAACAGGTCATTGATTCATTGAATGACAATTTGCAAAACTCCATTCTTCACGAAATAGGTTAAAAAAAAAAAAAAAACAAACATCTAATCACAGAATTCTTCTGTTATTTATGGTAAAAAAAATTGGTAAATAGTGAATATTTATTACTTAGGCTAAGACAGTTTTCCAAATAAAGTTGATGGCATGCTGCCAATAAGTAGAAAACATAGGCATCTGACAAAATGCCACTGCCTTGATGCAGAACTGTTCTAAAGTGATTCTTGTTGAATACGTATTTCTCTTTACCAAAATGCTTCTTGCTCCCTAATTTATGAGATACTATAAATCAATTCATCAGACATTTCATTAAGCTTTCTTCCCTATATATGAATTCAACCACTAGCTAGGATTACCCGTGGTAAAAATGCCATCCTTTAAGCAAAGACACAAAGGCACTATGGATCTGATCCAAACAATGCTGCTGTCAAAGGAAATCTTTCTCACTGACCACTAAGGGCTTCGAACCTCTTAGGACAGCTCTTCTATGGCTTGACAGAAAAATCCACCTATACCACTGACGCAAAAATTAATATAAACAACTCAGTAGAGGTTGCAAGCTTAACAATAAAACCGCATGTTTTATTGTGCACTTTTCTCTACCAAGATTCACTTTTTGAAAGTTAATCACATCACGTGTATCAGAGACAAACTTCCAACAGCTCAGAGAAGGTAGATAGTCCACAATGGAAGTCCGAAATTCTGATCTTAACAAACACCTCTGAAAGCACACATCAGATCTATCCAAAGTATCCATCTTTATTGGCAATACATATTGTGATACCCAGACTAAACAAGGTAATGCTAAATACCATTTAACTGATGAATATCAATTCCACCTTGGTTAAGCTTGCTGAAAACCACTAAGAATTATTTTTTCCATGAAAAAAAATCCTACACTCTATTTTTAGGTGAAAAAGTGGAGTATGTACTTTGTAAGTTGCTAAAAACTTTAAGCTTATCTGAAACAATCATAATAACAGATTAACAAGAGTAGATTCCACATTTGTTAACATACTTTAAAATAACATATTAGAAGTCTTAAATAAGCCACATAATTGTATTGATTTTTTATAGCTGTGAAACGAAACACGATACTTGTGACTAAATTTGTCCTTATTCACAAATCTAGTTCCCCCATTCTCACTTGTATGAACAGCTTTCTGAGCTATGCTGCAACACAAGCTCAGCATTGACTGTATCTAGTTGGGTTTTTTGTTTGGTTGGTCAGGACTTTTTTTGTTTGTTTTTCTTTTTTTTTTCCTTGAGAAATGCTACTGGTTATGCTGGTGCAGAGACATAAGGCTGTAAATTCCTATCCTCCATCAGTACCACTGACCTCAGAGCAAACCCCACAACTGGCTACAGGCATTCAACATCCATCATTGCTCCTGAAACCTAATCTTTCAGGGAACGACAGCTGCACTGGGCAGCAGTTAAGCAGCTTTCCAAGATACACTATCATCCCAAACATTATAAATAAATAAAACTTCCTGTCCTACTTTCTGATCAGTGTTTTAGAAATATCTCATTGCGTGTACTTCACACCAAATTAATGACTTTCATCTACACACAGGCAGGCAAAATTCTAATCTAGTAACCAGAGACCTTTTTTAAAAAAAGATAGTTGCTGCTTCTTACAGGCAACAAAATATAGCTTATTGCTTATTAATAAAAATAGTCAATTTCCTACAAATATTAATAAATAGTAAACCTGTAAATGCAATTTCAATACCATTTAGTATAAGAGGTAAAGAAATGATACACCTGACATTCACAGCACTGAAATCTCCTCCTCTAGGCAGGAAATCTCTGGTCTTACATTTATAAACTGCCTTTTAAAAAGACACCTCCCTGTCTACAGCAAATTCCACAGAGGGAGAAAGCCCCTTCCTTAAAAAAAAAAAAAAAGAAAAAAAGAAATTAAATAAAATAAATAAAATAAAATAAAATAAAATTTTAAAAAGTATGGTTCACAGAAGTATATTTATGCAGACAAATTAATCAATCTCTATGCTAGAAATAGTGACACACATCTGTCTCATAGACCCCTTCCTTCTGTGGCATAAAAGAGATGAAAGAAATGTATAGAGTACAGAATATTCCTATTTTTTTTTAACTTTGATAAGAGCACTCTTATTTTTTCAGAAAAAAAAAAAAAAAGTAAGCACCATAATTCCCTAACCTTAATGGAGAATATGGGCTGCACTCCACTTTTACAAAAGCATGAGAGAGGGAAGGGAAGGGAGAGGGGAAGGGAGAGGGGAAGGGAGAGGGGAAGGGAGAGGGGAAGGGAGAGGGGAAGGGAGAGGGGAAGGGAGAGGGGAAGGGAGAGGGGAAGGGAGAGGGGAAGGGAGAGGGGAAGGGAGAGGGGAAGGGAGAGGGGAAGGGAGAGGGGAAGGGAGAGGGGAAGGGAGAGGGGAAGGGAGAGGGGAAGGGAGAGGGGAAGGGAGAGGGGAAGGGAGAGGGGAAGGGAGAGGGGAAGGGAGAGGGGAAGGGAGAGGGGAAGGGAGAGGGGAAGGGAGAGGGGAAGGGAGAGGGGAAGGGAGAGGGGAAGGGAGAGGGGAAGGGAGAGGGGAAGGGAGAGGGGAAGGGAGAGGGGAAGGGAGAGGGGAAGGGAGAGGGGAAGGGAAGGGAAGGGAAGGGAAGGGAAGGGAAGGGAAGGGAAGGGAAGGGAAGGGAAGGGAAGAGAAGAGAAGAGAAGAGAAGAGAAGAGAAGAGAAGAGAAGAGAAGAGAAGAGAAGAGAAGAGAAGAGAAGAGAAGAGAAGAGAAGAGAAGAGAAGAGAAGAGAAGAGAAGAGAAGAGAAGAGAAGAGAAGAGAAGAGAAGAGAAGAGAAGAGAAGAGAAGAGAAGAGAAGAGAAGAGAAGAGAGAAGAGAAGAGAAGAGAAGAGAAGAGAAGAGAAGAGAAGAGAAGAGAAGAGAAGAGAAGAGAAGAGAAGAGAAGAGAGAAGAGAAGAGAAGAGAAGAGAAGAGAAGAGAAGAGAAGAGAAGAGAAGAGAAGAGAAGAGAAGAGAAGAGAAGAGAAGAGAAGAGAAGAGAAGAGAAGAGAAGAGAAGAGAAGAGAAGAGAAATTTCACCTTTCTTTGGGAAGGCTTCATAAAATAATACAGCCTACAGACAGTTCAAAAACACAGTTAAGAATTTTTTAATTCAATCAGCATTGTAAAGCAAGCAGAATTACTGAGTTCAAACTTAGCAAACAGGTATTTCCCAAAAGTTAGAAAGCCTATGACATTGTTACCAGAATGTATTTGAATTTCCTCTCACTGAGTCAAAGCAAGTAACAAAAAGCCAGACTTCTTGGTAAAACCAGTGAATATCCCAAGGTGAGGAACTGAGATCGAAATGCAGTTGGGCAAATTGTCAAAATAAATGTATACCCATTTACAAACATAGGATCCAAGCTATATTTTTAGTGAGGCTGGCAGTGACCATATTCTGCATGAGAATCAGTCAATTCTGCCATCTAAAAAGCCAGATTTTACACACCACTTACCGAACTCTGACTAGCAGATACATAATTTTCAGAACACTAAAAATTATAATAGAAAGAGCAATACACTTGCTTGCATTGCTCTATATACCACATTTGATACACTGCTTGAGGAAAAAGTACGCATTATCTGACTATAACAATATGCGAGCAGTTCAGCTGACAGTAACCAGGACATTCATTTTGATTGTCTGAAAACAACAAATTAATCTGTGTACCAGTGGAATTACTCCACTAATTGGAAGATTACTGAAAACTCAAATAACCCCACTACCTATAACTACGAAGATGCAGAGCACAGGGTATGATAGTATACTAAGACATGCCCTCTGGTATAATAAATCAAAGTGCCTAAACTTCCATAATTTTCAGCTGGCTGAGAAGGAGGAAGTTTTCTGCACATTCTTTGTATTTGAAAGAACATACAAAATCCCTGGCAGATATTAGACAAACAGGTATAAACAGGGGAGCTGATTTTTGCAAAAATCTCTATCTGTTTGAGGACTCTACTGCAAGATTGATCACTTTTTGTTGTTGTTGTTCCTGTGCTACTAAGCTTATGGAGAAGGCTGTCACAGTATGTAAGCATAAGACACTTAAAGTTGTAAGTCTTTTTATCTTAGGGAAGTATGAACTACACATACCTGCTGATGTAGTTAAAAAATAAGATGATAGAGTATGTAGTGTGAATTGTCGCTTTTACAAATGAATTGAAAGAACCTGAATAATAATCATGTTTTTCAAAAGCAATGCTTCCAGTATTTACACAAGTGCAACGTTTTAGTAAATATTATCAATAACCAACCAAAAGCCATCTGAGCTTATGAAACATAAGTTAAAATTGTGCAATAGTGGACATATGGTTTTATCAACGCACAGCGCTTTGAACAGCAAGTGAAGTGAAGCTTGTTGGAAAGGAATTTACAAGCAAAGCACTCTCATGCAATCGTTTTCTACGTCTTCAGATTTCTCCAGTTATAATACAGCTTTCACCATAGCAGATCACCAAAGCAAGTAATGCCTCCTCTTTGCTCCTACTTGGTAAAACACTGATTGCATAGGCAGGAGTGTTTTTAAACACGGATTCTTGTTTTAGGCTGCCAAGTTGCCAGCGTACATTCATTAATTAGCCTCATTTAAAGCCCTTTCCAAAGAAAACAAGGATTAAGCAAATAAAGTAAACAACTCATAGAGTATGTGAAATTGAGAGTTTTCGTAAAAATATTTTATGTTGACTGTGTTATGCCAACTGTTTTTTAAATAGTATTACAACATAAGCAGGCTCCCGTTACAATAGACAGCATTATGTGACTCTGACACTGAACCTAAAAGAGCCAGTATCTATGCTTTTCTCAACTTGATAAGGAAAAAGGTTAAAAATCACTACAATCTTATACAAAAGTGAAACACAATGATTTGCAGACCTGTACTATACTACCCATCTTGATATCCAAGTGTAAATGAAGCGCCTGTCCTCTGCATTTCAGAGGCACTTCCTTGGTGTACTGGCATTCAGTAAGACTCACAGTTTTGAACAGACATCTATCATCTGAGAAGACCTTTAAAGTGGATTTCATTCTATTTCATCACGACTTTGCCTAAGTGCACACACTCGCATTTCAGAAAATTAAACTCAGTCAATATTTGTACAATTGTTGTCAGCAATATGACAAAAAGCCTCTTCCTGTAACTAGCCTAACATCACGATACATAAAACTCTCTGTTTTAAAGACAGCTTATTAAAAAATTAGCATACCATAGGGAAACTGCATTTTGATTGTATGACCTTACTGTGATTCAGCTTGAAAATCTTTTTAAATGAGAATGTTCAAAGAGCTTAGTAACGGAAGTTCATTTTGAAGAAAATCCAATATGCAAATATTTCAGCTGTGCTCTTTTAAAAATTGTCTGCTTTGTCAGTTTCAAAAACTGAAAATCAACAATGGAACAGTGTAAGTATACTTGACCTTATTGCTTAGTGTCTATCAAGAATGCTACAGCTGGTGGATTTTAAATTTCTGAAAGTGACACTCAAAAATGTATAGCACATCTTCAGCCCAGGCCCGTAGATGCTGACTACGCTCCAGCCAAAGCCTTGGAGCCACCACACTCTCAAACTTACGTAACACTTACAAAGCTAGTTTAAATACACCATCAATCTATGTCTGTTGGTGCCTTGAAGTAATCCTGTTAGTTTATCTTTTAACCCTATACTTGCATGGAATGGTACCATTACTAATCTAATCTAAGAAACACATTGGCAACAAATCTGATTTTCTCAGCTTACAGAATATATGAAATGCGGGGAGACACTCACATCTGCCTTTGCCCAAAATTTGCACCTGCCAAGTTGACGGTCATCCCCAACTGCCGTAGCACGCAGGAGAGCAGAGGGGAAAGGACACCACACAGGACTAGGGAAAATGTATGAAATAAGGTCAAAAAAAAGCAGACAATTCCAATGCATCCCCTAAGTATCCACAGTCTCATTTGTTATTAAGGAATAAATAAGTGGCAACTTTGCTTTTGACATTAAGCACCTGTGTAAAAAACGTCTGGTGAAAGAGTGAGTATATGCCATGTACTGGTATTCGCTGTATGAGTGCAGTTTATACAGGCCCCTAGTGGCTCCACACACACAGCAGCAGATGAAGGGGGATTCCTACTCTTCATATCATGTAGTTTTGGTCCCCACATTTTTCAAATGGAGGAACAAAGGGCAACCCTAAAAATGAAAGCTGAATTGCTGATTAGACTTAAACCACCAGGTATTTAGTTCTTTTGCACACCCCCAAGTCTGCTCTTGCAAACCATCCCTGAAGATTAAGCACCAGTTTACTATCTATCTCCCGTTGAGTTCACTGACAGTGCTGGTGTTTGAGTTATGTAACTGTCACAGCAGAACACTTAATTTGTCTTATTCTTCAGCACTCATTTTGAAAGTAGTATGACTGATGGTTCTAAAAGCAGGTCCTAAGACCCACTGCTGAAATCTAGAAATACCAAGATACCGTTTTCCTTTCTACACACCTTTCCTGACAGCTTGCCATAGCACACACAAACCATAATTAATTTCTTAGTGCCTTCTTAGAGTAGAAGTCTTCTACTTAGGCAAAGCTTTCAGAAAAGCTATACATCATTTCTGCACTGAGAGAAATCTAAATATACTTCACCATAATACCACAAGTGACAAAACTAACGCTGGAAATCTACTCCTGTAAAAAGTCTCTCATTAAATCCCTCTTCCTGTCTATGTAACACTCAGCACCTTGAAAATTCCATGCCATTACATTCACAGCTTTTAGCAATTTTGACTGGGCAAAATTTGACAGCTGAATTTATTAAACTGACCAGTTTGTCAATTTCACACATTAAAATAAAAATAAAAATAAAAAGGCAGTAATAGCAAATCTCATGAGATGGAATTTAAAGAACATACAAAAAAACTGCTAGCTAAACTAAGATGCAAATACCTATAATTGTACTTCAGAGAGGAATCTTTTTTTTTTTTTTCCTTCAGAGTTGCTCCATTCAACAACAAGTATTGTAGGAGCTTTGTGTGCTCCCAGCCCAGGAGAAAATGCCATTTACTATACACTATTACAGCAAGAAAGTACTGACCGTTGTAACATTATAAAACATTAGCAGACACCAGACGAAGGAAAAATACAGTACATATAGATTTTTCCATCTCACCATCAAAATTCCAAATAAATGTCCTGATATTACACAAGTTTCTTGTGCATGAACAAAGAGTATGTTGGAAGCGATCTCTGAAAGGCTGAGAAGACAATCATGACTTCTCACATCAATCCTAAGTTTAAAAGAATACAGGCTTCAGCAAAAATACTCATGTCTGCAAACAGGAAACTCCAAGGCAAATCAGCATCTACAAGAGTCATGCCCAATGTAACACTGTCTCAAGCGACAAGTGAAGGAACACAGAAAACACTAACTATTCACATAAATAAAACGACTCTTCTATGTATGTCAATACTGAGAACATGGCCATGGCAAGCACAGTAAAGAAGCTGCCACCCTTCCACGAGGCAGCAACTGTACAAAGGCCAGTCAAAAGAATAAAATATGCATGACAGCAGCCTGGAGAAGTAACAAGGAGGAGCAGACATTCAAAAGCCATACATGCTAGGGTGAGTGGTAATCGCTTTGAAAGTAAATTATCTAGTTCTATCAGGGAGACAGGGCCAGAAAACAGGGAAAATAAGGAATTAGGTGGAAGGAAACAACTGGTCTATTTGCTAGCCTAGGAGAGCCCCGTTGTAGCCCGTGCCTCCTCGCACGGGCAGACGGCGCAGAGGGAGCTGCCAAGTTTGCTGAACAAATTCGAGACCCCCTTTGTAAGCGCTCGGAAAACTGAGTTTTCAGCCCGATGTGCTACCTTTCAGGTGATTTTGAGAAAGTAAACAAAAAGATTAAAAGCCTAACCTGTGAAAAGCTTCGCATCTCCGTGCCTGCCAGCTCCGCCGTGGAGCAGAAGAAGGAGAAGGGGGAGGAGAAGGAGGAGGAGGAGGAGAGAGCCCTCCTCAGACCGGCGCCGGGGTCCCTACCGGGCGCCCGGTCTCCCACACTCCCTTTCCAGCGGCAGGCGCCTCGCTTCTCATCCCTGCTACATTACCCCTTCTCCCAACGCGTTAGAATAAATAAATTAATTAACAGTAATAATTCACTCGCCAAATCAAACAGCCAGCATGTAATTGGTGTAGCCCCTCCCCCCTGCCCGTGTACAGTGGCATTCAGTGGAAACGTCGACTCCGATCCATCACTCGCCCTCACCCTGCCCCATCCCCCGTCCCCGCATCGCAGCTCCGCTCGCAGGCCGCGCCGCCGGGCTGAGACCCCTCGGAGACGAGAGGGGAGCGGGTGGGCAACGGCCGCGGGGGAGCCCCGGGGCATCCAGGGGGAGAGTTGTGTATGAGGCACATGTGTGCCGGGCTGCACATACACACACATTTTTATGCACGCTCATACGTACAAACGCGCCGAAAGAGGCGGCAAAGACAGAGCGGAGGCGAGGGCGGGGGGGGAAATGGGTCAGAAGCGGGGCAGTTACCTGGTCATGCTGGCTCCCCCGGTTCCAGCAGCCGCCGCCGCCTGCCCGCCCGCCGCCGCTGCCCGCCGCCGCCACCTCTACCCGCTGCTCCCGCTCGTCTCCGGGGCGGCCGATTTAATCCAAGCCCCGCAGCAGCAGCAGCAACAGCAGCTACGAGCGGACCCCCCCGCCGCTGCTGCCTGGCGCTGGTGCGTGTCTCTCACAGTCCGGCGCCGGGGAGCAGGAGAGAGTCACCGAGAGTCCGAAAATCCAGCATCCAGAAGAGCCAGGTCCCCGCCTGCCTCCTCCTGCCAGCGCCACCTCTCCTCCGCTCTGCTCTGTTCCGTTCTGCTCTTCTTTTCTTCTTCTTCTTCCTGCGGCCGCAGCGGCTGCTGCTGCTCCCAGGCGCGCTCTCTGTTCCCGAGCTGCTGCTCCGTTTCTCCTCCTCCTCCTCCTTCTCCTCCCTCTCTCTCCTTCTTCCTTCCCCCTTCACTTTTTTTTTTTCCTTCCTTTCCTTCCTTCTCGTCTTTTAGCCGACCCTTTTGCTACAAGTAGCAGCGAGATCGCCCACCCGGGCTCCCCCCACTCTCCCGCCCACCTCACCAGAAAAAAGTGCAGTGCAAACAAAAGCGAGGGAAGAGAGCACGGGGCGGGCGCAGAGGGGTGGGCAGAGACACAGGGAAAATCCCCAGAAACCGTCCTCGAGAGCTGAAATACGAGCAACCCTCCCCCCACCCCGCCTCGCTCCTCCGGGGGAGGACGGGGACGCCGTTGGTGCCCTGGTGGAGACGACGCTCTCTCGTCTCGTGGGTTTGTTGTGGGTTTGGGTTTGCGGGTGGTTGTGTTTTTCTGTGTTTATTGGGTTTTAGGTTTTGGTGGTTTGTGGTTTGGTTTTTTTTGTGTGTGTGTGTGTGTTTGGTTTTGTGGGCTTTTTCTTTTTTTTTAATCCTCTTATGCTGTGTGCATCACAGGATCTGTATGGCCCCAAGCGCTAGGGGAAGCTTGTTGCGGAGCTCAGGGACCCGTGCGTGTGTGTGTGTGCGGGCGGGCCATGGGGAGGGGAGGCGTGCTGCGGCTGCCCCAGCCCGGGCCGCGGACTGGCCGGGGCCAGGCGCCACACACGGTGCGGGGACACCCGCACACGGACACCCACGCGCGGCCGGGGTGTGGGGGAAGGGAGGGTGACGTCACTCCACGCCGGCGCGGGGGGGCGCCCACGGCCACACCGACCCAGTGGGGGCGGGGGCACACGAGTGGGGCGGATGCCGGTCCCGAGGGCTGCGGGCGCCAGCCTGTGGCGAGCAGTGCTGCCCGATGTCTTCCTCCCCCAAAAGTTCCCTAGACAAGTGAGAGTGACCGGACTTGAAATGCTAACTTCTTGTCCGGCTGATTGAATCACCGGGGGTCACCAGATCTGCCAGTCCAAGTGGGATGTCACTAAGGGTGTTATAAAGTGACATTTACTTATTCAATCAGGCTTGTGTATGGCAAGTCCATAATTTTCCTCCTGAAGAATGGTCAGATTTCATGCTGATTTGCACCATGTGTTACTTGTTGCAATTGGTATCGTGCTGCGGGGCTAAAAAAAGTCGCAGCTTTTCCTGTTCCGTACTGTCTAGTCCCCTGCAAAGAAGGAACAGCAGATTGCACGCAGGTGAAAACAAAAGGATTTAGGTGAGAAGTGCTTTGGAAAACCTCCCTTGTTGGCTTCTAACCTTCTTCAGGAGTTTGGAATATATGCCTTCCGTGCCATGGTTTCTCTTGTGTAAAATGGGGGTAAAGTGTTAAGATAAACACAAAAAGCACTGGTCAGTTATTAGGGTGACAGAACCCCAATGCCACAAAAGTTGTCTTACTGGCTTCTGCGTATGTGAAGCTGCGGTGACGTATTATCTTGTCCTGAGTTTAGTGCTGACTTACTACAGCTTGATCAAGATGTGTAACCCTTGATTCTGAAATCAGTCTTGGTGGTCCATGCAAAGTTCATTGCAGATAATTGCTACTTTTCTGCCGAGGAGAGGGATTTGTGTATTTTCTGTCATGTAATCATGTTTTATCATCCCCTGGAAGGTAGTGCTGCCAACATGAAGGCTGATGGAAGTGAAGATTAACCTCGTTCTCCCCAAGTCCTGTAAATTGCTCTCTTCTTTTGATGCTGCCGGTTTCACCAGGAAAAATGGTCCTCCAAGTAACCTTACACTTAAAGGAGAACTAGTCCTTTCCAAACAGTATCTTTCGCAATACAAAATTGCTTTGTATGAAAAGGTAAATGTATTACATGTAGCATGGATGACTACTTTTTATTTTGCCAAAAAGAAGTATTCAGTAGAAGGAGTAACTTTTCAAAAAGCAACTATGGCTGCAAAGTAAAACAACAAAAATCAAAAACTGGGCAAAACACTGTTTTTATCTTTATCGTAATAAATGTGGTTAAATTAAAGCAACAATGAAATACTCACTTTTGCCCCCTTGACTCAAATGACTACAGGGCTGTATTTGCTTCAAAATGGCAGTACTGAATAGGTATTTCAGGTTTTAATGTTATGTCCCAGCAGTTTTTATCAGTATACTTAGCTGTTTTAGTGCTCTTCATGCTGTGATCCTTGTGTGACATTGAAGAATTGAGCAATAAACGCATGCATTTTATATTTTTCATGTGGTATCACAATGTGGATGTGAGTTTTGGGACTACATTTAGCTTTGCATTATCTTAGAGTCATAAGCAGGTTGTGTAGCTCTTCCTTATGTTCAGTCTGTATCACAGTACACATTACGACTAAATGTGTTTCTTTCTATAGTAGTATTAAAACCAGATCTTATGGATATTATTTATGAGATCTCCAGGTTTTGTAGTCATGGGAAAGAAAAAAAAAAAAGTAATAAATTCATGAAGCAGCATTAAAACACTGTATACTTAGTGTTGCTCTAGCGCATATCATCACTTGTTATCAGTAACACAAATTTATACTTAAGATAGTAAACATATACATGCATAAATGTGTTATATGTATGCAGTTTGGTAATACACCTTTAACATTCCTTCCCCATTAAGAGGAGATAACACAAGAAGAAGCATAATTCATCTGCTACAAACTACTCATTAAACTGGATTTTTTTTTTTCTGAAATACATAAAACATTCGAACACAACATTCTACACTGGTGTTCTATTTTTGCCAAGATTGCAGCAGTATGTTACTCTTAAGGTTAGTACAGCACTGAACTGGGAAAACATTTACACATTTTATTAACTTTAAAATGTTTCTTGTAAAACACTGAACAGTCTCTAAGATCATAATTAAATTAGGTTTGGAAGATGTTAATTTTATTTTTTCTTTAGGTGGAAGGAAGAAGGGTCTTTTATGTCATTTGGAATTAAGTATTATGTAGTCCCTCAGCGTTTTTATAAAAGCAGATATCTTTCTCTCATCATTCAAAGTTAACTCTTTAAATTTTGTTCTTCCTGCTTACACAGCTGCTTTCAGTGTCTTCATTGAGGCTACCTACCAACAGTCCAAGTTTGATGTGAAGCACATTTAAAATTCAGAGGAGGGAGAGAAAAGGATTGACTTCCCTTCTGTTCATGTGAACACCTACCTGCGACCATGCTTTGAGTGACTTTTGTTGTAGCTCTTCAAGTAAAAGATCAGTCACAGTCTTTCATGTCTCAGTCTCATGAATTTCATATATTAAATAGTACTCTGTTAATAGTCCACAGTATTATTTTACTCTTGGCTGTTCTGCCTTGGATTGTTGCTTGCGTCCCTGGTAAATGGCATCCCACTAAACTCTTTAGCATGGTAAGACATTCCATTAACAACAGGAACCAGTGGACATTGGGTTGCTACACAGTAAGATCAGGAAGGGGAGAGGAGACAGGAGGGACCAGAAAGGTTAGTCTGTAGTTGCCTCTCCATTTTTTTGTTGTTGCCTGAATTTTGATGGACAAATATTACAGTTTTTATGATGAACACATGGCAAACTGTTGGCTGAAATCTAGCAAATAATTTGTCACAAAACTGCAGTAATGCATATATTAAGAATTGGCTTATGAAATGATTACGAGAAATGTTCCGGAGTTGCTGTACTGATATTGAAGATTCTTGTTTATAAGCCACAGACGCTGTGAGCTTCTGTTATTAAAGATAATAAAATACTACTAGACAATATGTATTGTCTATATGCAAAAATTTATTCAGTTAACACAGTTTGAGTACATATCTTTTAAATTCTGATTTAATATCTCAGCAGATATCCTCAGTACTTATCTTTATTGTGTAAAGATTTGTGATTCATATAAATCTTTTAAGTGATAAACTTAGGTAGCTGGAGACAGAAGTATGGAGAAAAAAGTGATTTTAATGTAGTTTTTTATTATAATTTTTGCCATGTTTGATATTTTTTTCCCTGCTGTCTTTTAAAGAGATGAGGCTTTATACACTTGCCTGATCATCTTGGCATTCCAAACAACTTCTGTGTATGCCAGCACATTTTAAGTCCATTTCAGAGAAGCATTCAGGTCTCATATCCTACAGGTCTCAAACCCTGTTCTGATCTTTCTTCTGTGGAAATAGGGGTTTGGTAGATGAAGGAGACAAGCGGGCTGCTTTGCATGCTTGTTCCAGCCCATTCATTGCACCAAGTCAGTCACAACACATGCCCTGCCACAGACCAAAGCTAGCTAATGGGAAAAAGGTTGTGGAATCAGGTGATTCAGCACATAAAGAAAATTTGGCTTGATTGTTTCTGCTTCTCAGGAAAACTTGTCATACTAGATTTTTGTACTATGTTTTGGGGTTTGTTTTTCTTTTTTAACTGAAAAGAGCAAGAGGCCTAGAAAAATAGTAATTAATCACACAAAAATCTGCAGGGACTTGGAGATGATGAAGCAGGACCAGCTTTATCAAAGTGCACTAGAGTATATGCCACAAACTGAAAATAAACAACAGCATATGTAGGGAAAGCAGTAAATAAGATTTGCAGATAGAGAAGACAGCTTTGTCTTTTACTTCTAGAGTATTTGAAGTATCTCAGATGTGGTGAGAACACTGCTAACGATTTAGAAAGAATATACTTAAAATACAGAACACAATCTGGTGGTATTTTTCTTAAAAAATCATGCATATGTATGTAATGTATGTACGCACACAGGTGCAAGAGGTCTGCATCAAGATTTGCTTTCAATTTGAACACAGTACAGTCAATGGGGATTTTTGTTCTTTGTTCTGGTTTTAAAATGTAGCCTTCTAGGGAAAAAGGTAGCCCTAAATTTTAGTAGCTGCAACAGAGAGCAAAGACCAGAATATCAGGAATATTTTCTAATATTAGAAGGGGAAAATTGTATCAAAAAAAAATAAATAGCCTAATGACATCTTGCTAGTTCACAGGCTTTACAGTGATCAGATGGAAAGAGATACATGCATTACTTAGTGTGTGTTATTTCATGGTTGCTCAACATGCACTAGGGAGACTAAACACACTGTTTTGCACCCATAGCTCAAAGATCACAGTGTGTATAACACTATTTAATGTCCAAGTAACTGAATTCACGTATTTTAAAACTCAGGAACAAGAGGAAGATACTATTGCTGTAACTGATTCATGGAACCAAATTATTTTGTCAATCTTTTATTTGAACAAGGGCTTTTGAGTTCCTAAGGAGATACTGTTGTTTAGTTCACATAGGTTCTTTTATATAAAAGTTTCTGAAAACACTTCGTAGAAAACAGAAAATCTCACAAACTAACCACAGCTGCTCCAATTGAAGCCTCTTGAATCTGAATGTTTGTTTCCTCCTGCCAAACCTCAAGGAGGTTCAGGTTGCAATGTTGTATGTGGCAGTGCCGTATTGTCTGGGGGCTGCGCACAGGGTTAGAGGGAGGAGAAGTCTTAGTTTATTTCTTAACCTTGAACCATTTGCTTCTTGAATATAGGAATGTTATGGAATAAGCTGTTCTGTCATCTGAGGGAGGGAGTGTTTCTCCATTCCTCTTATGTTGCCTCCTTTCTTGTAGTAAATGAAGAGACATAGACAAGCACTGAGAGGCAAGATACGGACCCTGCTAGCAGAGGTGCTGCATTATGAAACCTTGCAAAATAAAATGGGAAAACAGACAAGACAATTAAAGAAAGTTCTTCTCAGCATCTTTCTCACTACAGTTACCTATAGTTAATATTTTAAAGTAATTGTTGCAGTGTGCCTATAAATATTTCAATGACAGTATTGATAAATATCTACAGTACCAAAAGAAGGATTTTTTTACTAGAGTGGACCATATCATGCTCTGTCTTGGCTTTAAGTCTGTATCAGGATGGCCAAGTTTAAACCTCTTCTGTTGAATCTGATCAATTTGCACACATTCAATTAATTTTTTTTCCCACAATATAACTCCCATTAGCTTCAGATAATGTGTTTCCATCTTAAAAATGCAGAAAAGTGACTTAATTATCAGTGTATTATTAGGAATAGTTTCAGCTCAACTTTTAGTGGGCACGTTTTCACATACAAAAATGGTATCATATTGACAATTATATTCAAGACAAGGACTCTAATTAGTAAATGAGGTTGCCTGAGAGCTAGCCACATGTTTATTGGCAGGTAATTTTACATAAAAACTCTTGCAGTCTAGAGTGCTATCAATCTACACTTTTCATGAGCATTGTGTTCACCTTATTTTCAATATAAAATACAAAATATTGCAAATTCTATGAATTCCAGTATCAAAAGGAACACTTATACAATATGAACTCAACTGACCTGTGTAGACAGATAACTGAATTTCAATGAAATAGAAAACATGTTTTACTTATAACCACTCTGTTTATATTACCTTTCAATTGTATCAGTTTGTTTCCTTCCATCCCATCTATTAATCACCAAATGCAAGCCCACTGAACATTTACACTGTTACAGAATGTAATATATAAGCTATGCACTATCTTATCCTTTTAAGGAAGACCGTGTACTTTGGGCAGAACAAGAGGTGTTAAAACCACATTATCCAAACAAATCTTCTCATCACACAACATTCTCTAATCATTTTCATTTTCAGCAATTCAATTAGAACAGAAATTAGGACCACAAGAAAAAAATCTATGTTTTAGCCAAATAAGTTATTCATGAAAAAGGAATGGAAAGATTAAATCTGTTGTATTGAATCCAGATTATTAGCAAACTGGGATGCCAAGTCCTTTGTATTTCAATGTTGAAAAGTACATTTCCACATTAAACTAGCCCTGTGAGGGAAATCACGTATTAGTCACAGTTTTCCAAACAGATGATTTATGTTTCAATGAAAGAAAAAAACTTTTCAACGTTCTATTATAAAAATGACAACCCATTTGTTATGAACTCCAGCAGACATCTTTTTAGGATGCCAATATAGTTCAACGACCTCCATATAATTTTTTTATATAGGTCCAAGCTAGCACAAACACGAACTGGTGGAATGAACTCCACAATCTAAGAATTTGCTGGTATTTTCTCATTTAGTTTCTTCACTAGGAAGGCACAAAGGACAAAACAGAGGCAATAAATTTCAGCTCCAGTGTTTATGGAATGATAGCAACATGATTCATGTTTTTAATCTCAAGTAGGTTCTGCATATTAAAGGATGCAGTTATGATTTTTTTTTTAAAGAATAGGAGACTAAAGGAAGTGAGTCTTCTATTTAAAGTGATGCACTTGGATAAGCATCTGCAGGAGCAGAGACATTAAAAATGTGGTTACATTTCCCTCTAAAGGCTGAATTGTTCTGCTGAAACTTTTAAAGGCCCTATAAAGTGTATATTTTTATGAGTATAGGAACTGAATATATTCCAAAGATATCCAAAATACTGTTACCAAGTGGAAAGCATTCAAAGGAATACTAGGAGAAGGTATTCCCAGAGCTCAGTGCTAAACCCTTAGTGATTTCCACCCCCTTGTTATTTACACAGGATCCACTCCCATTTCCTTTACATAAGTTGCATTCTTCTGCACATCATACAGCAGGGTGATTCAGCTCTCCTTACAAAACCTCACTGGAAGTCTGAATGCTCAGAGAGAGTGGGGTCTAGCTAGTCGACATAACTGGCACTACATTCATTCAGTACCTGAAAAATCCCTGTGTATTTTAAGGAGACCAGAAAAAAAAAAAAAAAAAAGTTTTTTTGTTTTTTGTTTGTTTTATAGGAAAGCCTTTAAATAGGGAGCAGGGCTTGCATTTGCAAACTCTATTTTTAATCTCCCCTTGCAGTGAATGTTCAGGGATAGTAATGACACTGCAATATCTTCTCAAGAATTTGGAACTTTGTCAGTTGTCCTGGTTAAAGGTTTCATTATTTGTTGTTGGCAGAGCACACGGGCATGAAGCATTCATTAGTTTATCATTCTAAGTTAATATATGGTATCTATTTAAATGTGGGAAACTCACTTGCAAAAATAACTTGGTACATTGTGTGCTGCTTATTGATTGGAAAAAAAAAAAATGACAGCAAATGCCCGAGGATAAATAACTGTTCTTTTCCAGAGTTTCATATCAGATCAAAACAGGTTTGTAAAAACTATCTTGACACAATTCAGTTCAAAACTATGTTTCTGAAAATGTGCTTGTCTGGATATACAAAAAAGCTATTTGTAATTACCATAGTCATAGTATAGAATCATAGAATGTGAACTCAGGCTTGGGGCTGTGACACCTCCCTGGAGAGCCTGTTCCAGGGCTCCACCACCCTCTGGGTGAAGAACCTTTTCCTAATGTCCAACCTAAACCTCCCCTGGCATCTTCCTGCCATTTCCTTGGGTTCTGTCATCGGTCACCAGAGAAAAGAGATCAGTGCCTGCCCCTCATCCTCCCCTTGCGAGGAGGCTGTAGCCACCGTTAGGTCTCCCCTCAGTCTCCTCCAAGCTGAACAGACCAAGTGACTTCAGCTGCTCCTTATATGGCTGCCTCTCCAAACCCTTCACCAACGTCATAACCCTCATCTGGACACTGTCCAGTAGCTTTATATCCCTTATATCCTGTGGCTCCCAGAACTGCACACACAGTGTTCCAGGTGAAGCCACACCAGTGCAGAGCAGAGTGGGACAATCTCCTCCCTCACCCATCTGGCAATGCTGTGCTGGATGCACCCAGGACACAGGTGGCCCTCCTGGCTGCCAGGGCACTGTTGGCTCATGTTCAACTTGCTGTCCACCAGAACCCCCAGATTCTACTCTGCAGAGCTCCTCTCCAGCATCTTGTCACCCAGCCTGTATGTACAGCCAGGGTTGCCATATCCCAGGTGGAAAATAGTCAAAACAAAAATGAATAATGCAAATTTTGTCTCTGTTTCAAAGATCCAAGCAGGATTAACATAGGTAAATCCATTTGTGATATAGACATTTCATTAGAATATCTTTAGAAACTCCTGATCTCTATCAGACAAGGCACTCCAGGACTCTGTTTTCCGACTTGGCTAAAACATTTGAAAAAAATTAAGCTGTTAGACTAATCCCTTATGAAAATTGATTTGTGACCACAGTAAACCATCCTATGCATTTTTTGAGTCACTTCATCTATTTTTAGTAACTGCTGAGATAGTTAGGAAAACTATTTTTGATCAGAGTGACCAGTTTTTTAAAAAAATAGTACTGTTCTGTGTTTAAATGCATTCAACATGAATCACTATTGTTGGATCATATTACATACATGAAATTTGATAATATTGTATCTTAACTAGTATTCTTATATACTTTATGATATAATCAACCATTAAATAAACTTCAGGATTAAATTGTTTATTTAAGATTTAAGAGTGATGAAATTCATAAACAACATTGCCTTATATTGAATCATGCCATTACATGACTACAAAAGAAAGCATTTTAGGACATCACATCTCCAGTACTTAATATTGTCAGTCAGTTCTTGAAGCTTTTTAGATATTCTTGCCCTATAAAATATCTTTGGAAATGAGCACAGGCATCCACTTAGACTAACCAAACCTTTATGAAGCACTTGAGTGAGGTGCAATATCTGAATTCAGTAACTCACTTTAACTCTCTTAGTCACCTCAAATAACTCTAAAGCAGACAAAATGGTTAACTCTGAACAAAAAATAAATACTTCCATTACAGGGAAGATTATGACTATGTTTTCAAACAAACCTCTTTGAAGAGCACAGCCTAAAATCTCTCATACTTTGATAATCTAGACCTGAAGTTATTTTTGCTTCCGTGTTCCAAAATATATTAGAGATGAGGTTTTGTGTGTGGTGTGTGGTGTAAGGGTGTGGGAAGAACTGTTGATTAAAGGGAGGCCTCTAGCCATCACAGCTGTACAATTTCTTAAGTGATAAGAAATCCATTTTCCAGAGAAATCTGTGATGTAATCTGTCTTTTAGGCTATCTGGATGAGAGCTAGCGCTAATATTTACAGTGATTATTCAAACAGAGTTACTAGTGCAAAATGCTTCACAAATGAAACACGGATCAGGAGTTTCTACAGAGTCAGTCCTCTTTACACAGTTTTATTTTTCCTGCCTACCTGAGGTAATCAGTAGAAATCCAGTTGCTGGCTTTTCTCTCTTATGATGTAATGGTATAGTACAATGTGCAATCAAATGCCAGTTAATGCTTTTAATCCTGTTATTTCTATTGAGCAAAATCTTAGCTGTATAAATATTAGCGTTTCGGTTAAAGTTGCGTGTAAATGCCCAAAGTAGTACTACCGCTGACTAGTCTAAACAATGGCATTTCATAGCACCTGCGTTTTCCTATTAGTTGGCACAGATCTACTATAAGTAATTGGTAAATATGAAAAGAAGCAATAATGCAGTTTGTGTAATAATTTATCTGGCTGAATTGCATCAGAAAAAGTCAGACATTTTCATGTTGTGTAAAAGCTTCTAGAAACAGAACTGCTTTTCAGTTCTTCTCAGAAACTTTGGGGGAACCAAAAATTTGAGTCCCAAGGTCTCCCCTGACCCAGGGGTTTTCTAGGGGAGATTATAACCTAGACAAGTTTGCTTAAGCAGTAGATCTCCCTGCTTAAGTGGGGGAGGATGGACAAGGTCACATTCAGAGGTACGTTCCGACCTCAACCATTCTGTGGTAACTAAATTTCCTGAATATAGTTCGACAACAGTAAGTCAAAGTTCCTATTTAATCACTACATATTGCTGCATGCTAGGAGAGAAAAATCATTCAGGTTTTGACCATGTTATCTTTATATGTCTTTGTGCCCCTTTTTTGGTCACAATTTGCGAATACAAGAAGAAAATTTACCTTCAGACCCTACATTTGAAGTGAACATTGGAAAATATTGTTAAGAAATTCTGAAACAAATAAGTTCTGAAACTTTTAAATACTTCTGCAACCCAGTTTGAAGAAGGCTGGGAAGAAGTGTTTTGTACCCTAAAGAACTACTTAATGAAGAACTACTGTCCTCATATCTCTACCAACAATGGTCAATCGCTAAATGATCTATCTAAAATGTTTTTTCTAGAAGTAGAACTCACTTGCCATTTTTTCTAGTTATTCTACAAATGCAATACATAAACATATTCAAAACAATTGCAGTGTGCTTTGCCTAAGCCAGAGAAGAATAAGTTTTTTCTTTGTCAGATCCTGAAAACCCGCTGTGTAGAAAGGTACAAAGTGTGGTGTGCCAGCGTGATTGTAGTTCTTCAGTGTCTGGATGACTTCTCTCCAATGAAGTCTTGTGCTTGCAGAAAGCACTGATGCCTTCTGGTAGCAGAGAGCCTCTGAAGGCAGAAGACAGCTGACAGACTAGAACTTGCTCTGACAGAAGTCTAAACTCTGCCATTAACGTTTGTTCACGGTAGAAATTGGTGCAAGTGACACATTCAGGGTTATTTTTCGTTCAGCTCTTCTTGAAAAAATAATCTGATTTTGTCCAGTTGTGGTATTTCCAAAGATATAATTAACAAAGGTCATCTCAAAATTATATGGGTCAAAAGGTAACTAGCTTTTGTCCTAAACTATAGGCAAGAGAAACAATCCAGTTGTTTGTCATTGTCAAATCACAACTTCACGATAGAAAAATTCCATGTGGATATCTGCATAAGGTTGAATGGGGCACAGAATTTTGGAAATATTCAGGCTCTGTCTGAGTAATGGAAGAAAACGAGGATGAAAAGAGAGACTGGAGTGTAAGAAAAATACTCCTGAGTCACAAGTCTCAGGAAAAAGGAGGGAAAAGATCTCAAAAGCATAAGCACACTGTCCATCATAGATCAGAAACCAGAATCACATAATCTTTCTACTGATGCCAACAAGTCTCTGAGAAATACAGGAATAAATATGTGTGTACATTTATTGCTGATCATTCTGGAAGGTGACAACTTGCCATTGTCATTTACTCTATTTATTAAAAGAATGAAGGTTTGTGTAATGGACATAATCAGAGACTTCAGTCGTCCTGAGGAAGTATGTTGAGCACTATGATTTGCAGTCACAAATTTGATTATGGGATATGTTAGAATTCACAAATGTTCCTTTCTGTTTTTTTCTTCACCACTGGACCACTGTAATCCTAGGTTTTATTTAGTGAAATTCCTTCATATACATGTACAGCTGTCAATATCGTAACATTTTTCTGGCAAGCAGCAGCAACTGCTAATTGGGTCACCAGTACCAAGAATTATCTTTCAAGCTGGAATAAATAGTAGTAATAAGCAAAGACCAGAAAAATCCACTTAAGGACATCCAGATTTCCAGGTAACACCAGCAGACTGGCAGAACTGGATCAGAAAAAAGTGAGACAGAATGATGTGGAAACCCAAGGTCAGAATCTGATTTCTTGGACAGTTATATAGCCTACAAACAGGAAATATTTTGCAACTTTTGTCTGCTTAGGTTTGTTATAGCTAGTTGGTGTGCCAATGGAGAAATGACTTCCAGTTGTTCTATAATTTTGACAATTAAAAGTTACTCTTACAAAGTAAAATGAAGTGTGATTCTTCCATGTGTTAGCTTCATCCTAACAGTATAACAGCAGTGAAATCACAATTGCATGATCTGAACATTCGATAGCAACAAGGTTCTGCACCTTAAAAGCAGCTCTGGTTGCAAATGGAGGTAAGTAATAGAGGGTCTGCATTTAAAGAGCTCATTGAGAAAACAGACCAGCCAAAACGAGAGAGCAATAAAATTTATGACCATACCAATATTAAAAATAAGCAAATTTTATAATGGTTTAAATGTAGACTGGGATTAATGAAATAGTAAGCAAATGCATGGAAAGAATGTACAAAA
Source organism: Patagioenas fasciata (assembly GCF_037038585.1). Classification (NCBI taxonomy): domain Eukaryota; kingdom Metazoa; phylum Chordata; class Aves; order Columbiformes; family Columbidae; genus Patagioenas; species Patagioenas fasciata. Next base: position 23,074,587 of record NC_092560.1, on the reverse strand, counting down.
GGTAAAAAAACAAATAAGTGAGAATTGGAGGTCAGTTTATTCATGTTGGGAAAATCAGTTCATCTGCATCCACCCATTTGCCAAAGTTGGGGTTGTTTAATATACGCAGGAAAAGCTTTTTTCCAGTTTTCCCCTTAAATATACATACATGTATACCATAGTATATAAACTTCTTTTTTTCTCTGTAGTCATCACTTCCTGTCATATGTACTTGGAACTATATTATTTACATTTTTGTTCAATAAATGATCTCCATACTGCAGCAAGCTTTCAATTTACCAGCTTTAAATGTTCTAAATTGCAATTATGAATGGATATAAAATAAAGTGATATAAACCTCTTCTGGTGCATGTTGCTTAGGTGTAATTCAGTCTTTCTTTTCTGCTCTTTAAAGTCATAACAAGATGCTGCACTCACTCAGAATTTACGTTTCTTCATAAATCCAGCTGCAGTCAAAAGATGCACTAAGAATTTAAGGTTTTAAAAACCACCTGTTCTCCAAGAACTGGCACAGCTCTGGGTTTAGGAATCTTTGTTTTCTGTCATTTTTTTACAGTAAAGTAGATGATAAGTTCCTGATACTTTTCTCAGGTCTTCCATATACAGAGGGGTCACCATGTCTGACAAAATTTTGGTTGTAAAATGAAGCTATTACTCCAACTTTTCCGTGCAGTTGTCAAAGGTACATTGTTAGGTTTAACCTGCTCTAAACCTTGCTGTATTGTAAAAAAAATTGTAATTTATAATTTACTGTTAGTTGTTTATTTCAAGCTAGTGGAACTTTCGTTATTTAAAAAAACAAAACAAACCCCCCCCCCCCACACACACACAAAAACAACAAACAAACAAAACCCTACCAGTTAATAAGGCCTGTCATTTTTAGATTGAAATTAAAGATTTGGTAAGAAGAATTTGTTTTGGTAAGAAGAATTAATATGCTCACTATTTCTTTATTACTTGACTGCCAGCTAGCTCTATATACTGTTATATTTACTTAAATAAATCTTTCCTGTGTTTACAACATGGTGTTATAATAAAAAGTTCAGGTTCAAGAATAGTAAAAAAGTTGTACAGCTTTAGGAGCATTAAGAAAACATCTAAAAAAATATAATCTTATCTTCTCTTTCATGAACATTTCTTCAAATTTCTGAAGCCTAAAGTAAAGCAATGCTTTTTAAGGAAACATTTGTATGTGTAGTGCTAAAATATCCTTAAAAAATAAAGATGCGCTTACTTAAAAAAAATAATTTAGCTGGGAGGACTGCCTTAAATGTTTCCTGTGAGTAGTAGGACTTATTGCCTTACAGAATGATAATAAAATGACCCAATAATTTCCCTCTTCAATATACTAGTTGACAATACACTGAGAAAAAAAAAAAAAAAAAAAGAAAAAAAAACCAACCAACAACAACAACAAAAATAACCACACACAAAAGAACAACCAAAAAACCTTCCTCATCAAACCATTACAACAGAAAGAAGAATATATTAACAAGATACACTTTTTAAAATGTCCTGTGTTTTCTAAATTCTAGTGATATTTTCTGAGAAAAAAACTTTGAAGTACTATTAACTGAAATTGTGCCCATATATCTGCAGGGACTTTATGTTTCAGATACAGTGATACTTCCGCCTGTGCAAATACCAATAAAATTAATTTCGGAATGAAAAGTTATGTCCGATTTGTCATCTGTGTTCTGTAGACTCATGGCATATACCCAAGGCCTTATGGGCAAAAGTTAAGCCTGAAAACTGAGTAAAAGTAGTGAGGTAGAGAACTGTGAATTTCTAAAAATACAGCAAAATTGGACTTCCTAAGTCAGAACAAATTCCTGTTTGTCAGATCGCTCAAGTATCACTTGGGTCTCTTAATGTTTCCAAAGTGGAACAGTTTTTCTTCCTAGTGGGAAAAAATTTCTTCCTTGAAATGAAGCCTTGATGAACTCAGGCTAACAAAGAGAATCGTCTCTTATTCTTCCATATCGTCGTTTGATAGTGTCTTTGTCCAAGGACAGATAATCTCTGACACTCTACTTTCCTACCACCTACTAACTGTTAGACTGTTATGTGCTAGAGAGGCAACTCCAGGAATGCTCAACAGAAAATCACACGTTAGGATTATCCTAACCACTTCTATATTTGTGGGTGTATGCATGTGTTTATTTTGTTTTGTGTTTTGTTCTTTTTTTAAAAATGTTATTTATATTTTGCATATATATTTTACGTATGTTTACATCAAGCATATATATGTGTGTGTGTGTCTATGTGGCATCAGATTCCCAAGATGGATCATTACATGGACAGGATGATACATTTTTAAAACCTCTGAACATCTCTGGAAATAGGCATATTGACATGCATTTGAGTCGGCAGCTAAGCAGTCAACTGATGAGTTACATGGAGATTACGGTTTGCAATATTTTCAAACTGCAAATGTGTTTGTAATGAGACTGCTTGTGTTAATGAGAAATGCAAGATGAGATCTATGTTTTAGAATATTTTTAGGTCCCTCTGAATTGTAGGGTGTCTATAAGCAGTGATTATCATTGCTTGCTATTGATACTTGTAAAAATAATTCCATGAGAGGAATGGAAGACACAGGAGTGTAGTCTGATGATTGCACTTAATAATTTAAAAGACTAAATTAAAAAGAAGTCAAAGGCTCTTCGATTTACAGAATGAGTTCAATAATTTTTATAGGATTCTTAATGCTACAGCATATACAACATAGATGTGTAAGACACGCTGACACTCGAGAAATCTGTTTCATAAAAAACAAAATAAAAATGAAAGTGTAGTTCTAACCATGAAAAAGTTGTCCAGAAACACAGTATTAACAGATTTAACCACCACGTTTTGGTAACTTTTTTCTCTTGGTGAAGTGAGTTTTGCATATTAAATTTTCTGAGTATAAGAATTGTCACCTCCCCACCCCCCACCCCAGTCCCCTGCCACAAACGACAAGGTTATCTTTTGTTTTGATATTTGTAAGGATCAGTGGGTGCAGACATGGTAGAGCCAAAATATATCAAGATAAACTAGCTGTCTCTTGCTATATTTATTAGGTTCAAATTGTTCTTGGAATACAGTCGCAATAGTCTGAATTTCAGTCTTAGCATCTGTTGATGAAACAGAAAGCTCACACTAAGTTTATAATCCATGTCAGGTAAACAAGTTCATATGGAACAGAATGTTTGAAGAAGACAAAGTATATTGTGAAGATAAGAGACAGTTTGGATTTGACTCTGTTTCATTATATAAATATATGTACTGGCAAAACATAGCACATTATTTAATTTTGGGGGTATGCAGAGCTAATAAAAAAGAAAAATGAAATTCTGTAACAATCTTTAAGAGAATAATAGAAGCAATTAAGTGAAAGTGCCCAGGAATTGCAGAGAAAAAGGTTCTTTGAAAACAAAGTGCTGTTTTCAGTTGCCTAAAGACACATCTAAACCATATTAAAATACTTTGATAAGTTTCTAAATATAATCAGTCATTTAGTAACAAATCTTGACAAATAATTTCCAAAATCTACAAGATACAATATGCCAAAGCATTTCTAAGGGAGTCCTCTTAATTTTGTATATTGACTTCCCTGTGATATCTATTAATAGTTAATATTTGCTGCCCCCTGTAGTTTACTCTGACACAGCTTCTGTAAAATCATTTGAGTCTACTTTTAAAATTTTAAAACTCAAAATACAAGCCAAGCATCCTGATCTTTTTTTTTTTCCCTGATTATTCTTTGGTTATTTCTTATTTCTATCATGCTGTCTGACCTATTGTTTTGTTCAGAATTAGAATGATTCTCAATGAAGTTTTTCTTCCAATGTTATTTGATAGATTAAAATTAACAGAGATTTTAAAGTATATTTATTGTATTTTAGACATCACTCTTCTAAAATAAACATAATCTCCTCTAAAGAGGCAAACCAAGCAAATATTTAATAAATTGCTTTGGTAAATAGTTACAGCATATGAACATCAACATACTCCTTATGGTTCATTTAAGTCTATTTTTGAGGAAAATGATGAAAAGTCACAGTTTGGAAGTTTATCAGGTATCTAAGATGCTTGCTGAGTTTTAAATGGGTCCTTCACTAACTAATGAAATATCAAACTCTACTCCAGAATTTAATAACCAGACTTCACAGTTGTCAACATCTTCCTAGTGTTGAAGGAGAAGGGATTACAATAGGTGAGAAGAGAAGACTGCTGTGAGATGTAGGTCAGGTTTTTTTAACCTAGTAATGTTAGAACCAGCTCATGATGATCAGCTTCCTAAAGGCATTATGACTTCCTGATAGTGTTACGAGGCAACTAGACATGAGACATATGCACTTATTTTTGTTTTAATTTAGAAGAGGAAGACTTTGATTCTCGAAAACGAGAACCTGAAGATTTTTGCAGCACATTGTTCTGTTGATTGCAGACTATCAGGTCTTGTAAAATCATTTATAGGTAACAGTCAGAAATAATTACCTCCCAGTTCAAAAACTACATTCAATGATTTCAAACTGAAAATCTCCCAAACGGTCAACATTGATTTCTCTCTTTTCCAAATGACAAGTAATGGAGCTAAAAGGCAAAGTGTGAATAGAAACCAAAAAAGGACCAGAGGTGCCAGCCCCTGCCACACATCAGGACACAACAGCAAATCTAATCTAGTTCAGGAAAATCCTGGTACAGATGAAGCTGTGCTTGACCTTTGGCAAAGATGGTCACACCATGCTTAAGGCAAAATCAGCAAGTGAGGAATGACCTAGGCAATTGAAATTTGGTTTGTGCTTGCAAAGTTCATCAATCCCAAATACTAGGCCTGAACATCTTTGAGACAGAGCAATGCTTGGGGAGTTTTTGCTTTTCTGGATGAAGGCACAAACTGAAATGTCAGCTTTTGTTTTGCACAGGTGTACAATTGTTAGCGTATGTAACCAAGGTAAAAATTTGTCTTCAAAAGCAAATTAAGCAAATAAAGTAGAAGAAAGAAAGAGGTAATGGAAAGCAAAAAGAAGGAAAAATACCACTTACAAGTCTGCATTTCAGGTAGTGTTTTAAGACCTTAGAGGTTAGCACAAATGGTAGTGAAACATGCTTCATTCACTTCCTCTGCCTGAAACTTCTATTGCCAGTTGATGGTTTAACATGTCAGTGATATATTAAAAAATCCTTGCAAAACCAGATTTTAGATATACACCAGAAAAGACTTAAAAACTTAAAGATGACAATTCTTTTAACTAGCAGTAGTGTTCTGAGATGTACTGCTTTTACATAAGCAATTCATCAATCCATAAACCAGAACTTCAGGAAAAGTTCATTTTGATAATTTTTTTCTCACTCTGTAGCAGGATACAGAATTTCTTTCCCCCAGTCCTGCCTCATACCATTGCACTGCATTAGCAAAAACGTACCTGTTGGAAGAGCATCTAATCTTTAAAGCCTGCTATATGAGGAATCCACAATACTCTTAGAGATGTCATTTTAGTGTCTGATAGGCCTTATAATGAGTCTGTTATTTCTCATCTCCAATTGTCTTTTTGGGTGCTTTGAGACATCAGAATTTCACACCTGTCAGTATCAAAAATCTTCACTTACTGAAAAGGTACAGAGAAATCAGGTTTTAGTTCTGTCTATTTAAACTACATAGATTGAGTTCTTTAATCCCTAACAACAAAACAAGCTTCCACAATTCTTGTGATTTTTCTAAGGAATAAGTTAAAAATACTGTGCTTATTTACATTGGGCATATGCTTTTTATTTCATAACAAGTTTTGTTTCTAGCATTCTGCATGTATTATTATTTACAACATTTCTCTACCATAACCCATGTCATGCAAAAGGCAGCAATGATCCAGTCACTTACTCTCACATTGCATCACCTGATAGATTTTTGGTGATGACACATAATCTACTTATCATTAAGAGCTTACACATTGTAAAGTAGATTTTAAAATTGCTATTACTAAGTGTATGTTTATAGATGTATAAGGTACCTGGTTTAGGAATGTTTAGTTGTTAAAGAGGGATAGGTCAACAAATTACCTATTTCAATGAAACAGACCTTTCTGTTCTATGAAATGAAGCTGAAGAATAGATGACCAGAATCAAGTATAACCAAGAAACATTTATATTTAAAATTTACCTGAAAACACAATTGAATTAACTTTCACCTAAAAGAAAATTAATCACATTGTTCTAAACATATTTTAGGAAATTGAGGCTTATTTTTTTCTAATGGAATGAAAGCCTGAGACTTAAAGAGTGAAGTTACTTTTAAAAATAAAAATTCTACCAAACTGTGATATGATTTACATCCTCAATAAACTGCAAGTTCCAGAATAGAGGAGATGTAATAAAGGGAGGAGTTTTAACATACTTTTCAGGTAATTTTTCAATATTTAGTTTTTACAACATTTATCTTCAAAGGGAGATAATATTACAATGCAAGAAACAAGGCAATAAATAGATCAATCACTCAAGAAGATTCTTGTCACAGAAATGGGACACTGGGAAACAAATGGTGGTTAGCTGTGAAGAGTTTATTTATAAAGTGCAGTGTTTGTTTATTTTTACAAAGGAAATACAGTCACTCAGTTGAAGAATTGTGTTTTGCATATGTTTTGGTCCCTGACTAAGTGTGCTTTTAAGTAAGGGAAAAAGCCCAATATAGAAAAAAAAAATGTTTTACTTATCATAATGTAATCTGTCAACAGATGCACCTTCAGAAAATGTCATCATTGATGAATAATGTATATTTACAGAATGTATATTTGCCCATGTTCTCATTTGTCATGGTTAGTTTTAGTCAGGGGAGGAAAATCACAGAATCCAGAGGCAGGCACTGCAGCCAGGCATCCCAGGGCTATCCTATTGGGAATGCTGATTTCTGTAGTTGCTGTGGCCCTCTGAGATGCCTCAGTTTTAACTAGCAGCCTCAGAACAGGGATGTAAGAACTCACTCACTGGAGAGCCAGTTCTGTTTTCCACAGAGCTTGTCCCAGCTAATGACCTGCAGTATTTTGTGAGGGAGGGAGAAGCACGGAGAGGGGAAGTAAGTAAAAAATATTTCCTTTCCAATCTCCTTGTGGATTTTCCCATTAGCTGGTTAGGTTACAGCTTCTGCTGCATCACACATGTGTACCTTTTCATTTGAGTGTTTGGTCCTGACCTTTGCTCATGGCATTCAGTCTCCCATGCACACTCTGCTTACTCTCCTTTTGTAATTTATGGCACACACTGTACTCCCATTTCCTTCTGCTCTTAACTCTCCTGCGCATGCTCCTGTTATCTCAGTTGCTCGATAGATTTGCCATATTTCAGCTAGCTTCCAAACCTGCTTTCATAATGGCCCCTCTCTCTTTCTGAGGGATTCAGCCTAGTCTATAAATTCACACAGCTTGCTATGTCTTCTCAGCCTAGCCTACAGCCTTCCCTCTTGAGCAAGGGGGAGTGAGAGCCCTGCTGTAGTAAGGTCTTGCTTGGCTATTGTGGTGTATAGGATTCACCCACTTTTTGAGGCTGTCAGATTTCATTGTTGACCCTTTCCACATTGAAAAAGCAGCACTGAACATGACTCTTTGTCAAAGGGTTAAAAAAAATCTTAACCTGAATAAATGACAGTGTAGTAAATATTTTGTGAGATTCAGTGCTAACAGTACTGAACAAATGTATAGTTTTCTTTGACAATACTGGCCACTTTTCCTGCAAGATTCTTCTAGATCATAGATCAGCACTTCTGATAACGGTTTCCTGATAAGTGTTTGGAAATGAGAGTAACACTGAGCAGTCTTGATTTTCAGTAAAGAACTGATGAGAAGGGTAATTCAGATACACTGAAAGAACTTGACTCTTGGGTATCTCAAAGAATAGTAATAAAATTACAATTTTTATAAAATATAATAACAATGATAGAAGTAATATACTGAAATTAGTTTTAGGTTTAGAATTCCGTTTATATATTTTTTAAAGTAGCATTTTTTGTTGTGCTTATCATTACTTATAATGATTTTTAGCTTTCAGTTACAATTAAACAGACTAAATACCTGGAAGAATAGATTTATAATTTTTAGTTAATCGTTTCAGAATTAAAACAAAAACAAAAACAAAAACTAAAAACCTTGGCTTCAGGTAATTGCTCAATATGTAAAAATTGCCTGCCTTTGTCAAATTTTATGTAGTGGGGATGATATAGGAAAGGGGAAATGGAAATTGCAGAGGAGTTGAGGGTATATCTGGGCACAGAAAAAGGGAAGAAATTGGAGCTCTGGAGTCATATTAGAAGACAGGTCTCGTTAAAGCATGTTCACAGAGGTTCTGGAGAAAAAGAACCTACATATAAATACTTGCCCATTCACAGTGTTCTTTTTTGCTTCCTTCTCCCTGTGTTTGTTTCTTATACACAAAATTTTAACTTACAGAATCACAGAACGGTTATGGTTGGAAGGGACCAGCAGACCTGCTGGAAAGCATCACTGCAGAGAAGGACTTAGCAGTTCTGGTCAACAAGAGGTTGACCATAAGCCAACAATGTGACCTTGTGGCCAAGAAGCCCAACAGTATCCTGGGGTGCATTAAGAAGAGTGTGACCAGCAGGTTGAGGGAGGTTCTCCCCCTCTACTCTGCCCTGGTGAAGCTGCATCTGGCTTACTGTGTTCAGTTCTGGGCTCCCCAGTTTAAGAAAGATAAGGAATTACTGGAGGGATTCCAGCAGCAGGCTATGAAGGTGATTAGGGGCCTAGAGCACCTTTCTTATGAAGAGAGACTGAAACAGCTGAGTCTGTTCAGCCTGGAGAAGAGAAGATTGAGAGGGAATCTCATCAATGTTTATAAATATCTCAAGGGTAGATGTCAAGAGGATGGATCCGAACTCCTTCCAGTCATTAAAAGAAGTATGCAGACATCCAAGGAATTAAAGAAGCCCTCCTGCATGTCGAAACCAAAGGTGATAATTTAGAAGTTATGCATACTTAGGAAATACATATTTGCTAATGACTACATGCCATGATACATACCATGTTTCTTCAAACCCTGTCTACCTGGGTATGCTCAGAAAAAATCAGGTAAAATTGTGAGGATAAGTATGGATAATTAAAGTGTATTAGACCCTGTGCAAATACTCTCATTCAGAAGTAAAACAATTTTAGCAAGCTATAGCTAAATTCTTGTTTAAGGATGAGTCAGAACATCAAAACAGAGGTTTAATGTGTTTTAATTAAGCATCGTAGCCTCTGCAATTTTAGTAGATTTGTCTTCACTTTTCTAAGTGTTCCTTGTAAAAAAAAACCTACAACAACAACCAAAAAACTAAATACCAGCTCTATAGCCTTTTCTAAGCACAGAGTATCTCTAATTTCTTGAAAGACCTACCTCACAGGATAAAGCCATTTCTGAAATATCAACATATCTGTTTAAAAAAGGTTTCTGGCTGAAGAAATTTACAAGTGTGAACTGAATGCGCATCAGGAAGCAATTAAAAAAATCCATAATCCGTTACATTAATGAATTTAATGATTTTTTTTTAAACAAGCCAATTGTGGGGGGCGGGGGGGAGTTGTGCAGCTTGATTAATCTTTGATTATAGCCTTGGTTATCTTTTTCATCTCTTGCATTACAGGAATTCTTTGGCAGTTACCTCTGGGACTTTTAGGAGCTTTTTACTCAGGATATACAGTTTAGACTTTTCTCTGCAATAGTACAGTTGAGGTGTACCATTTAGTGTCCATTATTATCTACATTAGATTTTGTGACACAGAGTAATAATATCTAGTACCACATCTTTAAATTCTAGAGCCCTGATGTCAAAGCATTTTTTCATGAAATATTTTGAAATATTTCATTATTAAGAGAAAGAAAAAGAAAACAAAACAAACAAAAACAAAACAAAACCCAACCCAAAACCTAGCACATACTTGTATTTTAACACAGAATCATAGAATCATTTAGATTGGAAAAGACTTTTAAGATCATTGAGTCTAACAATTCACCTAACACTGCCAAGTCCAACACTAAACCACATCCCTAAGCACCACAGCTACACACCTTTTAAATACCTCTAGGGATGATCACTCAACCACTTCCCTGGGCAGCCTGTTCCAGTGCTTCACAACCTTTTCCATGAATAAATTTTTCCTAATATCCAATCTAAACCTCCCTTGGCAATTTCGTTGAGGCCATTTCCTCTCATCCTATCACTTGCCACTTGGGAGGAGAGACCAACACCCTCCATGCCACAACCTCCTTTTAAGTAGTTGTAGACAGCAATAAGGTCTCCCCTCAGCCTCCTTTTCTCCAGGCTTAAACAGCTCCAGTTCCCTCAGCCACTCCTCATATGATTTGTGCTCCAGGCCCTTCACCAGCTTTGTTGCCCTCCTCTGAACTCTCTCCACCACCTCAATGTCTTTCCTGTATCGAGTGGCCCAAAACTAAACACAGGATTCAAGGTGGGGCCTCACCAACACTGAGTACAGGGGGACAATCACATCCCTTATCCTGCTGGCCGCGGTATTCCTGATACAAGCCAGGATGCTGTTTGCCTTTTTGGCCACCTGGACACACTGCTGGCTTGTATTCAGCCAGATGTCAACCAACAACTCCAGATGCCTCTCTGACAGGCAGCTTTCCAGCCACTCTTTTCTGAGCCTGCAGTGTTGCATGTGGTTGTTATGACCCAAGTGCAGGACACAGCACTTGGCCTTGTTGAACCTCACAGAGATGGTCTCAGCCTAATGATCCAGCTGATCCAGATCCCTCTGTATGGCCTCCAGCAGATCAACACTCCCACCCTACTTGGTGTCATCTGCAAACTTACTAAGGCCTGAAAGTTTAATAATTCCCATCCTATATCTAGTAAGCATAACTCTTTCAAGATATTTAGATAATCTGAATAGGTGTTTTGTAATTTATGATTGATGCTTTCAAAAAATTAAAGCTTTGTTTCCTTTGAAATATACTTGTCATGAATCTATTTTTTTTTTCTCTGAAGATAAACGTTTTTTAGAGACATGGTGAGGTTCAACCATCTCCCATTATGTTCGAGTTTCCTCAAGTCAAAAGGTTGCAATGGAAATGCCAACTTTGGTTTTGCCTTACATAGAAAATTCGGACCATATAAGACCCACATTTTTCTTTTTACTGTTAGCATCACTGATTTTTTTTTACTGTTTCTTTTTGCATAGATGGAGCTTCTTATTGCTCAGGAGATAAAGGAAGTTCTGGGTCATTTTAAGCAGACTCCTCACTCCATGATTAGAGTGCAGTAGCATATACTGAGCATCTTAAAGAAAAAAAACACCACTCCTGCCTCCTCTGTTTATTTTCCTGTGTCAGGGAGCAAAGAGCGGCACAGGTAGTGGAGCATGGTAAATAATTTCAATAATGCACCAAAAATTAAGCAATCCAATGTAAACTGCAAAATTTGGTAATTTCCTTAAATGCTTCACTCTTTTAATGATGGAGATAATTGTTAAACAGTTCTGCAAGACATCTATTAATCAATGTAGGTTGTGGCTGACCTGAAGTTCTGATTGGTTGCCCAAAACTAGCCAGCCACTAAAGAAGAATCCATATACTTTAGAATTAACTGCTTTTTTGTGCCCCACCCTAAAAAATACAGAAGCTTGGAAGGAAAAAGAAAATATCTGGAAACAGCAGAGGAGAGAAAGCCAGATAAATAAATCCACAGTTACATTGATTCTGATGCTAGTATTTCTTGCACATTGAGTCCAAATCACATATTGCTTGGATTTGTAGGAAGAAATAGGAGTTTATGTATTTCCAAGGAGCAACATTGGCATATATTTCCAGATACTGCTTTTTCTGTTGATAGACAGCTCATTATTAAAGCATAATTTTTTTTTAGCAGGTCAGGTACTAACATTGTTTATTCATTTTCCAGTCATTTTGTACACTGTTTTTGATCACTTCTATATTCATTCGAGGAACTGAAGTTTTAAAATAATTACTTGGAATGTAAGAACAAGAACTGCAACTAATTTTGCCTCACTGAGATATAAATTCAAATGCAGCAGAATAACCATTAAATGCCATAATGACTCCACCTAGATGCCACCTGTTTTAACAACCATCTAGATATAATATTTTGATTTGTAGCCTGTTCTTCTTGCTTCCTCTCATTCTCCCAATACACACTATGTCAAATACCAGCTACAACTCAATGTTCTTTGATAAATGGTGAGCAACATATACATATCAAAGAAGAAACAGAAATAAGCGGTAGCAGAAAACGTCATACTATGCAAAGAACAATCACTGCCAGCATTGTGGTTATTCCTAATGTAATGGTGTAGTGCAGGCCCAGGTACTAGATCTTTAATGTGAGTTTGAGTGTGTGGCCTTCCAGAGCCCTCACTTCGAGTGTCCTCCAAGAGACCACATACCAGGATGAGCATACCTTATCCTGAGAGGCTCTCCCACCTTTCATGACCAATGCTCTTTTTTATACTTTGACAATGCTGATGTGTTCCTGTGCTCTGTGAAGGAGTTTTTACTTCTGCGTTACTTTTCTTGTTCACTATAAAATCTACCAGTCTGTGTTCTCTCTTTTTAAGCTGAATGTTGGACTTGCTCTGTACATAAAGTCTTAGTAATATCCTGGCTGTACTTTCTCAGCTATGTTTCTTGATTTCCCACATGTGATATGTGCAATACTTGCAGCTTAACACAAGAAGTGCTCACAACCTGCCTTATTCAGCAAATTTTGCTTTGTACTAGACTTAAAAGGCTTCTGAAAACTGCAAACTATATACAGAAAAGTTTGCTCTAGTAGCAGCTATATCTTGTTATAGTGTAATTCAAGGAGTCTGCACAGCCTTCTTACAAAAGCATTAGGTTAAACTGCTTTAATATGTTTTCCTGAGACAAGAAAGCACATGAAAAACAGAGGTACTGAATCTCACGTTAACTTTGTAGTTGGTCTTTTCCTCTGGCTCAATGATTCTGCTGCCATTAAAAAAAACCAACCAACCAACCAACCAACCAACCAACCAACCAACCAACCAACCAACCAAAGAAGGTCTGCCTAGATTACTTATTTGACATCAGCTTGTACAGTTATTGCACACAAAAATGTAAGGCCCAATCTAGTACCCACTTATGCCAATTAAGATCTAATATTGATTTTAATAGCTGTGGGCTGTGCACTGTAGGTAGGAAATTTCACAGGAAAAGAAAATTGTACGAATCTGACTGTGAACATGCTCTGTGCTGACAATGTCTCATGTCACCAGAAAACAGGACTAAATCAGAAATTAAAATAAGTTAGCAGACTTCTCTTTCCATAGTTCACAGAAGATCGTCTGCTTCTACATGACAAGGTCAATACATATCATATTGGTAAAGGGAAATGTAAACAATTACAGAGCACTCAATAACACACTAATGCATGCAGAGAATATTTTTAGCAAAGAACAAATAGAATTGCTAACTGAGACAAAGTTCAATATTTTGTACTTTTTAAAGCTTTATTATCATAGAAGAGAATCCAACAATATTTTTTTTTTTTTCCTGAAACAGCCTGGTTCATAAATACATTTAAAAAGGAGAGGATGAAGGGGGATATCCCTTCTAGAAATAATCTGTTTTTTATTTTCCACATGCATTAGTGACTGGACAAATAGATTTGTATGTAAATCACAACAAACAAGTTTCAAAGCAGGTAAGAGGAAAAAAAGTGGAAATAATAAAAAACATGATGTATTTTTTTAGTAAGGTTGTCACCAAAGTCTCTGGGAATGGATGACTCAAACATCTGCTAGGAAAGTTGCACATATCCTGCCTTGATACACAGGGTGGGATAGATATCCTTGCAAGACCCCACATGATTCTTGCATAGGTTCTTCAGATTTTCAAGAAAGTAGTGGCTTAGTAGATAAATAGTTACAAAAGATGCTGCATGTGTGGGAAGAAAATTACTGTCATTGGTCAAACGAAATGTAAATTGCTGAAAAACTCTGCCCTGGGGCAATAACCTGGGCTGGGTTTGAATAAACTGATGTTTAAAGCTTTTTTTTTGTTGTTGTTCCTTTGTTTGTTGTAGGTTTAGTTGTTTTGTTTTGTTTCTGTCAATAAAGGTAAGCCCTAGAGAAGAGGTGAGTTTCAATTTCAAATGTACATTCTTTCTTGTAGAACAGGTTGGAAAGACAGGAACAGATGGATAACATTTGGGACATTTTGTCAATTCATCTGTTAATAAGTGAGACACTGGCTGCATTAAGCAAGTCCTTCTGTCTCCAGCACTGCCAGCAGCCCTGAAGATATCCTCTGAGAATGTTTTTGATGGTAAACAGCTGAGGTAAAAATAGTAATATTTGCAACAACCAATAACTATATAATGCCTTCTTGAATCAAGACCTCTGTTGTGACCACACCTGGAGTTATTTCTTCACAGAGACACTTTTTTACCAGTAATAAAGCTTATCAAGCTTGCCCAGACAGAACTAATGCACCATACGGCTTACAACATCTTTTTCTACTATTTCTGAGAAACAAAGCAAACATATTACCAGGTGGTTGCTGTTGCTGCTGATCTAGCTGACATCAACCTGCCTGTTAGTACTTTGTGGTCCCTGATGTTCCTAAGATATGTGTTTCTACATAGTATGTATCTATGATATCAAGGATTTCTCATTCAGCAAAGGGTCATAGGACAATGCAGCAACTTAAAAGATACTGTATGCATTGAAAATAAAATAGACAATTTAATTTTGTAATTCAGGTTAGCAATTTGGAAAAAATGCTAGGATATGAAAACAAGAATTACCACAATTATTTTGAAAAATGTAACTTCTTTCTTTGGAAGCATTGTAAATTACAAGAACATATTCTAACCATGTCTTAGCACACTGTAAGTCAACACCAGAGTATATAAAAAAATATAATCTCTTATATCATCAAATGATATACATAGAGCAAAACTGCCAATTTCTCTGCATGCATACATTTTTCAGTGTTGCAGTATTGTTAGTATGACCAAATGATGCTGCCAAATAAGGTGCAATTCTTCTTTGTAAACACATAGCAACTATGTGCAGACATACCATTTTGCATACTGTTTAACATGCCTTGATGGAATTAGCTCAGATGATGAAACTAGTGAGAGAGATGAAGGACAAAGAGATGAAAGGCTGAGGAAAATGTGGGGCAAATGCTCAGTGGAGAAGTGAAATTAGTGATGAAAGACAGAGAAAAGGCTGAGGTACTTTGTGCTTCTTTTGCACCATTTTTGGTGTTGTCTGCCATCGAATTCCCCAGTTTCCTGAGCCCAGTGATAGAATTTGTGAGAATGTATGAGTACCTGCAGCAGAAGGTAGAGCAGTGAATGCTTAGCCCTCTTGAACATGGGACAGAGGGTGTAAGAACTGCTGACGCATGTCACTGAAAGGATGTTTTCTGCAATCTTTAAAAGATTATATTGATCAGGGAAGTTCCTCAATCCCTGGGAAAACAAATGAACAAGTCTTTCTTAAAGCCATGTCTAGGCACTTGGAGAGCAAACATGTGACTAAGAGCAGCCACTGTGGGTTTGCAAAGGCCAAATTATGCCTGACCAACCTGATAACCTTCCACAATGAGATGATCATCTCAAAGGATAAAGGGAGAACCACAAATGTTATTTATTATAGACCTAGGTGATGGGATCTAAGCAAGTTTGTGGACATGATCCAACTGAGTGGGAAAGGTCAATACACTGGAGGGCAGTGCTGCTATTCATAGAGGCTTCAACATGCTGGAGGACCTTGTGAGATTCAGCAAAGGTAAATGATTTTGTCTTTTGTGGCCAATACCTGTAGAAAAACTGGAATTTGCTTCAGAGCATTCATTTTTCTCTGAAGCATAAAAACAAGGCATAGTCTTTTTTTTGAGAAAGACAGTAATGTGATCAGCTGTTGTCACTGTATGATTTGCTGGAAAACATTTTACACAACGTCATCTATCCACAGATCTACCCCGCAATATTATTCTAAGACAACACAGACAGATGATTCACATTTTGGCAATCCTATTTCATGCACTGTCACTCATCTTAGACAACTACTTGAATTACAGAAACTCTAGTATTTGATTTTTAATGCTTTAAAAATCTTGTATATTCTCATGTGGCTGGTAGGTACACTGGAACATAACTACAATGCCAGTTCTAACTATCCTGCTAAAACAAAACTAAAATCACAAGTATAACTACCTATGCCTAATATTTGATCTCTCAAAGCCTGTGCCTCCTTTCTCTTGATAGTTTAGTCTTCTGCGAATATTCTGCATCAAGTTAATGAAAGTCTAAGTCAGAAATAAACAAACAAAAGAAAAAATGAAACAACAAAACCTTCATTGTTAGTTGTCTGTAACACCCCTTTTCACTGCCTCAGAAAATCTTATTTTTCATTAATGGAGCAGAGAAAATAGAATCTATTGTTTTCTACAGTTCCTACATACAAGGTCAGTGTCAAAATCTTCATATATCTTCCCTCTTCTACACTCCCTTAAGGATATGTCTTGAAGTAACTCCCACAATCTTATTCCCAGTCTCTTGCATTTCCTCCCAGACCACACTTGCATGATTTCTCCTAAAGCTAGTTTTGTAGTTGCCACGTGTCTTGGGAATTAAATCTCACAAACTGCTTCACTGGACAAATCAGAAATATTGGGTATAGTATATGAAAGAAATGTGAAAAGCTATTTGTCAGTATATTTACCTCATACAGAAGAGCTCATATACAAGCATGCATGGCCTAATAAGTTTTGGAGGTGAACAGAAATAATTAATATTTATTATTCTATATGACTTATTTCTGTGGCATATACCTCTATCCAAATATGCCTCAATTGTCAATTGGATTCAGATTGTCTGGTTTTAGCAGACAGATGACCTATCAGGTCTTGTTTTAGAAAGGCATTTGACTAGATTTAGTATTGGATTAATAAACAATATAATTGTAACATGTAGATATATAATATGTATAATAAATACACAGTTATAGAAAAAGAATATATGATTTTCAGCAGAGCTGAAGACAAATATCTATTAATTTCTCAGAAGATAATGCAATTTGGCTGAGGTCCACCTCTTTGACAATCACTGTGAGTGAGTTAAAGTCTGCTTCTTTTGATATCTCGTTTGGATGACTCAGTATCCTTCTGAAGTGTCAGCACTGGATTGCAACTGTAGTGTTAATAAGAAGTCTGTAACAGGGAATCTGGGATCAGAGGTAAAATGCTACCAGTCTCTTTTTCCTTGTGATAAGGAGATGTACTGACTGTGTAGATCACTGCAGCAAGTTGTAAATGATGTATGAATTTAAAAATCCTCTGCCCGTTGCACAGAGAGAAAGTATATAGCACTGCAGTTACTGATGTGCTGTGGTATTTGCAGTGATATTTAACTGAGATACATCCTTTGACAAAAACCAAGCAAACAAAGAAACAAACAAACAAACAAAAAAAGCAGAGCAGAAGTTTAAAACAAATTGTAGGTTGGAGGAATTAGCATTAAGCTATATTTTGTTTGTTCTTACCTTCCCTTCCCAGTATCTCCCCTCCACCCCCACCAAACTTCGGTTGAAGAGCATATTATGTGGAGAGCTGGACTCCAGTGAAGTACCTTACTAGCAGGTAACTACTGTGCACTAAGGCATAACCCCTTGGGACATGCAGACATACTTCGGAGATCCACAGGTGGGAAGAGGAGGGCTGAGAAAATGAACCTTGTCCTGAACAGTCTGAGTTAAAAAAAGTAGAAAGATGTACCACGAAGCCATCTCTAGGTTCTGCAGCTTCTCAGTCATGCTAACAAAAGTAAATAGCTGGCTTCTTAAACATAGTCTTTAAAAGTGCTTTAGCTTTGATGAAGCGGGTGAGTCACCCAATTTTTCTACTCTCATCTGACACTATATCTTAAATAACTAAGAAAAAAAAAAAAAGTGTGAGGAAATCTGCAAGTGAGTGTTTGACATTTCATTTCGCATTTTTGAAGTTGCTTTATTTTACCAGAAAGGTGTAGAAAACGCCTAAAATAATCTACTGTGAAAATGGTGTCCTTTTATCCTCCATTTTTTAATCCTTATATTTGACAAATATAATCCTGAAACAGATTAAAGTGAGTACCACTGGCATCGAGTCTAGTGAAAGGTTCTGTAGTAAGTTGTATTTCCATGGCAGACTGGTATTCTAGTGTGTCACAAGCCAGCTGGGCTAAGAAACACTGGTATTATCCAACTGGAAAACTAGGAAACACTGAATTTGGTTTTTTAGGGAAAAATACAATAAGGTTCTAAGCCTTGTTGTTTAAGTATCAAATTTACTTTAGCTCACTGAGAGGTTTTGAAAAACAATTTTTCTAGCTTCCTTCTTAGTTTATTCTCATAGCATGAAGACATTCCTTTAAAAGTCATCCATAAAACAAATGTATCTCTTTCAAAGGTTTCTATATATAATGTTGGTAAAATAAGTAATATATGTGCATATATGGTGGACCTTAATACTTTATACTAGGTTTACTTTGCATGAGTAATGAAATCACACATCGAATCTTTATGTATATTGTCAGATGTTATGTATGAAACTGAAAGAACTGAAAGTTCTTAATAATGGATTTTAAAACTGAAGTAGTCATTTGGCCACTACACTAACTCGGCCACATCACACATGTTGATGACTGCTCTTGCATCTGAAAAACCAGCTGGTGAAAATACCAGTATGGATTACACGTTGAAGTATAACTAAAGTGAAATTTGAACTTGAGATCAATAAATTGTTGTAACAGTCCTGTAGTAATTGCCTGTCTTAAAGTAAGGTGAATCTCTCTGGTATGTATTCTCCATAGCCATCACAAAAATATGTATTCTATACTTCACTAAATGAACCAGAATAAATCTAGCTTAACAATGGGAACACCATCCACAAGTGCGAAAAGGAATTGTGATGGACTAAATTTAGGTGGCTGTTTCCTTCAATGCTAATAGAGGCAGAGCGCATCTATAATTACTGTTGAGCCTGTGCATCTTGTTGGGGATTCAGGCTGAATAAAAACTCAGAGTCTATGATCTTTTCCCTATATCAAAATAACATAAGATGTACCTTGACTTTTTTTTCTTTTTCTTCAGCTTAGTGAAAACTTTGTCTTTCAGAGATTTACTAGCATTTTCATTTTTAGAATTAAGCAAACCCAGCAGGGAGTTCTTTGTAGGTTGGAAGACATTTTAGGAAAATTATTATATATAGCACAATTATAGGCTTGAACAAATAACTGATTTCTTGGTTCATTGGCAATTCAGAAAACAGGAATTCAGCACGTGCAAGGCGAATTTTTATTCATCCTCCATCTCAACCAGCAAATCAAAAAGGAATTATTTAGGATGATATGAAATATTTGCTACAAAATTAGTATTTCATTTCAAATGCAAACATTTATAAAGGCTTAAAAATATAAAGGAAATATAAAGCAAAAATATTGAGTATTTAATTTGAAAAAATCCTCAGCTTTTGCAGTTTTTGATACGAGCTATTTTATCAAACATTCTAATGGACAAAACATTTTGATGTTTGTGTATTTATTTTTCATCAGAGGAAATACAGTCCTGGTGAAAATTATTAGCCATGGCTAATGTTCTGGTGGTACAAAACTTGATCCTAGAGCTGCTAACTCTTATAATGATTTGTGTACCCACTTAAGATTAAAAATCTTCAGAAACAACACAATTTACACACATTCAGTAAGTAAAGTCATACTGAAAAACAAAATGAGCATGTAACAGGAATCCTGACCTAAATCTTTCCCCTAACTCACCTCCTTTTAGATGTCCATTACTTGATATCTGCTTGGGCTAAATGTTTCTGTGGTAGGGCTTTCTTCCCTTGCTCCAAATCAGGATGGACTCTAACAACCCATTCCCATATCTTTGGGGAAGTAGCAATTGACTGGCAGTATTTTCAGGATTCTGACATTTACCAGCAGACTGCAGTAACAAGGATCGTTCAAAACCTTATCACACTTGATTTGAAAGCCACATATTTTTCTTAGCATGCTGCCTACTTGTTCCCAGTGGAGAAGCAACAGGGGTAATTTTCTGTAGCACTACAGGATGTGCAAAAGGTTTGAAGAGGAATGTTTAAATCACTAACATTTGGCGGAATTCAAGTGGATTCTTTATACTATCTTTCAGGAGATCAGTGGTAGCTGCTGAGAACTACTCTGAGTACACACTGAACAGACAGAAATTCTTTAAGACTCATTTCAGACAACTGCTCAGTGTTTACTGTGAATTTACTGACAATTTTGAGATCCTATGGCTGTTTCACTGTTCTGGGAAAAGCACATTAAGATATTTGATTATTCAAAGGGTTTGGCAAAATAAAGATGGACATTACTATCTAGATACTGTGCTATTCAGTGTTTTGCTCATTTGTGCATACAAAAAGCTAGTCAAGTTACCCCTTCAACTGTCTCTTTTATATATGAATGAAGACCTTATTGCAGCAGCAATGGATCTCAGCATAGTATGTCTTTCTTGACTATTTATTACTTTTGTATTTTGTTTCCCTTTTAGCTACTTCTTTGGTACTTTAGACTTTGCTGTAAAATACTGATGCATGAGACAGTAATGCAACAGTTTTTGTGAGATTTATGAGGAATGAGAACTGGGTGTTAAGAATACATAAATGACCACAGCATTTCAGAACAAATATCCATGAAGTCCTGTATTCTGAGTCTCATGTACAGATACTAGAACAATGTATTTCAAAAGAGATATAGAAAACCTGATGGGGCTAAGTGAGAAAAAATAAATTATATTTTTGTCCTAAACCAATGAAGTTAATATTTGGCTTATGTGTCTGAGAATAAATATAAATATTGCAAAGGAACTCATGCATAAGCCAGTGAACCGAAGGAAATCTTATTCTTCATAAAAATATCTAATATTAAAAAAATCAAAATAGTAACTTTATCTTATTACAAAAAATATGGATATGGGGTTTAGACTTACACCATACATGACAGATGCATTAGATATTGATATATATCAATTCAGATATTGATATATATAGATATGGCAGATGCATATACACAGATATTTCAACAGTCTAAATTATCTTCCTTTTAAATGTCATTGGCTACTCTATGAATCCAGTTTTGTGTAAATTGATATAAATGTGTTACATTTGTATTCAGTGATGCTTACAATGATATTGCAACTTTTCCCCTCTTGATCACATAGGTAAGATTTCTAACAATGTCTAAGCAAATTTTCAGCACAACTTTACTGAAACTCTATGAGTATTGATAAACTTCTGTATACTTTTGATATAGATGTCTTTGTATTTTTGCTTTATGTATGTCTCTTTTTTTTTTTTTTTTTAATTTCTTAACTTTCTACATCATATTTAACCTACATAGTAAGACTCAAACACTTCTTGTGGTTTTGAATCAACAATATGTTCTTGGTTCCTTTATTAATAAAGTTTAGCATATTACTTGGGAGTTATATATACCCATGATGGCAGAAGAGTTTATTAACTTAAAACGTATTAGACTAATACTGAGAAAATGCTCAATATTTATAGTGTTTTACATATTTATCATACTATGCTAATTAATGGAGATTTAAATCCAGGCAGCCTTGTTCACTAATTTGCAACGATAGTAATAATAATTCGTTATTTAATATGCAAAGACAGTATGCTTAATTTTTGTAAGATATGTTAAGAAATCATAAGCAGTTTGTTGAGACAAATGCATTTGGAAAGAAGACAATTAAAGGATTTGCAAGTCTTTGTGAGAACTTTCAGTATTTTGCCTGCTGTCTAAAAAGCTGCAGAGGATAAATTCAATTTTAAGAGTTTTGAAATTATCTGAGTCTGCTTGTTAAAAATATAATCTCGATAAATTATATGTGCCTGGTTTTGTATGGTAGAACTGTGATAAATTACAATAAAACATAGGTACATTCACGTAGGAAGGAACAGATATATAGTCTTTATCTGCATTTATCCTTGATTGTGTTCAAGATTTCCTGGTCTCTGTAGTGTTCACATTGTAGCAAAATTGATCTTTTAGGTACACTCAGTCTTTTTGTCACTGTTACTCTTAAAGGATGCTAAATCAGAATGGCACGTCTGAACGAATACTCAGACATTCACACAATAATAAACGAAGTTGTCAAGAACATACAATGACCTCTGAATATGAGAGAAAACAAAGACTTCTCAGGAAAGATATGTTGATTAGAGATGTTTCGTCCTGTAAAATAAACAGGTATTTTGTCAAACTATTATCAGCAAATGCTGGTGTTCACACAAGCAGAATAAACTTGGTCTATGCAAATAATATGTCCCTTTTCATTGCAGGGATGCTGGACTAGATGACCTCTGAAGGTCCCTTCTATGATTCTATGAATTACAAACCAAAAAAAAACCCCAAACAAACAAACAAACAAACAAACAATAACCTATAACTGAGTGATAGGGCTTCAGTTTTTATCATAAATGTAATTCTGAACAGCTTACTCTAAATCAACCAACCAACAAACTGGTAAACATTGTTTAGAGAGAACTATTATGAAATCTCAAGAGATTTGTAGCTTGGGAATTTACAGTGTTTGACAGTGGGTAGCTATAGTAGCTATAGTATGGTATTTTGTTGTTTCCAGGAATTACACTGAAAATATTTCTAAACAGCACATTATACTCATTTCATGTGTCCCTCCAGAAGACTTGGTCAACCCAGAGTTGAGGCTATTTGCCAGAGCTGTGGAGGGGGAAGCCACATTTTAGTCATTTGAATAATTTCCCCCTCTAGATGAACAGAACATCACAATTTCCAGTATTTGTTGGACATAACCTTTCCAAGTAAAGACAGTCACAAAATCAGAACACCAAAGGCTGGTACAGTTTGGATGATCCATGGCATCTGTACATAACTATCTGGCCTCTGGAAACATTTGAAAGATAGAAAATAGTTTTGAAATTGTAGTTTCCTTATTTTCAGTGTCAAAGATGTAGCTATGAATATATATATATATATATGTGTGCGCACACGTATATATATATATAAGATTGTTTACTAGTACTATATGAATTCACAAACATAGGTATGCTTTTCTCACCAGAGAGTAGGGGATTTCTTTTTACAGAGAATTTTCTTGTCCTGTGTGTGACACAAACATGGTTCAGGGAGTAAAAAGCTGACATGGGGGATCTGAGTTCTCCAAGGCAGTTCACAGGAAATTCTCAAACAGAAATACAGTAGTACAGGAATAACTACAGAACATGTTTTATTCATATACAGCAAATCTGATTAAAACAAAATAAACCTCGCTGATTGCATAGTAAGTTTTAAACTCCGCAAGAATTCTGTCTAATTAATACTGCTTATGGGCTTAGAAGAAAATGCATAAGACTTAGAACATGGGGAAAAAAACAACTAAGTAGAAAAAGCAAATTTTGTACCAGTAGAACAGAAAAGGTAATGAGCTTTTGGTTAAATGTTTAAATCAGCTTAAAATATTGTTTACCAAACAGTCCAGACAATCTTAAAAACCTTTAAAATTCCTAGCAATATTCGTTAGAATTCATTTAGTTTGGGTTACTGTTGAAATCTTTCCAGGCAAATGAAGTTATTTTGCAATACTTCGATTTTTGTTTGCTTGGTTTGGATTTATTTTGGTTTTATATTCTGGAAGGATTTTCAAAGAAAGGTCATGGATAATAATATAACATTTCTGAAACATGTCTGAAGGTAATATAAGGATGTTAGAATTTTCAGTGTTACCCTGGAAAATATTAAAACTCACAGTGAAGAATTCCCTGAGGGTAACTTTGAAATTGTATTTTACTATTAAAAAAAAAAAATTCATTACAGAAATACAAAACTCAGCTATTGAATTAAACAGAATCAGCTACAATGACATTTTAAATAGCTGAATTCCCAATATCTAGCATAACAACCTTATATCTGCACTATACAGGAGATATTTGAAGATAATCAGTATGGTTACAGCTGTTTTTGCTGTGAGAAGCCATAGGAGATAGATATGGATTGCCACTTGGGTTAGTCAGAATGAAGATCTTCACAGGAAATTAAACAGGGTACAGACGTAAAAATACAGCCAGGGCAAGGCAACAGGGATGAAGAAAAAAAGCAGTTGTAGAAAATTCCCATTTTGTTTCTGAATAAAGTCACTTACTCATTTCACCTGATACTGTGTACTTTACTGAGGTACACAGGAAATAAAAGAAGTTTTGAAATTCTTTCATGAGGATTACAGAGACAATGGTATGAGTTAACAACAGGGTAAACAGGGCCACATAGTCATCTGGAGGTGCATCTTACTAAGATGAGCATCAGCTTGTATGCACTATGCCCATCACCTCGTGGCTTATGCTTATTGAGCATGTGTGTTTATGCATGCAAATACTGTTGGGTATATTACATTGACACAGGAATTTCTTCTGACTGGGACAAAGACTTGAAATTTCAACAGCAACTAGAATTGTTGGAAATTCCATGGAAAATAAATTCCACTTTTAACAATACTTACTCTCTGATAGTTTTCTCCTGTCTTTCACTTTTGTACTGTGTTCACATGGTGAGGATTAAATTGAATAGGCTACAAAGATATATAAGAAAAAATAAGCTGCTGATAGAAAGGTTGTATCTGATTCTTCCATCCATGTTTTCATAGCGTGAACTGTCATGGCATTCAGTGCTTTGATTTCAATGGTATCTGCAAGAGTTTTGCTGAAAATAACTTCATTTTTTTCTTAAAAGTAGTTTAGTTAGGGTGAAAGGTTCATTTCTAGGAACCGAAGCTTTAACATTTCGCTAGAAGTTTGTGTCTTGTAAACACATACATACAAACAAATACTTATTTGTTACTTATAGCAAGCCTTCCCTTTTGCAATTGAAATAACATGTGGAAAGTCAGCAAGCCCTGACAAATAAACAAAATTCAACTGAAATCAACATTGGGCAAATGGCTTCTTCATTATGAAAAAAGGAGGATAAAATATCAATAGCGAATATCTGTCTATATTGTTTCATCCTTGGTATATCAGACAATAAATCTCATTTTGCTTCACATAAATTGATGTTCTAATGATGAATTTTCATGCAATAAAATTTCATAAGATTCCTGCCATATGAAATGGTATTTCGAAGATTTACTTTGAAAGTTGCCATCTCACAAAAAGTGATAGTATGACCTACTTATATGGAACAGCAGCACTTAGTATAGAAGGTAGCCAATACTAGATCGGAACATTGGCTGATAAAATAGCTGACAAATAGAAAATAGTTAGGATTTTTTTTTTTTTTTTTTAATGTAGTTATGTCTCTCTCATATAGTTTATGTGCAGAGATGTGGTTACAGTGTTATAAACATAAGCATTTCAATATTCTTGTGTAAAAATACCTATTCAAGGCTTAGACAATGTCATTCAATTAAATCTATAACAAAACTAAATGTAATTTAATCAGTTAAAACCTTCCTGTATTTGGCCAGCTAGGCACTTCCCAGGTTATAACTCTTTTTTTTTCCTGCAGAGTGCATAAAGAAAGGTATGTAAAGCCTGTTGAGAAAGTGACCCAATGTGACTATTAAGAGAGAGATAGAGAAGTTTCCAGTGTCTTGATGACAAAAGAGAGAGCATCTGATCAGCTACCTCTATTTTGTAATGTGTGTATTTGGACAAATACCAAAAGCCAGCAACGGTGATCTTCCCTTTTCCCTCTATCCCTGCATTTGAACAACTGAGAAAATGAGCTCCCCAAGGTCATACATGGTGCTGTCTTACAAACCAGTTGCAATAAAATTTATCTGATGTAGCTTCTCTAATAAGAGAACAGCACATTACATTTATATAAATAAATGCACACATAATCACACATAGCAGAAACACAAAACTCCTAAGAAATTTAAAAACCTCATTCACTTCACTGGGAGAGAAGTGAACAAGAATGAGTGAAGTTAATTATAATAGACAAAACCATGATTATAACAGACAAAACTTTGTGACCATGTATTCTGGATAGAATTGATATATCTCTTTCTGACAAACTGCATTGCATATGCATGTACTTCACAGATGCAGCCCCAGATGATTAAGTACCAAGACTCCAGTTGACTTCAGAAGCTTTGGAGCAAGCTACTGTGTGAGAGAGCCATGCAGGAGAAAGATCAAACTTCCCTTTAAACACTCTAAGCGTTTTTCACAGTTCTTGCATTTGAACAGAAGTGCAAAATATATAGGAAGCCATAATAGGTGCAGGTGATAAAGAAGAGTTACTGTCTTAAAGAAAACTCTCCAAAGGCAGATCCTTTATTGATACTTTTTCTATAAAAGGAGAAGTGTTAATGTTAGAAAGTGCTAGAAATTTTTACTGTTCATCCATTCTCCATTGTTTTATTCAAAGCCTGTAGTTTATATCTTTCATATTCAATAATAGTTGTTTAAATTGAGGAGCTCGTGGGAAGGAAACACCAGATTAGATACAAGTTATAAGGAAGCTGGATTCTGGACTTCAAACTGAAATATTACTCAAAATTTTATTTTGAGTCTGTTGGAATTGGTACACTAATACTCATTTATTTGCCCTCTTTGACCCTGAATTCTCATGTTGAGACCTCAACTTATTTCAGAGAAAACAAAACACAGATTTATTAATGAGTGGACTTCCGTAATAATTTGATTTGTGTGAACTTTTCTAGATGTATTATGGCAATGGAATTTAGCCAGAGTCCAGTGTCTTTACCTTTGGAGCCAAAGAGCAATCTAGGACTATTTTAAATCATAATATGTATTTCTGACAGTTCTTACTAAGCTGCTGGATTTTGATTTGCAGAGAGGAAGTTAAGAATTAAATTTCTCTTTAAAGGGAACACAGATTAAAAATCAAAAGTTAAAAAACAAGACGAGTACAGACAGGCCTGTATTCTATAGTCCTTTATACTTTCATTTTACACTGCTGGATAAAAATATAACCCAAATGCTGTCTGTCCTGTAACATTTTCTAAATGTCCTATAATGTTTTCTATGAATATAGCCAAGTATCCTTTGTCAGAATGTCTTCAGTATTTTACCTTGTCAAAGCTGGGCTTCTAGGAAGACGTAAGATTTTAATTGGGCCAGCTGCTAACAGTCTTAACAGGCTGTTTCAATGGTAACTGAAATAGCAAACTTTCGGGCACTCATGTGAACACTTCCCCCCATGTACTGTTTGTGGTGGAAGTATGTGCCCATGTCACTCTGTCCCAACACTGTCATTGTTTCATAAAAGACATTTTATCGGAAATTACTTTTTTGTGTGTACTGTTAAATCAAATAGAACTAGCCTATCTTCACACTTTGATTAGTCTCCCAGTCTTTCTCATTTTTTTTTCTAATTGTTTTCCTGACTTCTTGTTATTTGCTTAATTCTATAATCTATTCTGATCACACAATAAATCCCCTAGTATTTTTTTTCCTTTTTGACAATTTCATCAATGTCCATGGCTATGGTCTGTTCATAAATTCACAGCTGCCTTGTTTTCAGACAGTCCCCATTGACATGTAAATAGTAAACTGCATGCATTGTGTTTTCTAACTCCTAATCAGACTACAGTAAGTATGCTGGAATATAGGCAGGTAAATATAATTTTGGAGAGGATGTGTACAGCACTGGTATTTCTTACTTAAGATGTGAATTATCAGTTAAGCTTCTGGGAATTGAACCAGACTGTATTATGCTATTTGTTTTTAGACAGTTTAAACTTTTTAGACCTCATACTACTATTCCATTCCAATCAGTGATTCTCTGACCACAGTCAAAATCCAAAATTTCTTAACACTCTGAAACAGTACACATGCAATGAAAGTGGTGGTATGCTCTTCATACAGTGTAGGTATTGTTTTGTAGGCAGTTGCTGTCTCTTATTTTTGCTGTGTTCCTCATCATGCAACAGTAAGCTAATTTTATCAGGTGCTCTCTTTTGAATATGTTAAGATCTCCCAGTACAGGAAAATAAAATTGAATGTTTCAAGTGTAGCAAATGGTAATGTTAATCTTCTTTGCTCAGACCCACCATTGCATAAACCACATCTTCAAAGTTCAGCCCTGGCATGCTTTAGTAGAAGGCTGGTGGGTCAGCACTGCTTACAAAGATGACATAGCTCTTATCCAAAGTCACACAGCATCAGACAAATGCATTAATAAGAAGCACAAGCTCATTTGGCCTGTTTTTGGGTACTCAAGGTGTCTAAGAGGATTAAAGATCTTACATTTCAAAATGTACTTAAGGGTATTTTGGTGTTATTTGAGAGTATATTGGTCTACATTGCGGACTGCAGCATAAAACTTAGGGAGAGATATCACAGACAACTTCAAATGTGCTACCTCAGGTACCAGTAACAACCTTGCCATGACACCAAAGTTAAATGTAGGCCGGACAATCATTTCAGGTGACAGAATGCCATACTAAATTATGAGAGATATCATAGGTAAACATGGTATAACTCATCTGGGTGGTTGAAGCACAGCCAGAACAGAGTGCAGTGCAGTCCGCATGGCATGCCCAAACAGCAACATGAGGAGGTCGCTCACCAGAACTGAACTGGGTGATGTTATATCCATACTGTTGGCAGAAATTAAACTTGTTCATGGTTGAAACTAGGTCAGACCAGCAAGATCTTAAAGATGGCAATCAATGACCCTAAAGTTTGTGTAACTTCAGCTTTCACAATGCACAAATAGGTCCTGAAAATTATATTGTCCTTTAAGCCTATTGAGTTAATTTGAAATCTTTAACCAGTAAATACTGTCAACAGTGGTCATTCTAGAAGTGAAAAAAAATAAAAAGCCTTTATGAGGACAATTACATTAAATATGTGCTCAAATCAAACAAAAGATTTAGAAAAGATATAGTCTTTCTATTATATTCATTCTTTTCTTGAATGGAGATAGTGAACTCCCTTATAGAACACAGTCCTTTCCACTAACGACCACTAATTGAAACTTTAATTTGGGAAAGTTCCTAACTGCACACTTAGTTTAATTTTTGTTCACAACTGCAGGTAAAGCTGCAAAATCAAGCTGAGTTCATGATATACTGAACTATTAAAACAATATCTAAAATTATTTAGGTATGTCTAACAATATTATTAAAAGGTATAGTTACTTGAAAAACAAACAAAAAAACCAATTGTCAAGATGCACTACATTCAGTTTAGCACAAAACTAAACTTATCTTTCCTACAAATTAAAAGAAATTCTGAGTTAAAAGCTACTGCAAAAGGAAAACCAAAGTGAAACATCATGATTTTTTTTCACAATCATAGAATACCATGTTGGAAGGGACCACAAGAATCATCTGGTCCAACCTTTCTTGGCAAAAGCACAACCTGGACAAGATGGGCCATCACCCAGTCCAAATGAATCTTTAAAGTGTCCTGTGCTGGGAAATACACCATTTACCTGGGGAGATTATTCTGATCGCTGGTTGTTCTCAGAATGACTGTTCTCAATTTTACCAACAATTTTACCAACTCACTACTACTAATAAAACCTCAGTTTATGCCAGTTAACCTTGGAAGATGTTACATAATTTCACCTAAATCAAAGCCAGTATAAGAATTTTCTACTCCATATCCTGCTGAATGTTGCTGTCTCTTCTTCATGACATCAAGAGGTTATGTGTCTGTGCTATAAAGCAGACTGGGTCTTTTCCTACAAGTCAGTTTTACAATTATTTATTTATTTATATTTGAATCGTTTCGGTGACATAATTAGTGAGGGATCACTCAAATGCCAGGCTATTAAAACAAGTTGAGCTTTAACCACCAGTGTAGTGAGGAATGCTTCAGACCCTGTCAATGATTTACAAACTCCTTGAGGTATTATCATTTGTTGTGTCTGTACAACAATGTCATTTATGTGTGTTATAACTATATTTCAATATCTTCCTTATTTTTTTGCAGTAAGAAGCAAAGTTGCAACTACTTCTAGAGCCTTATGTCACTGAAATTAAAAAAAATCTCGTAGATGGACTTATTTGTAATATTTAAATATTTATTAATATATAACATTTAATTATTTCTTAATATGTAATATTTAAATCAATTCCATCATTTTTATATAAGTTTCATCTCTAGTATATATAGCATTAGTATGCTAACAAGAGTAAAAATTTTTGAGATATATTTTCAGTGCTATATTTTTACTGTTCCTATTTCTAATAGTATTGTGACTGTAAGAGCTAATTTGTAGGAATCTCTGCTTAGCATTGAAGTATTATCTTAGTAATAAATCAATAAATCTAAAGAGAAGGAAACATACAAAATTACAAACTCTGTTTCATTCCACGTGACACATTAAAAATGACTCTACCAAATTGTAGAGAAGAACTTGAAATTTCTGGTTGATAACAGGTTGACCATAAGTCAACAATGTGCCCTTGTGGCCAAGAAGGCCAATGTTATCCTGGGGCGCATTAAGAAAATTGTGACCAGCAGGTCAAGGGAGGTCATCCTCCCCCTCTATTCTGCCGTGGTGAGGCTGCATCTGGAGTACCATGTCCAGTTCTGAGCTCCCCAGATTAAGAAGGACAAGGAATTTCTGGAGGGAGTCCAGCAGTGAGTTATGAGGATGATGAGGGGTGTGGAGCATCTTATAAGACTGAGAGAGGTGGGTCTGTTCAGCCTGCGGAAGAGAAAGCTGAGAAGGGATCAATGTTTATAAATATCTCAAGGGTGGATGTTGAGAGGATTGGACTAGACTCTTTTCAGCCGTGCACAACAACAGGATGAGGGGCAACAGGCACAGACTGAAGCATAGGAGGTTCCATCTGAACATGGGGAAAAACCTCTTTACTTTGATGGTGTCAAAGCACTGGAACAGGCTACACAGAGAAGTTTTGGGAGTTTCCTTCTCTGGAAATGTCCAAAACCTGGCTGGATGCATTCCTGTGCAATGTACTCTAGGTGTACCTGCTTTTGCAGGTGGGTTGGACTAGATAATCTCCAGAGGTCCCTTCCAACCCTAATGACTCTATGATTCTGTGCTTCTGTGAAAGTATCTGGTGAATCAGTTCTTAAAGCTCTTGTTCTTCTCAATGATCAGCAACCTGTAACTGGTCCATTTCTTTTTATACTTTTGGAATTTAAGTAGCATGTTGTCATGTCGATGAATACAGAATCATCCTCTATGTGTACATGTCAAAACAACTCTGCAGAAACATTGAAACTTGTTCCAAATGGGAGGTTTGCCCAGAAGAGCACTTTACTTTGGATCCCTGAATAGAATTTGCTTCTGACACTCATGTATTTTACATGACTAGGTAGTTTCAGGAATGATATATCAAATAAAGTCTATTCATTTTTTAACAAGTATTCCTTTTCTCATTCAGTTATACCAAGACAGTCATTTGATGATTTTATGTTTTAAACATTTTTTTGCTCAGGAGTCATTTTTTATGGCTCTCAGAGCCTGAGAAGAAGCTAAAAATGTTGGAATTCTCAAGAAAACAAGTTTTGTGACCTAGTTCAACCTTTGTTTTCATGTAGTGCCATATTTCTGTGTTCTCTGTGGACACAAGATATGCAGAATTGCCAGCAGCAGCATTTTTTTTTAATTCAAAATATTTGAAATGTCCTTATAAAAAGCCTCAGAACAAAAGGGCAATTAAACAGCAATGTTCCTTATGTACCTTAGCATATGAAAGAGAAGGATATTTAGGTTATCAGTATATCAGAGTAAATTTGGCAAGGATACTGGGAGGACATAGGAAGCATCACTAATTATATTAAATATGTATTTTCCTACCTCCATGAAGTCCTGAAACATTGTCTCATGAAAACATCACATTTTTATCACAAAAGAAATCTGACTTTTAACTCATACACATTATGTACTGTATGCCTCTGTATTATCATATGCCTCTGTATTATCATATACACATACAGAGGCAACACTATTGATGTTTAAGCCTATTGTGGTAAGACTAATGACATAGGTATATAAACCTGTAAAAGCTTTGTCAGGTAGAGATTTCAGTGTATTTCACACACATTTGCTTTTTTTTTTTTTTTTTTTTTTTAATCTGAAAGTTACTTGCATTTCCCGAAGTTTTAAATCAAAGATTAAAATGGATCTATGATGTATCCCTCTACTTTGATTGCCAACCCACACTTTGTCCTTTCTCGGTAAGGTGTCTCATGGCCTATCCGCTTCAAGTAGTATGCTCCAAACCCTTGCAGGGGTATCTGGTGGTTTTGTTACTGTGCCTAAGGGTTATTGCATGTCACTAAATCTACAAGCCATTAAACTTAACTGTGCTATGTATTAGCTAGTGGAAATATCACCTCACTTTTGAGGAACAATTGTGTCAAATTAGTAACCTGAAAGTCTTCCAGATTTGCTAGAGTCGATAAGGTTTTTTTTTCTTTTTTTTTTTTTTTTTTTTTTTTTGTTTTTTCTTTTTTTTTTTTTTTCTTATTATACAGTTTATAATCTATTAACATTTAGAGTTTTAGAGGATTAGCTAACATAAGGAAATCTATTTAAAATTTCATGGAGGAAAAGACATAGCTGTGGAAGTTAGTAACTTCTTCTCCTCATAGTAGTTCGTATTTGTACCTCAGCAGGCACAATGAATTATTTTTGCAGTCCTCTTTTGGTGCTCACTTGTTGTGATAGTTCCACAGTCCTTCTTTCAAACACAGTCACCCCTGCACAGTAACATGGCAACTGTATGCCTAGGAAAGCTATGCATGAATGCCTGGTGTGGTGGGTGCTTCCGCAATGTGCTGATGAGCCAGGGACAAATTTGTGGTGTGTGACCAAAACACATCTGCTGACAGAGTTATTTTTCTGCTACTTCTGTCACATGAGAGACCACGATATCTTGAGGTGGGCATGTGACTAAGAAGAGTAGCAGTACATGACCTTCAATATCCTCCATGAGTGGCTGTCTAGCATACCTCTCAAGAAAGTTTAGTGCCATAGGGTATTAAAGGATTCTTCACCTGTCATCCTGGGTGATCTGCAGCTTGCAGATGCAATTTATCCAGCTGAGGTTTCGTGCCTGAAGGTTCTTTTCCCCCAAAGATCTGAAAGGGGTTAAGGACAAATGAGGAGTAGGTGAATTGCTTCTGGTCATTGCTCCAGGGTCATTTCAGCTCATCTCTTGTCATACTGGGCTTACTGATCATGCATTACAGCTAAATCCTTTTCCACTCCCCAGGAAATTTGTATTTGGCTGTCAGATGCCACCACCACAGCAATTCATCTATTCCCTTGCTTCTCTTGAGTGTGCCTAAAATAAAGAAAGCTGAAAACAGGCTACATGATTTTTTTTTTTTTTTTAATTTTTGTTCAAGCTAGCTGTCGAACTGCACTCTTTTGCTATGAAGAGGACATCAGGAGTCATCTATGTACATGTACAGTAAACCCCATGCTTTATGGAGATTTCAGCATACATGCAGAACAACCTTGCTGTTTGGGCACAAAAGGTATGTCAATGAGGAAGAGAGAGGCTGGTTCATATGTTGCTTATAAGAAGAAATATGTGGTGTACCTGACTAGAAGGGCTGGTCAATACTGATATGCTGTGTCACAACTAGCATTTCTGCAGAGTGTTAAAAAACATGAGACAAACAGTAGTTAATTAAAACAAATACCAGATGATAAATATAGGGTTTTCCTGTTGAAACTAAGATCACAATGATCCTGCAGATAAGGACAGGATTCAGGCATCATGTTTTGATAGTTCATGATACAGATAGAAGAAAAATCATTAAAAATCTTCTTCCATGCCTGTTAATGACATAAATAATCAACAGAAAAGATTGCTTGTTGCAGCACATTGAAAATAGGCAGAACGATAGCTGTTATGTATCAGATGGAGGGGAAAATATTCTCTTCTTTCCTCCATTTTCATTGTGTCTTTCTCATTTTTCTTCACCACCTTTTATAATATATCACAATATATTAATATTCCCATTAATAAGACAGAATTAAATATTTTATTTATTTTAACACAACAATTATTTTTTAATATCTCTCTGTGTTAACACAGGAATGGCTTTGCATTTGCTTGAGCCCAAAGCTTGCAAACCTTTATTTCTGTGTTTGACTCTACTGCTGTTAAAACAAGACTGCACATACTAGTTAGCGGTTATGAATCACTGCAGCATCGTGCTTTTACCTATAGCATGGTGCAAGAAAATTGAGAATTTGAAGTACATTGTGTCCAATATAGCTATGGATCTATGTCCACAATCTTACTTTAAAATATTTGTATCATTGAGTAAGGAAAACAATGTGCATCCCACACTTAAAGAGCAGAAGAGTACCTCAGTTTATTTTATATTTAAGATTTCTCTAGTTCATCAATTTGCTATAAGAGTGATCCTGGACAGCATGGAAACATGGTTCTGCAGGGAAAGAAAGAAATCATATGAGGTCATAAAAGCTATTTTGTGGTGAATCTCATCTTTATTTCATCTCTTATCCAATGCCTTTAGTAAAGGTGATGCATTGTGTTCCAGTCCTTTACTAAAATGGCATTAAGATTTTATACAAGACTTGGAAATTATAAACATTTATTTTTGTATATCTGGTTTGTTATTATAAAGAAATGTTCTAATTAGTTTTGCTCATTGCTCTTATTATGTTGTGGAAACAATACAAATTTTGTACTACAGTCATCATGCTTGGAACATGTGCAGTATAAAACCTGTGATGTGCAATTGAACTTTTGTACTCAGTCTTGCCAATGAAATGCAATTTTATTCACAGCAATAACCGTATCACAGTATCTAAATAATTAATAATAATCGTGTAATTAATGGCAATAGGTTTGCCTTTATCTGTAGATAAAAAACTGTATACGGAACATCAGAAAGTGGTAGACAAAGGTGAAAAAACTCGGTTAAACAAGCTTGTAAAGTATAAACTTGTTAAATGCTGACATCACTCTGAAGATTTCTGTCTACTTTTTCTAATGTCCTCCTGAGCAAGACCAAGCAGTATACTCAAAGCAAGCTGAAGATGAAGTCTGGTATCTCCTTGGGAGAAAAGGACCTTTTCTCATACTCTTACATTTCTTCAGAGTGTCAGATTGGTCAAGATACAGCCTTCCAGGTTGGCCTATGTCTATGGCATACACTTTTATAGTAGTTGGAATTAACGTCATGGAAAAAAAAAGTTCCAATGTAACTTTGTCTGACTCCTATCCTGAAAAACATGGTCTTTCCAGCTGTGGGAAAGCTACTTGTACTAGGAGTTCTTTCTTTGATCACACTGTTTATCACACTGTTTGATCTGTCAGCAAAAGATTAAAGGGTTGTAGGTATCTTCCTTCACCTTTATACATTGTCCCAGGCTAAGAAGAAGACAGAATCTTAACTTAGCCAAACTTTTATCTGTTTGGAGCTGAGAATTCCCTTTTTTGGATGGAAAAATTTGTAAAGCACATTGTAAGATAAACATGCTTTCAACTTTGTTTTAAAAAAGAAGAAGAAGAAAAAAACCCAAACCACTGCTGTTCACTTGTATCTTGCTTGTGTTTGAGAGCACGAGTCAAAGACTGGCAATGGAACCTCTTGGTGTTAAGTACATCTCTTTGATTGTGTTTGAAGACTAAACAAGTTCACTAAATTATAAGGATCTGAAAAATCTGTGTTCACTCATCATCAGGACTGAGTTTAAGATCCTGGCAATCAAATTCTCCAAATATGCGACTTGTAGTCTAAGCAGGGCTTGAGCTGCTTTCTGCTGTGGATGACTTGGTCCTGGGCATCAGTATGAAGAGCAGAAAAGCTAACTCACTAAAACTCTCAAGGTTTCTCTGCTGGTACTCAGGCTGAATCAGAGACAAAATAGAGAACTGAGATGTAGACCTGAAAGGGATGAGATAGTGGTGGGAACAAACAAAAAGGCACAATTAAAACTGAAAGTTAATAGTAAAGAAGGGAGATGCTTGGATGAGCGACTGTGATGGAGAGATTTAAATATAGGATGGGAATAGAGGACAGGAGCGAAATAAGAAGCAATAGAAAGAGGAACCAACTGACTAAGAAAAGGACAGACTGAAAGAATATGGTCAAAGAGAATGTTGAAGAACAGAGATATCTATTGTTTTAATCTCCCAGCTCCTCCACATTTGGGAGTAATTTGAAATTCATTAGTCACAGTTTTCCTTTTTCTAAGGAAGCCTCACTGAAACTTCTGCCATTGCTTGTCTCAGGATTCTGCTTTACCTATGCAGAACTTACACAGCCAGCCATAATATGTGCTATCTGATAGGAAATAAAGGGATTTCACCAACGTCACACTATTGTCAGTTTCTCATCTATAAACATCAGCTTGGAAAATCTTCAAAATTCCAGTCTTGCCAATATGATTCCACATGGCACGTTATTTTAAATATTTATTTTAAAATAATAATATCCCCCCTCCAGTCCTTGCTACCTTTATTTTATATTAAATAAATAATAATAAAAAAAACCTATTAAAAAGTATCAAAATTGCCAGAATTAAAGTTTCCACCCCAATTTTTCCTCTTTCCATTTTGTAGGATGACAGTCTTTAATAACAGTCCTCATTCTTTCCTCATTCCTTCTTGCCTGGCTTTTTTGCAATAGATTACAAGAGATGTTCAAAGAGGAGAGCAACAGAAAATACATAAAAAGGAAGGAGAATAGCTAAGAGGTAGCCAGAAAAACAGACGGAAGCTTTCCTATTAAAGCATATAAGAAAGCAACTAAACATCAAGCTTTGCAATTCCTGGAATTACTTCTTACTGAAAATAATGAATCTGGAAAATAATTGTGACACTGTGTAATCAGGAATAAACCCTTAGTCCAACAAGAATAAAACAAAAATCATTAGAATATTTTCAGGACTGTCTGACAAACAAATGCTTTATATGTTTGTGTTTTTCCCTGAAGTGTTAATCATTTTTATTTTATACTGTCTCCTCAGACTGCTGAATGTGAAGTTCATTTTCCCATGGGAAGTTATACTTTTAATGTCAAATGTAATTATGTATAAAGAAAAGAAGCCGAGAGAAAGTGTCTATTCAGAGAACTAGGGCAGGCAGACTGGTACTTCTCTAACAGAAAAAAAAGTCCAATAAACGTATACTTTTCCCAGCTCTGGAATATTGTCTGTGTATGTATATTTGAATACATTATTAGTATGTCTTCAGGATTTTTTCTTTTTTTTTTTTTTTTTTTTTTTAAATCAGAAAGTAGGCAGCACTAACGTGCAAATATAATAATTCAGTTTCTTAAATGAAATCTACCTAAGCACTAATCCATGCCATAGTAACATGTGATTCTAAGATTTTCTTTGGAAAAAAGTCTACTCTCAATGAAACAATTATTAATTACAATTTAAGGTACTGTAGTTTTTAAAGCTAAGAAGTGTGATTTTTTTTTTTCAAATGTCTAATTATATATTCATGAAAGTATGTGATACATACCATTTTACCAATAGTACCGATCTTGTTTTTTTAATATACAGGATGATTTGCTCAAGAAGTGAGAAAAGGATAATTCAAATGAATTATGATTCAATAAAAGTTACATTTAAAAAATTGCATATGCATCCAAAAGACCAGTTTGAGAGACTAACTTCAGATAAATAATACAATACTTGTAGAGTCTTCCATGAAAGATTTACTTTAAGGAAACCACCAAGGAAAATAAATACTTTAAACTATGTTTAAGTACCATAAAGGTTCTGACAGACTACCAAAACAAAAAAAGAAAAAAAAAAAAAGAAAAAAGAAAGAAAACACATAGTTAAGATTGTCCCCAGCTAACCCTTCAGGGCATGCCTTCCTTAACATGAATCTCCTGTTTTTTTTTTTTTTTTTTTTTTTTTAATTTTTTTTTTTTTTAATGTAAGTCGCATTCCTTCTGATGTTTCATGGAGTTTTGGAGTATGCAATATTTATATATGGACTCAATTCCCACATGCTCAGCAGCTTTCTGTAACAGCTGAAGCATTCTCAAGCATTTACCTCTGCAAATGTTGGCTTTGCTCTCTTTGAGGGCATGGTCCTGTGAAATCTAAGTTTTCTGGGGCATTAAATTGATATGCTATTTCATAATGCATATCCCTCTAATACATAATTTTGTTGTCTGAATCAAATGGTGAAAATGTTCATGCTACTATAAGGTAGTTAAGTCGGAACTATGTTAGAATCATATAATCTTTTTTGTTGGAAAAGGCCTATAAGATCATCAAGTCCAACTATTAACCTAGCACTGTCAAGTCCACCTCTAAACCATGTCTCTAAGAACCTCATCCATGTACATATGAGAGGCTCTGTTGCTAGGGAAAGAAAAAATATTTTCAAAGGTCTGATTGAACAGATCAAAGACTGATCAGGCCCATATTTAATAATCCCTGAAATGCAAATTGAAAGTACAGAGAAAGGTCAAGCTGTTTAGGCTAGGTGGTTTGCCTTTTGGACAAGGAAGAAAGAAGAAAATGTTCCACTGTAACATAGTAGTTAATTCTTCACAGACCTGAATATGCTCTTCTGTACATTTCAGTTTAGATCTATTGCCTTGACTGAGGTAGAAAAAGAGCCATAAAAAACTGCCTTGGAAACCGAAGTCTTCAGCATACTCTCTGTTCAATAATATTTGAAAGACAGACACATTAATTCAAACCTGAAACTTAATTCACTGCACCAACAGAGTACAAACTGCAATTTAGGGAGAGTAGAATAGTTTTAACCTAACCATACATTCAAAATTAATGTTAGTCCATGGCACTAAGTTGTAGAAGAAAATAGAACACAAAATCATAGAATTGGAAATTCCTGTACCACTGGTCTTTGTTTTCTTGACTATCACTGTAGCCACAGTTCCGTAGTCACTTTATCTCATCTTCCTCCTTTTAAAAACTGTATTTTCACTTTGTATGTTTAAGTTCCATTTACAATATGGTAATAAATTATTCCTCGATAATTTAAGAATCAGCCAAATATATCTTACAGAGAAAAGAGGTAGTTTGTAATAGTTCATTTTCTTGAATGGCCTCTATTATTGCGAAGTCTGAGAGTCTTTATTTTTAATATATTTATCCTACCTATTTGAAATTGTGGAATGTTTGCTATTAGTCAGTTTTTTCCTGTAGAAAGCCAACCACAAGTAACTAAATTCAGAGTCCTACTGCTTAGCAGAATCATAACTATAGCTTTTGAAACACTGGCTTCCATTCAGCATTAGATATGAAGCTGAGTTCGTGCACTTACTCATATTTCTGGTTAGCCAGACAGCCAGTATTAGTCTACTGAGTATGGAGAATAAAGTGGCAGCAAAAATACAAAAGTCAGCAACCTTCAAATGTCCACTACCTCACCTCATAGCTCAGTAAAGCCAAATTGTCAGCAGATATGACAATCTGGGAGGGATGCCCATCCTGAGCTATTGTGTGTGGTCCATGCTATCTCTGGGTCATAGATAGAGATGCTTAGGTCTCAAGAGGTTGCTCTATGTGACTGGATTGCTCATGCGACATATATGCTTACTTGTTGGATGTGCCCCATCTTGCCAACATATCTGGATTCTATACCAGGGGGAAGGAACTTCTCTCTCATGTCCTGTAAGCCACTGTGGAGTACCACAGAGATTTTATCACTGTTGTCATTTGGTCCAAGTAATCTGCCAGAGAGCATCTTCCTAACACTTTTCATGTATCAATGCTGTGTAAAGCCAGTAGCACAACCATGTTTCTGGGAATGGCTGGCAATCTCTGCTACCCTCTGCTAATGAATCTGAGCACAGAGCATGATGCTCTGGCTCACAAAGCTTTGACTAGTGCCAGGTGTCCTTCAGCAACTGTCTTAGCAGCTGCAGAGCAGGTGTTGACCATTCTTCTGGTTGCCTACAGTTCTTGCCATAAGAACTGTATTTCTTGACCAGGTTGCTGTTTGTCTATTGAATAAGACATATTATCTAAAAAGTAGAAAACCAGACTTATCTATATATTGGAAGGATCATCTCCATGATTCTTTGCATTTACATCTTCAACGATCACAGGTTTTGTGCGGCCAGAAATATTCAGCAGCTCCTGGTGAGGCAGTGGATATAAAGAAAAAGGCCAAGGGTAATCAAAATGGCAGTTATAGTGAGATCTGTGTCACAGTGCTGGGGTACTCTTTGCACTTGTGTCAGACTGCATAGATAAGTTCGAAGGAGCACTCCTTTATTGTGCCGCCTGAGAACGAGAACCTGGCATCTCACAAATTGCTTTATTGAGTTACTCACTTTTGACATATCTTTCTCCACTTTTATTTCCTGTTCAAGACAGTTCACATTTTTTCTGAGTACTCTTCCTTGATCCTGTCATCTGGGGTTTAGATGTAATGGCAGATAGAATTTTAAAATAAAATGTACAACTTTAATACTTTTATTCTTTGTCTACCTGTAGTTGCATCATAAATTACTATTTGCACTTGGCGCCTATCAGTGTGGCCTGTGTGGACTGTAGTAAAAGAATGAGCCTTTTTTTTTTTTGTTAATCTATTCATAAAAATTCCCTACCTGATTATTGTTTCACTGGTCTTTTATAGAAGAACTATTGGATCTGTGTCTGTGTATACTGTTTTAAGCTTGTGGCACAATGTTGTCCAGGAAGAAAAATAGACAACATTGGACTTTTCTGC
This sequence comes from Patagioenas fasciata, assembly GCF_037038585.1. NCBI lineage: Eukaryota > Metazoa > Chordata > Aves > Columbiformes > Columbidae > Patagioenas > Patagioenas fasciata. Next base: position 23,033,917 of record NC_092560.1, on the reverse strand, counting down.
ATAGTGAACAAGCATGTGGTGAAGAAGAAAGAAGTTGCTTCAGTAGGAGGAAAGCACTAGAAAGGGGGAATGATATATTTTCAGACAGCTTTGCTGACAGGCAAAGGGAAAAGAAGAATTTTGCTGCTGTTAGAGGGGGAGGAATTCACCATTGTCACGGTGTCCACTTCATACCATTGTCACCAGGGCTTTTGATTAAGAACCAAATAAAGAAGGAATGAACAAAAAAACTCATCAACAATCTGACTTGTTTGGGCTGTGTATAATCCCTTACCAGATTCTGCCTTGAAAGTAGCAAAAAGGTAATTCTGGGTAATTCAAATAGGAATGTAAACTCCAATATAGAAATGCAGATAATAAAAAGTATTTCTGAAATACTGTGAGTAATCCTGTGACCTGACTCTTCTAGGTCTGCCTTGTCTAGGTCCACCATTTCACTGTTGCTTTTGAACACGAAATGCTAATGACCTCAGATGAAAGGGGTACCCAAGTTCTGTTTGAACAGCTCAGTTGCCACTGATGATGCCAATAGCCTAATACAGTCCTTGGAAATGGGTTTGCCTTAGTTTTTGGAACAGTTTTGTCGCTATTTCATCTTCTTTGAAATGGCCTGCGGGTTTTCAAGGCATTTCACAAGATCACATGGGCACATCCTCTGGTGAAGGTGTGGAATCCTAGGCTTAAAGATACATTTGAGAAAAAGACAAGGGACAGCCCAGTCAAGTCAACAGGGAAATGGTCAGGGGGTTGAAAGCAAAGAAGACTTCTGGGTCAAGTTTAGAGAAATTAATGAAAGATTCTCCAGCACTTGTTCTAATAAAGTAGGTTAGAACAAGATTCATGCCTCAGGATGTCAATAAAACATCCGGCAATTAGATATGTGGGAAGTCCTGAGTCTGGAATGATGAAAAGAATTAAGGAGAACCAGAGCTTGTGAAATAGTTGTGTGCCATGGTGATGCTATGGTGTTACCAAAGAACAAATGGCACAAATCTCCAACAGCCACAACTCTCCAACTCAGAATTTTGGCATGTTCAAATATGAACCGCCAAAGGTAATTTCTGTTTGCTCCTTAGTGATCTTATGTGGACATTCTCCAGTCTTTCTCACTATTTATGTCATCTTGCTTCTCCATGGATGTAGGGATTTAAGTGGAATTAGGAAACAAACAGGGATTTTCAGAATCAAATTGATACTTAGAGTGGAACACCAGTGATCATGCCCTGATGGAATTCATGGTCAAACTGAAATACAGGGGGGAAACGGAAGTGGAAACAGGGACATACATCATGGTAAGAATGTAGGAATACAGCCTGGGAGTGTAGGAATGAGCTCAGGAAAGGCAAGGCACAGCTGGCTGTAAATTTGGCAAGGGATGTGAATAATAAGTGCTTCTACAGATATATTGCTCAGAAATGGAAGACAAAAGAAATTGTAGCACCACAATAAATGAGGCAGGGATCTGGTGGCAACTGATGTGGACAAGGCTGAGGTACTCAACTCAAGGAAGGGACTGGAGGATTAAGTCCCACCCATCATAGGAGAAGTTCAAGTGTGAGATCATCTGAAGAACAAGAACACACACAAGTCCATGTGACCCAACAAGATGCATTGCAGGGTCCTGAGGGAACTGGCAGATGCAGTTACTAAGCCACACTTCATTACATTTGAGAAGTCATGGCAGTCAGCCAAAGTTCTCAGTGACTGGGGAAAAAGGAATATTATACCCATTTTCAAAAAGTGTAAAAATGAGAACTCTGGAAAATACCAAATGGCCAGCCTCAACTCTGGGCCTGGTAAGGTCATGGAACAGATCCTCCTGGAATCCATGTCAAAGCATACGGAAAACAGGAAGGTGATTAGAAACAGCCAACAAAGGCAAATCATGCCTGACTAATTTAGTGGCCTTCTATGATGGAGTGACTGCACTGGATCAGGATGGTGGATAAGGGAAAAGTAATTGATGTAGTTTACTTTGACTTCTGTAAGGCCTTTGACATGGTCACCCACAACATTCTTACCACTAAACTGGACAGATATGGGTTTGATTGATGAATTATTAGATGTATAAAAGATTTGGTGGATGGCTGCATCAAAACAGTTGCAGTCAACTGCTCAATGGAGTTCAGTAAAAAGTGGTGTCTGTCAGGTGTCCATGTTGGGATAAATACTGCTCAGTATCTTTATTAATGACATTGACAGTGGAACTGAGTGCATAGTCAGCAAGTCTGCAGATGACACCAAGTTGAACTGTTGTGAAACCTTGACAAGCTTGATAAATCAACCAATGTAAACCTCATGAAGTTCAACAAGGCCAATGGCAAGGTCCTGCACCTGTGCTGACAATCAACAGTATCAGTACAGACTGGGGGATGAACAGCTCTGCAGCGATGGACCAGAGATGGGGTATTCGTAGATGAAAAATTAGATATGAACTGGTAATACACACTTGCAGCCCAGAAACCCAATTGTATCCAGGACGGCATAAAAAGAAATGTGTCCACCAGGCCAAAGGAGGTGATTCTCCCCCTCTGCTGTGGTGAGAGTCCACTTGAAGTATTACATCCAGCTCTGGTGTCCCCAGCACACAAAAGACATGGACCTGTCAGAGATGGTCCAGAAGATGGCTGTGAAAATGATCAAAGGGCTGCAACACCTTTTGTTCAAAGAAAAGCTGAAAGAATTGGGGTTGTTCAACCTGGAGAAGAGAAGGTTCTGGAAAGGCCTTATTATAGTCTCCCAATACTTAAAAGAGTTTGTGAAAAAGATGGGGCAAAACATTTTACAAAGGCTTGTAGTGACAGGACAAGGGGTAATTGTTTTAAACTGAAAGGGAGTAGTTTTAGATTAAATAAAAGGAGAAAAGTTTTTGCAATGAGGGCGGCAAGAGACTAGAACAGGCTGCCCAGAGAAGCTGTGGATGCACCATCATTGGAAGTGCTCAAGACCAGGTTGGATGGGACTTTGAGCAACCTAATCTAGTGACAGATGTCACTACCCATGGCAGGAGAGTTGGGAACTAGATGATCTTTAAAGGTCCCTTCCAATCCAAACCATTCTATGATTCTATTTTTATCTTGATTTGCTGTATGCCATATTCTGTCTGTGACCGTATAGTCCGTATACAAAAGATCACAGAACATTACCTATTGGACGCCGTAGTATCTCTAGATGATTCAACACTTCTCACTAGCACAGGTAACTAAGCACATCATTGGCTGCAACAGATCACAGAAATGAAATACAAATCTCTTGACAAAGCTGTTCTTGTTTTGATAGTCCAACAGTTCCCAAGGGGACAAATGTATGGATGCTGTCTGCTAGACCTCCCCATTGCCATCCAATTTATCTTGCTTTAGGAAAGAATGTTCTTAATGCTTACTTAATACCTGCTTTTTTTTTTTCTTTTTTCCTATTAGAGTCACAATGCACCAAAATATTTTTAAAAGTAGAATTCTTATCATTCTGAAGCAAATCTCTAAGCAACTGTATTCAACCGATATTTTATATTTGCACACAACTTTATTTTTGGGTTGAATTTTGCCAGTTAGCTCTTTAGTTACTTAATCTATGCTGTGGTAAATAAATATTGCAATGGTCATAGAATCATAAAATCATAGAATCACAGAGTAATTTCAGTTGGAAGAGACCCTCAGGATCATCGAGTCCAATCACAACCTAATCTAACTCTAGCACTAAACTATGTCCTTAAGAACCTTGTCTAAATGCCTTTTAAACACCTTCAGGGATTCTGACTCCACCACTTTCCTGGGCAGCCTGTTCCAATGCCTGACAACCCTTTCCATGAAGATTTTTTTCTTAATATCCTATTTAAATCTCCCCTGGGGGAACTAGAGGCCATTTTATCTTGTCCTATCACTTGCTACCTGGGAGAAGAGGCCGACACCCTACATGCTACAACTTCCTTTCAAGTAGCTGCAGAGAGCGATGAGGTCTCCTCAGTCTCCTTTTCTCCAGACTAAACAGCCCCAGTTCCCTCAGCTCCTCCTCATCAGATTGTGCTCCAGATCCCTGACCAGCTTCGTTGCCCTCCTCTGGACTCTCTCTGGTAACTCAATATCTTTCTTATGATAACGGGCCTGAAACTGAACACAGTAATCAAGGTGGGGTCTCAAAAGTGCCGAGTACAGTGGCACACTCACTTCTCTAGTCCTGCAGACCACACTATTTTTGATACAAGCCAGAATGCTGTTGGCCTTTTTGGTCACCTGGGCACACTGCTGACTCATATTCAGCCAACTGTCAATCAACACTCCAGATCCCTCTCTGCCAGGCAGTTTTCCAGTCACTCTTCCCTGGGCCTGTAGCGCTGCCTGGGGTTGTTGTGACCCAAGTGCAGAACCTGGCACTTGGCCTGGTTAAACCTCATACAATTTGCCTCAACCAAATGATCCAGCTGGTCCAGCCAGATCCCTCTGCATGGCCTTCCTACTGTCCAGCAGGTCAACATTCTCACTCAATTTGGTGTCATCTGCAAACTTACTGAGGGTGCACTCAGTTCCTTCATCCAGGTCATTGATAGAGATTAGACAGAACTGTCCCCAATACTGAGTCCTGGGGAACACCCTTCGTGACTGGCTGACGACTGGATTTGGCTTCACTCACAACAACTCTTTGGGCCCTGGCCAGTTCTTTATCCACCAAAGAGTACATCCATACTGGCCATGAGCTGCCAGCTTCTCCAGGAGAAAGCTGTGGGTTACGCTGTCAAAGGCCTTACTGAACTCTAAGTACACAACATACACAGACTTTCCCTCACCTACTAGTTGGGTCACCTTGTCGTAGAAGGAGATCAGATCGGTCAAACACAATCTGCCTTTCATAAACCCATGTTGACTGGCCTTGATCATATGGTTCTCTTGTATGTGCCGTGTGATGTTACTCAAGATCATTGCTCCCTGACCTTCTTCAATACAGACGTTAGACAGACAGGTCTGTAGTTCCCTGGATACTCCTCCTGGCCCTTCTTGTAGATGGGCATCACATTAGCCAACTTCCAGTCAGCTGGGACCTCTGCAGTTAGCCCGGATTGCTGATAGATAATGGAAAATGGCTTAATAATCACCTCTGCCAGCTCCCTCAGCACGCTTGAGTGTGTCCCATCTGGCCCCATCAACTTGTGGGTGTCCAAATGGTGTAGCAGGTCACTAACCATTTCCCCTTGGATTATTTGGGCTTTATTCTGCTCCCCATCCCTGTTCTCTGCCTCAAGGGTCTGGGTACCTGGAGCACAACTCTTCTGACAATTAAAGACTGAGGCAAGGAAGGCATTTAGTACCTCAGCCTTTCCCTCATCTTCTGTCACTATGTTGCCCTCTGCATCCATTAGGGGATGGTGATTGTCCTTAGCCCTCCTCTTGTTGCTAATATATTTATAGAAACATTTCTTGTTGCCTTTCACAGTGGTGGCCAGGCTCAGTTGTAGTTGGGTTTTGGCCCTTCTAATTTTCTTCCTGCATAACCTCATAGAATTCTTGTATGCTCTTGGGTAGCCTCCTCCTCCTTCCAAAAGTCATAAATCCTCCTTTTATTCCCGAGTTCCAGCCACAGCTCTCTATTCAGCCAAGCCAGACTTCTTCCCTGTCAGCTCACCTTCCGGCACACAGGGACAGCCTGCGCCTGTGCCTCTAAGATTACCTTCTTGAAGAGAGACTAGCCTTCCTGGACTACTTTGCCTTTCAGGACTGCCTCCCAAGGGAAGAGTCTTCTGAACAAGTCAAAGTCTGCCATTTGGAAGTTCAAAGTAGCACTTCTGGTGCCCATGCTTCTAACTTCTCAAAGGAGAGTAAACTCAACCATTTCATGATCACTATGCACAAGGTGACATCCAACCGACAGGTTGCCCACAAGCCCATTTAATTTACAAACAACAGATCCAGTGGGGCTCCTTCCCTGGTAGACTCACTAACCAGATGTGTTAGGAAGTTGTCTTCCATACAATAATATTTTTAAGCTCTAAGTGTGTCATATCCTTCAAACTTTTTGCAAAATGAAATTTTTTAAAAGGAAGAGGAAAATGTTTCAGAAAGGTGTATCATGGAGGAGAGATGATATAAACCAGGACAGAAATACTAATGCATAAGAATTTTATCCTGGGCTAAAATCCAAGCTAACAGCTCATGTATTTGACAAGGTATATAATGATGGCCCATATTTCATTATGCGAAAGAAAAGATGCTCTGGTAAACTAGCATACTGAAGAAACAATGTAATGAATAATATGTGTGTACATTTTTAACTATTTATGTGTATGTGTATGTAGAATAATTCAAATTTAACAGGACTTATTCTACAGCAAACCAAATAAGAAAGCCAAAATATTGTAATTTCTAGTGCCATTTGTACTGTCTGCCAGTTGCTGTGCTCCTTAGTACATACAGGCTACAGCGTTATTTGCTAGACTTGTTTGCTATTTCTTTAGTAATTCCTTTATGCATCCTTTAGAGCAGCAGCTGAGAGGTGGGCCTTCAGCATGCAAGAGACAACTATTTGAACCATAGTCACAACATATTTTATTCCCTATGTTGGAGGCTATGCAGTGGTTTGGAAATTAAGTCCTTGTGAGATCTCTTAAGAGCTTCAGAGGGAGGGGGGACTAATTTTCAAATAGCTTTTGCAAATATTTTTTGACACAGAAAAAGCAAGAGGGGCAGGATACTCTTCAATGTGCTATACTATTTATTGTTTAAGATATATTTGATATTTGGGAAAAAAAAAACAAACAGAGAAATAGAGAGAGTAAATTCTGTGCTAGCCTCTTGTACTTAAGAAAATCCTATCATATTGAAGTTTACTTGCTGATATATCTGACTTCTGACAGTTTCTTTTCTGTTAGTTCTTTATTAAATTAGATGTTTTATTATGCACAGAACAGTCTATGAAAGCTGCTTGTCAATGTTGTCAATTTACTCATGAAAAAAACATAGCAATTTTTACTGAAAAGTTAGTCTGCTCAGTTAAACCCCCTCCCCCATAAAAAATTGAATAATTGCATTTGTTCTACACTAAGAAACTATGCATGAGAGATTAAGGAATTGTTGTTTAAAACACAGGGAATTCCTGAATTTTCTGGAAAATTTTGTTTAGGATTTATTTTTAAACAGGAGAAAAAGGTTATCACTCCCAAATATTTTGTTTAGAATTGACTTTTTTAAAAATGTAAAAAAAGCCCTCCAGTCTCCACAAAAAACCATGTTAATTTGCACTTATATTTACAAAACTTACTTATCAAGGTATTTAAAATAAATGTTTTAGAAAAGAACAAAACAACTTTCTCTAGCACCACTTAAGTTCCTTAAACATTAATTTCTGTGTACAAGCAGTTAGTTCATGCCCTGGAGAGAGACAACTTAAATGAGTCAGAAACTGATATTTTGTAAAGTCTACAAAGACCTAAAGTATAGCCATTCATCTAAAACCACCACCACCAAAAATGAGAAATCTTATGTGAAACATGGCCATAGTTTTGCAGTGTTTTGGTCATTAATGAAGAGTTTTATGACTAAATGAACTGTGTGAAGTGAAGTAACGTAATTATTCATTAGCTTTGCAGACGTAATTCCTCCATGGTAATTTAATGGATATTAGTATTTTATGCACAACCAGAAATGAAGAGAACTTGCTTCAGATTAAATTCTACTTTGTGGAGCACAAAATGGGACATTGATTCAGTTTTCTTGAACATCAGAATGAGTGCTAGTTTGATGTTTCAGGGGCAAACAGCAACCCGTCACATGATAAAAACATATAGCAAAGATTTGAAGCAGGTCCCAGATGACTAGTTGTCTTGAGAGATGAAAGCTGCAACAAGAGAGCTCTCAGGGAGATGAAGCAATTTACAGAGGATTATTAGATGCCTGTAGGTTACTGAAAATATCCAAAGAAAGAAAAATAATATGGTTGGCAATTACAAACCCTGCTTACCATAAAGTGTATATATATATATATATATATAAGCCTCTGAGTCCATTTACAGAAACAATGTGAGGGGAGCGCTGCTCTGTCTTCTTTGTGCTTCTCCATAACAGAATGCTATACTAGCAACTGTGGAACTTATAAATAAAACACCAGGAGTACAGAATTTAAAAATAGAGAATGTACAGCATTGAAAATTGATTTTAAGAGTTCAACTAATACATCAGTTTCTTTTTCCCCAGAATACAATTAAGCTCCTGGTCTTAGTTAAAAGCCATATTTATACACTGTTCACTCTAACAGTGCTCTTGCACTGTGTGGGCATTTTTATTTAGCACTGTAGCACAATTCACATTAAGGTACTGTGGTGCTAAATCCCTGAGATTTTTCATTTAGGGAATGCCCCCAACATGTAACAACATAGCTTGAGAAGGTCAAGACTCTGAAATGGATCTTACCCAGATGGTTATAAAGATCAACAATAGCACAGAAATCTGCTCAGACTTTGGCCAGCAAATTCCTAATTCAGTCTCTCCAGTTGCCTGTCAATATGCCAATACAATTCAGAATTATTACATATGACTAATGACAACAAGCAATACTCAGCTGGAAATGTTATTCTAGATGTGAATTTCATATATTGATAAAAATTACAAAAGGAAATTAAACATTATTTTTACAATGACATTATTTCATAGTGAGTGGGTTGTGCACATCTCTTTTTTTTTTTTAATCTTTTGCTGCCTGGCATAATAAACAAAAATAATGTGCATGAAGTCTAAACTTCAAAGTGTTGTTGAAAATGTGCCTGTACACCTCCGTTAAACAGTTTATTCCATTTCTTTTTTTTCTATTGTAAGTAAATAGAATCTTGTGGAGCAAGAAGTCTCATAACAGTGTTATTATCATCAGGAAATAGCATATATTTTTCTTCCACTCTTAAATCTTCACAGTTTATCCTCAGATCTATAGTAATGAAGGAAAAAAGAATTATTAACATCCCCATATTCTCATACTGTTATATGTCTGTAAACAGCAAATTCAGGAGGCTAAGCACACACACTGCTGTTATTTTATGACTTTTCTTTCCTCCCTTGGTAAAAAGGTAATTTGGGATTAACAAAACTACAATGGAAATTTTTTCTACAAACCTCAGTATTAATATAAATCCTGCTAGTTACTGACAGAAATATGGTGTGTAATAATTTTTTAATTGTCTTGTGCTCTTTCCTCTGAAAAAAATTACACAATATTATAATTCATGTAAAGTGTACAGATTGACAGATAAAAATACAGGACTGAATTACTGTAGACAACCCTTCTGTTGAAAAAGGATTTTAACAATTTTTATCTGTGTTGGTGTTTAGGGGAGTGGGATAAGTAAAAAATATTCAAATTGTGTTGCATATCCTCTTCTCCTTTCCAAAGGTTAGCAAAAAGGAACAAAACACTGAAGTTTTCTTTTTACTATTTCTGTAATAAAACTCTGTTCTTTCTACTTCCCCCTTCTCCAGGGAGTTTACACTTTATCAAAGTTTGGAACAGTGGACCCAGGACCAGAATAGCTATCTTACAGATAGGGACCTAGTTTGACAGGGCTTTTGAACAAATAAATCAAAGCCTCTGTGCATGCATGGGAGCGTTTAGATGTGAACCACATAAAATCCCTGTATTTAAGGTAGAAATCTAGCCTTTTCAAAGATTGTTTCTAACACAATGATTTCTGTATGTATTTAAACAAAACATCCTCTCCAACAATTTCTAACACATTAACTTTGTTTTAAGTTGACATAAAATAATTTCTGCTGCAAGTTTTTTCTCTTGGGTAATCCTAGGAAAATTTAAGAATACAACTCATAGGGCCTTAATGGTGTATATACTGCTTAAAGGCTCAGGAAATTACTGGATCTCATAAAAGACTAGTGGAATATAACTAATGTACTAACTAATGGAATATAACTCCTTGATTTTTGATGGAACCAGGGGTAGAAAAGCTGAAAGACTGCTAGAAAGAGAGATGACCTTTGATTTTAAGAACACGTAATTCTGTTTGTTTAAAAAGAATACAAATACATCATTTTTCACTTACGGATATTTATCTTGCCCTTTAAAGGCCAGTTAGTGAGTGGAGCTAAAGTTCATACCTAAAATGAAATCTGAGTATCCAAGACCAACCACACATTTGCTTTAGCATTGATTTTGAACCAGAAAAGATTCAGAAGCAACAACAACAAAAAAGCATCTATAACTATTCCCAGTACAAAAGGAAAAAAAAAGCTCACAATAACATGTAGACACACACACCTATATGCTTGGTGGGCAGTGGATGTAGACTACAAACTTCTTACTGCTTTCTGAACCCCACAGAGATTGAAAAGCTAGCTGGTATTTCCCATCATCTCTCTAAGGGATTGTAGTGGAGGATTTTGAAAACCACATTTTTCTCTCCCCTTCCTCTTGCCACCCATCTCAAGACAGACCTACCACAAGAAGCTAGTTTTTCAAGCAAAAGCAGCTTAAGAAATAAGTCAATCCCAATTTTTATACAAAAAGGATAAACCTATTTCTGTATACTATACCAAATATAGACATTTGTTAGTTAAAATATTATTAGGGAAATGAAAAATTGTTTTTGAGGAAGACATGTAGTTTCCTTTCTGGAGCTCAACAGACTCCAATCCTATCTCGGCTTTCTGCTTAAGATGTTCAGACATTGCTCAAAGCTTGAGTAAGAATAACTGTTTAAAAAATATGCTTTGAAGTAGAATTTGTGATAAATATTAGTTTAGGAAAAACATTCTGGGAAATTTTTTACATTTAATCTTCAAAATGCACCTCATTCTTGTACTTCATTAAACAGTTTGAAATGCTAGTAGCAAGTGCTGGATTTTGCACCTGGGACATGGCAACCCTGACTGTACATACAGACTGGGGGACAAGATACTGGAGAGGAGCTCTGCAGAGAAGAATCTGGGGGTTCTGGTGAATGGCAAGTTGAACACGAGCCAGCAGTGCCCTGGCAGCCAAGAGGGCCACCTGTGTCCTGGGTGCATCAAGCCCAGCATTGCCAGCCGGGCAAGGCAGGTGATTGTCCCGCTCTGCTCTGCACTGGAGCGGCCTCACCTGGAGCACTGTGTGGAGTTCTGGGCACCACAGGATAAAAAGGATATAAAACCGCTAGAGAACGTCTAGAAGAGGGCTATGAAGTTGGTGAAGGGTTTGGAGGGAAAGCTGTATGAGGAGTGGCTAAAGTCACTTTGTTCAGCTTGGAGAAGACTGAGGGGAGACCTCATGGTGACTACAGCTTCCTCACAAGGGGAGGAGGAGTGGCAGGCACTGATCTCTTCTCTGGTGACCAATGAGAGAACCCAAGGGAATGGCAGGAAGATGTGCCAGGGGAGGTTTAAGTTGGGCGTTAGGGAAAGGTTCTTCACCCGGAGGGTGGTGGAGCACTGGAACAGGCTCCCCAGGGAAGTGTCACAGCCCCAAGCCTGTCAGTATTCCAGAAAAGACCAGACAAAGCCCTCAGACACATGGCGTGTGTACGGTAATGTAGCACAAGATTGGCAAGGACGTTAGTTAAATATAAATACGTTCAAGTGACTCGCACCTGTCTGTAGAAAAAGCACATACATCACACTAATTGTTTTACTGTGTGCTTGATGAGTAGATATCTGTGTTAGATAACATAGGCCTGTGAGAAGCTCTAGGCACCTTATCAATATGTCTGAGATTCCTACTTTGTTGTGAGAAAGAGCGGGAGGCTACACCTGCCTGAAGCCTTGAAATACAGGTGAGCTCAGCAAGCCCAGTGATCTTCCAGCAGGGCTGAACTGACCAGCGCCTGCATGCCCGCTGGTGTCACCTCTGCCTGGGAGCTTAGGTGCGACTGCGGAGATCCCCCAGTAGAGAGGTAACTAAAATAAAACTTGCTCTTTGCAATGCATTCGTGGCCTCTGGCTCTTCTTGCAACGTGCCTGTGTATGTGTACACAGTGTGAACTGTGGAGTTGTCATATGCAGGGACGGGAGTTGGACTTGATGATCCTTGTGGGTCCCTTCCAAATCAAGACATTCTATGCTGTAGACAGTCCATGCTATAGACATATCTTAAGAAAAGCTACTGCCGAATAATCAAAGAAACAACCTCTTTAGAAGAAATTGTTTTCTACAGCTAAGTTGTAAAATATATTGCTGATATAAACTACTGAATTTAATAAAAACGTCATAAAAATTGTAATTCTGAAAAGAATTTTTGATTTTTAATGAAATTATAATTTTAAAAATATATTTTTAGGCAACAAATGCCACATAATTTTAAATTTCCATGTAGTTCCACAAGCTGTTTAACTAGATGGACACATAGGAAAAACTCATAACCCCAAAATTAGTTTTATATCATTTAAGACTATTCCATATTCAGCATTCATTTAATTTGCTATCAGTTCCAAATGCCAATGATCATTTTAATGCAATGCTGAGCTACCATTTCTGCTGTGGAATAGCATTTATTAAGTGCTAACACCAGGAGGTTTTCCTCCTATGAGAAAGGGGCTGCCCACACTGTAGCAATCAAGACACCTGCATCCACTTCACCCATGGGAACGGCACAGAAGCTGACTTTCATCTAAAAGAGTATGTCTCTGCTAGCAAGGCACAGTCTGTAAACTAACAAGCCCTGGCACTTTTCAGAGCTCAATAGCTCAGGGGAAACACTGCATGAACACGCTATCCTGTGTCTAGAGCCAAGCAAGCTCATCCGTACGCCTCTGCGCCATGCCCCATGGACTTCCTGGTAGGTGTATCTGCCCATGCAGGTCTCTCTGGCACTGTGACCCACTGGGCATGGTAAACATGCCTACCTCTTTTTTTGGTTTTGCTGTGAAATGCTTGCCCATTTATTGGAAGATGACTGACTTTACCTCTTTCAAGAAAGTGGTGTGTTTTATAATCAGAAACACTGACATTCAAGGCTTTTATTCATTCATATCAACACTAGTAGATATCTAGTGTTCAGCTACTACAACTACATTCAAAGGACTATTTTTACTATCTAATATCCTATTTGCTAAAACAACATATGCATGTACAGTGGAATACCTATGATAATGATGAGACATTCAACATAGGGAAATCTTTAAAGTGAAGGTCTTGTTTTGTGAAATCCTTGCACCAAATTTAAGTTTGCTGACAACTGGGGAGGTTTGAATTAACTGCTGTATAAACTTCTTATTGCTAGTTGTATTTGAAATAATGCAAGATATGAGAAAAAACTTAAAGAATGGAACACTTTTAAAATGGAAATTTTGCACAAAATCTGCTTAAGATCCAGGCTGGATTCAAACTGTATGCCTTGAGATTAAACAAAAAGAAAAAATCTGGTCCACCGAGTTTATGAATTATGTGTATAATTATAAATTAGATGCACATTGCTCTCAGACATACTTTAATGAGTCTTTTAATGAATGATTTTAAAAATATGGTATTTTTTTTAATTTCAATAAAGTATTTGCTGCCGACCATGGTCTCCTCCAGAAAGAGAGCTTGCCACAAAAAGACTGTGGTGACCCAGATGGAGAGCCTGCCCTGAATTGTGGCTATTCAGGTCTCCGGCTGCAGGGAGTGCCAGAGTCTGCTTCTGCCGTGGGAGGGAAGCAGGCATTCCACCTGAGCGAGGTACGAGCAAGTGGAAGACCTGCTCAGCATGGTGGTGAAACTTAAGGAGGAGGTTGAGAGACTGAGGACCATCAGGGAGTCTGAAAAGGAGACTGATTGGTGGAGTAACTTCCTGGCGTGCCAGCCAGAAAGGTCCCAGTGAGATAACCCCGAAAACGTGATGGAGCCCTGCCCTGTCAGCAAGACCCAAGACAGCCCCTGCCCTGTCACTGTTGAGCAGAGTCAGGGGACCAAAAGGATGATGAGGTCTGGAAGCAAGTTCCAGTTCAGTGTCATGGGCAACCTCCCTCCCTACCTGCTTTGCTTCCCCAGGTGGCCCTCTGTAATAGGTATGAGGCCCTGGATCTTGAAGAAGAGGTAGGTGAGGATGTGGTGCAAGGCCCACCTACAAGGTCACATTGGAAGAGGTGGTTGACTTCACATCTCAAAACTGCCTCCAATAAAAAAGAAAGAAGGGTAATTGGAGTAGGTGATTCCCTGCTGAGAGGGAAAGAGGACCTGATATGCAGAGTTGACCCTCATCATCGGGAAATATGTAGTCTACCTGGCGCCTGAATCAGGGATATCACCAGTGCACTCCCCAACCTGGTGCACCCACTGCTGATCTTCCAGACAGGTGGGGAGGAAGCTGCATCCCACACTCTGAGGGGAATGAAGAAAGATTTGAAAGCCTTGGGACGGCTGGTGAAACAGTCTGGGATGCAAATGGTTTTCTCTTCCCTCCTTCCATTTTCGGGTGCTGATGTGGGATGGAATAGAAGAATTCCATCCATAAATGATTTGCTATGAGACTGGTGCTACAGGCAGGGCTTTGGAGTCTTTGATAACAGCTGATTTTATAAAACACCATTCCAGACAGTGATAAGTGGGAAATGTTTGTCTCACAGGGGCAAAAGGATGCTGGGACGGGAATTAGCAGGGCTCATTTGAAGAGCTTTAAACTAGATTCAAAAGGGGATGGGGTTGTAGCGGGACTTGCACCAGCGGGGCAGCACTCTAGAGCTGATGCAGATCGGGAGGCCTCCCGTAGCCCCTAGGGTGAAATCAGTGTGCTCAGCTCGTTCCCTGAAATGCCCATATAAACCAATGCACGCAGCATGGAGAATAAGCATGAGGAGTTAGAAACCTGTGTTTGGTCAGGTGTTTATGATCTGATGGCAATTACAGAGACGTGGTGGGACAGCTCACATGACTAGAATGGAAAACAGCAATGTAAGAATAAGTCCAAAAGACTAAGTTTCATAGTTCCAATTTCTTTTATAGAAAATAAAATTTATACTGTTTGTATTTGTAAAGGTAGTTCACTTAGAAGCCTTCTCATAGTTGCACTAAAGCATTCATGCAATTTAAGCACACTCCTGCAAATCTTTTTGTCTGGACTGGAAAGATAGTCTTCCTTGGCTTTCCCAATATTTTCTTTTTTTTTTTTTTTTTAATGATTTTACAATAGCCATAGATGGCTATTTCCTTCTCAGGAAAGACAGGACAGCCAGGCAAGGTGGTGGTTCTTTACATGATTGTTCTTTACGTGATTGCTCTTTACATGAGAGAGCAACTACAATGTATTCAGTACTGTCCAGGGGCAGATGTGGAGCGAGTTGAGAGTCTGTGGGTGAGAATTAAGGAGCAGGCTGGCAGGGGTGATACTGTTGTGGGTGTCTGTTATAGGCCACCACATCAGGGTGAGGAAGTTGATGAGGCCTTCTACAGGCAGCTGAGAGCAGCCTTGCAATTACAGGCCCTGGTTGTTGTGGGGGATTTTAACTACCTTGATGTTTGCTGGAAGGACTACTCAGCCAGCCAGCCACAGTCCAGGAGGTTCCTCCAGTGCAACGATGATAACTTCCTGATGCAAATGATGGATGAGACAACTAGAAGAGGAGCACTGTTGGACCTCATCCTCACTAGCAAGGAGGGTCTGGTTGAAGTGGTAAAGGTTGAGGGCTGCCTTGGCTGCAGCAACTATGAAATGGTGGCGTTCAGTATCTTATGTAGCAGGAACAGAATACCAAGCAGAATCACAACCTGGACTTCAGTAGGGCCAACTTCGGCCTTTTCAAGCAATGGCTAGGTGAAATCCCATGGAAAAGGGTACTTGAAGGTAAAGGGGCCCAAAATAGTTGGTTAGCATTCAGGGACTGCTTCTGCCAAGCTCAAGGTCAGAGCATCCTGACACGTAGGAAGCCAAGGAAGGGAACCAGGAGACCTGCTTGTTTAAACAGGGAACTGCTGGGCAAACTTAAGTGGAAGAGAAGAGCTTACAGATCATGAAAGGAGGGGCTGACCACTTGGAAAGGATATAAGGCTGTTGTCAGAGGGCATAGGGAGGCAACTAGGAAGCTAAGACCTCCTTAGAATTAAACCTGGTGAGAGAGGTCAAGGACAACAGAAAGAGCTTTTTCAAATACATGGCAGGTAAAACTAACACCAGGGGCAATGTGGGCCCACTGATGAATGAGGTGGGTGCCCTGGTGACAGAAGATACAGAGAAGGCAGAGTTCCTGAATGCCTTCTTTGTCTCTGTCTATTCTGCCAGAGGCTGTCCTGAGGAGCCCCATACCCCTGAGGCCCCAGAGGAAGCCAGGACAATGGAGGAGTTTGCCTTGGTTGATGAGGACTGAGTTAGGGACCAATTAAGCAAACTGGATATTCATAAATCCATGGGTCAAGATGGAATGCACCCGTGGGTGCTGAGGAAGCTGCCTGAAATCATTGCTAGGCTACTCTCCATCATCTTTGCTAAGTCATGGGAAATGTGGCAGGTCCCTGAGGACTGGAGGAAAGCAAATGCCACTCCAGTCTTCAAAAAGGGGCAAAAAGGAGGATCCACGTAACTATAGACTGGTCAGCCTCACCTCTATCCCTGCAAAGGTGATGGAACAACTTATTCTCGTTGCCATCCCAAGGCATATCAAGGATAAGAGGGTCAACAGCGGCAGTCAACATGGCTTCCCCAAGGGGAAGTCGTGCTTGACCAGTCTCATAGCCTTTTATGAGGACATAATGAGGTGGATAGATGATGGCAAAGCAGTGGATGTGGTCTACCTTGATTTCAGTAAAGCATTTGACACAGTCTCCCACAGCATCATCACAGCTAAACTGAAGGAGTGTGGTCTGGATAATCAGGTAGTGAGGTGGACTGTGAACTGGCTGAAGGAAAGAAGCCAGAGAGTTGTGGTCAATGGGGCAGAGTCTAGTTGGAGGCCTGTATCTAGTGGGTCTAGGACTCAAGGGTCAGTACTGGGACCAGTACTATTCATTATATTCATCAGTGACTTGGATGAGGGAATAGAGTGCACTGTCAGCAAGTTTGCTGATGACACAAAACTGGGAGGAGTGGCTGACACGCCAGAAGGTTGTGCTGCCATCCAGTGAGACCTGGACAGGCTGGAGAGTTGGGCAGGGAAAAATTTAATGAAATATAACAAGGGCAAGTGTAGAGTATTGCACCTGGGTAGGAACAATCCCAGCTTCCAGTATGAGTTGGGGAACGACCTGTTAGAGAGCAGTGTAGGGGAAAGGGACCTGGGGGTCCTGGTGAAAAGCAGGATGACCATGAGCCAGCACTGTGCCCTTGTGGCCAGGAAGGCCAATGGCGTCCTGGGGTGTATTAGAAGGGTTGTGGTCAGTAGGTCGAGAGGGTTTCTTCTCCCACTCTACTCTACCCTGTTAGATGGCATCTGGAATATTGTGTCCAGTTCTGGGCCCCTCAGTTCCAGAAGGACAGGGAACTGCTTGAGACAGTCCAGTGCAGAGCCACAAAGATGATGAAGGAAGTCGAGCATCTCCCTTATGACGAAAGGCTGAGGGATCTGGGTCTCCTTAGTCTGGAGAAGAGGAGACTGAGGTGTGACCTTATTAATGTTTATAAACATGTAAAGGTGTGTGTCAGGAGGATGGATCCAGGCTCTTCTCCAGGACAACCAATGATAGGACAAAGGGCCATGGGTACAAACTAGAACACAAGAGTTTCTACTTAAATATAAGAGGAAACTTCTTCACTGTGAGGGTGACAGAGCACTGGAAGAGGCTGCCCAGGGAGGTTGTGGAGTCTCCTACTCTGGAGACATTCAAAACCCATCTGAATGCCTTCCTGTGTAACCTCATCAACAGGTGTTCCTGTTCTGGCTTTTGTGGTCCCTTCCAATCCCTAACATCCTGTGATTCTGTGATTTGTGATATACCAGCATCAGTAATTATAGAAGGTCAGAGCACAGGAAGTATTCCATATGACAAGAAGACATGAATAAGTTTTAGCATAACACTACCCTAGATCAGGATCTTTATATACTCTTTCAGATTTTGTGTGGATGAGAACCATGTCAAGCCGTATCATCCCCTTATCGCTAAGATTAATATTGTGATATTTTAGAAAGTCTAGGTAATGTTTATATTCACAAATGAGTAATCACCTTTATTCTTATTGTAAGTGTAAATTGCTCCATTGTTTTCCATGGGCATTTGCTTTCCTGCAAGTAGAAAGCCTTCAGCTGAAATGTAAAATCATAATGAAAACCAGAGATAAGACTCAACAGTGATACCATCTTGTTGATTTTGAGCCTGAAACAGAATAACTTGAGTCCTATACAACGTGCTGAGTGCACAACCATTTCTCTACAGAGGCCAAGACATAACCTAGATTTTAAAATGACTAACAGAAAACAAAATTCTTTGTGTATCAGAAGTAAAATATTAGTGCTACTGCGATTAGAGGAAGGAATACAGATTTTCAGTGGTAAGGATGTGTGTGTGTGTTCTGAAACAGTGTGTGTAAGTAATAAAAAGTAGCAGAAAATAGATAGATAGCATAGGCAATGACAGAAAAAGATATTTTTAAAGGCATCTTAAGTTGAGTCCACACTTTTTCCTGTGGTCCATAATTCAGTCTCAGCCAGCTTTCCCAACAGCAATGCCAAACATGAGGTGGTTCTGAGTGGCACCACGAGAACAACCATCTTGACATGGTGATATTGCTGCTGTTTTGATCATTCTTCTTTGATTCACTGAAAGGCTAATACCTCTGAGTCTGAAAGTCAAGCTGTGCAGCACAAGAGATCTGGAGGTCTGCATCTTTCTGACCCTTCCTCACAAGTGGTGAAACCAAGGAACATGAGATAAATACAGCACAGTGCATCAAAATTCTTGTTAATTGTCTCTTAATTAATGCAAGACATATGATGGCCCATTGTCCTTCATATCCCCGCTTCAGAGACTCCAACAAAAAATTCCTGAATTTTCACAGCAGCAACCTGAATATCCCTTCTCCTGTCTGTCAGTCACTCAAACATCTACTGAAATCCATCTTGAAACTGTGTTGGTTCCTCCCTGTCACTATTTGAGTGGCTGTTCCAGGACTTCACACATCTGACAGTTAAAAAGAAAAACACAAGCACAAAACCAAACAGCTACTTTCTTTGTTCTAATTTGATCTGTTAATCTCTGCTTCATTTTATGTCAGGATTATAGCTTGTGAAATAGATTTTACTTCCTGGTGTTGATCCCCTGGATGCTTTTATAATGGGTACATTTATTCAGTGTGTTTATAATGAATTTATTTAGACTCTCAGACCTTATTTTACTAAATTTAACAAGCTAGTACCTTTTAGTCTATACTGAAGAGAAAAGGTCTCCATTTCCCTAGTTGTCTGAGAGATTTCTTCACACCTGCATCTATTTACTTTTTCACAGCACATATCTGTCTCCTAATGGACATTAAATATTGGCAGAAAATTGCAGCTTGAGGGAAATGCTGTTTTTTTTCTGAGATATGTCATCCCTCTTGGATAACTAATCCTAATCAAATAAAAGGGCATCTTTGAGCTACCTTGCAGTAAAATACTCTGAAGCATGTTTACAGATGGAGTATGGGGGTAAATATTCATCATAAGAAGTGGCACATTCAGTTGCCAAATGGTGGATTCTAGTAGCAAACCTTTTTTCAGTAGAAGTTGCCTGGTGTCCCATAGGAGCATTTTATACCTTTTTTGTTATATTCAGAGTTGCATAGCACTCCAACTGGAGTCTCTGCACGGCATTCTCTATGATTTTAATAAATGAAAATATTTCACTTGAATCTTGCTAGCAACTCATTAGCCTTTTCACATTTACAACACTTCAGAATATACTCTGTTTATTATCAAACGTAAATTCCTGCCCACTTCTTCAATTAATGAGGTGTCAGTCTTTTTTTCCCCCAAAAATAGAAGACCTTAGATAGAGTTAATATGTCCTCTTCTCATGTTACTGGATTTCCTATTATAGGGCTGACAACCCTGCTTTCCTACATCAAACAGGCTGTATTTAATGATTATAAAGAAATATTTAGTGATGTGCTGCTCTTGAATCACAGATAGATTGCTTCAGTTAACATTTTATTTCACACAAAGCTGGGACAAATTGTTATGGGAATAAAAACGAATAGTTCTCTCCATGAACAAATAGTAATATCAGCATTAAAATATATTATTAAGCAGTCTAATAATAATAAGTTTGATTGCTGAGAAGAAGTCAGGTGAACTAATGTCTGTGATTACAGCAGGATGAAAAAAAATAGTCCAATAGAAGTATCCAACCAAGGGAAACAATAAGCTGAAACTTTAAACATGTTATTAAGATACACAGTGCTAACAGCGAGAGAACAGGACTCACCACATTAATTGCTGGTGTCTAGACCATAATTTGTTTTTTGGTCCCCAGAAGTTTAATCCATCCAAAAAAGAAAATAGCATATTAATGATGGGTCTGATAAAACTGGCATGGAACCAGTCCCAAACACATTTAGATTCACAGCTTCAGCTAATTTCCTGTCTTGTAAACATGAAGGTAACAGGTCAGCTTAGTTCAGAGCCACTGGAACCTGTGGATTCTGTCTTGCAATTACGCAGTCAGTACTGATACAGTCCTTAAATGGATTAAATGTTCAACTAGTATCTAGTTAAGGTATTTCCAGATCTACTTTAGCGCTTTTCTTCAGTCAAAAAATGGTAGAACTGTATTCTGTATATTCTGTAATATAATCTGTATATTCGTTGTAATAAAAGTTACACATTTATGCAGGAGGGAAAATCAGAGCAATTCTTATCCCACCAGGAAGTCAGTTTTGCACAAATGGAAAGAGTTCACATTGAACTTAAATGTGCATAAGAAGCAGAATCTCTCCCTCGACTGCATGATCATATATTCAGAACTCAGTAATGAAAGCTAAAATGGCTGAATAAATGGGTTCTGGGTGCCTTTATGCAAATTTGGACATAAGGAGGTTTTAATTATGTAAATGGTCATGCAATACAGGCAATATACTATAATGAGCTCATCAATAACACGGGAAAGGGCACAACTTAGCATTTGCTTTCATTGTTTTGTACTTGTTCCTGTTTAAATTGATGTAATGTTTTTTTCCAACCAATTTTTAACATGATCTATCACAAGTCATACCTTTTTATTAAATCAATCTGAAGTATTTTCTTTCTTAATTTCCAATTGATAGAACAAACTCCTATGAATTTCAAGGGAAGAGGCAGCTAACATTCCTTATGTACAATCACAGTACAGTTTACAGAGTGTTCTTCAATACTGGATTTCCATCCAGCTGAAGACAGAGGAAATAAAATGCTGTACAATTCGATGTCTACAAAATTTTACTACATTATTTTAAAATAATAATGAGAATTAGAATCTTATTATTATATTAGTCATTAAAGAAATGTTCTTATCAGTTAATTCTAAGATAATCAAATTAGTTCAAATTATGGAAAACAGCAATGTAAGAATAAGTCCAAAAGACTAAGTTTCATAGTTCCAATTTCTTTTATAGAAAATAAAATTTATACTGTTTGTATTTGTAAAGGTAGTTCACTTAGAAGCCTTCTCATAGTTGCACTAAAGCATTCATGCAATTTAAGCACACTCCTGCAAATCTTTTTGTCTGGACTGGAAAGATAGTCTTCCTTGGCTTTCCCAATATTTTCTTTTTTTTTTTTTTTTAATTATTTTACAATGCCAAAAATAAATTGTCTGCTCTGCTCCAGTAGAAATCAAATAAAAAGGTGTCTGAGTGGGACATAGCCATCCTTGTAAAGAAAAAGAAATTCCCACATTTAACTCTTGCAGTTCCAGGAACATATTTTATAAAACCAGGGAAACTATGTGAAGAATTTTTCCTCTTCGGTAACTATGAGGTAACTCAGTGCTGTAATGGTGGGAGCCTCATGAATTCTCTAATAGAAATTAGCAGTTACATCTATTTACTTGGTTAATGAAGTTCTTGATATGAAAATGCTAAGTAAATAATATCAAATGATATGACTGATTTTATTTTCTGAAATACTATATGACAAGTTTATGTCCCAGTGAATTATCTTATGACAACTCCTAACCTTTTCCAAAAAGTGAACGTTTTTTCAAGCCAAAAAGAGCATATGACTCATCAAGGTTGAAGAAGTCATGTCCATTTCCTTTGTGCTGTCCAAAGGTGTAATATGCTTTTAACTTCTTCTAAATACAGTTCCAGAGTATACCTCTTACAATAATAGTTTCATTTAATGGTCTTCCATTAAATTATAAGATAAAAGAATTTATCTACAGAAAATAAGAGCAACATTACTTTGTTATTTATTCCATTAATGTCTGTTGCTTGTTAAAGATGTATTGCTGTCTTAAATAATACAGTTTTCTACTGAATATTCTGACTATAGCATGGCAACAAATAATGATTTAGATTAATAGGGAATTTGGATGATTTCTTTAATTCCAGTTTTTCAGTGGTTTACTTCATGTACGGAACAGAAGTTTAAGCATGTGGCAGAGTTTTGTGTGAAGTTGTTATCACTCATTTTAATGTTAAATATTCTTCCTGTTTTCATTGCAGACTTAGTCCCAGTTAGTGTTGGCAGAGGGAAGTTTGCATTAAAAGTCCGTAGGGTTCAGAAAGCTGGCTATTAATTCAAGAAATTATCAGAGAAGTTTAGTCTTGATCAGTAAGCTACTGAATATTTTTCATCATTTATATTGTTTTCTCAAGGTAGATAACTAAAAACACTAAAAGATTCATATTTTTATGATAACATTTACTTTTTAAATATTAATTTGGTGTAGAACAATTAGAATTTTTGTAAATAGAATTAGCAGAATAATTTGCCCAGTGAAAAAGTCACGGTTAAAATCACTGTCCTTGTTTACTAATTCATGTACAGACCAGACTTCCTATAATGTTCCTATGATTTTTATTTTTTTCTTGACAAAACTTGGGCACTTAAGCCTAACTCTGAATCTCAACCAGACAAGATAGGACTCTTCTCATTCTATCCTTTGCATAAGACTTTGTGCTAAGCTACAGGAAATAAAAAGTGTGCTATAAACCTGTCAATTTTTATAATATCCATGTTTTTCATGAAGATTCAATATTTCAAGTGACCTCATTACTGCAACAGAAGTACAAACAGTTTCACATGTAGCAGGGAAATAGAAACACACTTACAGAATCAAAGTTTCCTGAGTTTTTGACAATGCTCTTTGAAGAAACTTGAGACATGCTTTAGTAAGACTGGATATTTTTCTCATGAAGGATCCCAAAACAATTGACACTGACATTATTTACTTTTTTTTTTTTGGTAAGTATGTAATTAAGCAATGAGATTTCTACAGATAAATACAGCTGGTTATAGATTAGATTTTAGATACTTTTAGTAAGCCATGTGTACTGGAAATATCAGTACCTTTGTAGGACATATTGCTTGCTTTATCCACTACAGAATTCAGACTTTGAGCATTCCCTCACCATAGAATTTTTTTTTCCATAAGGCTGTTCAAAGGCTGTGGCACTTTAGACATCTCAGTGTCCTTCAAGCTCCATAATCATCTTCTTCCTACATAATATGTACTTTACTATAATAAGTAAATTGCAGGCTCTCAAGATCAGCCACAGAGAAGAAGTACTGCTGGAATTAACAGAGGGCCTTGCGGAATAAACATCAAGTTGGCCCACTGTCGCCATGACACTCAGTTTCAGTTTACTTCACTGGCATAAACATTGTTCAAAATTTGCTCAGTAATGTTGTTTAATTTGGCTTAAAAATAAAATGTTATTTGTAAATATGTTTTCCTTCAATATTATACCACAGACTGTCTTTCACCATGGTTCTTGCTCTAGTAAAAACATGTTGTCCTATATTGTCCTGCAGACTATTTAATGATCAGACTTCTGTGAAAGACTATAAGTGTTTCTAAGCAACTACAACCCACTTTAAATATGCTAGTCAATGAGCTCTAGACACCACCTTCCAGCGTTTCTTTCTGACTTGAAACACAGACAGGGAGAGAGAGAGGAAATTTTAAAATAATGCCTTGTACTAATCAAGTTTGATGCTATTAAGTATTACCTCTTGCAGATAAACACAGCCCTTGGACAGCCCCTGTCCAAGAGTACCGTGATGTGTGTGCTTATTGGTCCCTTATCAACATAAGGGAGAACAGAAAGCACAGAAACTTATCTAGCTATTGCCAATATGGAAAATAAAAATAGAAAGCAAGAGAGTTATTGGTGGTTGTGGAAAGAATAGCCTCTCCCATTTTGTGCAGTGTTTTCATACTGTGATTTTTAATAGTCCTTTCCACAGAAAAACAAATAAAAACTTTCCCCATAAAATAAAGCCTGTTGTTATATATTTTTCTAAAAAGAAGATTCTAAAGGATGATTTTTCTGTTCAAAGTTAAATATCAGTTGAATTTTGATCACAGAAGTCTACCTTAGGTGGCTTATTCATGTTAATCCACCATTTTAATTTTCTCTTTCTTGTGTCTGTAAGCCACATTTTATTCCTAGAGTCACAACAACCTTTCTTACTTGGTGTGATCAGTCTTCCTTCTTATCTGTAGCAGTTTCCTCACTGTATTATTGTGTGTAGACATCTTAGTGAGGAATGTCTGAGAAGAAAATACTGACATTTCATTAAGTCTCCTATGGCTTAGAATAGCTGCTTCTGTTGAGGCCTTTATAAAACATAGCTGGTGTTTGCTGTGAATACCCAATGCAATTTAAATAAGCAAAGATGAATCTTGCTGGAACTTATTACTTAAGAGCAAGACTCTTCTGGGCTTCTGATATTGCCACTGTGATTTAGCACAAGATTGAGAGTGACTTATTGTATAGAATTACAGCAAAACAGGGAGGCTAGAAAGAGACTAAAGTATGTATCTTATTAACTTATTTGACTCACTAGCTGTATTTCTATGTGTTATTTTCCAACTGATAGCATATTCTTTAAGCTGTACCATAAAAGCAAGAGTAACACAATAGCTCTCCTGGGGTGCTGAGTAGCTAATTGAAATTTCGGAAAATGTAAGAGCAGCACAAATATGTAGTGATACTACCCCTGGGCATGTATACATACGATTGCACCTTAGGGACTTTTTGAAGCCAGAGGGACTATCAGTGTATTTACAGCTTTATGAGATTTTTTTTTTTTTCCACATTTTTTACTTGATTTCACTTGAGTCTATGGAAAATTTTGAATTCCCAATAACTTTTTGCAAGGAGATTCACATCTTCCCAATAAACTCTGTTTATTCTGAACATTGTATTTGTTGACTTCAGTTTTTGGATGATAGTTTTTGTACTGGAAGAAAAAAAAAAATTAATGATTGTTCCGTGCTTTTATTTTTATTTATAAATCTCTGTCTGGTCTTTCCCTACTTTATCTCTGTTTCAGATTGAAGAATGCTAGGTATATGGTCATTACTCACACAAAACCAGTCTTCTTATTTTGATCATCCTTTTTGTTCTGCTCCTCATCTTGCCCAGTGTTGCTGTATTTACTTTTGAGATGAACTATCTAACTGAATGAACATTAATCCCTTTTAAATTGTGAGTTCTTGTGATATCAAGACTGTTTTTGTCAGGTAGCATCACTCCACATTTACTGCATGCTGAATTAAATCCAGCAATTTATTGTCCATTCACTCAATCATCTTATGATTATTCTGTCTTCTCCTTATTAGTATTCTCCATAAGAAAGTCAGCAGTTTTACTTCTCTAAGTAGCTTAATAACTCCAAAAAAACATATTATATTATTTTCTACTGACTTTCTCAGCTCTGCGATGTTTCAAACATAGTGGATTAATGTATGGAACTTGAAGACTTCTGTTGAGTACAGAAATAATTTAGCTGTTTCATAACATGATCAACAACTTCAAATTTCTGATACACTATCATACATTATGTAATATATAAAATGTACTGTAAATTGCCAAACTGTCTGTACACATATAAAATAATAACAAATTTTACTGTGATGCTTTACTAGCCATAAAGTGTTTTCTCACTAGGGACTGATCTACTTCATAGCCAAGTCAATGAACACTCTGCCTTACTCATCAAAAAGAGATAGGTCAGCTCGTGTGTGCCTAACCATCCTATTACTTTACACAGAGTAGGTAGAAAGAGTATTAAAGGTTTGAGGTTTTTTTTTTTTTCTTTCTTTGTTTTTTTTTTTTTTTTTTTCATACAGCTGCAGCCTGTAGAATACTTTCTTACAAGAATCAGTGAACTGCTCTCCAGTCTTACTTTGCCTTTTCAGAGGAGTATTGTACGAAGGCTAGTGTGAGATACCACATGAAACAGAAAGGCTAGAAATGCTCAGTGCTCTTTGTTGTTACTGTTGTTACACATTCATTGCATTCCCTAAATGTAATTTAATTCATAACACACTTCAGGAATCACATCATAGCACTAAGACTTTCTTTTATTCCACCACTGCAAAATCTGTATGATGATCACACTCCTGCACCTTAGGAGATACATACAAGAGTTTATTAAATGATCTATTGATCTAAGCATTTTGGTTGGTTTCCTGAATAGAAGAACCTCTTGGAATTTCAAAAGGAATACACTTTCCAAGTCATACTAAATATTGCTGAGTAGAAGGAAATTTGTGGTTTATAACACAAAACTCAAATCAAAAGAACCTACTGGGCTTTTAGGAAAAATTACTAACATTGAAAAATCTGTAACAATGAAAACTAAGAAAGCGAGTGCATGTTAAGTCTTACTTTGAATCTTTGCAGATTTTGATGCTTTCCACTGAATATCTCACCTAAGAAAAAAGAAAGGGGTGAAATAAAACCTTGTGAGATGCATAATATATTATTCTGTAAGAGAAATTAAGTTAAAAATTGTCACAAGCAAGATTCCTTTTAACTTTCTAATTTTGAATCCAAGTGAAGGGAACATCCTTTGTACAATTTAAAAGGGCACATACTTTCTATGATTTCAGTCTATGTAATAGTAAATCCATATAATACAAATGACAAAAAATTATGCTTCAAATTTTGCTTTAGAAAAACATAAAATCTATCTGGTTTAGTGTGTAGAAATGGATATCCAGTGTTAGAATCTGTGAGAAGAGAAATATTTTTATAGACTTGATGCTTAGAACGTATCTTGCACTGTGCTGGTTTGTTTTTTTTTTTTTTTTTTGCATGCAATCAATAAATATTTAAAATTTCAAATATGACAAATATAAGAATAGATGTAGGAGACAGAACCTGATCCAATTCTCAGATAATATGGTGTAAAATCTTACAGACACTCCCTGTAAGAGGTCTGGAGGCAGCTCTGAAGGGGAGGTTACTCTTAAAAGGTGTTGCACCTTTCTATTAAGCAGACGTATTAATATTTACTTCCAAAGGATCTTACAATGACGGTTTATCAGGATAAAGACACACAGACAGAATCTCTTCGGTTTAAATTTGTGTTCTTAAATGCAGTTGAAGGTTTTAAGATCAGTATCCTTTTGTTTATTTAATTGAAAGATAATTACAGAACTGTTCTCCATAATTTTTGTTAGAGAAACAGAGAAGGGACTTTTGGCTAGTTTTGTAAACAGCACAGACAAGGACTTATGCTGGGTAGAAACCTTTTCCTGCTTATATTTTCACAGTAGAACATTTACGCATCCTCAATTTTCTACTGTAGTCTTTACTCTTTTCCTAGTGAACCTTAAAAGAACATGGGTAGAGAGGAGAGCTGTTACTTTAACATTATGCTGTTGGTGGACGCAGTTCTGGACCAATCAAATTCTTTGGTTGAACAACTCCTCTACTTCCTACCTATTACACAGAAACAAGCAGACAGTTGCAGTTTTCCTTAGTAAACATCAATATATTTCAAATTCTAAAAATTAAAATCATGTGCGGAAACCTAGTCAGTGAATGTTAAAAGCCTGTGGAGAGAAGCAGAACTGGCACACTTTCATGCAGAAGGCCTCTGATCTTTGTATGTTTGTGTCCAACACAGGGCAACCAGGTCTTCCTGCCTTCCCTCAGTATTTTCACTCTCCCACTGTAAACGAGTGGAGGGTGAGTTGGCTTAGGTATATCCCATCCTGCTGGACCTTGGACTGGAACCTTGCCCACTGCTGGGAAACAGCAGATACCTCCTGTGTGTATCATGCTGTCTTCTCCCTTGTTCTGCCTACATTGCCGGCCAAAGAAAAGAATGAACAGAAGAGATATTGCTAAAGCCAATTTTCATTCAGTTTTTGGGACTGCAGCAACAGGCACAAAAATGGAAGAAAGGTAATCAAGAGGAGCAAATTCAAGCATCTGTTCTCTGTACAGCAGATGCCCCAGGGCCCAAGAGTAGACACCACAACCATCAATACATTTTTTGTTCTGTTTTGTTCTTTGTAGCTTCCTTTTTGATGAAAGCTTCTGTGTCAGGCCAAGCTCAACAAAATTTCTTCACTGCTTGTTCATTTTAATCTGGCCCTGGATCTGATTCATAGATCCTGAAGAGAACCTGATTTTATGTCTTGAAGACATCAAAGGGAGCAATATTCTAAACTGGTATTAGAAATTTATTATTTTGCCAGTTCTCTTATACTTTTTCTAATTTATTTATTTTTTATTTATTTTTTAATGAAGTTGCATTAGTAGGTGCATGAGATCCTTAAACAGAGAACGTGTAAAAATTGCATCAGAAATATTGCATGAAGTTGCTTACCAGAGAAAAAAACTCAAGAACTGTAAAATTGTAAATTCGTATGAAAAAAGAAATTTGAAAATTAACACTATATCTGACTAAATATTTTTGTATATTATCCATTCAGTAAACATCTCAGCATAGATCTTTATTTCACTGCAGTTTTGACACTCTTGCCACATGATTCTAGATGCTTTAATGAAACGTGTAATAAATAACGGTTCTCATTTAAAGATAAAAAGTGTTTTTTACTGCTCTAGCTGTTCCTTTCATCAGTAAATTCAATAAAAGAGAGAAAAAAGTTGACCTTAAAAAATACCTCCCAGATGCTATCCTAAAGAGAAGATTTTGAAAATCCTTAGATGAATGAGTAATTTTTCACATGCGAATAGTCAAAGTGAAGCTCTACTGACAGGGTAAGAGATGTAAATTATACATGATTTAGTTCTTTCAGTAACCATTCAATATAAGTGACCAACTGAGTGTCAAATATATCGAGCAAAGGAATGTCACTGAGCTCTAAGGCAATTTAAGACATGTATTTCCAAAAAGATAAACATAAATAACACAAGTGTATTTAAAAATAGTTCAGTAGAAAGACATATTTTTAGAAAAGTAAGTTAAATATGCTGCCATTGCATAAATAAAATATCTAATGGGGTACTTGGAAGCTAAAATGTAATTAAGATAAATGAAAAATTCTCTCTCTGTTTCCAGAGAATCTTCTGTTCCTCTTGTCAGAATAGTTTCAAAGCATGAATTCAACTATTCTTGGAGACCTCAAACTACTGAAGAGTTTTGATCAGAATTTGCCCTTTGGATGTTTATTTCATATGAAGTTCTTCCAGTAACAATGATGTAATGTATTCTTTTTACCATTCCTTAGTCTCTGCTCTCTTTCCTCATCTCCTATTTCAATAGTTTTCTCCCTCTCTCTAGTCATGGCAACTACAATTTTAAAAATATTAATTTGCTTTGGAATAGCTCAGTCTTCCTATTACTTTTCTCTCACTCTCAGTAAAATACAGTTTCCTTTCAATCTCTTTATTTAAAAAAAAAAAACAAAACCAAAACCCAATAGATTCTATCTTCAGCATCAAGGAACCTGTCCTCTTTAGTAGGCCTTCTAATCCACTTTGTCTTTAAGGCTTCCAGTGAGAATCTTGCACAGAAAATCCGATACTCCAAAACTTTACATCAATGTTTACTATTTTTATAGTTATTATTGGAAAAGTCTAAGGTGCAGTTTCTCTTCAAGTAAGAATTCACTCAAAAGCACTGCACCAAATTCCGCTGTTGTGTTCTAGTACTAGTACTAGCACTAGCTGTATCAGTTACAACTCTACTAAATTAAATGGTTTTGCACCTTCCCATGTTAGTCCATTTATTGTCAGTAAAATATTTTCTTTGAGTCAAAATAAGGGCTGTAGGACTGTATTTTTGGTTTTCATAGTATATACTAATTATGAAGTCAAGCAATTGACTTTTATATATTTCTGCAGAACAGTTTACTTACTGCAAATTCACCACCACGCTGAGGGCCACAAAAGATAAAAGCACTACACACTTAGAACACAGTCTTTCTCAACAATTATGTTCAGAAATGTTATGAAACATTTATGAACACTGAAGTCTATACACATCAACAAGCCTGCTAATATTGAAAGAGCTCCTTACTCAGGCAAAAATTAGAAGATACTTAAGTGTTTGCAGGAACAAGTTTTAATTTTGCTCCATGTGTATCGAACATGTCAGCTGCACAAGGATGAACTTCAGTCAATGCAATGATTAACAACAGCAAGGCACACTGTGGCAAACTGTATCCACTCCAGGAAAATTTGTTTAATTCATGTTAGCTGCTGTTTGATCAGTGACATGCAAAACCTTAAATCTCTAGGGCTATATTTCATAATAGAACAATGTCTATAAGTATTTTAAAGTAACCAGTTCTTTTCCTGACTTGTGTAGAACATGGCTAAACTTTTCCACTTAATGAAAGGTTACTATTTTGGTTCATTTTCCCCAAAAATGTGTTTCCCATGTTTCCCATTTAAAAATCTGTTTCTAGTATTTTATAAGATTTATATACTTCTGCATCTTCCTATTTGATGTTATTTGGTCTGACTGATTTCCAGAGTGATGATCATCCCCAAATCCAGCTATAATCAAGAGAAATCTCAGAACTGTTTTTTAATACCCTCTCCTAATTTGGGAGATGATTAGTAGCTGCAGATGCGTACATAAATAAATCTCTATACCCTAATTTGATATTATACTTTAATGACACCATATTAATGATATCAGTACTTTAATCTTTCCTCTTTCTTTTGCAAACTCAGCAATTGCTTTTTAAAATCTGAATTACAATATTCAGCATTTTTCTGTTGTGGTAGAGGTGTCACAGTGTTGGCTCCAAAATTTACTGAATGAAGTGGATAAATTTCCATGGGACTCAAGAGGGTGTTTGATTCAGGTCTTTAATTAACACCAGAAATTAACTCTAAAACAGTTTTCTGTTTCACAGCCTTTCCAGAAATCTCTTTCCAAATAGTAGTTTTCTGATTGTTCTGTTTATTAAAGCCTAATCCTGTTGTATCCATTTTCACAAAGTGATAAACTAAATGGTGATCCAATATAATTTATTTTTAATATTTTCCTCAAAGATAAACTAATCAGAATAAATTTTTAATGTGGTATCTCACTTATTTCTGTAAATGGTGCTAGAATACCTCTGCCATTTTGTAGCACTTGCAAATTTATCTATTTCTTTTGATAAGTTAACATTTAATTCTGTCTTAACCTGCCTTTATATCCAGAGAAGAGATTACATTATATCCTTTGCTC
The DNA here is from genome assembly GCF_037038585.1 of Patagioenas fasciata. Taxonomy (NCBI): domain Eukaryota; kingdom Metazoa; phylum Chordata; class Aves; order Columbiformes; family Columbidae; genus Patagioenas; species Patagioenas fasciata. Next base: position 23,002,485 of record NC_092560.1, on the reverse strand, counting down.
GATTCTTGTTAAAAAGCAGATTTGCAAAACTTGTAATTCTTGTGTTCTATAGCTAAACTAAATGTGAAGTCCATACATAAGTAAGAGGGAGTAGCAGGTTATACAGTGATAAGATATATTTAAACTCTGACTCCTGTTTCTCCACAAGGAATTCCTGAGGTCAGATTTCACAATATATTGACTGATTCTCCTGATTATCTATGTGTATCTGAGAATATATTTATATATCTGCATAATTGTATGGATTGATATACAAGATACACTTGTTATTTCATCTGAAAAATTTGACTTCATCTGGTAACATGAATACAGGACATATCCAGAGACATTAACACTGTATACATACATAGAACTGTCATACAAGAAATAACATATCTTTCTGATACACTGGCAGAATTTCCATACCTCAAAAAGAATAGCACACAAAGAGAAGATGAGTGACTTAATTATAATAATATTGATAATAAATCATCTATTTTGCCACATTTTGTCATATATTTTCTTATTGAAACAAACGTACTACTTTTAATTAAGAGAGAATTTGAGGGGGTTTGTTTGTTTGTTTGTTTTTTCCTTCTATGCTGTATCTTATTGTTCCTATAAGGCTATTTTATGAAGACCTTGTTTTTAATAAGCTGAAATTGAACCTAGTTAAGTGGAAATGACTGTGGGAAATAGAGACATTTCAAAGCATACCCATGATAACAATAAGCAATGCCTTCTGCTTCTGGTTGATAATGGAGAAAGGATATGTAGACATGACTGCATATGCAGAAAAGGATTGTATAACTTTTCAGTGTGTATAGTACATAAAAGGAGATAATTTGTAGATAAGATTTGGAAACAGATCAGTGCTGCATAGTGAGATAAGAACAATAATATTACTTGGTGTGTGAGCAAGGCCTAAATCAGAGAATTAAAGGCTGGATTGCAAAACATGCTGGAAAGTTTCTGTGTTTGTGGGTCAGATTACTTGTTTCTTTCAAGTGACTTAGCAATGACACAGTATTTTGTTTTCTTACAAGCACACATACTTTGAGTATGTAAAATTATCTTGTTTAGAAAACCCATATGAAGAATACAAAGGCTATGTAAACAAAATTCAGCATTGGAAACTGAAAAAAAAAAGAGAAAGTTCATATCCAATGTATCCAATGCAGACCTTTAACTGTATTAACTGTATCCCGGTATATATATATCTATATCTATATGAATCTTTATTTCAATTGAATAAGGAAACAGGTAACAACCAGAAGACCCAAATGTAACTAGCAAGCTGTGTGTCATTCACATAGATTTTAGTTTCCCTCTTTCCTCTTCTGTCCTGAATTCTACTGTATTTGCAAATACATTTTAACTGAATGTAAATTACTTTGTCTTAAGAACTGAATGTGGGATCATATTAATTTAAATATTCAAATACAGAGTCCAGAAGGCTCTTTAAACAGAAAAAAAAGAAATTGAATTATTTCAATACAGTGAAATACTAGTAGAAAATTAAAATTATACAATATGCTAACCCACAGAGGAACCACTGCTAGGCAAATATCCACCACAAGAAAAGTATGCACTGCACTACAGAAGTATTGCTGAAATCTAACCACAATCAAAGTTGCTCACAAGAGACTTCCTGTACAATTTTAGCTGATACTTCTGTACCAATGGATAAGTAAATGAAATACATATGAATGGCAATAAAATAGCGGTGGAGACTTACTACTCCCTTCAGGGACAGGGTATTTTCTCCTAAAATATGTCAGTAGAAGAATATGTAGGCCTTTGCTATCAAATGATAGAAAAGCTTGCAGAGGCAGGATGCAAAAAGCTTGATGGATGAAAGCAATGATTTTTGTACATGTATAATACTACTAAAAATTTGTGAAATAAGGGCTGTATATATGTATAAAGAAGTAGAAAAATAGCACTAAAATACAGCTGTACCATCTTCATAACTCATGAGCCATGACATACCGCATAGATTTAGAGCGCTACTGTGCAATATTGAATTCTACCATTTATCTTAAACTAGGAATAAGCAAAATGCTGAATTTCATTAAAGCTAGCAAGGGAATCCTCTTAGTTGTTCCCAAGAGGTAATTTTGAACAGGAAAACAAAACTGAGCTTATACTCAGGGTTGCCAGGGAATGAAATGAGACTGTTGCTAAGGTAAAATAATACCTGAAAATTCCTGCCATACATTGTCCAAAGTTTTCTATAGTTTGATCTTCCATTTTGACTCAATGTTGCTACTGGGCTGAATACACACATACCGTTGCTAAGGGCTGATGTTGTTGCCAGGTGAAAATGCCCTATATTAACCTGCCACGAATATCCAAATACATTGATGGAGGTGTGCTGTTAAGAGATAGGAGAAACATGTCTTGGAAAATTGGATGATCTATTATTTCTTATCCACAGTGAAGTGACTTTGCTTACTCTTTGTACGCATGAGCTCTAACCCATAAAAGTAACAATAAAGTAGCTGACTTAAAAGCGATGGTAGTATTAAATGAACATTTTGTTCTATAGAATACAAATCTTAATCAGGCATTCAATAGAACATATCAAATTGTTACTGAGGGGATATAACTGGAGTCAGCTGATAGCCCCATGTGTAGTTCAGACTAACAAAAAACACTTTACCTTTAAAATGGATTTTTTCAGGCTGTTCTTTCTTCTTTAATGTTGTGAAATTCGAGTACTGTTATCTCCAAAACAACTAAAAATATGCTTCAAGTAAAATAATGAAATAGATACTTGGAATGTAAATGAAGAGGGTCTTTAATTGCTGTGTGTCACATACGTAACAGACATTGTTTCTTAGGTGCTAGTTTAATTGCAGTCTAGTGCCTTTCTGGCAATTTTCATAGTATTGCCAATAATACTTAATAGTATAATCTTGCTTGTAAAATCTTGTCATTCTTAGTCACTTCAGGGAGCAGCTCTTTGCTTATAAATCAAATAGAGAAAAGAGACCAGCAGAAGCCATTAGACAAAAATATCCACACAGGAGAGCCTGAAAAACAGTTGCAGAATCCTGATTTGATAAAGACAATTACAATACACTAGCAGCATATAATTCTTGCTTTCCTTTGTCAGTATTGACTAAAAAATATTGACCTCACTATGGCACAGAAAAATCTTTTGTATGGAGATTAAATTAGAAATGTGAAGAAAATTAATTTACATAAGGGACTAGCCAAATTAAAATGTTCAGCTGCAAAGTTTTTTCCTCCTTAGGACACTTTTTTAAAGCCATTCTACCACCTCCTACGTCTTCAAAGGCAGCTTAGTTCTTGCTTTTGCCAGGCTTTAAGAGAGGATTGTAAAGAGTCACTTAAGAGTATGATCTCTAGCAAACATCTGTCTGCTGTTCTACCTAAACTCAAAAGCAACTCCTGAAGTCACGAAAACTAAGAAAGCACATCACTGCTCTTGTGTTGTGGAAGCTTATGTCTGTATGCTTAACTTTGACTGACACATTATTTCTTCTCTGCACCCCAATCTATTTTCTGCATCACTAAGCTTACAAAACTCTGCATAAATTTTCTTTCTCAGCTTGTTCTGTAATCCTTTGAACACACTGACTTCCTGTTCATTCCTTCAGCCAGTAAGTGCCAGCTGTTGGGTCCTGGAAACAATTTTATTTAGGTGAAGAAAAAAAGTGAAAAAAAGTAGTTAATCAGAAAGCTGCGAAAACAACAAAAACCTTGTTACTACACTGAAATATTTCAGTCAGAGAGTTTGACTCAAGTAAAAGAAATTACTGTGATTTCCATCAATGTACAAAGGCTTGATTAACTCCTCAACATGGCAGTAAACACTGTAGCTGGGGTCTGTGTATCATCCTGATAACAAAATAAACTTTTTTTTTTTTTTTCCTTGAATTGCTCTCTCTGGGGAACAATGATGTGATTCAGTTCCGGCAAGGCTTTGCCCCTTCTGATTTTCTCCCTGAATAACTTCATGACATCCTCATAGTCCGAGTTGCCTGCCCCTTATTTCAAAGATCATAAAGATCCAAAGTTGGGTGGCTAGTTGTTTGAAATAAAGCCCTGTCTTTCACATACATACAGAAAAGACAGACTAAAAACTTTTATTCTGTCATTAATCTCTGAAATTGACAGTTATGCCGGGGGGGGGTTGAGGCCTAGTTTCGAATGAATCAACTAGAAAATACCTAGCACCTAAACCTCCCATTGCCTTCTGTGAGAGCATGATTTTACCTTGAAATAAATAGCTATATAGATATCCTTATTACTATTGAGTTACTACTTACATATTAAAGAAAACTAAACAAATTTTCCAGAACATACTGAAATAAATGTCTGAAGTTGGTTCTGTGAGTACTCATTTACTACTGACTGTTTGCATGTGTGTTGCTATAGTCTTAGGGAGGTCCATGAATACAAACCTAGGTGAAGGCTTTCTCTTGACATTGAAACCCAGTCTAGTCATATACTGCCAAAGAGCAGGGAGTATCTGAGTACTGAAAATAATAGTTTAGCTTCACTTTATTAATTATCACAACAGTTGAGTCAATGAAATTATCATGAAAGCTGAACAGATTTTCCAGAATTTCTTAGGGTATTGATAGAATAGTTTGAGACCTTAAAAAGTCTTTGTAACTAGTTAATCTTTAGTATTTCTGTTTCATATGATAATAGCAATAATTGAATGCTAGTGTTATTTACAGAATTGGATTGCTGCATACAGTAGTTCATAAGTAATGACAGAATTCTGACTTGAGAAGTTTCTGGTATAAATTAAAGGTAAAAAGTCAAGAGCACCCATGCTGTCTTTATTCTGTTATCACTGACTGTGATCATAATATTTCTACTGCCTTAGTAAAACTACAGCCTGAATATATGTACTCACCATCAGTGCCTTTTTATTCTTTAAAGAATGACCACAGAAAAAGGTAAAAAAAAATAAGAGGATAAGTTATGTCACAATGTATATTTTCTGCTAGTTTTGTGTTTATGAAATATCTCTAAGTTTGTGATGGAAGAGTAAGTGGTGGAAGACCAACTGCCGAGATCTATGAAGAAGAAACAAGGCCACACACCATGTGAAATGCAAAAAAACAATCCACATGTAGATACCAGACTGAGAAAAAGAGATGAGAATGAAGGGAATCTTAGAAAGCACAGTTTGGGGCACAAATTGACAAATTGTGGAACCTACAGGTGGATAGTTTAAAACATAAAGTTTCAAAAGAACACATTATACTAGAGATTAAAGGACTGTAGCAATGATGAACACCTAGTGAATTAGTGTTAAGATAGCAGCAAGAAGCAGGATTTTTTAAATTCTTTCTGTACTCATGCCAATGCATGCATAAGAGAGTTGAGGGTTGTGAAACTGTAACCAAACTGATTCTTTCAGAAATTGTGAAACGTCCTCTCAATACTTTCTCCACTCTCTCTACAAATTCTGATGTCAGCCATGATGTACGAATGCTGAACTACTGTGTAAACTATTGTGTTCCCAACATTTACCCCTGAATGGGTGTACCAGTAATTTCACAATGGTTGTCTTACACGAAGTACCTTTGTGAAATTCAAAGCTCAATAATTTGGAATACAAAAAGACATTTTGAGCTGAACTTCTCTGATTGGTTAGGCTAAGGGGACCTTGCAAAATAGAGTGAGGATTCCTATGCTATTTGAAATCTTCCCAAGTGGATGTGGAAATAACACCCTTATTTAGCTGAAGTTAGGCTGCGTGAATCCTGTAACTCAAGGAAAAGAGTATGTAGCTGTCACCTTGATTTGAAAGTCAAGGGAGTCTTTGAAACTAGTTTTCTAACCTGAATTTTGCATTGTTTCAAGTTTATCTTCTCATAGTAGATTTCCATATGTCACTCTATATGGTGCTTTTATTTCAAATGTTTGAGGTACAGCATACTCTAAAACTAGATATCTTCTGCGGAGTTACTGCACTGCTCTTTCCTTCTGTATTGCTTTTTGCTTGGGATCCTAGATGATATAATGTGTCATGTTGAAAGACTATATAAAAAGCCTTGCTATCCTCCATTCAATCAAATGAGAGAGTAAAAAATAAAAAGGAATGAAGACTGTGTGTCTTTTCTTTTGTACTAAGTTGCCATATCAGATCTGAGAAACACAGAAATCCTGTTTGACTAATATGGATAAATTAATTGGTTACTACCTTGAAATGACCTGAAAAATTTAATGAGTTTATAAATTCAAATTTTGTAAGTTAGCTTTTGGATTTATTGCTAAATCTAATCAGAGATGTTCCTGATCTATAGAAACATATTTTCTTACAAGTGGCTATTTATAGGAATAAGAAAACACGCATGAGTAAATCTGAAAAAATCTTTCTTTACTGATCAACCTTTACTGACATGCATTATTATGATATGCAAATTTAAAGTCATTATTAAGAATGGAACTGACACTTTTATAATAAAGAAATGTGCACACTGCATATGTATTCATATTTCAATACTACAATGCTTTCTCTTGCTGTAGTGTTTTATTTTGTAAGCACTAATAATCATCTCTCACAGCATTCCCAGAGGCATATAATATGAGTATGAATATCCCTAGTGTTCAAAGGAAAAATGGCATAGTCTTTTATCAAAATGTGTCTGATAAGGTAGCATTTGGTGAGAGGTGAAAGTGGAATTGAATATTTTATGGCAGCAATAATTTGAAATATTTTTCAGAAACACAAAGTTCTACTGCAAAAATTCTCACTTTAAGGTGTAGCTACTTCATTCAAAAACAGCCCAGAGAATAAAAATAATTTCTTGGCTATCTGGAGGTGCAACTCTTTGCTGCAGAATTATTTTTTTAGTTTTCTAATTGCAAAATAAATCAATTTGTAAATCTCCAAGGCCTTCATTATATCTATTAATTGAAAAATAATGTCCTTGATATCAATTGCACTTTAGTATGAACCAAAGCCATTTGCAAAAAATGCTACAATTGAGTGAGGTCACCAACATTTGACATTTAGTCCTAACATTTTTTTCTCTATAATTGTCTGTTTGTCTCAGAAATATACCAAGGTACTTGAAACTGCAGTTCTTTATGCTTTTGAAAAAGCTGCACACATTTATCAGTATTTGAAGACAGAGAAGGCCAGTTCTTTTTATTGTACTTTGAAATTCTTACTTTTTTTCTAAATGCAAAGGTATCTACTGCTCAGGGCGAAGTTACCCATAACAAGCTTCCTCATCTCTGAATTGCTAGACTCAGCCAATATGCTGCTTGCTTTCCAACAAATTTTATTAAGATTTAGGCAATAGGAAACCTCATGAACAAGCTTTTGCCATTCTACTAAATAAGGAGGACAGATTTTCAAGATCTCTTGATAATGAAAACTATTCAAAAGGCAATAAATATATATTAAAAATAACTGTTCCTCTGGAAAGAAAGAAAATGAACAAGCTGAAGAACATATTTTCCTCTTGCAATTTGAAATGAAAGAAAAGACCCAAACAAACAACAAATCCCTCCTTTTCTGATAACAAAAAAATTGTATTCCATTGTGGAGTTCCTGCTTCTCCTTGAAAAATCCAGTTCAAGATGCGATGCACATTTGATATCTTGATTATGCTCTGTCCCCGTGCCTTTGCATACACGTTTTGTCTACAAGAATAAAAAAACTGAATTCCAGAAATAATGCTGATATATAAAATATTCAGACTTCAACTGAATCACTATTTGCAAGGAAAAATGATGCAGGTTTTGACACCACAAGCTATAATTACCTATTCCTAATTAACTTACAACTGCATCTACCAATGCTGCTGGTGCTGTATACTGTTGGATAGAACTGCTGAGACAGCAATTCCCAACTCTATAAGAAATAGCTAATGTTCCTTTAAACAGTTTAGAGACTCTGTCTGCTAGAGGACCATTATAGTTTTAACCCATCTGTTTCAGTAAAACTGTTCAACACTTTAACCTATGTACCTAGCCAGAAACTCAAGTAAGGTCTTGAACCTGGAACCTGGTTTCCCATTGTTCTTCCCAAACACAGCCATTTTAACAAATTTTGTCATTTTATTAATTCCATGTTCTCTTGCTCCACATATTTATGATGGTGGATGAACATCGATGGGAAATTGGTAGAAGTTTTTCCACTAAATGGTAACTTAGTATGTAGAGCTATCAACATCAAGATTTTACAGCAAAATGTGATCTGAATCTTGCTTGGATCTACATACTCCTTTCTTAGCCCTTCTGTAGACTGTGAAGTGATTGATTTTTAGCTAATGGGATAGCTTATAGTTGAATATGACGTACCGCACTTTAGCTTGTGTAAGGCACAAGTAACTTCTTTGTGCTGTGTGGTGATAATACTGCTGATACCCTTAAATTGCCAAAAGCTGCTAAGACCACACACACTTATTCATATATAAATAATATTCCTAATCAAATTATAATGATAATTATATATGTTAATATAATTAACGATAATTAACAAAATGTCATTTCATATAGTTAACCAACTAGATTCACACTGCTTTCTCATACTTATTTGTGCGAAATTATGTGTCAGATAAGTAGAGTATTGACTGTTACTGGTGTTCTAGTTCATAAAGATATATTATCAAACCCATGAAAATGTGAAAAATATAGGCAAATCCAAAGTGCGTGACTCAGTACTGAAGACATTACTCTATATTTTTCCACACATGTTTTTCATGTGTCGTGAGATTGGACTGCAAGACAAAGTGAGCTCTTGGATATTCACAATTATTTTTGCTTCAGGAAAGCTGCACCTAGAATGTAATTTTCACAAGAACCTACTTGTTTCATGAACTAAAACTAATTTTCACAGGTCTGTGTTCTAAGCGTATCACTAGAAGGTGGATGCATCAACAAAATGTGGTGCTGAGTAATTAACCCTCTCAGAAGTGCTTCTTGCAAGTACTCCTTGCTGTAATGCAAGGGGGAGTATATGTACCTAACTACTTATGTTAATCATAGTTTCTTGTCTCATTCTTTTTCTAGTGAGTTAACAGTTTTTCCATGTATTGTAGGTGAACAACTAAACAGCAGCTGAAATCTGTTTAACTGATTCTATGACTTGCAGCTGTGCCCCGATCTTACCTTAAACAAACAATCTTAGATAAACCTATTTTTTAAATCAAACATCTCAGTCCCAAGCTGTCTGAAAATACTCATACTCAGATTTGATTGTACAGTCTTAAGAAATGTTTTTGTAACTAAGTTCCTTCTGAACAGTAAAAAGGCTGATTAATTGATATCGCATTCTCCTCAAAGATAGTATATTTCAGGGAGCATTTACAGAGTGGCATTTGCATACCAAGACTCACTTTTATTGTACTGAGTTATGTCTTCCAGAATAAGAGTGTGCAAGTTTGACGAACAGCAGAAGTGCTATTAGAATTGCATGTTGTGTAGTGAAGGCAAGGTTTACTATTTTGTGACATGCAGTTTCTATGGATAGAATTAGGTAAACACCAGTTATCATCTAATTGACTGGACAAGTCACTATGTCATCCATAAATTGCAATCAAATACACTGCATTTCTGCTTTGAATTAATTAGATCCAGAGATGATAACCTTTGTGAGTTTGGAAAGGATTACAAAAATTATGAACCATGTTTTAGAAAATGAAATTTTATTTTGCCCTTATGTTAGACAGAAGTTGGGAATACCCACTTGGATAAATTAATCAGGAAATTACCAACAGTAGTTTCCTCTTCCGTAGCAGGAACCACATTTAGAATTAATTGGGTCAGCTGGCCTAGCAAGCAGATGTCCAATTATGTCATGGAACAGGGGTCACAGTGTCTCTTCTTAGGTAAAACTTGTGAAATATTCAAAATACAGCATGGTGCTGATGTGCAGCTTACACATTTACACTTCGCATCTTGTTAGGAATGCACTTTGAAAAGTAGCTGTGAAAATGAGGCTATTAAACAGTATTATTTCTAGGGACAAATACAATTCAGCAAACATTCAGCAAATGTTTTCAAATCTGGCAACTAGTCTGCTCAGAGGGGGATCTCTTTACTTGAGAGTGTATCCCTAGGTGGTGAGTAAAGAGAAATGCTTGACTTGCTATCATATCTCTAAACACATCAGATAACTATGCCCACCAGCCTACTTGGACACAGCAGTGGGTTTGACCATCTGCTCCCAAATATGACTACAACTCCACAGCTCCTCAATTTTGGCACTGGAATTCATGAGAAAAAAGCAAGGGGTACTAAGAAACACTGGGTTCAGACAGGTGCCTTGGAAATTTACCCTCAGTAACGTGTTGCTGTAACAGTAATATGGATCCATTTCCATAGTGCTATGAAAATGCACAATTTGTGTTGGCATGGGACAGCAGAAGGTTGTCACTTCTGGTTAGTATCACTTTCTGTAAAAACTGTTCATATACTGAGTACTCTAGACCAAAAGATAACAGAAAAACTCTGCTTAACACAAAATAAAAACATCACACTGCACAATGACACGTATAGAAAAGGTTATGTAGGAGTCAAATTTTCATTCTCTGCTACCTTCTAGAAGAGGGCAAAGAGGACAGAAGGCACAGCTATACCCCCTCCTCCATTCACTTAATCAAGAAATCTTTACAAGAGATTTTGCAAAATGTGCATAGAAGCCACTGTTTATGAAGCAGTCATACAAAAGTGACATTATGGTCAAACATTGCTCCTTTTTCCTTCAAGGACCATCCTGGAGTACTCTTTTGCTTTTCTGAACTCTCTTCTTTTGAAGAGCTGTGTCTGTCCTTGCTGCTCCCTGGAAATGGTATGGGTAAGACAACAACCTTCCAGGTGCTATGACGTCTCAAGTTTTTCCCTTTGAAGAAGGCTTAGGACAAAATAACTAAAGGCAGATGATATTCTTGAGAGCAGAACGTTTTCTCAGCAGCTATGCAGAAACACACCTGGAAAAGTTAACTATGTTACTTTCCATGAAATACAAGAAGGAGAATTGAGGATTATAGACATCCATGACACTAACAAAGTTGTCAAGAAAGACAGAAAATAACACCAGAGTCAGCAAAAGAGAACATTAGGATTTAGGTTAGTAAAGAAACAAGGAGCTCATGTGGAGGAAATGGTTTTCCTTGTCATCAACAGAATGGAAATTCAGACTGCACTCCAGCTTTTCTGTGTGTACAGAAGGTAAATGCTGGGGAGCGTTTGCGAGTACGTAATATTCTAAGTTCTGTAATACTATATGCTTTCCCCATTTAGGAAAATACACCAATGAGAAAATGGTTCATCATTCAATTAGAAACTGGTTGAGCTGCTAGAATGTTGTAAGGTCTGATGTCATGCATTTCATTTCATGCATTTTGTTTCACCACTTTTTAAAAAAGATATTTATTCTTTAGCTTTTTAAGCACTGTGTGTCTTTCTAGTTTAACAAACCATTCCAGACTCGCTAGCTCATTTCATTAGCTTCCATAGGCTATATATATTTAATAAAACGTTTCAAGGGATAAAAAAACGTTCCATTGTTGTTCCCTAAAGGAATATGATTAATTAAGCTTCCTGGCTAAATTCCCCTGAAATAATGAGTGAGCCACTTGTTACTATGTTGGATCTCATGTTAAACAGGTAACAGACTTTTGAAAAGGAGGCATTCTACAATGTCTATCTAAGAATTGCAGTGCAAAGCTCTCTGCTACCTCAGTGGACTGCCCTGCAGATTGAAATGCTGCCGAGATCTTTCAGGAGAATGTGGTCTGTGGCCAAATCTCAGAATGCCCATATGTCATATTTTCTCAAGAAGGTCTTAGGAGGCAGTCCTAAACTTATTTCCTCTCTTTCATCTGCTGGAAGGTTATGAAAGCAACTATTGAAACCTCTCACAGAGGAACAAACACGTGACATCCCTGTGGTGCTTAGAAACAGTGTTAGTGGTGTACTTGGCAGTGCTAGGTAACAGTTGAACCTGATTATCTTAAAGGTCTTTTCTAACCTGTATGACTCTATGATTCTATGACATTCTTCCATAGCTTTCCTTGTTTGGAACGGTGAATTATTTTTCAGCACTAGTTTTCTCCCTTAGGCTGATAAGCAGGATCTATTTACCTTTCTCGCTGTTAGCCTATTTTGAGTCCTGTGACAGTGAGATAGCCACTTATGGGAATCAAACATGCCTCTTCTTGTACAAGTTTGTACTTAAAATCAACCACTGGATAAGCACCCTCAAGAGAACACGCAGCATCCTCTTTCCCATCTTCCATCAAAAACTATTCTGAAAGTTTAAACTTTCTGTCCAGTATGGAACTACATCTCTTCAAAAGCTACCTGTTCAATATATGCACAGAGAAGCTAAAGCTCTCTCTCCTCTTGGATTCACATCTTCAGTTAAGTGATATCTCGTATTAAAAGCACTGTTTCCTCTTTTGTCTTGATAGAACTCATCGAGTTTGGTTTTGTCTTGGATGGCGGGCATACTTTCTACTTTCCTTGTACTTTTTTTTGAAGTTATTTTGAACTGTGTAACAGTAACATCTCAAAGACCAACATTATTTTTCATGTTGCAGAAGAGTCTCCTTGCCAAAGTTAAAGCCAGGTCAGAACACATTCAAGCACTCTGACTGTAAAAGACAGTATTCTATCTCTCCTACACAGGATGTACAACTGTGCTATGTGCAAAGCAATGGACAATCAGACACCAGGATTTCCAGGCTTCCTACTAGTTATGAAAGACAGATATGATTTAATGATCAAAAATGTGATAGGATCAGGATTTACAATCTTGACATGGGTTGCATTTTGACAATGACTATAGAAAGTACTTTTCCTCCAGTAGTCCTCACAAAGATGTATTTTATGAATGTCTGTTGTCAAATAAGAGTGAAAACCTGAAATATTACTGCTCTGAAACCTGTGCTCTGGGAGTATTAACCTCTGTGTAGTATTAATTTTGTATATGATAAAAAAGTCAGGTATTGAAGTTTTATTACTTACAGTGGAAACCAGTAGAACTACTGGAACTACTACTATAAAAATACTCTGTGGAAGAAAGCTTTTTTGTTTTCCTAAGCTTTTACCACTCCATACTAGCTGGTTTCACACTGCTTTACACTTCTTGGGAAGAATCCTGTATGAGAGGAACTTCTGCTAGCAAAGTTAAAACTCTCTCCTTTATGATCCTTTAGATTACAATAGATAAAATGTGACTGAAATTTTTTTTCTTCACAATTTATAAAGGTAAAGTGAATATACAGTTGTGTCAAGTTTCATTCTCATCTTATTGAATTTCAATCCGTCAGTTTTAGCTATAGTCTTTCGTGGCTCTCACAATGTCATAAAAGGCCAAATCAGTATTTCCCTTGACACAGAACAACACATTTTGCATTTAGGCCAACTTAAGCTGCCAAAAAAAAAAAAAAAAAAAAAAAAAAGATTTATACCAGACAGAATTTGAATAAGGCAAGTATCAGTGTGAATTAAACCAACCTGAGACCCTTCCTGGATTTAGTATTGAGCAGAGGCCCACCATATCTCATTGCACTTGGCAGAAGCCAGATTCATTTGCCTCAGGCTTCATCACCTCAGTGGAAATTTTGCTCACTGTTATGGCCAGAACTGATTTCCTTAAATCCTTAAAATGGTCAGATCATAACTGAAAATCTGTCCCAGAGTCTTGGGCATGTCTACTTGGCACATATTTCCAGCAGCAAACTAACAGTGGTGGTAATCATGGACAAGCAAATAGTGGTTGTATTGGTCAAGAGGCAATTATGTTTTATTTCTAATAGTAATCTTATGTGTATTGTATTGCATTTTTTTTTCACAAGTTGTACTCTTTAAAAATGATTTAATGTTTTTTCCAAAGTTTCCTTTGGTTTTCATTCAAAGAAAAAGAATATTCAGAGTTTAAAATATTTTGGGGTTTGAAATTGTTTTTAAGCTTCCTCCAAGTGAAGAAATCCAGGAGAACATAGTTTGTTTGTGTTTTTTAAACATGTCACAGTTCCATCCAGTGTTCGATAGGAAGATGGTATCAGTAATCTCGTCTAAATATATTTCTAACCTAGGAAACTAAAGCATCTGGTTGAACAATAGGGAAAATGTAAATACAGCAAAATTATATTTCTGCTTCTCTCTGGTCCTTTAGCAAATGGAGAAGCTGGTATGCATTTAAGCTAAATCCAAATACAGTCATCTAATACTAACTTAATCGTGTTTCCTCCTAGAACAAATGACTGATTAGACAGGGTATTAAGTATTCATTTTTCAGCTGCCTCCAATCTCAAGCTGCTAACACCAAATACCTTTATTGTTGAGAGTTGTTTGAGATGCTGTACAAATACAAAGGTGAAAGAAATCATACTTGGGCAAAAGAAATAATTCAGGAGTACAATTCTAAAAAACATCCTGTACTGACACACACACACAAAAAAAAAAAAAATAGAGATCCCCTCAGTATGTTTTCTGAGGTATCAGGCTAGAGGAATATATACAATGAAATAAATAAACTGAATGCTGTACAACTGTGTGCCAGATTTGAGAACAGTGGGTCAATGATCCCCAGATGGTCTTTTGCATTTCCTGTTTCTCCGGTACATGAGATTTATTTGCAAAAGAGATAAAGAGCTACACATATGCCATCAATATACTTATACAAGGGAAGAGGCTTAGTAAAATTTACAAAATGTTCTATCCTGAGTGAGAACAAAGCCATGGGAGAGTATTTTTCTTAATACCGAACTTTCATATCTGCCTCCAAGCCCATACTTAACATGGCTATCAGTATGCCTATGTTTAAACCGCACTAAATGGAGCATAGCTGTTCATATTCTTGCATGGGAATACAAGTATTTTTCTGAAATTTCGTGAACCATGGTATACCACATATTAAATATAAGAGAGTATAATATACTATGGAAACAAATATACATATGCCAGATTTAGGTACTGCCATGCTTGGAGTATTGTTCTGATACTGACAAGCAACCTGAACATAGAGGTGTTATAGTGCTGCCAATGGTGCTATGCCCTGCTCTTGACTCATACATGCTGTTGAATTTTAACATTAGAAGCCAGGGTAGGTTTGCAATGAATATTTTTTGGCTTATCCCTTCCATACTTTGGTTTGTTTAATAATAAATAACAGTATTTGTTTTATATCAGAAATAAATTCATGAAAGGAAGAGTGTAACTTTCACATTCTTTTTTTCTCCTTGCTTTTAAACAACACATATCACTGATGTGACATAAGGAAAGATGTAGGAATATCATCCCCCCTTTAGTGAAAGAAAATATGGAATAAGGACAACCCTTGTAGCATCCTTGTAGCAAATAACAATCTCGTAGCTTAAATCCTGCAACTTGTTTTGCTCTGAATTCCCTCATGCTCCCAATCTATACCTGTGCTGTTCTTTGTTGCTGCCCCTCACTGCAGGTGAAATTCAGATTCCTCCCAACTGCCTTTCTGCAAAGGCAACGCTAGTATTAGTCACACGTTACATACCTCACATCAATTTTTCATGGCATGAGATATGGTTAGTGTTGTACCTGTTATAAACATACTAACACTGATCTCTATGAATTTCTTTCATTGAACTACGATCACATTCCTTCTCAGCTTCTTCAGTTTAGCTGCAGGTACAGTTCAGACTACTAGTTTCCCTGCCATAACAGTATCAGGTGGCTATTCTTGGAAAGTTGTTACTTTTTTTGTTATATTTACTGACTGTCAGTAGTCTGACTGGTATTTCCTATTACTAGTGCTGTTATTAAACTGGATTTTCTGCAGCATGTCTTCACTGTTCAAGACACAGCAAATAAAAATACAAACTAAAAGCTGAATTTTGCACATAGTGACTATTACGAGGAACCATGCTGAAGTTTACAAAGCTTACTCACATTGAGAAGTGTTATGACCAATTGCAAAGGCCTGCAGGATAGTACTCTGAGGCGTACAGAAAATTACCTTGCTTAAATTTGAAAGACCTAGAGTAGGACCTGTGTAACCTCATCAATGTGTTCCTGCTCTGGTGGGGGGATTGGACTAGATGATCTTTTGAGGTGCCTTCCAATCCCTAACATCCTGTGATTTTGTGAAGACAAATATTTACAACAGGAAATATCTCGGGAAAAAAAAAAAACAACAAACCAAACACCCTCACCAAACTTCAGTGAAATTAAGGGTACTAGATTGATACTAGTAAGTTTGTTGCACTATAGATAAAAATGAGAGAACATTAATATTTGTACATTTTTAACTGATCTGTCACAGCTAAATCAGAGAATCACAGAATGGTTTGGTTGCAAAAGACATTTAAGATCATTGAGTTCAGCCGTTAAAGGCACTGGTGGGGATCAAAACAGATGCCCTGCAGACCGATATCCTGTGATCTGACCACTTGTCTAACATGATCCCTACCTCATATCACACATAATCATATCATGCATAATGGTTTCAGACAATAAAATAATAGATTAGTGGAATAAAAGCTTGAGTGTTCACTTAGATATACTAGAAGATTATTATACAAAATCAAACTATATTGCACCTGTCCTCTATTAAAAAACTCTTTCACCTGCTGGAGTGAATGATCAGTCAACAGCTAACCATCTAACCCTCTAACATGGTCTTTTAAAAGGGCCAAATACAATTTCATAGCCATAACACACTTAGGTTGAAGTGTGGTCTACCATACATGTTTTTCTTTTTCACAGAAATGGACACAAAACTGTGAAATAAAAGTAAAATTAAAGTAAAACAAGAGTGACTTGACAACTTTAGGTACTACTGCTTTTCATTTATAAGTATGACAAGGTTAGTCTCCTTATGATGTATGAAATAATACACTTTTCCAGCTGTCTGAGTTAAGCACTAGATCATGTCAACTAAATGGTAGAGCTCACAGCTGTCGCTTCTGGGCTACTAAATTTTGCGTATGCCAAATATAATTCTCCATTGTTTTCCACATGTTTAAGTTGGGTATGATGCTATTTATGAAATAAAATCAGAAAATGCAGTGTTTTGAAGTAGTAAGCACTACTGTAGCGGTGACTGCATTGCTCACCTTACTTTCTGCATGTAGGTCTGCCACAGACCTCTTACTTCTTGATACTTTTTTCCAGAAGAATAGAAAAAGTAGCGTTACATTCACTCTGCCTACTCTGTTACATCATATTATCTTTGAACTGTGCTGGAGACCAAAATTCCTCTCTTCCCCTGTTCTTCCAACGTATTTGTTTGTATTCTGGGTTGGACAGTGAATGGACTCACTTCAGTAGGAAAATTTGAAATTTGATGTACATCATGGCTGTCCTGTGCCTAAGTTCATTTAACTCAGGACAGTAATCAGCCCAAGCAGTCTTCATACTTCATGTGCTACCCTACTGCCAATCCACCATGTCCTTACCTTCCTTCTCTTCTCTTATGATGTGCAGTATGCACAGAAAACATTTTCTGAAGACGTCTGGACATGAAGGAGAGCCCTACTCAAGACATTCAGGAAGATTTTTTCCAGACCAGTATCTTATAGAATGTGACTGTACTTACTGGATTTTTACAGACGTATCTCCTGGAACAAAACCCAGCCTAAGAGCACCAGTTCTGGGAACAATGCATGTTAAAAAAAAAAAAAAAAAAAACTTGCACCTCAGGATAACCTCAAAATGCACAGGCCTATAGTCAGTATTTTGGGTAGTGCATTTCACCACTACCCTGACAAGATGCTGCAACAGAACCAGTGGTGCAACTCAGGAGTAGAGCCCTTGTAGCACAAGACCTGGAGATCAGACTGGTTTCTACAGCTGATTTTCAGAATAAACTGTCTACTCCTGTTTTCCCTCTTCAAACTAATTTTCTTCCTTACTTTAAAAGTAGCAGCAATCACTTTCAGGATGTCATTTGGATATCATCAAAACCCATCCTAACATGGTAGCTTTTTCCTTCATCTCCTCTATGGCTGAGGTAATAATCTGCTGTCTTGTACAGGGAGCTAAGGTTGGCCACTGAGTGAGGCTGGTTAAAGATTTAAGGACTGCAAAAGTACATTGCAAACTATGTAGCCTTTTGACAAAGTTCTGTGTTTAGCTGAGGCAACCTGCTTAAATTAACTAGATCCTAGCTGGTCTTAAGTAAGAGCAGGTAGTTTAATGGTAACGGTGAACAAGAACACAGGCTCTTGTTGGGCAGTAGGGAAGGATAGAAGACAAAGCAGAAAAGACACAAATACATGAAAAGATTCCTCTGACAAGAATCTCTGTCATGGAACGCCTAGGAACAGAAAGAGGTACTTAGCATCTGTCCATGTAAGTAAGCATCAGTAGTCCTGTGCCTTATCTCTAACTAACTGTCCCATAAAGCCTCCTCTTTCCAGCCCAAGTGTGGTAAGCTCAACAGAATGGGACATGGGGAGAGCTTTCATCTGTACATGTCTGAGGCCTTACCACGCAGCAGTCACTGCATGAAATGAAAACCCAAACTTTAGCCACCCTGGTCTTGTCACCACTAGTCATGTAGGAGGATCTTCCAAAAGGAACTTTGAAAGCAGACAAGGTCAATGTCCTTGTCCTGAGGTCACCACTCTTGGGAACTCCAGGAAATGTCCCATGCAAATCCTGCTGAATCCTAAAGCTGCCATCCTCTCCACTGCTGAAGGTGTTAGCAGCTGTTCTGGCTCTGCTCTCTATCAACCCCTGCCAGTCCACTTTGTGCAAGTCATGGCTTACACAGAACTTCAGACTGTGCAGGAAAGCTTCAGGCCTCATCAGCTGGCTTGGTAATAAAAGAAGCTCTGTGGCATGCTTAGAGTGGTGCCGGTACTTATTTCAATCCCCCTCTGAATATTCATAGATGTTTCGATGGCACTGTGGAAGGGTAAAAGATACACAATTACAGAACTTGCTCATCAATTAAGTCCTTGACTATTTCATTACTCTAGTAAAAATAAATCCAAATGAATAAATGTAGTGAACATAATTTTGGAAGCCAGTTCTAAAGCATATTGAGTATTGGAGTCTTCAAAAGATGGCCACTGGTGGCTCATAAGCTCAGGGTGGCATAAAAACTAGATTTTAATCTTCATTTCCTTCCATATCCTAATTCCAGGTCCTTTGTTCCCAAGGAGAGTTTTGATAACATCTACAACAAAGGTCTGCTGCCTGTTGTATTGATGCCCTGTGTTTCATAGATTAAAAACAGAAAGTGTGAATTTTTTGTATCAAGATCAGGAATTTATACATACCTGTACAGTATGGAAAGATTAAGCCCCTTACTTTGGAATTTTTAGTGCCAAAAGACAACATTACATGAGCTTTTATATAGACCATTCACAGAATCACAAAATCACAGAATGTTAGGGATTGGAAGGGACCACAAAAGATCGTCTAGTCCAATCCTCCTGCCGGAGCAGGAACACCTAGATGAGGCTACACACGAAGGTGTCCAGATGGGTTTTGAATGTCTCCAGAGTAGGAGACTCCACAACCTCCCTGGGCAGCCTGTTCCAGTGTTCTGTCACCCTCACTGAGAAGAAGTTTCCTCTCAGTTTTAAGTGGAACCTCTTGTGTTCCAGTTTGAACCCATTACCTCTTATCCTACCATTGATTGTCATCAAGAAGAGCCTGGCTCCATCCTCGAGAGACTCATTCATCTAGCCATTTTTCCTTGTTAGTGAGGTGAGTGCCTTGGGGTATAAATATAGTGTACTTGTCCGTTTGACATATCTTTTCTGCAGATGAAAGAAGTGTAAAAGTTTCATAAACTGGAGGGTCCTTCTTTAACCACTACATCTAGTTCCATATAAATCTGACAAGACGACCAGTCAAAATTTTCCTGGCTTGAACTGCCCTGGAAACATACCTTAAATAAGTATATACAGAACCACATCTCTAACATGCCATTGAGGGCTTTTAAAAATACCACAGTGATATGTTGCCCACAAGAGAGGCAAAGAAGTTAGCTGTTGCTCACAAGGTAGATAAAGTGCATTTTCTAAAGGTTAAGGTTTATTTTTGTGTATTGTAGACAGTATTTCTTTCTGCAGTACCTCAGAAAAATCTTCCTATTAGCAACAAAGTAGACTAAAAAAAAGAATTATATCATTATTTGTTTAAAATCATAAATGTGCCTCAGCTGAAAACGTGAGTTAATAAGCCATTTAGACTACTAAATCTTATGCAGACCCTATGTGAATGCATTTTGCAAAGTATGATTAAATTATGGTGATTACCTGGTTCTGAAAAAGAATATGTAGCCCTAAGCCTCATAAAAACTTCTGGAGAGTCAACATATCATGGAAGCATGTAGATTCTGTCTTATTACTACTAACAGTATTGATAAAAATAATCATATTTAACGATCTCCTGCCTTGCTTTGAACAAACTTGGAACAAAGACCTTCTTCTTTTATTAATTCAGAGATATATCTGAAAAATGATCCTGAACAATATGTACAGAATAGGTGCACCTATAATCAAAAAGCCTTTTAAATCAATGAGATGTATGGATATGCAAATATTATGTTTCTCCTTCCTCCTTCCAACCCCCCGCATGTACACTAGTATAAAGGTAACCTTTCACATTACTGAAAATTTAATTTTTTATAGCAAATTAAAATTTGTCTTCATGTCACTGTCAAATTTAGAAATTTAAATTTGAAAAATATAGTCTAATATAAAAGATGTTTGAGTTCTGACTTCCTTCTAGATACCTACGTGGTGTATACTGCTTTACTAAAGTTGCGTGTCTATATGTTAGTATGTGTAAATATAAATAAACTTCCATTATACAATGGTGACAATTGTAAGTCTGATTGTACTGCTGATTTTCTGCAGCCTTAAAATACAGTATGCTTCTAAAACATCTTATTCGGTTTTAATAGTTTTCATTTCAGATTCTACGAGATGTATCTGACTGAGAGTTATAATTCCAAAATATCATAGTAGAAGGAGGTTTGAATATCAGATTTGCTGCCACAAATTAGTACTGGAAGGTAATGTTATAAGGCACATTTCAAAATATTCTCAAGCAACCTTCTTGTATTCTAGTGTGTCTATTTAACTGCAGACAGTTTAGAACAAACTCAAATCAACTGAAAGATTTGTTCCAATTTCTCTGGGAGCAAATATGTGCAATTTAAACTCAAAACTTTTGAAGAACTTGATATGTGCTTCAACATGTGATGAAGTTAACGTAAAGAACCACAAACTTTTTAAAATATATCACCTTAGTTTCTTGTCTCTTGCCTTCTGGTATTGGCATATGCTTGTAATTCACTATTACTACTTTTAGTAAATTCCGTATTTCAGTAAACACCATCATTACTTATTTTTGTTGCCTTATTTTTTAATAGCCATGAAGGTTAGACTATATTCCAGGGGGCAGGACAGGTGGGAGTGGGTGGGGGGGGAGAACCTGGTTCCCACACAACTGTGGGACAGGCTGTACTGTCTGGGATTTGCAGAAAAGGAACAAATTTCTGAAGGGCCTATAATATAAACTTGCTAGCTGTACTGGGCCTCGTTAGGACAGAGTTCATTTTCTTCAAAGCATCTTATAGTTGTTCGAATTTTTAACCTAAACAGTACTGATAGCACACTAATATTCTAGCTTTTGCTGAACAGCATTTGCACAATGTCAGAGACCTCTCTGTTTCTTGCTATGCCCTCACAATGAATACATTGGGAGTGTGCAATCATTTGGGAAGGGACACAACTGAGCAGATGATCCAAACTAGTGAAAGAAATATTCCAAACCTTATAATGTCATGGTCAATGATAAAAGGGAAAAGAGAGGGTTTTAGGAGGGTTAGCCATTTTTTTGCTTGGGAACTAGCGGGGCACTGGTCTACCCCTGGGAGGTGGTGAGTGATTGCCTTTGCATCACTTGTTTTGTTCTCTTCTACTTATCCTTCACTTGTTAAAGAATTATCATTATTGCTGTTATTATTATGGTTATTGTAATTATTATTATTTCTCTTGATCCCCAAGTTTTATTGCCTATATTCTTGTTTCCCTCTGTCCCTGTCCCACTGGAGATGGGGTGTGTGGGGAGTGAGTGACTGCCTGTGTGGTGCTCAGCTGCTTGCTGGGGTGAACATGTAACACCAGCTCACCCACCCAGGCGCTTCATGCCTCCCTCTTCTCAGTGTGCTGATTCTGTCATTCTTCACAGTCAAATATTATTCTAGTGAAAGACAGAACTGTGGCGAGTAAGGGTACTTGTTAATGTATACAGAAGATCTTAAATACCCATTAAGTGCCATAAAATAGAGCCACAGAGGCATTCTTTTCATTTTACACTAAAGTGCTCAAAGAAGGAATAACAAATTTGACCTATTGTTAGTCATTCTTATAACAAAATTTGTATTAGAGCACAATTTGCAGCCTTTGGTTTTTCACTGACTGGAAGAGGGGAAGGCTAAGCTTTCCAAGTCCTAATTAATTATTTTCTACAGACCCCAATGTGGTCACTTAATTCTTACTTAATGGACAAAACAAATGCAGACAAGGATGGAAAAATCTTTAGTCCTACAAGACTGCCTAACATAACCAAAATGTATCAAGTTTTGTCTGTTAGAAACAAAGGACATAATTGTAGAACTATTACTGTTGTTATTTTGCTAAAATACTTCCATACATTTAATTCCTAGAGTATGCTGTATTTAAAACATTTAGAATAAGAGTTACTCTTTTTCATTTCTCACCTAGCTGTTTCCCACAGAAATTAAAGAAGGAAGTTGAAAAAGCACACAATTCTGCACTTTATGTACACTGAAAGAGTCTTCTGTTACCTTTTGGTTATTTCTTAGCCAGGTATTTACATTTCAGGGGGTCTTTCAATAGTACACATGCACATAGAATTTAAGCAGGTATTTTCCCATTATAATTTATTGGCATTAACCTTCTAAATATCCTGCATTTTTGGTAAAAGACTCTCAGGTTTTTTATTATCTCCCATGTTATTGTTATTGAAAAGAGTCCTGAACTGTGTAAAGATGCAGTTTTGCTCTGTTAACATAAAGATTCCCTGCTGATTGAAGAGCTGCAGAGGAATATTGACAACTGTTTCTTAGACAGACAAAGACACAAAACTAACGAAATCTTTTACAAATCTGACACAACACTTTTAGTATTTCAAGTCTTTTAAATGGCAATTTAGTTTAAAGAGATTTACCATTCTGGCTGCAGCCAAGGCTTAATCAGGAAGCCTAGTGGGGTTAGTCTTTTGAAGTGGATAACTCTACTTTAAATGGGAAAGACATACAAAGAATAAAACTTTATCAGGTGGTGGACAGTTTGCTTGTTAAATTCTTGTACATATTAAGTGGTAAAGAGACTCGTGTATAAAACGTCATTTGGAAAGGCAAATCAGATAATTTTTTTTTTTTTTTTTTTTTTTGTTCAGAATAAACATTATAAGTGTGTCTGTATGCTTTAATAAGTACAAGTCGTAGTCTTTAGACTCAACACATTAGCATTAGTGTTTTACACAGTGTTAGACTTAGATTCCTTAGAAGTCTGAAGGATGTATTGTCAAATATATCCTTCTTTGTACGTATTAGTCTCTCTGTGCTTGTCTGTATTATTCCACAGATGAAATATTCAAGTTAAAACACTCCAATTTAGCACAGAATGCCTAGGGCACCTAAGAAGCATTGAAATCTGTATCTAGCCATTAGCAAGAAACATATAAGAACTTGTCTCAAAAACCAGCTTCATCAAGAATCTTTATTTCTTCATTTATAAGATGGATTTTTTAAAAATTTCATTTTATGGTAAAGTAAATGAAAAAAATAAATGTTTCCGTTTCTCTCCTAGTATTTCCAGTAATTCATACGTGTTATTGCTCACATATGCCTGACCACCATGGCAGTCATAAATATATTTAAACTTTATTTTTCTTCGAGATCTTTTCCTCCTATGGTGTCATTTTGTCTGGGTCCTGTCATTTCAAAGCAGTAAATGTAAAACCAAAATTACAAGAAGTAAGTGAAACTACACAAAATTTGAACAAAGATATTTGTTCTGTCTTTAACTGAGCAATGATGTGAAGATTCTTACCATGTATTTGAAGGTCATTCTCAATGATGTTTCCCAGTTTGCTTATGTTTGTTGATTTGTTCATTTTTTCAGCTACAGAGGCAATGTGACTAGAATAAGGTACTCTTGAATTAACAAAATGCTTCATTTTTTCTTTCAATATCCATTATAGTACAGACTGATAAAAGAGGTGGGTTTCAACTGTGTGTATCAAGTGAGATGTGAAAATCAGTGATAAAATTATTTTATTATATAAAAAAGGAAAAAAATTAGAACCATTTCCAAAACTTTGGTGTAAACAAGACCTATCTGTTTTCTTACAGTACAGCTTGGAAGAGTGCATAGCCTAGATAAAAAACATTTTTCAATCACATCTATATTATTTTTTTTTTCCTACTTTCAAACTGTGATATTTATTGGTAGATTTAGCTGGACATCAACCTTATGTAGACAACAGAACAAGATAAAAATCTTACTTGCATAGCATATCAGTGCTGTACAGCAAATATCATCTTAGGGGGTGTTGCATAACATTATTTCTAATTTGGCTAATTTTTTTTTTTTTTCCCCACTGTGGTAAGGAAACTGCAATAGAATTATCTTTTGAAACTAACAAATGTTCTGAGTCTTTGTCAGACATAATGTCCATTATTGTGGGGTATTCCATGAAAGAAAAAAAGGAAAAAGGAAGAAAAAAGAGAGATGCTTTATTTTTTTTACTAATCTTTCTAATTGCTAATCCGTACCTTGGACATTAGAGAGCTTAATCATATATATATAAGGAATAGTTTCCATACACACAAAAAGATTTGTTATTTGCCCCTATAAATTAAAATACTGGTTTCTTTCCTCAAAATGCTTAAAGTGATAAGTTTGTCTCCATTGATAATGCAAACACATATTTTCAGTTGAAGGCAACCTTTTTCAGAAGTCAAATACTGTTGTCTCTTATTAATCTATTTATTTATTTATTTATTTATTTTAGAATTCTGTATGTGCTATTTATGCTACTGGGCCACATCCTTCACACAATTAATTCAACAACAGAAACCTGAATGCTGATATACAGAGGTTCAATGAGATCCTTGATGGAAATTATATTTGAAGATATCAGTTTGTAAAATTAACAAAAATTGCAGAAGTGAGAATCCTGAGAGTGCTTTTAATGCATGCTTTGAATTTGTCTAGATTATTGTTTCTAGGATAACGATGAGGAACAAGTGACTTGATGCTATGTTTATTCATGAGTTTGCACACCTGAAAGCAAAGTCGACTACATCTAACATAGATCATTATCTGGAACATTATCTTAGTTGTTACTTAACAATATTCAAGTACCAAAACCACGTGAGCTTCTATAAGTTGCCATGTACTGCTTCTTAGACCACTACTGAGCAAGATTGTATATCTAATTTTCTATCTGAAAAATATTTCATAATAATTATTAAGATTTCACTTTCAGCTGTGAAAATTTCAGGTGTCATAGTTTCATACAGAGAATAGGAAAATGTATAAACAGGAATTACGGAATATTTCTTTGATCTACAAATACACCATTCCAAATTATAAAGGAACTGGACAAAAAAATATAACCTGGCGTATGTTAGATTTAACCTTTAAATGCTTCTTGACTTCTTAAAAAATGTTGAGGGTTACCATGATCCCTGTGAACTGATACTTCAGTATACTGCCAAAGTTATTATGATTTTAAAGAAGTAAAACATCTAGGAGAAAACATCTGTGATCATTTAAAGTCATTACAATTCCTGTGCTAATGCAGAAGATTCCTCCTGGTATCTCTCACTTAACCTTAACTACTATGAAGTAATTTTTTTTATACATTTTATGACTTTGTAGGTTTGGTGGTGGTTTTTTTGTTTGTTTGTTTGTTTTTTTTCTTTTCTTTTTTTTTTGTTTGTTTGTTTTTTTGGTGTGGGTGTGTGTGTTTTGTTTTGTTTTGTTTTCCCCTCCAGATGTTCAGGCTGAAGGAACACCTATCTTAAATTTCTGCACTAAAGAATAAATATTTCAAAGAACTGTGACATCTTTGTCTGCAAAGGATTTAATAATTCTGACTAAAGGAGCCTCTTGATGAAGCATCAGAGCATTTCGAAAGAATCTTATATTCAGAGTTTCTTTCCCTTTGCCCGTGTGACTTACTATAAGTCCCACCTCCACAACTCCTTCATGGTTACATTTCCTCTGTTAAGGAAATAGTGCTTTTCCAGGTTACATCAACACTGCTTATCTAATAAATTCATCTTATTAACAAGGCCCATGTCATGCAATGAACCTCCTCTAGTAAGAGCCAGTGCAGCATTCATGCTATTGCACAAACATAAGCAACAGTCTATGCAAAACAATATTCACCCATGCAAAACTGAGGGTTGTAAACACAGGAAGTTCATTTAAGTAATATTGCATATGTCATTATCCATTCATAAGATTTATATGGACTATTGTTCATGTGTTCACACAATTAGCAACATTTTGGTGAGCCCAAAGCTGATTCTAGTACAACATTCTCCGTAATGAGTTTAATGTGAAATTTTGTATATTCATTGCAATTTTCTGTAAAAAAGGTAACCTGTCAATCATATTTTATTCAATATATTCAGATATATGCATTCAAAGTAATTGTGAGAGTCAGGTATAATTAGGCAAAAATCTATCTTAGATTGAGTGTTAAGTAGACTAATTAAACTAAAACAGACTGAGCAGAAAGTCTGTTTATTTGAGTTCAGTTGGTTAATTTATACAAGAAAAGCCATTGAGACAAGTACTTGCAGTATACAAACACTTTTTTCTTTGTACGTGCTGAAAATTTTAAGGATGTTGGATGGATTATAAGTATATTAAGAATTTTCTTGGTGAATAAATGTTGCATTTTGCCAAATTCGATTTACTTTTTAGGAAAAATTAATGCATAAAAAACTAGCGAAAAATAAAAGTCTATGTGGACATTCACATGGCACCTTTGTTAGAGGTTCAACATACCACACAGTTGCAGGTACAATCTCATGATGTGAAAAGCATTATGTGAAGTTTTAATTAAAACTAAGCTATTTTACTCTTCATAGCTTACATCACAGGCCTTTTCTACATCTATTTTAATTTAAATTTATATATGCATGTTAAAAGGACATTTTTGAATGGCACAAAGGACGTATAGCATGAAACACTGACTGCACTTGAATCCAAGTCTGCGTTGAGTCACTTTTTAAAGTGGGCACTGCAAAACTCCAGGACAACTATTCAAAACATTTTAACAAATTTCTCATCAACTAATGCTGCTCTGAAAAAAAAAACTGAAGTACACTATAGATGTTTTCAGTTTCTCTGTGCAAAATGTGTTCCTTTTACCCCATGCAGATTTGCACTTATTTCAAAAATTGTTTTCAGTTGTCTGTGTCTCTTGCATTGGTTAACAATTTCATTAATCACCATGTACAAATCACAATTTTAGTAGAACACAAAAGTTCACCTATTCCTGCAGTTGTGAGCTTATGTCATTTTTGCCCTTTCTGTGGGTAAAGGAGACAATTAGGAACATAGGTCTCTGCTGACTGTGCAGGGCAAGAGGTAGGTTGAAAATATTTTGTCATGAACTTTCTAGGACTAACTTCCTTTGTTGAAGGTTCACAGTGGAAACAAAATTACCATGTTGGACTTTTATTATGTGACAGAAGACTAGGAAAAGCTTTGTTTGTGTCAGAAGAAAAAATGAAACAAAAATCCTGCAATTCCTCAATTCTTGCTGGTGATGAATAGAGATGGTAAGAATACAGCTCTCCTTACTTGCCTGATGTACTCACAGAAGCTGCTCTATTTGTAGTTGTTAGTTTATTCTCGGTGTTTCAATGTGACCTTGTAATCATCCTTCTTAATTAGTCCAATTTTAACAAGTGTGGTGTATTGTGTAGAAGCCGATGTCACTGCCCTTGCCTTGTCAAAGAGGTTTCTGCACAGCCCATGACTTGACTGGCCTGTGACTTGGAACCTGCACTTAGATGGGAGCCCACTGGCTTAGCAGGGCAGAAAAGAGAAAGACAAAGAAGGTTAAATCTATATCTATCTATATCTATATCTATATCTATATCTATATCTATATATCTATATCTATATCTATATCTATATCTATATCTATATCTATATCTATATCTATATCTATATCTATATCTATATCTATATCTATATCTATATATCTATATCTATATCTATATCTCTATCTATCTATATCTATATCTATATCTATATCTATATCTATATCTATATCTATATCTATATCTATATCTATATCTATATCTATATCTATATCTATATCTATATCTATATCTATATCTATATAGATATATATCTGTATCTGTATCTGTATCTGTATCTGTATCTATATCTATATCTATATCTATATCTATATCTATATCTGTATCTATATCTATATCTATATGTGTATTTTGTGAAAGTGTTTTGCTTTTTAGCATCTGCTCCTGGCACCATTTTAATTTGGCAGAGAATGGAGCCAGCAAGAACATTATGAACTCCAGGAACAAATTAAAGTCTTTAACAAAGGCTTTCACTTACAGTCCTATGCCTTTCTGTTCTTCCATTCTTCTAATATACTGAAGTGAAACATTTTCTTAATGTCGTGAAAACAAGTCCTGGCATTACACATTTTGATAAGGAAATCTAAGATAGAAAAGAGAAAGTTGATTCCAGAGGAGCAGTACAGCTAGGAAAATGCCTATGTGTGTGTATTTAATCACAGAATGAAGCTTGCTGGTTATATTTTATGTGTGGTGTGATAACTGCTGGTAGTATCATTTGGCCTTCCCAGGATCCTGTTGTGAAACTCGATTGAATGATGAGGCAGATACTTCAGGTAACAGCCATCCAAAGGGGAATGGCCTGGAACAAAAGTATTTCCCTGGGACAATGGGCAGAAAATGAACTTGATGTACCTGTTATATATGAAATACCATGAGGCTAAAGAAAATGCAGAGTATCCCCACAGAGCCCAATTCCTTTTTTTTTATTTTAAATTATTATTATTATTATTATTATTATTATTATTATTATTATTATTAATTATTATTATTATTATTATTATTATTATTATTATTATTATTATTAAACTTCCAGGATATTTAATTCCAAAACAGACTGTAAACATTAAAAAATAAATCAGGGTTACTATTCATCAGTCTGTTTCCTTGTCAGTTCTTTCAGACATGAAGAAAATAATGGGGGTAGAAGATCTTTTTAAGAAGTCTTTCCCCTTTGTCTTCACAGTACAATCTCTTTCAAAATGAACAGTGACTAATGACAGTGAATAGATTCAGGACAGTAGTCAGAATAGTAATGAATACTCAGATTATGTGGAACAGGGGCTAAAAGGATCCGCATCCTGGTCTTTCATTTGTGAGTTACACTGTTGGCTGTTTGACTTGTTTCCTGTTGGCATTCTTAATAGCCCTCAAGAAAGTGTCTGCATTGGGTTTCTTTTGTATGCTTGTTAAGCAAATCATTTTACTGGATATTTCTCAATGATTTGTGCATCTGCATTTGTTTAGAAGTGAAGGAATTCAAAGCAATATGAAATAATTTGCTTCGGATAGATTGCTAAAATATTTGTCCGTCAAACAGTGTAACAGTAGGATGAAAAAAGATGTGAAAATCAGAAAACTACTATGACCTTTAGAAAATTTATATATTTCATCTACAGCAAATTTTGGGTCTTCTGAGGTCTAGCATGTTTTACAAAAGCTCAGAATATTTAACAAAAAAGAAATCCCATTTGTATGACTGGAAATTGTCTGCATAAATCTTTGAAAATAAAATATTTAAGCTTTGAGGTATAATATATCTTTGCAGACTCATGATAGGAATAAAGGATGACCTTTCTACTAGAAGTGTATGGCAAATCGCTGTGAAAATAGAAAAATAATTTTATAAAGAAAATTGGCCTTTTCAGACCTAACTGATTTAGATAATTTTGAAAATCCCAGCTTAATTTGAGAATACACTTTTCCATCATGTACTGTTAAAAATCTGTTTGATGTTTTCTTGCATACTTGCTGTAAGATATTTTTAAACCTTAAAAAAACATTGATTTTTCGTCAGTGTCTCATATAAAGTTAATCTTTATGATGTGTTAAATCTTCTCTGTATTAATAGAAAACAAACAGTATCAGAAAGGAAACAGGACCTTGATTCTCTTGTTTAATTACTGAAATATTTGATTTTGAATGCCTCAGTGCTTTTTCTTTGTACTTAACCAAATGTAAGATTACTGCTTCATGTATTGCAGAATTTAAATTCTATTTTCACCTCCCTCCTTGAGGGACAAAGATGACACTTTGAAATCAGGATTACTGCC
Organism: Patagioenas fasciata; assembly: GCF_037038585.1. NCBI lineage: Eukaryota > Metazoa > Chordata > Aves > Columbiformes > Columbidae > Patagioenas > Patagioenas fasciata. The sequence continues at coordinate 22,972,113 of NC_092560.1, read as the reverse complement.
ACCATCCCTAGATATATTTTTCACTTTAGCATACCATTAGAAACAATGTTAACGTAGCAAACCATTTGTTAGTTTCTGGATTGAAGGACCTTTTCTATAGATGCCTACTAAATATTTTGTTCTTAGTGTGTGGCAGGCTAAAATGAACTTGTTCACTTAAAATGTATGCAAATATTTGTGGTTATTTTCAGAACTAAAGTCAAAGCTCTAGCAAATAAGTTGCTTCTAGCAGAGGAAGGTATTTCTCTCATTTACTTTTCTAGCCACAGTATTTTAAAAATAATTCAAGGTGAAAACAATTGCAAAAGTCATTAGGTTTTTATGGGACCACAAAAAGAAGTGGTGTGCTCCCCCTTTTGGCTTTTCTGAGCTGCAGTTGACAAATAAACAAAAGATGTCTTTTGGTTCATGTTGCCCATTCTGTAACTACCTGTCAAGCTGTTGATCACAGATGTTTTTGTAGAGCAAGGCTTTCTGTGCACCAGGAAATAGAAATGTCCATTGTTGTCAAATCAAACAGCAATGTCAATTTTAGGGTTATTCGAAAAGGCAAAGAAAGATCAATGCTTGCCAAATAGAAAAAGGTAAAATTGGCAGGCTTGAATGAGGTGGGGGATACTTTTCTTCAAGTTGTTGAGTCTGTGGCATAAGCAATTGTGAATAAACAAGAATTAAAAACTTCAGAAACTGCTTGGCAGCACCCTTTTGAGGCAAGAGGCCTTCAAAAGCCTCGTGATACAGAACTAGATATGTCTGATAACCAAGACTGCAGTTATTGTGTTTATTCCTCATAATTTGTACTATTTTGGTCTAACTGGAACACATACACACACACAAACAAAATCAGAAAATAAACCTGTGTTTAACTTATTACTATTTTCCGAAGAAAGGGAACATTACATTCTCATCTGTTGGTGGTCTTTGGGCAGAATAAGCTCACAAACCAAGATTTTACTAAAGGTAGAAAAGTATGATTAGCTATGCCTTTTCTGGATCTAGTGGATAAAACGAGAACTCAGAATTATTATAATGTTGTATTACAGACTATAATCTCACTGTCATATCAGAAAAAGCCATTGCTAGAGTAAAGAGCATTACCCCCCCCCAAAAAAGCTAGACAGTGTGCTTTCTAGTCCCTTCAAGAATAAGCTAGGGAAGAGTTTTTACAGGCATGTGAGAAAAGAGATTTTCTTTGTTTTAACCTATTTAAAACTCCCTAAAATAAAGCATTCTTCTTATCTTGCTCACATTTATTCTGTTACATGAGGGATTAAAAGTGATACATTGTGACTGGTGACATTACAGTCTGTTTTACAAGGCCTGGGAAGGGAGACAAAGGATACAGTACTACTCAGAAAGAATAGAGTGGTGGTGGTGAGGTTTTCCCCCTAGTATTTAACCTGAGTTTGATGTGGGAGTATTTTTTTCCATGAATGCTATTTGCTGTGGGTAATGTTTTCAGATCTGAAAAATTATTTTCTTTATTTTTCTTAATGTATGCAAGGAAAATAGATTTCTTTCTCCCTCTTTCTCTGTGAAGCTGAGCAACATAACATTTCCTTTCTTGCATGTAAATGAAACATCAGTATTAATCCCCTGGAGTTTTGATGCCTGGAGGCATATTCTCAGCTTTCACTGCTTCATCTAGTGTTGTATTGTAAGTAATTCACTGTGGCAAGAAGTCAATGCTCATGTTGCAGAAAGAGACAATAGCACCACTGTTGCAAGTGCTTTGCCTTTCAGATTAATTTTTAATATTTGATTAAAACAACATTGTCATGAGAAAAAATATAGAAAAGTAGCTTCTTTGTCATAATAGCTATGGTCAGAAAATTACATATAAGATGACAAAACATCTTCCATGCACTTATTATGTGAGCTGGAGGTCAATACATGGTACTGTGCACTGTCCCAGTCTGTGTGACAGCCCTACCTTAAGGCTAAGCAAGGGGAAGGTATGGATTCAACCTCAAGGTGACTGACTCAACTAACCCAAAAGAGGAAAGAGATCAGACCCTTGTTTCTGCTTGGGGCAGAAGGAAGAACTTTCCTTCTTCCCCCAAAGTGCCACTAAGTAAGGTACAACACTGGGTGTGGAGAATGAAGAGCATGTGAATAAGAGACAATATACAGGAAAAGTGGACAATGAAAAGTTAATTCAACCACCCTCACACATCTGGACCTGTGTCACCAGAATAGCACGTAAAGTATTAGCAATCAGATGTTCTTTACTGATAGGTACCGCAGTACTCGTTTGTTGTCCAGACATTTCTCCAGATAAATTTGCTGCCTACCAGGAGGTTGCATTCATGTCACTGCTGAACCCTACAGATTATCTTGTGCTCCTACTGCTCCATGTAGGATATAATAATACTGTGACCAGACAGCTTAGAACTATAAAAAAAAGACTACATGTGCCTTGGCACAACATGAAAAGTATCAGCAGCACAAATAGTGTTCTTTGTCCCCATGGACAGAGGAAGGGGTTCAAGAATCATAGAATCCTTTCAGTTGGAAGAGACCCTCAGGATCATCGAGTCCAACCACAACCTAACTCTAGCACCAGACCAGGTCCTTAAGAACCTCGTTTAATAGCCTTTTACACACCTCCAGGGGTGGTGACTCCACTGCTTCCCTGGGCAGCCTGTTCCAACCCTTTCCATGAAGAAATTTTTCCTAACATCCAATCTAAACCTCCTCTGGTACAACTTGAGGCCACTTCCTCTTGTCTTGTCACTTGCTACTTGGGAGAAGAGACCGACACCCTCCATGCTATAACCTCCTTACAGGTAGTTTTAGACAGTGATGAGGTCTCCCCTCAGCCTGCTTTTCTCTGGGCTAAACAGACCCAGGAGAAGACAAATTGAGCATGTGAATGCCTGGCTATGTGGTTGGTGCCATACTTCAGGTTTTGTTTTCTGTGGTCATGGATTTACCTTTAAGAAGTTGTCTGTTAGGAGCTGATGGGATTTACCTGACCAAGTGGAAAAAAAGGATCTTCACCAACAAACTAGACATATAAGGAGAGAATAGAGTTTTCAGTAACAAAGAGTGAAGGCTGCTGATATATTAAGAACCAACAAGGAATCATCTGTGAAATGCCTCAAAGGAACTGGGACTTGTTCCTCTAAAAAGGTGACATGGTTGATAGGCCAGCTGAAGTGCCTCTATACCAAGGCATGCAGCATGAGTGACAAGCAGCAGGTGGAAGCCACTGTGTAGCTAAGAAATCTACGATCAAAATGCTAGTCACTGAAATCTGGTGGGATGAACCACATGATTGGGGTTTGGCAATCTATGGTTATAAATGGTTCAGAAGACAGAGCTACAGAATGAAGAGTGAAGGGGATTGCCCTCTGTGTAAAAGAACGGATTGACTACAGAGACCTGTCTTTGAAAAACAGTGATTAATGGGTTAAGAGCATATGGGTGAAAATTAGGGGCCAAACCAACAAAGGAAACCTTATATTTGGTGTTTAGCATAGAATCATAGAATCATAGAATGCTAGGGATTGGAAGGGACCTCGAAAGATCATCTAGTCCAATCCCCCTGCAGGAGAAGGAACACCTAGATGAGGCTCCACAGGAATGTGTCCAGGTGGGTTTTGAATGTCTCCAGAGTAGGAGACTCCACAACCCCCCTGGGCAACCTGTTCCAGTGCTCTGTTATGCTCACTGAGAAGAAGTTTCTTCTCAGGTTTAAGTGGAACCTCTTATGTTCCAGTTTAAACCCATTACCCCTTGTCCTACCATTGTTAGTCACCGAGAAGAGCCTGACTCCATCCTTGTGACACCCAGCCTTTGTATATTTATAAACATTAATAAGGTCACCCTTCAGTCTCATCTTCTCCAAACTAAAGAGACCCAGCTCCCTCAGTCTTTCCTCATGAGGGAGATGCTCGACTCCCTTAATCATCTTTGTTGTCCTACGCTGGACTCTCTCCAGCAGTTCCCTGTCCTTCTTGAACTGAGGGGCCCAGAATTGGACACAATATTCCAGGTGCAGTCTCACCAGGGCAGAGTAGAGAGAAAGGAGAACCTCTCTCGACCTACTAACCACCCCCCTTCTAATATGACCCAGGATGCCACTGGCCCTCTTGGCCACAAGGGCACAGTGCTGGCTCATGGTCATCCTGCTGTCCACCAGGATCCCCAGGTCCCTCTCCCCTACACTGCTCTCTAATGGATCATTCCCAGTACTGACCCTTGAGGCACTCCACTAGATACAGACCTCTGATCGGACTCTGCCTCATTGACCACAACTCTCTGGCTTCTTTCCTTCGGTCAGATCACAGTCCACCTCACTACCCGATCGTCCAGACCACACTTCCTCAGTTTAGCTATGAGAATGCTGTGGGAGACTGTGTCAAATGCTTTACTGAAGTCAAGGTAGACCACATCCACCACCCTGCCATCATCTATCCACCTCGTTATATCGTCATAAAAGGCTATGAGGTTGGTCAAGCATGACTTCCCCTTGGTGAAACCATGTTGACTGCCCCTAATGACCCTCTTATCCTTGATATGCCTTGAGATGGCACCAAGGATAAGTCGTTCCATTACTTTCCCAGGGATGGAGGTGAGGCTGACCAGTCTAAAATTACCCGGGTCTTCCTTTTTGCCCTTTTTGAAGACTGGGGTGATGTTAGCTTTCCTTCAGTTGTCAGGCACCTCTCCCATCTCCCAAGACTTGGCAAAGGTGATGGAGAGTGGTCCAGCAATGACATCAGTCAGCTCCCTCAACACCCGTGGGTGCATTGCATCTGGGCCCATGGATTTGTGGATGTTCAGATTGCCTAATTGTTCCTTAACCCAGTCCTCATCAACGAAGGCAAATTCTTGCACCACCCTGACTTCCTCTGGGGCCTCAGGGGTATGGGGTTATTCAGGACAGCCTCCGGCAGAGTAGACAGAAACAAAGAAGGCATTCAGTAACTCTGCCTTCTCTGTATCTTCTGTCACCAGGGCACCCACCTCATTCATCAGTGGGCCTACATTGTCTCTGGTGTTAGTTTTACCTGCCATGTATTTGAAAAAGCTCTTTCTGTTTTCCTTGACCCCTCGTGCCAGCTTTAATTCTAACGAGGCCTTAGCTTTCGTAGTTGCCTCTCTACATCCCCTGACAACAGCCTTATATTCTTTCCAAGTGGCCAGCCCCTCCTTCTATGATCTGTAAACTCTCCTCTTCCACATGAGCTGGCTCAGCAGTTCCTTGTTTAACCACGCAGGTCTCCTGGCTCCCTTCCTTGACTTCCTACGTGTTGGAATACTCTGATCTTGAGCTTGGTAGAAGAAATCCCTGAATATTAACCAACTATTTTGCGCCCCTTTACCTTCAAGCAGCCTTGCCCATGGGCTTTTCTCCTGCAATTGCTTGAAAAGGCCAAAGTTTGCCCTGCTGAAGTCCAGGGTTGCAATTCTGCTTGCTACTCTGTTCCTGCCGCACAAGATCCTGAGCTCCACCATTTCATGGTCATTGCAACCAAGGCAGCCCTCAATCTTAATCGCTTCAACCAGACCCTCCTTGTTAGTGAGGATGAGGTCCAGCAGTGCAAGGAGTCCATGGAGCAAGACTACTGAAAAACATGTCAAAACATATGGGAAATGAGAAGACTATTAGAAACAGCAGACATGGCTTTACCAAAGGCAAATAGCACCTGACTGATCTAGTGGTCTTCTGTGACAGAGTGACTGCATCAGCGAACAAGGGAAGAGGAACTGATGTCATCTACTTGAACTTCTGTGAGGTCTTTGATTTGGTCCCGCACAACATTCTTGATGTTAATTTGGAGGGACGTAGTTTTGATGGATGACCTGTTAGGTGAATAAGGAGTTGGCTGGATGGCCACATCCAAAGTGTTGTAGTCAAAAACTGCAAGGATAAGATTTAAAGGTTATGAGGAAACATTATAAAATAAGGGCTAGAGTGTGGACATTAACTTTTGGTGATGCTCTGTTCAGACTCCCATATCATCGGAGCTTTTTCTGAGTCTGCCAGTGCCGAGGGATGCACAGAAAAAAATGTATTTCCCAAAATACTGGTTATTCTCTGAGACTGAGCCAAGCATAGGAGCATGCATACACCTTAGATGCTAGAGTTGTGTCAACATCATAAAGCATGCTCAATTCAGATAAACCTCATAGAAATTTTATTAGCAATTATCTTTGGTTCTACAAAATAAGTGGAAAATTATGGTTTTTCAGAAGCTGGAGGAGATCAGTAGAACAGTGGAAGCAGAAATATTGGTTGATACCTTCATAACCTTCTTCCACATACCAGGTTTCTATTTCAAACATCAGAGATGCCAAAAATCCTCAAAGAAATTGTTTGATTTTTTAAACATTTTAAACACATTGAGAAATTCAACTTTTCCTCTTACACTTACTTTCAGAAGGGGTATAGTTATTTTTGCTTGTTTGTTTAAGAATAGTTTGTTTTTAATTTATCATGAGGCAGAAGATAAGAAAATATTCAGGTCAGTTAATGTTAGAGTTAACTAAACAATGAAGATTAAGATCTTAAAACAGGAGATTTTCAGTTATGTTTAACTAATTCAATTTAGTTTGATATATTATTCCTTTTAAAATTAATATGGCACAGATAATAGACACAAGACATAAGTCTTGACACCTTTTGGAATTTCCTGTACACTTTATGGACTCTAAAGAAAAGTAGACTATTAAAATTAAAAAAAGAGCAACAGAGATTTAACTTCTCACACAATAATGTTCTGCAGGTTGTGAAAACTTTTCTGAGCTACGCAAATATACTAGTGGGCCAAGATTACATTTCATTTCAACTTTCTCAATTACTGTCAGGTGCTTAGCAAAAATCCACAAAACCACCTGACCTTATTTGTAGTAATGTCACCTCTGTAACTATACAGGAAGAACACAGACAAAGCAAAATCTTGATACTTCATGTCAAACAATTATCATTCTCCACAGACAAAAATCTTAGGAAGTGTATTTCTGATAATTAGGTCTACGATGCTTTCCACAATATTTTCTGTATACACTCTGGATTTTCTCTCAGCATTCATGATTTCCCAATATTTTCTGTACAGAATGAGAGTGTCTATAGACATCTCTCAGGATGCAATTTCATTTTGTTGCTTTTTTGTCCACTTTGCTAATCTGTCACTCATGTCTGTTTTCTGCCCTGACTTGCATTCACAACTCTTTCCGAACTAATACTGTCAATTTTGCCAATGTCTATTTGCTTCTGCACAAAAATAATTTAAGATTTTAAACAGAGCTAGTCTTGAAACAAAATGTTCCCTTTCTGTTTCTTCTAATAAGTGACAAGTTATAATATTTCACTCTATGGTAAGTGTAATGTTACATTCATTGGTCTTTGGCTAGCCTAGGGAATGAGTAGAATACTTTGTGAAGTCAATTAAGCTCAGATAGGGAATCCTGATAAATATGTACATTTGCCAAAGAACAGCTACTTAAAAAGTATATCTCCAAGACAGGAGAAAGAGCTGACAAACTGGGGTTGCTTTGATGAAGTCAGATGATTTGACTTTATAAAGAGGGATGATTTTTTAAAATTATTATTATATATATTTTTAAATCAAATGGCTTATACCTGAGCATAACTAACTCTGGAAAATCAAAAGAATACAACAGAAGAAGTCACTACAAAGATAACATGGACAAAACGACTGGAGAAGTAATTTCCAGAGACAACTGGTACACTAATCATTGCAAGCAAAAAAAAAGACTTCAGGTAAGCCTAATGGATTAAAGTAAAATGTATGTACGTAGGCTGTGCTGAAATCAATGTTTATAAGAATGAACTTGATATCACATATTTTTTCACTATTAAACACCTTATTGAAACAATAAATATAGTTTCCTTACTGGACTTTCCCTTTTCTATTTTTTCTCAGAAATTTGATGAACCTTTTAATGCCTCTGCCTTCCCTGCTGCCTCCCAATTACATTGCAGAAGACACTTAAAAGCCGCTGTTGGTCTGATGGCTATCCTCTTGTAGTAGTTTTTCACAGTATAAATGATTTCTGTAGGAAGGAACATGATGCATAGTGTAGGGAGCAAACGTATTACTCTTCCTCTAGCTTAATTATACACTTCTGATGGAAGTTGAATTTAATTCAATGTATTACTCTTTTGCTAAGTCACAAATGTCAGAAAATGTTCCATTTGTATAGGCTACAGAGGTGTCTACGATGACAAAGTAACCTGGAAGGCCTCTTTTTGCTCTAAGAGGCAGGAGTAACTCTCTTGGGCATAAAACAAAAATAGTGAACATTTTTCCTTTTCTGTGCTCATTCTTATCTTTGACATGTCCTGTCAAAAACACTGTAAGACATGACTTCCCTGCTTTTGCTAACAGAGAATAGCAAAAGAGAAAATACAGTTAAAAACAAAACTCCAGACATTAAATTTAAGAAAGTAAATGTCATGGTGGTTCAGTGCTTCGATCTTTCTCCACTAGCAATTTGTGTTGACGTTTGTACTAGGTCACGCATGCAGTGAGTTTAGTTCTTAATTTAACCTTTAGTGAACATTTGTCTATACCACAAAATCAGAATATATTTCCTCATGACTGAAAGTATGTGCTCATGAGAGCCTTAAGAGAGAAAAGGAAGGGTTCACAGGTCAGAAAAGGAAGGGTTCACAGGTCAGAAATGAAATATGCTGTTAGAGCTGTGCAAGAAATCTTGTCTAGGACACATAGTATTGTACCTGACATTTCAGTTCTCTGATTATTTTAGTATTGAATGTAGATCATAGCATTGCTATCCCATCAGACTTCCTCTGTTCAGGAAATTGTTATATGCATTTGCGTGTTTGTTTTTATTGTCTCTGTTCTAATAGTAGGTCTCTGCTAACAGCTTTCAGTATGAGTTTTTCTTAATCCAAAGACATTCCTTGTAGGCTGGAAGAAGCAGTACTTGCTTCCTGGTACGGTTACAAAAAAAAAAAAAAAAATATTTCCACAATTGATTCTTTAGTAACATTGTCATCAGTGAAGTGACATGTAAGATTCAGTTGGTTTTGACCTTTGAATCAGACTTTTAGTTCAAGAAAAGACAAACACGGATATTAAATTGTGGGCAGATGATGAAATAAAAATAGACCCAGAAAACAATATTTTAAACGTGGGTGTTATTAGTGAATGTCATGTGTCATAATTTGAGTGGTAGTCTTAGGACTTTTGTTTATTATACTTTATTCTATTTTTATTTTTCAGGCATATTACAATTAATAAAATTGCACTTAATTACATTTTAGTGTACCTTCGCACTTAATCATTGTATCTTTTTGCAATGAATAGTGGCAAGTCATATACAGAATCAAGTGGAATTATCTAGTTAAAAATATTTTCTCAGTCTGTATTGCATATGTTGTTAAGATGGAAGAGATATAAATTGCAGTAACTTTTATATTGCATTTAATGATTATAAATACTTTTTAATAGGGTTTTAATAGCTACATAATTTAGAAAAACATTTTCCTCTTCTTGCCCATAGCACTTCTATGTTTGAAGACTGCCAACATTGTTCAGTAGACAACAATAATGTGGTCAGTTTTTCCATGAGGACTCTGTTATCACACCATTCAATATAAATTTCTGACAAATTAATTTAGAAACTAACTCTTTGCCTCATTACAGACTCATAATGTGTCAAGCGAAGAAACTGTTAAACAAAATGATATGATGGAAAAGGGAATGTTTCACTAAGACAGATTTTTATTTCTGTTGCTTCTGTTATGTGACAAAAACACAAACTGATATGCAATCTACTATGATTTACAAAGCATCTCATAATAATTGTAGAAATGGTGCTGGGGTGTCTCAGAATGATTTACTGCAATTTGTCACATTTTGAAACTGTTCCAAAATAGGCTGGTGGCATATACTAAAGAGCTTTCAGTGAAATCTGAAATGATTCATTTGTTATGTCAACTGGAAGGCACTAAGTGATATCTGAAAATAATTTTAAGATTTATTGAAGTGATTTTAAATATCCCTTAATGGTAATTTGGCACACTGCATAGGCAGCATTGTCATTAAGCAAGATAAGAAATTGTTTCATCACATCTTAAAATTATTCATATCATTCTGTGGTTGTAATAGCACTGCTAGTGAAATCTATCATTTAAAAAAAATACAATTGCAGTAGAGAAAAGGACTTCTGTCAGCATCAAAATCAGAAATAAACTGAGAGGGACTGGCATGGCATTTATATACATTAATAATACAGAAAATATACAGCTCAAAGAAAATGATATTTGAGGAATCACAACTAATAATCACTTTCTAAAATCACTTGTAAAAAGAAGTGTGACTACTTTTAAAGTAAAATATTTCATGTTTAAAAAGTGGTGATGTTACCAATCAGTTAGTAATTTACAGAATTTCTTGTTGCACCAAAAAATCAGTAGGTCACATTGATATGCTATCTTAAAGCTAAAAAAATTACCCTTGTACCAAAACCTGGTGCTTCTTCTATGGGATGCACATTTTGTAGTCCATTTAGAGAATCACAGAATCAGAGAATCACAGAATCACAGAATGGTTGTGGTTGGAAGGGACCTCTGGAGATCACCTAGGCCAACCCACCTGCTAAAGCAGGTTCCCTCAAGCAGACCACACAGGAAGGTGTCCAGGTCTCCAGAAGAGACTCCACAACCTCTCTGGGCACCCTGTTCCAGTGCTCTTGTCACCCTCAAAGTAAAGAAGTTTCTCCTTAAATTCAAAGATATATATCCATCTGATCAAGGTATTTTCCACACTCTAACTGTTTTCATGAGCACATGCGAATTAGACATTGTCCTTATACAGTAAGTACCCATATCAGTATTAATACTGCACATCCAACAGTATGGGAAACCCCTGTTCATCCAGGCTGTTTACAAATATAGTGTTTCAGCACATGAAATCACATACACATACAAATGAATAAATTTTGAAGTTGTCGCTCACAGACTCATTGCAATGCAATTAAAAGATGATATAAGGGAGTGGTGCATCTCCCTTAAGAGCTGGGTCTCTTTAGCTTGGAGAAGAGGAGACTGAGGGGTGACCTTAGTAATGTTTACAAATATATAAAGGGTGAGTGTCATGAGGATGGAGCCAGGCTCTTCTTACTGACAACCAATGATATGACAAGGGGTAATGGGTTCAAATTGGAATAGAAGAGGTTCCACTTAAATTTGAGAAGAAACTTCTCAGTGAGGGTAACAGAACACTGGAACAGGCTGCCCAGAAGGGTTGTGGAGTCTCCTACTCTGGAGACATTCAAAACCTGCCTGGACACATTCCTGTGAAGCGTCATCTAGGTGTTCCTGCTCCAGCGGGGGGATTTGACTAGATGATCTTTTGAGGTCCCTTCCAATCCCTAACATTCTGTGAATCTGTGATTCTGTGTAAAAGGAATTAGCTCTTGAGCTCAGTGTTAGAGTTGATAAACAATTATATTAATTTTATTACAAAATCAGTATAATTTTATATATTTTTAGAAGAAAATATTTTTATGTTAGTGAAGTTTTGGATAAATTATTTTCTTGTATTAAAATACCTTTTTTTTTTTTTACCTTCTCTCTCCCCTCTTCCCCACCCTCAGTGCTGCGAATATTATTGGACACAGATTATTTTTAGCCCTTTTCACTTGGTAAAAATTAAGCATTTCGAAAGCTAGAGTATATATGCAAGCATGAAGAAGCACTGAGCTGCCTTTTCGGTAATGACAAGAAAAGACAAACAGGCAGATTTCCTAGGAGAAAAATGTTACATAGGCATATACATTATATTTCCTCATCTCCTCTAAGTAATAGCATCCTGCTGAGCAGGTTAGAGAGCTCTTTTGTGAAAGGTTCTCACATTTATATTTCTGTATTGCCTAGAAGTTGGTGACTGAAGCACATAAGTACAAAGGAATACTTTATTGTTTTCACTAAGAAGTGATATTAGAAACCTATTTTCAATGGAAGAGCCTGCTTTAGGAGCAACAGGATATTATAAATAAAATTGGATTCTTATTAAAACTTCTAGTTTTTTAAAAGTATAAAATAAAGTGGCTCATTTAAAATGGAGAGTTATTCAGTTTTCAGTGTTGTATCTATGAGAATGTTTTGGAGCCATTCCAGATTTTGTCTTTATAGAAATAAATACTCTGTAAGGATTTGAGCAAAAGTTGTTGTTGTCATACTTTGCACTTTTGTCAAGCCTTATGTGAATGAAAAAGTGTCCTAATTCATCTAACCAGAGCCAGAGGCTGGTTAACTAATTTTTGATGATAATAGGAAGCTTGTTTTTATCACAAAATTCCTCCTTTCTATATTAAAGATAGAAAAACTTTTGGAAAAAAAATAATCCCTTTTACGTCAGTGTCTTTTTCCTTTGAAGTTTCTAGAGAAAATTGAGATTTCTTTTCCTAGTGTATGTGATTTAACATATTCTAATACTTCCAAGGTACAGTAAGTCTTGATTTTGCTTTCTTCATTGTACATAATCCATACTGCAAATAGGTAAACAATATTGTAAAAATAAACTAAATGTCTTGGATACCTTCTGGGGCATGCAGAGTCAAGATATTTTTTTACCACTCCTCTCCAAAACTTGCTTCCTTACCCCCCCGCCCCGGCCCAGTAATGTGATAGAATATTGCAAGTAAAAGATACTAAATTTCTTAAGCGATCAAAGTCCAATAAGAGCATCTAAGGGCTATATGGGACTTCTAGTCTCTGCAATGACAAACTCTTTCCTGTCAAGGAGGAAGAATTTCCCCATCCCATTTTCAGCCTCACTTTGCTCAACTCTTAGTAGCCCAAGATTAGCCAGAAATATGGACCTTGTCATGTTGCAAACAATGTCTTCAGGTATTTTTCAGATTTGACCACACTTTCATGTGAATATCATGTTATTGAGTACCTATATTGCTGTGATCCCTGATTTGTGAAAAATTCTGGATCTTCAAATTAATTTAAACTCTATGCTTCAGCAAGGTTTATGTTTTGGGCTTTTGAGACTTAAACACAGTATTTCCTCAACTGCTGTTCAGATAAAAGCAGAGATAAAAAGCAGATTATATAAAACAGGAATCTTGAACCATGAATGAATAATAAGAAATACAAAACATTTGTGTATGATAACTTAGGTTTTGAGGGACTGTGTGAGAGAGATTTTACTCTTTTCTGGATGTGAAAAAGCCACTTGCAGACTATGGTAGTTTTACTCCTTGTGAAATGCTTCATATGTGTGTAATTTTAGGCTTTTTTCAGGCCATGGTAGCATTAAACTACCACCTTTTAAAAATATATGTACTTGGATATCACAAAATTGATATAGAATGCTAATATACTCTGACATGCTTTGTGTTTCTATCATAAATACTTTTAGAAAGCTTATGAAGGTGTCCCTTTTTGCAGTTTCTCAGCACTTTTGCAGAGGCCCATCCTGTGGATTCTGCAGATTTTGTTGCTTTAACATCTAAGGTCCAAATAGTGAATCACCTTCAGAGCTGTAGAGGTTAATGTTTCATACTATACCATAATTCCTCTTTTTTATGAGTTCTTTGAAGACAGATTAGTAACTCTGGTAAGGTATGACTTACTAGCGTTGGTCAAAAGCGAGAGTTCAGATAATGCAGATGGTTACTCAGCAGGAGTATTTCAAAAAGAACCAAGCTAAACAAACTTTGGGTTAAATACGTTCAAAATTTTGAAAAGATCATATTTTTCAAGGGAATAGCCTACATCTATATTCTTCGTTCTTTCTCAATACAGATCATTGCTTCTGCATGATAGTAGAGGTTCTTTCATTAACCTGAACTCCTTCAGATAGGTTAAAAACCTGATGTCCTTGCCATTTGTTAAGTTTCATTAAAAGGGCATGCATAAAAATAAAAATAAAAATAAAAATAAAAATAAAAATAAAAATAAAAATAAGGAAATCGAATGTAGTTGCTGTGAGTTCATCCTGTGATTTCAATTGGTATGTTATTTTCTATTCCCTTTGTCAAAATGTCTGACTGTGGTGTTAAAATGGTTGCTGTATTTCACCTGGAGATGATACTTTATGTGTAATCACACTGTGATCCTTCAGGATAAAAAGAAAGCACTACGTAAGTGATATTTGTGATCTAAAAATATTACTAGAAGCCTGAGCTCAGCTTATGCAGTACAAGACAAATTCTGCCACCCCAAAGTAAAATTGTATTGAGATGAGCAGAGTCCCTGGCATTTTTTATACTCCCTAAACATGAATGACACGGCATTTGGACAGGCATGTGTTACAGTCTTCCATGCTAACAATATCATTGTGTTTGTAGTTTAAAGGGAGGAGAGAAAGAACAAGGAAGAAGTCACAGGAGAGAGATTCATTTTGGTAAGGACACAGAGTGTGTACTCTACTATTATATGCCCATTAAAACATCATATAACTTTATTACTATATTTATTTAAAAGAATTCTGAAGAGAGGTACACTGAACTATAGATAGGATATGTTAAGGTCCTTTACACTGAAATTCTGAAGACATCCTTAGTATTTACAGTAAATTCACCATGCCTTGACTATTGCATGATCATTCACTGAAGTGTATGTATGCATGTGTATTTTAATGCTATATAAATATATAAAAATACACATAAAAATGATTTTTGTATATAACTAAAACTCAAGCCTTTCACTAGACATAGATTGGATCACAATTTAGCTAATTAGTAATGGTGAACACACAATGCAGAGGCAGTTTTGTAGCTTGAGAGCAGTGCTTGAATGTACAACTGTGGAAAGGGAGAACTGATTAGTGTATTTTTTCAAAGTTCTTCAAGCATCAAGTGAAGGATGGGAATAATGCAACAACTAAGAACTTGATAGGACTAAATCCTCTTTCAAGCAGAATTTTGGAATTCTACAGGCACAGAACTTAAGGCTAGGCAGTGATAGGCATTCGATTAACAAGATTTAACCTTCAGAACTTGCAAAAGTATAAAGGTTTACTCTTTATTACCCTTTTCTATAATTCTGAAGAGTTTTTAGCAATTTAATATAATTGAAGTGAAAGTACTATGGGGGTATACGAGTACACTGTTTGTAATAAGTGAATAATTGTACGTGTAAATATAAATCAACATTAGCATATTTACTGAAATAACCTGAGTTCTGAAATATCATATAAATACATTTTAAAGATTTTTTATGCTTCCAAGGTTGGAAAAAAAGACTGGGGAAAAACTCAATAATTTCATGTATAGGATTTCACTAGTTTTTCCTCCTTTTTTTTTTTTTTTGTTTAAATTAAAAAATATCCAAGTCCCTCCAGCTTCTCTTTTCCAAAACACTACAAAATTCTAATAGAGTTGTTTTAATATTTTTCTTTCATTTCTGTAGAAAGAGGTCACTTGGTGCAGCAATGAATGTAATAGCCTTGGTGCAGTCATTTCTATCTAATGTTCAAATGTTAACTGAGAAAGATTTCTGGTTTGTACAGGTCAAGCAAGACATTTTTGTGTATAAAAGAGTGGAAAAATCCACCTGCAGTGTTTTTGATTGAGGAAATATAAGTACAAACCCACATGATATTATATCTCCCCTACTTTTGTTGCTTATGGTAGCTAAATATTTCTCTCTTCTTCTGATCTTGTGATCAAGTTATCTGCCCTATATCCCCATCTTTATCTTTTAATGAGAAAAAATGCTGAAGAATTTTTATTTTTTTAAAATGCATGTTAGAACATCATTACTGGCATCCCAGAACTACTATTCAGGCATATTCTCTAAGTAACAATCAAGTCATAAAAGAGACTAACCTCAAGTGGTATGTTCTTTACTCTGTTTTATACCCAGGATGCTGAATCAAAAAATAGTCTAGAAAAAAACCTCAGAGCTCTGAAACTCAGATGTCTTTTCAAAGTGCCTGAGAGAAATGTAACGTTATTTCTGCAAAACCAGGCATCTATGATCATTTCTTCAGGAAATTGACTCCTGAACACTAGAACAATACAAATAAATCAATTTCACGAAAAATATCTGTATGTAAAATCTCTCCATTATCTTTCTCCACCTTTTTGGTGATGCCTCCTAGCTATCTAGCAATATCTCAGCTTTTCCCACCAAGAGGTTAAGATAGGAGATCAGGTTTTCTGCATGGAAACTCTAATTTTTTATCAGAAGAAAAGGATGATTGTTAATTCCTCATTCAAAAATTATTTTAACACTTTGATTCCTAAGTCAGTGTTAAGTTTTATGACTGTCAATGATAAAAAGAAGAAAAAAAATAAATGATGCATTAGGGAGCCAAGTTCCTGAAGGATGTAATTTATATATACTCTTGTGTAATTTCAAAATACTTCTGGAAATTATAAAAGGTAGGAAACCTCTTCTAGTGTTGAATGTTTTTTTTTTT
Organism: Patagioenas fasciata; assembly: GCF_037038585.1. Taxonomy (NCBI): domain Eukaryota; kingdom Metazoa; phylum Chordata; class Aves; order Columbiformes; family Columbidae; genus Patagioenas; species Patagioenas fasciata. The sequence goes on along the minus strand of NC_092560.1, from coordinate 22,955,728 downwards.
TTTTTTAGAAATGAGTAATAATCATCTGGCTTCATAGATATAACTTTAATCCATATTGTTGTTTTGCCTCACAGGAGAGGACAACTTGTTATATTTCTTGGTAGTTATTTCAATTGTGATTTAAATGTCTTAATTTTTGTGAATGTGCATATGAGTGTGCCTTAGACTTTTCACTGCTAGCAGGTCAGAAGGTTTTTTTAGAAGCAAAGCCATAGTAGAAAGACATAAAAATGTAAAATTAATAAAAAAGGTACCTAGAAGATTCAGCTTCTAGTTCAGCAATGGAAACCATCTGTGTCATATTATTTTTCTTGTAATATTGAGTGTGTCACAGGATGAATGTCTGAGGACATCTGTAGTAAGCTAATCATTTATTTTACATTTCAAGTATTCTCTCTATTTTTTGAAAAACACAGTGCATAATAATGAATTTGAAAGTGCTAATGTATTTTAATACCTTTAATAAGGTATTAAAACCCGTGAGAGAATGATTTATTACAAAATATCATTGAAAATATGTACTTGAAAATATAGGCACTTGAGATAAGCATATACAGCAGCTGCTGGGCCAGGTGCAACATAGACTATTTTCTCCAAGCTCTTCACAGAAGCTTAGTGATACAGGCATAATTTTAACAGACATACTCAGAAATACATATATAGTAAAATCCCTGAACTAACGGAACATGACCCAGGACTTGACAGGAGCTAAAGACTGTTAGTGTAATTTTAAAGTACACTTGTATATTGAACAGTCCCTCTGGTAACAGTAGCACCATACTTGACAGAACTGCGTCCCTGGGATTATACTCTGTACTGGTCTTCTTTTTAAAAAAGTAGCTCTGATTAGTCTTAGAGAGCACAAGCATGGTTTAAAGTGAGTGATCTGAAGTCTGTTCCTGCCTATGTATTGCCAATAGAATTGTTCATTGAATTCAAATTATAAGGTCAGTCTGTTCTGGTGCGTAATTCCTTTGGGTTTTCTCCCCAGGAAGGAAATCAGAGGTGTCATCAGAGCTTAAGCAGAAGACAGAATTGCATTGCTAATTGCATGTATGTCCTGGAAATATATTCCTATACATTACTGCAATCCTAATAAAAGAAAATAATAATAATAATAATAATAATAATAATAATAATAATAATAATAATAATAATAATAATAATAATAATAATAACTACTATAATAGTAATAATAATAGTCTTGGACTCAGAAAAAACAAAACAAACAAATAAAAAAACCTCACAACCCAAACTGAACAAAAACAACTGCAACAACAACACCACAACAAAAAAACAAACCTCCAAACCAGTTAAATTCATTTTAATGGCATACTATACATAGTACAGTTGAGTACACTTATTGTGGAATAGAATGAGGTCTTCTGGATGGCTATTGTTCAGAATTGAGAAGAAAATAAGAACTGAAGTGGAGCTTTTCTTGAAATAATATGAATAACGATAATATAATAAAATAATAAAAATCATAATATGAAATAATAAAAATAATGAATAATAAATAAATATAATAATAATAATAATAGTAATAGTAATAGTAGTAATAATAATAATAATAATAATAATAATAATAATAATAATAATAATAATAATAATAATAATAATAATAATGGTTTGGAATTAGTTAAAATGCATGTTCTTGGTTAACCTATGCATAACATTCATATAGCTATAATGGATGTTAACTTCGTTGTTGTATAAAAACCTTTTTCTGTGCTATACCTGTCTTTGTCCCACTTCTGTCCTTTTAAGTTATGCAGGTTTGAGGTAATACATCCATCTTCTTCAGAGAGCCACCACATTATGGAGTGAAAAGATGATGAGACAACAGGATAGAAAAACTAAAGCGGGTCACAGGTTTTCCCTACTCTGCTTTCTGGAGAAAGGAAAAACAGGCTGATTATATTCAGTACAGTAACAGCAGAGGCAGCTAAGAACTTTTTTTTTTTTTTCTCCTGTATGTAGAGAGAAAAATGTTGCCATGTTGCTGGGATGACTGACTCCACTATCTTGGAAAAAATAAATGAGGTAGACTGTATGTTAGGTCTTCTGAATTACTTGAAGCAACCCCTTTTCCAATGAAAGCTTTAGTCAGGTGAACCTAAGTGCATCCAGAGAACTGGTCAATGGTCATCATATAGAGTAGCAGCTTTTTCCACCCCAAAGTTTCTTTGTATCAGTAACAACAGGGTCTTTTACTTACTGCTTGCAGTAAGATGATAAATTAAGGAATACTGTAACACTGTTCTACAAACTAGTAGTAGTCAGAGCAATTACAGCCATTTATTACAGTACCACTTTCTCTCTGCCAAAGTAAATAATCAGCAGCACTAAAGCAAAAACTAAAACATAAACCTTTAACAATTTTTTAATCAGACTGTAAATCTTAACAAAAAGTCTGTTCAGGATGTTTGGCAGTATACAGGATAAGAATATGAAATGTTTCTGTCTGTAGACTGTATGGTTTAGCCACTAAATCAATAAGGTTTACTAAAATTAGCTACTGTTTTTCTTGGGTTATGCAAAGTCAAAAGAGCTCCCTTCAGTGGCCAAAAAGCTTAAATTGCAAGACTGAAGCTTAAAAAAAAATTAGGTCTGATGGCTTTCTCATAATAACACCCAAACAATCTTGTGCTTGATACTTTCACAACACCTAAGTGTAATACATGAATTTTTCTGAATTTTAGCTCTATGTATCTGTGCAGTGTAAAAACTGTTATAACATTTCTGAAATACATCTATGCATAGGGACTAAAAGATAGTAATACCAAGTAGTTATTCTGTGTAGAATGGTCTATGCATTAAAATAAAATGCAGCCTAGAGGACTTCAGACGAGGTATGAGACCTCGAAAGGCCAGGAACAACACGATACCAGAGGTCCTGGGCTACAAAAACCAGCAGTGGCCCATTGCTGACCATCAAGGGACACCAAGCCTGGGAGCAGGACCAGTTTTTGGTATTTCAAGAGGACCCTGGGGAACCAATGAAGAAGCATAGCATGGGTTAGGATGACCAGAAACAACTGATTTGGGTGAACCACAACCTCAAGGAGGGAAATTCCCTAGATAGGGTTCTGACAGTACTGGTGCTGACCACAGAAAATAGTTGATAAACTAATCTGTGTTGGGGAAGTACTGATGCTGTTGCTGTATATACATACTCTATATTCCACTGTTGCTCTGGGTCAGCTATCACAGAGAGCAGGCAATACTACAGCAACAGTACTGGCAGTTAATATGTGACTGCGATTCATCTATCAGTCTATTTAAACTATATGTAAACTAACTGTATATGGGCTAACTAGAAAGTCCTAGTTAAAATCTGTGCCCAGGTGGATATTTCCCTGTTTTCCCCATCTTTGCTCCTGTTTTGGGTCTTAGTAACCTGAAACAGAGTTTGCATTCTGTAAATTGGATGCAACAATTGGTTAAGATAGCAATGTAATTAAAAAATGAACATCCAGAAGCCAAAGAAACATGCAGTTCAGAGTATAGCCATGCAAAAAGAAAGATAAGCTTTCTCCTTTGCAGTTGTCATTCCTGTACTGAATTGTGAGTCCCAAAATGTATCACCTATTTCTCCATGACCTAGCTCTTGCAAACTAGTAATTGCAATAAAATTTGAGCTTTCAATAAAAGATAAACAACATTACTATTTCCAATTAAAAGAAAAAATATCTTGAACATTGTTGACCAGAAGTGCGAGGTGGAAAATTACTAAGGAAAAAAAAAAAAACAAAAAACCAAAAAGCCAGTGACTAAGGCACTATACACAAGAATTCATGTAAACAGGAAGGCAACCTGTTTGTTTAATCCACAACATGGCCAATTTTTCATGTAAAAATTGACATCTACTTTAAAAAAATATTATTAGATATCAAAGGATAGACAGAAGTCATATTGTATCTTTAAAATGAGGTCACCAAGATAATTCTTGGTGTTTCTTCCACTCCTGGAGGCTGCACAAAAGTTAAAATATAAAATAAAATAAAATAAAATAAAATAAAATAAAATAAAATAAAATAAAATAAAATAAAATAAAATAAAATAAAGCTTGTCCTATAGCTAACTGGTTTTTAAAGGTTTGTTTTCACTGAGGGAATTCAGGTCTTCTAGAAGAGTGATTTACTGTTTCTTAAGCCAGAGAATCTGATCATTTTGTTGCTCCATCATGGTAGCATTCTGAAATTTTTTATGTGTTCATAAAAGGAAACTTTTTGTAGACTACACCTGTGATACTATTGTTGCTGAAGAATCTTTTCATCAGGTAACATTCTTAAACACAGACATTTGGAAATTACAGTTTGGTTTATCAGAAAGGAACTGCTTTTAACCGTGGCAGTTTTTTCCAGGCTCTTGTCCAGCTCTTCTAAGAAGGTGTTGACTCCTGCTTCTGAGCTTAGAGCTGAGACATGACCATCTGCAAAAGCAATCACACAGGCAGCTCCAGGAAAGGTACTGACAAAGTAAGCAATTTCTGTGTAATAAGAAAGCATGATAATCAGCCAGTGGGCTCTGAACAGCTACTTTTTTGTCAGTTGGATCTTATGTGGGCTTGATTACCCTGTCACTTAGGACTGAGGCGGTTTTACTTCACCTTCACATGCAAAATGCTACAGATCCTGTCTTCTTCTTATCCTACAAGAGATATGATTAAACCTGAGAAAATTGTCAAGATAGGATTGAAACCTTGAATATTTTAATGTATTTGTTTATTTCTTCTTGGATAAGGAAATACCTGAAAAAAGTCCCAAATAATTCTAGAAAACACTGCAAGTATAGTCTGCATGTATTATATTGTAACAGTTTTCTTTGTTTACTCTAAAGAAACATTGAATCAGAGATGTATCATAACATACCTTTAGAGTGTACCCTTGAGCAGCTCAGCTCAAAAGATACAGATGAAAGTGGCTGCAATATCAAAACTATTTATTAACTATTCCTGAATATCTTGTGAACACATTGCTTACCTTGTTATCCTCTTGAAGACAGACCAAATATGGACACATAAGAGGGCCTTGCTAGTAGATTGACCGAACCTTACAGGACTGAGACATGCAAGTTAAATTTCAATGCGGACTTGTTGTTGCTTTACCTAATTACAGTGTTGTTGGTGGGAACTATTTGGTCTGCTAAGAAACTAACCAAACCCTATTTATGCTGTTTAGAAGGCTAACAAGAGACACAGTTCTGTTTCTTCAAAAAAGCTCTGTGTCAACAGCCCTGTGATAAATCATATGTTTTGGGGAAGGAAGTCCTGAAACCAATGTGGAAGGAAAGAGGAAAAGCCATCTTTCTCTATTATGCAGTTCTGTGTTTTCTTATGAGACAGTATGGAGTTTGGCATTGAATTAATTTACTTTAAACCAAGCAGCTGATCTGTGAAGGAGTTGGCTCCTAACCCATCAGGGATAAAGTAATTTGCACTTTTCAATACTCTTTATTTACATTAGCATTTCATACTGACATATCTAAGTTAAAAAATGACAAAATAGAGTGGGCAGTTTGATCTGAGAACAAAAAAGTCTTTAAATGAATCTTTAGTTTGTCTGCTCTTGCTGCCTCATTAATCCTAAGTAGTGTCAGTCAGTAAGTCTAATAGCTATGAGTGTTAGTGCTGTGGTCAGTTCCAAATTATAGTATTGATTAATTGATTGTCTTCTTCCAGTTGTGAGTTATATTAGTGCTGGCTCAGTCTGGTTGGCTGAAGGCCAAAGCTTAATTTCTTGTGAAAGACAACAAACAGCTCCACAGTTTCGCTGCTGTGGTTGAGTGATTGGGAAATGAAAACCTTTTGAATTATTATCTGATTTCAAAAAATATGCAAAATATAATTAATATGTAGTTAGTGATAGTCTAATTCCGGCAGCTAAAGCAAGAAACACAATACTTTTTTCTATAGACTGGAACAGCCTGGAAACAATACTATGACTGCTTAATTTTGAATGTGTATGATGGTGTAGGTTAGGAAGAGAAATAAAATAGTCATTGGTTGAAACTACTTTAAGGAATTAATACAATCAGTTTTGTGGTTTCAAACTAAAGTAAAAGTTGGAAAACAAAATTCAGGTCATGACTCCAGTCTTATTATTGACACTGATGCCTGGAGAAATTTGCACAACACCTGTCTAGCCTGTGAATACTTAATTTTCATGAGCATTAGGCATTCTCAAAATTAACATAAAAGAGAGAGAAAAGTTGATGTGTTGTTCAGCTTTTTGATTTCATAAGAATGTAAGGTAATTGAGTCACCATTTCATATTCATATCTTCCTAATAACTTATAAGAGAGAGGGTTTGAAGAAAGGTTTCTCTTTCTTTTTACCCTAACACGGAGACATTTTTCTGTTGCTGGTAATTTATATATCTATTCTTATTTGGTTTGATACATAGCTGGACATAAGCTTTTTTTTTTTTTTTTTTTTCCTCAATAATAAACAAATGATAGGAGGAGTAAATAATAGAGTTGAGGTTTTTTGTTTTTTTTTTTTTTTTTTTTATTGTCATTTGTTTGATCTTAATCCAGGCCTGATAAATTTAATGGGCACTGTTTTCTTTTCCTCTTGGCTCCAGAAACCAGCAGTTGCTTGGCTGAGATTTAACTTCATAGAAAAGCCATTAAAAGCTCTCAATCAAAGGAAATGTCTCAAATCCACAAAAACTTAGTAGGGTAGGAGTGAGGCTGGAGTACCTTCCCTATGAAGAAAGGCTGAGAGAGTTGAGCTTCTTTAGCCTAGAGAAGGCTCTTGGGAAACCTCATTGCAGCCTTCCAGTACTTAAAGGGACCCTTTATCAGCGGGTGAAGTGATATGGTGATGGGTAGCAGTTTCAAACTGAAAGGGTGTAGATTTAGACTAGATATTAGAAATAAATTTTTCACTGTGATGGTGGCAGGACACTGGAACAAGTTGTCCAGATAAGCTGTAGATGCCTCATCCCTGGAGTATTCAAGACCATGTTGAATGGGGCTTTGAGCAACCTGATATAGCAGAAGATGTCCCTGCCTATGGCAAGGGGGGTGGAACTAGGTGATCTTTAAGGTCTCTTCCAATCCAAACCATTCAATAATTCCATTCAAAGAATAAAAGCAAAAGGAATGTAATTGTTGTTACATTATTGTTGAAAAATACTAAATACTTACAACCTTGTACCTGTTCATTTGCAGAAATTCATAGAAATGGAATAATTCAACTTTGAAACCAGTGGTCTTGGACATAAACAACAACTAAATTCTAATTCAGTGCAGACAAATCATCCAATTTTAGATTTAAATCACCATAATGGTTGACAGTTAGTACTAAGTTTTGGTAAACAGCAGTAGGCAAAATACCAACACTATTTTTAATGAAATCAACATTATTGGACACCATCTATGACATCGCTCTTACAGGTTAAGATCAAGATAAAGATTTTGATGCCTTGTTGGGCTATGCCTCTGATTTTGTCCCCTTCCTCCACAGTGTTAGGACATTATATAGGGGCATTTTTCTTCTGTTTCTGAGGAAACAGAAGTGATAGAGGCAGACTTGGATGCAGTGTAACACAGTGCAAACTAAGAATGACTTCATTATTTTTAGAATGATGACATTTTTGTATCTGCATATATTCATTATCTCACATCCTAAGAGAAGCAAGCTACCAGCACAAGGTATCCAAAGCACTACGGCAACTACTGCTGGGAATCCCAAAGATCATAGTAGACCACCAGAGTAATTAGGGTTTCTATGTGACAGAAAAACAGATGGGCAGGAGATGTTCGCCTAAATGTAGACATCTGTTTCACTATCTTACTTACCCACTAGTTGACACTCTGGAGGGGGACAGTCCCCTCCAATCATTATGTCATGTCTGCCAGTCGTGCATGAATGTTCACATATTTTAGTGCATTGGAAATAGCATTAGGTGCCCAACTTAGGAAAGTGAACCCTGCCTAATATATACCTGCAGCTTGCTAGACAAACCAGAGAAAAAAACAGTGTTTACACCTATGGAGCACAGACGAGGTTTAATAGTGCAAGCTGTGCCATGCAGGTATATCAACCTGGAAAGTACCTTGCTTATTGAGAGAGGGGAGGGACAGAGTGTTCAAGATCATATGACAACTTATTATTCAGGTCAGGGTGCAAAGATGTGAATAATGCATTATATAATTCAGTTACTGGTGGTTAACAGAATTTAGAACACTTGCAAATAACTTCAATATTTGTGATTATTTCTTTTCTTGCTTTACCTCACTCATTAACAACAGTGTTATTCTAAGAGCACCAAAATAAAGGATATAGTTGAGACTACTGCCCAAGGCTAACAAATTTCATAAAAGCAGCAACTAAATTCAATCAGTCTTGAGATCTACAGGCATTTGATGCTTCTCTGAAAAGCTTTAACTCTTTAGTTCTCATTGCTTTCCATTTGCTTAAATCTGTAAGATGTCTTTTCAACTCTGTTTTATCTCTATTTTAAATTTCTTATTTGCAATAAGGAAGATAATTGTTTACATCTGAGGGAAGAAAATAAGTCCAAGTACTTTTATTTCCTACACAAAAAGTGAAGAACAATTAAAAGAATAAAATTGCTGTCATTCAGCAAATTGAGATGGATTGAGTGAGATGGAGGATATGCAAGCCAACCAATAAAAAATAATGATGAGAAAGATTTACTATACCACCTCTTCCCTAGACAAAGGCACACACTAGAGACATATGCTCAGAACCAGGAACTTTCTCCCTAGCTAATGTGCTTACAATGTCTTCTTGTGCACATCTTTTGTCACACCCTTCCCTTATGAAGCACTTGATAATTCCCAGCTCTAGATAACAGGGAAATGGCACAAGCACTTTGTCAAGAAACAGGTCTAATACAGTCCTCAGCTAGGGGGTATTAAAACTACATCCTAGGGCAAAACTTGACTAGCTGTCTGTAGTTTAGTTGTACTGAAGAAGACCAATGCATCCAGTTATTTAATGGAAATCTTTGTGCGTATGTATTTTTGACGATCTCACAAAATGAAACATAAATCCTTAAAACCAAAGAGAAGGGAAGATAGATTCATGGAAATGCTCATTGCCAAGGAGTCCCATGCCAATAAATAGCTCAGGCCACACATGGGTAATTGAATGAAACAAACAACAGAGAAGAGCATTTTGTGGGATAAATTATTACAGTTTTTCATTTTCTGCCAAGAGTCAACACAACAGTTGTGGTTTGAGAAGACTGAAATGCTACAGAGTATATATATTTTTCCAGTGTATAACTGGCCAAAAGGAAAAGTTCATTTGTTCTTCATACCATGTACAGTATTTAAGTATTTGCATGAATGCAGTGAGAAAAAGTCCATGAGACATCAAAGTTTTGATTTATCAGAAATCTAAATCACAAGATGTGTTACTTTTCTTGGGGGACAGATGATGAAGATTGAATGAAAACCTGAGATAACTTAATTTGTCATTTTTTGTCACTTCTAAAAAACAAAAACATTTTTAAAGTTTAATTCTTTATCCAGTACATTTTAGTTACAGTATGTTGAAAAGCTTAAGTGTAGTAACTGCTCTGCTTTATAAAGAAAATGCTTATAAAATACTTTTCTTTGCAACATGTGAAAAATTGTTATATTAGTATGGTTTTTTTTTTTTTTTTTTTAAAGTTTGAAGTGTGCATAGTTTGTACTCCACTTTTGCACCATTTCCTTAAGGTCCTAGTACGCTTTTGTTCAGCTAGCATTCTAGTGTTTGAATAGCACAATGAGATCAGATTTCTTGGTTTTCTAAGCATCCCAGTATTTGCTAACTTATGATAGACACACTAAGACAGAAAATGCTTTACCAACATGAAAATATAAGAAAGTTGATAGTACTAAACATGTAATCATTTTAGAAACTGTCACATTTTTAGAAAATTGCAGCCATAACTTGTTTGAAGCTTGTACCAACTACCTTATACTGCATATAAATCCTTCTTTGGATATCTTAGAGCAAAAAGATCCTCACAATTACTAATTTGTTTTGAAAGTTCTTGCAATAGCTTCTTGTCATGGTTTAACCTCAGCTGTCAGCTAAGCACCACACAGCTGCTCTCTCATTCACAGTGGTGGGATGAGGGACAGAATTGAAAGAGTAAAAGTGACGTTGAGATAAAGACAGTTTAATAGATGAAGCAAAAGCAGCTCACACAAGCAAAGCAAAACAAGGGATTAATCTCCTACTGCCCATGGGCAGCAGGTCTCCAGACGTCTGCAGGAAAGCAGGGCTCCATCACACCTAATGGTGACTTTGGAACATAAACGCCATAACTCTGAATGCCACCCCACCTCCTTCTTCTTCCCCCAGCTTTTCTACTGAACACGACATCACATGTTTTTGAATATCCCTTTGGCCAGTTTGGGTGTCTAGGATGTGCCCTCTCACACCTTCTTGTGCACCTGGCAAGGTGTGAGAAGCCAAAAGTCCTTAACTACTGTTTAGCAAAAACTAAAACATGAGTGTATTATCAACATGATTTTCATTCTAAATCCAAAACACAGCACTATAGCAGCTGCTAGGAAGATTAACTCTATTTCAGCCAAATCCAGAAAGTCAAATTATAATAAGGCAATGTACTGTCTGTTGCAGTAAAAGGTTAACAATTAAATTACTTTATTAAGAAAACACTTATAAATGACTAAATATTTATGATACATAATTTAAGACTAAAATCTTAATTAGAGAACTGTGAATTTTTACAGGTTCATAAAACCAAAGAGCTGAAATATTAAGTTTAATTGACATGACTCATCACGCAGTTCATTTCAGCTTAGTTACTAGTGTAAGTAGTGAGTGGTTAGTATGATTTACTGCAAAATATTGCTTTGTCTTGCTTTATTAGATTTAAGTATTTGAACTGATTATAAACAAACATATGACTTCATCTGTTTCTTAGCTTCGGACTAACAAGACTCACATGCTGATATGCTGTGTGTGCAGCGCTTGTAATAATAGGGTTAGAAGTCTCAAAGCCTGACTCTATACTTCTACCTGCATCACCCCTGTGTCATTGAGACTGAAGAAGGAATGGTGTCCTCATGCTCTCTCTCGTAGTCTGTGAACAGCTGCTGTCAGAGGGCTCTTCCATCTCACCTCATCTGAACTATTTCTGTTTCCAGGACTCAAGACAGTCCAATTGGTTTTAGTTTTCCAAGCAGCAATGTCAGGATTATTATTATTATTATTATTATTATTATTATTATTTTTATTTTTATTTTTTTTTTTTTCCCTATAGAAGATTTCTCATACCTGTTTGTTTCTACATGGATAACAGCTATGCAGGATTTGTTCTACCTATTGTCATATGGATTTGTGACAATAGAGGTATAATTTACAAATGAGTAATGGCTTTTTATAACCTTAAAAGAACTGAACAAATGTTTTTTCTTTCATGGTTTGCTCACTTTTCTCACAGATTTGCTTCACAGATAAGTAGGATTTTGACAAGAACAATCTTAGGCAACTGTATAGCAGGAACTTTAGAATAACAAGTTGAAGAGATAAGCAATACAGTAAAACATGTAAGCAAGAATATTTCATGCAATCAGTTCTCATGCCAGCAAATAATCTGAGATGTAGTTCTACCTCCAGGAACAAATGTTTTAGAATACATATCTTTTCTGTGTAGAGAATGACATTTTAAGTAGCTGGCCATGTCTTAGCTGTGCTTTATCAATTTGTGATCAAAGAAGATACCTTTCCTAATGTACCTAATTATCCTAATTAAAAATGTGGGTACATTATGAACAACCCTTTCCAATTACTGCAAGGTGAGTCATTAAAAAAAAAGAACAATGCAAACCCAACATACATCAAAGGCTAAAGCAGAGTAGTGAAAGAGATAAGATTATGAAAATTGCAAGCAGATACATCTAAAGCAAGAAGGGGGAAAGATTTTTTTAAAATTTTTTTAATAATCATTGAAAGCCTAGCTGTGGAGTAATAACTTACAGGACTCTGGATTTTGCCAGTTATAAATATAGTGCATTTGTGTTCCTAGGACATCATGCTAATGTGCAACTGGCCTTTAGTTTTGTAATAGACTTCCTGAAGATGCTGTATACAATTGTGTATCTTACACCCAGGTATGCCTATATTCTGTGTAAATCTCTAATGAATACCAAATTTTCTCTTGAAGACATAATTTGTCATTTCTGTATTTCACTGCGATCTCAGTCTCATGGGGTTCGATAAAAATGAGCAAGGGAACATTGGGTAGGGGAGAAAGTGGGGCCTCGAATACAGGCTGTTATAATCATATACAGAACCAGGGCTGTATCACTCATTAGAAATACTTTGTGAAAACCAGTAATAAAATAATTTTCTTTAAGGAAAGAGAAAGAAAGAGAAGGGCAGATGTAGTTTTGGGGAAAATAAGTGATTGGTGAGATAAGAGAAGAGAAACAGGAAAGAACCGCATCCACAGGAAATCAACTGTTAATAAATATCAGAAACTGCAGTCAAGTGACAAGATAAGCTGCAGCATGTGTTCCTTCAGCTACAAAATGGAAATCATTTCCTATAGAAGAGATGCTGATAAGCCTGCCTCCTCCCCAAAAGGCAATCATTTTGCATTTTATATTATTTGAAAAGAGCTTGATTATTTTCCTTTGAATGAAAAAAGATGACTCACATTTACCTGTCAACAGAATTTTCAATTCATGTGTTTTGCCTGCATACTTAAAGGCATATGACCCAACCACAGCATGCTAGGGGTAAAACTTTAGTGAGATGTAAATAAATAATAGTTCATAGCCACAAATATAGCTTTACCTTTATCCTAGTTCAAATTACTGTAAATTAAAAAAGAAAGAGTCTATTGATTTTTTTTTCTAGTAATGGATAACACTTATGTACATTATTCTTACCAAGGTCAGATGAGATATCCCCTCAAAATAGCACCACAATGGAAAGCAACATATAAAAAGGTTAATGATGTCATTTGAACTCTAGATTTAAAAGGAAAATAAATATTGCAGGTGTGTTTTGCAATTCTCTAAGCAGGATTGGTGTAGTACTGTGTACAGAGTCTGATAGGAGACAGGGAAGAACAAGTATAAACTATAAACACTAAAGGATTCATTTGGCATCCAGTTTTCATTACCAATAGATTAGCATTTGAACCTCCCTTTTATTAATTAGGAAAGCCTGAAACTGGAGTATGATTAGGAGTTTAAAGGTTTGTGAAATATGAGCATTTTGACAATATTTCAGTGGTCTTCCTTCAGGAGCCATGATGCCCTGATGCTCCTGCTTCTTGTAATATTTTAAGACAATGAGAAACAAACAGACAGAAATAGCAAACACAAAGAGGGTTGTGGATTTTTTTCTCTGAAAGCATCTATAAATCAAGAACTGAAAGACAAGAGGATTCACTTTTGCCAAGCGCATGTCAGAAGCAACAACCTTCTTTCAGTGAAAAGCTGGAAATCCCAAAGTAGTCATATGAAAGATGTAACTCTTGATTGCTGTGGATAGGCTCTATGTTAGATTTTTCCGAAGAAGAAATCCTTTGCCTTTACCATGTTGTAGTAATAAGGGGACTGTATCAGCAGTGCAGTCTTTGTCCAAGGAGCTCTGGGCAGAGCATTTCCATAGTGAAGGACCCACTTCCTACCCTGCCTGCCTGATACTGACAGACCTCCACCTCCCTCTTCCACTGGTGCTGCCCAGGCAGCTACTGTAGTGCTCCTCTGCAGGCTCATCCAATAAAATTCTGTCCTACTCCCACTGCATCTAGATTTTTCTTATCCTCACCAGCATGGACAACATTTGACTTCAGTGATTTGTCAAGAGAAAGTACAATTTACACTTGACAGAAGCTGGGGCAGGGGGAAAATCTGTTGATTTCCTTTTGCTTGAGCCAAGAAAAGACCACAACCTACATACAAAACCATATTGGGCAAAAGGGATTAGAATAAGAAGCTAGTGACTCATGAATCTGTATGACAATGCATCTGACGACACTCGTCTGTTTTTTTTCCAAGTAGGATCCATTCCTATAACAAGAAATAATGAAACACAGACCCTCAATTCTTTCACTTACTGAAGCTAGACAGCTGGACTGAGCAGACTTGCAAATAACTTCAGGAAAGGACTCTAAATTTCTGGGTGACTCAAAATTTAATTGTGCTGTGAGCATTAATATTGGGGTGAATAATAAAAATTCCATAGGAAAAGAGTAACATATTTATTAAGTACTTATACAACAACTACTGCAGTTTATAGACTCTGACAAAGAAATTTAGCTAAAATAAGAAATAATAACCTTTTTGAAATCAGGTTTGTGTCAGTTTTTACAGCTGACAGTTTTCATTCATTGACAATGACTCTAGAGTGCTATAAGGACAGTCCTCAGGAAAATGAAAAGTGCTTTCCTAAACAAAAAAGCTTTTCAGAGAGTCAGAAGTACGAGAACTATTTAGCATGTCAGTGGATTTTAATAATACTTAACCATAATTACAGAAATGTGCCATTTAATTTTTAAAAAGACTGTATGTAAGTATGACTAATGCAAAATATTTCTAAAAGTTAATGTATAACTGTTCCAGAGAGGACTGTGCTGATGAAAAGTGTTGTGCAAGGGGAGATGCTGAATTTCACAAATTTCTAATCAGCATCTGGCTGTGTTCACGAACAGCTGAGTAGATTTGAGTGAAACAGTCAGCCGAGCAACTGTAGAACCCACTACTTCACGTTTATTTTAAATTCCACTGAATTCTGTAACATCACCAGTCCTTACCTTACATCCATCCTTATTAGTCTGCAAGTTTCACTTGAAACAAAATTCATGATTATGCTAATGAAGACTTTCTTTCCTGGCATAGGGACATTGAAGTACTTTTAATGGTGATTTTCTGATTGAATTTTAAACTTGTGCCATTGTCACTTCATGTATTTATCCTGCTCTGTGTTACAATTTCATTCCCATTGAGATGACCCACAATCACTAATACAGTAATTTAAAAGAGGTTAATTGAATAGGGAAGTCATTCTTGCAGTTGTTCCAGAAGACACCAGCACTAAAGGGTTTTTCAAGTGAATTTAATTTTAGAAATATAAAGACATCATATTGTCACTCTATTCATAAAACATTAAGGCTTCATACCCCCATGGTCAGAAATATTTTAATTCTGCCTTTGGGCACATTTCTTAAATATACATATTGAATATAACTAGCTGTAATATATCAAGGCAAGCTAAGCGAATCGGTGTATATTCTCACTGGAAAATAGCCTCTCTACATACTTCACCAAGTCAGATTTCAAGATGAAGAGAAACTGTGGACCGAACAGACAGATCTGGATCAATACTTTCGTTAGATTAGGATCACCCAGGATGACAGCACTCCCAAGGAATGCTAGTGAGCACTAGAAGTTCAGGTACTTTTTTCCTCTTATCAGTGAAAGGTGTTTTTAAAATGCAAATTGGACACCTCCCTTTTTTAGTCCTGGAGACTTTCAGGCCTTCTTAACCGTGCCTGTGCTGTGTTCAATTGCATCAATTGTCCACCGAGGAAGCACAAGTAAAATCAATGAAAGAAGGTGGTCCGTGGATAGAAAGCTTTTTCTACCTAAATTGAAATAACTTTACAGAGGTGAGTCCTGGCCTTGCAGTCTGTATTTAAACACAAAGGGAACAAAACAAATACTTTCCAACTTGAATTCTCCTAGTGCTCTGACTAGTCCTACTGTTGCTCTTTGGGAGCTTTGTATCTCCCTATCTAAGTTTTCTGTATCCAAGTTCTACTGCACTTGTCTCAAATAAAAGTTTGTTCATATGTATCTCTCTTACCATGTTCATGTGTTACCCAAAGCAAAGATCTTTTCTTTCCTTTACCCTCATGTCTACTCTCGGGAACACAATGGGAATGGAAAAACAAAACAAACCAACCAACCAAAAAACCCCCAAATCACAGCTCCTTCATTCTGTGTGTCCTACTTCAAAAGTCGCACTGCATGACCAGGAAGAGATGAGATCTTTGCTTCTGCGGTTTAAAAAATAAGAAAAACAAATGTTTCTGTTCCACATGACTGTACAGCAATCTACAACTGACTCAACTAAGCTTCACACAAGAGAATTATATAAATTTTTTTCATTTTTGTAAGGAAGTCAAATAATTTTTTTCACAGAGTAGTAATGGATACCCTGAATGCCCTGGTTTTCTTTTCAGTTGCCATGTACTTCAAACCCCAGAACCTAGGACCAATATGGTGGCATTAATGGTGGTTCAGCATTACTTGAAAGTAACATCCAAACAGCACAGCAAGCAGAGAGAAGTGTTTCTGTAGCTGTGTCTGGGTTCTGCTTCTGGGGTATGCTAAGAACTTCCCTAGGCACCTTGAACTTGTGGTTGCCTGGAAAGGGTCACCACAGGAGGCTTCTTCTTTGGGCAAGATCTAGTACAGATTTCTGACAATTCCTGTCCACTATTCCCAATAAAGTGTGTTTGAGGTTTGGTCTACAGCCAGCTCCCACCAAGGGAGGAAAGTATTGACTTTTGGCTGGTTCCAGGGAGGGACCCACACACTGGCAAGGTCTAGGGCCACAAGTAGAGTTGTATTTGTGCCACTGAGCATGAAGAAGGGGTTGATGACCTCTGGACACAACAGGTCCATGCTAAGCAGCAGTGAGGATGTGCCCCAGGGCATGACAATGGGACCCATTCTGAGGATCAAGGACTGCAAAAGGGAGATGCGATCCACCTGCTGAAATGGGACAAGAACAATGTTACCTGGTCAACATGGTGAGGACAAACTTAAATTGGTGAGTCAAGAGAGGGAGATTCTGAATCAAAGTCAAATGATGAAAGAGCAGATGGGTTGGATGTTAGAGAGTTCAAAATCTCGAACACAGTGAGGAAAGAGAATAGCAGAGTGCAGGGCTTCAGATGAGCAGATAATGGCTTATTCAAAGATTTGGTAGTTGAGTACCCATGGTAAACAATGCTTATAGGCAAAGGAGTTCAGGAACCTTTAAGAACAGCATTTCCAAGTGTGAAAGCAGTCCACCATGATATTCAAACAGAGAAGTAGACACATTGGAAGCCAGCTTGGCTGTGCAGATAATACATGACAGAGCTCCAATGCAAAAATATAGCATACAGGAGAAGGAAACAGGGATA
The DNA here is from genome assembly GCF_037038585.1 of Patagioenas fasciata. Classification (NCBI taxonomy): domain Eukaryota; kingdom Metazoa; phylum Chordata; class Aves; order Columbiformes; family Columbidae; genus Patagioenas; species Patagioenas fasciata. The sequence continues at coordinate 22,938,572 of NC_092560.1, read as the reverse complement.
GGTTAGAAAAGATGATTTCAGAACCACTATGTTGGCATGCAGGGTTGGTGTGAGGAAAACCAAAGTCCAATGAGATTCAGAAATGACACAGGAACCTCAAGGTCTACAAGAGCTTCTACATTAGCAGTATAAGACTGAATAAGAATGGGACAGGTGACTTAGTGACAGGAAACAGAGATGAGGCTGAGGTACTGTGTGTCTTTTTTCCTTGTTTTTCTCAGGCTTCACCAGTGAGGTCTCTTAAGCCTCCATGCTTAATTAGAAGTGTTCAAAGAGAGGAATGGTCAGCAGTGGATGAGGTCGAGTTGGGATTACTTGAGACAGTTTGACAATTCTGTTCGGATTGTTGAGCTGCAGCTGAGGCGATGCCTTTAGGAAGACCATTCTTTGTCATCTTCGAAATGTCAGAGACTGAAGAAGTACTCCACCCACAGCAGGAAGGTGAATTTTACATGCATTTTCTATGAAGTTCAACAGGAATTAATGCAGAAACTACAGGCTGGGGTTAACTTCAGTTTGGTGCCAAGGAAAACCAAGGAGTGAGTCCCCTGGGGACACATTTATAGAAAGTGATTGGAAACAGTCAACGTGGATTTTTCTAACTGTTAAGCTGACTGCACCTGCTGGGTAGTGAGCTGAGCAGAAGCCAGCTGTTTTGTAGTCAGAAGGACCAGCAACACCTGAGGCAGTATAAACTGGGGTATAGAATCAAGGTATCAACCTTTATTGAGTGCTCGCTGTACCACATCTAGATACGGTGTCCAGTTTGGGGCTCCTGATACAAGAAAAATATAGATAAAGAAGAATGAAATCACAAGAAGTCACCAAGAGAGGGCTGAAACCCTTGGCCTGTGAGGAGAAGCTGCAGTGCCATCCTTGGTTCCACTGGGAGATGGGATGGTTTTGGGGGCACCCACGAGCATCTTCAGCATTGGTGGGAGGGTATGGAGGATATGGAGTGGTGTGTGGTGAGAGGATGAGAGGCAGAGGCACAAGTGTGAACACGAGAGGCTCAGGCTGAAGATAAGGAGAAGGCTTTTGTCAATGATGACAATCAAGCAAGCATCAGAGGCCAAAGGATGTTGGACCATCTTATGCTTTGAGGGGTTTCATGCCTTATCTGGTTGAAGCCCTGGTCTGAGTCCAGAAATGGCCCTTCTCTGGGCAAGGGGTTGGACTACTGACCTTCTGAGGTCTCTTCTAGTATGAATTATGCTAACATCTGAAGACATCAAGCTATGACAACTGGTCAAATTTCTCTAACTGAAGCTGAAACTTCAATAGCTAGAACAATACATTTATAACCTTAAAGATTTTTTTTTTTTTTCCTAGGAGAACAGGTCCAATAACCATCTAAGTGAAAACGGCAATATTTGTTTATGAGCTTTCTAGTTGAGTTTGTATTATCAATAGAAAAAATCTGGAAATTTAATGCTGCAGGGATTTATTTTTTCTTTAGCTTAATGCTTGAGCATGGATATCTCATGGATTTCTCCTGTTTCTATTTATCTCCTTATCAATAGGAAGTGACAGAATGCATTGCTGTATTGCAGAGCCCAGATGTGTATAAAATCTGATTAAATGTGCACAATGCCAGTGTTCAGTCTTTTAAAGCACAACATGTTTGACTGTTTTTTTCCAAATCTGAGGACATTTTCAAGGTTCTGAGGTCCAAGCTGGTGGGTGACAAAGATAATGACAAAAGCTTTTCCCAAATGCGACCCAGGAGCAGTGAGCTGTTATTGTACATGCATTTAATAACCTGACTCAAGGCTTTAAGCATTCCTGTTGGAATTGCTAGGATTGGTATTAATACATCCTCTTTTCACATCATTTGGGAATTGTATTAGCAGACAACCACTGCCTAACAGTCATGCAGTTCCTGAGGTCATATTTACAAAAGGTATTTAGGTACCTGAAGAAGCAGATAAATATCTAATGCGATTTTCAACATGCTGCAATGCTAGGCACAGTCAAAGTGCAGAACCCAAGCACTTTAGCAGATAAAATGTTCAAAGTGCTTAGGAGTTGAACCTGAGAGGGAACATAAATACTGTAACGCTATGATTTCTGTTGGCAAATTCAAATAGAGTTTCGTGCCTCTTGGTAACCTCCCAGATAGCCAGTGCTACAGCTGACTTAATGTCTGAGTACAAGTCTTCCCGAAAACATCCCTCAACTTTTTGTTCTAGTGTCTTTGCAATTCCCAAGCTAATTCTTCCTGAGTCTTACGGATTTTGCAGTAGTTGCTAGTAGTTGGTTGCATACTTACTGGTTAAGGAGAAAATTAGTCCCATGACCAATTTCACAGAGGTTGTTGCAATGTGAAAGATACATACCCCATTACAAGAGTAAACATGAGTTTTTAAGAAAGAGATATAGACCTAAATATTTAAATCCTATTTCATTCAAGCTTTAAATCAATTTCAGTCTAAATGAATATATTCATATATCTATATGTGTTTGTTAAGTTTTGATTGTGGCTGACAGTGCTAAAGAGAAAACAAATAATAACTATATTAATTGATACTTTAAATTTGAATTCATAGGATGCCTATGGGTGTCCTTTGCTTGTTGTGATTGTGTGAGAAAAAACATATTGAAATCAGCATTTCCTGAAACAACACTGATACCTCCAAGTTCATGGTCTGCTTCTGTGTTGTTGTGGCCATTTCATAAACTACTGTGTGAAGAAGTCTTTTGTGGGATGGTAACACTCAGAATAGAGGAGGGGCTGCTTTGCAGAGATATTCCCACTCCATTCCCCACTGGGATGCACATTCTTCCAGGCGACCACGGGTATGTACTATACACATGGAGAACTGAGATTTGTATATCTGCTCATCTTTTATTTTTAGCGCTTGTATCTCTGCAAGAGAGAAATTGTGATGCATTTTCAGACTGGAAGAAGTTCAACCCTCACTTTATCACATTCACACATGGTAGCTAAACAGATTATACAATGATTAAAAAGTGGTATAGTTCAGTAGCACCCTGTTTTTCAATATACCCTATGCAAATTTATGTCAGAGATTTGTAAAGTTAGAAGTTTTACAAATAGCAGCAGTTCATTAGAGAAAAGGAGAGAAAACACATGATGAACAGAGGATGATATTATCACTGAAATAGGTTATCCTGGAAAGACCACTGACAGCATTAAAGGATCATTGCTGTGATGAAATACGTATTTCTGTTACTCTGCCATGCATATAGCAGTAAACAAAAGATGGAGCCTTCCTGCCTGTTGCTTAAAATAGGCAAATAGCAACGACCAAATGAAGTCAAGGGAGATAGGAAACAGCAATAATTTTATAAAAAGAATGGTAGCTATGCCCTTTGTTACCTAAGCTTCACAAAGAGCCTGATTCAGCAAAGCATTTAAGGTATTGTTTCTTAAGTCAGGAAGTGCAACCCACAGAATATATTAGTTATGACATATATGTACATTTAGAAGCATGAAAATACAACAAATTATATGCAGAAGGTCAGTACACTGGTAAGTAATGCACAGAAACTAAGGTCATTAGGTAACTGGTAGATTTGCAGTGCCTTTTTTTTCTTCACTAGTTTTGGCTTATGATTTATCTTCAGCAAAGCTCTTCTTAAGGCAATCAGATTTCATTACTGTTCTACAAAATGATGGTGATAATCTATAGAAAAACAGTACCATAAAAGAGATTAATACTGTTGTATTCCTTAAGTTCTTCAAGTTAACCAATGCAATTAGGCAGTTGAGATAAGCTGTCACTTTGTTCTAACGGACTATGCAAGCTATACAGGGTTATATTTTAGTGTTAGACTTTCTTCTGTCCAAGGCATCTTGAGTACATTTCAGCACTTGTTGAGAAGTAAGAATAAAACAGGACTAGACAAACGTATGGTCTTTACACTACTTGAAAGATCCTAATTGTTAGCACGATGTTGTTAACTTGGACAAATAGAATTAAATATTTAACTTACATATTTTGCTTCAGAGGTAATAAAGGTACATTAATACATACATAAAAAGGGTAAGTTACAGGTAAATGTACATCACACATTGCATGCAATGATTTTAAATTTTGCATGGTTTAAATGCAAAAATAGGCTTCAGCAGATTTCACCAATAACTTTTAGCAATAGCTCTTTAAGAAATACATTGTATCATAATTCAAGAAATATTCAGCTGACAATGACTTGTCTAAATAGGGTGCTAGTGAGCTAACTGCCTATAATTTTCAGTACACACATACATATACGTATACTTGTGTATATACAGTCAGCAGTAAGCTACTTTATAACTCCTTATGTTAGCTACAGTGGAGGAACTCTGTGTCTCAGTGTTCCCTAAAAATATTAATCTCTAGTACATGGTGTCTCCTTGCATTTTTAAAATCACAGAATCACAGAATCACAGAGTGTTAGGGACTGGAAGGGACGTAGGAGAGCAGTCAGTGTAGAAGAGTTACTGCTCTGCAAAGTCATAGCCCAGGTTTCAGGTCACTCACTTCAGAGAAAGAAACATTCTGTCATCATTCCACAAGTTCTTTTGGTTTCTAAGAAGGACTTCAAGGGAGGCGGCTTCATAATCCGGTAAAATGGAGTCAAATACATTGTACTTCAAGAAAAGGCAGTATTTACTACAATAAGTTTTTCAGCTAACTCATCTGATATTTAGAATGGGCAGCAAGAAAAAAAATATATGTATTTTCTTCACAGTGTTAAGAATTTGGAAATGGGTTTTAAAAATGTCTGGAAACATTCCTTTCCAGGCAAGTTGCAACTGAGAAATAATGGGGACTTCATTAGAAAAACATGCCTGGAGGATGGATACCTGGCCCAGTAAGGTCTAGATAGATATGAGTGAGGTATAAAGGTTATTTCATACTAGACCTCAGCTAAAGAACCTCAAAATTAATTGCATCTTATTCCTGCATGGAAAAGAATGTTAAAAGAGCATTTTATTATATTATTTTCTCCTGAAATAAAGATGCACCCAAGAGAACAGGGCATATGATCTAACCCAGGAGTCTTGGTTTTAGCACAAAGACCAAATAAACTGCTGTAACACAAACCTTAAAATTAACAATGTTTTTAGAGAGGTGACATACATAAATATTGAAAGACATAAATTATTTTTGAGTAGTTTTCTATATCTCTAAGGGTGGTAATTTAGTCTAATGGGAATTTAATAACTCATATTAAACACATTACTAATCTGATATTTTGTTTACAGTAAATTAAAACTACTGAGATTATAAATCACTTATTTAAAGGAAAAGAAATCTCAAATTCCACTAAAAACCTCTCTTAACTGACAAACAGCAGGTAGGAAGAAGTCTTGTTGTTTTCAAATGAGTTTCAATAAATTTTTGTTTTCATGTCTTGTAAATAAGCAAACAGAGTTAATTAAGGCATCTTGCCTCACTGTCTGTCATACTGCAGCTGTAAAAGCTAGATTACTGCATTTAGTCGTAGCCCTGAGCTAGGGCCAGCACAGTGCAGCACTCCTTCAGGAGGCAATTTAGACAATTTTTGGGAGGCATCTGTGCAAGACAGCATGCTATATCTCTTGGAAGAAGGAAAAACAATCTTCCTCTGGGCACTGGGAAGTCCTATGCATTAATACTTTTGATTCCCTTTTTCCTCCCACATTTTTAATACTAAAAAAACCCACAAACCTGTGTACAAAGCTCACATCAAGCTTCTGGCAGCCCACTGGGAGACCAGAGGAACTGTTCCTGCCCACCCAGGTAAGATGTTAGGAAAGGCCACAGTCTGAGCAAAGGAGATAATGCAGAACACACATAGAGATACACATGACACCTGCATAAATAGGAATTGGCTTTATGGTAAAAAAATGATGTTAAATTTCACCTGCAGACATAATAATTTTTACTTTTAATAACAAATGTGTAACTTTACAAAAATTTGAAGTTCAGACAGCTTAGTATAGGTTATCGTTCTATCTTAGTTCATTGATCTGTGCAACAAATCAGTAGCCTGGGTGACGTTCCCATGAACTTTCTCATTATCACTCTAACACATAAATACATTAGGCCAAGGTATTTGCAGAATAGAAGGTTTTGATTAATTTATTTTTTTTTAATTCCTTAAATTTTTCAATACTAAATGTTTAACTGTCACTTTTAACACTTCAGTTGCAAGTGCAAATTTAGTAGCTGAAGGAAGAGGTATGTTAATTCATGCATAGTTATTTTATTTTCTCTGGGCAAAATTTTAGTCACAGCACTTCAGCATTTTGTTTTTTGCAAAGACAGAGTCAAAAAATATGTGGTTGTTGACCAATTGATATGACATAGTTGTAATTTATGATTTGTTTTTCTTTTGAAAGGATATTTCTTGAAGATCTACTTCTCTGCTCTGGGAGACTGACAACAGGGAGTCTAACCCATGCAAGGCACAAACACATGAAGTGCACAATGGAAGGCTGGGAGTCTGAAGGCAACTTGAGAGATATGTCTTTGCTACTCGTCTTCATATAGGGATACAAAGTCCAGTTTAAAACTTATATACCAAATACAATATCTGTTTTCTCCTAAGCAACTTGTGACCTAAAAGAATAAGACAATGACCAGCATGCTTGTAGCTTTTTGACTGTAAGGCCATGTTCTAAAGATGTTTTGAACTTCACAGTTTGAACTAATTTTGTTGAAGGTACCTCTACAGTGGAGTAGTTCACCTCAGTAATGTTAATGCCTTAAGGAATGAGTTACAGATTTCTTAGAGCTGAAATATGTAAAAGGAGAGACAGGAGTAAAGCTAAGCAAGCTATCAGCCTCTTTTATTTGACTAATCATATCGGCTTTACAGATAACAACAGGTTAACTAATAAGCAAGGCACTTTCACAGAACGAAAAAATTGTATGAAAGGCTGGTAAAGTGAATTGTAATAACAGCTCAAAAGAGGTAAAGAGGAAGAGTGACAGTGACACTGACCAGAATCCAGAATCCAAAACATCAAATATGCACTAGCTTCTTTTTTTTTTTTTTTTTTTTTAAATAAATTTCATTTTGCCTCTCTGCAAGGGACGTCTAGTGAACAGTCTAAAATAAGATTCTATTATATGCTGACTTCATAGGTTAAGCAGTCCTAGGTTAATATATTCTGGACACCAGAACACAAACTTCAGATATATCTTGATCTCTGTGAATTTATGACAATAAAGATAAAAGTCTTCAACTGTAGCTATTAGTATTAGGATAGAAAAAAAAATTATGTAGACAAGATTCAGGAATTCAGGATTCACCTTATTAGCAGCTCCTTTTAAGCTTAAAAGTATGAACTGAAATCGTATTTTTTGTAGGAAATTCACGTGCATGTTTGCAGTGTGAGCTTTTGTAGTGCATTGACATAGGAGGATTCTTAGGGCTTGTGCTTCTCTGAAGCAGCTTATCCTCTTATAATTCTTACCTAAAACTACTTTACAGATGATGAATGACAGCATGGCAAATTAATACACAGATGTAAAAAGAAATGTTTGTCATCTAGTGGAAAAATAATGGTTGGAATTGGCAGTCACTGAGAACTCTCATTTACAACATAACAGGATTTGGGAGCACCCTGCTAAGGAGAACAATTTTAGATATCCCCATTATTTGCTGATGGACGTCATGCATGCTCCAGCTGTCAGGAACACAGCTGTTCTGTTTCCCTTTGAGTGATCAGTGCTGCTAATGCCCTCCAGCTAGCATGTTCTTTGATAAGGTCCATCAGAGAGCTGCGGAAGAGCTGAACACTTGGCTTCTAACAGCAAAATGTAAAAACAAATTTCACAACAAATTGCATTTTCACTGCTGCCTGATGTCACCCAATTAGAACAGGCTGAATTTGTTCTAGTACAGTGGCTTGGAAAAAATCACAATGGAACAGTTTTTTTCTTATGATTATTAAAGCAATCTCAGGAAAAAGTTGCTGTCTATTCAAGAAGATGGTGTTACAATATTCTGCATAACCTATTAAAGAGGCCTAAAAAAATAATTAGATCCAAAGGGCAATATTTTGTAACTTAATTTTGAAGTGTATCTAGTCTGTATCTGATTGCGCCAGTAACAAGAAAAATAGTGATGACAATTGTTAAAACAATTTTAGTATTTTTCTCCTTAGTTATGTGGAATCTTCTGTTTCTTTTCCTACTGCTTTAGAAATGCAGGCTTAATTATTTAGTCATGTAGATTTAGATCAGTACACGATGCTCAGAAAAACTTCTGAAGTTCTAGTTGGATGGAAGTAATAAATAAACCTTTATATCAAGGAAAGGGATTATCTAGATGTGTAGAAGATATTTAAGAACGATGCAAACCATTAAAATAGTGGAAAAAAACATGGAAAAAGCTACATATGTCATATTTGAAAGCAGCATATGATGCTTACTGTGAAGATAGACACAATCTGTGGGAAAAATCAGAGGTTCTCCTAACAATTCAATATGGATATATTCAATAAACATTAAACTTCATGCTTCTATAAATAACTTTTCCCTAGTGCTTAAGTTTTTTATTGTTGTGATTTGCGTGAGTCAAAAGTTCTTATTGCAGAAACCAGTGCCAGTCCATTCATTTACAAGCAGTGTATCTGTGTAACTATCTCTGGCTGAATATTTGATGCACTAAACTCTCTGGAAGTACATTTGTGAATTCAGGAATCTTACTCTCTCATAAACAAGAAATGTTTTCAATATTCATCATACATATTTTTTCAGTAATACAATTGTTGAGCTCTACTTTGAAATCATCTATCAGTCAGAAAGAAATTATTTTCTCATTCCTAAATATTCCAACTTTTTGTGGTAAAATTCTCTACTTTAAAATAAATTCTCTAAGATAGAATCATAGAATAGTTTGGTTTGGAAGGGATCTTCAAAGGTCATCTTCAAAGGGCATCTTCAACTAGATCAGGTTGCTCAGAGCCTCATCCAGCCTGGTCCTGAATGTCTACAGGGATGGGGCACCTACCACCTCTCTGGGCAATCTATGCCAGTGTTTTACCACCCTCAGTTTGAATCTTCCCTGAATCTCCCCTCTTTAGTTTAAAACCATTGCCCCTTGTCCTGTCATAACAGACTCTTCTAAAAAGCCTGTCCCCATCCTTCTTATAGGCTCTTTTATAAGTACTGAAAGGCTGCAACAATGTCTCCCCAGAGTCTTCTCCAGGCTAAGCTACCACAATTCTGTCAGCCTGTCCTCACAGCAGAGGTGCTCCATTCCCCTGGTCATTTTTGTGGCCTCCTCTGGACTCTCTCCAACAGGTCCATGTCTTTTCTGTAGTGAGGGCTCCGGAGCGGGACACAGAACTCCAGATGGGGTCTCACCACGTTGGAGTAGAGAGGCAGAATCACCTCCCTCAACCTGCTGGCCGTGCTCCTTTTGATGCAGCCCAAGGTAATTTACACCTTATTTTAAAGAGCTTCCTTCCTTCTCTTTTTGCTCTGCTTTCTTTTAGTATTCTAAAAATACTCACTGTTGGTTTACAAATCTGATTACTGCTACACTGATTGGATTGAATAATTTCTTCTTCTAAAATATTCTTCTTTAACAAGTTAAATAAAAACCTGGAAATTTATTTCTTTAAGTCAGTTTCTTCATCAGCCTAATAGAGAAACGCCTTTTGAGATTTCATGCACTCTTTTCAGAGAAGGGTAACACTCATTTGATAAAAGAGTGAAAGAGTGTTTGAGGTTTTCAGAAGTTTTGTTGTTGTTGTTGTTGTTTGGTTTTTTGGTTCTGATTGTTTGTTTGTTTTGGTTTTTGTTTGGTTGTTTTTTTTTTTTTTTTAAATACTATTTCAGTTCATGGGATATCATTACTAAATTAAACTGAGTTATCAAAAAAAATCTAGATTTAACTTGGCTTTTTACTATCTTAATGAAGACTTCTGTTGTTGCTGTTATATCTGATTACTGCTGTCCAAAGAAGTTAAGGGTTGATATATAGATGGCAAAAGTAGTTAGCTGTCAAAAGGTGGTGGGACACTGCAGGTAGTTTATGAAAGGGTCCAGTTCAATAGCGAACCTGAGGTTCAAGAACTGAAACATAATGTTACAGTCTAAAGACATTTTTTTAATTTCTTTTTTCTTTTTTTCCCCCCAGTCTTCTACAGCATGACTTCTACATAAAACTGCAAAGTGCTATGAAAAAGGACCACAAAAAGGCAGCAGTGTAGAAGACAGTAGATGTGCAAAGGGAGGAAAAACATTTAGAAAACTGAGAACACCTAGATAAATAGTGGTTTATGTCTTCTAGAAAGGTAGGTTACTGCTTTTTGACATTTCTGAAGATTGGCTTTAAAATGCTTCTGCCCTAGTGTATCCAAGCAAATTACATCTTGCCTCTTGATCAGTTTTCTCAAACTAGGTGCAATTGTACATGCCAGAATCATACATGAATCACAAAATCACAGAATGATTAGGGATGGAAGGGACAACTGGAGGTGATCTAGTCAAATCCCCCTGCTAAAGCAGGTTCACCTAGAACAGACTGCATAGGAAAGCGTCCAGGTGGGTTTCGAACATTGTCAGAGACAGACACAATCTCTCTGGGCAGCCTGTTCCAGTGCTCTGTTACCCTGAAGATAAAGAAGTTTCTCCTCAGAGTCAGATGGAACCTCCTGTGTCTGTGCCTGTTGCCCCTCATCCTATCATTGAGCACCACTGAATGGAGTCCGGTCCAATCCTCTTGACATCCACCCTTGAGATATTTATAAACATTGATGAGATCCCCTCTCAGTCTTCTCCAGGCTGAATAGATCCGGCTTTCTCAGTCTCTCCTCGTAAGAATGGTGCTCTAGGGGCCTGATCATCTTCATAGCTTGTTGCTGGACTCCGTCTCATAATTCTATATCCTTCTTAAACTGGACAGCCCAGAGCTGGGCAAAATATTTCAGATGCAGCATCACCAGAGCAGAGTAGAAGGGGAGGATAATCTCCCTCAACCTGCTGGTCCCAGTCCTCTTAATGCACTCCAGAATACTGCTGGCCCTCTTGGCCACAAAGGCACATCACTGACTCACGGTCAACCTGTTGTCTACCAGAACTCCCAACTCCTTCTCTGTAGTGCTGCTTTTCAATAGGTCTGGCCCTAATCTGTACTGGTGCCTGGGGTTATTCCTCCTCATTTGCAGGACCCTAAGCTTGCCCTTGTTAAACTTCATTAGGTTCTTCTCTGCCCAGTCCTCCAGCCTATCCAGGTCCCACTGAATGGCAGCACAGCCTTCTGGTGTGTCAGCCCTTCCTCCCAGTTTGGTATCATCAGCAAACTTGCTGAGGGTGCACTCAGTCTCTTCATCCAAGTCATTGATGAACACACTGAACAGGACTGGACCTAGTACTGATGCCTGGGGAACCCCACTAACTACAGGCCTCCAACCAGACTCTCCACTGTTTATCACAACCCTTTGAGCTTGGACATCCAGCCAGTTCATGATCCATCTTACTGTGCATTCATCCAACCCGCACTTCCTCAGCTTTCCTAAGAGGAGGTTGTGAGAGATGGTGTCAGAAGCCTTGCTGAAATCAAGGTAGACAACATCCACTGCTCTTCTCTTGTCTACCCAGCCAGTCATAGCATCATAGAAAGGTATCATCAGGTTGGTCAAACATGATTTCCCTTTGGTTAGCCCATGCTGACTACTCCTGATAATTCTCCTTTCCTCCACATGCCTGGAGATGACGTCCAGAATAAGTAGTTCCATCACCTTTCTAGGGATGGACGTGAGGCTGATTGCCTGTAGTTTCCTGGGTCATCCTACTTTCTGTTTTTAAAGACCAGAGTGACCGTGGCTTTCTTCCAGTCCTCAGAACCTCTCCTGTTCTCCAAGACCTTCCAAAGATGATGGAGAGCAGCTTAGCAACAACATTTACGAACTCTCTCAACATTTGTGGGTGCATCCCATTGGGTCCCATGGATTTGTGGATGTCCAGTCCGTCTAAACATTCTCTATCCTGATCTTCCTCAGCCAACGGAAAATCTTCCTTTCGCCACTTTCCTATCTCAGTGGTCTAGGAGGGCTGTTCTTAGCAGTAAAGACAGAAGCAAAGAAGGCATTCAGTAATTTTGCCTTCTCGGTGTCATCTGTCACCAGGGCACCCTCCTCATTCAGCAGCAGTCCTACATTTTCCCTAACCTTCCTTTTGCTGCTGATATACTTGAAGAAGCCCTTCTTGTTGTCCTTGATATCCCTGTCCAGATCTGTTTCCAAGTGTATCTTGGCCTTCCTCACCACATCCCTGCATATTCTAACAGCCACCTTATATTCCTCCCAGGTGGTGTGTCCCTTTTCCCACATTACATAAACTTTCTTCTATCTGAGTTTTGACAAGAGCTCCTTACACATTCATGCTGGCCTCTTACTCCCTTTACTTGATTTCTTCCTCATAGGGATGCATCCATTTTGAGCTTGGAGGAAATGATGTTTTACTATTAGCCAGTTGTCTTGGACCCCCCACCTCTAGGGCCCTATCCTATGGAATTCCTCCAAGCAGGACCTAGAAGAGGCTGAAGTTTGCCCTGCTAAAGTCCATGGTTTTAGTCCTATATATTGTCCTGCTTCCTCCATGCAGGATCCTGAAATCTACCATCTCATGTTTGCTGCAGCTGAGGATGCCCACAACTGTGACATCTCCAACCAGTTCTTCTTGGTTTGTTAGTACAAGGTCCAGCAGCATACCTCTCCCCACTGGCTCCTCCACCATCTGTGTCAACAGGACACAGATCTGTCAAGATCTGTAGGAACCTCCTGGACTGTGTGTGCATAGCTGTGCTGCCCACCTAGCAGATGTCAGGGTGATTGAACTCTTCCATGAGAACCATGGCATGTGATTGTGAGGCTACTTCCAGCGGTCTGTAGAAAGCCTAATCAACTACCTCTTCCTGATCAGGTGGCTTGCAGTAAACACGCACAACAGTGTCCCCCTTGTTAGGTTGTCCCTTAATTTTTTATCCAGAAGGACTCATCTCACTCATCGTTTCCCCCTAGGCAGAGTTCAAGACGTTCAAGTTACTCTTCCACATAAAGTGCAACTCCCCCACCTTGCCTTTGCTGGCCTGTCTTTCCTAAAAAGTACACAGCCTTCCACGACAACATTTTAGTCATGTGAGCTGTTCCACCATGCCTCTCTAATAACAATGAGATCATGGCCCTGTGAATGTGCATACAACTCTAATTCTTCCTGTTTATTCCTCAGGTTATGTGCATTGGGGTACAGAAACTTCAGGGAAGTACTCAACCATACAGAATGAATACCATAGTCTCTAACATATTTTCCTGCCTGTCAATGAATTCCTATTCTCTTTTCTCCTGCAGAGACAGCCTTATAATGTGCATGGTGCTAGGTTGGCAGGACAATAATGAAGAGTGACTGGTGAGAGAGGCTGCTCCAAACGACCAGCAAGTCACTCAACAGTACCAGACACTGGTACTCTGGAAGTTAGTTGTGCACAGATCATGAGCACCTCTGCACTGTTTTGCAGTGTGACCCTTAGCAGTTACGAATCTGTTCATTGAGACAACACAAGAAAGTAGGACAAGACATTGAGTGCTAAGGTAGTACAGTGTGAAATATAATCAATAAAGTCTCTAGCAATATAGTAAACTACTGAGCCAAAATGACTTGGTGTGGGAGGCTGGGAACACAGCAATGATAAATGTGGAAAGCACTTCATTGAATTACCTTTCTTAGTAGTTGCTTGCAATTCCATCTTATCTCACTAACTCTTCAACAATTTTTCATTCTGTTTTTCAGCAATTATCAGACATTTTGCAAGGGAAATTTGAGAATGTTAGTGCTAGCTAGGTGGTTTTTCCATGCTCTCAAATCACTTTGTACTCATTGAACATATACCTACCAGAACTGATTAGTATAAGAAAGAGTATTTCCTATTAGACTAGCTCTATTATTTCTATAGGTTTAATATTTCTAACATGGCAAACAAAGGCTTTTTTTCTTATTATTTTTCACATCTCAGAAGCTTTACATTGCATTATAGACAAGAAAGATTCAGATAACCTTCCAGGCCTGAACTTTCCAATATCCAATGCAAATCATAAAATTACAGAATCATATAATGTATGATACAAGAAGGGACCTCTGCTGAAGAATAGAAGAATGTGCAAGACATGAGCAAGGTGCTCAGGTTGCTTCTTAAGTCAAGATTTGAAAATCCATAGGGGTGGAAATTTCAGAAAATCCCTGGCCAGCCTCTTTCAATAGTTGATTGATATTTTCAAGTGTTTGAGCAGTGTTTAATTAAAAAAAATAATAATAAAAATAATCTTAGTAGGATTTCCTGTATTCCAAGCTGTGTCTACTGCCTCTTCTCTATTCTTTGCACGTCTCTGAGAAGAGTTTGTCTCCATCTTTTCTAAGTTCTTTCATTTGGTAGTTAGACCACAACAAAGTCTCTCCTGACTGAGCCTTCTCTTCTTGAAGCTGGACAAATCCCACAGGATTTCCTCCATGATCTTCCTGTGGATTGAAGTGAAGCTGACTTATAGTTCCCTATATCTTCCCACTTGTGTTTTTTTGAGGATGTATATTTTCATGTCACCTTCTTCAACATATTAAGGACACCATTTTTACTGGGAATTAAAGGCACAGATTTTGAGATTCTGTGGTAACTATAGCTTAGTTACAACTTGTTCTCCCAGTCCAGACTTGGTTTCCTCAATAAAGGTGTGGTAAACATGATTAAATGTCTTTTTTCTTTGTACCAGCTACAAAACCCACAAAACTGAATCAGATCCTGAAATCTTCTTTGCTGTTTATACAGTTGTCAAATGAAATTCTTGTACTTTCTGCAAAGTCATAAAGTCTCTCAGAATTTTCTTAATGAACTTTTATATTTTGTACTGTATGAGCGTACCGTAAAGTCTCTGTTATACTTCAGAAGTAAAATAATTTATATTTGGGGTCCTTTATTTTATTGTGAAAGAAGGTTGGATGAAGGCGTATAACATGAAGAAGAGACTATTCAGGTTGGCTGTGGCCCAAAACTGTGTCAGCATCTGCAGAGCAGGTAATATTGAGCCTGTTAATAAACTGAAATACTGAAATATAGAGACAGTTGTTTCAACACTTATGCTGGACACTTCAGTAAATACACAGTGCTATCAGTATTGTTAAATAGGAAGCAAGTTTATTTTTCCATAATACACATACTCCACTTAGACCTTCTGCATTTTTGCTGAGATTCTTTTTTTTTTTTTCTTTTTTTTTTTTTTTTTTTTTTTTATAATCAGTCTTTATTCTGCTGGTGACATTTATAGACATCTCGTTTCTATTTCCTTAATATTTTATGTAAACATCACATTAAATATTTATGGAATTCACAATTTGAGGATGTGCTCCTGCCAAAGGCAAGTAGATAAGAGAGTGAAACTCTTAATTTTTAACATAAACCATTATGAAATTGTTAAGGAAGGAAGGAAGGGAGGAAGGGAGGAAGGGAGGAAGGAAGGGAGGAAGGGAGGGAGGAAGGGAGGAAGGGAGGAAGGGAGGAAGGGAGGAAGGGAGGAAGGGAGGAAGGGAGGAAGGGAGGAAGGAAGGAAGGAAGGAAGGAAGGAAGGAAGGAAGGAAGGAAGGAAGGAAGGAAGGAAGGGAGGAAGGAAGGAAGGGAGGAAGGAAGGAAGGGAGGGAGGGAGGGAGGAAGGGAGGAAGGGAGGAAGGAAGGGAGGAAGGGAGGAAGGAAGGGAGGAAGGAAGGGAGGAAGGAAGGGAGGAAGGGAGGGAGGAAGGAAGGGAGGAAGGGAGGGAGGGAGGAAGGGAGGGAGGAAGGGAGGGAGGAAGGGAGGGAGGAAGGAAGGGAGGGAGGAAGGGAGGGAGGAAGGAAGGGAGGGAGGAAGGAAGGGAGGGAGGAAGGAAGGGAGGGAGGAAGGAAGGGAGGAAGGGAGGGAGGAAGGAAGGGAGGAAGGGAGGAAGGGAGGAAGGGAGGAAGGGAGGAAGGAAGGAAGGAAGGAAGGAAGGAAGGAAGGAAGGAAGGAAGGAAAAGAAGGAAGGAAGGAAGCCCTGTTCTTGAAGTATGAAAATTGAAAACGCAGGTAGATATTTTTCCACCTGAAAAAACTAGAAACATTTATAGGGTTTTATTTTTAGTCTGCGCACACAATTAATTTCACAGAACAATATTGAAATTTATATCTGCACCCTTTCTGGATATTTCACTAATATAACTGTGCAGATGAATAGCAGTGTGGCCATCATCAATGTACAGGAGATGGTATCAGATTGTAGAGGTCATGAATTAACAGGTTAGTCACTATTTAACTGCATTAAACAGGCTATATGCAAGTGCTCTGCAACTTGCAATCCTGGAGTCTCACAGATCTCTTTAACCCACGGAACAAAGTATCTCTTTGCAAAACCAGTTATTATTACATTCTCTGCATTCAGGCCACAGGACCAGAATAAAGAAGTTGCTTCTTACCAGTAACTTTCAGCCAAGAAAGGGATCATTTGAACGTGGTACATCACCGGGGACATGAAGGATCAGATCTGCTGTGTACTAAGATACTGTACTGACTGACCACATTGAGCACCTTAATGAGGTTGTCTAGTCACAGAGTAGTTGAGATTGGAAGGGAACATCTAGTCCAAACTGCCTGCTGAAGCAGGTACACCCACCTGCTAGTCCTCAGAGCACTGGGCTATCAGAAAGACATCTGGGTTTATTCTCTCATATGTGGCATGGATTTCTCTGTAGGTATAAAAGCTGCAATTCAGTTTCTCTAGCTGTACTGAAATCTATCTACCCCTCTGTTTATCTGACTGCCTAACTTTATGTGTGGTGGGCCATCTGCCTGGTTTTTGCATACACTAACAAAAGATGTGAAACATAATAAAGGTTATGTCACGGATTATGAAGTTTAATAAATGCATTGCTTATCTAACCTTAGACAAATGTATAGACAGAATGTCACAAGTAATAATCAAGCTATAAAGTTGAAGGGAAGATATTGGATATTGCCATGCACTCATATCCTTAGAGAGCTGTGTAATGTAAGAAAAAATGTCTAGTATTTCAAAGTGCAAGTACTTCATGATAAACATTCCCCACAGAGATGCCTTATTGCTATTACAAAGAGTCTTTGCTATAGGAAGTTCTTTTGTACAAGGAGAAAATGAATTTGGCACTTTAACACGTTAAACAGCAGTTACATCAGAGCTGTATGGCTCACAAAGGATTAATTTGTCCCCTCAGAATATTCATGAATCAATAAGAATGTTCCCTAAGTCCAAGCACTATTACTTCTGTTGACTAAATGAGGTGCTCTGCATTCTGAAGAACCAGAATTTACTCATCAGAAATGAATGTGTTGTGTGTTCTTTTTTTTGTTTGTTTGGTTTTGTTTTTCTTTTTGTTTTTAAGGGAAGAGAGGAGTCTGGTCTCCATGCTTCATTCATACTATATTGTATCAGATACACTGTGCTGTGTTATTGTTCAAAGGACACAACTCTGCTGAAACAAAGTCAGGTATTTCCACTGGAAAGAAGATCAGAATAAAAACTAGGTATCAAGAGATCACTGCTAATGCTAATCATATGTACATTGTTTAATTACAGTGAGATGCTGAAGAAAGGGGGATTATAAACTCTATCTCTGGGGTAGAGTTAGGCTGAGTATTTTTGTAAATTACTTATTCATTGATTCCCTACTTTTGTACTTGAGAAGTCCAGTTTCCTTAAAATCGGTTTTATGCCTGCATGACTGAAGCAATGTATCATATTAACATTAGCATGTTAATACAGTGAAAACTAATTAGAAATACAGCAAATACATGCTAATCCATATAGCAGCATCTCATTAACAGGACAAAATACTTCTGTTGTCTGTTGTCCTGTGTTCATTTCAGCTGGCAGTTTTTAATAAGTGTAATTCACTCAGCTCTCCCTTCAGAAATTTATTCTAGTGAACCACTGTGATTTATCCCATCTTTCCCTGACCAGATGAGGAATGAAAACAGAAGGAATGCAACAAAGGGTCTCCTCTCCTCATTCTCGGGGTAAGTAATGATTGCTTCACAATGTGATGGAAATCTGTACTGAACTCCATTGTTACAGCAAGATTTCACTAGTTACAATGGAGTGCTCTTCGTCTTTTAAAGGGATGGCTTTTAAGGTCAGAAAAGATCATTATATTAAGGGAAAGGGATTACAGAGCCATTTAATGGTGAGCATCTACTGGGGCTATGTTATTCTTTTCACATTGGTACTATGTGAAGGAACACAAAGGGCCAAAGCTATGCTAAAATGTTCCAGAAATTAAATTGTACCAGAGGTACTGTGCTAGAAGTTTTAACTGTTGGCATGGAACAAGGCAATTCAATCACACGAACTGCCAAGAAGGATGGGAAAAGCCAGGATGCAGTCAAGGAAAAAGGGAGACTTGCCTTCATTGCTGCACCTCTGTCATATGCAGAAAAGTACAGTATATGTGGAAAAAGAGCTAGCAGAATATGGTAGGTGAGTTTTCTGCATAGTCATTTGGTTCCCATCTGAATTTCAGAATACTATGCAACAGCAAAGTAAAGTTCCGGGGAAGGAATTCCAGATAAATGAGGGCTAATTGAAGTGGCCTTCTAGTAGATATTCTACACAGTTAACCATGGGATTGCCAAGGGACTGTGTGAAAGACAGCTGTTGCCTGATACCATCTGCAAAAATGTTCATCCTACCCAAACCATGTGCTATTATTACAGAGGAGTTACAGATTTACAGCGAATTAAACAGTGAAGAACATTGAAATGGAAGTGTCTCCTTTCTAAATCATGACTGAAGTAGTTACCCCCTGCTCATGTAAGTGGAGGGGACAATCTGGCTATAAGTGTCTTGATTTGCTATTACTAAACTGCTAAAAGGGAAAGGCAAGCTGAGCAGGAGGTGGAGCTGTACTGAAGGCTTTCATCTGGTTTCCAGGGAAACCCATTTTTCAGTTATTTGCATGTTCAGCACATCTGGTTCATTTGGACTCTGGCTTTTTGAAAGTGATGAATGTGTCATGGGAAAAATGAATGGAAAAATAATTTAAGGAATTAATGGGATGGAAGGAACATAAAAATCTTTTAAAATGCAGCTACGTTTTCTCTCTACTCTTTCTCCCCTTCTTTTTCAAATACAAACTTTTAGATAATATTTGTTCTTCATTTTGCAAAGCCTCAGGACAGTCAAGGAAGTCCATCCCCTCAAATGAAATAATAGATTTAAAAAGCTTGTATATCTGTATATTAGTATTACTAACAGAAATAAGGATTGTTCACTCAAGTGGCTACTACAATGGAAAATACAGGCTGAAGAGAAATGGAAATTTGAACAATATAAGAATAAACTTGTTTATATGTTGACAGAAAATGTTTATTATTCTCAAAATAGAAACCATTTTATTTTCAGGAGAACAGCTAAACTAAAAGATTACTGGTAATCTAGATAGAAACACCCGAGAAATACAAGATCATTATCTAGTCAGATGGTCTTCTATAAAGACTACACAGCTAGGCAAGGTTTTCATTACACAAATTTTGAAGCACCTAGTCTTTCTATGAGTGCTAACTGACTTCACTTGGCTGAATTCTGTTGAAGTCAAAGGGAATTTTCTGTTCTACTACAACAGCTTTTGGCTCAGATACTTAATGACCTTGTTTCACAGCATAGTATTGAATGCTTTATGTAATTCTGTTGCTGTGTGTGTAGAGTACAGCGCAAGGCAAGAGGTACAAAAGAGACAGGATTTGAGTCTTTTTTCTGTTATGGAAAATGATAAAATAGTTAATGACCCAGGAGGACCTTTAAAGCATACTGTTATTTGATAAAAAGGAAACCTTCAAAAAATGTCTACAGCTATACAGACACCACAGAGGTTTCAGTAATTCACACATTTAGAACCCTTTTATGGAGGATGAGGCATCAAATGGATGTTTAATCCCTGTTTTTGAGAATTCTGACCTGCATGCAGGTGACTGTTTCTGAACTCTGTTTCCATAGCATGACATAGAAAACACAGAGCTGAAATATGCGGATAGAATGCTGTCATGTCTATGAATACACTGCTCATTTAGAAATCTGAAATCCTTAAGATAAATATTCCAGTTATTTTCTGCTTTTTATTCAAAACATGATGCAGACTATAGTACAGATAGAAGTCCCTATCGTAAAACATGCACAATCTGTAGCAGATTTATCAGCAACAAGGATACAAGCTGGCAATATATGTACGTCAAACCTGCATAAAACTGTGCGGACATATTCATGTTTGTGTTATTTATTTACTCTTTTTTTTTTTTAAACTATCAATAAATACTCATCGTTCTTTTAATTATAATATGGTAAATACTCAAGAGGCTTCCTACTTGACTGACCTCACTCAAATATGAAGAGCCTTTCTATTGCCTTAAATGAAAGTTACTTTGGACTCTTTTTTTTTTTTTTTAGGACTTGAGTTGCTTCTTATTGTTGTTGTTGTTTTTGTTTGTTTGTTTGTTTAGCAGGACCTAGGCTCCTTAAATAGAAGTGTGGTGGTGGATTTATACTACTAACCAATGAACACCATAATGCTGTTAAAATAATGCTTAAAGTGGTAGCAAAATGTTATTAAATAGACAAGAGAAGAAAGCTATCTAGGGAATCAGCAGCAACACTTGATGGAAACTGTTAAAAAGGGGTACTTGAGAATGACAATGTAATAGAAAAGAAGTTCTAGGAGTTCTTTCTACTGGTCTTTACTGCTGACAACTTTGGAAAGATTTCTACGTTTGCTCCAATCTTTGCGGGGCAAGTTACAGATTGATTAGATGAAATAGAGGATTTGGATGCTGGAATCAGATGGTGTTCACTCAAACAACCAGAAGGAACTCCAGCATGAAACTGTCAAGTTCCTTGCCAAGGTGTGCAATGTACATGTGGCAAAAGCCATGCTGTCAGAGGATGCTAGATTGTCAAAGTTACTTGCATCTGCTGGAAGAGCTCTAGAAGGCACGTAGTGAACCAGAAAAAAATGACTCTGACTTCAGTCCTTCAAAGGATCTATGATAAATTAAAAGGTCACTGAGTGCATGAGTGAATGAAGTCTGCTGGTAAATAGTCAGCACAGTTTCTGAAAAGGGAAAGGCTAACACACTGACTTGCTGGAGCAATGGAAAATTGTTAACCAACACATGGATAAAAGCAATCTAGTGGTCGTAACACACCTGGATTTTTAAAACCCTGAATTTTTTGTCTCCAGCCAAACGTTTTCAGAGAAATGAATTTTTGCAAGATGAGAGGAATGCTCCCTTTTATAGACTAAAATCAGTTAAAGGATAGGACACAAAGGGGGGTATTTAGTGGTCAGCTCAGAATGGAGAACAGTCCCATGTGGCATTCTCCAGATGTTTCTAGGAATATTTTTGCTCAATGTGTTTCAGTGACCTGTAGGTTTTTGGAGGTCATCAGAACTGAGGTCTCTAGGGTAACCTAGAGAAGATTCTCGATGACCTGACAACACTGAGTGAGAAAGCAATGAGGTTTGATGTTTACCACATGCAGAAGTTGTGGTAAAAAAAAGATAGAGGGTGTCATTTTGATGTTATGTAAAATCTTGGTATACTCTTATTATGTATACTTTATGCAACTGTCTTCTCTGCATCTCCATCAAGACAAAGTAGAGTTAAAAAAGGTACAGAGCATTAAAACGAGAGAGGGAATAGAGCTTAATGAGGAGATACTAAAAAGACTGCAACTCTTCCATTGAAGAAGTGAAGGCAGGGACTGGGCATGATTGAGCCAAGAAAGTGAGGCATAGGGTGAGGACAACACTGTTATTTACTAAATACTACAAGGAGCAGACAACAGGAGGGATATATCAGTTTGAAAAGGGAAGAGATCCTTTTTAAACAGATTATTTATTTTTTATAAAACCAGTAAGGAACTTTGGGAATTTGTTGCCACAAAATGTCATTTAGATAGGGTTCACAAAGGAATGAGACAAATTTAAGGCAAATTTGTGAATGGATACTAAAGAGAATATGCAGGGACACATCCTCTAACATCTCCAGTTCTGTGAGTGTAGAGGCTGGGGAGGTATGTGAGGAATGCATCCTAGGACGAGGTGCATTCCAGGGTACCAAGAGAAGCAGTAAACAAAGTTGCTAAGCTACTCTCTGTCATATTTGAAAAGTTGTGGCAGTCAAGCAAATTTCCCAGTGACTGGAAAATGGGAAACAACTGATCAGTCAGCCTCATCTCCATGCCTGGTAAGATCATGGAGCAGATCCTCTTGATAGACTTCTCTAAATGTGTGGATGATAGGGAGGTGATTAGAGACAGCCAACATGCCTTCACAAAAGACAAATAATGCCTGACTAATCTGGTGGCTTGCTATGATGGAGTAAGTAGGGGCAAGGGAAGAAAACTCCTGCCATCTGCCTACACATCTGTAAGGCCTTTGACACGGTCTCACACAACATTCTCACTGCTACATTGGAGAGATATGGGTTTGACAGATGGAATGATAGACAGATAAGGAACTGGTTGGAAGGACCTGTCTGAAGTCTTGCGGTCAATTCCTTAATATCCAAGTGGAAACCAGATGTGAATGTTGTGTCTCAAGGGTCCATATAGGGATGAGTGTCACTCAATATCTTCATAAATAACATAGCTAGTGCGATTGAGTGAAGTCTCAGTATCTTTGCAGATCACACCAAGTTAGTGGTGCCATTGATTTGCTACGGGGAAGGGATGTCAACCAGAGGGACCTTGGCAGCCTCAGTGAGTAGGTCTATGAGAACTTCGTGAAATTGAACAGGTCAAATGCAAAGTCTTACACGTAGTTCAGAGTGGGTCCAAAGGAGGGCCACAAAAATGTTCAGAGGGCTCTCCTATGAAGAAAGGCTGTTAGAACTGGGGTTGTTCTGTCTGGGGAAGAGAAAGCTGCAGGGAGCCCTTATTTTCAATAGATTAAGGTGATTTGTAAGAAAGACAGAGAGAGGCTTTTTACCAAGGCTTGTCGTGACAGCACAAGGGGCAACAGTTTTACACTGAAAGAGGACAGGTATATTAGACACAAGAAAGCCAGTTTTTACAATGAGGGTGATGAGACACTGGAGCAGATTGCTCAGAGAAGGTATGGATGCCTCATCCTTGGAAGTGTTCAAGGCCATGTTAGATGGGGCTTTGAGCAACCTGGTCTTGTGAAAGATGTCTTTGCCTGTGGCAGGGAGGATCGACTAGATGGTTTCCGGAGGTGTCTTCCAACTCAAATAATTCTATGATTCTGTGGTTTTATAATTTTATGTTCTATGAATGGACAGAAGCATGGAAGCATCTTCTGTTGTAACTACCAGAGATATAGTATTGTGCAAGACAGAGTATAGGTCTGTCTGACTAGGGTTTTTCTGGTATTTTTATGTGAATTAAGAAGTAATAACAGACTGAAATAAAAAGCATGTCCAATAACTGACTTTTTTGTGGTTTAGTAGACAAATCACACCATAATGAAGATTAAAAATGTGGCAAAAGTTGGTACAAGACACAAAGAAGGAATCAGGTCTGCTTCTAACACATATTTTCATTCTGCTGTTTTTGATAAATAAGAAAAAAATGAAAGAAACCTGAAATATTTTAGCATGCTGAACAAACAATTACATTTCCTATAGGCATCATTAAAGTCTTCAATACTTTTATTGTCTCAATTTACATCAACTAATGGAAGAAAAATAAATGACATTTTAGTAACTCTTGATTTTCTTGATTTCCTTGGGTCAAGGGTAGACTTAATATAAAAGCACTGTTCATTTTGTAGTTCTTTAACCATTTCCTGTGGAAAACTTATAAATACCTTTGATATGAAGAAGAACTTTTTTTGGGATGCTTTTCTGCCATAGAAAAGTTAGACATTTTTCTGACTGATTTACCATACTTTCAAAAAACTTGTCTAGAAGAAAAAGTTGTCTTAAAAAAAAGAAAGCAAACTGGACTGACTAAAAATAGAATTAGTCTACTAATTTGTGATATGAAAGCTATGAAATACAGATAAAATAACATCTGTAATAAATTTCTAAAGAGCTTTAGTTTCACTCATCTTTTAGAATCATCACATTTATATCGTGCTATACATGTGATATTGAATAAAACATTAGGCTCAAATGAGACATTGACAGAACACAATAGCCTAAAAAGAATGTACAAAATTCCAGAATTTTCAGTAAGATGAGGATAAATTAGCAGTGTCACCATAAAACATAGGGCTTTTGATTGGGCTTATGCTTGCAAAGTTTGGAGGTTTTTAAAAAATCCTTTTTATAAAGAAGTCACTTTGAATTTCATTTTCCAAATACTAACAAATTTGAGTACATTCTCCAACACTCCAGCAAGCCAAGTATCTTCAATGTGAAAGGAAGCATTTCAGGAATAAAAACGTAAAGTTAAGCCCACAGTTCCATATGTATATTAATGGTAGCTAAATATAACTGTCGAAAGCAAAAAGCTGAACAGCATTTCTGAACATGCCACTAAAATATGGAACTACGAAGTAAACAACTCACTTAATCCATAGTGGTTTACCATTATCATCTACTATTTAACTAAAATTTTTATGTCAGGAGTTTCAGTATGTAGGAATGTAATATTGATACAGTACCAGGTTATATCTTGAAGATCTTGCCTTTAGTGAAAAGCAAGGGCAAAACTCTCTGATAAACCCCATTGATTCAGCTTCAAACTTTAGTTAAATACCATACAATTTTTTTTTTTTTTTGGTAGACTTTGCACGTCAACCATGCAATTCAGAGAAAGAGAAACCAGAAAGTTTTGGAATTTAGACATAGCCCACATGATTCTCATTTCAGAGTAGAAGGTTGCAACAAAAGGATGTAGATTGCTTGTTTATGGTGTCATGCTTGCTCACTTTTTATTCCTTTAAAATTTGTGTTCTGAGATCGTATTTCAGAAGATGGGATACAGATGAGTATTGGGAAAGGTACTGTACAATCATCAGTGAAATGGGAAAATATATGATTGCTGTGTAACTATATTTTCTTAAAAGAGGAAAAGCTAACTGCAACTAGGCATTTCACAATAAGTGATCTACCTTTCAAGGAATTTCTCAAGTTCCAATATTTTCTTTGTTATATATAACAGAAGCTACAGAGATTCATAATATTTTTAAAAATGAAAACTAGGCAAAATATTACCTGCACTGTACATTTTTTTTCTTTAAAAGGCCTAGTTTAGCAAATGCTTTCCTAGGAGAGGAAAAAAGAAAGGAAAAAGAAAGGAGATTTGAAGATTTTTGCCTGATTCCAGCTAGGCTGACACGTCCTTGTCTTCAACTTCCATTTTAATTTTAGATTAGCATATTCTCTGAGCATGAAGTGCTAAGTCATCATATCTCCTACAATTCTGATAAACTGAGTATCAAACACACCTCATTTACATATGAACACATGAATTCCTTTGATACTGTAGCCCACAGCATTCTCCTGGAGAAGCTGGCAGCTCATGGCCTGGATGGGCACAATCATCGTTCAGTAAAGAACTGGCTGGATGACCAGGCCCAAAGAGATGGGGTGAATGCAGTCAAATCCAGTTGGCAGCCGTCATTAGTGGTGTTCCCCAGGGTTCAGTATTGAGGTCAATTCTGTTTAATCTCTTTAAAAATGGTCTGGACAAGGGGATCAAGTGCAGCCTCAGCAAGTTTGCAGACAACACCAAATTGGGTTGGAGTGTTTATCTGCTTCAGGGTAGTAAGGCTCTACAGAGGGATCTTGACCAGCCGGATAGATGGACTGAGGCCGATTGCAGGAAATTCAGCAAGGCCAAGTGTCAGGTCCTGCACTTGAGTCAAAACAACCCCATGCAACACTACAGGTTCAGGGAAGAATGGCTGGAAAGCTGCCTGGCAGAAAAGGATCTGGGGGTGTTGACTGACAGCTGGCTGAACATGAGCCAGCAGTGTGCCCAGTTAGTCAAAAAGTCCAACAGCATCCTGGTGTGCATCAAGAATAGCCTGGCCAGCAGGACTACGGTAGTGATCATCTCCCTCTCGACTCAGCACTGGCAAGGTCCCACCTTGATTACTGTGTTCAGTTTTGGGCCCTCCACTACAGAAAACACATTGAGGTACTGGAGAGCATTCAGAGAAGAACAATGAAGTTGATGATGGATCTGGAGAACACATCTTAAGAGAAGCAATTGAGGGAGCTGGGGCTGTTGAGCCTGAAGAAAAGGAGACTCAAGGGAGACCTCATCATTCTTTACAACTGCCTGAAAGGAGGTTGTAGCATGGAGGGTGTTGGTCTCTTCTCCCAGGTAGCAAGTGATAGGACAAGAGAAAATGGCCTCAAGTTGGGGAGGTTTAGATCAGATATTAGGAAAAACTTCTTCATTGAAAGGTTTGTTTGGCATTGGAACTGGCTACCGAGAGAACTGTTTGAGTCACCATCCCTGGAGGTGTTATATATATGTAGATGAGGTTCCTAGGGACACAGTTTAGTACTCAAGTTAGATTAGGTTATGGTTGGACTTGATGATCCTGAGGGTGTCTTCCAACCTAAATGA
Source organism: Patagioenas fasciata (assembly GCF_037038585.1). NCBI lineage: Eukaryota > Metazoa > Chordata > Aves > Columbiformes > Columbidae > Patagioenas > Patagioenas fasciata. The sequence continues at coordinate 22,912,054 of NC_092560.1, read as the reverse complement.
TTCTATGATTCTATGATTCACCCCTGCAATAAGTGAAATAAAAATCTGCTACTTCCATGAATACAGAACTTCATAATTTGTACATTTTAAAAATCTGCTACTTCCACGAATGCAGAACTTCATAATTTGTAAATTTTCTCTTTCAAACAAAAAGTCTGGAGGGAAGAGGAGAGAAGAAAGATTTTGCAGTAGTATTTGCCATCCATTTTCCACATAGGAACGCTTCCTCTAACACAGCAAGTTTCACAGTACTCTGTGTTTCAGGGATGGTACTTTTTGCACTTAATTGCAGCAAGAGCATTTTAAAGCAAACCGTGGTCTCTTGATGTTACTACAATATTAAGGTTTAATGCAATATAAGAGCCGTAGATAATAATACACCATATAGATATTAGTTCCCACTTTTCCCTTATCAAGAGAGGAGTATAGAATCTATATGTATATGTGCTAAATTCTGAAGCTCATGCCTCTACTTGCCCTGGTGGAGATCACTATTGCGTGCCTGAATTACTTGTGCAAAGCATTTAACCCTTGTGTTTTTCCAACTTATGTCTATCACAGAGAATAATACAGTTAAACTAATTTCTTAATTCTTATTGCTATCTTCATTAGTGACTGTGTTTTTACATTAAATCTCATTTAAAAGACTCTTGTGCTCCCTTCTGTAGCCTCTCTGCGGATAATGGCAAAAACCTTCCAGGCTACTCCTTCCATGTTATTTTTGTATACCTCCTATAAGCACATGCACGCTACTTCAAAGAGAAGGTACCTAAGGTACGATGACATTAGAGATTCTTTTCTCTCTGGGCTGATTAAAACTCGCAAATAATAGAGTGAAGCTGAGAGGAAAGTTTTGATTATGGTTGGTTACAATTTTGTTGGAGAAGCCTCAGCAAGAGTTGTAAGGCCTTTAGTTTTTGTACTACCCAATGCTCTTTTCTAGAAGGAAACTACCTAAAAAATCCCTCAACATTGCTCCCAAGACACAGCATAAACCTTGCTCTATCTGTTCACATATGTGACAAGAACTCAGCTGAATTCTTCCACTATATGATTTCAAGTTCCTGAATAGACAATTTCAAAGACAAATTCAGACAATTTCAAAGAGATCTTCTCCTATTTTTAGAGTATTTTTCTGACATACAACACTGTCATTTCTGCTTTTGGATGACCATTGATCACGGAAATGTTACAGAGCACCGACAGAAGCATGCCTTCTCTCACACAAACACTGAATGATTGCTATACCATAGCTGTGCTACAAAGATGGGAACTTGTTGCAGTAGCTCACAACCACGACAATAAGCAAATCAATTCAGCCAGAATAAAAATGTAGGTAATCACTTTGCTTCATAAGTAAAGAAAACTGACAGCAGCAAACGTGAACACATTTCCAAAAATCTGAGTCTCTGAAACATTCATCTTCGCTTTTAAGCTTTCAAGATAAAGATAAAATTATTTTTAATTGTGTGTGCTTTACAGTTGACACCAGTTATTGTTGACTATTTTATGTCATCTTAAGCATACCTCTATTGTGAATCATCTCTTTATTACTGATACTTGCTGTTAAAAGCTAGTGTCTTCTGATTTCCCATAGATGTGTAAGCCTGCCTAGAATCAATTATGCTGTCAGAAGCGTAAAATTGGCAAGCAGTGTAAATAGGCAAAAGATCCACCCACAGACAAGTGCAGGGAGGAAAACATACAGATGTGCCAGAGCAAGATATTTTTTTAACTAACAGACATTTGAAAAGAAAAAAACAATAAGTTCCACATTGTATTTTGATTGCTATGTATCACAGTACTTGTAATATATTGTCAAGAAATCATTGATATTAAAGCTCATGATTAGATGCTGACAGTAAATAACTGTATTTGATTTTAATGATAGAAAATATGGTCTGCTACCTTAAAGAGGTATCAATTATGTTTTATAAATGGTCAGTTAGGCTATTTACCTATGCAATTCAGCTGGAAGTTTCAGATGATATCAGAAATCTTGATGCACTTATTGGGGGTAAATTTTATCTATATTTTTCTGATAAAAGGTACATGGTAATACAGAATGCATACTAAAATTTCATGCTGACAGTTACTATAGAAGATGTAAAATAATCACCCAAGCTATCTCTGTTCCTATAAAAGAACTTTATTTTTGACTTAAAGGTCCACTAAAACCAAATGTGACAACAGGCAAGAAGTCACTCTCAATTCATATTGCTCTTCTTCAAGAATGGAATACTTATTGATATATTTCATAGAGTCAGCCTATTGTTCTCCTGAAATTTCTGGAAAAGATATGAGTGCAGAGATGAGATGGAGTAATAGCAAATAAGGGAGGGATAAAATAACTGTTTTTTAAAAAGTCTATAAAAGCTTAATACTTTCAGCTAAACAAAATCCCCATGAACATTAGAATTCCTGACAGCTGCAAAAACAAGAATCTACAATGGCAGCAGCCAGTACTATACAACACTGAACCATGTAATTTACATCTTAGTGAAATTAAACATAGTATAATGGCTTAGCTTCCAGGCAACAATACTATTAAATTTGCTGTAGCAGATTATGACATCATCTGAAACCCCAGGATACACTTTCAAGCCAGCTATTATGTTTGTAATATGTACTGCTTTTCTGCTTAGTTTTTCATTTAATTCATTGCAAGGATTATATTTTTCAATGGCTGCACATGCCGTCCAACACAATGGATCTAAAATATCTGTTAGTCAAAGTAATGTCACTTAGGGAACAGAAGTAGTGTTATTGTAGGGGGAAAGCATTCAGAGGTCAGTAAATGACTTGATAGCACTCAAACAGTACTTGTTACACTGGTAATAAATACTCTCCTAACTTTTCTTACCCAAAATATATTTAATTTCATATGTTACACACTTTGCCAACATGTGCTTCTGAAATTCCTATGCTTTTAAATTCTTACTAGTGTAAGATTGCTTAAGATGCAAGTGAAAGGATGGGTTTTCTTTCCTGACAGCAGCACCACAGTCTCACCTAGGAGGTTTTCTTGTGATTAAGGCACCACCAGTAATGCCCCACCTGGTCACGGAATCATAGAATAATTTCAGTTAGAAGAGACCCTCAGGATCATTGGGTCCAACCATAACCTAACCTAACTCTAGCACTAAACCAGGTCTCTAAGAAACTCGACGGAACATCTTTAAAACACCTCCAGTGGTGCTCCCAAGACTAGTGAGGCATCTTACAGCTCTCGCAGCTGCCACCATTATCCAAGTAACTGCAGCTGATGCATCCACTCTTATTCTATGACTTTTTTCACCACCTAAATACAGTTTCTGCATAGACAGAAATGTTTCTAAAGAGAAACAGCACATGACTCAGAAGAGATGAGACAGTACCAATCACAACAGGAAAACTTCCCATGAAATTTTTTTCTCTCATCTCAATAAAAACCAAAGCTAAACAAAAGCTACACATGTAAATTCAGGGTTGAATGTGGAATTTACTACTGTTCTATCTTTGTCATTGGTTCTTCTGTGATGGTACTAAAGTCCTAGTTCCTAAATTATATAATAATAATAAATAAAGAAATACAAACACCCCACACCAGTAACACTAATAGAAAAATCTAAATCTGTCCAAGAATGAGAAAAAATAGTTGCATTAGCTTAGTGTACTGCAGGACCAGTAATGCCTTTGTAGCCTATTGCATAAGCAGAGAACTAGTCATTAAAAATTTGTTTATTAGAAGAGAAAAAAACCACATCTATGAGAGACTGATGGGTAGCTTACTGTTCCTGTTATTGTCCACAAAGTTGCTTTTAACCAGGCTTAAGAAAGGCATTACAGAGGTAGATAGGCATAAACAGCGAAACTGATGGTCATAACCAAAGCCGAAAAGACATGATCCTTTTTACCCTTGACTGCTTCCTTTTCTACCTCCCTCACTGCAAGCAGTACAACACACCGCTGACTCATCTTGCTAATTGTCTGATATTTTTCCTCTTATTCCGTTTATTCTTTCATAGGCATTGGCATTGAAACTGATGTTTACAAAAGCGAGTGAGTTGATTAATAGGTATTTTATACATCTGGTATTTCCTCATAAAAGAGGTAAACTTATTTCAATTATCTTACCACCAACAAGGATGCAATCTGTTCACAATGGTTGTTTACGAATGGCTGCTTTGGGTAATGGCTGTTTTCTTAGCATGGGAAATGAAATATAATATTATTAAACAGAGATATGCAGAATGGTGTGTCAACTTATCCATCTTCCTGATGTTTATAGGCTTAATTTTTTATAATGTTTATTTTATTTTATGGGACCAAAAGTTAAAGTATCACTTATTTGAGAGGATCTAATTTCTTTTATTTTTGTTTTAATGTCCTTGAATATTAACATCCAGAAATTCATGTGCAATCAATGCAGAAAACCTGTGGTAGGTACTCTATTAATTCTATTTAGACAAAAATGTTGTAATGAGAGAGATAATGAACCAAGGAGGTTTTTTGGTTGTTGTTTTTTTTTTTTTTAGGTGAGGTATGGAAGTTTTTACCCACAATTCTAAGGTGTTCTTGTTTCATTGTTTTGTTTTAAGTAGCTACCTGTAAAATGTCTTAAAATGATTCTTGATAATCTCAAAACAAAATCAAAATGCAGTGTAGGTGTGAAAGTGGAAAGTGTATGTTTAAGACTGTATGGATGAAGGGGAAAATGTGAGTATTGTGAGAATTTTACACATAATTAAATGTATGTTAGATTAATACCTCAAATCATGGCAGTACAAATTCAGCCTGCCAGAACTAATTAAAGCACAGCTATTTGTTTTTGGACACAGGAACTATTTTCAAACTTACCTATCACAGTATATTTTTCAGTTTCCGTAAACAATATTTTAAATGCTTAGTATAGTAGAACACTTTAGTAAACCACTTATACATTTTTCTCTTTCAGATACTCAGATATTTAAATCTATCATACACAGACTTGAATTTCTATTGAAATAATTTGAGGGAAAATCAAAGCATACTTCTTCAAATCATTAGTGGGTACTGAAAAGGTAAGCTCTTATAAAATTTTTTAAGAGCTTTAAACACTGAAGTTTTTAACAGATAATATCTCAGAAGGAAGACAGACATACAGTTTCCAACTTTCTGTCTGCAATACATACACCAGTTCTGTTAAGTGAACTATTTAAGAGGGAATGCTTCACTTATCTCTTTCTCTTCTCCTTCCAGAAGACATATGTTGAGTTGTTTGGTGTTTACCATCATGCATTTTCAACAGCTTAGTATGAAAACCTTGCCTACTAATACTCATAACTCCTCGGATCAGTTGGCAGATTTGACCTGCACTGTGAAGAAACTATAAGTCTTTCTGGTAAATGTGGTGGTAGTTCTGCAGCTGTTTGGACACAATCTGCTTCCCCCGTGCATGGTCATTCTTTCATTACTTAGTTCTAGCTTCCCAGCAGCAGCTTAATATAGAGCAATAGCTGAAGATATGTCATAGGGGACTACAATTCTGGTTACCTGAGATTAAATAATATGAGGCAAACTTTTTTTTTTAAAGAAAAAAAAACTGAAATCACTACTTTTAAAATTAGGTCACTCTAAATGTTCCACATTACTCTGAATTTTGCCTGTGGAGACCTTAATTGTGGCTCCAGTCCTCCAACTGAATCTTTGTATTTGTAACCTGGCAGTTTCATGAAGTTGTACTGACTTCACTAATGTTTATCTGAACTCCTCTGACTTCAGCTGCAAAAGCTACCTAAAGTTATATATCTTTGCCTATTGGATAAGGCTGAGTACTTTTGACTCTGGTTTTTTACATGAAATTAATGAGATTTTAGTCTCTACAGCATAGCCAAAGATGCTGGAAGACCGAATTGAATTCATTAAACTTTTTGGGGGAAACAATTTAATGAAGAAAAATACTAATTAGATTATTAAAATCTAGATTGAAATTAGTAGTTAAAAAGACAGTTGCTATGCAACCAAAAAGGTTTTTGTGACACAGTGCAAAAATATGTTTGTTAAGTATGCTGGTATTTTGCTTTGACCTTTTTCAGTCACACACCTGACCAGAATGTCTGTAAATGTATTTTTGAGAATGAGAACATCAAAGATACCTGCAGGATTAAGAAAAAAAAATGGTATTTGAAACAGTTAATGACTTTTATTATGTTTAAAAGGTTAAGGGTAAGGAATTAATGAGATAAAAATGAATACATGTATATATATATAATTATGTATATAATTTATGTGCTGATGTTTCATTATCTCTAGTGGATTAATTCCTATCCCAAACACAGATCCTGATCCTATAAGACATGGCAATATTAATTTTTCATAATGTAAGGTGTGACCTAAACCTAACATTTCCTGGAAGTCTTAAATAACAATAAAATCCCTTACTTGTAACAGAAACTTAAGCAGCTGTTGTTCATAACAGCTAGAGGAGGCTTTTACTTATCCTGAAATCCCTGGAAGGAACTTTCATTTTACCTGGAATACCTAGACCAAGATGCGGGTTGTTTTCTGTTAGAATTTCCACTGTTACATATTGTTACATTTCTGATGTTACATTGTTATATTTCTGATGTGATCAACTGATACTACAAAATGGTAGAGAAGACATCAATATGGTGATCAACAGTAACACAGAAAGAATTCTCTTAGGGCACATTTCTATGAAGAGACGTGAATTATGACCAACATATTTGCATAGTGCTCCCACATATTCCCCGCAGTCAGTGAACACAAAAATTCCTCTGTCTGCTTTGGACTGTGCTGTGCAAATGAAAGGTTTTCTGGACCTGAAGGTCTCTGGTCAGTGATAAAGTCTTTTATTTCATGGGGTTCATTACTGGCAGTATATCCTGGTTTTGTTAAAAACAAGACTAATGTCTTTTTCAGTGAATTTTCCTTTCAGCTAAGTTCTTCTAACTGTACTTTTCTGAATTTGGCTATATGTTTTGGCAGAAAGGAGCTGATAACATAACAATGGAATGCAATATACTGATAAAAATGCATATCCCGTGAGTGAGAGGGGCATATCTGCAAGGAGGGGTGAACAGAATAGGTGGCTTAAATTAATCAACTAAGTATTCCATCCCATCCACGTCATACACCCTGTAAAAGTGGGTGATCATGAGGGTCTCACTCTGACTATGGCCAGCATCTGAAGAGGACACTGCCTGTTGTCCCTGTGATCTGAGGCCTGGTTCTAGACCCTGAATCTAGTTCAGGTTTTCTGCGGAGTCCAGCCCAGGACTTCTGGGTGCCTGCCCTGCAGCTGCTGGAGGAGCCAGCTCTGTTGCTGGGCAATACTGAGCTGTGTCGGGAAATTCAAGATTGGTTTTGTATATTTTGTATTATTTTTTCTACTTCATTAGTAGCATTAGTAAAGCATTTTTAACTTTCTTCCAACTTGCAAGTCTCTCTCTCTTATCCTCCTATCACCTTTTCCTTGGTGGGGAAGGCTGGGGATGGTATGGGGAGAGGGTTAACAGAGCATCTGCCATGGTTTATTGTCACTATTAATTAAATGGTGACACAGTATGACCAACTTGAACTCCATTTTATTTAATTCCCATTAGTCCTGCATTTAAATCACAAAATACTAAATACACTTTCTCCAATAGAGTTGCCCTTCTACTGATATCAGGACAGAAAAATTATAGGAAACTTGAACTGGTTCTAACCATTGCTGAATCACCACTATCACCCTTTATCCAGAAGTAAAAGGCTTGCTTTCTTGTAAATCCTACTCTCTGGATGGATGTTTGTTTCCTGTTCTTTGAATTTCCAGTGAGAATAGGAACAACAGTGATTCTTAACCAGAATGGAAGTTTTTCAGATATGTAGTCCTACAGACGCTTAATTTGCCCTTTTCTTCCTATTTCTTATGACTTCTTTCATTTCCAGATTTGAATTTATTTAATTTATATTTTCCAGCTAGCTGCTCTTCACACAACCACTCAGAATAGGCCCTAAAGCCTCTTTTAAGCTGCTAGAGCAGAGGAACTATGAGATCGAATGCCAAAGTCTATCAATAAGGTGGAGAGCTTCCTAAAAGGGGCCTAAAAGGAGGTTCACTTGTTGTTGGACATATCACTCTGTAAGGAACAGAGTGGAAAGTCATGTAAGCATCTATGCATGGTTACCCTTGTGTGGAAGGAATTAAGAACAAGTTTTGTCTTTTTTCTTTCCAGACATACAGAGATAAACACCGCTACAAGGATTTCATTGTTTAGTAGTACATTGTAAAGATATCACTTGTGATTTAAAATTACTTTTGCTTGTGGCCTTTTGAATGAAATGTAGAATGCATCTTTATTAGATAATATGGAATTAATTTCCTGTAGAACAGTCTATGCTCTAAAGAAAATACTGTAGATTCTGTCTATATATGAAATAATATCAGGTACACAGCTCTACTAAAATAGAGGCAGAAAGTATTTTAGCGGATCACTCTCATGCCAGAGAAAATGGTAGCTGTTAGTGTCAAGAAAAGCAGCAGTATATATTGTGTTTTTCAAGAAAGAAATTATGATAGTCCACAAAAATAACCCTTCGGCTATGAAACAGTAAAATTGTAAAATATATGTCTCATATTCTAACAACAAAAATGTAAGAACTGGGGGATGATGATAGAAATGAGACCAAAATTACATTAAGTACAAAAAATTTACAGAATAATGAAAAAATAATCTTTAGTCCACAGGGATGCAAAAGTATAGCTTATCTAAGTGTCCCTGGCTATCTCTGTCTACTGTTTACATCCAAAATTGAGGTTATTTTAGTATACTGTCTGTCTAAAACATTTGTCAGATTAGAGAACATAACACAGATTATAATTTTTCTACAAAGACAAACACACATCCTGAAGACCTGTTTCAAGATCCCCAAGTCAAGTTAAATATTATGAATATTCTTTAACTTTTAATTAAATGAGTTATTGATAAAGTAAGATTTACTTTATACAAATACAGTGCCGTAAATTATTGCAAAAACACTGAAGTTAAAAATTTATTTTTGAAATGAAATTTTTAAAAAACTATTATTTTTCTTTTCTACAGACATTTTCACTGCAACAATTGAGCTTCTTGACACTAAAATATGGCAGTTAATGGGTGTTTCCAATTTTGAAAATGAGACATAAATACAACCCTTATGCTGACTTTTACTTGTGTGCCCTGGTATACTCAGTTTTATCACATATATACGTATAGATAAAGCAGTTTTAGAACTGTCATTAATCAGAAGTCCTTTCTTCCCTCTACTTCAGTTCGAAAAAAATGACAGAGCTCTGGAAAGACAAAAGAGTGTGTTCCACTGCCCAACGAAGTTAGAACTCACTAAAAATGTTCTGTTTTCGTGGGCTCCAAATCATGCTCAAATATAGATTACAGGAATTATTTCCAAGCTTGGTAACTCAGGTGTGTGTTTTATATGAACATTTTAACCAACACACAACTGACATGAAGAATCCACAATATTTGCCTATATTGTGGAAAAGAGATTTTGTTCTGATTGTAAACATTCACTGTGAACTACCATAGTGTAACTGTTAGATACAAATTACAAGAAGAATCACAATATCAAACTTTAATGCTTTTGGCTTTGAGTACACTAGTTGAATTATCCATTAATAAAATGAGTTTCCTACCTCAACTTTGTGAATTCCAGCTCCTGTTAGAAAAGAGAGAAAGAAAAGTATTTTCAGAGAAGTAAGCAGAAAGGAAGATATTTGAATTTGCTCAGCAAATATTTCACAGAAAACAAGTCCACAACTTTGCTAAGATGAAAAATTACATCAACTGAAAATTTCCAATTTTATAAACATTAAGTAAAGAAATACTTTTTTTTTTTTTTCTGTATGTAGTCTTCAGCTGTAAGAAGTTTGCAATTTATTAAAATATTTTTTATGACACCTAAGTACATAAAGTGAGGTATATTTATTTTCCATAGTTGTGAATAAGAGCTAGGGTAATCTGTCATCTGATTTGCAGATGAACAAAGAAATGAAAATAACAAAAAAAACCACCAAAACATGAAAATTGTAGTTCAAACATACTTCTGAAATGTCAGTTCCGTGAAGTTCTATCCCTGTCTTTAAAACAAAGTTGGGAGCAAAGGTCAGGAAAGACAAACTAGAAAAGACATTTTTAATAAAATATTTGTAGAGGTGAATTTTATTTTACTACAAACCACAAACAATTGAAAGAGATTTCCAAAACAATTTAAATTTGGTTTGTCCTTGCAAATTTCATGAGCCATGTGGCACACAAACCACAATCTTTACTTTTTCTATAAGAAACTTACTCACTCATTTTTAGCTACCTCCTTGGAAGACAAACGAAAAAAACTTGAAAGAAAAGGGGAAATTCTGAACAACACAAAAAAAAGTTCATGGAAAGTAGGATTTAAACCCTTCCCTACTTTTTGATGGTCCTGAACACTACCAATACCAGAATATTCATATCCAATTGCATCCTTAAAACTTTCTAAATTAGTTTGTCCATGAAACTACATTCCTCTGGGATACTATAGTTCTCTGAAGATTGAGAGTTTATTTAAATCTTTTTATGAAGTTTATTTTCAGATGATAAACTTCTGCAAATAGAACACTTGATTTCATATATTTTAAAAGAGAATGAGAATACAAAGAAAACAGAATTGCATAATAGATGGCTGCAGCTGTTAGTAAATGGCCAGATAAAATCTCTACAGAGGAGAAAAAACACATGTTATCTGGACTACAGTATTTTTTTTTTTAATTTTATAATCTATCAATTGCTTATATTTGACAGCTTATTCAAATCTATATTTTGGACTCTAATCTGCAACAGATGATAATTTTATTTTCTGTAAGACAACACCCTACAGAAATAGCCTTCAGAAGTTTCAGCGTTCTTCAGAAAGCCACCTCATGTTCACATTAAACAAACTAGATAGTCGTTTTTCCTATTAACACTTCTGCAGGAGATCAATTAAAAAAAAAAAAAAAAAAAGAACACTTTCTTAGTAACCTCTTGCTTACTGCTGACTCAATGTAACTAAAGGTGCAATAATGCCAGAAAAATTCTCAAAAACTCAGCAAAAGAGCAAATTTGTGGAATTAGAATGTCATATTTTTGATGAAACCTGAAGTAATCTTTTCATCTTTAAAACTTAATCTTGTCACTTTTACTCAAATTGTTGTATTCCCCTTATAAAAATAACTCTCCAGAGTATTTTCTGAGTCTTTAGGATACATATGCATCTACTTTTCTAGAAAGGCATCTCATAGTTTTGAAAAACATTCCTTTCTCATGAGTCTGAGAAGGTAGGTTTGATGGTGGAGTAGAAGGGCAAAAAAGTGATACAAAATCCTGAAGAAGACTTTACTAATTTCGGAATAACTTTCTTTGCCGTGTTCTTCTACTCCTGTTTCAAATTCTAATTACAGGCTTTGTACTTTTTTTTTTTTTTTTTTTTTTTTTTTTTTTTAATGCTGGTAAGATATTTTTCATTACTTTGAACTTCAGAATGTTTCAGTTTATGGGCTTTTTTCATCCTTATATCCATAGCCAGTGGCAGTCAATATTGCAAAACTAATTTGACAGAACATATCAGGCACACCATGTAGAGTATAATTCAGTGAGGAATCTGGATCACAACACAACAGCTAGAAACAATTTAGGAGAAATTACCACCAAAGAAGAAAAGAGATCATCTTTTTTGACAGCATCCTGTGTCCTGACCCCACTAATTCCTGCGTAACAGAATAATAATGGGGTTCCAAAACCAATGCTGATGAGAGGAAAAAAATGCCTAAAAAGATCCAAAATAAAGTCAGTACTATAGCCCCTGGTAGGGTGACATATAATGGAGACCTCTTGGCAATGACACTCATCAGGTGTCATAGGTTTCGTACTAGATACTATGGGAAGACAGGATCATTTTCTGTGTATTGTTATGCAGGAAGAATTACAGTCACTGAAACATCAAGTAGAGAGACAAGTACCACATTCAAATATTTCTTCTGGTATGTAAACGTATCAAGCTACCATGAGTGAAACTCCTCTCAACAAGTCAGGGCTCTTTCCCTCCTATCTTCTCTCTCCACATATTCTTGACTTAGCCTACGTAGACCAGGCCTTACATTTATTTATATCTGTACGTATTTATGTATTTATGTAGCTATTTATTTATTTTTATATATATATAAATATATATATTAAAATATTTGTTTATTTATTTATTTTTTAGCAGAACTACACTTCCTGCTAACTCAGATCACCCACAAAACCACAGACAGAAAACCACAGAAGTAAGGCTTCATTTCAAGTGAATACTTGTTTCTTTAAATTTCTCATACACGCAGTATCTGTCTCTTCCCCAATGTTGTGCCATTCTAACTATTCATAGAACTTTTGTTCTGGTTATTACGTCAGTGAAATAACTTCAGAAGAAAACTTACCTTTCCAGGCCCTTCCAGGCAGAATTTTAATACAGTACTCACTCTGTTATTGTAATATTGACTATAAGAGCTTAATTGCCAACAAGATTGGATTAAGATTCTGGAGATTTTTTTTTTTAAGACTGAAATTATATGGGGTTTTAAATTTTCTAGTTAATGAGGACTTGGATGATTGCATATTGCATGCTGCTTGCCTTCAGTTCAATACTTGGATCACAAAACTAGCTCTGGTTAATGCAGTCTGGAGTTATGAAACAATGTAAATTCTGTGATTAACTAAGGAGCTATAATTCCTAACTAAGTAGCCTTTGGGCTACTGGTTCTGCACTGTCACCTTGTACCCATATTTGACTCCACTTCTGTAGTCTCAATTTGACTTCCTGACTTTATGCCTTCACAGTATATATGTTTTTGTGACCCTTAATTATCACAAATCCAGGGAAATTTCAATAAGTAAACGTGTTTAGCCATATTCATTCTACACAAGAAATAAATTAACTGGGATAATTACTCTCTCACTATTTCTCTTCAAGCAATGACAGTTTGTTTGTTTGTTTTGTTTTTCAGATTCACCATGAAAAAATAATTGCTTTACATGTTTTGCCTAGTTAATTATGACAATTTCAAAGGCTGTGTTTCTAAAATCAGTGTTTAAATTCTCAAACTTGCAAGAGAAAAAAAAAATGGGGTTAAAAATTCAGTCAGTTCAGTCAGTGAAAAAGAACAAAGAACTCTTAGGTGCTGAAATGTCAAAGTAAAATCAGGAATCAGAAAGATGCTTGGTTTTCTTATACAAAGGAACTAGAACTCTCAGCTGACCTTATTTTTATTCTTGATGTTTGTACCAAAGTTCATTGCTATAAAATTTAACTGGTGCCTTCTACTTTGATTACACTATGCCAAAGTAGAAGAGAACAGAAACCCAAAAGTTGTGATAAACATTAATTCGCCATATATTTCTAAAGTTCACACCTTTACCTCTCTACAGTGTATAACTGTGGTCACATGTATTTAAATTATGTTAAAGCTGTATGAAAACCAGTTATGCACCGAGGAGAGTTATTAAGATGGTCAGAAGAGCTCACAGGGTGCTTAAGAGGAAAATACTACCCAGCTTGTTTGATCTAGACAAGGAAAACTACAAGGAAATAACAGAGCTCCATGGAGATTCATCAGGAGGGTAAACATTAGGGACAAAGAAATTATTGAAGATCATGTACGTTATATGAAAGTATGGTTATAAACTTGCCAGTACTAAATTTCTTATGGCAAGTGTGACCTCTAAACATGCAATATCTAGAATAGCCAGAACAGATTTCTGGAATTTAGCTGGGACAAACCACTAAGTATGGATGGTTTTAAAATTACAGTCTTATCAGGGAGTTAAACTACCAATTTACTTCCCTGTACAAATATATGTACCTAAATAAACACTGCATTTAAATGGAAAAATAAGTTCAAATAAAGTTAAAATAAACATCTGAAAACCTTTACTACTTATGCTATTCATTATTTCTAGCCAAAATAAAGGATTTCTAGCCAAAGTAAAGGATAGAGAGATGACATCTGGTTTCTGGTTTTGTTTTTTAGAAAGCTTGGATGTTGCTTGCATCAACTCTTTGTAAAAACCAGTATAAAGTTTCACTTTAATAACACATTTAAAAAAAAAAATTAGAACGACTTGTCATAGCTTCAGATGCATTTAATATTATTTTTATATAATACAGAATTAAAACTGAGTTACACATAGTGCCATAAAGAGGATATGAGATCGTCAGTTATATTTGTAAAAATCAGTAATCCAAATTTATGAAGCAGCACAAATATGAAGAAGAACCTTGAAAAAGACCTTAAAAAAACTTGCAGTAGGAAATAAAGAGGAGGTACAGAGAAAAATATTACACTTGATAGTCCTTCAAGAAAAAGAGTAAAATTATGGTGATGTTATAAGACTCGCTCAAAAACCAAAAAAAACCAAAAAAAACCAGGTTTATCAGCTGGAGCTAGTATTTTAATGGTCAGTCTACCTACTTTTATGTTCTATTTACATTTACCTAGAATTTGAATAAATAATGGCAGTTGGTCAAGTTAGCCTGAATTTGTTGTTACTGAAAACTATCACCCCTCCTATTAAAAAGATAGTAATTTCCTCAGCACTCACTCTGTGTTACTGCAATGCCATATTTTCTTACAATTTCAGAATGTAGCTGCAAATTGTTTTGTAACTATAAGCAGAACTTACCTTCAATGATGGTTTATTTCTCACAAAACAAGTATATGGTGCACATATGGCCAGGTGCTGGACACAGCTGAAACAACAGCTGATACACTGAAATATCTCAAAGAATGGGAAGGGGAAACATCAAAAGAAAAAAATGACTTTGCTGTCATAGTGTGACAGTAAGTTGAAAACATGTTGGCACATAAAATATTACTATTTTATCTGAATTTCTCTCAGTTTCTAAAAAATATGATGCTGTTAGTACCCCAATGGGATCCATTCACATTAGTGTAGTTAATCGAAAATTAGCTAAGAAAAACATCCTGTGGTCTGTGAAAGCAATTATCAACTATTGCATCGTCACGACAGAAAAAAAGGTTATTACAAAGATGTGGTTTAATGAGCGTAAAAAGAGGGTGAAATGGTAATTTAGAAAAGCCAGCGTATTTCAGAGAAAGAAATAAACTTACTATCTAAAAAATTTGTAATTTTTCTTATGCATTGCAGTAAGTTCTGAGACTCATTTTAAGCATTCGTTTGTTTCTTCCCTCGTTGCAAAAGAGAATCTGTTACTTTTTAGTTTTATGGACTGTAAGATGGGTCTTGCACAAGAAAGCAAAAAAAAAATAAAATCAATGAATGAATTTTAAAGACAGCTTGGAATATGCGTGCATCACATACACAATTCAGAAAACATAGAATAGGCACATTCTCTTTTGCCAATCCTCATCTACATATACTTCATCATTTAACACTTGCTAGGCATGTACAAAGTCTGGATGGAATCATGGATGGATGTTGCTCACAGCTGAAATTCTAAGTGAAGGTTTTGCTGAAAAGTCTCTCAATCCCCATCTTCCATGAGTGACTGATGTGCAATGTGTGAATGTACATATTATCTTTCAGAGATATCAAAAGGCTTACATGGAAACTTCTTTGAGCTACCTGAGAAGCCAGTACCACAGACAACTCAGATATATATGGTGTTCGTACAGCAGACAAACAACTCAGAGTTACATTCTTTGCTGGATGTTATAGAGGTCGATGACTTCTTATGGCACAAGGATTGCTTCAGTTGTCCAAAGTAATGGCAGACAAAGCTACTCTCTGTGGAAAGGTAAAAACTTCTACACTTACTTTCAACCAAGTTTTAGTAATTTCAATGGCAGGACCTGGCCCTTTGATGCTTGGTAAAAAAGCATCACTGAAATACTCATTTTGATTTTTAACATTAAAGAAAAATATTGATTTAAAAAATAGGTAGGTAAGAAAAAAGTCTACCAAACACAGACATGGAACAACCATGGAACAGAAGCTCAACTGCATTAATATTCTTTGGCAAGACACTAAAGAGACTGAATGCAGTTTGTTCACAGATAAATTGCATGATATCTTTATATGGAACAACACTATCTTTGGTATTTTGGCTTATTTTCTTAAAAGCATTATGTTAAATAAATTCTGAGTAATACAAGCTTTTATTTACCTGAAAGGAAGGAAAATAATAATTTAGTGGTAAGTCTAGTTCTACATATTATAAAGTAGAAATCGACATATGCTTTAAAAACGCAGATTTCTGGTGGAAATTTTGTGCTACCAGGCTTTAATGAATATTTTACATTGCTTTATCACCCAACAATAAATTAAAAATTAAAGTGAATGTAATGCTAATGTTTAAGTAAAGGACAAAATAAATACTTTGTATAAAATGTAAAGATAAGTGTAAATGCACCACTTAATTTTAAGTAATTGATGAATTATAAGTATGGTATGTCAGATCTCTATGTATCTCTTCCTTACTAAGCAATGCATATTTTTTGGACATACATTTCATCTTAGAACACCTAAAATTTCATAGCAAATGATAAGACTGCTTTTTTTTATTTGAGCATAAATGAATTTATATTCCAGCTAATATTTTCTTGGCCCTTTGTATGGAAAGTAGAGCAAAAACTTGTGCACAATATTTTTCAGAAGAGTTAGAAAGCAGCATAGAATGTTTTTGCTTTGACTGTCAGAGTATCAATCAGTTCCTCAAGTCCTGCTCAACAAAAGGGACAATAATTTTACATGTGTTTTCAGGGAGACCTAGATTTATTAAACTGAGTGATGATGCAGTTACATATCTCACCTGGAGAAGGAGAACCTTCCATAACTTTAAAGTGTAATTTCAGGATGTGTATCAGTTTTACGTCCCTTCATATTGTTGGTTTGAATTGTGACATATAATGCTTATGTACATATTGATAATGCAGAAATGGGTATGGCAAAACAACATCAGAATTTAACAGTGAGCCAAAACACATCTAGATGTTTATTTGAGATCCTCTTACTGTTTTCCATCATTTTGATATCCCTGAAAATTCTTTTGAGAGAAGTAAACTAAAATTGGAAAGACTGAAGAGCTTATTCTATAAAAACCACTTCCATTTCACCTTCGCAGATTTTCTTGCTGAAATGAGTAGACATGATTTTACAAGTTTAAGTGAGTAATGAAGAAATTACTACATAGACAACAGCAGCAATGAGGCCAGGATAGAAACGCTTTAAGCTGCTCAAGCACAGATATTTTTTGTTTGAGCAAGTTGTACATATAGTAGAAAAACAGGTTCAAAACTCATTGCATAACACAATGAACAGCATGCCCCCTTTTTCTGAGCTGGTATGTGTTTCATGCACAGTACTCAAAGTCACCATTTTCCTGAGAAGTACTGCTAAGGATGACAAGATGACTGTGCTACTATTGAATGTTGATGCTGGTATCTGTCAGTAGTAAGTATTTAAAATTTTATTTTCGTCACCTTTTTTCTTTACTCAAATGGGAAAATTCTTCATTGCAAGAAAAATAACTCCTTGACAGCTGTTAACGTGAAAGGTTTATCTTAATGAGTGTCAACACCAATTCATAATGGAGGTGACTCTGTGAGAAAATATAATGAAGATTTCTGTCATAGAATGATTTTGATTTTCTCTTATGATCTTCAGGATTTCAGGAATAAAACATTCTCTCGATGAATCTCTTGCATCATCAAAATTCAGGCTAGATTTATTTCCTTCAGAAGAATAAATCGTGGCTCTGATGTACATAAGAAGACATTTTATTACAATATTCCTAAAAATAATGAACATTTTCTTTGAAAGATGTGCAATCTATTCAGCTTACCATTTTGAAACATCTGGTTTATTCATGTCTTTAAGGACTACACATATTTTTGGTTTGAGAACTTGCACAAAAATTATATGTAATCATTATATGCAAGTGCAGGACAGAATATAAACAATGATCAGCTTCGGCAGTAGTTCTGGTTACTGTGTAGTAATACGGTGTCATACCTTTAATAAGGTATTTTAAATATGACCGCTGAAGAAGTTTTCTATATTTAAATTAAAAATGGGCTCCAAATGGATCACAGAAATCATAGATTCATGATTGGATGAGACCATCAAGATCTTTGAGTCCGTCTGTTAACCTAATACTGGCACTAAACCATGTCACTGAGAACCTCATCGACATGTCTTTCAGACACCTCCAGGAATGGTGACTCAACCACTTCCCTGGGCAGCCTGTTCCAATGCCCAACTTTCCACGATATCCAATCTAAACCTTCCCTGGTACCACTTGGTATCCTTTTCTCCTCTCACTTGCTATTTTGGAGAAGAGACCAACATCCTCCATGGTACAACCTCCTTTCAGGTAGTTGTAGACAGCAATAAGGTCTCCCCTCAGCCTCCTTTTCTCAAGACTGAACAGCCTCAGTTCCTTCAACCACTCCTCGTAAAACTTGTGCTCCAGACTCTTCACCAGCTTCATTGCTCTTCTCTGAACTCTCTCCAGTACATCGATGTCTTTCCTGCAGTGAATAGCCCAAAACTGAACAAAGTATTGAAGGTGTGGCCACACCAGCACTGAGTACAGGGACATGATCACTTCTCCAGTCCTGCTGGCCACACTATTCTTGACACAAGCTAGGATGCTGTTGGCCTTTCTGGCTACCTGGGTACACTGCTGGCTCATGTTCATCTGCCTGTTGATCAACACCCCCAGGTCTTTTTCTGCCAAGCAGCTTTCCAGCCACTCTTCCCCGAGCCTGTAACATTGCCTGGGACTGTTTTGACCCAAGTGCAGGACCCAGCACTTGGCCTTGCTGAACCTCATACAACTGGCCTCAGCTTAATGATCCAGCTGGTCCAGATCCCTCTGTAGAGCCTTCCCACCCTCAAGCAGATCAACAGTCCCACCCAATGTGGTGTCTGCAAACTTACTGAGAATGCATTTGATCCCCTCATCCAAATTGATAAAGAGATTAAACAGAACTGTCCCCAGTACTGAGCCCTGGGGAACACCACCCATGGCTGGTTGACAACCATATTTAACTCCATTGACCGCAACATATTGGGCCCAACCATCCAGCCAGTTCTTTACTGCATAATGCATAACCGCATGTGAAGTGCATAACTGGGTGAAAATTGGTAATCTCTATGTTCTGAAAGACTTGTTTCTCTTTTTAAACCCAGACAGGGTTTTAAAGTCCTTGAAGACTGGTCTGGAAGTGAAGAAAAACATGTAGAAATATTTTCCAGTCTTTAACTCATGTGTGTTGGTATGAAATGATATGACACATCAATAATAAAAATATTACCCAATTTTAAAGAGATTCTAACCAAGCACTTGATCAAATGTCCATTAAGCTAAAAGGGAATTTTTCTTCAGCGAATTCGATCAGCTACACAAACATTCAGAAACTACTTGTATTTCATTATTTTGCCCAAGTATTTCTGCATGCCTCACTTCTGACACTATGAGACTTACTTTTAATTGCAACTGAAAGAGATAATCAGCGCATAGGCTGAATTGATAGCATAGGCTTTACCAAGCACAGACAAAGCATTTTTCCTAGTCACTTCATATGCAAATCAAATAAGAAACTGTAAAAAGTGTCCCATGTTTGACAGTATTACAAATAATCAAATCATAAAATATGTCTAACAGCTTTTAATCTACTTCAAAAGGGCTTGGAGAATATGCTAAAGGGGAAAAAAAAAAAAAGTGATTTGCTATTCGTTTTTTCACAGTCATAACACCAGGGTGAACACTTTATTGGTTTTGATGGCAAGCAGGATGAGGATTTCATAGGAAGCATATATTCTCTAAGCCTAGATGAATTATGGATATTTAGAAACATACTGATTGGCTACAGATGTTTTATGGCTTCTTGAAGTCTAGGAAATGGCACCAGAGCATTGACATTTTGAAATAAACAAAAAATTCTGAAAATTTGGTAGAGTGAAGAACTTAAGATGGCATTACTTAGAAAAAAAATATGAGGTAAATCAGAACATCACAGACAAATACTTTTGCCATTAGAGGAGACTTCAGCTCATGGTATTCAAAACTGCTGACTGTACAACAAACTTAAAGATTGCAATCTTAGTTCCATTGAAGTAAACGAGAATTTTGCCACTGAATTTGCTGGGGGCATGTTTTCACTACAAGTCTATGTAACATGATGATACTTTAGAATAAGAGTTGCAATGTTAAAGAAAATATTTTATTGTCTTATGACATTAATAATATCTTAGTGACATGATGTGTCTGAGATTATTGAATTACTTCATGTAATGCTGAAATCTTGCTGATGCAGAGATAATAGTGAAGTCTGGATGTGCATCTGGTTTAAAATTTTCCTTCTTTCTCTCCACCTATCCCCTTCACCCACTCCCCCTCACTTTTTTTTTTTCGTTTTTAATTTTCACTTGAAAAAATACTTTGAATGTTTAGATATCCTATTATGTAGCTGTTGAATTTCAGGAATGATAATAATATTTTCCATAATAATGAAACACTAGTTTTATAAACTTTTGGTAGAGAGGTAGTTTTTCTGTAGTTATTTTATAGCCCTCTTTCTGGTTATTATACTTTCAGCAAAGTTCGGTACAGCATCTGAGCCTCTGAGGAGGATCTTGAATCAGAATTGATCATATATTTTTAGAGTTAAAAAGATAAGTTCCTCCTCTCCTCTCCTCTCCTCTCCTCTCCTCTCCTCTCCTCTCCTCTCCTCTCCTCTCCTCTCCTCTCCTCTCCTCTCCTCTCCTCTCCTCGCCTCGCCTCGCCTCGCCTCGCCTCGCCTCGCCTCGCCTCGCCTCGCCTCGCCTCGCCTCGCCTCGCCTCGCCTCGCCTCGCCTCGCCTCGCCTCGCCTCGCCTCGCCTCGCCTCGCCTCGCCTCGCCTCGCCTCGCCTCGCCTCGCCTCGCCTCGCCTCGCCTCCTCTCTCTTTCCTCTCTCGTCCCTCTCCTCACCTCTCCCTTTTAAGGATTCCACACATCTTACCTAAAAGCACAAAACTAAAAGAAAAAGCTTGTGTCACAGTTGCAGATTTGGAAGGACTGCTGAATAATCAACCTTCCTTTTTTATTTTATTTTATTTTTTTTTCCTTTGGCTAGTATTTCTGCCTGTCTACAAATAGGAATACAAAACAGACCTCAGGATATACAGTGCTTTTTATTCAGAAGAGTGAAACTTTACAATGTACGTCAGTTTAACAACTGATACATACAAACTCTTATCTGTTCTCAAGGGATATTAGAATAATTCCTGTACATGTAAACTATTGTACTGGATGATTTGCAAAGATAAAGGTTGGAAAGGATGGCACTGCCCCAAAGCCGTAACAATAGTATCAGACAAAAGACAACGTGGGTGGCCAGATGGAGGGTTCACAAGAATCAGACTGGCAATACTGATAAACACTGTCATACAGAAATGATAAGGCAGTAAGTTCTGTCTGTTTCTTTTTGGACAGAGAAACAACGGAAAGTTTTCTATTACTATATTAATTTTCATATTAGTAACATTGCATTTTACATTATGCTAATTGTCATTACATTCATGTTACAAATTACACTTACCAGGAACAGTTTATGCCCCATGGAAATATGGGCAATACTGTGACAAATGGTGACGAACAAAATATAGTTTATATTGGCATTAACACAAAATCTAGGACGAGGAGTTAAAGATGACATTGCCTTATCACAACCAGAATGGTAGTTTATCTAGGTTGCAATTATTCAAGCTAAAATTTGGTCAGATCATTGAAGTTAATTTTTCTGTTGTTTAAAATGTCCAGCAAAATTGGTGGAGTACGTTAACTGTCACAAAACTTCTCCAGAAAAAAAAAAAAAATCAATCAATCAAACAAACAAACAAAAAGCAAAAGAACTTTTATAACAAGATTAGGGTGCTCCAAGGCCTCATTGTTCAGAATCATTTGGCATGCTAATTCCTAAATATTTTTCACAGCAGTGACAACCCCAAGTGTTCCTCAGCTTCTGATAAGCAAGCTTCTTTGTACTTACATTGATATAGTTGAACTGATAATTTATTTCTTTAACATCACACAATATATTTTCTTTTCATCCTGGTTTTTTTAATTGATAATTAAATTTCCGTATGCAGGAAAGGGATACAGAAAATAACCAGACTCCATTTTTCTTCATATTTTTTTTTTTCATATACTCCCCACAAGTAAAATGTTTATGAAATTTGATGACATTTTTTTCAAATTAATTATGGTGGGCTTTTTGGAATAATTAATTGAAGTTTGTGATGTTAACATAATCCTACAATAACAATATTGATATATAAAGGGATTATCTTAGTATATTGCACATTAACAATCCCACAATTTAGGGGTTTATTAGCACTGAGTTGTAGGAGACAGGTGTGTTTTTCTAATAAAAGGTAAACTCTCTTACCAGCTTTATCTGACAAAGTTTGAAGCTAGCCATTTTATCCACCATGCATAAATACCACTCTGTATCACGACACAGGAGTCACCACAGAGTGTATTTTTTTCTCTTATTTATGCACTTAGACACCTTAGTGATGAGCACAGCAAATATAAAATGTCTCTGTGATTGTATTACTTTTAAATCTTGTGTCTGTAATAGATCTTGTGTTTCAAAGCAAAATGGAAATCAAACCTCCAAGAACTGTTGTAATTGTAATTTCTAATCTGTGAAACCTGCAACCAAGTTGAACTGACATTTGATTTCTAAAAGACTACATAAAATTTGGCCAGTCTGCTGGAAAAACCCTTTAATAAAACCGCTTTCCACTTCCAGAAGCAATACTTTATTTTTTAACACAATGTAATCCTGGATATTTTTATTTTTCTTACTCTATATTGGCAAATTTAAGTAATTGGGAATTTTGGTCTAGTCTGGTATTGTTTAGATCCTTTGTGTATGATGTCTCCTCTGCCTCATGCTAACTCATTTTCTCCAGTTGAATATTCTCCAGAAGAGTGAATTAACAAATCCTTACAGACAGAGACTGCTCCTAAGTTGCTTGTTTCTGATTTTGTCTAGATAGGGAGAGAAGAACATCAGTGTGGTGGTTTTGTTTGTGTTTTTTGTTGTTATATGTTTGTTTGGTTGGTTTTTAAATTAGGATGACATGTGATCTGTTTAATCTAGACTGCATATATTAATAAATTGCTAAACTTGCTCTAGGCTGCATATAAACTCAAACTGATACATGCTTTATTTCTGTGTTGCTTTTTGTTCAGTTCATGGAATCTGCTGCAATACAGTTTATCTCCCATGCAGAACACCTGTATTTTCTTAAATTACAGTGCAGAGATGCTTCTCACTTGGATATGCAATGGAATGCCTTTGTACAGGTCACCAGAACTCATATATTAGGAAGTTTATCATCCATAAATTTGGATTTCCTGGTTTACACTTAGCTTTTGGCTTGAAATCTGTGCTTAAACATGCAATGTTAAGGACATAGCACTCAAAATCAAAAAGCAAGTGAAATAGAAGTCTCTGAATCTCTCCAAGGTAAATCTTATTAAGTTATGGAGTGTGGTTCAAAAGAAAAAAAAAAAAAAGCAGAAGCTTCCATTATGTTATCACAAAAAATATGAAGAAAGAATAGTATATAAAATCAGCATTCTACTCACATCAAAGTAGCCTATAGTGTATATTGAAGTTAAAATTTCATGCATAAATAAACCAGGTTTACTTACTAAACAGTAAAAAAACCCACAAATCACAACTTTTGAGCAAATCGTGGTAACAGAATTGCAGGTTAAATAACTTGCACCAGTGAGAGGTAATCTAGCTCTCCACTTTATATTGCTAATGAACACTCTATAATATTTGCTATCATGTATCTTCTATGCCCTGCAACGTTAGACGGGTTGTAGAGATAGTGGTATATGCATTATTGAAACAATCTAAATGTGGTAATTTTAATTATATTTATACTATACTTTCTATTAAAATAAAAGCAGGACTGCACAATTACAGATCATTTAAATGGCTATGAAACAGTAAGATACTGTTATTTTTATAGCACTGAAATTGCATTCTGGATATAGTTCTTGAAATTTAGAAAGGGTAAATTCAACCCTGCATTTTCATTAAATCGCAGAAGAAAGGTAAAGGCTTATATAAAGGAAATGCAGAGAAAACGATCAGCCTGACAATCTGTAGTTAATGTAAGACTGTCCTGTGTTCATTTTATTTTACCCGTCTTGCAATGACATCATGTCACTGTGAAAAAAAGACATTGTTCTATAAAACATGTCAAATTTTGCAAGGACAGTTCATTGTATGATGAGTGTCTCCACTATGTGGTATGCATGATGAATTCTGATGTCAGAAAGGGGCAGGGAGAGGTTTTTTTGTTTAGTTGGTTCCTTGTTTTTTTTATTTTTTTTTTTCGCCTCTGAGTCAGATCTCTGAATTTTCTTTGTGCTGATTACTGTTAAATGCCAAAATATGTTTATATTTTAAGTTATGTCTTACTAAAGAATTTCCAGTTGTCAAAACACTTGTGTGTCCCATGTTAGACAAAAGACTGGTGAAATCACTACAGCACAAAAAGAAGTTAATTTGATATAAAAAAAAAGGTTACTGTGTGTTTCAAAATAGGAAGAAAATCAGATACCAAAATTTATTTTAAAGAACAGAAGAAAACTAATTTAAGACATTAAGACATCCATAACCCACCTAGGATGAGATGAAGATGATCCTGAATAAGACTGAATGGTCTTTTAGAAGCTAAGTGAGCTGGCCCACAGCAGCAGACCACAGGTGTAGCAGTCACAGTAGTGACTGAATGTCAAAGGTACAGAATGTTTTAAGTGCTAAGGAACACAACCCTGTAATTAAGATTACTGGTTTGCATTTTTTATTATGAAAAACACGCATGCAAATGCAGAAAATCAGAACATTTGATTAATACATATAAAATTCTCCCCTATTTGGGAATTTCAGAAACATCTCATCCAAAGGAAGTCAAACTATACTACTACTACTTGCTTGCTGTTTTCTAATCCTTAGGCTCATTCTAGAGCAGCCAGATAATGTGGTATTAGAGTGACCAGAGGACTCAGCTTCCTTATGCCATGAGGAACTTCATTCCCTCTAGTAAATATTCAGCTGGCGGTAATATCCCAGCACCATTTATTCTGGGTTGCCTCTGAAACAGTACATCACGAGCAGATGATGGATTTCAGTCTCATGGTTTAGTATGTGAGACAGAAAAGAGATAGCTGTTCATTTCAGGAGCTGCATTCGAAAGAGAAAATACTTGTGCTTCCTCCAGTACTTCACATATCTTTACAGCAGACTCTAATGGAGGATTTAGTAAGTGACAGCTCTAAATTATTTAGGAGAGTCTGAAATCCATATACTGCTTCTAGTGAAGTCTATTATTATCCCACAGGCAGATGCAACAAGACTTTTCTTAAACAGTAGCCTCAAATGACCAGAGTAACTTCAGGAAAGTGAGAATGAGACACTGGAGATCAAATATTTATTTCCACTGAAATTACTATAAGAAATGCCTGCAATATAGACAGCTAAAAGCTGCACTCTGAAAACATAGATAAATAGACTCATCAGTGCCTTTTTTTTTTTTTTTGCATTAAATAGAGTGATCATCTTATGAGCACACTGGTTTTCCTCTGGAATGTGGAATATTACATTGACATCTCACTCCTTCCAACCTTACAAGATGTATTGTGCATTTTGTGCCTATCAAAGAAATGCAAAAAGGTTGGTAAAATCTGTCAAGTCAGGCAAGAACTATCTCTCAAAGACAATTTAAAGAAAAGAATTGCAGAGGCTTATTGCAATAGAAGGTTAGTGGGATACAGTTAATAACTGTTCATTTAAACTAAAGATAAAAATATTTATAAAATGCTGGCAGCTCTTATTTGCTATACAAAAAAATATAATAAAGATGGAGGAAAAGAGCAGCAGACATATTTTCTAACTGAGGAACTCTTATCTTTGACTTTCAAATATGATGATCTTTGATAGGCTCTGTGCACTTCATCCCACCTGCAGTTTCTTGGATTCACACCTCAACTTGTGTCAACTGACTCACTGACTTTTTATCAATGTGTTCAAATATATAGTGCTTTGATTAGCTACCCAAGTTTTCTGTCTCATTATGTGAGACAGAAAAGCCTACTAAGCTGTCATTGAACAGAAGTCATCACTTCTGAGCTCCTGTACTTCTGTCAATAAGGGAGATAAGTGGTGATTGATTTATCACTATTTTAACAGATACTTGACCTGGGAGTCAATGTGAATATTTCACTCAGTGGTGGCAGACTGCATATGATCCAGTCTTGTAAACACAATGGACTAATACAGGTGCTTTAGTCTTTCCTGATTTCCTGGGAGTGTTGTTACAATTTCTGGTTGCTTGACATTTACTCATCTTAGTAGTTAAAAAGTCCCTGGTATTTCAAGTTTAAGTTAAGATCAATTAAAAAAAACCCCACAACAAACAGTTTAACATCACTCTGTTATTCCTTAAGTACTATCTAGATGAATTTACAACCAAATGAAAGAAAACAAAATCATATAGCTTACAGGTGCATAAAAATTTCCAAGGCTTTTTATTTTTAAGCAAGAAAATGTTAAAGTAATTCAAGGGTATTTTTCACTTTTCAAATGGTCTCTGTTCAAAATACTCAACATGATTTTAAAAATTTAATAGGTTAAACCATAAAGGTTAAATACAAATAAAATGGTGCCTTGTCCCATTTAAAAAAAAAAAAAAACAAACACATAAGTAAGAAACTTTCTGAAAGAACAAGATGAACTGTCATGGACCAAGGTAAGGCTGACTGGCCTGTAGTTCCCCAGACACTTCTGCTTGCTGTCGTGGAGACAGAAGGGACCTTTGCTTCCAGTTCTCTGCCGGGTCCAGTAGTTCATCTCCCCTCACTGGTTCCTTAATTACCTGTGTCAAGAAGCTGTTGGCAACACACTCCAGAGACCTGGATTACCTGTGCCCTACTGTGTTGTCCCTCTAGCATACATTGAGGTGGGTCAATGATTCTAAGAAGTCAAAGTGTGAGGCTTCTTCCAGTTGTCTGCAGAAGGCCTCACCTGCTTGTTTTTCCTCATCAAGACAATTTGCAGCAGATACCTATCACAGTGTTTCCCACTTTTATCTGCACACTAATTTGGCTGGCCCATCCACCCAACCAAAGAAAGAGTTCCATAAATCCTGTTGCTCTCCTACATGAAGGGTGATTTTCCCTTTGCAAAGAACCTGCATCTCTCCATGGCAGAAGTCCAGCTATTGACTACAAAGTCCTTGGTGTTTACATCAGCCCTCATGCTTTGCTTGACAACTTTGTCTGCTGCTTCCTCATTGGATTGTTGGTCATTTTCTTCCCTTCCTACTTGTTCCTAGCCTGATTACAAAGACACTTTTTCCCTGTTTGATCTGGTGAATCCCCTCTCTTCCAAAAAATCCTCATGGTCATAAAAATTAAAACTCTGTTGCCAACACCAAATGTGCAACCAGTTTTTGAGCTTCAAGATCCATCCATTCCTCCCTGAGTAAGAATCATGAGAAACCACCAGGCACCAAATCCTTCATCCTTATCCTCTGGTCACTCCTTATGAACTCCTAATCTCCTGGACGTATTGCTAGTGCCTACCTGAAGAAGAAATGTGGAATAATAGTCTGTCCAGCTGACAAGCTGGACAAATTTTGCCAGCCTATCTGTGGTGCCCTGGACTGAACTCTTCAGCATGCAGCAAATGTCCCCTGCCAGCAGGCCAATTCAGTAGAGCAACCTCTGTCTCTGCAGAAGGGAGTCTCCTGACAACATTTTTTGTCCCATCCTGCCCATGCTGCCACAGGTCTCAGGCACAGGCAACTCAGAGTCTTTGTTAGGCAAAAGTTCTTGCCCTTGTATGTGCTGGGGCTCCAAACCTGCTCTGTGGATCATAGATGCAGGTGGAGCAGGAACAGTCATCCTGGTGCCAGAGTTCACAAGCTCCTAGCTTTTACCAGCCTGATCATCTACATTTCACAGCCTGACAAGCACAGGTGCTGCTTGCCCCTCCCTGGTGTGGCTGGACCTTCAGGATCCTGTAGTGCAGAATCTCCATCTCCTTTTTTGGTATGCCTGATGCTGTATAGTCTCCTGACCTTCTCCCACAGCTACCTTACTCATGGTGCAGTCCCTTTACCATTGCATTGTTTCTGGAGGTGCTTAGACCATTGCCTGTGTCACCAGTGAGAAGTTCCGCAGGTTATTACATCCCCTGACGTGCAGAACTGCACCCTTCCATAGGAGCTTATGCTGGGAAAAGGCTTGTGATTTAGCTGGGGGTCATGAGGGACCCTGCACCATGGCACACATCCAACATTGCTGAACACACAAACTCTGTCTTCAGAAGAGATTCTGCCTTCACTTCTGCACAAAATACTGCCTTCTGGGAGCTTCCTCTGTTAGCTGAAATATTAAACAGTGCAAGTTATAGTAGAATTCACTGCTATGAAAGTACAGGATGGTGATTAAAGATTCACCAAAGCTCTCAAAAATCAACTTTATAAAACTCTGGTGTTGCGATTGGAAAGATACTTGGATTCAGTGTTGAATCATTGTGCTAGGAAACACAAACTCTTATTTTTTTTTTCTTGATTCATAGAAGGACAGTCTTACAGAATATTGTTTTTATCTCCACATTAAAGTGTTGTGTTAGAAAATGTATTTTATTTGGCCTTCCGAAAACTTCGAAAATGTGTAGTGTTAGAAAACACAAAATTGAATTAATGATAAATG
The DNA here is from genome assembly GCF_037038585.1 of Patagioenas fasciata. Classification (NCBI taxonomy): domain Eukaryota; kingdom Metazoa; phylum Chordata; class Aves; order Columbiformes; family Columbidae; genus Patagioenas; species Patagioenas fasciata. Next base: position 22,883,262 of record NC_092560.1, on the reverse strand, counting down.
AATATAATTTAATATGTTTCAACTCCAGAACAACATAGGCATCAAAGCTATTGATACAGGTTCTTGGAAGTTTTAGATCTGTGTTTGAAGAAAGCAAAACCAAAAACTGCCTAGAAAATATGGTTTTGAAGAAAATCAGAAGACAGAAATGAAGTCTTAGAGTAATCACTGCAATGATTCATGTAATCAAGACAACTAAAGTCTTAACACAAATACAAAGTCAGTTCCTTCCCACAGGGATCTGTTGTTGAAATGAAACTTCAACCAATCAACAGACTAGCAAAATTTTCTGAAAGTAAATGTATAAAACTAGGAACTAAGTTAAATTCTGAAAAAGCTATACCATTGAGGGGAAAACATTCAAATGGTAAATTAATTTTGAAAAATACATTCCCAGAAGGTCAAAAACTTTGAAGGAAGGAGCTAAAATATTCATTAGGAGTGAACAGAAATATATTTGAAACAAACAACAGATTCTCAGACAGCTATGTACATGCTGTCAAGGACATTCATCAACAGTTGCTGCCTAGTCCTCTGTGCATAATAGTAATCAGCCATCATCAACACATCTTTGCTGTTGTCTACAAAGATCTATCATTATGTCAAAGAAATTCAGTCACAGATTAAAAAATATTTATTAAAAAAAGAAAAATCACAGCTTATATGAATCCAGAGCAAGTCAAGAAATTTTCACGGTTTGGCTGGTAATGTTTTGCCTATACTGTTTCAGAAAAGGAAACATAGAGTCTGTCAAACACTTGAAGAATTACTCAACTCTTGGAAAAATATCCATTTTCAATGAATAGAAGTGCATAGACACAAGTAACTCAACATGAAAATAGCCTGAATGCATACTAAATCTGCCTTATTTTATGCTGATGCTTCCTTGGAAAACACTCTGTATTTGCCCTATATAATTAAAAAAAAAAACGAAGGAACAAACAAACAAAAAATAAAAACACCCCCCCCCCACCAAAACCTCCAAAGAGAGAAGCATGTGTATCAAAAGTAATTTGACTTTTCTAGTTTGCATTTCCATTATTTAAAGAGAGAAGGGAGCTCATATTCTGCAAAGAATAGAAGACACAGTAGAGTGAAAATATTGGTTCTTTTGGAGTGTTTTTAAGGAAAATGCTACAAAAATAAACTGTGCAGAATGATTAGCTGTAAATTAAAATGTGACCAGATTGTGTTAGAAGAACAGATGATGCAACTGGCTTTTTGTTCTTGGGGTCTTAGATTTAGTGTACTAAATCATAAGTATAGATGAGTTATTTAGTCAGATCACAGCATTCAGTTGTTTTGTCCAAAGTTCATCTGGAGCTATTTAAACCTAAGCATTGAGATGACGTATGAGAGTCTTATATTAATAATCACATGCAATTATTTATGTGGCACTAGCTAATCCTGGAGATCCTGGTCTTAATTTGGGAATTATTCAGCCCTCCAATGGTTTTAAAACTTCAGTCATGGGTCTATAATGTCTATGTTTTTGGTACTGTGGTATTGCCAGATTAAAGATACTACACCTTCAACCTATTGGGACTCCAACTTTCTGTTGAAGATGTGTTTAAAGATAAATAGGATAAATCTGATACCAATAAACAGAGTTCTGTTTAAAGACTAGAATACTGCCACAAGATAGCCATTTTTAGTTTCTGTTATATATTGTATAGGTTAATTTGTGCTAGGTTTGTTCCATAGTAAATAGGAGCACACTAGATGTTTTCAGTAAGACAACTGCTAAAATTGTATCATTATTGCCAAGTAACATATTTAAAACTGTTAAGTCAGCATTTATTGATTTCAGTTGTGATACTGAATATTTATACATATTTCCACTAAAGTTTTAATGGCATATTTATGACTTAGGACTTGTTTTCACTGATCTTGATATTAGAAACCCATATCGAGGCCTTTCTGTTGAGAAATCATTGTAGCAACTGAGAAGTTGTGAAGACACTGTATCGAAAATATTCTGTTCCATTTATAGAATTTTTTTTTTTTTTTTAAATACATTTGCAACTGAAAGATAGAGTTTAGAGTCTAGCCCAGAGCCCTCAGACTGCATTAACATTCAGGGAACATATCTTCTTTTTCAAATCTAGAAAACAGTACTTTTGAACTGATTACTTAATTGCTCCATCCACCCACAAATGAAGATATTACTTTTCAGTACAGCTGGTCACAAATGCAATGCAAACAAGCCCTTCCCATGGAACTCCAAGATAAGAGCTATATTTTCACTGAATGTCTTCCCAGCATAGCAATGAAATCAAATTTTGTCCTGTGTGTACAATAAACATACTACAAGAAGTAACACAGTTATACATGCAACATTTTCTGTGAATATATTTTTTAAAAAATTCAATGGAAAAAAGTACTCACAAACTGCAAGATTAGGAACATTGACCTTTATAAAATTTAAACTTGTATTCCATAAGACATAAATATAAAAGGATAGGTCTATTCTATAGCAAAGTAACATTATTTAGATGAATGGCTGGAGTCAGAGGGACTGAACCTTACACAGAGGTAAAATACTACTGAGCAAACTGATTCAAAGAAGCAAAACACTTCCGCTTTGTAAAGAAACAATAACCTTTCCTGTCTCTTCCTGAGTACCCTCTGAGAAAGCAATGCTATTACGTCTGATCTGGCAAAAAAACCCCTAGGTATCACGTTTCCTTTGAGAAGTTATTGGCCTCCGTGTAGGCCACCTGTATTTAATACAGGTGTAAACATAGCAGAGTTAAGCTTCTCTGAAATGCAAAATCCCTTCTCACCCTCTGAAGACTAGGTAAATACTAAAGCAACAAATGGGGGCAAAGTGCTGCAGCAAGCAGACAAACAAATACCAGCTGAAAATTGAGGTTAGTGCAGTAGCTTAACAGGAAACAAAAGTGTGGATTTTTGTTAAAGATTTATTGTTATCAATCAGAGCAGACAGTCCTAATTATATATACATCAGCAAAGTGACTCCTGCTATTCCTTTGACAGTACCTTCCTGTATATTAAATATAGAAAGTACATGGAAAAAATAAAGATGAAATAATGAATAAAGCATTAAAAGAGCATTTTCCATGGAGTAAAATTTTCTACACAATCTATCACAACTCTGCGCTTGACTGCGAAGGGAAGAGCTACTATAGTGAGTACAATGCTTTCTTAAACTGCTTAACATGCCTTCATTGACACAATTTTCAGCCTTATTCACTTAGTGATTGTTCAAAGAAGTATCGTGCAGTGTTCTGGAAGAAGGGACAATATGCATATATATATTTTTTTTTTCCATATTGATTAAAAAAATAAAATAACTTGGGACAAAATATTTTGCATTTAGAATAAAAGAATAACTGGTTTCTACACCAAAACTGATAAGAACTTAGGCTACCTCTGCTTTTTGAGCTGTATTTTGGAACCTTAATATACTGCTATAAGAGGTATTTTAAACAGGGAAATGGGTTAGAACTCAGTATAGACTGGTGGTTACAGATTAAGATGGATATAATCTGGGATCCATTTCTTGCTTGACTAGAGGACAAAGAGGGAGGGAAAGATCTTCAAAGCAAAACCAAAAAACAAATCCAAACCAACCAATCAACCAAAGCCAACCAACCACCATCACCAACATAACACCCCAGAATAAAAAAAGAAACCTGAAATAAGAAACAATATAAAATAAATATAGAGTACAAAAGACACGTGTCTTCTCTGTGATACTTCAGAGAATAAAAAAACTTTCTGCCAAACATTTCTGAATATGGTACTCTAAATCAACTAAAACAGGGTTTGCTTTTATCTACTAACTTCAGTGAAACTCACAACTTTGAATGGCAAGTTATTACTTTAGCTACTCTCATTGGGTGAATTTTAACATAGATTTTAAAAAAAAAATTCCTCTTAACTCTTGAAATTGTAAAAAAAATTGTTGTGGATCCAATGTTTCATTCTGTGTCAATCTAGGTTTCTCAGTACTTAAAAACAAACAAACAAACAAAACCAAAGCAGCAACAAAACACAGACATTTTATGTCATCATTATTGCAGTAATTTATTCTAAAACTCAAGAGCTGTGTTTCAGATAAGGAATTGACACCTACTTGCCAAATGATTGCTATTTCTTAGGATATTTTAACATTTAATAACTCTTGATTTTCACAAATTAGAAATTAAAACTCAGCAATTTTTCCTTGCAGAAAAGTCAAGAGAGACCAAAGATGGTGTAGGATTACTATTCAAAGGCCATTGGCACTATTATGTCTTTATTCAGGTCTAAATTCATGGAAGGTTACTGGTACACATACAGTAATTTGCCTTCTTCTATTGCACTAAAAATGGGAATTCTCAGCCAACCAGATGATTTGACAGTTTAATGTCATCATAAATGGATTATTCCTGTGAATAATTTGGGTATATGGATTTGATTTTGTCTTAAGAGTATTAAAACCATGTAAGATTATTAGCAATTGCCTGTGGAAATTCTGATGCAAGTATTAAAGTGTTACTTTACTAGTGGAACTACCACTGCTTCTTTTCACAGATGTGTATTTTTTTGAACACCAAGAAGCAGCAGCCAAAGGAATGCCACAAATCTGAATATGCCAGATGATTATTTGCTGAATAGCAAATGCTACATGTACACCTAACCACAGGAAAGTGCTGCCTCACTCTCTAAAGTATGCTCTCAGGGCAATAGAGAACCTCTCTGGCCCCTCCTCCTAGAGATCCTAATCAAGGAAAATGTCTCTTGCCAGGAGAACACTTATGATCACGTTTTGGTACATATTTGGCATGTGTCTTGTGGTGTAGCAGACGTACAAATGTATCTAATCATGGTGCTGAATTATTTTGGGCAGTAGTGTGCCTTAGTTATAGAGATTATTGGTTAAAAGTGTACTTCCTCTTGCAGAAAAAACCCAAGGCATTAAGAAAAACAGTGTGGTTATGGTTGGCCAACTTATGTGAACTGATTTATTTGTTATAAAAGTGGTAGAAGGTTTCACTAATAAAGGAACTTGGCAACAATGAACAAGTACTGTATTTCTCCGTGCTGAGGAAATGCAGGTATATTCGCTCATATTCTGAAGAGAAAGAGAAGGAGAGGAAAAAGATACGAAGGGAGGACAAAAGGGAGTCAGACAGGAAGACAGTATAAGAAGCAAGATGATTGATCAGAGAACTTACAATGTATGTACATAAAGGGGATGAATTAAGATGAGATAGATTTGACTTTGTAATCTCAATAGCTAATTAATATGACAGAAGAATATGTACTTTCAACTCAATAACTGAAAAGATAAATATACCATCCAGATTAATCTGTTAGATTTTCAATTGGTTGGGCATCATTCTTTGTTTCCCTTGGTTCTTTTCCTCCATCTTCAGCTCCTATCCCTTTTATTTCTGATGAGAAAATTGATATATTTTTCAGTTTTCATATTTTTTCCCTACACCACCTTCATTCTCATCCAGGATGTTGTTCTCTTATCCTTCTCTACCTCAATAAAGCTCCCAACTCTTTTTCTATTCCATTCATGTGCTGCATGTCTTTGAGTGGAACATCTCAGGTCACAGAATAACAGGGTCCTAGTATTACAGTCAACTGTAATAAATTATCACTGTGTGTTTTACAATATGTTAGATTATTATTTCTACAGAATACTGTTCTTAAATCACTGAAGGCTAGACACGTTCACATGTTCCAGCTTATATATTCTTCATGAAAGACTCATGTCTATGTACTCTAAACCAAGTATTTCTTTTTTCCTACAGACACCATTGAGCTTTTGCTTTTTTTTTTCCCTCAAAGATAAAGGAGTTGAGCTCTTTAAGTCTCTTCCCTTCAATAAAGAGTTTTTCACACCTTTTAAATTAACCACTCACAAGCTATTTTTCTAAGACTATAACTCTGCACAGAGTTCTGGCTGAACTTCTGACCAGTACCAAAAAATTGCTATACTCCCCTACTTCTTCCAGTGTAATTTTTATTTGCCTGTTCTTTAGCTGCAACAATAATGTTGTGATGTTTAACTAATAAGGATGTCTTTCTCTTTGGTCATTTCTAGTTAATGGGACTCTAAAAAGTAAATTACTGGACTTTTATTCCCCATGGCTTGACCAACATATTATTATTAGGCTGCCTTTTTTTGAATGAGATCATGAGTCTACTGTAAATGACCTAGAATACCAAGCAACATCAATTAAGATTTCTGTGCAATTCATGTCACTGTCTCATGTCACTTCAACTGTTTAACCATGACATAATGAACTTATGTCATGGCAATCTCTATCTAGCACAGAGACGTTAGGGCTTCTCAGGAGAGTATTTCTATTATTGTTGTTTTCTTAACACAAAGCAGCATATTTTGCTCAAGTCTCAGTGTTGAAAGTGTCTGCATCTCCCTCCTGTCTCAACATCCAGCCACCAGGATCAAAAACATCCCCCTCGAAAAATCACATACATACTGCCTGAGGCAGACACAAAGACCAGGAAAACAAAACAACCTTTCTCCAGGTTAAAGTCTGGAAAACAGTTGAGCAGAAACACAGTACAGTAATACAAGCATAACACCAGACATAAAGAAATTGTAGTATTATACAGAAGTAATCACACGCATATGTCTTTAGACCTCACAGTTCTCTAAAACAAGTTCTGTTTAAGTTGCAAAGGAGACATTTGGAAGTTTGGTAATTAAATCTGTCTTAGTAAGACAGAAGGCACAATTTACAGTTTATTAGTATCTGTTGCTTAAAATTTAAAACTGAACAAACAAGTTCACAACTTCAAAGTTTGATGACTTTATCCCTGTTAATGTCAATAAGAAGGTTTGTCAGGAAGTAATGATCAAAGTGTGATGAAGAATAGAAGCATGGATGACATTGCGGAAGCACAGGGGACACTGCACCTCTGTGGGGTGCAGGGACCTCCTTGCTGTCTTAGAAGGTTTGCTGTTTCTGGGAGGCTTCTACCTGGGATGGTGTGAAGAAAGCACTGAGGATCAGCAATCCCTTGTGTTGTCAGGCCTTTCTGATCATCCACATGGGCACCAACCATGGTCTTGGTTTGACACTCTAGCATGGTAGGAGTGACTGCAGAGCTCTGAGAGTGACATAAAGGCATATTACAAACAGACACAGGTGGTGTCTCCTTGATTTTTTCAGTGAAAAGGATGTACCTCAAGTGCACTTATGCAAACAAACGTGACTTGGGAGACAGGAGGGATTAGAAACCTGTGTACATCTCTAGACCTATGATTTCCCGTAGATTACAGAGCTGTGGTAAACACAGTTAGCTCACATTTCTGGAGTGTGGTGGTAGACAGAAGAGGGCTTTCTAGGAGGGGCAGGCAGGGAAGGTGAAGAGGATAGGTGATGCACTAGCCTAGAGAGAGAGCTAAATGCTGAGAACAGGGTATGAGTGATGAATCCATTGAGCAGTTCTGTGTAAGGATCAGAGGGCAGATTACTGTGACAGACACCATAATGGGTGTCTGCTACAGGTCACCAGACCAAGAAGAGGACATAGATGAAACCTCTTCATGCAGCTGAAGAAAGCTGTGTAAAACCACAGGCCTTTGTATCATAGGAGACTTTACCTACCCTAACATCTGTGGGAAGGCCAATATGACAGACAGTAATACAGATGATTCTGAGTTTCTGAGTTGACTAGACAAAGCAATCTTCTGGACCTATTGTCTGCTATCCCAGTAGTGCAAGAGTCCCTGATAAGCTCAGCTTTGGTGTGGAGAGTTTCTGGCTGTGTGCTGTGAACAAGCCAGAGCTTGATGCGGCTGTGCTACACGGAAGGATTTCCCTGAGACACCAAAGACAAAAGGAAAGTAAACAGAAGCTGCTCTGCCCTCGACCCAGGCTGCAGGAGGGGCGTTGCCGCTGCGCATGAACAGTCTGTGAACAGTGCCCTGCAGCTAATCACCATAGTGAGGGGGGATGAGTGACTGTAAGTGTAACCAATTGTAGCCTGCACTCGCCGCATGGCCTTTTGGTATAGAGTATATAAGGCTTGGAAAAACGTGGTCTCCGGGACATTGATATTCAGTGTTGTTAAGAGTTCATTAAAAAGTACGGATGGTAAATTCACATTGAATTAGACTCCTTACTCTCGCCCGGCCCGCCCGTTCGATCAAAGAGCTTATGCCGGCGTCTGCATTGATCGAATTTATTATTACTACAAATGGTAGCAGAAGGATGGATCGTTAGCAAAGCATAAGACTCCGGATCGACATTACTGCGGTAAGCAGCATTCATAAAAACGGAGCCAAGCCGGGGTGTGGGACAGTGTGCTTAGTCCGAAATAAAAAAAATAAAAAAAGACAAGCACCAGTCGAGCTGGCCACTCGCCTCCTGCGTTAAGACCGCGCTGATAAGATAATGGATATTGAAACAGCCGCGGCACTGCTGACGACTATTCTAAGAAAGGTATTGAATCGTCACAGGAAAAGCTAATCACATTGATTTTTTTAGCTCAGAAGTGGGGACACTTTGGAGAAGTTCCACTTTTGTTTTCCCCAACGGAATGGAGATCAGTGGGGGACACTATGTGGGACAAAACTATCAGAGGGGAAGAAGAGAAAGAAATTAAAGCTGTGAGAGAATTGTGGAAATCCGTATTAGAATCATTAGAAGTTATGAAATCGGAACAACGTGCCGCCCTAAGAGCCGCGGAGGCGCTTGTCCCAGAACAAACCTGGACTGATAAAACTTGTCGTCCAAAAGAAAAGAGGGGCCTGTGGGCTACTCTGTGGGGTCTGCCTGCCGTTCGGGGTGGTCGCGGGGTCCCGGCTCAGCCAATACTTTCACAATCCGATCTGCAACGCGGATTAGAAACTTCGCGGCTCGTAAACAAAGGACCGGAAGTTTCCTCCTCCGAGTCTCTGGGGCAATGTGCCAAGAAAGCGGAAGTGCAACTAGTCGACTGTCCGGATGTGGGAGGCCCTGAGTGCCGCCCTCCTCCTACCGCTCCGCCTCTGCCCTGCCCCGAGCCGGACGCCCCCCCTCCCTCCGAGAAAAGCGTGAGGGCCGGGCCCGGACCAGCCGGGCCGCCGCCACCGCCAGGGCCGGGGCCGCCTCAGACTTTGCCTCCGCAAACATCCGTGGAAGTTTTTTGTGAGCCTCCTTCTGCATCATTGGGCTCACCCCAAGCAGTAGAGCAGTTACTGCAAGTTATTACCAACAAGCTTGAACAACTTAAGAGTGTCAAATGTAGAGAAAAATAAGGAACAAATTGAGTTTCAAAAACCAGCTTGCCCTTCACAAACAATGCAATCAAAGGTACCTATAGATTCTGCTGACCAGCCACAGCCCCGACGTGGCAGATGGTCAGGGGTCATCAAAGATGCCATCCTAGAAGGTGATTGGTCTCCAGCAAAATTAGCCCTACCAGTAATTCAAAATATGAACACTCAGACAGCGGTATGGGAACCACACCATTGGAATATTTTGCAGCAAGCAAAACAAACAATCACCAACTATGGTATACGTTCAGAAGCGACCAGACAAATACTGCATTGGATTTTTACCGCTGATTTATTGTGTCCCATGGACTGTCAAAATTAAATGCGCCTATTATTAACTCCAGCGCAATTCCTCCTGTGGGAATCAGCCTGGTATCAATGAGCGCAGCAAGAAACAGCAAAACACACCAGTCCAAATGACCCATTAACCAATGTGGTACCTGATGCCTATACAGGTCGTGGACAGTATGCTACCATAGAAGTTCAACTGCGATTTACAGCTGAAATTCACCGAAAAGCTGCACAACTTGCCTTAGATGCCTTCTTAACCTTACCAGGACCATTAGCTCCCTCATTCAGCGGAATACGCCAAGGCACCACAGAAGATTTCTCACATTTTATTGACCGGCTACATGAAGGAGTAATGCAAAATCCGGACTTATCAGAAGAAATGAAAAATCAAATGTTTCAGCTGCTAGCTTTTAATAATGCAAATTCAAAGACTAAACAAATATTAGCAACTCTGCCACCAGGATCATCAGTGGAACAAATGCTGACACGAGTAGCCAGATCAGAAGAACACCGAAGTGCAGAGGTGATGGCTGCCGCTTTTGAAGGGGTCATGCAGAGATCTCTTCGACAAGTTAGCCAGCAAGTCTCATCTACAATGCAACCAGTTGTAGCAGCAGCTCAGCGATCAACAAATAAATTCTACAAATCATCATACAATTCCTGTCATCGCTGTGGAAGTAAAGAACACGTCCGAACGAACTGTACTGCAGCAGTCTGGTGTGACAGATACCAGTCTAACACTCATGCTACAAAAATATGCCGGAGATCGGGAAACGGTCAAGTGAGCGCGAACGGAGTGCGCGCGAGGACACAAAGAACATCTCTGAACCTGTATCACAATCAGTGACCAACCGTGAACCAGGCTTCTTTCACCTCAACAAGCCAAGCACCGCAGGAAGCCTCGGAGTTGATGTGGAGACAGCAGTAGATATAACATTGACCAATACTGCAATTCATAGAATACCAACTAATGCTAAAGGACCTTTATTTCGACAAGATAGTCTCATTGGAGGCCTATTGATTGGCCGTTCTTCTGCTAGTATCAAGGGTCTTATAGTAATACCAGGTATAATTGATGCAGATTTCACAGGAACTGTTCAAATCCTGGCCTACACTCTGCATCCGCCAATTTTTATTCCTTCTGGGAGTAGAATAGCTCAGGTAGTAGCATTGGAAAACTGCCTACCAATGCTTCCAGGAGTTCCTCCAGCATCCTCAACAGAAAGATGTGATAAAGGATTTGGATTGACAGGTCCTGCAGTTTGCTTCACCTCATCAATGACTCAGCGTCCCATGTTACGTGTGCAACTATTTCAATCTGATTCTACTGTTGTTGTAGATGTAAATGCAATGCTTGATACTGGAGCTGATGTCTCCATCATTAGTCAATTCAAATGGCCACGAAATTGGAAACTTCAAAAATCAATCTCTTCCACTGTAGCTGGAGTAGGGGGTCAAACTACTCCAAATATAAGTGTTGATCCCATTTCGATTAGTTTCCTTGAAGGTCAATGTCTTACCCTTAGGGTGTATGTAATGGAATTGCCAAGCAGCCTTGAGGTGCTTATTGGCCGTGACGTCTTGGGGCAACTTGGTGCCGTGTTAACTACTTCACCTTTTCCTTAGTGGTCACTGGAAAGCAGTTGCCCAACCCTCCATTGACCTGGTTAACAGATAGCCCAGTTTGGGTTGACCAGTGGCCATTAAAGGAAGAGCGACTGCAAAAAGCACGTGAATTAGTAGAAGAGCAATTAGTTGCAGGCCATATCAAGCCTTCTACTAGTCCATGGAATACCCCGATTTTTGTAATACCAAAAAAGAGTGGAAAGTGGCGATTATTACATGACTTGCGAAAGGTAAATGATCAAATGCAAGCCATGGGTGCTTTACAGCCTGGATTACCATCACCTGTAATGTTACCAGAAAATCGGCATATTCTAATTATAGATCTAAAGGATTGTTTCTTTACCATTCCTTTGCATGAACAAGATACACAGCGTTTTGCATTTAGACTGCCTTCAGAAAACAAAGCAGAACCAGCTAAAAGGTAGGAGTGGGTAGTGCTATCGCAAGGTATGAAAAATTCTCCTACACTGTGCCAAATGTGTGTTGCATGGGCACTTCAACCTATTCGTGCATCATGGAAACAAACAATTATTTATCATTATATGGATGATATTCTGTTCTGTCAACAAGCTGAGTTCACAGAAAGTTCCATAGTCCAAATTACGATCAAACTCAAAGAAAAGGGGTTGGTTATAGCTTCAGAGAAAGTTCAAGAGTCTTCACCTTGGAAATACTTTGGTTGGTCCATTTGTGATGCACAGATTCGTCCACAAAAAATTGAATTACATACTGATTTACAGACATTAAATGATGTCCAAAAATTGTTAGGGGACATACAATGGATTAGAAATTGTGTAGGCATTGCTAACAATGATATAGCACCTCTTACTTCACTTCTAAAAGGAGGTGATCCAGCTAAGAAAATAAGCTTAGAGTCCGTGCATCTCAAATGTCTTTCTGATATTATACAAAAAGTACAGACAAATTGGTCTAGCCGAAGACTTTCCGATCGACCAGTTTCCCTCCTTATTAGCAATCTAGAACATCCGTGTGCAATCATCTGCCAGTGGCAAAACAAAGACGGGGAATTCCCCATAGATCTTGCTACAGATTCTTCCTTTTGTGCCACTGTCAGATTGAAAACAGAAAATGATTTATGATTATTAGAATGGTTTTTTCTCAGTGTCCAACCAAAATTCAGTATTCAAACAAGACCAGAAGCAATTGGAGAATTGATTCGAAAAGGAAGATCTCAAATATTAGAAATTAGCGGTCAGGAACCAGATGATATCAGTATTCTGATAAATGGAGCCGATTTAGAATGGTGGCTGAGACGTTCGATGCCTATACAGAATGCATTATTAGGATTTATAGGCAAGGTACATTCACGACAACCGAAAGGTAAACTATGGCAATTCCTTAGAACAAATCAGTGGTTAGAGAGAAGCAAAGTAAAAGCAAAACATGTTGAAGGCCTTACAGTATATACAGATGCAGGAAAACGAAGACACCAGGCAACATGTGTCTGGCAAGAGAATAGTCAATGGAAACAGCATTTAATTGAAGGTTCAAAAGAGGATTCATTGCAGACTTTAGAGCTCACAGCAGTAATATGGGCCTTAAATAATTGGCTGAAATCTGCTTTAAATGTTGTCACAGATTCTTTGTATGTAGCAGGTGTAATACCCAAAATGGAAAATGCTCTGTTAAGACAATCGAATAATCCTCGATTAGGAAAAGTGTTTGTACAGTTGAGAGCCATTTTAAATCAATGAAAAGAACCCTGCTGTGTGTTTCACATCCGCAGTCACCAATGGAATCTTGGTCTAGGTGAAGGAAATCAAATTGCAGACAGTTTAGTAAGTTCAGTACAGCACATGCCTCCAACAGCTAAATTCTAACAAGCAAGACAAAGTCATGAGAGCTTTCATCAAAATGCCAGAGGTCTCCAAAGACAATTCGATTTAACTTTAAATGAAGCAAGATGTATTGTACAGGCATGTCCTTAGTGTGGAAGCCAGATGTTAGGTATAGGAATCGGTGTCAATCCTCAAGGTTTAAAAGCCTTAGAAGTATGGCAAATGGATGTGACACATGTGCCAGAATTTGGAAGACTTAAATATGTGCATGTCACAATTGATACTTTTTCAAAAATGATATGGGTTACTGTTTTACCAGGGGAAAAAGCACTACATGTATGTAAACATCTCACAGCTTGTTTTGCTGTAATGGGTGTTCCAGAAAAGATTAAGACAGACAATGGCCCTGCCTATGTTAGCCAGAAAGTTAGAACTTTTCTAATGGAATGGAGAGTGAAACACGTTACAGGTATACCTCACTCCCCAACGGGCCAAGGAATCATCGAGAGGGCACATCAAATGATTAAAGGGTATTTGAACAAACAGAAGCAGGAAGAGTTATATTGTCAACAGCGTTTAGCAAAGGTGTTGTTTACCTTGAATTATTTATGTTTAACTGGAGATCATGAGGGGCCTCCTGTGATCATTCATCATTATCAGATCAGACTAGGAAGGAAAAACACTTTATCGGAATTCATGGTGAGATATCGTGATTCCACCACTGGATTGTGGAAGGGACCAGTACCTGTTATTTTTAATGGTAGAGGGTATATGTGTCTCTCCACAGATCAAGGTCCATTGTGGGTTCCAAGCCGAGCAGTAAAGCCGGAGTTGAAACAAATTCAACCAAATCAACTCCCTGCAACAGAACCTTCGGAGGTCACAGAGTGAGGTATAACCTTTGCATTGATTTAGCTGTGACATGTATGTGTAATATAGTTATATAAGTAGATCTTTAAACACCACTACCTCTTGAGTAAGTTTATCAACACCCAGCACATTGTTTGTTATAAGTTGAGTATCTTTAAACCAAAGTTCTTGGAATTTATTTAATCAATCCATTGCGATATTTAAATGGCAATGGAATACTTCAGGTTTATTGCAAAGTCCACTGTTTATGTTGATTGTTGTTGTTATTTATATGTTATGTATAAGTTGTTTTTTATCACATATCAAAGAAGGATTAGAACACACAGCTAATCAATCCTGGCTTGTCCAAAAAGAAAAAAAAAAGGAGGAATTGTGGAGAGTTTCTGGCTGTGTGCTGTGAACAAGCCAGAGCTTGATGCGGCTGTGCTACACGGAAGGATTTCCCTGAGACACCAAAGACAGAAGGAAAGTAAACAGAAGCTGCTCTGCCCTCAACCCAGGCTGCAGGAGGGGCGTTGCCGCTGCGCATGAACAGTCTGTGAACAGTGCCCTGCAGCTAATCATCATAGTGGGGTGGGATGAGTGACTGTAAGTGTAACCAATTGTAGCCTGCACTTGCCGCATGGCCTTTTGGTATAGAGTATATAAGGCTTGGAAAAACGTGGTCTCGGGGACATTGATATTCAGTGTTAAGAGTTCATTAAAGAGTACGGATGGTAAATTCACATTGGATTAGACTCCTTACTCTCGCCCGGCCCGCCCGTTCGATCAAAGAGCTTATGCCGGCGTCTGCATTCATCGAATTAATTTTTACTACACTTTGGCCCTTCAGTTCCTACTTGAGCTAATGCTGTAGATATACCACTGCCAGCTCTTTCTCCATCCCTGTCTCCTAGATGGGCCTTGAACCCATGCTTTAGAGGTGTTTCTAGCTCTGTCTCTGTTTCTGTCTGTCTCTGTCTCTGCCTCCATTATCCCTTGCTTCTTCCTGGCCTCCCTGAATGAGTCCTGGACCTGGTTCATCTCTTGATCAGGCCGTCAAGCAATCCACTGCTGTCACTACCCTCTCAACTAACCCTGCTAGGGGTGATGTGGGGCAGCAGCCCAAAATGGAGGGCTTTGTTTGGTTTGGGATCACCTACCACTCCTGGCTCCTTCTCTGCTCCTGTGGCTCACTGGTGGCCGATGGCTCCTACCATTTGTGAACAAAGTGGATGTGGATGAAAAGACCAAGAGATGCTTGAGTTTAATAACCTGAGCTGGAACAGTTAGCACACACACAGAAGAAAAGGTTGGGAAGACTGGGTTTATTCAGCTTGGGGAAAATTTTTGGGGGAGATCTTACTGCACTCCACAAGTACCTGTTGGGAATGTGTAGAGAAGAAAGAGTCCGTTTCTTTTCCAAGATGCACAAAGAAAGAGCTAATAGGCAAAAGTTGAAACATGAGAGGTTTTGGTAGTATGTTAGGAAAAGCCTTTTACCATCAGAGTAGTTGAATATTGGAAAAAGTTGCACAGAGATTGCAGAGTCTCCATTCTTGGAGATAATCTACCACCTCAGCCTGGGTTGGGCCTGACGGGGCCTGTTATATTCTGACCAACTTTGAATATGGGGTTGATCAGATGATTTGCAGAGATCCTTCCCAAAATACATCATTCTGTGATTCTCTGATAACCCATATTGAATTTAAACAATAATTTCTGAATGTCATTATGTCATAAAATTATTTACTACCAAGATTTAATCAAATACACCTTCCCAAAGTTTCATACTGGTCTATGATATCAGAGTTCTAACTAGGAACCATACAGTTTAGCCTAGTTTTAATATTCTTGCTTCAATGAAACTAAAGCATGTTTTATGACAAGATAGGATTATATTGCTATTAGAGTTAAAAGAGAAGTCCTTAATGTCTTCTTTATTTAGTCTTCAGCAACAGTTTTAGTATATGTCAAACAATGGTTTTAGGGTATTCCAAGTTGCTAACTTAAAAATTACTACAAGCACTACTCTTATTTATATGTAGGGAAAAGTGAGCCTTCTTTAAATGGATCATGCTGTAGTGGATTCCATGAATCTTGCCTTTCAAGCCAAGTCCTTAGAAGAATTGATCAATACATGACAACTGTCTGCAATAACTAGAAACAGGCAAGCAACTGGCTAAAATAAAAAGAAAAAAAATTTGCAAGACTCATATTCTGTGGAGAAGCTAGTGCTAAAGCAAAAAGCTACCTTTAAATTGGTTTCCACACAGGTTTTCTTGGCCTAAGAGTTTCATAAATGAATGGTTATATTTACATTCAACTGTCAAACTCAGGACTAATTCGTTCAAGACTAATCCATCATTAACAGAAACCTTAAGTCTTATATTTTTATGCTGTAATAAACCTAATTCCACTTACAAAGTATGATTCTAATAGCCTACTATACATGGTTTTTATCAAACATATTAGGTGAATTACATATTTCTCAGTCTGGGATCTGTAGTTTGCATCACAGTTCCTCAGCTCTTGAGTTAATTAAATTTACGTGCCTTGATTGTTATCCTATGTGAACCATACAAATAAGAAGAAATGTTATGCAACAAGATAGTTTTGGTAGGACATATACTTGGTCTCTTGTTGAAGTGTGCAAAATATCTTTCTTGGCAATGGAAGACGTTGAGTTACTTCTGGATAACACACATCTAATTTAGATCTAATGAAATTTCTTTTGCAATTCTACCTCATTGATAATTGTTATCCAAACGTATTTTCTTTTTAAAAATGATAAAATCAGAAATACAAAGATTCAATAATAGAATAGCATAATTTGACCTAAGACATGGAGATTGCTTTTCCTTACAGTAAGATTTATATAGCATGTTACAACTTTATCTGCAGTTTCACAAACTGTTTTTTCTAGATATTAGACTAAATGTAAACACGATACATAGTGAACAGGATACTTGTTCATGTTTCTCAGATTGGAAATACCAAAAACACGAGTCTTTAACTGTTCTTTCCCCATGAGAACAAAAGTCCTGGTTCCCTTCTAAGCCACAAATTCTCCTAACCTACTTCCCAGTTTCAATTGCATCCACACTAAATGAGCCACAGCTTTGAAGGCACAGACTTGCTTCAGGATCTTTTATCTCACAGTAATGACCATTGTATATTTCTAGGTAGAGGTTGTTCCTTAGGTACAACTAAGTTATGTAAACTTATGTATTCAGTTCCTCAATCATTACTTGTTCTACTGGTGCTATGAAGATGCTTACCTTTAAGGACCCTATTTTTACTGAGACACATTTGTTTTGACCCAAAAGGCCTCCTTGATTTCTACTGATGAACATAAGAGAATGTATTCTATGGCATAACTTCAGACTTTTGCAAATCAGCTTATTAAGGAGAGCATTGGTAGTCAGTGCTTGAGACTCTGAAGTGTCAAAATTCAAAAGAAATACAGGTATAGAAACCCTATCATGTCCCAGGCAGAGAATCTTTGCTTGGTGGCTCATCTACAAATAGACCCTTGGTCTACCTTTCTTGTTGGCTTAACTAGGTCTATATCTGGATACCAGCTGATCACATTCTGCAGAGGACTTATAATTATACACAACAGAGCAGAAGAAAAGTGAGGAAATGAGTTAGTGATTTCCGAGTATGGTGAATAGTGAGATATCTTATCAGGGCTCTGAACTTTTACTCCCGAGAGAGCACTTTGTCCCTACTTTTTGACATTTATGAAGCAGTTTCAGAGAATGACATAGAACTATTCATTGCGTTCAACAAGGTAGCAAAGCAATTATTTTATTTAAATCTAGATTTACTTCAACTGCCAATTTTCAAAGATTTCTTCCTAACATTGTCTTCTTAGCTTGTGTTCAGTTTAAAAGGTGAAAAAGTCCTCAAGGATGAAAGTCCACAGAATGAATTAATTTTCCTTTGGATGAAAGAAAACGGAGCAATTAACTATTTCCAGTCTCAGATGTCTAAAATTTAGAGATTCATTGCAAAGAAATTAGTAAATAAAGCCAAACGCAAGACCTACAGATTAAGACTGTAGGAGAATAGACAGATCAGTTTCAGTTTTTTGTTTGTTTGTTTCTTTTGTTTTGTACGTTTGTTTGCTTGCTTGTTTTAACTAACTTTAATAACCATTCTTATTATGTCTACAGGAGACTATGAAATGGTGATAAAGATGTAGAAAATCTAGAGCATCTGGAATGTAATGTTCTGCTTTGTGAACCACCTGTAAGATGTATGTTTTATTAGCTTTCCACAGTTATTCTGCACTTAAAAATGAGGTCCCACTTCACACATGTGGCATGATAGGTGGGTCACATTATATATCTAGTAAGAATCAGGTTCTCAGATGTGATACTCCAGTGCAAAATCTAGTCTATGACAAACTGTCATCTGATCACTCACAAAGGATATTAACATAGGATAATTCTAATTGCAGATTACAATTCTAATGAAAAAACACACATCCTATGGGATCTAACTATGCAAAGATAAGAAGAACAAATTTAACACGCATATGAAACATAAATAAATGCAAGAGAACTTTCTGAATAACAGGCAGCATGTTAATTTCTGTTTTTATTCATGAAAGATTCTATCTCATACAAAATGTGGGGTTTAGTATATCTAAAAATTTGGACAAATATAAGTACTGATTTTAGACAAGTGTTTGTTTTAATTGAAAAACAAATAAGGAAATATTACTAATAGTATTGGAAGCTTTATATCATTTTGAAAGAAACATGTTTAAATTGGTTTAACTGTGTGCAAATTGTTTAACAGAAGGGAATAACTGCTAGAAGTCCTTAGCAATACCAAGTCTCAGTATGAAAGTAGATAAATTGTACTGCAGGACTGAAAAATAAGTCCTATCTAAGCCTGAAAAGGTGGTTAAGTGCTACTTTTGCTACAAGAAATGCAGAGAAAGACCTACTACTCATCGCACTATATTGAAACTGATAAGGCCTGTTGTATTCTTGGAAGAATTAAAACAAGGAAAGGTAACAACCATCCATTAGACTAGGAAAAAAAAAGCTTCAAAATAAGGAAGTTAGCTATTACAATGCGGACAAAGTAACATAGTAAAGGAAAAAAACCCCAAAACATACAAACAACAAAACAATCCCAACCAACTAACCAGCCCTGCCATGCCATTTCCTCCCCTGCTCCCCCCCCCAAAAAAAAAAAAAAGAATAAAAAGACCCTGAAACACAGGAAAAAAAAAAAATCAATCGTTTACTGAACAGGATACAGATGAGTGTAAGAAGGAGTAGAAGGTAAATCTTACTAAGTCCATGGACAGGCAAGACACTAGTTGACTCCAGTAACATTTGAATTATTCTATTATAGTGACATTTTGACTAGGAATACAAAAACTTTTGTATTTGTTTTAGAGAACACTTAGCTATATATTATAGGTGTCGTATAATCCTATACCCATTTGGTTTTCCTTTTAATTGGTGATACTTATGTAATTAATTCTTTAAGAAAATAATTGTTTCAGAATTACTTGTTCCAGATACTCCTAAACAATGCACAAAGCTAGAAATTCAGTCACAAGAAATTTGAAATTGGTAGCTGTTCTCTTTTCAGATAATGTTAACAGTTCTGAATGAATCATCCAACTGTTCTCAGACCTTGCCTGCTGAAAAATAAAAAATACACTGTAATGCAATGACCATTTAATATAAACTATTTAGGCAACAATATGACATGTAAGTATCATGACCATATTATAAAATCTCATTATTGGTACATAACCACTTACAGATACAAATTGCTGAAAAATAATATCACGCATAGACAGATATTTGAGGGATTTATTCATTCTCTTGTCAGTATTAGAACACATTTACCAGATAATATTAGCTTTTAAAGTTAAAAGGAAGTTTTTCACGTGATAACCTCCCTCCTGGAAGTCTAGTTTTATGAAAAATTGCTAAATACAAGAAAAGGAAGAACTGTCAGCCTTTCATGAACTCACCCTAGGACTTGCAGGGAGGATATGGAATCCCCGCTCTAAACTAGTACTCTTGTTTTGCCTACTGTGACAGCATAGCCTGATTATCTTAAAATTTGGTGTATCGCATTTGCTAGATTAACACTTCTATTTAACTACATGTGGAGTTTTTCAAGATAATTGCAATGACAGATAAATGTATTTCGATTGTGAAAACATCACATTAAAAAATCAAATAGGTCCACACAAACTGAAAAGATTATAGAAAACAAAAAGCTAATAGATCACTAGAGAGGAAAGAGATAAAGAAACAGAATAAAATGCAAACAAGCAGGAAAAGATAAGGCAGAAAAGTCTGTTTACCTACAGCATTCAAACACATCAAAACAATTATGGTCTATTAAGTAATTTTTTTTTTCTTTATTTATTTTTTCTGTTTCTTTCATAGCCAGCATACAATTATCCTAAGTCTTTTCTTTATAGTTGCAGCTTTTCCAGGACATTGAAAGCTGTCTTAATTTTAGTCTATTCAAATTCTTATTTCATTCCAATTTTCCCTAATTTCAGTGATGTAGGGGTTGTTTAACTGAAATGTACTAGCTTCATATCAGAGCTCTCCTCTGAATAAGGTAGAAACTGATAAATATAAGGTTGATGAAAGGACAGTGAAGAGAAAGGAAATGTGGAATACAGGAGAGGAGGAACACTGTCTAGCTCTTTTTTACATAAACACATAAAAATAAACAGTGAAAATGTCTTTGGTTGTCCCACTTCAAAGTTTGAGTTAGGAAAATTAGGTTGCCAGAAAGGGCAATTATGTTCATTGATAAGCCCTGCCAGATAATGGAAGAAGTACCTCTCTCTTGAACTGGGCTTTGGAATTTCAACAAAATTTCATTCTTTGCCTACCTCTCATAAAAGATTTTTTTTTTTTTTTTTTTTTTTTTTTGGTAAAAGCAAACAAATAAATCCCATAGAGAATGACCTGTAATCACAAGAGTTACTGGTTTTCCAAATATTCTGTATGTGTTCCTGTGGGATCATTTGCAAATAGAAGTTCAATAAGTTTCAGGTTAAACAGAGTATCCCATTTTATGTTTTGGAAGATGAGGGACTACTTCACTCAGCAACATATAGTGCATAGAGAAAGTAAGGGTGAGCCATGCTGGAGATCTCAGATAACAATCCAAAATTTGGGAATTTTTACATCATAACATAGGATTTTAAAGACTCTCTGAATGCAAAAGGAGAAAGCAAAAGACATTTTCATATATACATTCTTTCCACAAGATGTTGGGTTATTCCAAAACAAATGCAGGATGAGAAAAAAATTACTTCTACTGTAGAACCACTTTGGTTTAAAAGATCAAAAGTAACAATGTAAAATACCATCTAACTGTGCAACAGAGAAATTAGCTACTTTAAAAAGTAGACTTGCATATATTATCAATTATTAAATTATTCTCTAGACATTACATTCACTCAGAAAACAATTAGAATCAAAATACATTGCTAGTATCATAATTTTACTTCGAAAAGGACATAGAGTAGGATAATGAATAGGGGCAAGAAAACTTGAATTTGCAAGATATTCAGAAACTGGATAATGTAACTCCCAGAACTCCAGTAGCATACGTCTCTTGTAGCCTCTTGGTTCCATATTGGCTCAGAGGGAAGAGCAGCTCCTGATAATCTACTGTTACCATTCTCTGTGACATTTTATGTTCCTTGGAGGTCACTGAATCAAGTAGTCAGTCTGAAGCTGTTTAGCTTCTTACACTTAAAATGATCAGAACCCAAGGTAGTCTGACAGCAGGCCCTTAGAGAAGCTAATACAATACAAACTGGTGACTTGAGGTTAATTTTACATCTGTCATGAGATCTCACCAAAAGTATTCTAAGCATTACTCCAAATTGTTGTGCAACAACTGATTGTTTCCAAGAAAGGAAATACAATTTTGAGATGCTGTGATTCACTGCACAACGTCTGTTGGTGTGAAATAAAGCAGTATCACCATTTTATGTTTATGGAAGGGACATGAAAGAGAAAGTAAAAGCACTCCTTTTCCCCTAGATCAAGTCTTTCCCCTAGGTCAAGTATTCAGTGAAAATGAAAATGAGTATGTGTGAGAACTATAATCAAAAAATAAAAATACAATTTTTGGCGAGATAATATATTGGACACCCAAAGAGAAAAGGTTTGTAGGCTATGTAGTACATCACCTTACATTTGCTAACTGAAAATATATTCTCTGGGTCACTGATTTATTGATGGAAAGACTTCAGACAGGCATGGGATCAAAATGCAATTTTATAATAAAGACTTGCTTTAGCCACATTTTATAAAAAGTGCGGGCAACAGATATTAAATGACCAGTGGTGACAACAGACTTGACATTAGTAACACAAAAAATAATTTTATTTCTCTTATCTTTAAAGTTTACAATGCAGTTATGGGTACATTACTCATTTATTAACAAATTTGGAGGTGCTTGTTCTTGTATGTAATTACTTAACTTCCAATTAAAATTGATTCTGAAGACTTAGCTAGTAGCATGCTTTTTTTTTTTTCCTACCGTTTCAGGGATTGTACGGCATTATATTTTCTTTGCCCATTTGGTAGAAAAATTATGTCTCCTATAAGCTCTGGAAAATTTCACCCTTCATAGAAGCTCAAAATGATTTAATCTAGTTATGCACGATTACAACTTCTGATTCTGTTCCTTGATATATGTTTTCTACTATGTATCAAGGTTCTTAAAAATAAAGTGGACTACTATTAACAAATCAAAAAGTCAGGAGTTGCAAAATTTTTTAGACACTCAAAATGCAAATAGAAATAATGATCTCTCTGAAAATCTTGCTTTTCAAATACAGAGAAAAGAAGAGCTGAAAACCACATGTGAGCCAGTAACAGAAGAGAAAGAAATGATCTAGCAATACATACACCTCCATTTTTTCCAAACCTTTTATTTTTACAATGTTTTGTAGAGAAGGGAGGGAGTAGACTTTTCAGCCAGTATGTTCATGAAGGAAATGAATGAAGGAACGGCAAAGCCTGACTGGCCAAGTAGGAGTTTACAAAGAACTGTGAAAGCAGATGAAAGTTTAAAACAAAAGCAACAAACCGAATTAAAAAAAAAAAAAAAGAAAAACCAAAACCCGCAATAACAACCAGAACAAGCAAAAAAAACCCCAAACCAGAACAACAACAACAACAAAAAAGGAGATTTAAAAGAAAGGCAAGAAGAAAAGCATAGGAAAACTTCGTTTTTCTCACATTAAAGAGAATTTGAAGGAGAGAAAGAAGTCAAATGTTAATAAAGCTATAGACTGAAGGAAGGGTATAATCAATAGAGAATTAACTGGTGAAGAGACTAAAGGATGAGAACTTGAGAAAATGACTGTGGACTACTGCAAAAGAAGGAAGAATTCATATTGGCAAGAATGAAGAGATCAAATCAGAGGCTGGACTTCAAGAGAAAGATGAATGAAAAATGAAGGGACAGAAGTTTATTATTTAAAGGCAGAATGAGAATCATGCCTGTTTCTATATTATCTGATCGTGTCCTCATTATGTTTGATTTAGAACAAGTGATTATTGCCAGGCAGATGTCCCAGTACTGGACATGACCATGTGGAGAACCTAAAGTGATGACTCAGTGACCTGATCTTTGTTTTTGTGGATGAAGCTAATTGAGTTTCCTGAATCATTTCACTGATTTAGCAGGTTTCTGGCAGGGTGAATTTTTTTTTTTTTTCTTTTTTTCCAACAGTGCATTGACTCCAATGTCCTGTCATAGAAATGCTCTATCAGGGGACATTCTTGAAATCACTCAGTAAAATACTTAAGCATACATACACAACGCATGCCACTTCCACCTGGAGTACTGCTTCTGGAGCACTCAGCACAGGAAACACATAGACTTGTTGGAGAGGGTCCAGAAGAGGGTCACAAGAATGATCAGAGGAATGGAATACCTCTCCCATGAGGACAATTTGAGAGAGTTTGGCCTGGAAAAGAGAAAGCTCTGAGAAGACCTTATTGCAGCCTTTCAGTACTTAAAGAGGGCCTCTGAGAAAAATGGGAACAGGCTTTTTAGCAGGGCCTGTTACGATGGGGCAAGGAGTAATGGTTTTAAACTAAAAGAGGAGAGATTCAGGCTAGATATAAGAAAGAAATTTTTTACAATGAGTGTGGTGAAACACTGGAACAGGTTGCCCAAAGGTAGATGCCCCATGCCTGGAGATGTTTAAGGCCAGGCTGGACAGGGCCCTGAGCAACCTGGTAAGATGACCCTGCACATTGCAGGGGGATTTGACTAGATGACCTTTGAAGGTCCCTTCCAACCCAAACTATTCTATAATTCTGTGATTGTATGCTAGCCATTGTACAGTGTGTCAGTCAGTGGCACAGTATATAAATGGCTCTGTAGTAAGCTGCAAACAATGAGATTATCCCTTGAAGCATTAGCAGTATATTTTACCTTTTCCTTGTGTTTTTATCTTGAAAGAAGATACTAATCATCAGTCATTCGAATATCATTCCATTGTAGTTATTTGTCATAATAACCACTCTGCTACACAAGCCAATGTACAGATACACAGATACAGTAGTCTATCAGTATAGACAGCACTGGAAACCTACGAAGCTGCATTACATGATTTAACTAGTTAATTATGCTTTTGGCTTTCTGTTTAAAAATATTCTGTATTAAAATTATTGAAAAACAGTTTTAAACATGTAAGTTGGTATTAATTTTAAGAACATCTACAGAGATTAATTTTCCCCTGTTACTGGTCTTCACATCTATCAGCTGTCAAGTGTACTCAAATCTTGTAAATTTCATATTCGGGAAAGGAATCAGACTGATAACAGAGGTATGTGTATTAAAAACAATGCTTATGAGTGCCTGTAAAAGCTTTGAAACCAAAACTCTTAGCTCCATACATTAATATCTCAACAAATTTTTAATCAGCTGTAGTAGATTAAGTAGAGGTTAATAAATTCAGAAACAAGATCTCATTTTTAATGAGGTATCCAAAAATAGATTCAGAGCATACTAGAAATTCTACTCCATTATCAACGATAAGCTGGTCAAAAGGAATTTCATACAACTTCAAAGCCCTGATATATGGCAAAGAACACTGTTTAAGGAACCCTAAGTTTGTTTTCTGAAATGAACTGGTAATCTATAAGGTCCACAGTCAGCTTTTGTCTGTCTTACCTAAGTGGGGGTTACGCTGAGGATTGCTGGGTACCATTAAAACCAGAAACATTCAGACAGGATTATTTCATGTCAAAGTGTTGCATTTATGGCATATATCCAACAGACTCCATAAAACATTCACATTATTTTAGATTTTTTAATAGCATGCCATCGTGTAAGTAATATTTATTTTCTGTTTCTTTTGTTTGTTTGTTTGTTTTTTGTTTGTGTTTTTTTTGTTGTTGTTGTTTTTGTCTAGCAACATTGGTGTCTGCTTCCCAGTGTTTTTTCTTGAAGAGAAGCCATGGTTACAATATATTAAAATAGCAAATAAATTAAAAAATATGTAAGTAGTAAAAAAGGATTGATCCAAAGTTTCGTAAGTAAAACCGGAAGAATCTAACATTTAGTTGTTGCTCAGTAAGAATTTTTATCCTGGGTCAACTAACATACATTTAAAAAAAAACCCCAAACAAACTATAAAAATGGAAATATTGGGTTTTTTATGCTTCTAGGCTGTGTAAACTACAATGTATAGAACAAACAGACAAATATATATTAAAATAAGAAACTTGCATAATATAACAGAATTAATGGGGTGGAATTAAGAGCAAAATGAATATCGGGATAGTAGGCTGTGTAAAATTCCATTACCAAACAACCTTTGAGGAATAACAAATAGCTCTGGAATATGAGCATCCACATGCATAATTAAGAAAGCATTTATGCAAACCATAACTCCAGGCACAGAATGTATGCTAGATATAAAGCAGAAGTACCCGTGGCTGTGGCATTTTGACACAAGACTTGTCACTTATATTTTCATTCCTAAATGAAATAAAAGAAATTGAGACTTTCATTGCCTTGTTTGTCATGCTGATTCCCACACAGAAAATGAAAATCAAAGTTTCAGCTCTGATAAATATTAAACTGCTATTTTGGGCAATTCAAATAGAAGAAACAGCCATAGCAGAATAATATACAGTGTGTGAAGTATTTACCGGGAACACAGGAGACTAAGGCCATCATGGTTTGAAAGAACAAAACCAGGTTCCAAACACACCTAGCAAATTAGAGATTTATTCTAACATCTTAAATGAATATGGTTTGTAACATTTTGGTTTTGTTTTGGTTTTTGGTTTTTTTTTTTTTTTTTCAAAGAGAGTATTATAAATGGCTTTACACACAGATAATAAATATTGTTAGAATCATTGAATGTCCTGAGTTGGAAGGGACCCACGAGGATCATTGAGTCCAACTCCTGGCCCTGCATATGACAAGCCCAAAATTTACACCATGTGTCTGAAGGCATTGTCCAATCACTTCTTGAATATAACCAAGCTTGTTATATTTATTCTCCATTTGGAGAGTTAAAATTCAGTTCTTCAGTGAAGTGTAAGACTTCTGTCATATCACATTATAAGATCAAGCTGGAGTCTGAGTTTATAATATGGTAAAAAATTTGAATTTATACCTTGGAAAGACAGAAGAAAAAGTCAGTCTTTACTGTATCTTGATTGAAGAACTGTCTTCCCACAACCAGTAATGAACATGTGTGCTTACAAGGTGTGATCAATATTTTTTAATATTTCTACCAAAAAAAAAAATTATTAATTTTGAATTTCTGTAAGAAAGACATATAATTTCCCTACAGAGGTCTGGAGGATTAGCATAATTTTAATGCAGCTGTTCGGTTATCCAAAAATCATAAAATTTGTTCAGGATTTAGATAAGAATTTCCCTTTCTGTTTGGTTCTGGAATGACAACATTCAGTCTTATTAAAAGGGGATTTCCTGACAGATGGTGGAATTAACAGAATGTCCCTTACTTTCCTCCACGTTTCTTGCAGGACAGAAACTCAAGAATGGGATAGAGTGCAAATTGTGAATTCACAGGAAATACATTCAAAGAATTGCTCTAAGGATCCTAGTGTGGACTACAAGCCTTCCTGCACTGTCTTTTGTGGACCCATCTGCAACAGAGACTCTTAGAACTCAGGGGCTTTAGGCAGCCAATTTAGGGCAGCTTTCCTGAGTATTTGCAGTTAATTACATCACATGCTGAGTTGATGGAAATGGTGATGCATTTATGTTACCCTAAACTTTTAATCCTTCACAAGATGCAAACTCCAGAGTGGCATTTTCTCCATCACGAGTATACTGTATTGACCTTTCATGTTTCACTTAATCTGAGGCACCATTCTTGGAAGCAGAAAATCAGCCTAAGTGGAGCTGATATAGTCTCAGGACTCAATGTATGTTACGGTATGATGGCTCCTCAGACTGATTCCACCATTGACCAAGTAGCACTGTACAGATAATGAGGATTCTCAGGATTTGAGCAGAAATAATGACTTATTTTGTATACTTTTCATAATGCTTTCAGGGAAAGAAATCCCAAGAACACAAAGGGAGATTTGTGGACTCAGAGGAAAGATGAAATTCCAATCAGAAAAAGAAATAAATCATAATGAAGTAAACTATGTAATGAAGTCAAGAACTATATGACTTAGTATAATAAACTTGGGACTTCAGAAGAAATAAATTATACTAAAGCAATCACATACTAATTAATAGAAGAGAATTGTATGAGTCATAGGCAGTGTATTACCATAATAATTACAAAAAAGCACTAATCTCATTAAACCAACCTGTAACAAGATTATCAGCTCATATGAATTAGCAATATCTGCTTTTCATACAGTAGAGGAAAACTTCATATAAAAACACTAATTATAAACAATGTAACAGCAAAGGCATGGATTTTTTTTTTTTTCACTGTTTTTAATAGAAGAATTTTCCTTTCTTTTAACAGGAGAGTGGGCAACCAGGTTTGATTAGTATCTGCAAAGGTATCATCTTAGACCCATTTATTTACATCTCATTTTTTTTTAATGTTGTGGTTTTTAAAATTTACTTTGAATAGCAAACACTTTATACAATTTGTATTTGTTTTCCTAAAGTCATGTTACTGAAGTTATTTCTCCAAGGACCTTATCTATTGACTATGCTCCTCCTGGCACCATCCACGTCAGACATCTCAGTGCCATGAGTGTCAAAGCAACACAGTGGAAGATTCCTTAAGCACTGCAATTAGAAACCAGGGAGGCAGCTGTAACCATGTCTAGTTAGCATATGTTTTCAACTGTATTTTCTAGTTTTATCATTTGGGACAACTCAGAGAAACAGATTAAATTTGACATTTGTTGCAACAAATAGTAGTCTCTGTCCACAGTGCTAGGAAGTGTCGTTATACTGTAAATGCAAGATCAAATATATATAGGAAAATCTATATTTGCCCTGAAATATTTCAATACTTTTTTAAAGTTACCACCTACTCAGCATCAAAACCTATACCTATGACTATTCGCAGGAATGATTACTGCAGGAATATGACAAAAGCAAGCATGAGTTTCCTAACACTACCTGCTTTTTTATCTATTGTGTAAAAAAAAAAAAAACAACCAAAAGTTGATATTTTTTTTTCTGCACACATATTATTCACTCTCACAAGATTATTTATATATTTATATGTCAGAGAAAATAATATGCATACTTTTTTTTTTTCTTAATTTTGAGAATAAAACATAAAAAATATTTGAGGAAAGTATTCCAAAACATTTTTACATTCTTGTTTATACCCAGAAAATTATTTTTTAATCATATTCTTGCAATACTAAAAACTTGAACTTTTATGTTAAATCTCAAGTGGGAAAGCAGCTAATCTACTTGTGTCTCTCATCTATTTCACTTTTTTAATACAATCTGGATGGACAGCAATCATGTGAACAGCACTGAGTATTTTGACTGGAAAATGCTTTCCTTTTTTTGAAAGAGACAGTACTGTTTCACATGAACTTTTATTTTTCATAAATGTCTTGACATTCATCTTGCAGTGGGAGACCGTTATCAAGTGACAGTGTTCAATACCTTTTGACATTATTTCATAAGTAAAATAATGACTAGAAGGATAAAAGAGTAGCACATTGCAAAAGTACTTTCTGTATTATAAAAATGAACAAATACAAGAACTGAAATCCATTTTATGTGTTATCTTTTGTTGTGAAAATATTACACAAATCACGAGTTACCAAGAAAACAAACAAAAAACCATCACAAATAAGAAAATCTTGTAATATGGCTTTGGGAAGAAAATGTAAAATATCTCTAAGGGACTAAAAAGAAAATCAACTAATTATTTAACTAGACACTGTTTTTTTGAGCTCATCTACTATAAAGCCTTGTGAATTTTTTTAAATTTCATGCTATTGGTAGTAATACTTTCTGTCAGTTAGCTTAGGGAATATGCTTCTTAATTGTCGTAGAAGTACACAAAAAGACTTTCTATTTCCTGTTAAGATTTTCTATTTCTTGCATATATCCACAAAAAAAAGAAAGCAGTGAACACAAACATCTCAAACGCTAGTGTTTTATTTCTGTATGCTTAGAGAGTAGAACTGAAAATCCAAAGTTTTCTATACTCTCTCAGTGATGATAAAACCCTAATGATGAAAATCAACAACAGTAACAAAAACTCAACCAAGCAATGAAACAAAAATATAACTTGAGAAAAAGCAGTACAACTATTGTGTGCTCCAAGGCTGAATGAAGCAGATATGCCACAGGAGTTGCATGAATCAAAGTGATACCACTGTAAGTTAGAAGTGAGGCTTTAAAAGAACTGTCAAGATAGCTACTCCCTGCCACGCAGCTGTCAATCATAATGAAAACTATTACTAATTTATCAAGGCACCTGGGCTCCCTCTTTCTCATATCAACTCAATAAACTTCAACAAATTATCTAAAGTCTTTGGAGATGTGCTCAGGTGGGTCTTAGCATTCCAACTAAACAGCTCCAATTACTTTCAGATTTTGTGCTCTTGGACGACCACCCATCTCATATGCTAAACAAATATAAATTCTGGTATGTGGTGACTTATTGTCAGGTATTCTGTAGATTTTAGCTAACAAAGGGTTTTCAATTGCCTCTTGACAGACTGGCTTGTTTGCTTTTTATGTTCTTCATGACACAAGATCTTTCTCTTGCTTTATGCCGTAGCAAAAACTCAATGTTCAGATGGAATAAGAGGGTTGTATACAAAAGCATATCAAAGCACTAGAAAATTCTTCTATCTAGAAGGTATTTTTGACTCATATGAAGCTGGAGAGTATTGAGAGAGTGCATGCAGGGAGAAGTTCTGAAGAGTTTCTTCAGGAGTTGCTTTCCTTACAACTAAACTTTGTGTTTGTGGGTCACAGAGAAATTACCTGTGTTTTAGGGATGTTTCTGAGGACAAAGTAGAAACAGCTTATCCTAACAGCCTCAACAAGCAGAGAAAGCTACTGCTGCCTCTTATCCTTCATGGTCTTAAAGCATGGTTTCAATCTTAGAGCATCACTTCTTTTTCAGTATCAAGCACGCCAGTCTACAGCTTCTTAAAAGTGACATATCAATATCAGTTCACTGTTTGAGAATTTCTGGACTTAGCTTTTTGCTTATTTTTATTCCTACGTTTGAAGCTAACAGGTAGATCAAACTTTCAAATTTTAATTTGGTTTTCCATTAGCTAACAGAATTTTCAGAAGCTAAAGACATATTAATCTTATGTTCACAGCAAATTCCTACTGTTTATTAAGAAGTGGATAGTTAAAATAATCTACAGTCACAACCAAAATAATTGGTCTCCACATCCCACGTTAACCAATAATGAGAATGAGATCGACAAATTCTATTTTTCAATGTACAGAAGAGCACTGTGAACATTTATATGCATAAGTATATATTACATTTTTTCCCGTAGTAATACAATATGTGCAAATTCAGGATATTATATTTCCATGTTAATCTTCAATAAATTAGCACTTTCTATGCTGTAGTTCGCTTTGTATGTACTTCAACTCTATTCACTTATTCTCTGCTTTGAATCTGAAAAAAATTTAAATCAGGTAATATTTTACAATGGTGATTTTGAGACTGAAAGACTGAAAAATATCTTGACTTGAATTTCACTGTTACCTATGTTTGACTCACATGTAGATCTTCAACAGCGAAAAACCCCAGTGATTTTACCACAAAGCTCTATGGACAGTGTTTACACCTTTATATCGAAACTGTGAAAAAAACATGAAAGTTATTGAATTATTTGACCTAATGTGGTATCTCTGATGTAAACAAATTTTACTTATTAGAAATTTCTTCCTATCAAGATAATAAATGCGTAATATTATGGATAGTAATGGATTTTTTTCAACTAGTGGTATAATAGTTTTTTTTTAAAAATAATCTGAATATTAAAATACATTCTGAAATAGAGTGTAGAATAATGAGGTAAGAGGAAAAAAGTTTACTAGATGAGAAGTCATAAGGGAAAATATACGTAACTGAGTCTAAGTTAGACTAAATGCGAAGGACAGTTCTTATGTTTGTACTGCAGAAACAGTGAAGTAGATACTAATATGACTAATGAGTTAGACATATTTTTCTTTCTTTTAACATATTTGCTCTCTAGATTAATGATTCTATGAGTATCTTATAGCATTGTTAATGAATATTGCTTCAAGTGCTTAGTCATCACATCTATGCTTTTGGTACTGTATTATAAGTAAGTATTCACCTCTGCAGGGTTTTAGTATGACATTAAGGGGAGATGCCTTCCTTCACATGACACCTCTGTAAGGTTTGTATCTCTATGTGCTTGTATTGGGTTAAGATGAAACTATTCACAAGTTGTAAAGCTTTTTTTTTTTTTTTCAATCACATTATCTGACCTTCTTAGTTACACCCCTGAAATGTACATGATATTACATTGACATTCACAAAAGAACTAATTGGTTGCTGGGGGGAAAAAAGAAAAAAAAAGTGTTTTGTTTTTCTTTCTACATCTGATCAATGTTCTAGGTAAGGAGTTGTTACACAGTCTATAGAGAAGGAGAAATATGAACATATTGATGAGGACCTGTGCATGAAATTACATTCAGAGATTCTGATTAATCCATCACCTTTTGAGGTTAGTGTACCAATCACTAATGTCATTGTGCTTTTTGTTTCTTGATTGCCTTCTAGTATGGAAGACTTATAGCAAAAAGCTGGATCAGCCCAGAAAAACCCATAATCAAACTTGGTGGTGCCCAGGTTTACGGTTGCACCTCTGTTAACCTACATGCTGTGTGGGCTGGACTTATGCAATGCATATCAGAACGTAAAAAAAAACCAAATCCCCTTCAGCTTTGGTTACACATGCATTTGTTATGAGTTTTCAGGAAATGATGGGTTAGTTTTTAATTAACCCTACTAGAAGCAGCTATGATTTCAAATGCTGAATTATGTCTTCTACTTTCTAAGTCAACAGATGTTGACCTTGTAGTGGCAAAATTTCCCTCAGTGATATATAACCTAATCAGCATTACACCTTTCACTTGCATGGAGAGAGCACTATCTAATTAGAGAATATGCTTTTTGAAAATGGAGGTTGAAGGTTAAGGTTTCATTTAGGATGCATTAGCTTAAATATGCCTTTGGGCTATTCCTATTATCTAGGCTTTTCATGAATTCTTTTCAAAAGATGTGGAAAGGACACTTCTAACACTAAAACTGATTCAATGGTATGCATGAATTCACATTGAATTCTCGTAAAAGTGGTCCTTGACTATGTGAAGGTTCAGATCACATTTCCCTTTGTATGTCAGTATTCATCTTCACAGAATGACTGTATGAAAAGTGATATTATTTTTGGGATAAACATATTAATAAAAAGACAAGTATTTCAGGCTTGATCTTGTACAGGAGAAACAGGCATACAGGACTGATGTGTTTGTATCTTTGCTCCAGCTAACACTTGATACCCTGCACCTGTATTTCCTGGCATCTCTGTGGCATCATGCCTCTCTCTGGTACTCACTGCCACTAGAATCACTTTTTCTCAAAAGAAGTTCCAGACAGTGTTATAGCTGCCATTTGGTTACATGCGATACCCACTTCTTCATTTTAAACTAATAGGCAACATTTTCTCTTCCTTGCTAGAAAATGGATTTAAGGTTTAGTGAAGTAACTTCAAAGATTCTAATATTAGTTGAATAGAGTAACTAAAAATTCCTGAAAATAAAAAGCGAAACCACAGCACATTAAACAAAAAAGAGGAACTCTTTTCACAAATAGAAGCAAGTCTATGTTAAAAGTGCTTTATAAAAATAGGAAAAAAAAGAGTTCTACTATGTTCTTCTACAGATAAATTCTTTCAATCTCTGCAGACAATTTGGTTTCTTTGACACAGAACACCTTTAAAAAGAAAACTCGTTTCATCCTTTTAATGGCCATTTTTCTACATGCAATGCTTAGAAAAGTATAGAAAAAAAACAGACAGTGGGTTCTAACTGCATCTTAATTTACCTCTGCCTCAACGCAACTGGGCAAGTTGTGGTAGAAGCATAGTATGGTGGAAATTAATATAAAGAAACAAAAAAAGAGTGAGAAGAAAACAAAAGAATGACATTATTTTCTTCAAAAAAACGAAGACATTTCAAGATTTATAATACCAGGTAAAAGCTGATGCAGAGAACTATCCACTGCAGAAACTGAGGTTAGCCTTCTTCCATTTGGTGATAACTGCAGAGAATAAAATAGAATTTTTTTTTTTTTTTGTTGTAAGGTTCCTCTGTATCATTTTTGCCTCTTTAAGTAAGAGCTTTCCTTTACTCTAGCTGCTATCACAGTATATGTTTCTTGAATGTCATGATAATGATTCAATTTCTCTACAAATGGGTTGTGTCTCAAGGGGTTGAGCTATTACTACGACTAAAAGAATACAACTACTTTCCTCATAAATTCATAGCAAACTCCATTTTGGAGTCATTAAACAACTATGATCAGTTTACCACTGAACTTTATGTTTGGGAAGAACAGGAGGTCATCTTAACTGAGATAAATATACATCTGAAACAGGTTCATACAAGCTTCTTTGCACAACTTGTGACTTTATTCTTATTTGCTTGAGAATTCTCATACAAGAAGGCTCTCAGCAAGTCCTTAGAAATTTATTCTGTGTCGCAAGTGTAGCATATCTATAGAACAGTGACATTTCTGAACACAAAAGAAACATAGTCTGGTTTGGTTTGAATCTGCAGTATAATTTTAAATTAATACGGTGATTCTTTCACCTACATAGCTAACATTGACTTCTCTGAAGACAATTTTCAATACGTAGTTTATACCTATCTGGAGGATTTTATGCCTCATTGGGGGAAAACTGAAGTTTTGGCACTTAATAGTCAAATGATATGCCAGCTCATGACTCTAGAGGGGAATAAATAAGTCTATATGGCATAACGTACTGCTGTGAAGGATATTTCATGTAATTCTGAATGTCAGCTATATGTATGGATGTATGCATTTAATGTCTGTATATTAATCACACTACATTTATAGAATAGCTTAGGAAATCAGTGCAAAAATTGGCATTGCAAGGTTCCAGGTTTCACTGACAAAATTCTTGATCAAGTTTACCCAGAACTATAAAACTGAATTTTTAATGGGGCTGTTATCACTGTCACAACTCTGCAGAGAGAATTCAGCCTAAAACTTGTAATGATAATTGCATTCGATTGAATTGAATAATGTAAATGAAAATAGAATCAGGTGTGGAACTCATCTAGGAAAATATTCAGTTTTGGTTATAGAAGCATACCTGCAGAAGAGGTGCAGGTTCTGCAGTCATGAGAAGCATTGTGAAAAAATCAAACCAAACCAATCCAAAAGAGAAGAAAATTAGCCGCTCGATCAATAATATTCAATGGCAAACACAAAGCAGAATTCACAGCCCCCGAAAACCAATCAACCATCCAAACAAATGAAAAATAAAATTCCTCCTCCAGATTTCAACTGTACTTCAATTTCATATCTTTTCATATATCAAGTACAATCAATGCCAGGAATACGAGATACAAAATAGGATTTTTATTATTTCATATAGTATTTTTCACTCAAGGACATTGTATGGCTTAAACATGAATTTCAGAAAGAAAATGAATAAATCACTGAATTAGTGTTACACGCAGTCTTTCACAGTATAATAATACAGTATTAGGATGAAAAAACCTTATGATGTTTCGTAAGCTCTTCATTAAGCTTAAATTGGTTTAATTTCATTAATGTTATAGGAATGAACTTCTGGCTCAAGGATTTTTTGGATAGGCAGCATATAGAAGATTTACTGAACTATTCTTGGTAAGTTCTACAGATAAGAGTTAAGTTCTGCAGTGGATTAGTTAGTTTTTGTACTACTGTATTACCATATCTTCAGCAAAATTAGGGTTGATGAGACATCAAAAAAAGCAATGCTTTGCCTGCATGGAGTGTCAGTAGAGGATGATCCTAAGACTGATCTCAAAGAATGTACTCTACTCTTTTAGCTAACTAGATCCACTAACTAGAAGACTGAGATATAAATGTCTTAAGCAGAAAAGAAAGATACAGTAGGGCATTTATCAACAGCGCATTCATTTGACAAGTGAAATATCTCACTGAATATTAGATTAATATTAAATGTGTGTCAATTCAGAATCTCCTTGGTAGGGATAGAGGATTTCTAAATTATAGGATTCCATATGCTGGAGAAAAGGGCAAATAGATCATATGAGAATAATTTGCCTCATGACAGCTGTGGTTTATGTGCTTTACTAGAAGAATGAAAAATGTTAGTTGATATTACTGCTGTAAAAATGTTTCAGACTTATAAAGCATCTTTTTACAAGTGTGAAAATTGTGAGGCAATTTCTCATGTCAAAATTTCATACCAAAAAAAAAAGTTTTTATTAGGGAAATGGCACATATCACAAGCCGAAAATGTAAAAAAATAAAACTATTCACAGTTAATATTAACAATTATATCCAATAACAAAACATCTTCAGAAAAAAAGAAATCACAAGGTTGAAAAGCATGTAGAATGAATTAAACATTAATATTACTATGAAAACCTTCACAAAATAACGTTGCCCCCCTGAACTACTTAACAGACTATAGACAGCACTGTCACCAAGTCTGCCAAGGGCTTTGAAAGAATTGCTATGTTTCACGTGCACTGACTAAAAAAGAGACAACATTGTCTATAACACTTGCTAACTTGCCAAGCACTAGAAGAGCACAGAGCTGAAGTAAAAAGAAATGTTATGCTTTCACTTTTTTACAACAGTAGGAGAACAGAGGGTGGTTTCCCATTACTTCCAAACTGAATCATCAATGTCTTGAAGAATAACTTGCGTTCACTGAGGAATAACACCTGTAAACACGGGTTTTAGTATGGCATCAAGGGGTGCTCTTCAATTAGCAGAAAATGCCAACTGATTGAGCAAACCGATCAAGCTGCTCAGAGAGAGGACAGTAGCTGACTTTCAGCACTTTTAAGGAGTGAAAAAACCTTACAGCTCTGTGTATCGCAAGGTGGATCATATTTTTTCATCTAAGAATGAATCACCTGTGTGTCAATCACAGAATCACAGATTGTTAGGGATTGGAAGGGACCTCAAAAGATCATCTAGTCCAATCCCCCCACCAGAGCAGAAACACAAAAGATTTCCTCTCGTAACTCTTAGTGACAGAGGTAGGGGAGAGGGAGAGGGAGAGGGAGAAGTGGAGGGGGAGGGGGAGGGGAAGGGGAGGGGAGGGGAGGGGAGGGGAGGGGAGAGGGGAGTGGAGGGGAGGGGAGGGGAGAGGGGAGGGGAGGGGAGGGGAAGGGAGGGGAGGGGAAGGGAGGGGAGGGGAGGAGGGGAGGGGAGGGGGGAGGGGAGGGGAGGGGAGGGGAGGGGAGGGGAGGGGAGGGGAGGGGAGGGGAGGGGAGGGGAGGGGAGGGGAAGGGGAGGGGAGGGGAGGGGAGGGGAGGGGAGGGGAGGGGAGAGGAGAGGAGAGGAGAGGGAGGGGAGGAGGGGAGGGGAGGGGAGGGGAGGGGAGGGGAGGGGAGGGGAGGGGAGGGGAGGGGAGAGGGAGAGGGAGAGGGAGAGGGAGAGGGAGAGGGAGAGGGAGAGGGAGAGGGAGAGGGAGAGGGAGAGGGAGAGGGAGAGGGAGAGGGAGAGGGAGAGGGAGAGGGAGGGGAGAGGAGAGGGAGGGGAGGGGACGGGGGGGGAGGGGGGGGAGGGGGAGAGGGAGGGGGAGAGGGAGAGGGAGAGGAAGATCTTGCATTAACATTAGTGGATACTGCATTTTTAATTATTGGTCTAGATAGCATTCTTTTCACCAGAAATGTAAGATGACATTCTATACTTCAGAAAAGTTCTGAAATTCAACTACTTATTTGAAGACAACAATCTCTGGTTTCATGTAGAGTAACTCATTTATTTATTTATTTATTTATTTATTTATTTATTTTCCCCTGAATAGGATCAGTTTCAAATAAGAGTGAGTGTAAAAGGATTAGTTGGCACCTAATTCACAAGCAAGATGAAATGCCAGATGCCTTTGCTGCAGATACAATGCTGCCAATGAAAAAAGATACTGCATAGTAATTAGCATATCTTGTCTGGAGTCAGGGTAAGGTTGGAGCTGACTTTGGAAGAGGCTAGTACACCTTCAGAGGTCAGTACCTCACCATAACTTAAACAAATGGGGAGACAGATGGCTCCTGTGAATGGCCTTAGAGAACAGCATTCAACATTATGGTGTATTATGATTCTCTGCCTTTCTTGCAAAGACCACGCTGTCTCTCAGAATAATAAATATACAGCTGAGTGTCTTTGAAAGCCATTTCCCATCTAGAAATAATTCACAGTCCTATGAATTCTAGGTAATTCTTTAATTTTTAATGAATAAATCTGGAAACTAATGTACATTCTTATTTTTCTCTAGTTTATCTTCATTCATTTTGTGGAGATTTCTTTATTTTAATGTTAAAATCACTAACAATGCTTTTTGTAAATGAATATTTTCTTGTCTTCTGGAACATTATCATGTTGAAGTTAAAATAATTCTAACATTATTAAAACACATGTACGATGCAATATTGTGATCTCAAATATATCAGTCAGATAACTATGTACTGAAGAGTTATGAAAAAAGGACAAATTTGTTAGACATAAAATTCTATCACTTAAAGATTGAATGGAGCCGTATGCTATACTCTCATATATATACATATATATATATATATAAAATATATATGTTTTGAAAACAAATTATTTTGTTCCAAAGTTTTCTATTTAATATAAAAATGATTCCTTTCAGACAAATCCTTTCTGTGTCCAAAACCATAAGGTGATACCATTAGTCTCTTTACTAATTCATAGAAAACTCTAGTTTGAAGAGATAGGTTATGAGGCTTAATTAAATGAGTGCCTGCAACATAATATACATTTAATATCTGTATCACTCACTACCATGGTCTTAAAAGTCTATAAAGATTAGGTCCCTGTTTCTATCCAGGCGAAGTGCTTTCAGTAGTTATCATCTAGATTATGTGTACATCCTTATTATGGATTAAAACAACTACTTTGGTATTAAATGTAAAATCACTTCACTATTTTAGCTGAAGTATTGTGGCCTCACATACTGTTTAAGAACTGAAAATAAATGTATTTTATAGTGCTAGTAAATCCAGCAGTATTTTACTAAACACTAACTGTTTTTACTTGGTGTATTTTCAGAACTCATTTCCCTAATGTTCAGAGTTCCTGGTGATACTGAAAATAACCCTTTATTATACTGAAATAACTCATAATGTAACACAACAGCAGATTATTTATATTTTTATTCAATCACAACATAATGAATCTTTTGGTTTCATCTTTCAGTAGGACTACTGCATGCACTTTAAAAGAAATGGTCATGTTTTATACAGGTGAACTAAACCCGAAGTTTGTCATTATTTTGTAACTGAGATTGCAATAAAATTGGAATTAGGAGGAAGTCTATCTTCAATATAGTCATTTACATATAGGGTCAGGTAGTAACAGTAGATCAAGAGGTTTCAGGACAGAAGAGTGCTATAAACTTTGCCTGAATGTACTGAACCACAAGATTTATGTGAAATGGTCTATTTGTCAAGTGGAAGATGAAGCAGCTTGAGATCTGTTCTATCTGATACCACCTGCCAACTGCCTCAAGGTTTTGTTACGGTGACTAGGAACTGAAAAAGTACAACAAACCAGAGACAAAGGCTCTTCCCCTGAGCATTCGTATTCCCAGTTATTGCAGTGTATATACAATAAGGCTCCTGCTACAAGGTGGCAACATGTCATTTGAAAATCTCCTCATACTGAACAGAAAACATCTGAAAGTAGCAACATGAGGACTGCAACTTGTATACCTGGCTTCCATGGAATAATACAAAGCGTGCTGCCCAACATCAGGTCCACATGACTGTGGTTCTCTTTAATGGGGTTCTCAGGTATGACAATGAGAACTTTAAGCTCTTCCTTTTGAACATTTTCTGCAATCTTTCAGCTATCTGCATTTTTACAACAGGTGGACACTTCAAATTCCCTGAATGTTCAGAAATCACTTACTGTAGCTGCACCAGCAACTGTCCTTTAATAAATAAAATCTCCACTGAAAGAAACTAACTGATGAAACATATTTTGCTAGAAACTCAATTCCTGCCTGCGAAATTTCACAGACTTAGACCTAGCAAAACCTGTCTTAGACCAGTCAATATTACAGCAAGAAATTCAAAACTTGAGAACAACTAGATTATTAAAATTCCTAGATTCTTAACAGGTAACTTCTAAGGTGTAACACAATGCACTGAATACCCTCAGAGTATCTGTGGGAGAAGATAAAAAACAAAAGGAGCTAGAATTAATTCAAGCAATGAGTAAAAGACCCAAAAATGAAAGAAAAGTGTTCACACTTTCTCTTAAATTCTGACTTTCTCGGTTTGTTTTTCAGGAAAGACCGAAAAAAAGCCATAGAAATAAAACTCCAGTCCCCATGGATAGGACCCACAAGTATACTGACTTTATAGGACCCTAGAATTACCTTCCACCCACTCCTAACAAAAGCTTCAATGGTCCAGACAAAGTAATTTCTGGAATTTGTCTTAGAAACACAGGACTGATACTGAGTCTCCTTTCTCTAACTCTACTTCCCTTTTCTCAACCAATACTTGTTTCAGATGCAGCTAACCTCTGTCATTGAAACTTACCTCAGAATTATTATGTGTGATAACCTAAACTCTGCTTCTTTGAACAGCCTGATGCACTGTTTTCCTAGAAATGTAATCAACTACATGTGAGTTACAGAGAAAAGAGACATTATTAGTTTGTGTAATATTTCCAAATGTGTAGTTAGTAAGATGAAAACCTTCACTTCAATTTTTTTTTTTTAAGAAATTCTTTAATTTCCTTCCTGTTCTGAAGTAAAAAAAAATTCTTAAACAAAAATGTGATATAGTATTGCTACATGCAGTCATCTGCAACTTAGCAGACAAGGTTTGCAGTAAGGAAAAAACCATTTTTTTCCTGAGAATATAGGTTCCGATACATACAAAGAAAAAAAAAAAAATAAGTATGAGAAGAAGACACTATATGTAACCTGAAAATGTTAGTAGTTCACTCAGAATTTATTACAGGCATGGCAGATAACAAGCACCACTTACCTGTCACACTACAGCTTCACATCAGTTGTTACATAAACCAAAAGTTTAGGAACCTGTTGCATGAACCACTTTTGATACTCAGGGTATTTCGCTGTGATGTTCATGTATACGCATGGGAAAGGAGGCGAACAGTTTGGTAACAGAGGCCAAGAGTGATAAACATTTTTTTGATGGTCCATTATTGGCCAGTGAAAAACAGAAACCTCAAAAGCTGGGGATTATTTTTTTTTTTTTCTCTAAGAAGCAAAGCATGGGCTAAGCAAACAGGAAGACAATCAAGCACAAAGATAAAGCACCTGCTGTGGCTTGACAGAATTATATCCCCCTGTATCACATTATACCCCCTGTATCACATAAGACAAGGGGCAAGGGGCTGGAGATTCTCTGGAAACTCGAAGATCTCTTAAAAAGATAAGATTCAAAATTTGGCAGGTGGAAGATGCCTGTCTCCAATTAGACTTCCTGAAGAACCCTCAGCCCTGACTAATTCATTTTGGTATCTAAGACTATAAAGAAGGGAAGGGAAGGGGAAGGGGAAGGGGAAGGGGAAGGGGAAGGGGAAGGGGAAGGGGAAGGGGAAGGGGAAGGGGAAGGGGAAGGGAAGGGAAGGGAAGGGAAGGGAAGGGAAGGGAAGGGAAGGGAAGGGAAGGGAAGGGAAGGGAAGGGAAGGGAAGGGAAATAAAATAGCTGGATAGCAGAGTGTTGTAACAAGAGAGTACACAAATAACACAATGTCTTGAGGATGCACTAGCGGAGATATTTTAGAAGCAATGTGAAGTAGCACTTCCAATGTTGAAGGAGTTGGCAATCCTCAGTTGTGAAACTGAAGAATAGGGAAGGACTAAACAAGATACTGATGCTGACAATCTCAGGAAATGTCTATGTACTGGCACAGTGGATGGTAATGAAGAAGTAGAGGTGTTTAAAAGTAAGATAAGATATTTGGTGTGTGGTGTGCTGAACCTATCACTAAACAATTTTGAAGAAAATTCTGGACAGGAAGACAGATATAGAGCTGGATCAGCAATGAGAAGACAAGATAGATTTGACAGTCAGCAGGTAAAATATATTAGTTGAAACTGTGGGAGGAAGTGCGATCCTCAGAGGGTACAATGAAGGTCCATAAATAAGCAGATGGGGTAGAAGAGATGGTCAAGCTGAAGTTGGAACTGAAACAACTTTGCAGAAAGTGAAAGAATGGTAACTGTAAAATTCCTGTAAGTATATTCAGAAAACCACAATAATTGAAGAGGCTGAGGAAGCAAGAAAGACTCAGTATTGACAATGGAGGTCAATTGAGAATGGCAAAATACAGGAAAAAAAAATTAGGAAGGGACAAATTAGCTTTACTCAGAAGAAACCACCAGGGAATTATTGCTGACAGTTTCTTAGGGCAAGCAAAAGTCATGTATTGTGTTGAGGTCCTTGGGTAAATTTTTTCATGGCACATTTATAGAGATAAAAAAGGAAGAAGAAAAAAAAAAAGAAAAAAAAACAAACAGGAAACCCCTTTCCAAGTTTCACGTTTCTTCAATAAGCTGAGTTAGAATCAGGGTTAGGCAAGACAGCAGGCAAACAGTCGGCAAAGAGATAGTTATTGTTGAAGAATTCTTATCTGAGACAATACAAATTGTAAAATATTTCAAGCGCCTGCATAAAGAATTTCTCCCTTGGTTACGGACTGAATTCTTAGGTTTCCACTCCCCTAATTTTCCTTCATGGACTCTAAAGTGCTCATTATCAATTAACTGTTCCAAACCCATGAGATGGTTTCTGGAAGTCAGAGAGAAATTGCTTATAAAAATATTACATCATCTTGAAAAAGTAATAAATTTGAAGTGAATTGTTACAAATGCATCTTAGTAAATGAAATTATTTCTTCTCAAAGAGGAAAACATTCTCCTCAAAGAAGTGTAGTGTACCCCAATAAATACAACTTTTGGTCTTACTAGTAAGAGTCCACAGACTCTATGTTGGCCTATCAGTACAGGGTCTTAGGACCTGATTCGGCTGGACTTGACCCCTCTTTCATTTTATCTTGCCTTAATGAGTGGCCAAGTGGCCATTGTTGAACACATTGGAGTTGCAGCTCTCTGAATCCTGTAACTGACCAAGGTCTGAGGCTCTCAGAGACTCTCAGTGTGATGAACAGTAGAATGCTGCATCCACAGAGGCTGAGGAAGGTGCACCTTCCAGGCTTTAGCTGGGAAGCAACAAGAAGGAAGCATGCTGGGACATTGAAATGTATAAATACAGATCTGACCTGTCAGTTTCAAACTCCTTTTAGTGAAGACTTTGAGAGAATTAACAGCTGTCGAAAATAACATACACACCTTAGGATCTGGGGCGACTATAGTGGAGAAAAGGCGACAGGTACTAGTGAATTTTCTCAAATAACAAGCTTCATTATATTATTTATGAAGTTTCACGCTATTAATCTGGACTGTGAAGTATGATCATTGGTGTAACAGGACTAATAAATACCTTTTTTATTTTGGTTAGGCTGTTAATAGCTCAGTTTGGCTAGCAATTATTTCCTGGTTCTATATACAGAATACCCTCTTTTTTTTTTTTGCCATTGTGATACTTTTGATATAACACATTTATGCATTCTTTTTTTCTGTACTTGTACAAATTAGTGTGCACTTGGATGCAAAGGTAAAAGCTTTCTTTTGACAGGCAAACAAAAATACAAACTAGTTGAGCTTTTTACATTTTTAGCAATTAGTCATAATGTTAATAGAATTTGACATTGTCATGTGTCAGGCAAGCCACTGCTATCTCTGTTATCTGTTGAAAATGAAACAATCTTAACAAGGACTCAAGGGATAGTACACTGTTATACATAGTTTTTCTGCATTGCTTGTAGATGCATGGATTTTGTGTTTTAAAGATTTCTACAGAAGAAGGCTGTAATTACAAAATATTACAGGTGATTAGCTTTTTAAAAAAATCAGCTAGCAGCTTGTATGCTCTTTTCTACTAACTAGAGTAATTATGCATCAACACATCATGGGAAAAATAATCTGGGAATATATTTGAAGAAATATGATGAGTGAGAATCCAATGGGTTAATTTGAATTTTAAGCACTACAAGTAAGAGAGAGGTTATCTGAGATATCAGCATTCCTAAAAAAAAAAAAAAAAAAAAAAAAAGACATCTTCTGTTTTTTTGAGATACAATGAAAGCCTAATAGTCTTTTGGTTGACACTATTTTATTAAAATAGGTTTAACCTATTCAGTTTCAAAATATTTGTATCTTTTGTTGCAGGACTAATGCTACATATGGAAGACTCAGAATATCTTCTTTTACTTTTAGACCACTACTTGAAAATTCTACCTCATAAATTCTTGGCAGATCAATATATTGCTTCAGTATTCATCACAAATCGGCTAAACACAAAAGGCAATTATTTTTCTTTTGCAAAGTTTCTCTACACAGTAGGCACAGTGTGCCATCAAATGATCAAAAATGACAAGAAAATTATAATTAAAAAAACACGCAAAAAAGCCCACAACATCATGCCTATTATCCTTTAAAGCCTGCAGGAACCAGTTTGAACAGCTGATTTATTCCAAAGAGGTTTTTAGCACCTTTCTGCAAGACAGTCTGGTCACAGAGCTGCACCATGGTCTTGTACTTTATCACTTCATCCCTCCAATTTGTCATGTGGAAAATGACTGAAATAAAACCAAAGAAATGATTTTTAAATTTTAGTTCATAAAATTCTCTGATTAAAAATAAAAGCACAAAACCCCCTAAAATCTAAACAAACAGTAAATAAAAGCCTCACCAAATCTAGGCAAACTTCTTTCAGTAAAACACCTGAATTGTCCCTGTACAGGGCTACCTGCTTTAGTGTGGTCACAGACTGACACTTTGGTGTGCTCCTCTCCAGCCAGGGACGAGGGAAGAGCGAGGTGGACTATGGCATAGTCAGAAGACATTAATTGTGTTGAAATAAAGTAATTGCACTTCCAGACCTTTGGTTGGTTATTTGAACCAATATTGGACTTCAAGGAACTCTGTTGTTTCCTTTTGTCAATTTAAAATAAGAACATAGGGATAGTGGGGAAATTAGTGGATAAAGAAGTTTGATCACCTCTATAGGTGCAACGGTTCTGTAACTTTTTTCTTAACAAACTCTGTTTTGTTAATTATTTTGTCTGAAGGCTGCTGTTGAATGCTTTTCTTCCTCTGGCAGTCAGAATCTTGTTTCCTGGCTGAATGTGTTTGTGGTCATGCATTTGTACTTGAGCAGATGCTGCCCTTTCATTTCTTGTGTGGTGTTTACTT
Organism: Patagioenas fasciata; assembly: GCF_037038585.1. Lineage (NCBI taxonomy): Eukaryota > Metazoa > Chordata > Aves > Columbiformes > Columbidae > Patagioenas > Patagioenas fasciata. The sequence continues at coordinate 22,838,371 of NC_092560.1, read as the reverse complement.
CACAGCAGTGCTTCTAGACAGCGGTAAATTCATTTCTCTGACTTTGTTTTCTAAGAACAAATTATTCAGATCCTTTTTGCTTAAGATAAATTATCTGAGCTATTCATCATTATTTTTTTCCCAATTTATTTTATATTTCTTCAAAAGAACAAAATATATATGTGAGATTAGGTGGACTCTTGTCTATGTTTCAAATGTGTGCTTCATTTGATTAATCTTTTTAGGTACTTTCTTTTTTTTTCTTCTCCGTCATTTCTAACTTACAAAACCTGAGGAAGTAACAGTGGCTACTACCCCTGAAATGGACAATCCTGCCTTTTGGACTATTAATTTTCACCCCATTTCTGTTACTTTTTTAGGAGAGCCATGTTGTCATAGGCAATGTTCTGAACTTCTTCTGGTAGTGTCTCTCAACTCTTAGTCAGAGGGGTCCTGTCTTTTGCCATGGGCACTAATGAAGATATTAAAGAAGTTCATAAACAAGTCTTTAAAAAATCTCTGCTGGGTACTCACATCTAGCTCAGCAAATTTGTATTTTAAAACAGCCTGGTGCCTTTTTCTGTGAGAAGTGCCTCATAATGCTTGGATTACTATCTATCCCAATATATTTATTAAAAATTATTCAGTGAAATCAAAATTTCAGTTTAAACTAGTCTTAGGAGAAAGTAAAAAACTAAATTTTGTACTATTCAAGGATTAGCAATCTGAATATATAACTGGATTTCCTCAGTAAAAAATACCTCTACTTGAAAAAAGTTTATAATAACAGGTATTTCAAAGTAAAATAAAATAAAATATGAGACAAAAAGCAGCACAGTGATTGGACACAGTGTACAGAGATATGTTTCTTCGGTAAACAGCTCCTGAAGCAGTCATAATGCTTGTGCATTATACTCAATTTCTGTCAAATTGAGTTCCAGCAAAAAATATTGAAGGGGAAGTTTCTTTTACACAGAAAATTCTGAGAGTTTACTGAACCTACTACTGTTGTCTCTGTTGTCTATTATATTTCTTAACAGTGAACATATAACTAAGGAACAAATATTTTTCAACCAAATAAAAGGATACACCTCTCATTGCTTCATTATTTTACAAAGAATAAAATGATACTGTAGCTGCAGAAATGGATGGTACCACATACTTCACATTTTGTAAAAGATGACAGAAATGTACTCTTTTTTAAAATTCAGACCCATGACAAATATTCTTTTGAGAACAGAATTTACTAATTATAACTATTCCACATACTTATATGGGTTAAGAAGTTGTTAATAAATTCTAACAAAAAATAAGAATGGGGAGACTCTAACATGGATTTGTGAAGTATTATAGTGCATTTGTGTAGAACTAGTAGTAAACCCCAGAGATAAACTCAAGTCCAATGTAATGTATTCCACTACTGAATTAATATATTTACTACTAATAAAAATCAATATTATCTACTCTTTATTTCAAAGAAAATGGATTTCTGAATACATACACACACCCATATTTTTGCACCTCTCTGGGACATGAAACACTCATTCAGAACTCTAATATGCATGAACGTAGCACCAGGCTTTTGCAAGTCTAGGGGTTTGTTTTGCTTGATTGTATGGTATTGGGTTTTTTATATTAAAAGAAAGAAAAAGTGAAACCAAACAAATCAGACTTGTCTGGACATTGCAACAAGCACTTAATATAAATATAGAAGGTGATGAAGAAATTGCAAAACCTCTTTCCACTTAAAAAAGAGAATTGTCAACATTTGTTTGAAGAATACTTTAAACTCAGCAATTCATATTCAAATGCAAACTTTATAAGTGGCTGATTTTGCTTCTTTTAGTATATGAGTACCAAAGCTATGAGAAAAAGATCCATTATATTTTCAACAGTTGTTTTCACGTTGTTTCAACGTGAAAAATATAATGTTCAGCATTATATTTTCATGTTGTTTCACAATGTGAGAGCACAAACAGTCCTATAAAACCTTATGCAGAACTATTCTTGAGAGTTTATTTTGCAGATGCATATTGTTTTTTACTAAACTGAATATGAGAATATTTATTATGTTTTCAGAAATACTTTAGATGTGATGGCTTGATGTAAATAAGTTTTATAACTTCTGCTAGCCAGAATGGATAATAATAACATGAAAAGAAAAAAAGTTGGCTTAGAAGCAGTAAGTGAAATTTTAATTATTTACTGCTATTATTGGCACAATGAATGCCTCTATTAGAACAGTATTAGGAATCAGTATTATAATAACTGAAAACCACATAAGAGCCATTAGATATGATTTTTAAATATATTTTTATAATGACTGAAACATACCTTATAGAAATAACTTTACTTTTTAGCATCCTGTTGTCTAATACACTTTTGTCCTAGAAAACAGTCCACCTGGATTTTCACTTGAGTCTGTGTGAAAACTAGTCAGATTACAAGGCCACGATGAAGAAAAAAAATCTATGTATGGAAATGAAAGTCTGTATTATTTAAAGCTTGGTAAAACATGCATTTCATCAGATTTTCTGTCATAGTACATAGAATAGATACTTCAGGTATTTCTAACTACCCCAAAATCCAGGTAAAATACTACTTTAAAATAATGGAAAAAGTATAGCCACAAGATTTTTTCAGAACTGAATAAAGTTTTCTGAAAACTGCTACAGCATGAGTAACCTTGTGTATTTATAGATGAAGATAGGTTTCTACTAATTTGCACAGTGCCATCTCAGCTAAATGTCTTCCCTGGTTCATGGGCACATAGTCACAGTTCAGAATTCTGTTATTTTTCTCTCAAACAACCTCATGAACATTATTATTTTTATTGAAAAGAACCAGAGTTTATGCATAAATTAATGACAGAGTTGGGGAAAGTCTCGTCTACTCGGAGGATAGGAATGATGACAGTATTTCTGACAGTAACTTGACTAGCAATGAATTCACAGGAGGGTTATATGACTTTAGATAGTGATTTTTGACTTCAAGGTCATTTTCTCTGTCATGACAGTTGAACAAACTGTCTTACTTCTTTGACCAATGATTTCTGCAGCCCCTGGTCAAACTTTGGATTTCAAGGCTTGGATCGGGAACAGTTGCAATTCCCCTCTTCTCATATATCTGACCCTGCAAAGATACCTTTGTTATGTGCAAAAGGGCTTCCCTGGAAGCTAAAGATATCACTCATATTTAACAAGAAATATTGTTAGCTACTCAAGATAACAAACTATGGAATCTAATACCTATTGATAACGAAATAAGACCTTTAAGACTGTTGGAGAGAGATGACTATCTATGCCCATACAGGGGGACTGTGTTTAACATAGAATTCCCATATTGTCAATGAACAGATGAATTTAAACTTAGCAGTCATAGTAACACAATGTTTAATAAAACCAAACTTTAACAGTTACTTTAGCAATCATTACTGACCATTGGAAAGCCTTGTTTAGCTCTGTGAGCAAATCTCTTAAGGAAACAATTTAAGAGGAAGAAAAGAAGACCACATTCTTTGCCATAGAAGATACACGCATGGTGACTTGAGCCTTCAGTCCAAGAAAACATTACATCTGTTACTTCTACAACAAAAGGAAAATCTGCTCTTTTAGATAGAAATGACACTATAAAATAACTGTGACTTCACTCCCCCCTTAGTGCCATTATACAGTTTTCACGCCTACAGCATCACAAACTGACTAGTTAATGACAATTCTTCATGTAGAGTTGGCCCTAAAAAAGAATGTCACTTATCCTAATACATGAAAAAGCGCTTCTGGGTTCTGCTGTCCTCTTGTTTGCTGGCTTATCACCATGCATATGAGTAATGCAGGCAAAGGTAGTCAAATACTAGATCAGCCTTGGGATATGAAACAAAAGACTACTAAAGGGCCTGATGCACTGCACACTGTGTTGTGGTACTTGCAGCTCCTGGTTCATACCACTTGATCCTGTTTCTCCAGGTCAGTACTGAAGAGAGGCAAGACTATTCACAGGCAAAGACCTAGAGTGTGTAACAGACAGAGTGGAAACACTGGTGAACAAAAATCTGGTGGCTGGCAGATCACCAGATTTAAAGAAAATGTCAAACAGCATTTCTGAACCCATAGGCAGGAAGATTTGCCCAAAAAATGTGTGTTGTTTAACCTTTTTATCCTACACAGTTAATAAAAATTACTGTAAGCACTCAAGCACACAAGTATTCTTGCTCATTCATTTTCAGAAATCTGTTTTACACCTACAGAACAACAAACTCAGATAAGCCATTATCTGAGAACAGATTGAAGCTATTTTCTCAAAAAGCCAACACATCCGATCTTTTACTGATTGGATGAGTTTGTGGATGGGTATATACTATAACCTGAAGGTAAACAGATTGAAGCTATTGAAAGAGAGAGTGAATTATCAAGTCAAGAAGAACTTTGCTAGCAAATCACTTTCCTGTCAAGTCACATGCACTCCAGGCAACTGAATCAAAGAAAGAATAGTGGTTACTCATTTAGGTAAATCCCTGTCCGTGGTTTTATATAGAAAGACACTGAAATTTCCTGGACCTCTTACGGAGAACAATGCCGATGCAGGAATCAATGTATGTAATTTCTGGGAGATTTCAGGCTATGGAAAAAAAAGTTGGTTTACATGGTCTTAGGTGTTAGAGTAAAAAAAAAGATATTTTAACGTAATAATCTAGGTTTTGCTAAGACAAATCTGTCCCCAGTATTCAGCAATTTTTAGTCATTGCAAGTTGTGGTCACGATTTTTCTGCACTGAAAATTCTTCTCTCTTCCTATGGTGAATAAGCAGTAAATACTATAGTGATATTTACACTTTCTAAAAGCTGTTACCTCATATATTGGTATGGCCATAAGAACAACATTTCAGGTTGGTCAAGAAAAACTTAGTAATGCTATAAGACTGTGTTTTCTCTTCTAGAAAGAGGAAAGTAAACAACTCCTTAAGGATAAGGGCTAAGGAAAACCTCCATCCTTTATTGGATTCAGGGGGAAAGATAGTTACAAAGGACAAAAAAAGGCTGAGTTATTTAATGCCTTATTTGCCTCAGTCTTTAATAGACTAGTTGTTATTGGGGTACCCATCCCCACTGAGCTGGAAGACAGGGATGGGGAAGAGAACAAAATCCCTATACTCCAAGTAGAATTGCTTAGTAATCTGCTATGCCACTTAGACAAACACAAACCTTTGGGGCTGGATGGGATCCACCCAGTGTTACTGAAGGAGCTGGTGGAGATGCTCACCAAGCTACTTTCCATCATTTATCAGCAGTCCTGGCTAACCAGGGAGATTCCAGTTGAATGGAGGTTAGCAAGTGATATCCCTCTAAAAGAAGGGTTGAAAGAAGGATCTGAGGAAGTACAGGCTTCTCAGTCTGACCTTGGTGCTGGTGAAGGTCATGGAACAAATCATCCTGAGTCCCATCACATGGCATGTGGGACGAGCAGGTGATCAGGCCCGATAAGCATGGGTTTAGGAAAGGCAGGTCCTACTTACCTAACCTGACCTCCTTCTATGACAAGGTGACCCACTTAGCAGACAAGGAAAAGGCAGTAGATGTCTATCTAGAATTTAGTAAAGCCTTTGACACCAATTCCCACAGCATTCTTCTGGAGAAACTGCCCTATGGCAGCCTTATGGGTTTGATGGGCATACCCTTCACTGGATAAAAAGCTGGCTGGATGGCCATGCCCAAACAGTTTTGGTGAATGGAGTCAAACCCCATTGGCAGGCAGTTATAAGTGGTGTTCGCTAGGACTCAGTATTGGGGCTGGTTCTGTTTAATCTCTTTATCAATCATCTGGATGAGGGGATTGAGTGCACCCTCAGTAAGTTTGCAGACAACACCGAGTTGGGTGGGAGTTTTGATATGTTTGAGGACAGGAAGTCTCTACAGCAGGATCTGGACTGGCTGGATAGGTGGACTGAATCACAGAGTATTAGGGATTGGAAAGGACCTCAAAAGATCATCTAGTCCAATTCCCCCGCCAGAGCAGGAACACATAGGTGAGGTTACACAGGAATGTATTTAGGCAGGTTTTTAATCTCTTTGGAGAAGGAGACTCCACAACCTCCCTGGGCAGCCTGTTCCTGCCATCCTCACCATGAAGAAGTTTCTTTTAATATTTAAGTGGAACGTCCTATGTTCCAGTTTGCACCCACTGACTCTTATAACTGGTTGTCACTGAGAAGAGCCTGGCTCCATCCTTGTGACACTCACCCTTTACATATTTATAAACATTAATAAGGTCACCCCTCAGTCTCCTCCAAGCTACAGAGGCCCAGCTCCCTCAGCCTTTCCTCGTAAAGGAGACGTTCCACTCTAATCACCTTTATGGCTCTCTGAGGCCTGTTGTGTGAGGTTTAACAAGTGCCAGACCCTGCACTTGGGTCACAAGAACACAATGCAATGCTACAGGTTCGGGGAAGAGCAGCTGGAAAGCTGCCCGGTGGAAAAGGACCTGGGGGTGTTGGTTGACAGCCAGTGGAACATAAGCCAGCAGTGAGCCAAGGTGGCCAAGAAAGCCAACAGCATCCTAGTTTTTATCAGAATCAGTGTGGCCAGCAGGACTAGGGAAGTGATCATCCCTTTGTACCCAGCATTGGTGAGGCCCCACCTTGAATCCTGTATTCAGGTTTGGGGCCCTCACTGCAGAAAGACAGGTATGCAGGAGTGCAAAGAAGAGCAACGAACCTGGCAAAGGGTTTAGAGCACAAGTCCTGTGAGGAATGGATGAGGGAACTGGGGCTGTTTATCCTGGTGAAAAGGAGGCTGAGGGGAGACTGTTTTGCTTTCTACATGTACGTTATATATATTTGTTTCAGAACATGCTGTATGGATGTTTGTGCTATGGAATAGTTTCAGTGAAAACATAAAGACAATACTCAACATCACTTTTACTGAGGAGGGGGATTTTTTATGTTTGTGCCTTGTTTTGGTTTTGGTTATGTGATTTGTTTTGTTTTGTTTTGTTTTGTTTTTTTGTTTGTTGTTGTTGTTGTGCTTGCTCCTGTGTATTCTCTTCTATTTGCATTATTCTCTGAGTCTATCAAAATATTTGTAGAAGGAACTTCATTCTGAACACTTTTAAGAGCTGACTTCAATGAGTGCCCTTTGGGTTATTTGCTCCTAAGAGCTTACTTACAATTTGTGAATTCTATGGAAGCATTGTCAAGTTTCTTATTCCCTTGGTTTTTGTTCTTTGAGGTGTTGGTGCGTCAAATCAAGACAGCAAAGAAAAAGCCCAGACAGCTGTGTATGTGCCCGATAGGAGACACTTGGTCTAGGTAAATTAGAATTGTATGATAACATAACATGAAACAATATCTTTTAGAATGGGGAACCAAGTTGAGTTCTAGAACAGATCACACTTACATTTTAAGGAACAGTGAAAGAACAAACACAGAACTCCATGTGTTCTATCTAAGAAATACAAAATAAGTAAAAAGTATTAGCCTTTATAAAAAGTATTATATACAGTATAATTATATTAATATATTATTCTAATACATACAGCTTATTTTTAAATATAATCTTCAATATATGCAGGCATGAGAATTTTTTTTCCATGCTTCTGCATTGGTTCCTATTGTTATAACTTCACTTTTTTTTTTTTCTAAAATTATGAAAACACAAAATAATCCAAGATATCTAGAAAAAACTCATAATAATATAATGAAGTTATGAAGTTGTCTAATCCAGGAGATTCAAAACACATTAAGAATTGATTACAGCAGTAGTCCTGCAGCCACCAAAAAAAAAAAAAAAGAGGAAATAAAAGCCCTATGGCTAAATCAAATTATTAAATTCTCACAGTTTTACAGTATCCAAAGAGGTACACTGAGTAACATAGTCTATTACATAACTATTACATGATATTTAGGGTATTATGATTTTATTTATAAAAACCAAAAGTTGTATCTGTTAAGAAGTCTGTGACGTATATTTCTAGTGGAATATAAAGTTCTACTTCATTTCTTCATCTGTGTAGATAAAATGTCATAGTTTTTCATGACCAGCATTGTAAACTGCTTTCTTTTCATTAATAAATGATAAGGTAACATGTTGTGTATAGCTATTATTCATAGTCAGACAGCTTCTCTCACTGGCTAGGCAAAAGAGTGAAACATGACTGACACCCTATTACAGTAAGATCATTCAGATTTTGAAAATAGCAAGTGTTCTCAAAAGGCCTCACTGACCCTGAGAGCAATTCCCTGACAACATACTCATTGAGGAACAAGCTCTGTTTACAATTTGTCCAGCAAGAGTGCTATTAGGGAGGAGGAAAAATTCACACCTTCTGGAGTCCCATCAAAATAAAAAAAGGCTTCTGTTAAAGTACAAATATAGTTATGCTTTCCCCTTCTTTATACTCTTCCCATGCACCTTGCATGTATACCTGTGCTATATTTAATAGGTGGCTGTCAAACAACTTCATGAGGTTAGGTAACACACTGGAAAATATAACAAGGTTCAGTGATTTTCTTCACTCAAATTCAATAAATACTGGATGTGTTGAAGAAAGAGTCAGTTGCTCAGATAAATGAAGAATGCTTCTAAAGAAGAGGTTAGTGGCACAAATCAATACATTGAAATATGCATTCTCTCTGTATGTCAGTAATACAATATTTATAATTCAGGGAGTACTTGCCTTACAGATTGTGATGCAAAAGTAAAGCCTCAGAAAAAGTGTAAGTTGAACACACGGTAATGTTGAAGTTGGGGTTTTCAGAAGTTGAAAAGTCAGGCTACTACATCTTTGCATTGAAAAGTGCTGAGTGCCTACTAATTTTAAAGAAAATGAAGCCATTTATTCAGATATTTAAGTAGTGACCTAAAGTTTAATTTGGAAAATCTCATTACTTTATCAGATTATCAGGATATAAATAATTCTTAGTTTCTTTAGACTTTATTTCATATTTTCAAATATGCAAAAAATTCTGTGCAACTAATATTTTAATCTATGCCAGTGACCCCTAAATCTTCTGTAGATATCACAGTACTAGGTACATATACGGCCGACTCATTTCTATGAATAAATAAAGTATGCACATGGTCAAAATGCATGCACACTTACTGACCTAGAGAGCAAATGAGCAAAACACAGACTAATTTTACTTTGTAAAAAAAACTGGAAAATCTAGTTTGAAAATGATAAAAATTAATTTTAGATAAAAAAGGTTATTAGTCACAGTCTATAAATGTCATCACTGAATCAGTCAACAACTTGCTTTCTTTTTCATATGTACTTTGGGAATTTCTGAAGAATGGCTATTGTGCACTATTGTCTTTTCCATTGGCTTGTCTAATATTCCTTTTAAGCTACATTTTAATTTCTTTTTGAATTTCCTCACGTTTTAGATTTTAGTGTGATCCTCATTTTTTTTTTTTTTTACCTCCACATTCAATTAAAGTCTTTTGCTGCAATATTTTCCTTTAAAGTGTTCTTTCCTCTCCTTGAATGTGATACTGTGTCTCCAAAGAATCTAGAGACATCAGCTGTTCTTCAGGCTTTGTTTGGCTATGCAGAATAAACTAGAATCTATATAGACATTGGTGTTAGAATTAAAAATTAACTTGTATAAAATGAAAGAACTAAGCTCTTAGAGGCAAATCACTGGTTGTGCAGATGGCAAAGGAAGATAACAAAAAGAAAAGGAAAGCAAGAACAAAAAGATATATTGTTTCTAAGAAACTTTTAGTGTTTTTTAGAAAAATGTAAAGCTAACTTGACTAAAACAGTCTGTATTAAATGCAGGTGTCAAGATTTTAGTGTTGTGGAGTCACAGTTATGTCATCTGTAAGAAGAAAACAGTGGCTGCTTTGCACTGAACACAGCTGGTTCTCATAGTTTCCACCCAGATCCACAACAGACATGCTACAGAGCATAGCTGATCCTAGCAACCACACTGTACCTCTGTAAAAATACATTTAAGAAAGAAAAGAAAAAAAAAAAACACACAAAACCCAAACAAACACTGGAGACAGGAAGGGAACAAAAAGAGTAAGAAACAACAGAGGAATCACCAAGGTCAGAATGGAGGGAGGTGTTCCTCGTAGTGTAGGTGCTCCCCTGAAGGCGCTACAGTCTGTGGAGGACTCAAGACAGCATAGGAAAAGAATGAGAAGGAAGAAGCAACAGAGAGAAATCACTAAGTCTTGTGCGCAACCCAACCTGTACTGCCCAGCTAAAAGGGTCAAGAGAGGTGCTTGTAGTGAAGCTGGAACTGTGAAAGAAGTTGAGTGTGAAGAGGAGAAAAAGTGTTTTTCCTAAGTGCGTAAATATTTATTTATTTTTTTTGTGCAATTGGTTTTGTTTCTCACTGAACAGACCAGTAATTAAATGTTCTCTCACGTTATCCTTCTGGACAAGCTGTTTAACTGTGGGATGAGCAGCTTCATGGTGTGCTGGGTGAAGAACCGGCTGATGGGTAGGGCTCACAGGGTTGTAGTGAGTGAGGCTACATCTGCCTGGCAGACAGTCACTGGCGATGTTCCTCAGGGACCAATTCTGTTCAATGTGAGTTCTGTTGAACGTTTTTATCAATGATCTGGATGCAGGAATTGAATGGACCATTAGCAAGTTTGCTGATGATACTAAACTGGGAGGTGCTGTTGACTCTCTTGAGGGACAAGAAGCCTTGCAGAGGAATGTGCATAGATTGGAGCATTGGGCAATCATCAGTGGCATGAAATTTAACAGGAAAAAAAGCTAGATTCTGCACCTGAGACGGAGTCAGTCTGGACACTAGTATAGATTGGGAGATGAATGGCTGGAACCTATGGTCCATGGATTTTTTTTTCTAGATCTTCAAATAACAGTTCTACTCAGATTCTAGTTAGGCAGAGCCATTTCCATAGTGGGCAAGCAGATAGACATGTAGTCAGCAGCCCTGAAGGAAAGTACCTGGGAGTGCTTGTTGACAGCAGCTCAATATGAGTCAGCAGTGTATGCCCTGGCAACGAAGAGAGCAAACAGCATCCTGGGGTGCATCAAACACAGCATAACCAACTGGTCAAAACAGGTGTTTAACCCACATTATTCAGCACTGGTGAGCCTCACCTTGAATAGTGTGTGCAGTTCTGGGCCATGCAATTTAAGAAGGATGTGAAGGTGCTTCAATGTGTCCAGGAGAGAGGAACAAAACCAATGAAAGGGCTGGAAGGAATGTCTTGTGAGGGGTGGCTAAGGATTCTGGGTTTGTCTAGTTTGGAGAAAAGGAGGCTGAGGGGCCACCTCATTGCACTCTGCAGCTTCCTGAGGAGGGGACACAGAGGGAGAAGGGGCTGATCTCTTCTCCATGGAATTCAGTGGTAAGACAGGGGCAATGGTTCAAAGCTGCATGGGGGAGATTCAGACTTGAAATCAGGAAACAATTCTTTACTGAAAGATTGGTCAAACACCAGAACAAACTTCCTAGAGAGGTGGTTAATGCTCCAAGCCTGTCAGTATTTAAGAGGCATTTTGACAATGCCTTTAATGACATGCTTTAACTTTTGGTCAACCCTGAATTAGTCCAACTGACAGTCTATCCTGTTCCATATTTATTTTAATTGGCAACAAATTCATTTGCCCAAGATGAGTCTGGTTTGCCCACATAGTAGTTGGCAAGAAACCTCCAAGTCTTTATATTGACCCACAAGGTTTCTCACTCCTGTTTTTCATATTTTCTCCCCCATCCTGCTGGTAGGCATGGTGGAGGTGGTTGAATGATAATTTAGCTGCTAGCTGGGACCAACCCACCACAATGACATTCTACCTTGTGAACTTATTTATTTTTTACTCCAAAGAACAGTTTCACACAGCAGCAGTGAGAATCCACTTCTGACAAGATATAGAGTTATATTATCTGCTAAGATCTCCCTACAGAGGAAAATGTAACTACTTACAGAGGAAAATGTAAACTCACTACAGAGGAAAATGTAAATGTAAACTCTTTTTTTTTTTTTTTTCCCTCCAAGAACAGAAAGAAAAGAAATGAAAAGCTTTGATATTCTCAGAAAAACAACCACCCCCTTACTAACCAAACTATATATGTAATAATTTTCCTCCCCATAGCTTTTTAATTCTGCTTACTAGAAATGGGAAATATTGCTCTTTGTAACTGTACTAACTGTAAGACAATTGGAAGCTGAGAAGCTCAATTTGTAAACGCTTATCATTATGAATATCCTTTTTCAAGTACAATCTTAACTAGAACATGAAAAATTACTATTCTGATTTTTCATTAGCAATGTTTGACTACTTTGAATTGCAGTGAATCAATACATTTTACTTATCCATAAATGTTTTTTTCTTTAAAATATTCATCAATTTTGACAGTTTGGTGTGATATAAGAACAAAGAAGGAATTATGCATAAATATTGATTCCAGTTCTAATAAAAGTTGCAAATTTGAATTTTTTAAACAGGACTGAAATTGAAATATTAGCAATTTTCAGAATGGCTACTATGGCTTTCTACTAGTTTCTTCATCTAACAGGTCTGAAAGAAACTCCATACTTTTCTCACTTTAAGAAGTATTGATAGGAGATACAAACACAGTGTTAATTGCTCAGTAAAATCCCAGTGTTTAAACTTGGAGTCTGACTTTGTGAACTCAGGTTGGTACTAATATTTACTGAATCAATCCACAATTTTCCATGATGTAAAAATCATTCTCAATTTTCCATAACAACAGCAAATTTGTATGAAAGCTAGAGATTTCCTTTTAGTGGTCAAAACTATCATTTTTTTTTTTTTGTTTAAAGAAACTCAAATGAGATACAGAAGAAGAAATAAAGGGTTAAGCCATTACAGATTTCAAGTCTTAAAGGCATCAGCAAAATCTTAATTTTTAGAGCAGAGAGTAGTAAAAGCTAGTTACATTTACAGGGAGGTTAAGCCTTTACCTGGCTTTGAATTGTATTCTAAGCTCACTATAGTGCAAAAAACAGAAGTAGTTTATGAAGGCAAGATGTATTCTTGGGAAAACTAGAACTAGTGTATTTGATTAAGTACATATGTTTATGGTTATCGGCCCTCACCTGAAAATTTGCTACTGGAGTTCTAAAATACAGACTCCAAAGTGAACGGCTATCAGGGAGAGAAGAATCCTGACAGTTTGCACTGTGATGGATACAGGCCTCACCTGAAAGTTTGTCTCCAGAGCCTCAAGACACAGACTACAGAGTGGATGGTTTTCAGGGAGGGAAGACACCTGAAGGTTTGCTTCGTGAATGGGTACAGGCACCCGGAGAAGAGATAAGCAGCATTCAGCTTGGCATATTTCTCCCATGCAGTAAATAATAGAGTGAACCCGCCACTGAAGTCTTTTAAGTCGTGCTTCTCTCTAAGAAATCTAAACATCATTCTGCAGCAAGCAGAACCCTAAATTACTCCCCCGTTACAATGTTAAAAAACCAGAAGTGAGTACATTGCGTACCTTAATAAGAAATACCTGGATGCTGCATTGCTTATTCCCTTTTATCTGCAACTCTTTTATAGATGGATGTAGGTGTGGCAGTGAAGCCAGCAATCAATTCACAATGCTCAGGAAAATGTTAGTAAAATTCTCCCTTTGAGTGCAAATATTAGGAGAAGCCTGAAAGAATACAGAAAGATGCTCAACAGTTGAAAACAAGGCTCCTTCAAATCAGAGGCCATAGCTTTTGTTGCAGCATTAGAGTCCTATAATCCTAACGAAGAGTACAGCCCAGTAACTTCATTCAGTTAAAAAAATGTCACTTTTTATGCATCTTCTAGTGCCTTCTCTGAAAGTAACTCACATTTTTTCTGATGGATTGTTCATTTCCACAAAAGTCCAAATGATAGTTTGTCCTCAGCATTTTCTCTTTTCTGCCACGGTAAACCAAATAAGTCAGTTCAAAAAAACTATACATTACCAAGGCAGTCACGCGCAAGATTAACTCTAGTTTTCAGTGGACAGAATTGAAGTTTGAAATCCATACAGCACAACTAGGTGAACTAGATGGATCCTGGCATGTCTGTGTTGGTATCAAAGGATGGCATCAGACCATGTGATTATCTGGATGATTCTCTAAGAGAGTTGCGTTGTGCTGTGTCAGTCTCCAGTAATGAATTTTTTTTTCCTCAGTTTTATCTCTCATGAATTCTTGAGATCTAAATTCCTGCTGAAAAGTACGTTTCTAGTCCTGATGAGTGCAAAAGGAATCTTGATAATGGATCGTGATTATTTTATGAGCAGAAATCAAAAAGTCTATATGGTGTATACTTACACCACACAAAGCAAAACTCTAGATCATAATTTCTCCTGAAAATAATGTTTGTTTTGGGCCTAAATGACTAATTAGACCATGCAGATGTCATCACTGGATTTTGTTTGTTTGTTTGTTTGTTTCAGTCTAATAGTTAAAAAAAATTAAGTGAATTTTTGGGTTTGCATTGTTAAATGTTGTACACAAATTTTTTACCACATGTCCTAGCAAGCAACAGAGATGCTTCTAACCTGGAAAAAGACAGACCTCAAATCAATTTAAGAAGGTAAATTTAACTTGTTCTTTTACATTTCCAGTGACATCATAATAACAGAGTACAACCAAACTACAATCATAGACCAAGTTTGATTTCCAACTTAATGGTTACTGTTTATTCTGAAATCAAAACCAAAGTCTTTTCTTTTCAGTCTCATAAACTGCATTGTTGTGTACCAAGCTATAACATGCATATTAGATGGAAGTGACACCTATCAGAAACAAAACATAGAAGATCTTTAGATATATTATTTTTATGGCTACTTTGCACTTCATATTTCTCCAAGAATATTCATCTGAATTTTAGTTCATTTCATGTGGTTCACAATTAAGTGGATGGCTAACGGCAGATATGTTTATTGTCCTGGTTTTGTTAAAAAACAAGTTTCTCTTTTAGTGAATTTTGCCTGTCAGCTAAAGCCTTCATATTAGCTGCATTTTCCTGGAGAACCAGATACATGTTTTGGTAAAACTAGCAATGGAATGAAAACTTATTGATAAGCACGGATGGACATCTCACGAGAGGGGCAATGAGAAACCGGTGACCAAGAGACTGACCAATGGTGTATAACATTCCATTCACGTGAATACTTCATATAAAAGTGGGAGATCACGAGGATCTCGTCCCTCTTCCCTTTTCCTTCCCTTTTCCTTCCCTTTTCCTCATGGCTGACATTAGGAGAGGACCTTGCTGGTTGTCCCTGCGAACTGAGGCCCAGTGAGAGACTGAATCCAGCTCCTGTTGGCTACAGAGTCTAATCCAGGACTTTGGGTGCTGCCTCTGCAGTTGCTGAGACTTTCAAGATTGGTTTTGTATATTTTTTATTATTTTCTCTGTTCTTATTAATAGCATTAGTAAAACATCTTTAATTTTTCCAACTCTCTTCTCTCTGTCCTTCTTTTCCTCCCGATCGCCTGTCCTTGTTGGGAAGAGGGGAGAGGGAGGGGCAAAAGGGGAAAGTGTGGGGGAGAGGAGGTTAACAATACATCTGACAGGGTTTGATTGTCACCCCACAATCTTAACCCTCGACATTTATAAAAAAACCCTTAAAGTGAATTTGAAAGCCACTGCATAAAAGGACAATTTGTTACTGACAGCAGTCAAACATTAAATAACTTTCTACAATGATATTTAGATGAATGTAACTTAAGAACTTAAAAACTGTGTTGGGTCAAGATCTGCCAAGTACCCAGGCACCCTCTATCCCTTTGTCAGAAGAATGTTGGTTTTAAGATACTTCTCAGATTTCAGTCCTAGAAGGCAAATGAAGAAGCTAAGAGCCATTTCCCACAGATTGCCAGCTGCACTCTGGGGGTGCCACTAAAGTTTTCCTATTTTGCTCTACTCACTAGGAGAGGACTTTTCTTTGACTGAATAAACCCTGTTTGTTATTTAATGAGTTGTAATCTGTCTGGAGCTGTGGATCCAACTAGTTCTCACAGCACTCATCTCAGCCTCAGGGTGTCAGGAAACTTCCAGGACTATGCATGGATGCAGCCTCAATGTGTATTTTGTGGAGTGGAGTATAAGAAGAACAATGTTACTTTTCTGCTGGGAAGAAAACATGTTTGCCTTCTTTCTGGCAGCCACTGAGGGACTTGAGTGCTGTAGGGAACAAGCATGAGGAACAAGCTTTAAAATGTTTGTTGAAACCATGTTAAATCTGACTGAACCTGCACTATTCCTGCAAGCTGTGAAAATAAAGATTCTGGGCTAATGAACTTCCTGAGTGGAATTTGTTACTAAATTACATTCATAAAAGATATGCTTTTAATCATCGTATTTTTAAATCATCTTTTTTTGTTGAATCAAACATGAATACTCTGACAACTAAGAGACGCTAAATCTGCTGAACTGTCTTATACATAAATTTATGTTCATCTTCCAATATATATTTTTAAACGATTCCGAAGTTTTAAGGAATATCTTATGAAAAGAGAAATAAACTGAAAATGTATTAATGAAATATTTCAAAATGTTTTCCAAGAAGGGAGGTTATGACATCAAATGTCAGCAGGGAACGGCAACACTTGCATCTTCATTTGTTTATTCTTTCCTAAAGCTCACCTGATTTAGATGCAGTTCACTGCCAACAAGGGGCAGATTCTCCAAAACTGAATGTGTGACAAGTGCTGAAATTTCTATTGCATGCATTCACTTGGCTGGAAATATATGCATATGTGCAATGTAAAATTTAATGATCATGCTAAATATTTAAGTGTTAGCAAAATACATCGACATCTGCCCTCTCCCATACAGTACTTCCTGGCTTGCATGTTGCAATTCTTGTGTTCCCTAAAGCACTTCTTACAAACACTTTTAAATCACAAAATAAAATAGAGCAATAATCCTTTGAGCATCTGAAATAGTTGGCCTTGTTTAGCTGTCATTGACTTCATGTAATCATTTCTGGTTTATTCTAATGTGACAGTAGTAGCAGACCAATTATGTTTAATGGTTTTCTCTTTTCAGAGTGACAAATTTCTTACAATAAAATAACTTGCTTTATATTAATTGAAATATATACACTATACAGAGCACTTCAAACAAGAGTTGCTAAATGCATATGTTAATATATGGTTGTAAATTGCAATTGATTCTATTAGTGTCTATCAAGTGCCCTCCGAAACATGTCCTTTAAGGAAACTTGATTAAAAGACAGTGTTTACCTGTGCTATAATCTTCAGCTTCTATTCAACACAACTAATGTGAAAAATATTTATAATAAAGTAATTTATCAAAACAAGCATTTGACAAATGCCTGCCTCGGACCATGGACTGTTTCAAGCCTTAGTGTTTCTAACATATTCTCACATAGAATGTATCGGAAAGCAATATGAATTGGCAGCAAATTTATGTCTATGATAGTGAGCTTTCATTCAAGATAGAAAGAATGGCAGTAGTTTAAATATATTGATAACAAGGACATTTATTTGACACAGTGACACTCTTGACCCATAAGCTATCAAAGATATAAATGAATTTTTTAAATCTTTACATTTAAACATTATGCATAATTAATATTTTGTGTATATAGTTCCAATATGGAAAAAAAATCACATGGAACAATACACAATACTCTGGGAAAATACTATCATCTTTGGAGACCAACACAGCATGCTCATTATTCATTCTTGTTTTGTAAAAGAGGTGAGCACAGTGAGGGATGGTAAGCTTAAAGGAGGGTAATCCCAGGCATTAGTAGTATAGAGCTTAGATCTTATTGGTTTCTGGGGTGTCAAACAGATGTAATTTCCTACTGCTTTAACTCCTTTCTCATTCATACCACTATATAGATCATAATTCTAGATGTTTAACTTTACCAAGTTATCGATATCTGAAGATATAAAAACAATAGACTAAAATCAATTAAAAAGAAAAACCACAGTGAGTCATCCTATTTAACAAAGTGTGTCCCTGTGCAATAAAAAAAAAGTAGGTGTACTCTATCATTTTTATCTTAGTTGTAATTTGGGGCAGTCATACTGTTATTTAAGAATTGAATTTGCAAATGCAATGTCATATCCCTTTTTTTTTTTTTTTTTCCCATGCAGAATGTGTTTTGAAAGAAGTGGGTACTTTACAAAAGGTAAAATCTAAAAGGACATGTAAATGTAATTTTATCCTCAAGATAGTTAAAATAAACTAGAACAGCATTGATATGAATATTTAGGAGCTGTATGAGTATTTACTTTGACCTTCTACACACCCATAGTAATGCTGGGATGTAGCTCAAAATTTCATTTACATTAATGTAACTATTTCTGTACTCCACAGCTGTCTGGTGCAATAAGGAAAATAAATGTTCTCTGACATGTTTAGAATTCTGCTGTACTGCTGCTGGTGGCTCCTAATTTTACTAGAGGCACAGTTCCTGAATGCTTTAGCTCATTACAGAGACAAATATCAGCCAGTGACAGGTAACTTTTCATTCTAACGTGCTTATGCCACTGATGTCTGTGCTTCAGAGATATTCCATTTTGTACCTGAAATTAGTTTCTGTGTTACAGCTATGAAGCGTGATAAAAAAAGAGATATTGCAATTTAGATAAACCCCACTAAATGGCTCAACTGAAACAAAGCTGTAAATGAAGGTATAAATGGCTGGAGTGATTAAGACTGTCAAGTTCTCCTGAGTCCTGTTAGAGAATGAAACAGCTGATAGATTATTATTTATCCCTGAATGTGAGTTTTGGGGATTTAATTAAAGATATTCTATTATATTTTTCAAAGTCTATTTGAGGCTGTAAATCAAAAACTGCAATAACAGAATGTGCTGCTGTTAATGGAAAAAAAAATGGATAACAAGGCACTTCAGAAACGTCCATCTTTTAAACTTTTTAATTCTGCTGTTTGGATTTTTTCCTTTAAATAAGTCAAAGAAACATGTGATTTTAAGAATGTCAGACCTTTTTGTGAAAAACGAATCTTCTCTAGCTATTAAGAATACAGCTTTGCTCACTGACCATTATTGTTATCGTAACAAAGACAGTATATAGATGCATCTTGAAATAAAAAAGAGGAGACCCTTACAACACAATGGTTGCAAATATGATCAAAACCCGCCTATTAGTAAAAAAGGAAATTTCCTGAAAAACTTAGAAGTGCTCCCATTACTGAAGTTCTTAAACATATGTAGAAATCATAAATACAAGTGCAGCTATGGATCACCATTCCAAAAGAAGAATGGATCACACTTTCCAGTGGACTAGAAACAGAAATAAAACTTCTGACTAAATTTGCAGATCATAAATAATATGTTTCACAGTGTTTCTGTATATAGTAATTGGAAAAAAATAAGGTGGAAGACAGTTGAAATCCAATGACAAATTCTCCCTTTTCAGCTTAGCTAAACTAAGCTAAAAAAACCCCCAAACCAACACAAAAAACAACAAATAAACTAACCAGTACTCAGTGCAAACTGTGATGGCCTGACCTTATAGTCCAGAGGAGGTCAGGTTGATAACTGCTATATCAGACGTAAAGTGAAACCTCCAAGTTCAGCTCATTTAGTGATCCAAGTGAGAGGAGTAAGAAGAATTTGTCTTTTGTGAGGGGTCTGTAACTAGAAATAAAGGAATAAAACAACACTCTTACCTTTAGAGAAATATTGTGAAACTGCTCTGTTGTACCAAAGAAAGATAATGGATTAACTGAGGAAAAACTGGGGGAAACCAGATAGGTCTACATCTCCTCCTACCAGTTTTAAGGAGGTGAGCAAGGAAAGATAGCATGGCCTAAGACTTGCAGAATCACCTCCTCCATTGTCTCACCCTTTTTTTATTTCCTCTAGAATAGTAGTCAGACCTTGCTTTCCCTTATTGCATCAGCTTTCGTGGTAAGGACATTGACTTGCAAGCAAAAATGGCTGGAGTTTCTCATGAGACATAGGGAGATGATCAAGAATTTTTTTTCCACCTAGTACTCTCTTCTGTTAAACAACTCCCACCTCACAAAAACAGCAGAACTGCACAGAGTAATTGTGGTAAGACTACACTACATCACAGACAAATTCAGTTAAATTAAAGATGTCTATAATATCTGCAAATCATTTTTTCTTCTTGTTAAGTTGAAGATTGGGTCAGCTACAATGAATCACACTTCACAATCTCAGCTGTAATGCCAGTGCTAAGAACTAGTTGTTTATGTATTGATGTATTTATTTATTGCAAAGTAGACAAGTATAAACAAATGATTGTAGCTGATACTGCTTTGACAAAAATGAATTCTGGAAAGGATACAAATGGAAATCCCTATAATTGAGCCAAACCAAGTATTCCCAGATATTTTGAACTGAGGAACATGGTCACATATGATGTTTACCAAAATCACAGTAGAATAAAATCCCCAAGAGTTCTAATCTGTATTTTGTATACCTTTTAAATCCTTATTTTTTCTATAGACAAATTGTTTTGTGTTTCACTTTTCTAATCTGTAAAAAACTTAAAGATTTATTTATCTTTGCAGTTTAAAAAGCACAGGTGAGAAACTCCATGTATAATAAATTTTAAACAAACATAACCTATGTAGGAATATTTTCTTGTCTAAAAACACACATACACACACACACACAAAACCAAACACCAAAATTCCGCAAACCAATCAACCAACCAATAACCAAAAATGCATTACATTATATTACTGTAAACAGTTTTCAAAAGAAAAAGAAAAAAAAACGAAAATCCACTATGTTGACAAGCTAATAAATAAGAGAAAATAATAATTAAAAAAAAAATCACATGCAGGCCTTCATCAATCAAAATATCTCAGTACACAAGTACATCAAGCTTCAGTCAGGAACTAATGTCATACTACAAATTTAAACTCTTCTCTGATAGGAGCATAATTTGTGTTATTTTGAAGACAAGCTGAGATAAACTTGATATATATCTAACACCAATTTTCAACAGAAAAAAAAGGTACCTTGTGATGATGATACTATATGGCTTCTAACTGTAATTTTAGTTCTCAATATTTGGTAGAAATTCCAATTGTCCATTCATGCAATAGAAATTAACAATAAAAATTGAGGCTTCCAGCTCACCTAAAATATATTGAACTCTATTTAACGGATCTGACTAATATTACTAGTGCTAGCTGAAAAGAGACACCTGTTGGAAAACTTTTTGTTTGCATATTAAAGCAAATACTTGTGTCATATTATTATGGCAAAATGGAATCCCCCCTCTCTCCGCCTCCCTCCTTCGATATGGAAGAAGTAGACACATCTCCCTCTCTCTCTGCTGCTTGAGGCTAACAGCTTCTTTTGTTTGGGCCCAGAGCCACCTGGTCAGGGCTGTTAAGAGAGAGGAGAAGAGAGCGCCGAGGCGCCAGGGAGCCACTGGGCACCCGCGGCCAGTGTGGGGGATGTTTGGAAGCTTCAGGGGCATCCCACAGTCAGTGTGGGCATGCAGAGAAGGTTCTGGAATGCCTACAGTCAGATCTGATCGGGCTATAAAAAACGGGATTCTCGGTGAGACATACCACTTGCGCGCGATCTCTTGGATTTACAAGCTGAGCCGCTGCCACCAGGAGCCACTGCCCCCTCACCCCGGGACTGAGACTCCGCTTGCCTTGCTGCCACATGTGTGAGTAAAATTAACCCTCGCAGGATTGCGAGTGTATCTACTTTCTGTGCACATATGCACATGTAATATTCCGTGCACATTTGCACACATAATTTCCATGCTCAATATGAGCACGTGTATAGATTATTTCCTTGCATAATTGTGAGTGTATTTTCCTCCCATGCTTCCACATAAGCACGTGTAATATTCCGTGCACATTTGCACATGTATTTCTCCTCGCAGGATTGCGAGTGTACACTTTCCATACTCAATACGAGTATGTGTATCCCTTTAAAATAATCCCACACTGTGTTCAGGTAAGTGCGTACTCTTCCCGGACTCAGGGACGGCTCCGGCATTGTTTTTGGTGAAGCCACGTGCATGCACACTTTGGACCTCCTGTTGTACTAGTTGCTGCCCCTTAATAATTTACCTCAACTGATATCCGAACCTGTATTCGAGTCACTTTTGGAGTGCTAAAGCCCTGCTTCTGACCAGTTTAATAAAAGTTGTTTCGGAGCCTGTTGTCCCTTTAACCTCAGGGTGCCTCCATGACACTTATATAAATTACATATTCCCTCAAGTATTTTTTACAAAAATATCAAATGTTCCTTGGTATTATCTTGACTACTGCAAGGAGCAAAACCTATGAGGAAGTTCAAGGGAAGTAAAAGGTAAGCACCACCTCAAGGAAGCTTTGTCAGGAGTTCTCAATCAAAGAAAGTTTTCATATCAACTTAAATTAGGTTGATGAGCCTTATATCATGAGGTAACATAAAAGACAAATAAAATATGGAGGGATTATAGACCAGTAAGTGCTGTCCCAACAATGTAGGGTCTGAGGACATGGCTGAGCTTGCTGTAGCCCAGGCCGGTTTACACTGCTTTAGCAGTCACCAAGTGACCACTGCTTAAAGTGCTGGAGCTCCAGCTCTATGAATTCTGTATCTGGACAAGCTTGGAGAAACACTGGAAATAAACTAGGAATGCTGCTTATATAACTTAAATTGTATTATTAATGAGACTTTTATATGCTAATTTGAACAGCAACCTTTGAACGACAAATTTTGAATACCTTAATGTGACAATCCTGTTAGTATTTTGTAACTGGACCAATAATAACTGAGTTTTAATTACAGTGTTAATATTTCTTGCCAGTTAGTGTTAGTTCAACTGACAATAAGTTCTTGTCTCATAATATGTGGTGCGTTCTCTTCTGTTGGCTACAAGATTTCAAGCGTAACAAGAGGTAGGAGAAGATGGAACTGAAAAGCGTTGCAAACTGCTGTCCTGAAAAAAAGGTCCTGATAAACACTAACACAGCGTCAGGGTCCTAAGTGCATTTTTTCTTGCTCTGGGGGTTTAGCTGCCTGGGGCAGGGACAGTTTAAATAACATTGCCGGTGTCTGGTCTTGAAAAGAATTCTTCCAAAATATCTCTGTGAAGAAGCTGAGCTAAGCCCTTGCTCTCCTGGTTTTGCTTCAGAATTGCTTTCAAGGGGACGCTCCTGCCCTTGCTACCAGCTAGAGAGACATCCTCCATTGAAGCTGTGCCCACGCCTGGCCTTGTCACTGCTCATCCAGAACCTGATGCTGATCCAGGGCCGCGAACTCCGAGCTAGGGCTTGGACCTGCCTCGTCACTGCAGACATGCTCCACAGTTATGCTGTTACTGATGACCCTGGCCACTGTCACAGATCAGCTCAGCTGGCCTTGGCCAGAAGCATGGGGGCTCTGGCCTGGCTGCCCAGCATCTGCCTGTGGCTCTTGGTTGACCCTGCTTTGCTGAGACATGCCTGGCCTTGCTGCTCCTTGGCAATCAAGTGAAAAAGCAAAACCAGCCATCAGGAAACTGCCTGCATCTCTTAAAGCAAGAATAAGTTGCATGGAACTTGTCAGGATTTCTGAAAAATTTAGAGCTTAGTTAAGAGTAAACATGTATATGAATCTTGTCTTTACACTACCTCTGATTTCTGTGTAACTTTGGAAAAAAAATTCATTTCTGGAAATTGGGTTAAGGCCTTTGGTAGCTGAGAAGAAAAGCATTTACAGATGCCAAAATCTTGTGATTTTTAAGGCTTGAATGATCCCTGCCACAATGAGGTTTGTTCTTGCAGCTAAAAACCATAACAGACATCAATTTTGTCCCCAAAACTGGTACAGCTGTGCTGGGACAAACACTCTGAAATCCAATGTGTACTGTTTATTCAGAGTAATATTATTAGAATTGCTTTCATATGTTATTAGATCTTCCGTGGGTTCTTGCAAGCTCTGATTTAGATAGCATGAGCAATGAAATAATCCTGAATGCAGACTATAATTGAGCAAATAAATCAATCAATTAATAGATAAGTAATAGAATCATAGAATGACTTCGGGTAAAATAGACCTTTAAGATCATTGAGTCCAACCATTAATCTAGTACTGTTAAGACCACCTATAATCCACATCACTAAGAATATGCATATATGCATTTTTTTAAGAGCTCCAGGGATGATGACTCAACAACTGCCTTGAACCACCTGTTCCAATATCTGACCACCCTTCCAGTGAAGAAGCTTTTCCTAATATCCAATTGAACCCTCCCCTCGTGCAACTTGAGACCAAAGATCTGGTAGTTGCTGTGGTGATCAAACCACTAAACTTTTCCAGTCACACTCTCATGAACCTCCAGATATAGCCTTGTAATTAATGTGAAGAGTAGCAGAAAGAGTCAGCATATTCTTAGCTCAAGTTTATTCATCTTTCATGAGTTTATATTCAGAATACTGATAAAATGTCCAATGAACTGAAACAAGGTTACTCAAAGAGCTGATAATATAATTATGAACAAATAGCTTTAATTCAAACTGAAACAAGAATAGTTCCAGAGAAATTTAACGATTCTATTATGTATGGACCTGTCATGTTGTCATGTTAATGCATAGGAAGTTAATGCATAGAGCTGAGGTTTCTAACTTCTCAGAAGACGTTTTACTTTTCCGGGAATAAGGAACTATGTATTAGGCGTTTATGATAAAATAAAAACCAAACCAAACAAATAAAACAGAAAGACACAGAAAACACTACATGCT
Organism: Patagioenas fasciata; assembly: GCF_037038585.1. NCBI lineage: Eukaryota > Metazoa > Chordata > Aves > Columbiformes > Columbidae > Patagioenas > Patagioenas fasciata. Next base: position 22,813,739 of record NC_092560.1, on the reverse strand, counting down.
AGCAAAGACAGCCAGAATTTCACAACTGTTTTTCTCATTATCTAGCATAATATGAGACACGTCAATGGAAAAAGTAAGTATGCATAAAATTATGGACTTCATATGCAACCCTACTTTTTTGCTTTTCTTGTACAACTGTGGTGAAGCCAACAGTTCAGAAAAAAAAAAAAAAAAAAAATCTTAGAGTTGGTAAAGCCAAGACATTGTTGATGAAAAAAAGCATCTAACAATTAAAAGTTTATATCAGATCAGATAATAATCCAAATTATTTATGTGTATAACATTACTTTGTAGATATATTCCTTTGATCTTCTTTTGAATGTTTATCCTGGAAGACTGTGTGATATGTTCTAAGTCTAAAAAATTGGCATTTGTTGTTGTTATTATTCTGGTCAATCTCAGGGGATTGCTTTGGCAAAAGTCTAAGTTACTTTGATTAGGCAGAAAAAAACATAGTTAAACATTGGTATACTTAAAAGGTGTCTGATATCTTCCTATCACAGTTTATCACCCTATTAGCCATCAGTCTCTACTGGACATATTACATCAGTAATATGTGTTTCTAAGGGAAAGTTTCTCCAACATAAATAGATCTTGTTATTTTTTATAATACTATCAAACAAATGTAATTTAAATCACTCAAACGGGGCATAGCTGTAAATTGTATCAGTAGGATAAAAATGGCAACTACCTTCTCAAATTACCTATTTAAATGCACATTCTTCTCCTTCAAGTAGAAGTCTCAGGAGCACTTAGTACTAAACCTAATGCTTCTTAACTGAGCATGAGGATGCCTCCACAAAAGCAGAGTTAAGGCAGGCTTAAACACTTGTGCAAAGCCTACCCTATAGTTTATTAAAAAAATTGCTGAAACTACAGCAAACCCAAAGTTCTGTGTAATAAAGAAATGGTTCAAAGATTTTCCAGCCCCAGGGAACTTTTCTAATCATCTCATCTGAAGTTCTACATACTGCGTAAGAATTCAGTTCATTACTTCCTGTATCAAGTTGTTGTCTTCCAATCAAGGTATAGAAATTTCTCTCTTAGAAAGCTGCCTGTTCTCAGTTGAAAGGCTGGTTTCTGACACAGTATGCCCCATTCCTCAGTAAAATGTCCCAGGGTACAATTTCCCAACACGTCTGTTGACAAGTAAATAGTTTTGATGCAAGTCTCTCTGTCAGCTGGGCTCTCTAAACCACAAATCGTGCAACTTTTTTTTTTTTTCTGAAGGCTTTCCATATAAGCTTCTTTTACTAAAGGTAATGGTACAAAACCACTTATTAAAAAAATCACGTCAGTACATTGTTTCTTTATAACACACTTTCCAGAATATGTAAACATAACAGTTTAGTATTGTTATGACATTTTTGATTCACTATAACACTATTTTAGAAATTTTTATGCTATATGATTTTACTCCGCATTAAGAATCAGTCAAAAGCCTTTATTTAGCTGTATCAATGAGAAAAGTTACAGAATTAAATACAGTTGCTCTTTATCTCACTGATGAGCAAAGACAATTCTGATTCTGATAGGAAAGTCCTTATTTTTGTTTAAAAATGAATACCCAAGTTTTTTTAAGTCCTACTATGCACTGATATATGAAGTAGGTATTAATAGAGAATGGAATTTGTAGACAGAAATTAAAACCAAACGATCGATCAAACAAACCCCAGAGCCATCTGAAAGTGACTAGTTTCTAAAAATGCCAAGATTTTCACAATGGTAGCTGCATGGACACTTGGAATGGTGGAAGAGAAATTTGGGTACACCATTTGTCACTAGAGAGATGGACATGTCTTCTATAAAAGGCTACTCTATTTATATGAAGATTCCATGCAAATATTGCATGCAGAATTATACTACATAAACCAAGACAACTACGAAGTCAGAGAATCATATTTAAGATTGCCAGCACATTTCTACTTCAGAGTAAGCTTCACATAAGCAAGAGTATCCCTTCTAAAACTAACCATAAAATTGGAGAAAATATAAAGATATATATCTTACACACATATTCAGAAGCTGGTTTATTTGTCTGAAATGATATCAAGCATGAAAAGAATTTACATGCTTTAAAGGTTTTCTGTTTATTTCCAATTGTTTCATATGAACTTAAGGAAATTAATATTCAGTATCTTTCAGTACTATTCACTGGTGGTTCAGTTCAGCTCAGGAAGTATGGGCTGGATGAATGCACAGTGAGATGGATCATGAACTGGCTGGATGTCAGAGCTCAGAGGGTTGTGACAAATAGTGCAGAGTCTGGTTGGAGGCCTGTAGTTAGTGGGGTTCCCCAGGGGTCAGTACTGGGTCCAGTCCTGTTCAACCTCTTCATCAGTGACCTGGGTGAAAAGACTGAGCGCACCCTCAGTAAGTTTGCTGATGATACCAAACTGAGAGAAGTGGTTGATGCATCAGAAGGCTTAGCTGCAATTCAGTGAGACCTGGACAGGCTGGAAGACTTGGCAGAGAAGAGCTTAATGAAGTTCAACAAGGGCAAATGCAGCTGTGGAGCAATAATCCCTGGCACCAGTACAGGTTAGGGGCAGACCTGTTGGAAAGCAGCACTACAAGACTCGGGAGTTCTGGCTGAAAACAGGTTGACCACAGGCTGACCATAAGTAACTATGTGCCCTTGTGGCAAAGGCGGCCAGCAGTATTCTGGGGTGCATTTGGAAGAGTGTGACCAGCAGGTCGAGGGCAATTATCCTCCCCCTCTACTCTGCCCTGGTGAGACCGCATCTGGAGTACCGTGCCCAGTTCTGGGCTCCCCAATTTAAGAAGGACAAGGAATTACTGGAAGGAGTCCAGCAGCGGGCTATGAAGATTATCAGGGGCCTAGAGCACCTCTCTTATGAGGAGAGACTGAGAGAGCTGGGTGTGCTCAGCCTGGAGAAGAGAAGGCTGAGAGGGGATCTCGTCACTCGTCAATGTTTATAAATAACTTGAGAGTGGATGTCAAGAAGATGAGATGAGACTCCTTTCAGTGGTGCACAGTGATAGGATGAGGAGCAACGGGCGCAGCCTGAAGCAAAAGAGGTTCCATCTGAATATGTGGAAAAACTTCTCTATCTTGAGGGTGACAGAGCAGTAGAACAGGCTGCCCAGAGAGGTTGTGGAATCTCCTTCTCTGGAGACATTCAAGACCTGACTGGACACATTTCTGTGCAATCTACTCTAGTTGAACCTGCTTTGGCAGGTGGGTTGGGCTAGGTGATCTTCAAAGGTCCGTTCCAACCACAATCATTCTGTGATTCTGTGATTCTATGTTTGTTAATAAAAAATATTCAAATTTTGGTCTGAAAGCAGAATTAGTAGCTGTCCTCTAGAATTTTTTATGATGTTCTCTCATAAGATCTTAGGCCTTTACTAATATTAATAAATACATCTTCAGAATAATCCAATGAGACGAGTCAATATTGATGTCATATTGCACAAAGGAAACTGAGGCAGAGAGATCACAGACAAAATTATGAAGTATCAGCTAATTTCGTGTGATCAGTTTTTGATGCCCAGGGGTTTACTTTTCATCATAATTAGAGCTGCATAGGTCTTCATAGGCTCAGAGCAGAGCTCTCACTAAACCGAGTTGTAGGTGAGAGGGCTCACATTTCTGCAGCTACTGTCTTCTACTGTCAACCAAAAGACAAGGAACACAGACTCAGTGACCCTTTGTGAAAAGTGTGATTAAATGACGAGTATATAACTGAGTGGTATTCAGGACAGAAGCATATAAACATGCTGTATCAATGCCAATTAGGTTTTAAAGGAAACCTTCAGTGATTTTTTTCAAGTTTTGGGGCTGGATTTCACATAAATGATATATTATAAGTAAAAAAAATTAAAATGTATTAAACGTAAGTAAATCTAGAAGAAAACATCTGTGACTGCTTTGGTTGCCTTTTAATCATGGATGTTTTTCCTCTCAAAGCTTTCTAATCCCCAACCACTTTCAGAAGTTTTAGACAGCTGTTACATCTTTAAATTCAATCTGCCAATAACAATAACAACAGACATCAACAACAAAAAAACAACAACAAAAAAACCCCACCCACTACTTCCTTTTCGTCCAACATGGGACTAATTTTCTCCAGATTTATTCTCAGCTGAGGTCAAGATTCAGACTTACATTTTAATAGGTACAAATGTCTTTGTTTTGATCTACGAAATCTAGAAATTGAACTTTTCTCTTATAAAGTCCCTATAAAGGCTCTTAGATCATACTGTGTCTGCAAAAATCACAAAATTTATATAAATTTCATTTCATGTAGACCTATTTGAAGTCGTTGTGGAAACTCTCGTGTCGTACTCAAATGCTTGTGCAATTGGATCCACAACAGTTCACTCTTTGCCCGAGTTGGCAATAGTAGTTCCATCCTTGCGTTGTAAAGGAAGCTAAGATTCCCTGGTAAATAAAGCAAAAATAAATGTGTTTTGTATTTGAAATTTTATTTGAAGACTATAGAAGATTTCTTTATCCAATAGATTAAACAAATATTTTGTATAGGAGGTGAACAGATGTGATGAGGTGTCAGGTCTTTTAGTTGAACAATTTAATTTCTACAAATTTGTGTCTCTGTTTGTATATAATTTGCTGAATAACATTCAAGAGCAATACATGAGTGCTATGTCTATACCTTTGAAACTTCATAGTATTTCTATTAATTTGATAGGTACTTATAAAATCTTAGCTCCTCACAAGATAAACTATTATTTAGTTGGATAAACAAGCATTTCCTAGTGTAAGGAAATAAAAAAAAAAAATAAGTGAGTTTGTTTTTTTTTTAATTTATGAGCTTTCTGCCTGATTTAAGAGACACATCTTACTTGTGGATTCTGAATATATCATCACAGAGAAAAAAAGAGAAGGGATAAACCAGAAAGTAGAGCTGTACATGTAGTCACAATGTGCCTTCAACGGGTGCGCCTTTTATAGGTTGTAGAATCAACTTTATTATTTCATTTCTCCTACCTACCCTGTCTTCCACAGCTTTAAAGTTTTTACTGTTTTGTTTTCCATATCCTATATATCATTGTCTTATCCCATTTTATTTTCATGAAATTGCTACTATTGAAGAAATACATACACATCTACAAAATCTCTTCCTGTAACACAATCAGTGCATTAATTTTATAGACTTAAACACATACATGCCAATTAAAAGCAGTAGATACAAGACAGGTAGGAGAGGATCTGCAAAGCTAGTATCCTAAGAGGCAAGAATACCTGTAGAAAACTTTATTAAAAAAAAAAAAAAAAGATAAATAGTCCTGGAGATAGTTTTGTTTCCTGTGAATCATGTTATGTTCAAAAACTCAAGGACACAAGATTAGAGTACCTTTGCTTGTAACTGAGCAAGCTTAAGTTCTCTAAGTCATTGAAATATTAGAAAGTCTATCCAATTTAAGTTTCTTATACACAACTCATAATACTAGAAAAAAAAAATGATACTGTCTGTTTCCTACTAAAAACTGGCAGAAAATCTGGTGTGTTGAAATATATTTAACATGTATTTTTAGATGACACATTTAATCATAAATAAAATAACCAATGACAGTTTTCAGAAATTAACTACACGTACATTAACTGCAGAAGTATATTTTGATATAATTTACAAATAAAGCAGTATTCAACTTTCTGACTTCAGGGATTTTGTTGCTAAAGCAATCTGAAAAATGGTTAGGGTAGAAAATATCAAAGCAGTGATTTTTATATGTTATTTTTTAAATATAATCAATAGATTGAAATAAACATTTTTCTTAATATCATAGTTTCCCATGAATGTTACTTCGTATAAACGTGGAGGATATATTCTTGACAATGATGCAATACTTGTTAGTTGTTGATCAGTAATAGAGTGCTTGTTGTGATATAAGAACTGGAATCAGAACAGTATATAAACTAATACACACTGAGATTACCTCAGATAACCTCATTAACCTCATGATCAGATGATAATCTGACAATCTCAGATAATGTATTCATAACAAAAATATGAATCTGAGGTCTTGCCGTCACTTAGAAATACACAATAAATTTGAGTTAGATGCAATTTCTGTTTCAGGTCCTTTAAAGCTATCAAAACAAAACTATAATTTTAACTGAAAGAATGGTAAAAAAGGACTTTTTGTACAATTAGATATTTAAAACGTTAATAGACATGTGAAGACATTTTTGGAAACAAAACGGAAGGTAAGAGGATGGAGTTTTAAGCAACAGAAAGGAGCCAGGGACTGCTGATGTATTGGGAATCAGAAGGGAAACACCTGTGAAATGCTTCAAAAGAATTAGGGTGTGTAGGGCGATTCAGAACGATGCACATGGAGACACAGACAGAACAGCAAGAGCAAAGTCAAGCAGAGCTGAGCTGAGCTCTGTTGAATTAACAGTTCTCAATTTATAGGTATACAGACAGGCCAAGAAGTTAGACAGGATGTTTTTTCAATAATTGTTATTCCAAACATAGCACACTCATCCTGTGACTGTTTTCAGTTACGTTCCCATGCATAGCCTGTGGGTGGCGTTCCAAGCCACTTATTCACACACCCAAGCCCAACATTTATACGTCATACCTACATGACATGGTTTTCTGACCCAAGAGATCATACTCACCAGTCTCGGCCATCACTCCTTACACTCATAAAAAACATACTTCTGTATAACCTGTCCAAGGCCCTTTATGTTTGACTACTTGCTGTAATTTAATCATGTTAGTATTATTCATCCAGATGGTCATATTATTATTTATCTTCCTTCATCATTCAGGTGGCTGGAACCAAATGTTCTGCTCTTCCCACAGGTGTGTTTCTCTAAAAAGGTGATACAGACAATAGCCCAGCTGAACTGCCTCTATACCAATGTACGCAGCAGAGGTAACAAGCAGGAGGAGCCGGAAACCATTGCACAGGTAGAAAGCTCTGATCTAATCGCTATCACTGAAACATGGTGGGAGAAATCACATTACTAGAGCATTGCAATCTATGGCTATAAACTGTTTGGAAGGGACAGAAGGAAGCAGGGGTGGGTGAGAGTTGTCCTCTATGTAAAAGAATGGTCTGGCTGCATGGAACTATCTTTGAAAAACAATTATGAGCAGGTTTAGAGCCTATGGATAAAAAGTAGCATCCAAGACAACAAAGGAAACCTCAAGGCTGGTGTTTATTTGAGGCCACTGCACCAAAGGGGGCTTCTTGATGAAACATTCTTACTTCAACTACAAGAATTATCATGTTCATAGGCTCTGATCCCACTGGAGGACTCCAATCATATCGACATCTGTAGTACAGAGAAAGCTGCAATTGGTTCATGAGACTCTTGGAGTGTGCTGAGGGTAATTTCTCAGTCCAGGTGAGAGGCTGAACAAGCATTACAGGACTTGTTACTCACCAGGAGAGAAGAACTAATTACAGAGGTCAAAACTGGTGGCAACTTGGGCTGCAGTGATCATGCCCTGGTGAAATTCAGAGTGTACTGGCTTGACTGAAAATGGGTTAATTTTCTTCATGTAGTATAAAGACCTTTCTTTTTCATAGCTAGCATGGTCATTATTTGGACTTAGTTTGAGAACAAGCAGATAACACCCTAGCAACAGAGCTAATGTTTGTAATTACTTTGGTCTGAGATCCAAGGACATTCTGAGCTCTCTGCCCCCGGGTATGAGGCCAGTATGGGGCAGGGCTTGATTGACATCCAGACTGATCATTGAGAGTATTCCATCCCATTAGAGTCATGCTCCAGATTTAAGAGTGGGATTTTCCAGTTTCTCGTCCTGTTTCTCTTCTGTTCTCCTTGCTTTCTCTCTGGGGGTAGCCAGCTGAGTTTTGGTCAGGACGTTTAGCCCGGCCTTTTGCCAGTTTGCAGAGGCCTCTGGGCTTTTCCGCCTTTTACAGATATCAGCTACCTGAACTTCTATAATGCCTTTGATTTGGTTCCTCACAACATACTTGTCACTAAATTGGAGTTCTATGGGTTTGATGGATGAACTGTTAAGTTGATTAGGAACTGGCCGAATGGCTGCATTCAAAGATTTGCTGTCAGTTTTCAATGTTGAAGTGGAAACCAGTAATGAGTGGTAGAATTTTGTATCTGTCATTTCCTTTGCCTATGCATGCCTGTATTCACCTCTATGGTGATTAAAAAACAAACGTATGACCAAACAAACAAACAAACAAACAAACAACATAATGAATATTTTGAGAAGGATTAATAAACTGCAGAATTTCCAGAAATAATTTTTCTTAAATGTGGCACTCATGGAAGCCCTCAATCTTTCTGAAAGAGTTCAGCTGAATGTGTAATTAGTTGTTTTACAGATGTCACCTTCTTTTTTTCCCTCAAGTTCCATCAAACAGTAACCTGTTTCCATACAAAGGCGTTTAAATATAAATAATTTCAATATCAGTCCTAAAATAATTAATTCCAGTAGCTATTCTTTCCTCTTTGCTTTCCCTCTTATTCCCATCCCATATGATTTTCTTACCACAATTTTAGTTTTGTCCATATTTAATTTAGTTTTTCTTCACTCTTTTATGTACAAGTGCCCAGAGAAGTGGAAATTGTACAAATTATTGTGTAATGGCACAATTATTTTATTTCTCTTGCAACATAAGTAAGAATTTTAGGTCTTGATGTGCTGCTTTCATCTGGTGTATATATTGCTGAATGTGTATGAAGTTCTCACAATTAGGTAAATGAGGTTATATGAAATGTTAAGCCAGAAAATAGCCATTTGGGGGTTCAGATGAGGTCTACAGCAAAGTTGACTTGTCCTTTGCAAGTCTGGATCTTTTTTCTGTCTTGCATAAGTTTTAGTAAAATTAAGTACACCACTAATCTGAAGTGTAAGTTGTTTCAATCACAGAGTTTGAAACGCAGAAATAGCACTTGTTGGCACAATTCCAGTAAAATCTTATTATAAAAAGTCACAAGCAATTTCCATAGCAATAGTTCCTTTAAACAAATCACTAGCATATAACACAAGAAGCATATGAAAATGTCAGAATCTTTTCTTTCCTTTAATCCCTTTAAACAGAAAAGACATGATCTCTTTCTATTGAGAGTTAAGTATTTTGGGCCATAGGACACCTAAACCTTGTCCTCCTCACAGCGGAGAGGTTTATACTCTTGAATTTCTGATTCATTAGTTGTCCAGAAAGAGAGATCCTGTAGAAAACACCATGATTTCCCTGAACATGTGTCTGGGTTTGCCCAAAGACAAAACCAAAACCAACCAATCAAAAAAAAAAAAAAAAAACACCAGGACGGACAAAAGGTATATCCACAGTATGAAATTGAGAGGCATGGCAGGAATTTTTTCTTTCTCACAGTATAGATGTCACAATTTCTTGCATATATGTTACATGAACTTTCATGTTTACACATAAAACATCTCATTTTTGATTAGTCCTATTTTGCAAATGCAGAGAAAATTCATATGGGATCAGAACAAGCAATTTTTATTGACATGGTGAACTCGCTCACAATAAATTTGGCACTTTGAATCAAAAATGTATTCAAGAAAAGAAAAAGATCCTGAAGTCTAAAATTAAGAATGGATGTTCATGCACTGATTTTGAACAGGGCAGCATGACAATATTTTCTTGTATCTTAAATCAGAAATTCAAGTTGCAAAGGACTCTCACTTTGGAGAGGATGAAATCTCAACATGAAGAAAACTACAATAGTAATTTTTACATATTAATTCCTATATCATTTCAGGTTTATTTTCATTTTATACCAGTAATGCTGCACTGTGGAAAATATTATGGTCAGATTAAAGGAAAAAAGTCAAGGAATTTAACTGTTTCAACTTGGAAAAATTTTGACATTTATATAGCAGCAATGAACATTTTTGAATTGAACTTTCCTCAAAGTGTTAAATGTATGCTTACATTGTAAGTTTCCTATGTATATATAATGCATTTCAGGTATAATAAATTGCTGTTTAGTCACTGATGGATAAGTACAGAAATTACCATTAAAAAAAAAAAAAAAAGTAGTTCTTTTTTAAAAACATAGCTTTTAAAAAATATTTAGTTACATATACCTATGTACTTAGCATTTGTAAAAACCTACTTGAATCTAACAATAATGAGTTTACAGTAATAGTTATTTAATCCTCTCTGTGCTCAGTTCATCAAGTTTGCATCTGTTTATTTTACAGGATCTTTTGTGACTATGTATATGCAAGAGATGTATCATACTGGTATGTATACTGTGATTAATATGTTTATATGTAGATGATAATACTTTTGTCAAAAATAATTTCACAGCTTATTCAGGCAAAGGATATTCACAATTAGCATGAATTACAAGATAAAACCGAGTGTTACATTACTGTTAAATAAAATAGTTACCGTCTTTCTAGCCAGAGTTACCACTAGCAAAGGCTAAATAGGTTGTTAGAAAATAAATCCTGCATCACATGAAGTAACTGAACAATTGCATGTAGAATGATGACTTATGATGTCAAAACCTACTAGAAATGGCAGGGCACAAAAACATAGCATTTCTTTGAAAAGGCTTTCACTTGGATCAGTTGCAATGAAAGATAACTCAGTAACTCCCATATAGTTATTAGAAGAAAAACAAGAAAACAAGCAAGCTTTTTTTATGCATGAATTAGAAGAATTCCTACATTTAAACTTTTTGTACTTCCATACCAATTTGAGACAAAACTGAAGCAGACACCCCCTGTAGTGTGGCGTTTCACAGTTTTACTTTTGATCCATTTCCACCTGCTGCTAAATATATCTCTCAGGTACTGGACAGGAACACTTACTATCACAGACAGCAAATTCAATTTCAAGAACATTGTTGCCGCAACAATGGGGAGCAGAACAGCACATAAGAATAGGAAATTCAATTGTTAGATGTTTTCTCTTCTTCAAGAGAAAATTTGCTATATCCTTTGCTGAGTTATTCACAGGAATAGTCTATTATACATAATATAAATACTATGGTTGTTATTAATAACTTTTGTCTATGTAATCTAGGAAAATTTTAAAGGACATTATGATATTTAATCTAGTGTCATAAATGAGCATTAAGTATAAGCCAAAACACTAAGCTGCAGCTCCTGAATCTTATGACCCAGAAAAGGGATTGCTGCTCACTAAGGAATGCTGATATATTGCAGAAAATAACATGAATTCTATAGCTACCATTCTCCAAAGAAGTCAGAAGTTTCTTCTAAGAAAACAGAGCTGTGATTTGTCTTATTGCTGTGATTAATTAGAAGGGCACAATAAACACAAGGAAGGATGGTCAACGTGATGGAAATAGCAGAAAATTTGTGTATAACACCTAACCATGCAAACCCAAAAATGTACTTAATACTTTTTTTAACCATTATGCTGAGCCATGGGACTGTACTTTGATGACTTTCGGTAAATGACAAGACCCATTAAGGGATCTATGCATGGCAGTGAGGGAGAAAAGACTAGTGTAAATTTCTTATTTTAGATTAATGCAGAAGAGTTTGAAGGATGCAGAGAATACTCTTTAGTACTGAAGGGAAGAAACGTCTAAGACAAGCATTAGAATTTTGCACTGAAGACAAAAAAAAAAGAAAATGTTTAATTTACTAGGAACTCTGAAACAGGTTAGAAAGAAAGGCATGAGAAACAGTATTAAGCCGCCAGCTCATGATTCTTAGGAGTTAAGGCAGAATGGTGAAAACAATTTGAGAAAAAGCAAAACAGGTTATTGTAAAAGAGATGTTGTACATACTCCTAAGATGAAAGATTGGATGTCCTGGAAGAAGCTGCGGAGGTCTTCTCTAGTGGAAGGAAAAGCAGGAAATAAGACATCAGAGGTGGAAATGATCAGCACAAAAATGATCACTCAAGATTCAGGGAAGACATGAAGGAGAGGTAAGACCTGAGCAGCAAGGAGAGACCCTACATGATAAAACTAAAAAGAGATGAGAAGGAAAGCAGCACTTTTCTTCTATTTGTGTGAAAAAGCTTTCAAAAATTAACCTGCTCACTTAAACATTTGTGCAAGTAGCTTGATTACCCCACTTACTAACTGAAAAAAAGTGAAAAATTTGATTGTGGAAGGTCAAAACTAGACATGAGGAAAACAATTTCTATTGTTATTTACTTGTACTTAATGTGAAGTTTGAAAGAAAATCTTCCAAAAGAAGTTTAAATTTCTATAATATGAATATGATACAGGGAGAGTTAATGTTGTATGCAAAGTTAAGGATAACAAGGCCACATTAATACCATTATACCATTAATATCTGATACCATGATAGTACACTAGAAAACCGTAAGAGATCCTGCAGGTTACTGAACCTAATTAACTGCTACTGTAAGGACTCAATACTAAATATTAGTCCTTAATTATTTAGTACACAGAATGTACTACAAAATCAAATTTACCAGGTTGTTCACACAATTTTTATGAATTTATCGATTTTCTTACAGTACTGTAAAATAATTACAATTTCGGTTGTAAGAAACCATGACAAGAACAATATTTAAGAAATTATTTCTGCTGTATTCTTCCATATGAGTAAATTACTAGGCAAGTCGTCTACAGAATTTATTTCATTTTTGAAATCTTGACAGAAAGTCTACAAGCCAACCCCTTCACCCAATCAGCCAAAAGAGATAGGGGCAGGAAATAATTCAGAGGGATAGTCATTAACTGTTTTGTTGATGTTAAAGCAGCTAGTTGGCCAAGCTGATGTTTCAAATCATATTATATTCACTAACTGTAAGTATAAATTATTACGAAGTACTAAATATTACAATTTAAATATGAAAATACAAATACCATTTCTTTGTAAATGCATCATCACACTTAGAAAAAACAGAAAGGAACATTAGGTTTTCATACTTGCCAGATGACCTCAACCACAGAGAAATCAAGAGAAGGACCTCAACCGCTAAAAAATGCATTTTTACTATTATAAACTGAACTAAGAACCAAGAACAACTAAATCATGTATTTTGAAAGGTTGTGAAATAATTTTAGAATAACAATAGATGATTTTTATTTGATCTTCTCCATCATGTGAAGCCAAGCCAAATTACAGTCTCAATTAAGTGAGATGGAAATCATACATATATTCAAAAAGCATCAGTAAATGCAACAAGCACTATTGTTTCATTAAGGTCAATGAGACTGCTAATATACTTCAAGTGTTGAAAATGCGTAAATTTTTTTTGCTGGTTTTGTAAAAATATGAAAGACATTTCAGCGGATATAAGGATATTGCAACCTTAGTTTATTAAGCAATGATAAAAAATCATAGAAAGGCTGGAAATAGGAAATAATGTTTTAATTGAATTTATTACAATATGGAGAAATAGAAACTGAAAAGTAGGCAGTACCTAGTATTTGATTTCAAAGGAACACACTTTAAGACATTAGGGAAATAACAAAAAAATCAAACTAGGCAGAACCTTTGGTCTCTTTAAATCAAAGTCTCAAATCCAAATTACATTGTAGGTCAAACTTTTGTTTCTTCAGAATATGCACCATTTTTCTGATGGAACCAGATGATGCCGTCTTTTTCCTTTTCCTTTTCCTTTTCCTTTTCCTTTTCCTTTTCCTTTTCCTTTTCCTTTTCCTTCTCCTTGTCCTTCTCCTTGTCCTTCTCCTTGTCCTTCTCCTTGTCCTTCTCCTTGTCCTTTTTTTTTTTTTAATTTTTCTTTTCCTGTTCTATTTTTGTTTTATTTTTTCTTTAACATGTACCATTCTTAACGAAAGGCATTTTCACCTGTTTATATTAATCAGAAAAAAAACTTTCCATCATTGCTTACATATTCTTTGCTTCATGACTTGAGTATACTTACTAAAAATAGTTCCCTGTTCATTAAAAGTCCTGATTTGCTTTATAGCCATTATTTACTATCCAATTTAATCTTCTTACAGATTTAAGTTCTTCCTTGTGATCTTTTTAGATCTTAGCTTTTGTTGTTCATTGAATTTCTCAAACATGCTCAGACAAAACTGAGCTTTGGCTTTTATCCAGTCTTGATCCCAGAGATTCAATACCATGTTAATGATAAAAACTTGAGAGCTTCAGTGATGCACACATGCATACCAAAGATAAACATCATCTTAAATAGTCCCATTAAAAGCTAGTATAATTCTGTTGAGGTCTCGTATTTTAAAATAATAATAATAAAAATAACAACAACAACAACAACAGAGATGTATGAGCTTTATAAAGTATTATTTGTCCTCCATTGTTTTACACATATAGAAGACAAAGGCTTGGTCACCAGTTGTGTATTTTATTTGGTAACCATTCATTCCTTGCTTCTAGGTGCACTTCAGCTTTTAGAAGTTAATATCTGTTAAGTCCCACTTATCCTTACACTTTACAGTATTGGGTATTAAATACTAAATACAAAGTGACTTTTGACTCAGAAGATTACTAATTAAATAAGGTTCTTTCACAGTAAGATGGAGTTTAGTCTTATGAAACTGTGATATTTGGAGGTTATAATATTTTGTTATAGAAATACTCGACATCTGTAAAAAGAGGAAGAAAGGTTAATGGAAAAAACTTTTTTAAGGGAAGCCTAATAATAAAACATATCTAACATATCTAACTAACAACACTGCCTTGTAAGAGATGAATTGCCCCTAGATTAAAAAGCTTTGCAAGTGGAGCAGATGTGCACATTGTCAAGAAGTGAACTCTTAAAATTCAGACTCTCATATACGAATTTTACTCTCTTTTCCAAACCTTACAGCACAGTGCAGCTACAGAGACTGTCCTCAAAGAAACATGGATCTATTATATAAGAACTGCATTAAATATATCTCATTACTTGTACAACAAGACGTGTGTCTGCACACATGGAGATTTTTTTTTCTTTGCTTATCTTTTCATCATCAAACACTGTGGTAATTTCAACTAGTTTGAAGACACAAGGGTAAGGAAGAACGTGTTTAACAAACTAAGGTGCAGCATAATTTTATCAACATCTTTTAAAAATAAAAAAGTAAATGTTATAAAGTAATGGGTTTTAAAATAGTCTTCTTACTAACATATAAAAGACATAAAAAGAACATTCAAATTACATGTACCTTAAAAATATATTAGTTATATGGAACAGAGATTTAGGAATGAACGTATTATATTAGATAAACCTTTCGTATTATTCCTTTCCTGTATCCACTCATCTACTAAGTCTTTTCAAAGAAACTTTGCATATTCTGACATCTACAACTTTCAACCAATGGCTTTGTGACAGAGCTGTAAATACTTGCGTAGTGCGTCAAGGAAAGCAGAGACCATTTGCAGGAATCAAGGATTATGGCACAGCTGCAAACACGTACAACATCAGCATTCATACAGTAAAATGGATGATGATAAAAAACATACACCTGAGGGGAATACATTATCGGAAGCTAGCATAAGCAGCGTTAATGTTTCATTACCATGGAAGTGGTGCACAGGACATGAGAGCAGAGAAATTCAGTTGAGACAGGTCATTTTAATTTTTATTGATAATATGATCACAGGTGTGCTTTTTAATCATTTCACCACTTCAGGTTTCTCATCGACTGTCACTAATAATTTCATACGACAAGCATGGTGCCCTTGTGACATCACAAATAAAACCTAAAGTAACTTACAACCCAGCTGACTGTCAAGCCACTCCCTCTGTCAGGTCACAACTCCAGAAAGCCTATTTGTTTAGTAAATTAGAGGTCACCCAACCTCTCCGTAATGTCCTGTGGCACTTGTGTTTTCTGCAAACTGTGGCTGATGTAATCTATATAGGCAAAAGTTTTGACAATGTCCGCCCAAAGAAACAGTGCCTTGTGGTTGAATACGAGGTGGCAAAGATACAGGACAGGATTCAAAAGGACCATAAAGGATACAGTACCAAAAAGCTCAGAACATTTAGGGACATATCACTAAACTGAAAACCAGGACAGTCCTAATCCATAAGGCTTCCTGGCTCCCAGACTATTTGTGCTTTAAATTTAAGAAAATCACAATTGAACCTGTTGTATTGCATGCTCCAGTTCAACTCTGACAACACTGCAGTGTCTGAGGTCTGTTTGTAGTCAAGAATGTATGATTCAGGAAGAAGTATTCACAATAGTAAATAAATACCATATGGTGAGAGCGCAAACAAAAAATATTGGAAATGAAAAAGTGATTCATGCTCAGCTTCACAATCTACTTAGAAAATGAATCATACATATGTATGCATAATGGCTTTAATCAGAAACTCCACGTCTCCCTTCTTCCCACTGTATACTAGTCCTAGAGTGAGGTGTATGACAACCTTGAAGCACTTCACCCCATCCTTAGCAGAACAAAGGACCATGTTATACCTGAAAAATCTAGGTTTTGTTACTTTGTGTGGAAAATATAGATGGCTGTAGAGGCAGACACCTCATCTTATCTTTCCCAAGGTTTTGTCATTGGCAGAAAATAAAGATGGTTGTGGAGGCAGACACCTTGTAAGATAAAGGCAATCAACCATGTTGCTGTGAAGGTCTCATGGCCTAATTGGGATGACAGAGATGAACCATCTGTTGGACAACCAATTATCAGAAGAAACCGTGAACCAACAGCTAGCCCTGACAGGCAAAACAACTCACTTCTAGTCATTACCATGAATTTTCCCCTAGTTTGACGACCCCAGACCCATTTCCAGAAGAGTCTTCCTAATTAGCATGAAGAATGAACAGAGGGAGGAGATGAACTGCCCACTTGTAAATGAACTGAGTTATAAAATGATCCTGCACGTGGCATCAATTGTGGCATATATATGCTGTGCAGTGTGACTGAAGTCTTCAACACAACCACCCTCCCTCCATAGTACATCACTGGACCTATGGAGCGGTTATTTCTTACTCTCTCTCTCTGATATCTTAAGTTTTCTTTTTTTTTTTTTTTTCTTTTTCTTGAACTTATAAAAGTAATATCATTGTAAGTTCTGCTACTAAAGTCACTAATTGTTGCCAATTCACCATTTTTAGAAAAACTTTTGCTGTCAATGCATTGATAAGTTTTGTGATATTATACTTTTGCGAAGTCACTAATCACTGTAATTTGTATTCCACCACATGCTTTTAGTAAATTCATAATTGAATTGGACCTCTGCAGTAATTGTCTGTCATTGACTTTGCATTACTGTGCAAAAATACCCAGAATTAACTCACACTGTCATCTGTTGGGTCAGGGCGTATGTCGCATTCTGAATAAACTCATCCCTCACACCATCTGTTGGGACCGGACAAGGGGTTATACAAAACATAAGTACTGTAAAAAAGTCTTATACTTTTTTGTTGTTGTTTGCTTGTTTGTGGTTGGTTTGCTTGTTTATTTGTTCCTGAAAATTCATGCCACCATTAAGATACACATGGAGTTCTTGAAAACAAATACTTTGGGCAAAGTTGAAGTACAAATTTTGTCTGAGTCTATTGATAAGAGCTATCAAATAAGATATTTCACTATATTTACTAAAATTCAGACGTCATTTAGTGTTGAATTGCTCATTTTAAGGTATATTTCCTACATAAATCTTTTGACCTTCACAACTAACTTAATGAGGACTCCATTGACACTAATATTATCCTTAATAATAATATTTTGCATGGAGTATATTTTTTCCACCCAGAATGTGAGGAAACCGTTTTGGAACAATATTGTAAAAGGGAAGGGAAGGGAAGGGAAGGGAAGGGAAGGGAAGGGAAGGGAAGGGAAGGGAAGGGAAGGGAAGGGAAGGGAAGGGAAGGGAAGGGAAGGGAAGGGAAGGGAAGGGAAGGGAAGGGAAGGGAAGGGAAGGGAAGGGAAGGGAAGGGAAGGGAAGGGAAGGGAAGGGAAGGGAAGGGAGTTATCCAGTTTATATTAACTAGTAATTCTTCATTAAATGACATACAGAAAACATGTTCAAAACCATACTCCTTTCGGCAGACCTTTCCTTATTACAAATCTTTAGAGGTTAAGAATATGGTTTAACATGGAGAAATGCCTTTTAATCTTACAAGATTGTCATACTAAAATATACTCATAACTTTATGACATTTTTTTAGCATGTGAACTGCAAGAAAAATAACAAAAGAGCTCTTGGAAGCCACCAACAAATTTCTAATATGAAACAGAGTTTTTCCTATATGAATGACAATTAGAATAAAATAACCAATATTTTATTATACTGTAATGAATATGGTATTGTTTACTTTACTAATGTTGCACTGGAACCACTAATACCCAGGAGCAAAATACATCTTCCATTAGTAGAAACTGGTTTGATATGTTATTAATAACATATGTGAGCACCTCTGCTTTCCTTAATTCTCTTTACTGTTTTGTCTCATTTGTTTTGAAATAGGTTTTTTTTTGTGTATGTATGTCATCTTCATGCAACCATAGTGGGAATCTGATAATTAAATGTTATTGCTATTGTAGTAATTTAAAAGATCTGGAAAGAAAATCATCAGCTTTCCTAGTAGTTGCAACTATTCCTCAGTAAGAGACGTAATGACAACAGAGATGACAGGCTAGAACAATTTTTACTTTCTTAAAATATTTTACTTTAAGATGACAGTTACAAAAATGGGAGCAGGAGGATTTAAACAACTCCATTTCAGAATATTCAAATATTTTCAATCTGCTGAAAGTTATTTCCCATGAGAGAAGGATGAACAGAAGGAAGCAATTCTTTTCTGCTTCCTTTTTGCTTAGCACAGGTGTCAACCAAAGTAACAACACAGTGAACAGAAGGAATAAAATCTTGGCTTCGCTGAAGTAAATGGCAAATTTCCCATTAACTTTAACGGGTCAGGATTTTTCTAAATCTCTCTTTAAAATCACAGTTGCCAGAGTGTGAGACCACACTGCCAGAGCGTGAGTCTACTTTCTCCTCTAATGGGAGATGAAGGCAGATTGGATGTACATGGTAGTCAGAGCAGAACATTGAACACTGCTGCTTCATGGCAAGGTTTATATGCTGTAGAGTTCAGAGATCTTCCTACCCAAACCTGTGCATAATATGCTTCTTTCATTCGACATTGTCTCATAAATAAAATATAAGAGGATGATGAATTATAGTTTGTAAACTCTAGAGCCAAATAATCATCGTTGATTGCTAATAAACTACAATGAAAACTGATTTGTACAAAACAGAAGTTGTACTGCAGCAATAAATATCTAGAAGGGCACTGTACATTAATAATAATTGTTATGGTTGTTCTTCGAATATTAATTTCTATTTGCATAGCTGTTGGCTAGAAACCAATGAGAAAATATTTCAATAACTTGAAACAAATCAGTCTGTCAGCAGCTCTCTCTTCTGCCATATCTCAAGTTCAAAACAATTCCATCTTGCCATAATAAATCATGCTGCTTGACAAATGCAGAAGACTGAAAGTTAAAATTAAATACATTCTTATAAAAATTCTAAAGTACATTGTGATATACATTTAGAAGAGGTAATACATCAACACTGAGAAACTAAGGGTTTTTTTTGTTTGTTTGTTTGGTTGGTTGGTTTTCAATGTTCCTTGCTTCCAGAAAGTTATTTCTCCATTTTAGCAAGGTAATTCTAGTGATATTGATATTAGAAGCTCTGTAGAATGGTGTAGTTTCTGGCAGCTATGAAGGGCAGACCCTCTATAGTTAATTCCATTGTCAAAGCTGTTGAAGCACGCTTTGCATACACAAAATTACTGCAGCTGATCCGAATTCTATAGTAATTAGAGTAATAGATTAAATGAGAACATGCTAGCACATGATCTAAGAATCCTCTGGCAGTACAAAGATAAGTACAATTGCTGTGCACAGCTGTCTAAGCTTTTTAAGACAGTCTCCAAGATTCCACTACATAAGTAGCAGAAGATGGCTTTTAGACTCCTTTTTTAATTCCTAATAAAATAGTTGCACATTTTGTGGCTGACTATTTGTTTGTGTTTGCTGATATTCTGAGCCATGGACCGAGGTCAGGTATTAAGACACAATACACAAACAAAAATTTTTCTCTTCCTTACTTGCAGAACAGAGATCCAGCTGAGGAAATTCAAAGCAAGAGTGTTGCTATTTTCTGTTACATTTTTTAAAAAATTACAAATCCCTGATTACCTTCCCTTTCTCAGCTCCAATATTTCATCTTTTCCACAACCTACTGGTCCAGTGCAGTTTACAATGGACAACCAAAAACCTCAGAGGCACACGTTTCCTTCTCCTTACACTTGGAACTTTCTGTGTTTCCTGGAATCTACCCTTGTAGGATGGCCAGGATGAATAAAAGTAAATCATACACTATCAAGAATAGATGTGATTCAGTTTAAATGCTAGTAATTTTTAATTTCTGTAGACTGGCCTAAAAAATGAATATGACCTGTCATAATCAAGCTTATTAAGACCATATGCTTTTCCAAAATCTTTACTGTTACATGGCAATAAAACAAAGATGTCCCTGCTCATCTTTCACAAAGAGCCCCCCAAAGGAATGTATATTCATTTAGCATTTATAATCAACGTAACTGTCATAGAAAAAAAAAAAAATACCTTGTATTACCCAGCTTACTTGCAGACCA
Source organism: Patagioenas fasciata (assembly GCF_037038585.1). Lineage (NCBI taxonomy): Eukaryota > Metazoa > Chordata > Aves > Columbiformes > Columbidae > Patagioenas > Patagioenas fasciata. Next base: position 22,793,206 of record NC_092560.1, on the reverse strand, counting down.
ACAGAACCTGTAATATAAGAAAAAAGAAAAGTCTGCACATTTAGTAATTGAATACGTATCTATGTATACACACATACATACAAAAAGAATATTCTTTTAGAACTTGCATGTGTGCTTTCTGATAGTGTAAATATAGGTACAAAAGCAACTGAGCAGTTAAGTATTTCTCTCTTCATGTCCTGAAAAATGTTCACGAAGTGTAGCAAGTAACATAGTGATCTTAAACATATATTGTCAGATTCAGCTAATTACTCAGTTGTTTTGGGCTGGTAATGAATGGCCTCCCTTTCCGAGATGTGGTGAATGTTTTAGCAGTCAAATTGCTTTGGTTTTCATTTTGTAATATGTTTCAAAGTATTACTCTAAAATGCAAATGTCTTGAGTTGCCCCTATCCTAAATGGAAAAAAAAAAAAAAAATCCCTCTCTCCAAAAAGGCTAACAACAAAGCATCACGTCCATGAAACTTATATTTTTTCCTGGTCTCGGCAAGACCTAATCATAGTATAGAAGAGAAGAAGAACTGAAACAAAACAAGTGAAGACTACTTTTCCTAACCAAAAGAGGTCCTATTCCACTTGCATCTTTCATAAAGTGGACTTATTTTAACATTTCTTGATTTTTTTTTCTCAGATCAAACCATGTATGACTTCAGTCTTTGTGTAAGAAAGCAAACTTTCCAAATTCCAAGCAAATATGATGGTCATAAGGTTTCTAAACATAATAGTCAAAACTATACTTTTATATCAGTCCCTTTAAGAGGTATTTTGTTTTCACTTTCTAATTTTAACAATGACAACATTTGTATTACAAACAAAAACAAACAAAAAAAGACCAACAAAAGCCAACAACAAAAAAAACCACACCAAAAAAAAAACCAAAATCAACCTCCCAAAAAAACAAAGAACTTTTCTGAACCTGAAATAGTAGCACAAGAAATAAGAGTCTCTTTTCTGATGGCAATTAAGTTGCCTACAACAAGACTAATTATGATCTCAAATTAGTGATCACGTATTTACCATACAAGAGACTGATGACCATCATCTAAAACATGAAGATACCCAGTTTCTGATTTGTTTCCCGTTACATAGCAACACAGAGAATGGCTAAAGGCTTTTGAAGATACACAGTGAAATAAAAGATTCAACAAGGAACTAAAACTGCTATAAAACAAAGTATATGACATCTACTAACAAAAAAAAATATAAATGCCAGGGTCTGTCTTAGTACAATAAATTCAGCATATGTAATCCAACATTTGTACTTCCACCTCCTTGTGCAAGACCAAGGGAAATGTCTCCTAAGACATATCGTTTCTTGCAGAACATAGTACAGTTACTACACACACACAATAAAAACAAACAAAAAGGCACATCCATGAGTCAGACCACAGAAAAGAGGACTGTTTTCTAGAACCTTCATTACAAAATACAGACCAGTAAATCCAAAGTGTTTAATAATTAATAAACAAAAAGACCAAAAAGCAAAGAGAGAATCTAAAGATGGTGTCACAGTGCCAGGATTCTGGAGGAAAATAGGGTTTGCAGAGTTAATTATTGCTTTCTCATAGACTATGTCCATTGTGTTATTTAAATCTCTTATTCTTTATCTAGCCAATATAAAGATACTTGGTACCTGAGGCAGGTCAAAGGAATACAAGCAATACAGGCACAAAGAACTGCAAAGACCTACAGTCCTTGCAAGTCTTTTGTTCACGAATGATATGCCAGAATTATTACACTCTGCTTTTGAGAACAGGACAGAAAACAAAGTGTTGACTGCCCAATAAGAAAGGAAAATCTCCATATAGATAGCCTTTAGAGGTTTAGATAGAGGGTGCTTGTCTCCAATGTTGTCTTGTAGCATGACTTTAGGAATACTCATAGCTGCGTCCTACAAATTATTAGCTGATAAACATTATTTTCATGTATACACACATACCCACACACGCAGCACCTAAGGCAACTGTGATTTACTGCTCAGAGTCAGGATCTGAATGCATGAAAAAATGTATGCATACAGAAATATCCAGAAAGAATTTCAAAGAGTTTGGTAACACAGTACAGTACATGTCCAATAGGGAGAAAGTGAACCATAGACCTCACAATGTATACTTGTGTTAGTTACGAAAGTAATTTTCTCATGCAGTCCCAATCAGAAACATACAGGCAAAGAAAATTAAAGATTCTGAAAAGAAAAAGCCTCATGTAAGTGCCATTTCATTGAACAGTTGGTGGAAAAGCACAACTCCATAACATCTGCTTCAACTCTACAAATAAAATTAATTTAAAGTAAGTACATAAATAACTTGCTATGCACATATCAACATAATCAATAAGCAACAGACTCCTAATCACAACTGCCATTAAGATTTGTAGTGAAAGATAAGAATAAAGAGATAATTGCAATCAGAAAACATGCTGAGTAGAAATAAATTACAGAGGATTTTAAAGAGGGTTGAAGAAAAGAAATATTCAGTGGAAGTTTACTGTAGCATATGAAAAGCTCACAAAACATAAAGCCAAACTACATCTTCCTGTCTGTATCACCTTATCTCTTACTGCTTTTCTAAAGTGTGAAACTCAATTCATTTTCCCTTGCTGAGTTTTTTTATAGCTTGAAACAAATGTAGATCTAAACCTGCTTGGACCTAAACCTGCCATCAGCTTCAGATAGTTTTTGAAAGAGAACACAAACTCTAAAGACGTATAAGGCTTTTTTTTTTTTTTTTTGTATTCCACGCTACCATATCATCACTGGTAGTTCTATCACAGAGGATGTGTTTTCTTGCAACATTTCAAACTTCTTGCACATTACTTCGCTATTCATTCTTTTGCTCTATTTTTGCTTTGAAAGAGCTTTCTGCACTTGCTAAGAACATCCCTGTTGCTTGTTTCTTTTTGTCTTCTTTCCACCTGAAGTACTCAGTTTGATTCCCTTTAGATTTTGATACTCTTTTTGATACTCTTCTCAGATATACACTTTCAGACTCTAGCTGAAAACACCCTTCCCCAAAGCCAGCTTTACCTTGATTTCCTCTTGTGGTGTTTCTCTTTAAATTCTGTGATGGAGTGTGTACTTGTGGTACTCTTAAAGGGTATTCTATAGCAGAAAGCCATCATGTACAAAAAAAACTTAACAAAACAAAACAAAACAAACCCAAAAAAACCCAATGGGCAAGTTCCTCAAATTTCAGGCATCTGTTAGAAACTTTAATCCTCCCAACAGCTTGCAATGTTGTAGTTTCTGAACACTGAATCTCAGATTCAGGAAAGAGACAAGCTGTGACACTGAGTCAAGCATGTAAACACTGAGGTAATTAAGACAAAAGAAGGGAACACTTTTAGCAGACTGATATGCCACCACAGCTTTGATGTGAGGGTATGACCCCTAGATATTACTCAATGCAAATGAACAGCTTCCACTATATGACACCATAGGCATAAAAAATTACCAACATAGTTTTATTTTTTCCTTACAGGGAAAAGTTTGTATTGTAAAAATTTCAACATTTATGAACAAAGTAGATACCCTCACTTACTTCTGTCAAACTAAAATATAAATATTTGCAAATGGCATTCATACAACTTCCACAAGCCTATGCATGAATGAAAATCTATTACATACATTTAAAATCTATAGATGGATTCTCTACCAGATAAAACATTCTATAATAGGGAAACTGAAACATGCTAGACAGTTTCTTATTGAAAGAACAAATAAAAATTGAACCAAACTACACAAACCACCCCGCTGTCCAATCAATAACAATGAAAAAAACAGAAAGTGTAATGAGAGGTTTTCTCAATCCAATGAGGAGCAAGCCAAAGCTCCTCATCTGTTCTGACTCATCATGACTATGTATGTATAAAAACCCCCTCACTATTGGAAAGAACAAGAGAAGAGAGACTGGAACAGTAAAATGTAAATGCCACAATTATTTACATTATTATGTCATCTGAGACAAATATAGGCTCTTCGCATACTTTATGAAAGTAGATGTAATTTCCTTGAAATTTTGTATTAACCTAAAAAGTCAAGAAATGTATTGGTGTCGCTTTTTCCATGTGAGACATGGAACCTGACACACCAATGTGGTGTTCACAGAGTTCACTTTATTGTCGGACCGGACTAGCTTTATAGCAAAGCTACCCTGTCCACGCACCTTACAACAATGTGATCGGTTGTAACTCGAGCTATACAATGACATGATAGGCTGTATGTTCTGTCCGGCTGTATGTGTGTCCGGCGATTGCTCACTCATTGTTACCTCCTTTAGTTTCTTTTGTCTCTGGTTTCACCTCTCAGCCAGGCTGGCGACAACCCCATCCCCTTGAGGCGGGGGGGGGCTCTGCCACTACATCTCCCCAGCTTTTATTTAATATAATATTGACAATATGCCGTGTCATGCTTTAAAGACAGTGTGAAATACAGGGTAAGAACATCAAGGCTAATACAATTACAATTAACAAGAACAGACCTGTTTTCAATATTCCTTTTAACAAAACAAGGCATCCAACCCAAAAAACCCAACATCTTCTGTTATTTTCTTGTTCTGCAAATCTTTTATCGTTTCATCTTTCAAGTTCAAAAAACACATACAATCAAACTCTTCATAACTGTGAACATGGCGAATAACAAAAAATTAATCACTGCTCTGTTTTAAAAAGTGATATTCTCAACATTGGCTACATCTGTTGCTAAAAGCAATAACACCTCTGAAGTTAAGGGTTGTCATCATTGCAATCGGTTTCTTCTCTGTTAGCTAGCCAAGGTCTCATCCACTTTGCTGGGATCCACGAATTTTTGTGGTTACCTGTAGAAACACAAGCATGTCCCCTTCCCCAGGTTATTAGTGACATAGGACCTTCCCATTGTTGTGTTGTCGGATTAAACACACTGACCTTAGGTACATTTTCGGAAAAATCTTTGACATTTTTGATATGGTGCATAACAACCGGTTCCATTTCAGTTTCACTTTTAGGATTAAGCCAGTTCAGCACATACAATGCCTTCATCAAAAGCTCTTCTGGGCTCACACCAATTCCCCCTTGTTTTTTCAAAACAGACAGAATATTTTTCAGAGTGCGGTGTGCACACTCAATAATTGCCTGGCCAGTAGAATTATAGGGGACTCCAAACAGGTGTTGTACCTTCCACTAGACGAGGAAGGTTGCAAGTCCATCAGAGTGGTATGCAGGACCATTATCTGTTTTGATTTGTGTAGGGACACCCATGACAGCAAAAGCCTGTAATAAATGATGTTTTATGGCCTTTGCATTTGCTGAGGTCAAAGCTGTAGCCCACAGTAGTCCTGAACAGGTATCTATGGACACATGAATGCACTTTTGTCAGCCAAATGGTGCAAATTCAGTAATATCAGTTTGCCATAACTGACCTGGCTGCAAGCCCCGAGGATTTACTCCCTTTTGTTGGAGAGGCACTATGCGGGCACAATCAGGACAAGCTGCAATAATGGATCGAGCTTGTTCCTTGGTAAGTGTAAACTGTTTTTGGAGTGCTGCTGAGGATTGATGAAAGAATTTGTGAGCTTGTCTGGCTTGTTCAAAAGGAGATATATTTGTTACTGCCACAGGTTTGTCTATAATGCTGTTTCCCTCAACTAGACCACCTGGTATGTTAGCATGGTTTTTTATATGCATTATAAATACTGGTGCTGTCCTATAATCTAATACGCACCACAAATCTGACAATGCTTCAAACAACAAGGAATTGGAAACTCACTGCAAAAGTACTCTATGTATTCTTTGTACAACTCCCACAACATAAAGATAATCTGCTACCAGATTAATTGGACAGTTATGCTGTTTTTGTAATGCTGCTATCACCGCTTGCAATTCTAAAATTTGAACCGATCCTTCAGCTACGACAACCTGTGAATGCCACTGACCATTCTCAAACCATACAAAGCCTCCTTTGCATGAGGAGCCTTTTGCGTGTTATTGTGACATCTGTTCCCATGGCCAGATCAACGCCTGCACTTCCTGAGGTTGCTGCCCTGAGCTTGGACAAGCAACCATGGCTGTTCCCCCTCTCAGCTGGTATTGTGGTGTCATCGCGCCCCAGCCCCCGGCACTGGCCCTCCCGTTTCCCGGCAGCGGTGTCCCATCTTTTTAAAATTTTGATCGACACTCCACTGCTCGGTGTCCATACTTATCACACCGACTGCACGTGCCATTGAAGCGCAAACTATTGAGAGGAGCTGGTGACTGACTAGTGCCATTACTAGGCCCCCCTCTCCGAGTGTACTGAGGGCAATTTCTTTTAATATGTCCTGTCTGTCCACAAGTAAAACATGCTAGGCCACGAGAAGAAGGGCTTCATTGCAGGCTTAAGCGCTGCAGCCAAGGCCGCAGCGTGGGCTTGAGCACGTATTTTTGCCTTTTCTACCGCCTGTTGCATAATCAGCACCCGTGTGCAAGCTTCCACCATCTCTGCCAGAGAAGCAGTTTTTCCCAAACTGGCTAATGTCTGGTAGCATTTGATGTTAGCATTCATCATAGCCAAATCTTTCCCCACAGCAACTTTTGCCTCTGGAGTCAGGTTAGGAGAGGCATCTATAGCTTCTTTCAAACGGTCCACAAACTTCATATATGATACCCCAGGATCCTGTTTTATTGTAGAATAGGGTGGCACAGGGTTACCTATATTTGGCAATTCTTTCACTGCTACCACAGCAAGCCCTTGCATTTGCTGCAAAATCCTTGGATGAAGTGCTGCCTGAGTAGCACCATCCACATATTGCCCACGACCCAGTAACTGGTCCTTGCTAGCTAACCACAATGGATCATCAGCTGGTAAACGAACATTTTCTAATACTGCCAATTCCACCTTCCCCTGACACTTGTCCAAGAAGAGCAAATACCCCGTTGGAGGAAGCAATAACTCCATCAATGCCCTAATATCTGTTGGAGTTAGTACTTGCCCCTTGAAAAATGAATCAATTAGCTGTATCACGTGCTTATTATCCATACCATATTGCATAACTGCACTTTGCAATTGCTTAACCGTTTTCCAATCAAAGGGTGACCACTACCTTTTTCCTCTATTATGTATGTGCACTGGCATTGCTGTAATACTATCAGGTAACATGATCCCTTCAATGGTTGCATCTCTGATTACCCCTTGCCAACGTTGCCCTGCATTATAAGAATGATCTCGAGGAATATCTCTACCCTGATGCAGAGGGGCAGCACCCAAATTATCATTACTATCACTGCTATACAATTCCCTTGTGTTTCCCTGTGGATCAGTAAGTCGACACATATTTGCAAACCAATCTGCTAACCCAGTCTCCAGCCCTTTTCCATATCGTGCTCTCAAATATTCACCTGCTTCTCTTACAGACCACATCCCATCTTCAACACATTGTCCATCCCATTTTTGTATTCGCTCCCTTTTAATACGGAGCTCCTCAGGAGTGATGTCTAATTCTGCCCCCTCCCTTTCCTGTTTTCCCCGTTTTTCACATTCCCTGCCAGTTGCCTCCAGCCCATCCTTAATTGCATCCGACGCCTTTTTATATGCTACTAACCACGAAGTTTTACTGTTACCGCCATCTAGTCGTTTCATAGCTTTTAAAACTTTCTGCATCTGGCTCTCCTGACATCTCAGTAAGTCCTTCAGGCTCTGCATGTGGCTCTCCTCCTGGAAGTCAGGGCGATTCTGCGGTGCTCCATCCTGGTGCTCTGTGGCAGGACGTAAACCCCCCTCTATCCCCCCCCTCCTTCAGTATGGAAGGTGTAGGCACATCTCCCTCTTTCTCTATTATTTGAGGCTAACAGCTGCTTTTGTTTGACCCTGGCCAGGGCCATTAGGAGAAGGGAGTGCTGAGGCGCCAGTGAGCCACTGTGCACCTGTGGTCAGTGTGGGGATGCAGAGAAGCTTCTAGAATACCTACAGTCAGGTCTGATCAGCCAGTATAAAAACGGGATTCTCGTCGAGATTCCGCCCATTGTCACGGGTCTCTCGGAGCACGAGCAAGATGTTGCCGCCGAGAGCCCCCCCTCTCCAGGATGGAGACTCCGCTTGCCTTGCCGCCACGTGTGTGAGTAAACTTCTCGCAGGATTGCGAGTATATTTATACTTTCCGTGCGCATATGCACGTGTAACTTCCCGTGCTTAATACAAGCATGTATAAAATTATTTCCTCGCACAATCGTGAGTGTATTTTCCTCCCCTGCTTCCACATAAACATGTATAGTATTCCGTGCACATTTGCACGTGTAAGTAAATTAACCCTCGCAGGATTGCGAGTGTATTATAAATTTACCCTCGCAGAATCGTGAGTGTACTAACTTTCTCTACTCACTACGAGTACGTGTATCTCTTTAAAAATAATCCTGCACTGTGTTCAGGCAAGTGTGTACACCTCCAGGACTCAGGGATGGTTCTGGCATTGTTTTTGGTGAAGCCACGTGCATGCACTCTGTGGACCGCCTGTTGTATTAGTTGCTGCCCCTTAATAATTTACCTCAACTGATATTCAAACCTGTATTTAAGTCACTTTTGGAGCGCTAAGATCCTGTTTCTCAGCGGTTTAATAAAAGTTGTTTTGGACCCTGTTGTCCCTTAAACTAACCTTGGGGTGCCTCTGTGACATGCTCCATCGAGTCCTCCAGCATAGGCATGTCGGCTGGATTAACTTGTCCTGGCTTGTTGAAACTTACTGGTTGCTGCCATTTGTCGTCGGAGGCAGGCAATGGCTCAAAGGGTGCAGAGGGCATAGTTTGCTCTCCGCCCCAGAACTCCAAATCTGATGTGGGACATACTAGCAGTATCAATTTTTCGGCGTTCCCAGAGAGGGGGCAGCTCGTGGCAGGCGGCTCTGAGGGAATGGCACACAGCTCCAGCTCCTCTGAGACTTCCTGCATCAGCTGCCTGACCTCCTGCCAGGGTCTGGTGAGGTCGCAAGCCTCGCGGCTCCCCCTTGTGACCGCTTCCCATAGTTCAGTCCCTATGTCCTCCCATGTACCGGGAGAAAAAAATTCGTCCATCGGATACACCCCTTCTGTTGGGCGAATCAGAGCAGACGCTTTAACGCATCTTTTTCAAAATACCTTCCTGTTCGTGCAGCCAGCTGCAGAATACTTTTCATTATTATTTTTTCTTCCACGGATGCCGTGTTTCCCATGCCACCTGCTTCCCTGTAAGCCTACTTTCTGCTTTACTTCGAGCGCTGGGCTGACTTTGCCCTCCAGGTGGCGTTCCTCGCTTCTTCACTTCCGGCAATCTTGTTTTGATACGAAGTATCATGTCGGGGGTCACCAAAATGTTGCTTTTTCCATGAGAGACACAGAACCTGACACACCAATGTGATGTTCACAGAGTTCGCTTTATTGTCAGACTGGGCTAGCTTTATAGCAAAGCTGCCCTGTCCACGCGTCTTACAACGTGTTTGGTTGTAACTCATGCTATACAATGACATGATAGGCTGCATGTACTGTCCACGCACTCTGCACACATGTGTCCGGCTATTGCTCACTCGTTGTGACCTTCTAATGGTACTCCTTTAATTTCTTATGTCTCTGACTTCACCTCTCAGCCAGGCTGGCGACAACCCCATCCCCTCGGGGTTGGGGTGGGGCTCTGCCACTACATCTTGGCAAATTCTTATTTCAGTGTGTCAAAATGAAAAGTTTTCCTCAAATTATGTGTTTGCTGGTTAGCTTTAAATACCTTGATTGGGCAAATAACAACTTTTAATTTTCTCTCATTTGGTCAAGGATTTTTATTCCAACCTCTGCCAAGCATCATCCCTCGAGTAAATTATTAAAAAAATTATCTGCAATCAGCCAGCCATAAAGTAACAATTTCCAATGGTGTATAAGGATAGAGGCTTTATCTCCAGAAGTCCCAAAACACATTCCAGAGAGTTGTAGCATTAGCAGCAGCATTAGAAGGGATATTTTTCTGCATGGAATTGACAGGTCACACATTAAGGAAGCAGTGAGAAGCAAATACGTAACAGGCAACCATGGGGATTCAAAACTGACATGAGGTAACACATAATTATGAGATAAAGATGAGATACTACATTTATGCCCCTTTTATATGCCATATGCATGACATAAATAGTAGTTCTTAGAAAATATATCTGGTCCATTATTAGTGTGAGTCCTTTCAGACAAGTGGGTCAGTGTATGTCCTTCTGCTTTGACACTGCAGCAGTACTATAAATATCCTTCTGCTGCTGATGCTCCTTAGTAATGAAAAGTCAAATCACTGAGGAATCAGATTTTTTATATCTATTTTCTGGCCCTGATGTCAGTAAGCATAAAACTGTAGCATATTTTGTTGGATGCAGCTTTCCAAGTGCTGGCAACGAGGGGCTACAGGGAAGCAGGGGTTGCCCGGTAGCCAGCAGAGAGGAACCCACATAGGATCAGGTTTTCTGGTGTGTAAGGGACCAATCCCGAAGCAGGGAAAAAGTGTGAGGAAGAAGGAGTGTCAGGGAGGAACTGTTATGAACTGGCTGCAACATCTGTTTCCCAGTTCCTTGCACCACTCAGGGGGAGGTAGGTAGAGGAGCCAGGAGTTAGGTTGAGCCTGGGAAGAAGGAGAGATTGAGGGCAAAAGTGTTTTTAGCTTTGTCTTTCTTTTTCACCATTCCATCTTAATTTCTTCCTCTGCCCTGTTGAGAAAGGGGAGTGAGAGAATGGCTGGGTGGAGGTCTGGCAGCTGGCCGAGGTCAACCCACCATATATGTGTTCAACACATGTGGGTGCATTACATTGATTTCATCAAAGCATATCCATAAGAACCAAGATATCTCAGCTTGTCAGTTTTCTGGTAAAATCTGCTAAAAGGTCACATTTCACACTTAAGATGGCTCTGTCAGAAAGTGGAAAAACAGCAACAGCATTCAATCAGACCATATCTTTAGAAAAACAAGATTATTTTCTTCATTAGATAGGAGAATGCAATTCAAACTGTAATGAATAAATCATTACTACTGAAGAACAGTTATTGAAGAACATCTGTGTGTACAAGTTATTTTTTGATCCAAAGAGAATTGTCTCCTACTCTCACACTCCCAAATCACATATCTTGAAATATACATATGTGTGTTGACAGATATGATTCTGGAGCATTTCTAATGTGACCACTTTTGCTTAAGTCATGAAATGCTACATTGAAAAATATGGCAGTATTTTAAAAACAAACCAACTAACCTCAAATCATTGAAAGACAAAACCTAATAGGGAACCTCTGTTATGGGTATGGAATAAAATTAACAAACAAAACTAAGCCAGAGATACAAGAGTATACTCTCAGTAGCAATAATAAAAAGAGACTGAACCCTAAATATTTACTTAAAAAGAAGGGAAAGAAGCAAGTACAACATATGTAAGTACTAGTAGGAAATACTGCTTACTATATTGCTGGGCAACAACTGTCAAGCTCAGAATCTTCTGATCAAATAATAACACATTCAGAAGATAAAAGTATGTTGAAGAAAAATGAAACCATGGATTCAGTATTGCTTTAGCGAAGAATGAGCAAAACAAAAGTCTAACTGAAAATGAGCCTTCATTACTGGTTAAAAATCTTCAGTTGTTTCCATTTCTCTGCACATCAGCCCAACACTGTCTATCAAATATTATATATTTATTTTTAGAAAATCAGTGAAGCATCCTAAAATTAGCAACACCAATAGAGCACAAAAATGTTTGGATTTTCAAAGTGATAAAGGCAGTTTGTTGATTTAAACATTTATATTTTTATTTTCAGGATCCCCAGATACCTGCTGAACTTCAAGTTAGTTTTTATGTAAGCAACACATTGCATTGGGTGGGGAGCAAAGCGTATAAATCTCTCTGAGTTTCAACTGCTAGAGAAAGAAGAGGATGCCTTTTCATGCTTAATTCTTTCAAAAGAATTTTTTAAGTATTTCATTCTTAAACAAACAGATGTCTTGTTAGGGATGATATTAGTCTTTCATTCAGGAAACTTATGAATGGATAACAGTAACTTCGTTACTAGACAGCAAGGTAAGAATAACTTACTGAAGATTAACTTTGTTAGCCAGAGAGACATTTGCAATAATTTGGGTATTTCATTTGACTATAGCCACTTTTCAAATATTTATTAGCTGGTGAATTTCCAAAACTTAAGCTTGCTTGCGATCTTGTGTAAAAAAGATAGGTTTTTTTGCTTGTTCATTTTTTAAACTTGCAGCACAATTAAGAAAAGAGTTGAAACAGTAGATATATAATGTGGGTTTATGTTGCTTTTTAAATTAAAAAAAAATAATTATTTTAATTTTCCTGTAGACATAGTTACTTCACTTTCCTTGTGCTGTCACCATCCTGTTGCTGAAATGAATGTGATCAGCTCATGTAATGATAACGAATTATTAAGTTCCTAATTATTTATGGGCTTTCTACTTAGGGAATCGGAAGTGCTTACATTAAATAAATAATTTTTAAAAATCTATAGATTACAGTACTGTTTACTAATGTAATCTATGTTGTAAAACAAAAACATAAAATAATGAAAACTAAGAAAAAACTAACACTAAATTATCCTTTACTTTTACTTCATTTTTAATAACATGGTAACAGTAGTATAAAACTTTTTAATGGTGAGATTGCTTTAATCATAGAATCATTGATTGGAAGAGACCCTTAAGGTCATACAGTCCAGCTATAACTTAACTCTAGCACTAAAACATGTCCCTAAGAACCTCATCTATATGTCTTTTGAACACCTCCAGGGATGGTGACTCAACCACTTCCCTGGGCAGCCTGTTCCAATGCCTGACAACTGTCTCCATGAAGAAATTTTTCCTAGTATCTAATCTAAACCTCCCCTGGTGCAACTTGAGGCCATTTGCTCTCATCCTATCACTTGTTACTTGGGATACCAACACTATTCATCCTTTCAGGAAGCTTATAGAGAGCAATAAGTTCTCCTTTCAGCCTCCTTTTCTGCAGGCCAAACAGCCCCAGCTCCCTCAGCTGCTCCTTATAAGACTTGTGCTCCAGAACCTTCTCAATGTCTTTCCTGTAGTGAGGGGCTCAAAACTCTACACGGTATTCAAGGTGAAGTCTCACCAGTGCCGAGTACAGGGGCATGGTCACTTCCCTAGTCCTGTTGGCTGCATTATTCTTGATGCATGCCAGGGTGCTGTTGGCCTTCTAGACCACCTGGATACACTGTTGGCTCATGTTCAGCCAGCTGTCAATCAACACCCTCAGATCTTTTTCTGACGGGCAGATTTACAGCCACTCTTCCCCAAGCCGGTAGCATTGCAGGGAGTTGTGATCCAAGTGCGGGACTCAGCTCCTGGTGTTGTTGAACCTCATACAGTAAGCTTCAGCTCAATAATCCAGACAGTCCAGATCCTTTTGTAGAGATTTCTTATCCTCAAACAGATCAACACTCGCACTCAACTTGATGTCATCTACAAACTTACTGATGGTGCACTGAATCCCCTCATCCAGATCATTGTTGAAGTTATTAAACTGAACTGGCTCAAACACTGAGCCCTGGGGAATGCCATTTATTACTGGCCACCAACTGCATTTAACTCCACCCAGCACAACTCTTCGGACCTGGCCATCCAGTCAGCTATTTACCCAGCAAATAGAACACCCCTCCAAGCCATGAGCTGCCAGATTCTCCAGGAGGATGCTATGGGAAACACTGTCAAAGGCTTTCCTGAAGTGTAAGTACACAACATCCACAGCCTTTTCCTCATCCACTAAGCAGGTCACCTTGTCATAGCAAAAGATCAGGTCGGTCAAGCAGGACCTGCCTTTCATAAACCCATGCTGACTGAGTCTGATTGCTTGGTTGTCTTGTATATGATATGTGATGACACTCAGTATTATCCATTCCATGTCATTCACTGGGACCGAGGTCAGACTGACAGGCCTGTTACTACACAGATTCTCATTCCAGCCCTTCTTGTAGATGGGCACCTGATTTGCCAACTTCCTGTCAACTGGGACCTCCCCAGTTAGCCAGGACTGCTGATAAATGGTGGAAAGTGGCTTGGTGATCACATCTGTAAGCTCCCGCAGCAACTTTGGATGGATCCCATCTGGTCCCATAGACTTGTGTGTGTCTAAGTGGTGTAGCAGGTCACTAACCATTTCCTCTTGGACCATTTGGTCTTCATTTTACTCCCTGTCCCTGTCTTCTGGCTCAGGCGGTTGTGCACCTGGAGTACAATTGGTCTTACTATTAAAGACTGAGGTAAAGAAGACATCTAGCACCTCAGTCTTTCCCTCATCCTCTGTCATTATGTTTCCCCCTGCATCCACCAGAGGATGGCAATTCTCCATAGCCCTCTTTTTGTTGCTGATATGTTTACAGAAGCCTTTTTTGTTTCCTATTACAGCAGGAGCCAGTTGGGCTCTAGTTGGGCTTCGACATTTCTCATTTTCTCCCCACATAACTTCACCACATTCTTGTAGTCCACTTGAGTAGCCTGACCCTTCTTCCAAAGGTCATAAATTCTCCTTAATATAACCCTCTAAGAAATCTGCTTATATATGCAAGAAGTGTTACAGGTACTGGGTTTACTGTACTACATAAAGTTTCTAATACATTTTCTTTTAGATAATCTATTCAACAAATCTCTACTGGTTTCTGACCAAAGTACAGATAATCTTTTGCTGTGTTTTCATTTTGGCTAGAAAATACCATTAAGATCATAGAGTCCAACTGTTAACCTAGTGATACTAAGTGCAGGTCTCAATGGTTGTTTTTCTTCCCTAATGATCTTAATCATTAACTCAAAATGGAATTCTTTGTTACATGGTTGCTGTAAAAGTCTATGGGAAATTTTATGGGAAATTTTATGGGAAATTTAAAGGAACACATGTTTTCTAATGTAAATTAATTAGAGGAAATGAGAAAAAAAATCCAGTGACACTAAAGCAGAAATCAAAATAAATAAGGAATAATGCATTAGTGACTACCCTATACCTATATGAGATTACATCCTTATCAACTTACAGTAAAAGGAAATCCTCTACAACTACTCCTCCAGACAATTACTTTGCTAAATATAAAAACAATTGAAGAATAACAGTATTGGTCAAGTTATTTTATTGCTCAAGGCACTGTTTTAACTGTATTAAATGTTTATCGTAAAGAATCAAGTGGAAATTTTAGGTCTACCTACCTAAAAATTCAAATGAGTGGATTCTGAGGACTTTTTTTTTTCAAAGCATGGTCAGTTTTAGAGCAAAAACTGGAGTTTTGAAAAACACACAGGACAATATAGTGATGTACAAATGTTTGAATATGTGATCATCACTTTAGCAGTGTTACACTTTTTCAGAACAATTCTAAGTACTTGGTAGAACTGCTATAATGCCTTTAGAAATATGTCTTCTAAGGTTTTTGGCATGGTCTAAGCCATATGAAATGATAAATTACTATGGATCTGATTGTATTCTCCTTATATTGCTTCTTTTAAAAATGGAGAAATAATGATCAGTTTTCTGTATTACAAAATCCTACAGCATGAAATTACAATTCATTTCTTGCAGACAGGGTTGGATGTACCTTCATATTAAATACAACAGTACAATTTGACAGATTTTACTCAGTTGCTTATTCAGTCTGTGATTATATAAATTGTAAATCATTATGCCTTAGGATCCTGTAGCAAATAATTTTGCATGTATGTCCATAAAAAGAGAATCATATTCTAGGAGCTCTTTAAGTTATGAACATTTTTTTAACAGTTAAGTTCTGAGATGAAAAACCTAACTTCAAGTACATGTCAATAACATTCATTTGTATATAATCATGCAAGCCACAAATGGGCACTAAAATTTTTAATAAAAGACATCCATGATTGCAATTTTATTGTAGGCATAGCTGATTATTGTGTCTAGAAGTACATAGCCCTTTGGACTTCCAAAAGGTCAAAATCACTGGGGTGGGATGGGAATATTAAGTTAAGAGGGAAACTGTTTTGACACTGCTGTTCCTTGTTATTTCAATTATTTTCTCAGTTAATAGCACTGTGAATGGGGTGTGCAAAACCTCAGAAACTTATTCCTCGATGCAAGGTAACATCTCTTTACTGTGTACATCATTCAGCACCAGAAAAATACAGAAGTGAAATGGATGAGGTACAAGAGTAAAAGAACAACTTCCATGTGAAAGAAGCAGAAAATGTATTTAGGGAAAAAGCAGGTTCAAAGGAAGCTTATTGACAGTACCTCAGTCACACCTTGGAATTGTGTTTTCCAGTGTTAGTGATGATATCTCCAGTATAATTCTGGATTCACTAAAGTTATTTTTGTCAAGTAATGTGGAAGTGTGTGTTACACATAATATTAAAGATTTTTACCATATGCTGATTATAAAAATTCTGTGTGTCCTGGTGGATAGTAAACTGAATATGAATCCATGGTACACCCCTGCAGCCTTCATGTGAAACCATGTCTTGAGTTGCATCAGCAAGATAGCAGACAGCAGATAAAGGTATGTGACAATGCTGCTTTATTAAGTACTTCACAGAACTACAGAGTGGTTGAGGCTGGCTGGCACCTCTGGATATTGTCTAGTGCAACTCTCTGCTCAGAACACTGTTAGTTAAAACAAGTTACTCAGGCTGTGTTACAGGCAGGTTTTACTGTCTCTAAGGATGGAGACTCCACGACCTCTCGGGGCAACTTTTACCAGTTTTTGACCACCTTCACAGGAAAAACAAATTCTATGTTCAGATGGAATTTCAAATCTTCCATGTTTTGCCCAGTGTCCTTTTCACTGGGTACCACTGAGAACAGTCTGGTTCTATCTTATTTACAAACTTCCACTCAGGTATTTATACATGTGCATAAGATTTCTCCTGAGACTTCTCTTGTCTGGCCTGAACAGTTCCAGCTGCCTCAGTCTCTATTTGTGTGACACATGCTCCTATCCCTTAATGACTTAGTAGTCTGCAAGTGGAATATCCTGCACAATTTTGAGCCTACAGTTTAAGAGAGACTTTGCAATATGTAAAAGAACCCAGGACCTAATGAAGTACTTTCAGGGACTGGAGAACGAGACATCTGAAGACACAGGGTTCGTTCAGCCTGGAAAAGAGGCAGTCCTGATGGCAATCTAACTATGGTCATCCAGTACTTAGAAGGTAGTTATAGAGAAAATTAAGGTACTTTATTCACATAGATACATGGTGGCAAAAATCAACAGCTGCAAGAAAAATAAAATCTAAATTAGGAGAGGAATTAACTATTGGAATAGGTTATACAGGAAAGTGGTAGAATTTCCTTTCACTGGAAATTTTCACAAAGTGGCTTGACAAAGACCTTGATAACTTACTCTAAGGCTCTAATTTCAACTGCAGGTTTGACTAAATGGTCTTCAGATGTCTTTTCCAATGTAGACTTTTCTGTGATTCTATAATTTCATTAGAAAATTATTTATTATGATTATTCAAATGACAGATGTGAAGTGAAAGAGTTGGGTTCGCCACCCATGCTCACAGAGAATAGTTACTTTTTCTGCAGCTGTCACAACTGATATGAACTGACTTTCATTATTTGTTCTGGTACTAACAGTATTGACTATTTTTATGGTTTTGTATTGTAATTTCTCATTACAAACTACATAAATAATTGCCTACAATTAAAAAAAAAAAAAAAGTTGAGCAAAATGTTTTTTCATTTCTTGTATTTGCCTCAGGATCTTTTGAGGGGAGAATATTTCTAGTTAACATAACTCAACTCTTCTAGAAAACAGAAGAAGTGGATTAAGTATTTTCTATTTATATCAAAACGTTCAGATGATCTGAATCTGAAAGTGAGCTCAAGCAAACCAGGATATTAAAGCCAGTCTATATGGCAGAGAATTGGCTTTTCTTGGTCTTTTTTAACTATGTAATTTTGGATACACTTTTGCAGCCTTGAATGAAACATTTTATCACAACCAAAGTTTACTCTGATTTTAACACAAAATTACTTAGTAAACTTATTCCATACTTAATCTTATATTTCATGTTTGTCATGTTGTTAAACTGGCCAGATCTATTACAAAAAAGTCCGCTTAGCTTTGTTATTGAGAACTTTATCTTGTGACTCACATACTTTTCAAAGTACAGTTATTGCTCTAGTTATTGTATCATGCATTTTTTTCACACAAAATGACATGAAGATTTGCAACCTTAAGTAGCCATCTGCATTTAAGAATAAACTTCAGAAAATAGAGTAGAAAGGAGATTTCTCTGGTCTGGAACACCGACAACGTGAGAATATCAGTCAGTTTACGTAGGTTTGTGGGTTTTTTTTGTTTGTTTGTTTGGTTTTTTTTGTTTTGTTTTGTTTTTGGTTTTGTTTTTGTTATGCATTATTGTCTGATGGGTATAGGGATATATGTTCTTTGTGTAATTAAATCAGCAAGCAACTGTTGACCTCTACTTTATACCTTTCAGTACTATTCAGAAATATTATCTTGAGTCTTGAGACCAGCAAGATGGCATCTAAGTGGTGTCACATGAGTTAACAAGCTTTTCTTGATTCCCCATCTTTTCTAAAATTTGCACAGTAGATTGAAATTTGTAGAGCTGGTGTGGTAAAATCTGTTATATATAGCATGTTTGAAGAAAAATGATGATTTATGTATGGATCTTGATGACATTATTTTCTGGGCAGAGGAAGGTTTTTTCGAGAAACTCAATTATTCAGATGTAGTTCAGCTATCATTTATTTAGAATAGAATAAAAACAGAGAACAGAGCAGAACAGAGCAGAACAGAACAGAACAGAACAGAACAGAACAGAACAGAACAGAACAGAATAGAATAGAATAGAATAGAATAGAATAGAATAGAATAGAATAGAATAGAATAGAATAGAATAGATGTGCTGGTTTGACTGAAAATGGGTTAATTTTCTCCATGCAGTTAGAAAACTCGCTTTTCCATAGCTGGCATGGCCATTATATGTACTTAGTTTGAGAACAAGAGATAGCACCTCAGCACAGAGCTAATGTTTTTAATTGCTCTGGTCTGAGAGCAAAGAACATTCTGAGCACCCTGTTTACAGGTGTGAGACAGTGAGGAAGGTGGGGCATGGATGGGGCAGAGTTTGATTGATACCCAGACTGATCAAGGAGAGTATTCCATCCCATTAGCATGATGCTCCAGATTTAAGAGTGGGGCCTTCTGGTTTTTTGTTCCCTTTTCTCTTGGTCTTCCGTTCCTCTCGCTCTGTCTCTGGGGTGCAGTCGGGGAAGTGTTTGGTGCAGGATGTTTAGTTCGTTTTTTTTGCTGTTTTGCAGAGGCTTCTGAGCCTTTCTGCTTTTTTCCTCCCCTCTCTCTCTGTGAGACTGACTGTGTGACCAGGTGCCATTTCCTAGGACTGGCTACTCGGCATGTTCATGAGGAATTGCCTTGAGTATCTTTTATTTTTATTTTTATTTTCTATATATATTTACTAGTAGCATATTAATATTTTGTTATTTTATTAAACTGTGTTTATCTCAATCCAAGTTTCTCCTTTCCCTTTTGTTTCTCTCCCTTGTTGGCGGGGCAGGGGGTGGTAAGGGAAAGAAGCAAAAGAGGGGGTGAGCGAGCAGCTATCGTGGTTGTATTGCTAGCTCAGGTTAGACCATGACAACAGAATAGAATAGAATAGAATAGAATAGAATAGAATAGAATAGAATAGAATAGAATAGAATAGAATAGAATAGAATAGAATAGAATAGAATAGAATAGATTTTTTTAGTTTGAATGGTCTTACAAGAATCGTCTAGTCCAACTGCCTGACCAATTTGGGGCTGACCAGAAGTTAAAGATGTTGTTAGGTATATTATCCAAATATCTCTTAAACACTAGTAGGCATGTGACATTCTTAAGTTTGTAGGAGACAACTTCTTGTCACAAGTACTCAGGGAGCCAACTAGGAAAGTTGCTCTCCTAGACTTGCTACTATTTATTAAGTAAACATAGTAATTATTTTACAGTGTTTACAGACAGATTTGCACTTTTGAAAATTTACCCGTCTGCTGAGGCTCAGTAAATCTAATGAAATGTCAAGACATGACAAAACTGATACAATTACAGAAAATTCTCAGATTCTAAACTGGGCAGAGATTTAAAGGAAATAAATCAGAAATTCTGTAAGATAGACATTTAGTATTTTACATGTTGTTCATGTCAAAGCTGGAAAGTAATTTAATTGTAACTCCACTTTTAAAATGTTGCAAAACTGTTTGTACAGAAATGTTAAGCATAAAGAAAATGAATTTAAAATATAGAGGAAATTAAAAAAAAAAAAAATCCCCTAAACAAACAAACAAACAAAACCAAAACAAACAAAACAACAAAAAAACAACCCACATCAATACTCTACCACCAATTAAAACAAGCTATTATTCTTCTTTGTATGCTCTGTCTTCCACCAACTCCAAGAAAGCAAATACATTTCAATTAGAGACTCTGGATTCTTTTATAGTCTCTTTTCCAGTTAGTAAGAATGCAAACAAACAAGGATTCAAATTGTTTCTTTGTGGCTGTAGATGTATATTTGCTGCTACTCTTCCCATAGTGCTCTATTCTGGTTTTCAGTGTATTGTAGAATTGCAGTATCGCCTTCTCCCCTTTCATCTAATAGCTACTCTGAGGGTTCTGAGTGGCTGACAGTGTGTGCAAGGACTTTCAGATAGAAAAAAATACTTTTTCTAAACAAGATTTAATTCAATGCTATTTGTCATGCCTGACTCAATTTCATTTTGTTCATATATACATGCAAATCCTTTGCATTGTTAATGACATTATCTGTCTTAGTGCATTTATTGAAAGCAGGCACTGTTGTATACTTTGTGGATCTGCTTTGACAGAGTCCAGATGGAATGGAAAAGTGTATTTAGCAAAAGTGAGAAAAGGAAAAGGTATGCATGCATATTCTATAATTTCTGTCTCTGAAAAAAAATGAAGAAATCAGTCAGTTTACTGAAGACTCTAAATTAAATCATGCCCATAAAATGAAACAGTATTTTCCACCTTTCAGTTTAAACTAGGTAAAGGTATTAAAAAAAAAAAAAAAAAAACACACCAAAAAAAATCCCTTTTTATTCCAGTTGTGATGCTCTTTGCCTTAGACTGTTCTAGACAGAAGCAAAAATGAAGCTAGAAACATTCCTTATGTATGCAATTAACTGTAATTCTAAGTTTCAATTTCACGTGCTCTAATTTGAAGAAATTTTAGTTAAAAATTATTTTCATATATCTGCAATATATGGAAATTAAGGGTTTTAAATGAATATATATATTAAAAAAACTTACAATTTCTTCACAAATTCAACACAGCTAGTTGATTCTTCTTGATATCTTTTCTAAAACAGTTTTCAAAGAAGTGAGAAACCGGAGCCATTCAGTAAACAAAAAGCAAAGTACATACCTTCAAAGAACAACAGGGCTATTTACTCATTAACCAGAAAACCTACATTTTCCGACAGAATGTTTTTTTCAATAACATAACATCAAAGTAAAAAAAAAAAACAAACACACAAACCCAAACATATAAATTAAAAAATAATATATTGACACTTGCATGAGTTAGCTTCACACAGAAAGAAAACATTTTCAGTTGAAGCCACTATAAACTTCCATCTCTAATAATTAAAAACTTCAGTTCTAACCAACAACCAGTTCACTGTAATGCAAACTCCAAGGTGTACTCTTCCAGTGTCTGGGTATCTCATGAGTCTTCTTGAAAGGCAGTCAGTTGATAGCTGGTTGTTTTTGCATGGAAGATTCCCCAACATCAAAGATTTTTTCAAGGAATGATAAATTGACTGCAACACTATGCGAAGTAACACACGCTACAAGTACTTGCTATGGATATAAGATTGTGGTTGTTACATATTGTTAGTAATTGTATGCATGATGTCTAGGATAAATTAACTCACATTACATGCCTTTTGTCCCAGATTTTCTGGATTAGTTGGCTTTCCAATTAACACTACACTGCAGCAGCAAAGCTTATGAGACTAACTGAATAGCTTAAAATAACTACAAATGCAAAAGAGAAAAATGAAAAAACCCAAGTCCTCTCTGCTTCCTCTCTTCCAAATCTGCACACAGTTGAAGCCCACAAGAATGTAATGAAAACATTTTTTTAATGCAAAAAGAGGCAGCTAGGCTCTGGGGAGGGAGAACCCATGCCTGCCATAAAATTTCTGTGCAGCTATAAAATATTTACTTTCAATATGCCACAGTTTTGGCTGACAAGGAAGGAACAAAAAGACAAGCTAAATGTCTTTCCCCTATCGTGCTGAGCAGAGAACACATGAGATTTTTTTTTTTTTTGTTTCAATAACTACGATAGCTGTCTGAGACCATTAGAGAGAAAATAAATACCAAATAGCTGATATTTAGATTGCCATGGCAGGCCCCAGAAGACATGGTGAGGCAAAACAGAAGAAAAATAGAAGTAAAACTCATTTTCTGTCAGAAGAGTATATAAACTATATAAAAAGTTACTTCAGAAGAGTACGTAAACAATATAAAAAATTACTTCAAATATTAAAAGAATTATACTAAATCTTAATAATAGAAGCTGAGAATAGCGTTCATATATATCCACATTGTATCTAAAACCTCATTATAAGATGTGAACATTCCTCAGATCTTCTAATTTCTGTGCATACAGAATGCCCTACAAAGGCTGATTCCACAAAGCTTTTTCCTGCTAAAAGGGACAATAAGCAAACATACAAGGAATTAATTATTAATGAGAAATGCTACCATAGTCTCTGAATCTTTCTATATTCCTTGATCTGAACTAGGATGATCATTTTTGCCACCAGTTCTTTGTTGTTGTTGTTGTTGTTGTTGTTGTTGTTGTTGTTAAATGTCAGGAAACCAGGCTTTGGAAGATGATCAGCCTGTTTGCCTGCTGTTTGCCTGAGCAGACTAGTGTGTCAGCACCATCCCTCTGCATCTCCCTGCGTGGGAGGAGGCAGCATGTGCACAGTGCCTTCATCAGCCTGGCAGCTTATTTTAGTCTGCCTCTATCTACATCAGGAGGCTGCCTCCGCTCAGCACTGATAACAAAGCACTATCACTTTTCAAAATGACAGGACACAGTGACATATCAACACTGGAACTTAAATGAAAAGCCCCTTCTAATTTAACTGCTAATCTGCTGAAGCTGTGTTCAAACCTGGTATTTTTGTTTTCAATTAAAACTTTTTTGTAGCTAGAAAAAAAGTTCCGTGTATGCCGTTGCCTTTTGTGGTAGCACACAAGTCAAGAAGGAGCTGAAAAGGCTAGGAAATAGAGTGGAGTATTTTTCACACAGTTAAATGTCAGATGTGTGTTTGTCAAATAGAAGTTGCACAGGATACACCTTCTGGAAGCTGCTTTGTAGGAGACTGATGAAAAGTTTGTTGTGAAAATGTGAATTTTCTTCTGAAGCAATTTACACAATGTTTAATATGCTTATAGTGGCAAAAAAAATCCCTTATTCATCACTACTTTAAAGCTTGTGTCTACAATTAACAGCAGAATAGAAAAAGGGTTAGTACAAATCCTAGAGCATCTGGAGTTTTCAGTAACAAGAACAGCAGTTTCAGTAGATTTTTAAGGCCATACTGGTAAGTAATCAGTCTCTGCTTCTAAGTAGTTTCTATTGCTTTCACTGATGCCTTAACAAACTCCAGCATTAGTTTTCTAGACTGTTACTTGCAAAAGAAGAGCAGACTGTATTTCAGAGGACAAAAAGCTGGCATTACTGTTTTTCAGAACATTTGAAGCAATGTTCACATGAAGCTGTCTTTGGGCAGACAGCAAGTTTTCTGGAAATTTGTCTATCGGACAACCATTAGTTGTACAAAGAGTTATTATTATTATTATTATTATTATTATTATTATTATTATTATTATTATTATTATTATTATTATTGGTTGGTTGGTTGGTTGGTTGGTTGGTTGGTTGGTTGGTTGGTTGGTTGGTTGGTTTCCAAAGCATCTTCTGCTTTCCTTGGTTTCCTTCAACAGAGTTTTCTTAGGAAAGCTCGTTCAGTGGATTGGGTACATACCAAAATACCAACATCTATGTAATTGCATCAGTCATCTTGACATTAATTGATTGATCAAGACTTGTACCTGTGAAAAATTAAACATATGTCCTATACTCAACAATAGTACGTGGGATATGCAGACATAGAATTAACAGTGGCTAGGACCACAAGTGGGGTTTTGTTTGTTAATTTTTTCTTTTTTTCGTTTAGGAGACCATAAGGCAGATAAAAAAACGAATATTTTGAACTTTATAGTTATGCACTGTTATGCAGCATCAACGTTTCCTAAAGAATAAAACAATTTCTAAAATATTTAACACTGAAGGCAAATAAAAGGAAATTACTTAAAGATGTATATTTGTATTTAATATCTAAACTAATGGAAAAAATATATTGAGCTCTTAAAACAGCAGAGTAGCTACAATTGCATATATAGAACACTATATTTTTCCCTCTGAAAACATTCTTACTTATATCTAATTTTAAAATACAGAAATAAATTTTTTGCAGTTAGTAATTCATGAATTATTTAGAACTCTGTTTCTAATATTCTATGCTAATCCCAAAATTATACTTTCCTTAAAATTCTGTTTGGATATGTAAATTCATCAGTCTTAGAAAACAGATACGATAAAGTTTCATTAATGAATTACTTCGCCCCAACTTTTGAGAGAGAAGTTGTATAGAATTGAGTAGACTGACACTTCCTGAATAATATTTTCACTGTGTATCTATGGTCTTGGGGCAAGTTTTATTGGGCAAGTGTCAAAATCTGTGCTTAGCACGAAAGCTGTTCAGAATTTGTTAAATCAATTTTAATCTGTTCTCTGGAAGGAAATTTATCTTAGTATTGTCCTGTCTACATGACATAATATAATGTTCTTTGCTTAGGATTATGTCAGAGAGGAAACTGTGGACATATGTAAAAACCTTCATAAATACCACTTTATACAGTTTTTGCTCCTGCATTCTATTAAATGTTTCTTTTCCCTTTCTTCTCAAGCTGTGATTTAATATTCCTCTATTTTCTTAGAAAATTAATACAAGTTTATATAGCTTGGAAGTGGCTGAGGTGTTTACTATCTAATCATTGAGTAGAAATATTATCTTTATCATAGTATCACAGTATGTTTGGGATTGAAAGGGACCTCAAAAGATCATCTAGTCCAATCCCCCTGCTGGAGCAGGAACGTCTAGGTGAGGTCGCACAGGAACATGTCCAGGCAGGTTTTGAATGTCTCCAGAGTAGGAGACTCCACAACCCCCCTGGGCAGCCTGTTCCAGTGTTCTGTCACCCTCACTGAGAAGAAGTTTTTTCTCAAATTTAAGTGGAACCTCTTGTGTTCCAGCTTGATCCCATTACCCCTTGTCCTATCATTGTTTACCACTGAGAAGAGCCTGGCTCCATCCTCGTGGCACTCACCCTTTATATATTTATAAACATTAATAAGGTCACCCCTCAGTCTCCTCTTCTCCAAACTAAAGAGACCCAGCTCCCTCAGCCTTTCTTCACAAGGGAG
This sequence comes from Patagioenas fasciata, assembly GCF_037038585.1. Taxonomy (NCBI): domain Eukaryota; kingdom Metazoa; phylum Chordata; class Aves; order Columbiformes; family Columbidae; genus Patagioenas; species Patagioenas fasciata. Next base: position 22,767,668 of record NC_092560.1, on the reverse strand, counting down.
GTGCTCCACTCCCTTAATCATCTTTGTTGCCCTGCACTGGACCCTCTCCAGCAGTTCCCTGTCCTTCTTGAACTGAGGGGCCCAGAACTGGACACAATATTCTAGATGGGGTCTCACCAGGGCGGAGTAGAGGGGAAGGAGGACCTCTCTTGATCTACTGACCACCCCCCTGTAAAACATAAACACATATGCATGCACATAACTGAGTATAAACTAAGGATTTTTTTTTTCAAAACCCTTAGGTTAACATTAAAGTTACATCTATGTGATAATTTTATAGGGGATGACAAGGGACATAAGGAAATGTCTTAAACTGCATGGTGTGTTGGGGGAAGGAGAGCATGTACAAACTTCATTTGAAATTAAAACAGATTTCCCAAATGCTGTGTGTTCTCTGAAGAGGAAACTCTTTACAATATGTAAAAAAATCATTGAGTATTCTGAAACAAATAAGTATATTCAGGAGTATAAAGAGCAGATAGGTCAGTAGGAAGATGAGCTCATTCGTGATCTCATCACATGTATCCTATTCACAATATTTCTTTTAGGTCTATGTTGCACAGAAATGAGGAGCACAGCTGTTATAAAAATAACTGTAACAACTCCGTGCTAATGGAAAACTGGCCTTAAATTGTTTTTTTCATAACCCAACTAAACTGTCAACATGGCTAGATCACATTGAATTGTAGAACATGAAGAAGTCCTGCTGATAAAAGTCTTAGCTACACATAATGTTTTGTCTTTCCCGTGTGATGTTGATCTGAATGTTTTTAGATAGAGGGGCCACCTCATTTGGTCTTAGGCAAAAAAAGGTCTAGCTTGTGAAGTGTATCTCAGAAGCTGCTTAGATTTTGTGATATACTATAGCTTCTCTAGTCTAGGAGGAGCAAACTTCAGTGAAAAATCCTAATGACCAGCTGGAGGATCAGCTTCCTAAGAAAGAGCATGAACTTTGCTCTTGGCTGTTCAGAGTTAAATGACAATTTGCCAGATGACCTAAAATTAAAACATCTTCTCAATTTGAGTTTATAATTTTTATATTTTAATAATAACGTTCAATGACCAGGTAAGCATGGCTAGGAATTGTTCTATAAATTGAATACTTAGAGTGGATTTGGTTTGGTTTGGTTTGGTTTGGTTTGGTTTGGTTTGGTTTGGTTTTTAACAACAACAAAAAAAAAAGGTGAAAAGCATTCTTTCCAAACACATATCAGGAAGCATTTCAAGGTCTAAGTATGTAACTGAGGAATCCATCAGAATATCATGAAAAGAAAATCTGTCTTGTTTCCAAAATATTTCTTTTTTTTTTTTTTTCCTTTATTCTGTCCACTTCTTACAATTCTATTCTTAATATCTGTCAGTAATACCATTTTCAATTAATGAGCATTTTAAAAGGAGAAAGTAGATTCTAACAACAGCTGAAGATGAAGACTTAAGGAGAGGTGTCATGTGGGGAAATTTTTGTAATTAACCACTTGTGTGATTTGCTGTGGCATTTTACCTAGATTTAGAATCCCTTTATTCAGGTATGAATTTACTATTGTTTTAAGATTTTCAACAGGTTAAATAATCATACTGTATTAATGGGAAAGTTAAAACACCAAAATTCTGCTACTTGTAAAATTCCAGGCTATGACTGGACTCATGGGAGGATCTTGCATCACACATGAACAACTACCAGGCAGTGTTACACACATTAGCTAAAGATAGCATCCTTAATGCAATTTATCTATCATTTCATGACTTTCTCTTAAAAGAAAGCATCCTCAATTTCACTGTGAGTGGAGTCATTGCCTGAAAATTAGCAGCTTACACACAGAATCATAAAACGTTCTGTCCAAGCATTAGAACATGTGCCCAAATAGACTGTGGAACCACTTGCTTCAAGGATTTTCAAAACTGAGATAGATCTAACCCTTAGCAACCTGATGTGACTTTGGCTTTGATCAGGGAAATGAAATAGAAGGTCTTTAGAGGTTTCTTCTGAGCTGTATTATCTTATTGTTTCGTACATATTTTCTGTGTGCTGGAAAACCACTGACAATACTTGCTGTATGACATGAAGCAGGAGGACTAGTGTGCCATAAACTTAATTGGGGTGCAGGATTTTTAACAGAAGGCTTAAAGACATCCCTTCATTGGGCAAAAGCAAGACAAAATAGTGTTCTGAAACTGTCAGACCTTTGACTATTGATAGGATAATCATATTTGGTTGTTAGTGTTGTACCGCTTGGCAAGGACAGAAAAGCAGTGGCCTGAGGCATGAGTAATCTCTAGTTCCTGCTGTAAAAAGGAGGAAAACAAAAACAAAACAAACAAATGAGAATAGGCTTTGTTTTTAGAGACTAAGCAATTCCATTACAGATCATGCCATCAGCAACTGTTTTGACCATTAAACCAGATTAAGACCCTTGTGATCTAGGAAAGTCTCCTCTATGAAGAAACTCACCAACTAAAAGGTTTTCTATGTTCAGTAAGACACAAGTCTACTTAATACATAGGTTGCCTTAGCTAGTAATTGGGTTTTCCATAATCAGTTACAGCTAAGCAGAGTGAAGCTGCATCCATGGTACTCTGTCATTTCTATTACAGCTACTACACTACTTCTAAAGAATGAGCTTTCAGATGTTAACAAATATGTAAAGCATGGAGGTGATGTCTCAAGGGGAAAGTCAGTAAGCTCTCTGCACATCGGGTGCTCAGATATTCCATCAGGACTTGCATCAACTAGTCCTTTTTCTGTGTATCATTCTGTTCACATACAAGCACAGACAATTGCACTCACGTAATCCAAAATATCTGCAGTAAGCCAGTAGAAAGCAGGAATGGGAAAAAATGTGTCACTGTTCAGACCATGGGAGCAATAACTGAAGTGGCAGGTGCTCTTTATTAAACCCCCACCTTCCCCACTGCGAAAAGGAGAAAAAGGAAGATAGACTTACAAATTCAGAAATTAAACCAGCTTTATTAACACTACTAATAAAGCTAGAAGAAATAATGCAAAATACGTAAAACCAATATTGAATCTCCCAGGTGATCAAGAAGTGGTCTGCCATGGGGGCTGACCAGGAAATCCTCGTCTGGATCCTCCAGTAGACAGGAACTGGATTCAAGAATGAACAGACTCGAATCAGACTCAGGATTGTAGACAGGGATAACAGGCAAGGTCCTCTTCAGAAGCTGGCCACAGACAAAGAGAGTGAGACCCTTATGATCCCCCAGCTTTAAGCTGATTATGATGAGTATGGTACGGAATAGATTGTTGGTCAATTTGAATCACCTGTTCTGTCTGCTCCTTCTTGCACATATGGCTTTTTAATACACTTCACTTGTGGAACACAAGGGGCCCATCAGCAACCTTGGCTGCTATAGTACTAAATATAAACATCAGCTTTTTTTGCACACCATTTCTACTTGTTAGCTCAGTAAAATTATAAACTTCAGGCATTATGAGCTCTGTAGTGGACACTGTCTGAAAAACATGCAAATAACTTCAGAAAAGTGCAGTTACTTCAAAGATAATTAACTGAAAGGAAAATTCACTAGAAGAGAATTAGTCCTGTTTTAACAAAAACCAGGACGATATGATATGTTTTAGAAATAGGATCTCAAGTGTACATTTATTGCATATTTTTAAAAACTCTATCATATAATAATAATAATAATAATAATAATAATAATAATAATAATAATAATAATGTTCCAAAAAGGAGAAGAAAGAAAAAAACAAAAACAAAAGCAAAAGCAAAAAACCAAACACAACAATTCCAACCTGCAAAATATATTTTTTATTTTAGGAGATAAAAGCATTAGGTGACTAGTTGATTGTGCAATAACTGACAAATGTAATTTAAAACCATAATGCCTCCAGCAAGGTAGTACAGCAGATAAAGGTCTAATCATTCAGTTGGGAGAATACAGTTCAAGTCTCATAACTTGCGATCCTGTATAAAACATGCTATATCTCAGCTCCTTCTCATAATCTTGTATAACAGAAAATCATGTTTATAGACCAAATTTTCTATAGACAGGATCAGATTAAAACATTGCATGAGAAGGCATAGTTTATATGAGGTAGAGAGTGAAAAAATATCTAGAAAGTCAATGCTTTAGCTAAATGAATTTTAGCATACATAAAAATATGTCCCTTCAGAACATCAGTCTACCTTTATTCCAAATCCAACACACATACTTATCCTAATTTGAATGATAATGATCCATGGAGTTCTCTTGCTTCCAGCACTCTTTGTGGTAAAGTGAAAAATTAGTTCTTTGAAAGCCATTAGACCCATACTCCTTTCTCAGTTACATACTCTACGAGTAGTGTCTCAACAGCCCATAGATGACCTGCACAATTCCTAGCAGCTTGTGTTGTTCTACTGAACAACATTCTGAAAATATCCACAGTATTATATTGAAGCAGAACTTTTTAGTATGTGACTTCTCAGACTTAAGGTTATTTCCATGTAAACTTCCTTAGATCTGTCAATTTACAGATTGGGAATTTAGAATATGACATAGGGTTCAATATGAGACTAAAGCTTTGTTCTGGCAATTTACTGCACTTCCTAATAAAACCAAAAAATAATTTGCTGACAGCAAACTGATGGCAGGTGTGCTTTAGTGTTGACAGCTGCATTTCTGACATGGATCACAGAGAAACTGTAGTATTCATGCTAGAACATCTGGAACATTTGATCACATTTCAAGAGCTAATTCAAATGGGTTGTCTATTATAATTTAAAAAATAAAGGAAAAATAGTATGGTGCAGTGTTCATAGTAGCAAAAGAATAATTCATTAAAACATTCTCTGAAAAATATAATACATGTCCAAGTAAAAAGAAAAAAAAAAAAATCAGTAATAACTATCCAGTGAAATACCACTAGATAAAAAGACTTATTTAAACTCATGTAGTGCCCAGAAGTACTTTGCAGGATTGCCATTAAAGAAATGCTGAACAAAAAACATTAAAATGAAGTATTTGCTATATGGCATATGATATATACTATATTATCATATACTAGGTAGTTCTCTGAATTGCCAATTTTTGTGAAGGTTGGAAGCATCTCTCGTCAGAACAGTCATTAAAGTGATACAATCTGAATTCCATGGGACATCTGCTGTTTTATTTCAGAAGAAGCAAATTAAATAGCAGATTACACTGAAAGAGATAAATATGAAAAGCATAACCAAATGGTGACATGTGTTACATGATATGCATTTCACCACCTTTATTTTAGCAAGAGACCAGGCTTCCCCATGTGCAAACCTACTATCCACATGCATATCTATGTATGCACATGAGTAGTCTTTGGAAAATGCATTAGAATGAATTTGGTTATGTGGTAATGTTAAAAAAGCCAATACTTGAACAAGGATGAAATCTTTGGCTGACTACCTGAGATCGCTCAAAGTCATCTATTCAGTTTGACACTGTTCAGCTTTGAGTTTTCCTGCTTCATATCAGGAGTCTACAGAAGCCTGCACTGTGTTTGCTTGTATTTCACAAATCAATCAGAGGCTCAAATATGCCCCCACACCTGTCACACACAGTTCCTATTAGAGTTCAAAACTTAGCAAGAGTTTCTAAGTACCGCAGTGTGCCTCCCTGTCTCTCTGTCCTCCTCCAGGCACAATCACTTTCTTGCTGCTACCATCTCTTGTTCACCGTACTACTGTGGAGTTAAAAGAACACCATCCTTGATGGTAGCTGCAGTTGCCAGAATTTCAGCACATTTCCCTTTATTTTGCATATCTCCTTTGTCTTATCCTTAGTCCAGATCTGCAAAGCAAAGTCTGGTAGTGAGGCTTTCATCTATCTATGGGAATTAGTCTCAGATTCCAGGCAGTTTTGGTAATCTATAGCCATCATAGTGGTCCTGGACTCGAGAGCACTAGCTTATCTGCCTGAATCTATCCATCTGCTTTTTCACGGTTGAAAAAATGGAGTAATCTTGAATGTAGACTAGCAATCATCTAACAGAGAAAAGCAAAGATTAAGGCACTAAAAAATGAATCTGTAGCCTTAGGTAAACAAGAGTATGAATGGCTAGAAAAACAAAACAACACAGTTTTATTTAAAAACTGTACAAATACTGTCTACTTAATCTCTATTTATATATATTCACTATTTTAAGATGTGCTGTTAAAGTCATTTATATAAAATATATTAAATCTGCAACATTGCACACGTATCTACTAATAACAATGTTCACCAAGTGAAAGATCAGTCATGAAATAAAATAGATTCACTGATTTCTTAGAATATTCTTTGGTCATTTTTACCAGTGTAATGGGGAAGAATAGTACCATGGGAACCTTTAAATATTTTATATCTGTTTTATGTTTAACTGATTTTGTTATAAATGCTTGCAGTAGATGCAAGTGCAAAGAAAACTAGGTCAATTGTAAACACAGGAGCATGAAAATCATAAGCAAGAACAGATGAATGAGATTAAACTGCAAGTAAATAATTCACTCTTACTATATAACTGAGTATTCTAATAACAGTGCAAAGGACTAGGATAATAGAACCTTGATGTATCTGTGCCATTTTAAAAAGCCTTGAGGACCAAATTAAATTTTAGCGTAAACATTTGTTACAGCCCTCTTTTAAGATCTCTGCTTACTAGTTTCTTGAATAATAATTAGAATAGCAAAGTTTTTTACTTTGTTCTGAACATAAATACATAAAATTTTGTAAGACTTCTGTGTTTTGAAAAGAGGCAGAACTCTTTAGTATACCTCAGATTTATTATATTATTGTATCTCAGCACCTTTTTCTTCTCTGCAAGATGCATGGCATTCTTTGTAAGTCATACTTCAGTTCTTGACAGACATTCCTAAAACTTACAAGCAAAAAAACAAAGAAGCACATGAAAGTCAGAAAATGAGAATACAATAATCTGTTAGACCAGTCTTCCTTCTCTCCTCCATAGACCTAACTTGTAACCAAAATGTGCAAAAATTATCTGGCATTTACTGTATCCAACAGTGTGCCAGAGGTGCAGATATAACCAAGAACTGCCTAAACACTGATTTTCTGTTCATACCTAAATGCTGCTGTTCAGTTTATTTTCCCACAGCATCACTTCTTTCCCTGCAGTCTTCAAAAGGTCAAGAAGGATGCAGAAAACTACAGGCCAGTCTGCCTCCATTTCATCCCTCTGAAAGTGATGGAACAGCTTATTCTAGATGTCATTTCTAAGCATTTGAAGGAAAAGGTCATCGGGAATAATCAACATGGATTCAGCAAGAGGAAATGATGACTGATCAGTCTGGTAGCCTTCCATGATGGTATGACTAGCTGGGAAGATGAGGTTAGAACAGTGGATGTCATCTGCCTTGTCTTCAGCAAGGCTTTTGATATTATCTCCTATAACAGCCTCATAGGTAAGCTCAGGAAATATGGGTTACATGAGCGGACAGTGAGACTGATTGAGAACTGGATGCATGGCAGAGCTTGGAGGGTTATGATAAATAGTGCAGAGTCTGTTTGGAGACCTGTAGTTAGTGGTGTTCCCCAGGGCTCAGTACTGGGTCCAGTCTTGTTCAACCTGTTCATCAATGACCTGCATGAAGAGACTGAGTACACACTCAGCAAGTTTACTGATGATACCAAACTGGGAGGAGTGTCTGATATACCCAAAGGCTGTGCTGCCATTCAGTGAGACTGGGACAGCCTGGAGACCTGGGTGGAGAGGAATCTAGTGAAGTTCAGAAAGGCAAGTGTAGGATTCTGCACCTGGGGAGGAATAACCCCAGGCACCAGTACAGGCTGGGGGTTGACCTGCTGGAAAGTAGCACTGCAGAAAAAGACCAGGGAGTCCTGGTGGACAGCAAGTTAACCATGAGTCAGCAATGCCCCTCTGTGGCCAAGAAGGCCAATGGTATTCTGGGGTCCATAAAAAGAGTGTGGCCAGCAGGTCGAAGGAGGGTCTCCTCCCTCTCTACTCTGCTCTGGTGAGGCTGCATCTGGGGTGCTGTGTCCAGTTCTGGAATTCCCAGTTCAAGAAATACAAGGAGCTGTTGGAGAGAGTCCAGTGGAGGGCTACAAAGACACATGGCCACTTTTACTACGCACTTGCCCAAGAACAATACTAATCCTTTTTTCAGTCCTCTGCCTTTCCTCGATTTAACAATATATGGCAGAACTGCAGTAAATGCACCAGTATGTTTCTTTCACTCTCTCCTGCTTATGTGTGTAAACTGAGTCTGAAATTGAAACAAAAGGAAAACTTAAGGCAAAAGATACATTAATTGGCCTCTATGCTACTGTCATTGCTTAAGATGAGTTGATTAATAATGAGAATTTGTAGCCTGCATTTCATTTTGGAAGGAAACTTTTGCTAACTTTCTCCCAAGACATTGGCCCTTACAGAAATTTATCTTAAGTATGTTAACTACTGCATGTTGATGATGTTATTTAACCTTAGATATTTTGATATTTGAAGAGAGAAGAGATACACCCAACATAAGTAAATCTTCCCAAAGTGCATAAGCATACAACACACTAGGCTTCAAAAACATAAAATCTTATTTCTACGATGTGGTAGTTTCACTCTTCTCTTCATAAAGAACTATCCTGGACAAAGATATTACCTGATATTTCATTATACAGAGTATGTCACCTAACTATAAGGTTAACAAAATGTTATGAGGTCTCTTTTACTTTTCTGCAGCACTGGACTGATGTGTATAAAGGGGTTAAGTGGTGTCGGAAGCAAGAAAATAGAAGAATCAAAGTGTTAAACATAAATTTTCTTATTAAAAATATGCTCTCTCTGTCTTTTTAGAGAAAGCTGATCTCTATTATCTGCTAGAATTTTCTTCCATTATCTTTTACATATTTCCAGGTACAGAAATAGCCCTATCAGCTCTAGTCCTTATTTTCTGTACTACAACCTGAGTACGGTTGATTTGTGTGCTGTTGTTTTGCAGGTGTTCAGAAATGCACTAGTTTTATAAACCGAATGCCATCAACTATATGGCACAACAACCATGTATCTTTTCTGTGTAGAAAAGACCATGGGTTGTACTAAAAGGAAGAGGATCAGAGAACAAGGATACTTAAGAATAAAATTCTAGTCTCAAATTCACAATTGGCAGTCACTGCTGAGTGGTATCTACTGATGAGAGTGGCAGTTTATTAATAAACTGTCATGTAAAGCTGATGTATTTGATGATGAATTCCACTCAACTGCACCATGAAATCTCATCTGGTTTATTACTTCCAGAATTACTGATTTTCTGTTGAAAGACTTTTGCAGATATAAATATGTTTCAAAGTTGTTTTCTCAATGCAGGTTACTTCTTCACCCTCCTCCCCCAGCCCCCCAATTCCTCATTGTTGATAAAACAGTCCAACAAAAGCTTGATCTTGATCTCCCAGTATATCCATAGTCCAAATAAATAACAAGTTTCAGTTCAGATACAAACTTTGATAAAGACTGATAGGGTTATCAGCAGTCAAAAGGACATGTCATAGTATATGAATTACTTACTCTTGTTATGGTAGGGGGAAAAAAAGACAAAAAGCAGATTATATCCTAGAAGTTGCGTATGCCCATTCAGATTGTGCATTCAGATGTGTTGCAAGTAAAGCCCTATGTAACTTATCCATACACAAACATGACTGAACTGGGAGGAGACAGAACTTCACACATACACAGAAATATGTGTTCTAGCACACATAATACTTTCTTCTTCTTCAGTTTCACTTTTAAATGAGAACAAAATTCCTAAAGAATTGATTAAGAACTACAGCATTCTTTTTTAATTCTATAAAAGGTTGGTTGAATCCGACCCATAACAAAACATGAGAAAATTTACTAAGCCTTTTAGTAATGAAGTATAAATTACAAACATCTCAAATGTTTTCAGATTTCTTCCTTATGTTCTTCCACTTTTCCATTTCAGTGTAATAAAGTGAGCTGAGTAGAACCAACAATTTGACAGATGGAAGCTGGAGGCTATTTTAGAAGAAAAATTACCTAAACCTTTACAACCAGCCAGCCACTACTGAAAAAAATCATGCTAAGACAGCTGGATCTTTAACTTGACTCAGAGTTCCAGAGTTTATGTTGTGTTCTTTAATGTGCTTATTAAAATAAAATAAAAAAAATATGTTTTCAGTTGGAGTCCTGTGTTAAAGTTATTTAACAACCTTTTATTTAAGACTAACATTGCATTTAGTTGTATATTTATTTGCACACTGTATCAGTTATTTTCTCCTGAAAATTCTGAAGCACTCAGCTGAGATCAGATATTACTGGACTCATTGCCCAAGTGAAAGTAGGTAAATGTAGGTGAATGTATCAGCTCCATTTTCTTTGAAAATGAGGCTGTAAATCTTTTTTCTACTTCTGTCTATGCAGGAAAAAATGTATTTGTGGGACCCAACATCCCAGCCAGATTGTAAAAGAAATTAGTTTACACTGTGCATTTTTTCTGTTTTTATTTCTACACAGTTTCTTACTGAGTATAAAAATTACTAAAAAATCTACAGAATACACACATACACATACGCAAAAGAAGACAACGTTTCCCTGAAAGAAAATGAGGGTTTTAACTTGATATTGGACTGGACTTATGAAGTACTGAGGAAAAAAAAAAAAAGTTTGTGACATATTTTCACAGGACAGCTCCTAAAATAACTTTTGGAAGGCAATCATAACTACATATGAAATGAGCAAAATAGTTTTCTTCTTATGCTATTTCAGCAAGCCAATATTAATCAAATATGGGCCGGACTTTTTACAGATTGTCACATGTTGCCAACAGAGGTGATAGCTCTCAAACAGAGTATTCTTTACCAAAGTTAGTTTCCTTCACAAAGGAAAAGGCAGGATATTATCCTTCGAAGCATGTATCCAATAATCTAGCAACAGTTTAAATACTCAGTCTACCTTTTCTTCCACATTTCAAATGTGAATTTTGAATGATTAAATCACTGATAAACTTGTGCTCTAACAGTACTTTCACTCCTGCAGTGAGTAATGTAACTATTTTCTCTGCTTTCAGGCTGAATACAAAAAAAAAAAAAAAAAAAAAAGAGAAAATAAAAGACACAATACAGAATGATTCAGTGTTGGTTTCTAATGTCTTAAGCAATAAATCTGATGCTGTGTATGGCATTTATAAATTTCTTTAGAATTTTATTGGGCAAATTGCTTCTTCCCCTCCAATTTTGCAGGGGAGTTGCATAAGGTAATTGCTTACCATTTATTTAATGTTCTTTACAAGTCCAGTGAAAATAATTCATGCAAAAGATACAAATATAAATACTCACATACCTTAAAAAGTATAGTATGTGACAAGAATTTCTATGTAAGATCAAGCTCACTAGAATTTTATGAAAAAATGACTTCATTTACAGGACACTGTCATTAATTGTAGTCTTTTCACTTAGTTTAGGGAACAATTCCAAAATAATAACTCTCAGTTAGTTAAAAACTGAAATATAGTTTAAATATGTCATTATTTCTTTTTTTGTTTGTTAGTTTTCAAGTAAGCAAATGTAATAGTAACCTTTAACAAAAAAGTTCTCAAATTTCTCCCTGGTGTAATGTTATCGATAACTTTAGTGAGGTTACATGAGTCACTAATTTTCTCTTGCAGTATTACAAAATGGTAGTACAATATCTTTTGGTCTTGGGGAAAAAATTCTTTCCTTTAGAGCATAATGTAACTACTCCTACATTTACACAGTCCTAAAATTACATTTGGCCCTTTAAAGGCAACCATGAGGCTGATGTGGTCCCCTGTGAAAATGAGTTTGACACTCCTGCTTTAGAGAGTTAACAGACCTCTGTTGAAGCAAACGCAAAACTTTCTGCTATGTTACATTTTAAATCATCTCTGTTTCAGATATTCAGTACTAATATTGGAGGGTGGATGAAAGAAAAAAAATTACCTTAAGCTTATAATTAACATTTCCAATTCCACACCTTTTGTAAATGGGAGTAACTCTAAGCTTACATAAGCAGATAGTGAAATGGTTTTTGCATATAGGGTAATAGCTCAAAACTATTTTTTCCCCTTTTTCACAGAATCACAGTATGTTAGGGATTGGAAATGACCTCGAAAGATCATCTAATCCAATCTCCCCACCCCAGCAGGAACACCTAGATGAGGTTACACAGGAATGTGTCCAGGTGGGTTTCTAATGTCTCCAGAGATGGAGACTCCACAACTTCTCTGGGCAGCCTGTCACAGTGTTGTGTCACCCTCACCATGAAGAAGTTTCTTTTAATATATAAGTGGAACCTCCTGTGTTCCAGTTTGCACGCATTGCCTCTTGTCTTATCATTGGTTGTCACCGAGAAGAGTCTGGATCCATCCTCCTGACACTCACCCTTTACATATTTATAAACATTAATAAGGTCACCCTTCAGTCTCCTCTTCTCCAAGCTAAAGAGACCCAGCTCCCTCAGCTCTTCCTCATAAGGGTGATGCTCCACTTCCTTAATCATCTTTGTTGCCCTGCACTGGACTCTCTCCAGCAGTTCCCTGTTCTTGAACTGAAGGGCCCAGAAGTGGATACAATATTCCAGGTGTGGTCTCACCAGGGCAGAGTAGAGTGGGAGGAGAACCTCTTTTGATCTACTAACCACACCCCTTCTAATACACCCCAGGATGCCATTGGCCTTCTTGACCACAAGAGCACAATGCTGGCTCATGGTCATCCTGTTGTCCACCAGGACCCCCAGGTCCTTTTCCCCTACACTGCTCTCCGACAGGTTGTTCCCCAACTTATACTGGAACCTGGGATTGCTCTTGCCCAGATGCAAGACTCTACACTTGCCCTTGTTATATTTCATTAAATTTCTCCCCACCCAACTCTCCAGCCTGTCCAGGTCTTGCTGGATGACAGCACAGCCTTCTGGCGTGTCAGCCACTCCTCCCAGCTTGGTGTCAACAGCAAACTTGCTGACAGTGCACTCTATTCCCTCATCCAAGTCACTGATTTATATATTGAATAGTACTGGTCCCAGCACCGACCCTTGAGGGACTACACTAGATACAGGCCTTCAACTAGACTCTGTCCCATTGACCACAACTCTCTGGCTTCTTTCCTTCAGACATTTCATAGTTCACCTCCCTACCCAATCGTCCAGCCCACACTTTTGCAATTTAGCTGCAAGGATGCTGTGGGAGACGATGTCAAATGTTTAACCAAAATCAAGATAGACTACATTCACTGCTTTACCATCATCTATACACCTGGTTATATCCTCATAAAAGGCTATGAGGTTGGTTAAGCAGGACTTCCTCTTGGTGAAGCCATAATGACTGCTCTTAATGATCCTCTTATCCTTCATATGCCTTGAGGTGGTGCCAAGGATAAGTTGTTCCATCACCCTTCCAGGGATGGAGATGAGGCTACTGGTCTATAGTTACCTGGGTCCTCCTTCTTGCCCTTTTTGAAGACTGGAGTGACATTTGCTTTCCTTCAATCTTCAGGCACCTCTCCCATTTCCCAAGACTTAGCAAAGATGATAGAGAGTGCCCTAGCAATTACTTCAGCCATCTCCCTCAGCACCTGTGGGTGCATCCCATCAGGGTCCATGGATTTATGGATGTATAGATTGCTTAATTGGTCCTTACGCCAGTCCTCATCAACCAAGGCAAGCTCCTCCATTGTCCTGATTTCTTCTTGGACCTGAGGGGTATGGGGCTCCTCAGGACAGCAGTATAGAGAGGGACAAAGAAGGAATTCAGTAACTATGCCTTCTCTATATCTTCTGTCACCAGGGCACCCACCTCATTCATCAGTGAGCCTATATTGCCTCTAGTGTTAGTTTTATCTGCCATGTATTTGAAAAATCTCTTTCTGTTGTCCTTGATCCCCCTCACCAGGTTTAATTCTAAGGAGGCCTTAGCTTTCCTAGTTGCCTCCCTGCATCCTCTGCCAACAGCTTTATGTTCTTCCCAAGTGGCCAACCCCTACTTCCATGATCTGTAAACTCTCCTCTTCCACTTGAGATTGCCTTGCAGTTCCCTATTTAACCAAGCAGGTCTCCTGGCTCTCTTCCTTCACTTCCAATGTGTCAGAATACTCTGATCTTGAGCTTGGTAGAAACCGTCCCTGAATGCTAACCGTCTTGGGTCCCTTTACCTTCAAGTACCCTTGCACATGGGATTTCCCCTAGCAATTGCTTGAAAAGGCCAAAATTGGCCCTACTGAAGTCCAGTGTTGCAATTCTGTTTGGTATTCTGTTCCTGCCACAGGAGATCCTGAACTCCACCATTTAATGGTCGCTGCAGCCAAGGCAGCCCTCAACCGTTACTATTTCAACCAGACCCTCCTTGTTAGTGAGGATGAGATCCAGCAGTGCTCCTCTCCTAGTTGGCTCATCCACCATTTGCATCGGGAAGTTATCATCAATGCACTGGAGGAAACCCCTGGACTGTGGCTGGCTGGCTGAGTAGTCCTTCCTGCAAATATCAGGGAAGTTAAAATCCCCCACAACAACCAGGGCCTGTAATTGTGAGGCTGCTCTCAGCTGCCTGTAGAAGGCCTTGTCAACTTCCTCACCCTGGTCTGGTGGCCTGTAATAAACACTCACAACAGTATCACCCCTGCCAACCTGCCCCTTAATTCTCACTCACAGACTCTCAACTCGCTCCTCATCTGCTGCTGGACAGTACTCAACATATTGTAGTTGCTCTCTCACGTAAAGAGCAACTCTATCACCACGCCTGGCTGGCCTATCTTTCCTGAGTAGCTCACATGATGACATGTGAGCTGTCCCACCATGTCTCTGTAACTGCCACCAGATCATAAACACCTGACCAAACACAAGTTTCTAACTCCTCCTGCTTATTTCCCGTGCTGCATGCATTGGTGTACAGGCATTCCAGGGAGAGAAATGAGCACACCGATTTCAACCTAGGGGTATGGGAGGCCTCATGGTCTTCATCAACTCTAGAGTGCTGCCCCACTGGTGCAAACCTAGCTACAACCACATCCCCCTTCGCATCACGTTCAAAGCTCTCCAAATGAACCCTGCTGATTCCTGTCCCAGCATTCTTTTGCCCCTGTGAGATAAACCTTTCCCATGTATTACTGTCTGGACTGGTGTCTTCTAACACCAGTCATTATCAAAGAACCCAAAGCCCTGACTATAGCACCAGTCTTGTAGCTAAGCATTTATAGACTGGATCCTTCTATTCCATCCCATGTCATTACCCAAAATGGAAGGAGGGAAGAGAAAATAACTTGTGCCTCAGATTCTTTCACCAACCATCCCAAGGCCTTGAGGTTTCACCATGCCCTCTGACTATGAGATTCAGCTTCCTTCCCAACTGTCTGGAAGATCAGCAGTGGGTAGTAGTCTGTTGAGTGCACCAGGCTTGGGAGTGCTCTAGTGATATCCCTGATCAGGGCTCCAGATAGACTGCGTAATTCCCTATGATGAGGGTCAACTCTGAATATTTGGCCCTCTGTTCCTCTCAGAAGGGAATCACCTACTACAATTATCTTTCTTTCTTTCTTATCAGAGGAAGTCTTGAGGCATGGTGTCAAGTGCACTTTCCTATGTGACCTTATAGGCAGGCCTTCCACCACATCCTCACCTACCTCTCCTTCAAGGTCCAGGGCCTCAAACCTATTATCGAAAGGCACCTGGGGAAGTAAAGCAGGTAGGGAGTGGGGTTGCCCATGATGACAAACTGGGACTTGCTTCCAACTCTCCTTGTCTTTTTGGTCCCCTACCTCTGTCCAACACTGACAGGGTGCTGTCTCAGGTCTCCTCGCTGTGCCTGACAGGGTAGGGGGTCCATCACCTTTTGGGGGATATCTCCCTGGTGCCTTTCTGGCTGGAACACCAGAGGGTTCCTCCAACAGTCAATCTCCTTCTCACACTTCCTGATGGTGCTCAGTCTCTCAACCTCCTCCTTAAGATCCACCACAATGCTGAGCAGATCTTCCACCTGCTCACACCTCACACAGGTGGAATGCCTGCTTCCCTCTTCTGGCAGCAGTAAGCTCTGGCACTACCTGCAGCCAGAGACCTGAACAGTCACAGATTGGGGCAGGCCCTCCATCGGTCTTTTTGGGACAAGCTCTCTGTCTGGAGGAGACCATGGTAAGCTGCAGTCTGGGAGACTGCCAATAGGTGAGATGGTCTACCAAGCAGGCAGGGACAACCTCTGCACCCTGCTTTATGAGCCTGACACCAACCAACAATAATTGTGTTTAGTCAGACGGCTGTGAATTGCAAAAGTGGTTCCAAGATATGCTAGAAAATCAGTCTGAGAACAAATGCTAACAATTCATTGACAGTGGCAGCCACCAGTGTGTACATTACTAGTTATTTCTAATGTGTTAGGAAAGGCATGTGTGTCAAGCACTGAATAATTTAAATAATGCAACTGGAGAAATGGATTCCAAAATTCATGCCTATGTATAGGTATCACACTATAATTTCTTCCTTTATTGACTTAATTTCTAATAAATCGTTATCTTCCAGAAGCTGCAGCTATGCATGATAGCATAATCTCTTAGTCTACAAGGACTGTGTCTTGGTCTGTAAGCAAGTTTCAAGACAGAATTATTGCTGGCTGAACACTAATGAAGTTCCTTTTAGAGAACAGAATATAACCACCATTGCAAAACACTAAGGATAGTAATGTGAGTCTTTGGTTTATGTGAGAAGAGGTTTACTCCTACTATATGTTTATCTCCATCCACCTGAAAATGAGATTCAAGCTGAATTTTCTTTTAAAGTTGATTTTAACTTCAGAAATAATCATACTCCTAAGAGATACAATGACATTTTCAAAGGTACAAAAGACAGAATATCATCTAGATTGTATAGCATCATTCTAATGATAATTTGCCCTAGGCTGTGGCCATAGAAGGACTTTTTAATCATTATTTTCAGAGTACACTTACTATCTTCAGTATAAAAGCATTTCTTTTTTCTGTTTCACATTTTATGCAAGTTGTTTAACTTTTAATCTGTAGTATTCCTTAATAAAAAATTAATTTGGTGAATATATTGTATTTCAAATAAAATAAATAATTATTTTCGGTGATACATTGAAAAGTTTCAGAAGGCTAGAATATCTTACAGAGAGAGAGTAACTTATTATCTCAGACATCATTCTTGATCTACATAAAAACTTTTAGTTTTACTGTGGCATGACCTGCAAAATCTCTAGCCATACCATTTCACAGATTGGTGAATCTGCTACTAGGAGTATTAAAAGGTAGTTTTGCTGTATTCCTTTTTCCTGTACTATTACACTTGCCATGCTTGAAATTTACATTAAAAGAACAAGTGGCTAATCATTTTCACAGTGCTTTTAAGAAAATATTACCTGTCATATTGGAAATGTATAAACATACAGAAGGAAGTATGTTTATCTATAAAGCACATACTCACACTAAAGGACTGGCATTCAGAAAACTTACTATGTTTTTAAACACTCCCACACATGTTTGTATTTATGTCCATCTATTCATATGTAAACAAAAAATAAAGTTTTCCAAATGTGGTACGTGGTATCTAACAGCAAGGCTTTGCTGGTGAACATAGAATCATAGATCCATTTTTTGTTGGAAAAGACCTTTAAAATCATGGTGTCCAACCATTAACCTAGTACTATGAAGTCCACCTCTAAACCATGTCACTAAGAAACACAACTACATGTCTTTTAAACACCTCCCGGCATGGCCATTCAACCATTTCCCTGGGCTGCCTGTTCCAGTGCTTCAGAATCTTTTCCATGAACAAGTTTTTCCCTAATATCCAATCCAAACCTCCTTGGTGCAACTTGAGGCCATTTCCTCTTGTCCTATTGTTCATCACTTGGGAAAACAGCTAGACACCCACCTCACTATCACTTCCCTTCAGATAGTTGTAGACACTGATAAGGTCTCCCCTCAGCGTCCTTTCCTCCAGACTAAACAGCCCCAGTTCCCTAGCCACTCCTCATCAGACTTGTGCTCCAGGCGCTTCACCAGCTTCATCACCTTCCTCTGCACTCTTGTCAGTACCTCAATGTCCTTCTTACGATGAAGGTGGGGCCTCACCACTGCCGAGTACAATGGCACAATCACTTCCCTAGTCCTGCTGGCCACACTATTCCTGATACAAGCCAGCATGCTGTTGGCCTTTTTGACCACCTGGACACACTGCTGGCTCATGTTCAGATGGCTGTCCACCAACACCCCCAGGTCCTTTTCTGCCAGGCAGCTTTCCAGCCACTCTTCGCTGAGTCAGTAGTGCTACCTGGAGTTGTTGTGACCCAAGTGCGAGACCTGGCACTTGGCCTTGGTGCACTTCACACAATCAGCTTCAGCCCAACGATCCAGCCAGTTCAGATCCCTCATAACTGTATTCACATAAATGATGAATTATGGCACAAAATTTAGAGGGATTTAGGTAAAATGGCTTTTAAACTTTACTTCGCTTCATTATTTCTAAATTTAAAAAAAAAGTTTTTTGTTTATATAAACAAAGCCAAACAATCTACATCAGATTGTTTAATATTATAAAAAAACCTTAAAAAAAAATCAAAAATATTACATTTCTGGGATGATGAATTCTGATGGCCCCTCTCCAGATTCATGGGCAAGTAACTGATTTTCTGCGGTGCCAGCTGGTAGAAAAAGGCATCACAAGCTGAATATAAAATAAAACTGAAGCCCAGATTCCATGCAAACTTTCTTCCTTGACACCGCTTTCGATGACATAAAATGATAAAAAGTGTGAGCAAGACAACTTATGGACAGTTACCAGAATCCATTCAGTTTCTTAACATCTTAAGAGTAAAAACACGTACTTCAAAACTCTTGTGGTTGGCTATTGCCATTTATAAACTCTGATAGTCCAACAGATGTCCTGGAAGCAGATGTTTCTGTTTCTTCATATTGTTTGTTGTTGTTGGTTGTGGTTTTGTTTGTTAGTTAGTTTGTTTGTCTGGTTTTTATTATTTTTTTTATTTAACAGTTACCTCTAAAGGAATATATTCCACATTTGACTGGTTGATTGTTTTGTTTTGGTTTGTTTTTTTGAGAAATTTGGCTACAGTCCTGAACTTTTATATTCCTTCTTCATTTACATGAGACGATAAATAGATACATAGATAGATAGATAGATAGATAGATAGATAAAGTATATGTGTAAAATGAGTTTCATAAAACTGAGATCTGAAGTAAATTCATAAGCATAAAAAGTGCTTTAACATCATTGAAATCCCGGCTTTGTAGACTTCTTTCCTCAAAACTAAAGTTTTCTTGTGCATGATACATGCACACACATACACTTATATGCTCCTCTGTATTTTATATAGCATCAGTTGTTCAGAACATGAGAAAAAAATGATGACCAGGAATCTTAGATTATGGAATGTACCAGTATTATAATGGAATTCTCCAAAGGTCACTTCAGTGTATATTCAATAAACTCTCCTAGTGTTTCCTCAGTCACCGGATATCAACAAACTTAAAAAGAAAGATATCTATGTAGATTTTTGACAATATTACATTGCTTAATATAATATTACAAAATTTCTGTAAGTACAAGGCCTCTACAGGAATCTGAATAAGACTTGTGTTCCTGTACAAACTCTAATAAATAGAAAAAAATGGATTTGAGGGATTTGGAATTCAAAAGCATTTTATAGACTTACAATAGACACCTCTAAATCACCTGCTAAAGAGAAGATTCTACAACTGTGCTGTGCAGCACGTGGCATAGCAATAATCAGCTCCACTCCTTAAGGACTATGAGCGAAAGAAACAGAAAGAATCTCCTGGAAAATCAAAAGAAACCAGCTAGAAACAAACCCACCAGACCTGTCCAAAGATTAAAAAAAAATACTTTAGGTGATTTTTTAAAATTGATGCTACAAAATTCTAAATTTCAGGCTTTCACACAAAGCTTCTGAAACAAAAACATGCTTTCAAGTTCAAAGGTTGTAACTCATTACCAAAAAAGTGACATGGTAAAATATATCATTGTTTCTGCCATGTTGCTTTTTAAACTACTACCTTCACACAATAAATGCAATCACAAACCAAAGCTGACAGATCTGTTCTCCTGGGTTTAGGTTTCCAGTGTTTAAGACCATTGTTTGCTACCCATGTATGCAGAGCATGACAGCTATTTGTGCAATACAAATGAGGTTTCCTCGTGAGTTTGGTCTCAATTGCATGGTAATCATATTGTCTCTAACTGTAAAACAATCACTTAACTTTATTGTATTTAACATTAGGAAACAAGCCTAAAACACAAGAGAATACCTTGGTAACCTGTTTAAGCTTATTTTTTTCAATAACCTTATTACATTACTTATTGAATTATTTCAGCAACATGCAAAACGTGAACATACTTTGTTCAAATGACTTCACATTAAACATGAAGTTTCCCAAAAAATCTTCGTATGGAAGAGAGAAAAAAGTGAACTACAGCAACCACAAGTTTCCAGTAATTTTAGCTATCATTTTAATAGCTATCTGCCTTCCATCTCACTCCCCAAAACTGTCACATTAAACTTCTGTTAGTAGGAAACAATTTTGATAAAGCTCATACATGACCATTTTACTGTCTTCTGCTTCTTGATCCTTATTCATTCGTAAAAGATGGTTTCTCACAAGAGATTTAATGTACAAAAATGCAGCTTGTGTCTGCAGAACCTTTGCCATTTTCAGAGATCACTGCCTCTTTAGTTCATGTTATCTCTCTCACTTAGAAATGATGTCAGCTCCTGTGTTTGATGACTAAGTTGACATTAGTCTCAAAACGCAACATGGTTAAGTTACACATGTAGCATTGAAGTGCAGTTATGTCAGACTCTCTTCACTCTAAAACATCAAAAAAACCCAAACAAATAACCAAAAAACTCCAAATAAACTAGTTTTCTGCTTACACAGTAAGGAAAACAAAAAAAAAAATCCTCACCATCTTTTGAAATGAAAAGAGATAAATTAATGGTTGCTGTTACTAGCTGACATTATCATAAATGGTGGAGGATGTTTTTTCATGCTCCAGGTAAAATAGTAATATGCTGGAGTGCATTTATTCACAGAACCATCTAAATTTAGGCTAAAGAAATAACAAAAATATTTACTCACCTTGATCTTGTATGTTCGAAATTCAACTGAAGACTCTCTATCCTGAGATCTGAGAAACACAAAACAAAAGCTTTCTATCGCCACTGAAAATAAATAGTTAGACATTGGATGTACAGCAAAATGAGTAAATGATAGTTCAATACTTCAAATAACTAGCATACATACATATTATAGGAAAATCAATTGGCTTAAACCTTGAGTAGTACACTTTAAATGAACTACATTTTATGTCAGAAAAGCAGCCCAATAAAAACCTATGCTTTCAAGTGTGCTTAGTCTTCCTCCCCCTCCCCCTAAACAGTGTTTTCACAAAAAAAAAAAAAAAAAGATCTCTCCTGAAGCTGAGAATTTGCGAATTTCCATGGAGAGCAACAAAATACAGACATATCTGGATAGAAGTTCAGACTGTACACCAGTTGAAATTGTGACTTCAGAAGTTTATTTGAACATACATAGCTCCTTCAGAAAACAACTTCAATGCTCAGAAGATATTAAAAATATGCAAACTAACAAAACTACAAAAAAACTCTGACTACATTCTAAGATTGGGTTTGTAAGAGTGGGAAATCAAAATAATCAAAATAATAATAGATTATACACATTTCATGTTTGAAAGGGATCAGAATGCTCCATGAAAGCTGACGAAAGTGCATCGGAGTAAAAGCAATAGAGAATCAGACTGGGAGTGCACATTTGTATATCTGGGAATGTGAAAATTGCATTTCTTCTATCAAAGCAGAGGAAGAAAACAGAGTAGTATAGCAAATCTCCTTTATAAGTACCAAATACAAATGCTTCATCATTGAATTAACATTCATTTCATGGAACTGGATGCATTTCTTTATAATTGCTAAGATTTGTTAAATCTATCAATACTATAACCATGGTTATTTCATTAATAAGGCTTCAGGTTACCCATTAGCTTAATAAGAACAATCTAAAATTTATTTTCCTGAAGCAAATTAGTTTCCAACTTTTTGTCTATGGGCATTTTTCTCTTTCCGATACAACGTTAATGGAGATTAATGTTTAAAGTTTAAAACTGGCAAATAAATATCAGAAAATATACAAAGTAAAAACCTGCCTGTTTGAATAACAGAAAAGAAGGATGCATGAAAAAGATGCATAAACATAATATTAAATTTATTTTAGTTTTGTGCTAACAGTAATAATCATATAAAAGAAGAAGAGTAAATGCTATAGTAGTAATTTGCATGTTTTGGAGGAAGTATGTTTGTGTCTGTAATCTTTTTTTTAAGGTTATATAAGACATCTTATAAACAGATTATCCCTTCAGTGCTTGCAGTGTTGCCAAGTTCTAGCAATTTTTCCATGGTATTTGCACTAAATAAATTAGTTTTATGTGATGCTTTGTTTATTTTTTTTTAATATTTTTTATGGTTTTATTTTTGTTTTTATTGTCTTATTTTTACTGAGGGTTTCTTTGGTTGGCTGGTTGGTTTGTTTTGTTTGTTTGTTTTCATGGCTCAAGAAGAGTTTTGAGCTGGACATTTAAAAGCAAAAACCACATGGATCCGGCAGAATATTGTCAATGTTTTCTAGTTAAAGACCTCAGAATTTCCACTACAACAATGCATTTGGTCTTAAATCTCTTAAGCTGTTGAAGAGTCTCTTCTGTCACTGTAGAAATCACCATGTAATATTGTCATTTTATCTATATGGAGAAAAAAAAAAAAAAAGAAAAATAACAACAACAAATGAAACCAACCAACCAACAGCAACAAAAACAAGAAAACAGAAAAGCTCTCAAGACTTTAATTTACTCTTATATCTCCAAATACATTTTCCCTGGACATTCTTTTGTATGTTGTAATTTTCTTCTCTTCCAGTTTCTTTCCTTATTAAAGTAGCAGTATGTGACCACTAACAGGGCTATCAGTGAAAAACTGATTCTTAAGCTAAACATACTTTGAAAATGGTCCAAATTAATCTGTGATTCACAACACCTTTTTTTTTTTTTCATTATTTTCAGTCTGTGTGGGGACTATTATGGTAGAACATTTTTATATAGTTTTGAACCATTGGAAACAAAAAAGTTATATAGATTTTAAATTGGCAGCAAAAATTTATATTTTATTACTGTCCCTTCAGAGAGTCAGTCCATTATAGCACCACTCTAATTCTTACAAAGAAAACCTCCAAGTTCTTTAAATCAGGAAACTGTATGTTAACAAATCTTGAGCATAACCCTAGTTCTGTTGTCAACTAAAATATTGATCTAGAGGTCAGGAATTCTTCCTATCCATAAACTTCCCTGCTCTGTAAACTCAGTTTGGGACTTTCAATTAAAGTTTCTTGAGTACTCTGAGAGGCTTAGATGAAAAGTGCACTGTTTTTGCACTAAGGGTTATTTCTATGTATATAAAAATAAAATATCAATAAGACAGTTCATTATATTATATTGCCAGCAAATTAATCATAGTTTGGAGAGAATAGGAACTCTATCTCTTGAAAGCCATTTGGTCTTGTTTTAAGTAAAAAGTGATTTATTCTCCAAGTTTGCAAACTCACACAACTCAGGGCGTTATTCAACATTTAAATGCTTAGCCAGTTCCCACTTTAATAGGATGTTTCTTCAACAACTGTAATCTTCTTTAAGGCTTGTTTTTCCTGAATTTATTTCAATTTCCCAAGACTTATTTTCTGCATAATATTAGAAAACAAACAAGAGGCCATTATCCTGTGAAAAATGCTTTATTCTATTGACATTATTGTTTAATTAAGAATCACTTATAATAATTGATCACTAACTAAGCAAACTACCGTATTTTCAAGCTCCTATTGTAAAACTCATTAATTAAAGGCACCATTGGAACTATCAGACAGTGACAACTACTATATGATGACCCTGTACTGGACAATGTTAGCATGCCTTTCTTTCAACTTGTCAAAAAGAAAAAGAGAAAAAAAAGCAAAACAAAACAAACAAATAGGAATTAAAAAAAAAAAAGAATGCTTTCAATTGTTTTTTATTACATTGACTTTAAAATACTGTTAATAAATCAGCATAGAGAACAAGTTACTCTACTTTTCTGATTATGATTACCAAGAAAAAGTCCACTAGGAATTCTGACAGCATATCTTATCACCTTACTTCCACTCCTTTGTGTTTCCTTCTGCAAAGGTTGCACCAGCCTCATCTCTGTCCCTGGGAGTAATGGAACGTCTTGTCCTTGGTGCCATCTCGAGGCATATCAAGGATAAGAGGGTTATTAGGGTCAGTCAGCATGGCTTTACCAAGAGTAGGTCATGTTTGACCAACCTCATAGCCTTTTATGAGAATGTAACGAGGTGGATGGATCATGGCAGAGCGGTGGATGTGGTCTACCTTGACTTCAGTAAAGCCTTTGACACAGTCTCCCACAGCATCCTCACAGCTAAGCTGAGTAGGTGTGGTCTAGACGATAGAGTAGTGAGGTGGATTGCAAACTGGCTTAAGGAGAGAAGCCAGGGAGTGGTAGTCAATGGTGTGGAGTCTAGTTGGAGGCCAGTATCTAGTGGAGTGCCTCAGGGGTCAGTACTGAGGCAAATATTATTCAATATATTAATTAACAATTTGGACGAGGGAATTGAATGTACTATCAGCAAGTTTGCTGATGACACTAAGCTGGGAGGAGTGGCTGACACGCCAGAAGGCTGTGCTGCCATCCAGCGGGACCTGGACAGGCTGGAGAGCTGGGCGGGGAATAACCTGATAAAATTTAACAAGGGAAAGTGTAGAGTCCTGCATCTGGGCAGGAACAACCGCAGATTCCAGTATCGGCTGGGGAATGACCTATTAGAAAGTAGTATAGGGGAAAGGGACTTGGGGGTCCTGGTGGACAACAGGATGACCAGCACTGTGCCCTTGTGACCAGGAAGGCCAATGGCATCCTCGGGTATATTAGAAGGGAGATGTTTAGTAGCTCGAGAGAGGTTCTCCTTCCCCTCTACTCCGCCCTGGTGAGACCCCATCTGGAGTCTTGTGTCCAGTTCTGGGCCCCTCAGTTCAAGAAGGACAGGGAACTGCTGGAGAGGGTCCAGCGTAGGGCAACAAAGATGATTAAGGGAGTGGAGCACCTCCCTTATGAAGAAAGGCTGAGGGAGCTGGGTCTCTTTAGTTTGGAGAAGAGGAGACTGAGGGGTGACCTTATTAATGTTTATAAATATATAAAGGGTGAGTGCCACGAGGATGGAGCCAGGCTCTTCTCGGTGGCAAACAATGATAGGACAAGGGGTAATGGGATCAAGCTGGAACACAAGAGGTTCCACTTAAATTTGAGAAAAAACTTCTTCTCAGTGAGGGTAACAGAGCACTGGAACAGGCTGCCCAGGAGGGTTGTGGAGTCTCCTACTCTGGAGACATTCAAAACCTGCCTGGACGTGTTCCTGTGCGACCTCACCTAGGCGTTCCTGCTCCAGCAGGGGGATTGGACTAGATGATATTTTGAGGTCCCTTCCAATCCCAAACATACTGTGATACTGTGAACTATCAACAAACAAGTGTTTGTTTTCTCGTTGACGCTTAAATTCAGGTCTGGGAAAAAAGTTGTCTAAAATCCTATTTCAGTCCCATTAGACAGTATCCTGAAATATCTACACCAAAATGAGGATGTAATTAAAAATTAAGAGTTTTCCAAGTAGTCTGTGAAAGAGGTCAGAATTTTTAACATTTCATTCTAGTGTAATTTATTTTGGTAGCAATTTCTAGTTAATATTTGTATGTCTAAAATATTTTTCTACTTTTGAAGAATACAAGTCCATTTTCCTCCTCTTTTAGAAATGTATTGGATTTTTAGAGAAATAACATAATATATAAGAGAAGATGATATCTTCACAGATTATTCTGTGATCTAGTTCTTCCAAAAATGGAAACAGATTCAAATACAGCCTACAGCAAAAGCAGTAACAGTGCATTTTTTTTTTATTTTTTAGGACAACTCTCTTTTTACCTGATAAGTGTGTCTCATTCATTTAAAAAACTCAGTCCCTACTTATTCCTAGCTGTATGTTTGATCCATGGGCTTTAAGTATCTCACCAGTTTTCCACCAATAACCATTTCACAACCTTTTTCTTTTCTTGCTGAATCAAAATCAAATTCTTGAAAAGACACAAATATATCTGCTGAAGTAATCACAAATTGCCATTAGATTTTACAACCCCATTTTGATAATCTCCTGGGGGAATATTCTGTCTCATGGCAAAACACAGCCTTCCACATTTCAATGCCTAAAAATAAAAAAAAGGTATCCAATGCAATTATTTTACTGACATTATAATAACGTACATAAATTTCTTGGCAGCTAAAATATGCGTAAAATAGCTCTCTTTTGCTTTCTTTTCAGTATTAACTGTAACACAAAATCCAGCTTTGTTGACAAAGTGCTACAGCATTCCCTAACACAGGGTAGAGCCCAAAGTTTTACTGTTAAAGGTTAACTTTTTCTTGTAGTCTCCCTTTGGTAGCTGGACTTCAGGGCAGGCGCGTTCTACCTTAGCTTCAGTGGTCCTGAAGCCCCAAAACACACCCTGGAGTGTGTTTTCATTATTTATCAGAGTGAAACCTCACCATACACTTTCCTCTTACATACTTGTCATTAGAAGTTATCTCAGGTGTACAGGGCAGGCAGGGAAGGAATGACGGTATGCTTTAAATTAATATGCTGAAATGTTGATAGCTTGAGAATCAGCAATGTAGAATCTCTGAAAGAATTGATCTATGGTGTTGTGGAACTTGCAGTATTAGGCTGTATCAGTTTTCTGTGTTTCTGCACTCTGTCCAGCTATTTCTGTTCTGTTTCTGTGCATTTAGTGGTGATATTCTAGCAATTTTGTTCCATACTTTTGATTTTGGATAAGATCTCTAATTTGCCAAGATCTTTGTAGATTCTAATCCTATCCTCTGGGGCATATACAATACTGCCCAGCTTTCCATGAGCAACGGATATTTAAAGTTTATCGTTTCTTCCATCATTCAGATATCTTTTTTTTTTTTTTTTTCCCAAATGCTGAAAAACAATATGGCCAAAACAAATCCCTGTAGAAAGTCCCAGTTATTATGATTATTAATTATTCTTTCTTAACCGAAAGCAATTTTTCAAACTGTGGTTACATCTGATTCATACTTTGCTGGTCTGCTTAAAAGAATGCAATAACACACACACCCTACATCTCCCTTAATAAAAATGTAATTATATCACCTTTACTTTTTTTTTTTTTTCCTCATGGAAAAAACATGCGTTAGTACTTCATTAATAAATTTACCCTACAGAAACAAAGGCATAACAAACATTTCAGAGAAATAAATTCTTCTTTCATAATTAACACCATTTATAGGTGACTTGAATTTTCATCAAGCTGCACTGACATTAGCATTTGCTTTCAGCACAATATTGGTAATTTTAAAGTCAAAGTTTCAGGTGACTTACCACTTCAGTTACACACCCTTTCACAAATGGTTATCCATAAAACCTCTACCATGTGTTATAAATGAGTTTTCTTCCAGTTTGTAATATAATTATGTTCAGTTCTTCCATTACAGAAGTGTCAGCAGTTCTGTCTCAATTACAGGTTTTAAATTTGTGAGTAGTTTGTTAACCAATAAAATTGTGTCAAATACTTTTTAAACAGAGAAAAATACTCCCCTCATATTACAGACTGGAAGAAAGCTAATTTTTAGTGGTAAGAGGTGTATGCCACATACTATCATCAACAGTTATTAAAGGTTCTTATCTTGCTGTCATCTCAGAAACCACCAAAATGTCTAATTCCAGATAAAAGATTCAAATGTTATTAGCAACTTTAAAGCATGCAATGAGTTATTTAGGAATCAGGATCTCTCTATCCAGAGTCATAAAATCAATTACATTCTTGAAAATAAAAATATACAATTTAAATATTTGATTTAAGCCTTCAGTTTATATGTTGATCAGATTCTGAAGCTGTTCTTTAGAATATCTATCACCCATTTACAATCAATTTTTAAAGCTAACCATGTGGTGGAATATCCATTATGTAAAAAGAATTGGCCATAAGAACCTTAAAATATCTAATGTTTTAAAACATTTTAAAACTTTATTGCCTTTGGGACTGTTTTCCTCTTTCTTTTAATGTTTGAACTACATTTTTGATCTAACATTTTTGCAGCTGTTGTTCTGTTTTCTATTGAATAAATTTGTACACAAATCAGAAACAAGAATTAACATAAGCATTATCTAGTGAATCGAGTAATTGAACACATAAGAAGGCCATTCTCACATCCTTGACTCTTCAGACCCTGAGCTTTACTTGTGAGTACAGTCATGTCACAGAAATTTGCCTTCAGGGCTAATCTGTCTCACAAGTTTTTTTGCCACAACTAGGAAGCCAATGTCTGTAAAGAATGTAAAAATCAAAAAATATTGTCACTAAAATTGACCTCTAGAAAAATGATTTATAGTTTAGGAAAAAGTAGAAACAGCATAAATATTTAATCACATCATCTTGACAAAATAATTCCAAAATCTACACAAAGAGCTAGGATTTGTGTTGATTATATTCATCTGCCGAAGTGACTAATGTCTGCAATACTAGGTGCACTCTGATAGTCTCAGAGTTTCTATCTTATTCAGATATCCTATGATATGCACAATCGTAGAACTGCAAAACATCAAAGGCTCAGATAAAAATCACCTTCAAAACATCCTCTGAAAATCTCAATCAGTTAAAAAAAGTATATCTTTGTCAGAAGACACACCATTAAAGACTTGGGAAGTTGAACAAAAAGTAGAAGTCTGACTTTGATATCCAGGGGACAAACCAGTGCTGAACAAGTAATATAAACTTATTGGTTGAAACTGAAGAACTGATACCAAATAGCTTATTCCACAATTTACAGAACCCAGTAACATACCATAATGATATTTCATACTAATAGAGGAATTAAGACTGCATTCTTCTAAAACAACAACAATGAAAAAAGAAAATCAGCTCTGTACATGCACAAAAATACATATAAAATTTATGAAAATAAATATTTTCAGGAAAACACCTTATTTACAGTTTCGCAGGAGGATGACATCATATGATGGGATAAGTGAAGTATAAGATGCTTAGCCTTTAAAATGTATTAGTTCTATTCACAATGCCCATTTAGAAAAGTAGTTATGTTAATATTGCTTATATTAATAATTCAGCTTTGGTGTTCGCACATTACTTTAAGAATAGAACAGAGAATATTTTTGAGTCTCCATTATTTCCTCTAGGGCCTAGTCCCATCTGGCATTATAATCCTAGTTAGTCCAGTATGTAACAAGGTAATTACTTGTTTTATTTGCTTTCGTTAAAAACTTGTTCTGCATATGAAGAAACAGTAAAAGAGAGAAAGAGAGAGAGAAACACCACAAAAAAATTGGAAAATCACATAGAATCATAGGATCATAGAATGTGTTGAATTGGAAGGGATCCACAAGGATCAAGTCCACCTCCTGTCTCTGCATATGACAACTCCACAGTTCAAACCATGTGTCTAGGGGCATTGTCTAGATTCTTCTTGAACACTGTCAGGCTTCGGGTTGTGACGACCCCACTGGGGAGCCTGTTCCAGTGTTTTACCACCCTCTGAATGAAGAATTTCTTCCTAATATCCAAGCTAAATCTCCCCTGGCACAACTTCATGCCATTCTCTTGGATCCTATAACTGATCATCAGAGAGAAGAGATCAACAGCTGCTGCTCCTCCTCCCCTTATAAGGAAACTGTAAATGGAGATGAGGCCTCATCTCAGTCTCCTTCAAGCTAAACGGACCTAGTGACTGCTCCTCATACAGCTTCCCCTTCAAACCCTTCACCACTCTGCTGTGGTTCCAGAGAGCAGACACTCTGATTTTAATATCTGTAGAAATTTTACCAGCCTGGATCCTAAAACATCAAATTGAGGTGCAAGCTTTTCCTCACATAATATGTTCCAAGAGAATGTAAATCTGAAACAGAGTAGTAGTTATCACAGAATGGATTCTGCAGTATTATATAATAATTAACAAATCACAGAAAATAATTTAGATTTAAAAATCATATATATAATTGTTTGAGATGTATTGACTTAGAGAGCAATTGACAGAATATGGCAAATGCTGTGCTTTTGCTTTTTAATGGCAAAACAAACATAGAAACTAATTAAATAACTGCTTCTACACTTCACTTACACAACTTGGCTAACCGTGGAGGTCTCACTTGACTGGAAGTTGGCTAATGTGATGCCCATCTACAAGAAGGGTCAGAAGGATGATCCAGGGAACTACAGACCTGTCAGTCTAAGCTCAGTGCTGAGCAGGACCATGGAGCAGATGATCTTGAGTAATATCACATGGCACATACCAGAGAAACATATGATCAGGCCCAGTCAACATGGGTTTATGAAAGGCAGGACCTGTTTGAATCAACCTGATCTCCTAGGTGACCCAACTAGTAGGTGAGGGAAAGGCTGTGGGTGTTGTGTACTTCTACTTCAGTAAGGTCTCTGATACCATATCCTACAGCATTCTCCTGGAGAAGCTGGCAGCTCATGGCCTGGATGGATGTACTCTGTGATGGATAAAGAACTGGCTGGATGGTCGAGCCCAAAGAGTTGTGGTGAATGAAGCCAAATCCAGCTGGTGACCGGTCACAAGTGGTGTTCCCTAGGACTCAGTGTTAGGGCCAGTTCTGTTTAATCTCTTTATCAATGATCTGGATGAGGGGATTGAGTGCACCCTTAGTAAGTTCGCAGATGACACCAAATTGTGTGGGAGTGTTGATCTGCTGGAGGGTAGGAAGGCCATCCAGAGGGATATGGACCAGCTGAATCGTTGGGCTGAAGCTGATTGTATGAGCTTTAACAAGGCCAGGTGTCAGGTCCTGCGCTTGGGTCACAACACCACCAGGCAATGCTACAGGCTCATGGAAGAGTGACAGGAAAGCTGCCTGGTGGTAGAGAGGGATCTGAGGGTACTGATTGACAACTGGCTGAATATGAGCCAGCAGTGTGCCCAGGTGGCCAAAAAGGCCAACAGAATCCTGACTTGTATCAGGAATAGGGTGGCCAGAAGGACTAGGGAAGTGATCGTGCCTCACTGGTGAGGCTCCACCTTGAATCCTGTGTTCAGTTTTGGGTCCCTCATCATAAGAAGTACACTGATGTGCTGGCAAGAGTGCAGAGGAAAGTGATGAAGCTGGTGAGGTGCCTGAAGCACAAGTCTTATGAGGACCAGTTGACGGAACTGGGGTTGTTTAGCCTGGAGAAAAGGAGGCTGAGGGGAGACCTTATCAGTGTCTACAACTACCTGAAAGGAGGTTGTAGCATGGAGGGTGCTGATCTCTTCTCCCAAGTAACAAGTGATAGAACAAGATGAAATGGTCTCTAGTTGCCCCAAGAGAGGTTAGGTTGGATATTAGGAAAAAAAAAACTTCATGGAAAGGGTTGTCAGACAGTGGAACAGGCTGCCCAGGGAAGTGGTGGAGTCACCATCCCTGGAGGTGTTTAAAAGGCATTTAGATGAGGTTCTTAGGGACATGGTTTAGTGCTAGAGTTCGATTGGGTTCATGGTTGGACTCGATGATCCTGAGGGTCTCTTCGAACTGAAATGATTCTGTGATTTTTTGATTCTGTGATTTATTAATACCTTGACCTGCACTAGAAACCAGTAATAGATGCCTGGATTATATTTTACACTATCAATCCACAAGTTCTGTTGTGCCTATTGAGGAAGTAGATGGCAAGAAAGCTGCTATGTGTGTGTAAGGGAGAATGAGAAAGAGAGAGAGAGAGATTACAACACAATATAGCACGACCATTCACTGGAAACTGAGATAGAAAATTTTCCTTCAGAACCCTGCAAGTAAGAAATGTTAGATCATTCTCAGCTCACAAAACAAATATAACAAGTATAAAAATACAGAACTCCTGAGTGCAAGAGGAAGAGCAAGCTACTTTGTGGTTCTTTCTGTAAAATGTGTATATACCCCTTTGCTTACTAGAAAACTGCACACACTGCTAAAATGTATTTAGGAAAAATACCTGTAAAGATGGTTCACGGTGTTTTAACCACAGCCCTCTTACACACATTCTGTGCCAACTTTTTAGTTTTTTTTCTGTGGAGATCACACAGAAGAATGCATGGTGATAGTGTAAATCACACTGCGCTAAACCTGATTCTGATTCACTGCATGATCTCACTAGACAACTTAAATTTGTATGTATCCTACAACATGCTTGTGATGAGTTTGATTTCACTGGGGTAAAGCGTGGGGTTTTTTTGTTTGGTGGTTTTTCTTTTTTGTTTTTTTTTTTTTTTTTTTTTTTTTTTCCCACTGATATCTCCTATTAACTCAAATAATTAAATATCAGCATGGGTAAGGATGATCTGGCCATGACTGGAGTTAGCAGTATGCTGTATTTTGAAATGAACTCATTTGTTTTTAATGCTGAACAATAAGGCTCCAATTAATTTACTAAGTGCTATTGTGATAAGAGAGGCAATATAGTCCCACAATTACAGCGTAGGAGAGCTAAATTCCTAACTTTGCCACTGATTTATTGTTCTGTATTAGAAAAATCATTTTTTTATCTTTAATTCTCCTCACTGTTAAACTGGAAATAACACGTGTTCAATGACTTCAAAGATCAATAGTTGTGAAATGCTTTCTATTTATAAATATACAAGATTCTGTAAGCATTACAGTTATATTTTCTCAAAGCAGAGATAATTTTTTCCTTCCAAGTTCTCTTCATTAAGAGAGAAATCTCAAAAAACAGAGACAGTTTAAATAATACCTTTAAATATTTATTTCACTGTGCGGTTTGCATAGAAAGTACTCAATCAACAGGCAATGACATTTATCTCTATGGAATGAACACTTGGTAGCATTTTTACATGGGAAAAGGAGACCATAGAGTCTGACACAGATTACAAACTTAAGATGAGAAGTAGCAGAATCCCAAGAAAGAAGGGGTAACCTTCTTAGAGGTTGTAGAGGATGTAGAGAGTAACTGCCTTTCTGTGCAGTTGCTTATTAATCCACTGTAGTATGTTTATATTACTGAATGTAAACAAAATCACACAAATTTAGGACATTTTGTATCCTCTTCATTAGAGACAGGCTAGTAAGAATAATGTAAATTTACTGAATAATGTGTAGACTATTACATGGAGATGTCTCAACCTTATCTTTAGCCACAAACCTTTACAAAATAATTAAGACCTTAAGTGATCCAAGTACAGAAAAATAAAATGCACACATTACTACTATACCATCATTCAGGTCAACATTTTCTATAATACATATTTGTGCAAACTTCGACATTTTTCTGCATGCAAAAATATCTGT
Organism: Patagioenas fasciata; assembly: GCF_037038585.1. Lineage (NCBI taxonomy): Eukaryota > Metazoa > Chordata > Aves > Columbiformes > Columbidae > Patagioenas > Patagioenas fasciata. Next base: position 22,734,236 of record NC_092560.1, on the reverse strand, counting down.
GTAAGTGAAAATGACAGTAGTTTTCTTGTTCTGTTTTCATTTACTTGAGTTTAAATGGCACTACCTCAAAAATTCTTGTCATAAGTCCTCATTTTTACATCAATCAGCTGTTTCTATTGAGTTGACTCTCCAATGATTCCTTCATGGACCCTGTTATTGGACATTTTAGTTATATACCCAAAGCCTATGTTGATTTTAAATGTCAAATAAATAGATATGATCTTCAAATGCAACAGTTCTTTCATCATGTTTTGAACACTGATGGGGTTTTCATAAAGTTATTCTCATTTGCTAGTTTTATTATATTTTTTTTTGGAATTGCCACAGTGAGTAATGTTACATATAGCCTACTCCTTTCAAATGCTCTATCAAAGATCCTCTTAACCATGGAAGGTTTCAGCTGTCCCTTTCTTAAAATCTTAAATTAATCAGTTTGGCAATTATGAGTTCCAAATTGAAAACATTTTGATTTAAGGCTCTCATTAAATGAAGAGATTTTGATGACTTAATTATACGGTGTTTTCATTTAAATACTCGATTTGCATATGAAGTGGTTAGATCATTGATAAAGACAGAACTGGCCCCAGTACTGAATCCTGGGAAACACCATTTGTGATCAACCACCAACTGGATTTAACTCCATTCACCACAACCCTTTGGGCCCAGACATCCAGGTAGTTTTTTTACCCTGCAAAAAGTACACGTATCCAAGCCATGAGCAGGAGTTTCTCCAGGAGAATGCTGTGGGAAACGGTGTCAAAGGCTTTACTGAAGTCCAGGTAAACAACATACACAGCCTCTCCCTCATGCACTAAACAAGTTGCTTTGTTATAGAAGATCAGGTTAGAGTCAAACAAGACCTGTCTTTCATAAAACTATGCTGATTGGGCTCGATTGCCTGGTTGTCCTGTATGTGCTGCATAATGGCACTCAAGAACATCTGGTCCATAACCTTCCTGGCACTGAGGTCACTCTGACAGGCTGGTAGCTTCCCAGATCCTTCTTCTGGCCCTTCTTGTAGTGGAACCTCACTTTCGTTAACCTCCAGTCAACTGGGACCTCCCCAGTTAGCCAGGACCACTGATAAATGATGGAAAATGGCTTGGTGAACTCCTCTGCCAGCTCTCTCAGAACCCTTGGGTGGATCCCATCTGACTCCCTAGATATATGCATGTCTAAGTGGTGCAGCAGGTTGTTAACCATTTCCCTTTGGATAATGTGGGCTTTATTCTGCTCCTTGTCCCTGTCTTCAAGCTCAGGGACTGGGTACCCAGAACACAACTGGTCTTACTATTAAAGAATAAGGTAAATAAGGCATTAATTACTTCAGCTTTTTTCTTGTCCTCTGTCCCCATGTTTCCCCCTGCATCCACTAAAGGATGGAGATTCTTCTGAGGCCTCTTTTTGCTGCTCATGTATTTAAAGAAACATTTTTTTATTGTCTTTTATGCAGTAGCCTGATTAAATTCTAATTGGGCTTTGACCCTTCTAATTTTTTCCCTGCATCACCTCATGACATCCTTGCAATCCTCCTGAGTTGCCTGCTATTTCTTCCAAAGGTCATAAATTCTCCTTTTTTTTTCTGAATTCCAGTCAAAGTTCTCTGTTTATCCAAGCCAGTCTCCTTCCCCACTGTCTTGTCCTTTGGCACAGGGGGATGGTGATCATCTGTGCATTTCAAACTTCCTCCTTGAAGGATGATCAGCCTTCCTGGACTTCTTTGACCTTCAGAGCTGTCTCCAAAGAGACTTTATCAACCAGTCTCCTAAACAAGTCAAAGTCTGTCCTCCAGAAGTCCAAATTAGCAGTTCTGCTGACCTTCCATCTTGACCTCTCTAAAAATTGAAAACTCTATCGTTTCATGATCGCTATGCCCAAAATGGCCTTCAACAACCTCATCACCCACAAGTACTTCTCTGTTGCAAACAACAGGTCCAGCAGGTGCCTTCCTTATTTGGTTTACTGACCAGCTGTGTGAGAACTTTGTCTTTCACACACTCGAGGAGCCTCCTAGACTATTTCCTCTCTACTGTGCTGCATTTCCAGCAGATATCTGGCAAGTTGAAGTCCCACATGAGAACAAGGGCTAGCGATTGTGAGACTTCTCCCAGCTTCTTACACAATATTTCATCTATCTTTTCATCCTGGTCAAGTGGCTTTCCTCTCTATTCTTATGCATAAACACTCAACCGTATCATCATCATTGCTAAGCTTTAGACAAGTAAGCTACTCCCTAACATACAAGGCTACCCCATCACTCTATTTCCTTGTCTATGCCTTCTGAAGAGTTTATAATCATCCATTGCAGCATTCCAGTTGTGTGAGTAGACCCACGATGTTTCTATGATGGCAACTATATCATAGTTTTCCTGTTGCAGAATGGCTTCCAGGTCCTCCTGTTTGTTGCCCGTGCTATGTGCATTTGTATAGAGGCACTTCAGCTCAGCAACTGATCCTGTCACCTCTCTGGTGGGAGAAGGCCTAACTCCTATATGATCAACACATGAAGGTATAATAGTTTTAATATACCTACAGAATGTAGAACAAAACACTTCCCTTTTTTAGTATATTTCAGTATAAATACCAGCACAACATTAAACAATAATTTCTCTCCGAGCGTTTCTGTAACTGTCTCTTTGTTCACATTTTATCTGCAAAACACACAAGCAAGCAAGATAGTAAGGTGTGAGACAACCACAGGCCACAGACAATTACAAGGACAGAGGAAGGATGAATAAAAGAGCAGCACCCACTCTTCTGCTACCCTCTCCCTCACTTTTTCCCTGGATGTCTATATCTGATTTTCCTCACTTTACTTCCTTCTGACTCATACCCTCCTTCCTAATGCTCCTGTCTGGTTTCACAAGTATTCCTGACTCAGTACCAGAGACACAGCATGACTCCTGAAGATGATGTCAAATACAGTTGGTAGGTACTTTATGAATACAAAATTACAAAAAGGTACATACAAAAAAAAAAAAAAAAAGGACTTTTTTTTTTTTTTTTTTCCTCTGAAGAGAGTCAAAAGTTACAGTTAATAGAGAGGAATGGTTGCTGTTCTCACCCCATCACAGCCATTTCATATATCACTAGTGACTTTTGGCACATTCTTCTTGAAATGGAAAAATGCATGGTGTATGATTGATTCACAGTTCTTCCAGACGATAGAGTGAAAAGTAAGAAGCCAGAGCAATGTAGTCTGAGGTGTCTGTTTAATATAATGGGATTTAACTTGTCAGAGAAACAGCCCATTTCCAGACAACTAATATCTAAATTTATGTTCACACAGTGTTCGTATGAATAGCAAACATGACACAAATGTGCATTAGCAATTAATAATTGAAGTTTCTTTGTATTTTTAGTATCACAGCAAACCAATATTGTGCTGTAATTTCAATGTTGATTATTATTTCTGTATGAGTATTCTTTAAATTTAATTAATAAGAACACGGTTTAAATTCCTAAAAAGACCTTGCTGGGAAGACTGTGGTGCAATAAAATAAGTATTAATTGTTTTTGATGTTTTCTGATGCCTTCTCCTTTCTTAAGAAACTGTAACTAACAGGATTTCAATTAATAAGTCTTTCACTGCTTATAAGTAAGCTTAAAACACTTTTTACACAATAAAAACTATGCAACATCTTCCTCTAAGGGGACATAACACTTCTGCACACTACAAAAACACATGAACTGTACCATCTTTATAAATGCACAATATGAGTCAGATTCTAAAATTTGTGAAAAAAATGAGGAGTTGGCAAGAGGAAGAAGTTACCATCAGCTATATCGGAAGAGAATTCTGATATCCACACAAGTACACTTTTACGCGTGTAATGATAAACACTGCCCATCTGTTTCAGACATTTATAATAGTGAAAAGAGGTAGAGACTGAAAAATATATTCACTAAAGTGTTTGCAAAGAAAAATACAATTCATAAGAGTAAGCATCTCAGATGTGTGGAGCATAAATTCCATGTTGTCACTTGGAAAATTTAACAAATACTTCATGGGAGCCACATGTATCAACAAGATGTTTTTGCTGAGCTGGCCACAAATGTACACTTGATGCCAGTTTAATAAGTGTGAATGCAGATGGGTGAAACTGAGTGTTTTTCAATGAAGAGGACATAGAGGGAAGAACTAAGGGGAGATGGCTCTCTCCTTCTGATTTTCTACTCCTTTTGTTTCTGAAGCAAAGGAGGACTCATCGAAACAAAACTCTAAAAGGCTGAACAGAGCTAATTCAGGGCATCCACTTTTTAATAAATATGGGTAATGTATCTGCATTTTCTGTCTGCCTGCAGACTAACAGCTATCTCTCGTGGGATCAATGCGAGATACGGGACAATGTTCAGCTGTGGACATTACAAATTTTGGTCTCATCTAATCATTACTAGGACAGCCTGATCTACATAGGTGTTAATCCTTTCCTTATATGATCGTGTGGATTAAAGAATCAGCTCAGCTACCTGTTTTGAGCAGATTCAATTGTCTGATTAATGAAGTTCAAAGTGAACCAATGCAAGACTCCAGGAATCTGGATGAAAAACGTCTTCTAAAAAGCTTCTTTCAATATTAGCTTTTTCTAAAAGATCAATGTCATAAATAGAAAAGTTGTGCAAATACACTCATATCCTACACAAAACTAAGATCATAGGTCCACATTTGTTTTGAAAAAAATTCTCTTCAACAACCAAGATATTAAAAAAAAAAAAAAAAAAGAAATATCTGAAATTCTTCCAAATTAATCCACCATGACCTCCAGGAATCCAGTCTGGGAATATTCTGAAACCATATACAACATCTTACATTTTGCTTTCTTTATTTTTCCCCATATAATTTATTTCACAATTTTAAGCACATTTCGCATTTTATAAAGGCAAATTTATGTCCTGCAAACCGTGATTAAGGTCCACATTCAAACCTCAGAAACTGCAGTCATTACTTTTTTATTCATTGAGCTTCAAGTGCGGAGCTAAAGAACTCACATACAGAACTCACACATTTATACAGCAGGTTTTTGATGGAAATAGATATTGTGTCTGTGATAACTTTCCTATTTAGTCATTTTTCCCATTTTAGCACTTTTGGTAAGTGAAGGTAAAAAGCAGTCTTAAGGATTCAGTGGTTACAAGTTATTTCTTAACAACCACACAAACATAAGAGGAAAAAAACATGTTAAATGTCTCAACATATGCTTTTTCTTTTTTTCCTGGTGTGAAATTCCTAGAGATACAGTTCTTAAAGACTTGGGTGGGGGGAGGAAATTCAGCTCATTTAAACAACACAAGCAAAGACCAAACAGGTGCTATGAAAATATTTTCATGCCAAAATGGTTTAGGAAAGGCTAGGCTATACTTACGCATTCTTTTTTGTAACTGGAATTTGCATTCATTAAAATTTATTGAATGCACTGAGCATTAAGAGACCCATGTACCAGGCTGTGCACAATCCATCACGTGCTACTTAGATGTACATAATTCAACCTGGAATATACATCTGTAATGCATCCAGTATTCTCCAATTTGTTAACATCTTCCATTTAATCATATGTAATTAGGACATGTTGAATTAATAAATGAATTTACTAGTTTTCTATGCACAATAGAAGATGTTCTATAACACTAGTGGTTCAACTGTCCCTCTGATCTTGTGCCCTCTAGCCAATGGAAACCTATAAAAACAATTTTTCAGAGGTTGTCAAGACACAGCTATAGTAGCAATCTGCCATGCTTTCATGCATCTTCAATGACTTTCAAGAAAAGTAAGGTCCCTGCAGTTTCATGATCACTCTGTGTGTTCATTTGAGATGAAAAGAAATAGATGAAAATATGGTGTAATTCCCTTTTGTAGCCTGCACAGTTATTTTTGACAGCTAAACACATGATGAGTTAACACCTTCACCCTCTTCAGAGCTGATACAAGCTAGAGCTTTTACTATAAACAAATACACTGACCTCCATGAGGAGGTCAGGTTCAAGTGAATGTAACTAGAGTTACATTCACTTGAACACAGTATGTGCCACACTCAAATATTGATTCATAACTGTGTTTTTAATTCTCAAATCATTAGATGTAGAAATAGCTAAAAGGACACCAATATTGTTCTTGAACTCATATAGCTAAATAATCTCTTTCCTTTCCCTTCCCTTCCCTTCCCTTCCCTTCCCTTCCCTTCCCTTCCCTTCCCTTCCCTTCCCTTCCCTTCCCTTCCCTTCCCTTCCCTTCCCTTCCCTTCCCTTCCCTTCGGTTTCTTTTTTTAAAAATCTAAAAAGGAAGTGAAGTTGAAGTTGAATTTTGGGACATGAATAAATCAGATAAAATTGGATATTTCTGCACTCTTGAAGTTCAACTTTCTAACTGATAACAGATTCATATATGATGCATTACAGAATATTGCCCATTACTGATAGCCAGTTATCCTTCTAGGTGGAAAACCATTTTAAGAAAACAGTCTAGAAAGCTATTCTATATTGCAGTCATGCATGGTAAATGACATTGATGATTGAACTATTCAAGTAGATGCTTCTAGCCAGTCAAGTGTCAACATTGTCAACTATGCATTTCTCAATTAAGCAGCTACTCTCCTTTGCAAGTTCACAGTTTTTGAATATGAATTGCAAAGTGACTTAGCCAGCCACCCCATTAAATGCGGCAAGTGGTCACTTTCACTTTGTGTTTTATATAATTTTCCAACAGTAGTAATTGCTACCTCAGTCAAAATAATATAAAAGCATTCTTTTAGATTTTCCACAAAAATACTACTAATCAGATAAATAAGACTATCCAAAATCTGAACAAAAACCTTCTGCTGATAACATTACGTCACAGTTTAACGCCAGTAGACAGCTGAACCCCACATAGCCACATGCGTACCCCACCATAGTGGGATGGGGAAGACAATCAAAAAGGTAAAAGTGAGAAAACTTGTAGGGTGAGATAAAGACAATTTAATAGGCAAAGTAAAAGCTGTACGTATAATCAAAGCAAAATAAGGAATTAATTCACTACTTCTTGTTAGCAGGCAGGTGTTCAGCCACCTCCAGGAAAGCAGGGGTCTATCACACATAATGGTGACAAACATGACAATTCTGAATGTCACCTTCTCCTTCTTTGCCATAGCTTTCATTGCTGAGCATGATGCCATATGATATGGAACACCCCTTTGGTCAGTCAGGATCAGCAGTCCCAGCTGTCTCATCTCCCAAATTCTTGTGTACCCTAGCACTCATTGGTGGGGCAAAGCTGGAAACAGATAAGGCCTTGACACTGTGCAAGCATCATTCAGCACTAACTAAAACATCAGTGTGTTATCAACACTGTTTTCATCACAAATCTGGGGAACTACAGACCTGTCAGTGTGACCTCAGTGCCAGGGAGGGTTATGGACCAGATCATCTTGAGTGCCACTATGCAGCACATACAGGGCAAACAGGTAACAGGCCTAGTCAGAATAGGTTTATGGAAGGCAGGTCTTGTTTGACTTTAGCCTGATCTCCTTCTATGACAAGGTGACCTGCTTAGTGGATGAGCGAAAGGCTGTCGGTGTTGTTTACCTGAACTTCAGTAAAGCCTTGACACTGTTTACCACAGCATTCTCCTGGAGAAACTCCTGCTCATGGCTTGGAAAGGCATATTGTGTGCTTGGTAAAAATCTGGCTGGAATGTCGTGGTGTAAAGGATAGTGGTGAACGGAGTAAATCCAGTCGGCAGCAGGTCACAAGTGGTATTCCCCAAGGCTCAGTATTGGGGCCAGTTCTATGTCTTTATCAATGTGGCAGGATGCAAACCCCCCTTTCTCCCCCTCCCTCTTTCATCATGGAAGGAGTAGACACATCTCCTTCTCTCTCTGCTACTCGAGGCTAACAGCTTCTTTTGTTTGGCCCCAGAACACCCTGGCCAGGGCCGTTAGGAGAAGGGAGTGCCAAGGTACCAGGGAGTCTCTGGGTGCCCGCAGCCAGTGTGGGGGATGTTTGGAGGTTTCAGGAGCACCCCACAGCCAGTGTTGGGTGCAGAGAAGCTTCTGGAATGCCTACAGTCAGATCTGATCAGCTTATAAAAAAACTGGACTCTTGTCGAGACTCCGCCCATTGTCGTGGGTCTCTTGGAGCACAAGTAAGATGCTGCCGCTGAGAGCCCCCCTCCCCGGGATGGAGACTCCGCTTGCCTTGCTGCCACGTGTGTGAGCAAAATTTCTCGCATGATTGCGAGTATATTTATACTTTCCGCGCACATATGCACGTGTAACTTTCCGTGCTCAATATGAGCATGTGTAAAATTAATTCTCGCATAATCGCGGGTGTATCTTCCTCCCCTGCTTCCACATAAGCACATGTAACTTTCCCTGCACATTCGCATGCGTACTTTCCGTGCTTAATACAAGCATGTGTACTTTCTGCGCACATTTGCACGTGTAACTTTCCATGCTCAATACAAGCACATGTATAAATTATTTCCTTGCACAATCGCGAGTGTATTTTCCTCCCGTGCTTCCACATAAGCACGTGTAATATTCCGTGCACATTTGCATGTGTATTAAGCCTCGCAGGATTGCGAGTGTGTTATAAATCTACCCTCGCAGAATTGCGAGTGTACACTTTCCATACTCACTACAAGTACACATATCTCTTTAAAATAATCCCACACCGTGTACAGGCAAGTGTGTACTCCTCCCAGACTCAGAGATGGCTCCGGCATTGTTTTGGTGAAGCCACGTGCATGCACTCTGTGGACTGCCTGTTGTATTAGTTGCTGCCCCTTAATAATTTTCCTCAACTGATATCTGAACCTGTATTCAAGTCATTGTTGGAGTGCTAAAACCCTGTTTCTCACCGGTTTAATAAAAGTTGTTTTGGGCTCTGTTGTCCCTTAAACTAACCTTGGGGTGCCTCCATGACAATCAATGATCTGCATGAGGGGATTGAGTGCACCCTCAGTAAATTTGCAGATGACATCAAGCTGGGTGGGAGCGTTGATCTGCCTGAGGGTAAGAAGGCTCTAGAGGGGTATCTGGATGGGATGGATTAATGGGCTGAAGCAAATTGCATGAGGTTCAACAAGGCCAAGTGTCAGGTCCTGCACTTGGGTCACAACAATCCCACGCAACACTACAGGCTGGAGGAAGAGTGGTTGGAAAGCTGCCGAGTAGAAAAGGACTTGGAGGTGTTGGTTAAATATGAGCCAGCAGTGTGCCTAGGCGGCCAAGAAGGCAAATAGCATCCTGGTTTGTATCAGAAATAGTTGTTGAAGGGTCTAGAGAATAAGTCACATGAGGAGCATCTAAAACAACTGGGGTCATTAAGTCTGGAGGAAAGGACACTGAGTGGAGACCGTATCTTTCTCTACAACTACCTGAAAGGAGGTTATTAGTGAGGTCCGTGTTCGTCTTTTCTTTCAAGTAATAAATGACAGAATGAAAGGAAACAGCCACATGTTGTATGAGGGGAGGTTTAGATTGGAGATTAGGAAAAAATTCTTCACTGAATGGGTTGTCAGACACTGGAACTGGCTGCCCAGGAAAGTGGTTGAGTCACCATCCCTGGAGGTATTTAAAAGATGAATAGATTAAGTTGGTATGGACATGGTTCAGCGGAAGACTGAACAGTGTTAGGTTGACAGTTGGACTCAATGATCTTAAAGGTCTTTTCGACATAAGTGATGCTATGAATATGTACAGAGAAGGGCAACAAAGCTGGTGAAAGGTCTCTAGGAGTGTCTAAGGATTTTCAGTAGTTTGGAGAAAATGAGGATAAGGGGCAACCTCATTGCTCTCTGCAGCTTCCTGAGGAGGGGAAGTAAAGAAGGAAGTGCTAATCTCTTCTCCCTGGTGTCCAATGACAGGAGGTGTGGGACTGTTTCAGAGACTCGTCAGGAGAAGTTTAGATTGGACATTAATAAGAATTTCTTTACAGAGAGGGTGGCCAGACACTGGAACAGGCTTCCTGGAGAGGTGGTCAATGCCCCACACCTGTCACTATTTAAAGGGCATTTGGACAATGCCCTCAAGAATATGCTTGAGCTTTTGATCACTTCTGATGTGATCAGGCAGTGGGAGTAGATGACTGTTGCAGGTATGGGTATGTCAGATTCATGTGTTTATTATTTGCTCAATTTGATTTAAGTATTTAATTAAATATCTAAGACATGCAAAGTGTCCTTCTATAAAAAGTTCTTTTTTTTTTTTGTGTTCACATGGAATTGTAACATCTTTTAACTTGTGATCATTACCTCTTGGACTGTCACTGGGCGCTACTATTTCACTCTTCTTCACTCAAGCCCTCATCAATCGCATTTTTAGAGAATAGAAAGCTCAGGGGATCTCATCAATGTGTATTTATTCTCTTCTCTAGGCTAAACACTCCTGTTCTGTTAGCCTCTCCTCATATGATGGATACTCCAGTTTCTTAATTATATTTGTGGCCCTTTGTTTGACTTCCTCTAGTATGTCCATGTGTCTCTTACATGGGGGCACAGGGCTCAAATGTGTCTCACCAGGGCTGAGTCAGAGGAAGAATCACCTCCCCTATCTGCAAGCAATGCTCTTTCTAATGCAGCACAGGAGGTCGTCTTTGCCCCAAGAGCATGTTGGTGGCTCATGGTCAGCTTGGTGTTCACCAGAATCTACATGTCCTTCTCTACGAGTTGCTTTCCAGCGAGTCAGTCTATGACCTGTACTGGTGCCTGGTGTTACTGTTCCCAAGGACAGGGCTTGGCACTTACCTTAGCTGAACTTCAAAGTTTGCTGTAGGTCTGTTTCTCTAGCCTGTCCTAGTGTCCCTGAATGGTACACCCATCTGGTTTACGAGCTGTTCTCCTTTTGGTACCCTTTGCAAACTTGCTTAAGGAACACTGTCCCATAGTACAGCCCATTAATGATGATGTTTAAAATGTCATTGTTGAGCAAAGGTACTGAACACCTGAAAACAAAAGGGATGGAATTCTGTTCGAATAGGGCATTTCAGATTGATGTGTTTACTGCATGGTCTGCTTGATTAAGTTATTAGAGTGCACATTCAGGACAACAACTTTCCTGTAAATTCAGGATGGTCAAATATCTTATGATGTGGATGTAAAAATTTTATAACACTTCAAACTGTACTATCCTGTTCTAATGATTAATAGGTTAATAAATGTTAGTTATCAAATGTGAAAAAGATCGATTTTATAAACTAATATACTCCTGAAAGAGACATTAAAATACAAATAATTTTTCACAAAAGTCATTCTCTCAATGGAAAAATATGGAAATCTAGACATAGATGATACAGTATTCTAAGACTCAAACAGAAAACAAATAGATCAAGCAATTATATTTCAGTACTACCATTTTTTAGTTTAGTAGAAATTTCAATTATATAGGAGACACAAGAACATTTTGTAAAGCTACACATAGAATAAAACAAGAAATAATTAAAAATCTGGAAAATGGATGGTACTAAAGGTACTAAAGGCACTAAACCCTTTAAATTTATAATAATAATTTCTACTTTGAAGTGTTAAATGCATGAACACATATTTTTCTTTCTTTCCATATTTCTGGGGTCAGAAAAGGTCAGAATTATCCAAAAGCACAAATGGGAGTCCTTCTGGGAGTCTTTCCAAGCAAGTAGACAGTAGAGGTGCTGTGAGTCTTTCAGGTAGATTTTTTTTTTCACTTGAGAGAGCTTTCCTTTCCCATTTTGCTGACTAAAAGTGTTATCATTAGCTCAAACAAAGACAAGACAGATTTTACACACCTCCCAAAATCATGCAATACTTTTGTGATGGGCTGAGATACCTCTGTTATGAGCATTGCCTTTTATTTACTCAATGTATCTACATTACCATATTAATAGTAAGCATGGTTAACTATGGCAGGCTTTTTACCTTGCTGAAAGTAAGAAGAAACTTGTTACTGTTCCATGATTGTAATAGGGAAGCAATATAATGAAACTATCCATCTTTAATTTATTGTAATAACACCACCCTGTGAGGTACACATATCCTCGATGTGCAAAGGAAGTCCTGTAATACAGAGAAATTCAAATTATTTTCTCTACAGTGGCACTGTGAGAAACTGAACTTAGGCTCATGGGAATGTGGCAGAGCCTATGCTGACCATGTTTTCTATATGTGATCTGAAAGAAAGGGGAAGGAAAGTAGCATATTTCAGAAAGAGACTTGGAAGCTGTCATCCTGAATGTGTATCTGCCTCACAATACTCAAACAAGAGAAAAATCTCTCCCACTCTCAGCTTGGCAGTAATACTGAAACAAAGCTAGCCTAATATTAATGTTTAATGTGCAAATCCTACATGAAATTTAGCTCTCAGTATTTTTTATGGGAATTAGGACCTCCAGTAATATTAGGTTTAGGGCTTCTTTGGGTCTCCAGGTTTTCCTTGTTTTACTGCATACATCTGTTGAAGTGTACTTGTATTTTTGTTTTGATTTGAGGAAGCACACCAGGCTTTGTGAAAATGACATCTAATTAAAAATAAGAAATATTTCATTCCTCACTAGCCTGATAACTTCTGTCATTTCACAGCTCTTTCTCTGAGTTCTATATGCTGATTATGCTGATCCAAAATGACTGTCAACAGGGGAAGGGAACATGTATTTTGGGGATTTGAGCTACCAGCCTTTCTGTTTGAACTTAAATCTCTTGGCAAGGCAACTGGAGGAAAATTGGAAATTATTTTTTTAAAGGAAACAACAATCATCAGAGGACGGCATGTATCTTAATCACATCCATTTCTTTTGGAGTTTAGCAGCCTGTTGAACTCTCAAAGGAAATCACTACTGTAATAGCTTTCCTCATGCTGCAGACTTGTACAACTTAAATGCCCACATAATTCTTTTTTAGCCTTTCCAACGGTGAGAAGCAGCTTCCCTTAGTCCTTGGCCTGGAGGTCTCTCAGCAGCAGGTCACAGCCAACAAATCAGAAAGTTAAGGAGATGGGAAAATTTACACTGTTAGTCAACTGGCCCATGAGGTTGAAATTCTGACCAAAAAAAAAAAAAAGAAAAAAGGAAAAAAAAAAAAAAGAAAAAGAAAAAGAAAGAAATATATATTAAAAAAAAGAGCCTCTTCTCCTCCAGGTATTTTTTTTTTTTTAATCAAACTTTCTGTTGCACAGCTTAGCCCAAGATTCTTGGTAGCTTTTAAAAACTGCTCTCACCTCTCAATAGCCTTCTCGTTCACTATTAACTGGTATATATCTGCTAATGGTTTCCATTACACACATTTTTATCTCAGTCTCAAAAAAGAGTGTTAATTTGCTAGGAAGCAATCACAATATTTTTGACTGGAAAAGCTGAAGTTTTTTTTCATATTTTATGATATCTTATGGTTGGAATGTTTTTTTCATCCCTATTTTCACCTTCGTTCCTATCATCTAATTCCGTTCAGGTTTCTGCACAAGGAACACAATGGAGATGGTTAGACTGAATATGGTTCCCTTCCTCAGGTATTGCACAGTCCAGGAAAAAACATGGAAGAAAGCTTTGCTGTTCGTTTCTGGAGACTGATATTTTCCACATGTCTGAAGACAATGTCTTTTGCATGAGGTTGAAAAGAGATAAATTATCTCTGTGAAGATTGCTGCAAACTCATGGTCAGCCTTGGAAATTAAAATGAAGTCATTGAATTACACCCAGAAGCTACAGTGGAATAAACAGAGGGCACAGGTCATATTCTGGGAGGTAAACCTGTTAATGGAAAAGGAAATTAATTATGACATAGATATTTGAGGTTATCTGGTTTTGATTATAAAGATTATCAAGGCAGAAAGACTCAAGACTAGTATGTATTATCACCAATAATACATGAGACAATGAGACAGAAAGAGTTAAAAGAAAAAAAAAAACAGTATTTTTCCTTTACTGAGAAGTACTATCACCTGCCTTTAAAGCCTGACTGCTTTATTCTAATTTTTCTGCTGTTGCCATGGCTTTCTAACTTTTCTTGCCAAATTAAACCAAAGGGATTTTCTTTAGTAGTAGCAACATCAGACAATTTGGAAATAAGATAGATAAGCTTCACTGAAGTAATTAATAAAATTAAGGCTTTTCTTCATTTAATTTCACTGGTCAAGTAAGGTAGAGGTATAAATTACATGTATCTACCTTCATGCTTCATTAAACTTAAATTAGGGAACAACATTCCAGTTTGCCTGTTGATCTCTGGATCAGGAGAGATGATTGGATATTTCTATACCTTAAATTTAGTGAGATGTCTGTGACAGTCTCCTATCATATCTTTATAGTCAAATTGATGAAATGTGGACTAGATTGAGAAATAAGGGTGGCTGGATAATTAGCGGGACAGCTAGGCTGAAATAGTTATGACAAACCCAAATGGAGGCCAACTGGTAGTGTTGTCTCTCAGGGTTTGATGTTAGAGCAGATGCTGTTTAATGTCTTCATCAGCTACATGTGGGATGGGACAGAATACACTCTTAGCAAGTTCATGATGGCAAGCTGGGAGAAGCAATCAGTGTGCTGGAGCTATACATGTATTCAGCTACTGAGAGACATTGGACAAGCTGGAGAAGTAGGCAGACAGGAATTTCATGAACTACAGTGAAAGCAAACAGGAAGCCTTGGCCCTGGGATGGGCAACGCCCTGCAACAGAACAGCCTGAGGCCAACTGCTTAAGAGCAACTCTGCTAAAAGTTCTCAGGGATGTGGAGGACACCATGTTGGCCATGAGGCAGCAGTGTCCCTGGCAAGCAAAGAAGCTGCTGCATCCTAGGCTGCACAATCAAGAGGGTATCTAGCAGGTCTGGGGAAGGAACCTGACCTACTGTACAGGACCTGTGAGATGCACCTGAGTGGTGTCCCCAGCCTGAGGCTCCCACATACAACACAGGCACTGAAGTATTTGAGTAAGTCCTAAAGAAACCATGTGGTGGCTGGAGACTGAAGCATGGGTCATCTGATGAGAACCTGCAGGAGCTGCATCTCTTCAGTCTGGGAAGGGACAACTTTGGTCCCTTTTGGTCCATTTAGTCTTACTGGTGTTTGGAGATACCTAACAGATAAATTGTTGTATGAGGTGCATAATGAAAGGATAAGAGGAAAGGAACACAATCTGAACAAAAGTTAGTCTGACTTGATGGAAGGAAAACATTTTTCATCTTAAGGATAGTTAAACATTGACACCAATATCATGCTCGAAGATATTAAAAAACTTACTGGAGGGGTCTTGAAGAACCTGCATTCACAGAACCTGCTTTAAGCAGGTCATTGGACTAGCTGATCTCTGGGGGTGCCTTCCCTTTTATGTACACACACTGTTTTGGCTGAGATGAAGTTAATGTTTTTCATATTCATTTTTCATATTCATTTTCATTTTCACAATTCGTTTAAGATTTGTGACCAAAACAGTGTTGATATCATATTGATATTTTAGCTATTGCTGAACACTGCTTACATATTCCAAAGGTATTCTCTGTTTCCAACTCTGCCCTGCTAGAAGCTGGGGAGCAACACAGCCAAGATAGCTGAACCTAACTAACCAAAGGGATTTCCCAGAACATATGATGTGCTCAGCAACAAAATCTGGGGAAAAGAATTAGGGGTGGGAAACATTTAGAATTATGGCATTTGCCTTCACAAGTAACAGTTGCATATGATGAAGTCTTACTTTCTTGGAAATACCTAAATATCTGCCTGCCAATGGGAAGTAGTGAATGAATTCCTTACTTTGCTTGGCTTGTATGTCCAGCTCTTGCTTTACCTATTAAACTGTCCTTCCCTCAACCCATGAGTTTTCTCATGTTTATGCTTCCAATTGTCTTCCCCTTCACACTGTAGGGGAGTGAGCAGGTGGCTGTGTGGGCTTCAATGGGCTACTGGGGCTAGTCCACAACCATAGATCATATTTTGATGATTCTATGATCAATAAAGTTTCTGCACTTTTAAGGTCTGTATCTTTTTACAAAATGAAATAGATTTAAATAGACTAAAGCTTTTTTGATTATTTTTACTTTTAGCATTAGAAGTAAGAAGGTACACAATTAAATGAAACACCCATATGGATCATTCACTTCCTGTAAATTACTTGGGCAGATTAGAACTATGTGCCCTTCAAAAACATAGTGCAAATGTTCTATAAACTGGAAAAAGTCTATCTTCTCATAGAAAAATAACTAATACAATATCCATTTTCATTCACACAAAGAAACACTTCCGAGGCAAAATATTTATTAACTGCTGTGTAATTATTTCTGCAGATCAACATTTCAAAAAGACTAAGAGGAATGGTGCTCATGATACTGGATACATTTTAATATTTTTTCTTAGCTTTTTAGAGGTAAGTAATGACAGAGAAGCTTAAAAGATTGGCAATGGGATGCAGACATTGTCATTAATGGGTCAATGGTTCAAATCTACTCTAGGCCAAACGTAACTGAAAATTAACACCTGACGGCAGTCACTGAGGGGTGTGAAATGTACTAGTTATCAGTCAAGTCAATGAGGAGGTTTCATGATTAAAAAAAAAAATATATATATATATATAATTTTAGTTTGTAAAATGACAATCACTGGCAATCTGGGCATTTCTAGGGTAATCAAAGTTTGACTGTCTTGAAAGATTTTCCCATAAATCCACCAACTGAAGACAACTGACAGATAATCTCTATGTCAGCTTGCTCTAATATTGTGAAGGTATCCTTTTATGCCTAAGAGATAAAAACAGGCTCATGTTCAGATATTCAAAAGTCTTTTAACCAATATAGATTTTAAACATTTTGGGAGAGAGAGGTTTACTTGCTCATGCAATTTGTGTCACTGAATCCAAAGAATTCATAGTCCATGGCTAGAGTATGTGAGCTGTTAGAGCACAAATACTTTCTAGTAACTAATAACAGTAATAGTATTTTTTTCCCCCTTTGGAAATATAAGATACTGTGGTTTTGTAAAACTGTGAGATTGAACATTCTTGTACAGTCCACAAGAGCACAAATAATTATTACAGATATTCAGGGGATGAATAAGATTTTCACTTGATTTCACTTGTCAGTGAGCCAGATTAACAGAGATAAGTGGACACTCCAGCAGGAAAATATGCCAATACTGACAAATCAAGGAGTTTCACTCTTATTGTGTTTATACTTATTAATTCAGGCAGAATAATATTGAAGTTACTAGACCTATGTGTGGAAATGGACGATTATCTACAGATCAGCTAAGTCTCATCACTGGTCACTAGAAACGTGAAAAATACAGAATTCTATAGCAAGACACTTATTAGAAACAGACAGGCAAGTGAAAAGTGCATGATACACTGTATTTTTAAGATAATTTAAGTATAAAGTGAAGCGTGTCTTAGAAGTGATGTAATTTTTTATATAGCAGACACTATTGACAGCTCAGGGTGGCCTGTCATGACATGATGGAAATGCTGTGTATATAGCCAAGAGTTTTCTGGATAGTACTGTTTTTAAAAAACACTGTGTTTCTCTTGAGGGCATCATTAAAATGAGGCTTCAAAACCCTTTTAGATGAGTGTCTCAAAACCGTGATCTTGCTCACACGCAGTAATGCTGTAAGCAAAATACTGTATGACTCTCTAGAGGGAAGAGAAAATGGGTGCTGGGGCATAGCTTGATGTTTTTGAATTATTACTGTTACACCTGCTGTACTCAAGTTTAATTTCACCTGTTTAGTTCTCATTAAACCCATCATTCAAAGCTACTGGCTGCCAAGATAAATAGGTTCATTTTCTGCTTTTCATATTTTGTCACAAGAGGATATATATACCATGAAATGAAATAGCAGTTTCAAAGTATGTCTTTGTAGGTAGAATATTGCAGACTGCATATATCTCTACAAGCCTCATTTAGATCAGTTCTTAGAAAGACTATAGTCTAAAGATCTAACCCACACAGTTGCTTTCCTTTGTTGAGGAAACTTGGTTTGTTTATAAAGAAATATATTTATTAGAAGTTTAAAACAAAATATTTACCGTAAGCACTTGAGAATAGCAATTAATTTTACAGATGACCACTTCTACTTCATTAGATGAGTCTTTAAAGTACTACTGTATAGAGACTATTCTGAAAAACTGGATTCTTGTGTTGGGGTTTCTAGAAGAGGACTATCAGGCTTTGACTTTCCAGGTGTTAATATCTTAAAGACCTATAGAATCATAGAACAGTTTGGGTAGGAAGGCTCCATTGAAGGTCATCTAGTCCAACCTCCCTTGCAAGAAGCATGGGCATCTTCAACTAGATCAGGTTGCTCAGAGCCCTGTTCAGCCTGGCCTTGAATGTCTTCTCTGGTTAACCTGTGCCAATGTTTCACCACTATCATTGTAAAACATATCTTTCCCAGATCTAGTCTGAATCTCCCCTCTTGTAGTTTAAAACCATTACCCCTTGCCCTACCACCTCAGGCCCTATATTTCTTATAGTCCCCCTTTAAGTCTTCTCTTATATAAGCGGAAATATTTCCCCTACTCTGCAAAAGAATGTATACAAAAAGACAACAGATTGTTTAAGATAAGAGAGCCTTGCTTGCAAAGTACAAGGTGCCAGAAATGATAATTTATCTAAAATATAAAGAAAAGTTTCACATTTAAAATTTGGATTTGCACAGTCCTTGTTTTGAATGAAATGGCATTTGTGAAATAACACTAAAGGTCATAGCATGAATAGGGTGTGCTGTCATGTAGATCTTTGGAAGAAAACAGAAGGTTTTTTTGTTTGTTTTCTCTTTTCTTTTTGTGCTTTACAACATGATAAAAAAAATGCAATATTTGTTTTATGTGTTTAGATCATCAGAGTTGTAATTCTATTATACAATCAGAGTAAAAATTATAATTTCATTTCTGCACAATACAGTTGACTGTGGTGAATATGTACACACACACTTCTTTTTTAGTAGAAAGAATATTGAAAGTGTTTGTAGAACTGCTTTTTAGGTTTTGAGGAATTGAAGGGAAAATGAATCAACATCTACACTGTTATACCATGGACTCTGTTTCTCCTAAAAATGGCATATTCCTCAGACAGTTGTAAATTCAACCATCTTTTCTGACCACACTTAATGAACATAAACAGAAAATGACAGATGAATGAAAGTGATTAATAATAATACTGATAATCATTGTTAATAATATTATGCTTGTGAAATCTCCAGACCTCCAGAGGTCCCTCTAAACCTCAACTAGTCTGCGGTTCTGTGAAAAACTAATAAAACATCACCAGTGTAAGCACTGTACTGTCTTGCTCTTACATTAACTCTAACTCACAAAAGAGAACTTGTGAGGAAAATATGAAGATGCATCTAGGTCAGGGGAAAATCATAGAAAATCAGTTTGTGGAATATGTACTTTTTTGTATTCAACGGACCCTCACAGATCTTTCATGTGTGAATTTATCCTTTTTTTTTCTTTTTTAAAACTCTTCATATTTCTGAAATCCACAATCTGCTGTGATGATGAACTGATGATATATCACAGGTTACCCTGCACAATATCTGTGAAATACCGATAAGACTTTCTGAAGCACAGTAATATGAAATGTCTTTAAATGTTTACACCCTATAAAAACTGGTAACTCTTGAAGAAAGTTACAAGCATAAGACATTTCATTTTCCTCAGAAAGTACCCAAGTGCTTCAAGAAAAGGGACTACTATGCTAGCTGTCACTAAAGCAACATTTTTAAAGCTAAGTGCTCTAAGGTCCTATTACGTGCACTGGCACAAAACTGAAGGGTTTGTTTGCCTCAGGTTCTAAAAACATGGTTTAGGCCACATGGATTCTGAATCTAATTCTATTTCAGACTGAGTGGGTGTTCAGTGATGATAGTGTAGCTAGATAACTACCATACCCCTTTATCAACTGAATGGTATGAATGGCTCTGGCAAATGATTTAATATTTAATATGAAAAGATCTGCTTTTGTTTTTGATACAGAAAACTGTTTTATTGCTTTCAGACACATACTCTCCTTTTATATTCTAAACTTTTTTCTTTGTTTTGTTTCCTTTATTCCAGAATTAACCTTCTTCTTTTTCTGGATATTCTGTCTCCCTCTTTTTCAGACACCGCCCTAAACCACAGGTATTCAGCTTCATTCTTTTACATTATTATCAGTAGCTCTGGTAGTTTCTCAGGGTATAAGGTGTTGATTGAGTTCTCAACAGCCACATTTGTCTTGTTCAGGTCTAAGCTTCAGAAAGGGAAGACAACTAGGAGTGCAGAAAAAGCTGGTTATATATTTCAGTTGATGTAAACCAATCTCCATATAGGGTTGTTTCAGCCACCAGGATGTCCATGGTAGTCAAAGATCTCCTACAAACATAGATAATTTCTCAGAAGTCACTCGCTGAAGGATGATAATATTGTAAAATATATGGAATGTTACTGAAGCTCCAGAGATGTATTTATTAAAAAGTGTAAGAGGATGATAACAACATTAGATGACCTCTGATATTAGCAATGACATGTTCTGATGTTATTGCAGTAATGACAAAAGATATCAAAACACAGTCTTTTGATTTAGTGTAATTTAATGAGTCTGTATTTTCAAGCTCATGTTCCATTACTTTAGAGATAGTTTCATTTCAATGATGATTAGAATTCAAGTTTCAGAGACACTAAGGACTTACATTTCCTACTTGAATTCTGAGGAAAAAAGTAAATCAGAAAAGTCAAACCAGAAAGAAAGGGAAAAAACTGTACAGACATATACATATGAGAACCAAGCTGAACTGAATATTTGATCACCAGGATAATAATTTTGGAAAGATACTTCCAGAGTTATGTCCCCTATTTGCTGTTATTGCCCAATTCTAGTGATATTAATAATTCTGTCACTTTTTTTGGCACAGTGTATTTGCCAGAGGGGAAAAAACTCAACAGTTGCTTACATGGACTTCCATAAACTCTTCTTCCTTCAAACTCTGACATCTAAGAACGTAATACTATAATTAATTTATGAAATATTATGTTGTAAATGCCTTCACAGCCAAGATAAATATAGCCCACATCCCTCCAAACTTAAGACCATCTCAGCCAGTTAAATCCTTTCTTTTTTTCTCTCTATTATATATACAGACAATAATAAATGAGGATCAAATATTAATTTCCAGACAAGTACCACATCTACAAGACTAACTATGAATGGTGTGTTTAAGGTAGTTTTGTTTTCTATCTCTGTCACAGTCTTTTTATGTAAAATTGAACAAGTCCTTAACTTTCCACAACCATCTTTCCCTTTTTGTGGAAAAAAGTCAATACCATCTGCCTTACGTGGATATTAAATGTGTTATAACTCTTACGAATCTGAGTGTTCTATGTTTCTTGTCTTGATGTTTAGTCTTCCCAGGAATAGTATGTCTAAAAAATCATAACTTTATAATTATTTCCATGAAACTTGTTACTTATGTATCTAAGCAAGGTCTATAGACCAGTATCAACTTTTAACTCTTTCTTTATATTTTGCTTGCCTGAATGCAGCTATATGAATTACACTAGCAAGTTTTCAGGAGGTATAAAATTCTGTGAGGAAATCTTATATTTTAGGTTAATATTTTAGTGGCACTCTGAATTAGTAAATCTGTTTTTCCAAAGTGGAAGGTTTGTTTGGTTTATGTTTGTTTTGTTTTAAAGATGCTAAGTTCATTAAATATTTGTGAATCTCATACCCGGTACAATGAAAGAAAATCATAGAATAATAGTTGTTTTGATTGGAAAAGACCTTTAAGTCTCATCAAGTCCAACCATTAAACTAGCACTGGCAAGTCCACCTCTAAACCATGTCCCTAAGAACTTAATCTACCTGTCTTCTAAACACCACCAGGGATGGTGGCTTACTTTCCTGGGCAAGCTGTTCCAATGCCTGACAACTCTTTCAGTGAGTAAGTTATTCCTAATATTCAATCTAAACCTTCCCTGGCAAACCTGAAGCTATTTCTTCTTGTCCTATCACTTTTTACTTTGGAGAAGAGACCAACACCAATCTCACTACAACCTCCTTTCAGGTAGTTGTGGAGAGTGATAAGGTCTCCCCTAAGCCTGCTTTTCTTCCAGGTTAAATAAATCCAGTTCTCTCAGCTGCTCCTTGTAAGACTTGTGCTCTGGACTCTTCACCAGTTTTGTTGCCCTTCTTTGGGCATGCTCCAGCATCTCAGTGTCCTTCTTGTAGTGTGAGGTCCAAAACTGAACACCATATTTGAGGTATGGCCTCACCAGTGCTAAGTACTGGGGGATGGTCGCTTTCCTAGCCCTGTTGGTCACACTGTTTCTAATATAAGCCAGAGTGCTTCTCAGCCACCTGGGCACACTGCTGGCTCATACTCAGCTGTCTGTCAACCAACAATTTCAGGCTCTTTTTCTCTGGGGCAGCTTTCCAACCACTCTGCCCCAAACATATATAATTTTGTGGGATTGCTGTGACACCAGTGCAGGACCTGGCACTTGGCCTCGGTGAACCTCATAAACTTGGCATCTGCCCATCCATCCAGCTTGTCCATATCCCTCTGTAGAGTGTTTCTACCCTTGAGAAGTTCAACATTGCCACCCAACTTGGTGTTGTCTGCAAACTTACAGAGGGTGCACTCAATCCCCTCAACAAGGTTGTTGATAAAGATGTTAAAGACAACTAGCCCCAGTAGTGAGCCCTGGAGAACATCGCTCGTGACCGGCTGTCAACTGGATTTAACTCCATTCACCACAACTGTTCGGACCTGGCCATCCAGCCAGTTCCTTACCAGGAGAAAAGTATACCCATTCAAGCCATAAGCAGCCCGTTTCTTCAGAAGAATGTTGTGGGAAACAATGTGAAAGGCTTTACTAAAATCCAGGTAAACCACATCCACAGCTTTGCCCTCATCCACTAAACAGATCACCTTGTTATAGAAGGAGATCAGGATAAGCAAGCAAGACCTGACATTCTATAATCCCTGATGACTGGGCCTGATTGCCTGGTTGTCCTGTATGTGCCATGTGATGGCACTCAGGATGATTTGCTCCGTTATCTTTCCTGGCATCAAGGTCAAACTGTCAGGTCTGTAGCTCCCCAGGTCCTCCTTCTGTCCCTTCTGGTAGATGGGTGTCACATTTACTAAACTCCAGTCAACTGAGACCTCCCTGGTTAGGCAGGACTGCTGATAAATGATAGAAAGTGGCTTGGTGAGCACTTCTACCAGCTCCCTAAGTACCTTTGACTGGATTCCATCCAGCCCCATAGATTTGTGCATGTCTAAGTGGTATAGCAGGTTGATAAACATTCCCCCCTGGATTACGTGGGTTTTATTTTGCTACCCATCTCTGTCTTCCCGTTCAGTGCTCATTGCAGTTTTAGAAACCCACATTCCATTATTTATTTATGCATCTATCGTAAGGTACTCAATTGTAAAAAAAAAAAAAAGATACTTCAACAAAAGTACCTACACAAATTTAAAGTAGTTAGTGACCTGGTTGTTAACTTTTTTTTCCAGCTTCAAGGTAGAGAAATCAAGAAAGCATCTGAAAGATAACAACACATATATTATTCTGTTATACCAGAATCAATTAACAAATGAGATTCATGCACAGCAAGTTGCCTTTTAATCTGTTATGAGTTCCTCAGCAGCAGTGAATGTAAGTTTCATTCATATAAACACAATACTTGAATCTTCTAAGATGTGTAGGAACATCGTTTTGAATTCAAAGTATTCCCTTAAAACATTAGAAAGCATTAATTTGTAGAGACATACCTCATATACCACCAAGTACTCAAACCAGTTGAAAACAGAGAAAACACAGCTTAATTACTGGATATTTAACAAGTCAACATAAGACAACCAAACAAATGTAACAATAATGTGAGGACAGAAACTTGCAATTATATGTTACAGGTTTAACCTTCATAGCTAGAAAAAATGCAGTCCTGATTGTATTTGTTTATATTTACAAAGTCACACTGAACTGGTAAAAAAAAGATTAAGGTAAAAACAGAACAGAGAAATAAACTAAAACAAACTGCAAAGTAACAGCTGAAGTCCTCTTAATTAATGTTTTACTTCACTAATTTTATAAATTTTAAAGTAATTTAATCTCCCCATTAACAAAAAAATCAGGTAAAAATACAAGAAACTGTTTCACATGAAAATAAAAATATATATATATATACTTGTGTTTTATATGTCACTAGATTACATGGTTTTCAGAACAGAATTGGGATGAAAGTAGCAGATTTTTAAACGTATACTTAGATAACATACTGAAGTCCATAGAAAACTAATATTTAATTCAGTCAGAAGGATACAGTCATGCAATTTTATTTTAGTCGTTATGTTTGGGTTTTTTTTTTTGTTGTCTTTTGTCTGGGTTTTTTTGGTGTTGTTTTGTGAGCTTAACATAAGTGTTGCAGATCATCCATTCCACACACACACATCTATTCCCGCACTCCCTCCCTGGCTTTGCACAGGTATCCCTAAGGGCTCTGCTTTCTGCATTACCTCCATGCTGTGCCTTTCTTAGCCACGCTCTTTTCTCTCTCTTCTCTCTCCAAGCAAATTCAGGAGTAATGTCACAGTAAAGGCAAACAAAAGAAGAGGTGGTAAAGCATGAGGGAGTGGATACACACCACTTTGGTGTCTCTGTGCCGCCAGGACATCATTTGCAAAACTTCACCGCAAATCGCACAGCTGTTATTTGTACAAGTTTATAAAATAATGACAGACCTACACATAGC
Source organism: Patagioenas fasciata (assembly GCF_037038585.1). Lineage (NCBI taxonomy): Eukaryota > Metazoa > Chordata > Aves > Columbiformes > Columbidae > Patagioenas > Patagioenas fasciata. The sequence continues at coordinate 22,709,564 of NC_092560.1, read as the reverse complement.
TTTCAATTTTGAAAGATTTTTTGAAAAATATCGACACACTTTCTTTTAATTTGACTAGCCTTGAATGTTATATTGACCTGTGTTCCTTTTTTGCTTACACTAGGATCTAATACTAAGTCAGTGTTTGTTCAGAGTAAGAAGGGTAAGGAGCTGAAGAAAAGGAAAGAGGGGCTGCAGGGGGCTTAGTTGGAGTGTTGAACATCCAGTGTTTTCAGTATAGCTTCAGTAAGGACCAAGATGTCAAAACCCTGAGATATGAATGCAAGAAAAGGAGTGTTTTCAGGAAACACAGTAGTTCTTTTATTACAGAAGAGTGCAAGTGGTCAGAGTTTGGTCTAACTTAGTATCTAAACAGAAATTCTGACTTCATAGCAACGCAGATCTGCTTGAGAGGTTCCAAAACTCATTCACTTTTCTTGTCCCTTGAAGACTCTTTTCTAGCAAGATGTGTGTTAACACCTTGATATCATTCACACCTCATTAGCAACAAACAATAGTCACATGGACTCTTAATCTTCTTACTCTCTCTCCATATACCTGTCCATCCCCTATCAAAAAATGAAAAATAGAGGGACAGAACATGTGTCACTATGGGTATACAAGAACTAAGGCTCTGGATTTGTATCTCACAGAATGTCAGCATAAGGTTTCTCTTTCATTAGTGCTTTCTTAATTAGGTTTCTCCTGCAGAAAATTGCGTCTGTTTCAGCTATTTGTATGTCATTGTTTTACCCCAGCTAGCAACCAAGACTATGATAGCTACTCAGTTGCTGTCCCCCACCCCAAAGCGGATAGAAGAGAAAATCAAAAAGGAAGAGAGAAATTTGTGGGTCGAAATAAGAACAGTTTAATAAGACATAATAGTAGTAGTAGTAGTAGTAGTAGTAGTAGTAGTAATAGATACTCAATGCAACTGCTCATGAACTCCAGTTGAGCCAAACAGCCAGTCCTGGAAAGAAGAGAGCACTCTAGTCTCAAGTAGCCAATCTCAATCTCAGTCTAATCTGAAACAGCCAGGAGAGCAAAAAGGCAAAAAGCAGAAAGGCCAATGGCCAACTGCAAAATGGCAGAATGGTAAAAGGTTGATTGAACACTGATCTGAAAATGGAATGGAACTCCCAAATGGAACAGAACTAACTAGTTGGAAGAGCTGGCTCCAGCTACATACTAAGCATGACACTAATACCACGGAATATTTCCTTGACCAGTCTAGATGTCAATCTAAGTGCTGTCCCACTTGTTTTCCCTCTCAGCTGTTCAATACACCTGCAGCTGGACAGCTGAGGAAGTCTGTGGTCTTGCTGGCAGCAGCTGAAATATCAGTGAGTTCTTACATTCTTTTCATACCAACTCCAAAACTTTGTCTAGCCATTGGAAAGAAAGAAGTTAGCTCTTGTCAGGCAAAACATGGGAAACATAGTGTGTTATCACATAATTTTCATATTAAATCCAATCCAAAAGACTACACTACCTACTAAGAAAATCCTATCTGCATGAAGAAAATTAACTCGAATTTAGCTAAAACAGCATATTGTATTACATATTGTCTAACTGAATTAAATCAGACAACACACCTGGACATCAGGAAGGACATTATGTTAAGCTGCTTTTGCCATATTAAAATTATACTGAAGAACAACACAGAATAAATGGCAGGTAGTGTACAAGTCTAAAGCTATGCAGCAATCCTTTGCTTTTTCAGCTAAAAATAGCCATCTCAACAAGCATCACAAAGAAATGAGAGGTTTCTTGGACTCAAGGTTATAAGCAAAACAGATCTTAAATTTTCAAAATCTGTTCTTAATTCAGTGTAATGTATAGCTTCCTTAGTCTCTGCTTTAGATATGTAACCTGTATTTAATTATTGGATATGTATCTGTACTGTGGCAAGATTCACATTTCTAACTTTGTAACCATATTAAATTAAAGCAACTCTAAAGAAACTTAAATATTAAAAACCCCAGATTTTACGAATGTCTCCCAATGCTAGGTCTGTTGATGAAATAAAATGCTGAAGTTCTTACAATTTAGTTATTATTAAGCAGGTTTGAATATGGAAACTCTGTTAATATCTAGTATATTAATAAGAGCAGCATTTTAAAAGTGTTACTTGTGTCCATCAGCATAATTTTGACTTTACATCAAAGTATGATAAAAGATCAATTATTTATGATGTTCAGTGTAAAATTAGCTATTGATGAAGGTAAAGTTAAATATCTGTCACTTACTAATGGAAAGATGGTAGTATTTTTAATATTATTATTTTGTTATTAAACACAGTTTTAACTTTTGTCCTACTATTGCCTCTTAAATTGACTGCAGTCTTTACTCCTCATCTTGTAAATCTATACATTCAATGTAATATTAATGTGGGCAAACTTTAAGAGCAACACTGCTCAGTATAAGTTAGGGCCACGTAATGAAGCCATTCACAAAAATTTTAGGGAATTAAGGAAAGACAGAGAGAAACCTGATCCAAGATCAGCTATTTTTGTGGTTCTGTTAACTTGTATGAATCCTCTATTTTCTTACATCACAAAATTCAAAACAGGAAATACCCTGTTTCTCAGAAAATAAGCCCTACCCTGAAAATAAGCCCCAGTATGATTTGTCAGGATTTTTGAGGATACTTGAAATATAAGCCCTACTCCAAATATAAGCCCTAGTTACAGTTCATTAAAAAAGTAAATTTAAATAGTGTCCAGGCAGCTTTACATGTAAAAAAGAAGTAATAAGCTTTGAAGCAAAAATTAATATAAGACCCTGTCTTATTTTCAGGGAAACAGGGTATGTAGAAAGTCAACAACTAAGGAAGTACTGTGGTATTCTCAACAGCTGTAAGATATATTTTGTAATAGAAGCATCGAAGCACATGTATCCTCACCATAAGCAGAAAGAAGAACAAAAGACACCCCACGCACATGCACGCAAAAAACCCTGTAAAAATGAAGACTACAGAACAAGTACCCCTTTGAGTAGGGTCCAAAATGGTGATGTTCACACCATCATGTCCAGCTGGGGAACTACCCAGGCCAACCAGAGCAGTGACAAATATTCATTAGCTGCCTCCCAAGACCGAAACCAGAAGGCCGACCACCTCAAGGGTACATATGGCTATGGTGGATCCTTCTGCACGCCTCATGGGAAACCCACATGCTCAATTACTTCTCTGAAGTGTCTGTACACCAATGCGCATAGCAGTCAAAGGCCCATGATCTCACTGCTATTACAGAGACATGATGGGACAGCTCATGTGAGTAGAATATTGTTATGGAAGGTTATGTACTTTTTAGGAAAGACAGGTCTGCAAAGCTAGGTGGAGGAGTTGCTCCTCATGTGAGAGAGCAACTCAAATGTATCGAACTCTGCCTAGAGGGGGGATGAAGAATGATTTGAGTTCTTATGATAAAAATTAAAGGACAGGCTAACAAGTGGGACACTGTTGTGGGTGTTTACTACAGGTCACTTCATCAGGAAGAGGAAGTTGATTAGGCTTTCCACAGACAGCTGGATGTATCTTCACAATCACATGCCCTAGTTCTCATGGGAGACTTCAATCACCCTGACATCTGCTGGGAATACAACACAGTTAAGCATGCACAGTCCAGGAAGTTCTTATAGATCATTGATGAAAACTTCTTGACACAGGTGGTAGAGGAGCCAATGAGGAGAGGTGTACTGCTGGACTTTGTCCTAACAAACCAAGAAGATCTGGTTGGAGATGTCATGGTTGGGGGCAGCCCTGGCCACAGCAGCTATGAGGTGGTGGAGTTCAGGATGTTGCGTGCTGGAAGTAGTGCAATAAGTAGGACTAAAACCATGGACTTCAGCAGGACAAACTTTGGCCTCATCAAGGTCTTACTTGGAAGAAGTCCTATGGGTTACCAAGAGAGCTGGCTAATATCCAAACATCACTTCCTCCAAGCTCAAGACTGATGCATTCTTACAAGGAACAAATCAAGAAAAGGGAGTAAAAGGTCAGCATGATTGTGTAAGGAGCTTCTGTTACAACTCAGATGGAAATAGGTTTTTTATGTAACGTAGAAAAAGGGACAGACCACCTGGGAGGAATATAAGGTGGCTGTTAAGAGTATGCAGGGATGCACTGAGGAAGGCCAAGCATCACTTGGAATTGAATCTGGCCAGGGATGTCAAAGACAACAAGAAGGGCTTCTTCAAGTACATCAGCAGCAAAAGGAGGTTAGGAAATATGTAGGTCCAGTGTTGAATGACACGGGTGTCCCAGTGGTGGAGGATACAGAAGAGGCAGAGTTACTGAATGCCTTCTTTGCTTCAATTTTTATTGCTAAGACTGGCCTTCAGGATTCCCAGATCTTAGAGGTAGGAAAGGAAGTCTGGCAAAAGGAGGACTTTACCTTGATTAAAGAGGATCACATTAGAGATCATTTAGGCAAACTGGACATGCACAAATACATGGGCCCCAATGGGATGCACCCACAAGTGCTGAGAGCTATCAGATGTCAAACGGATGGGACCAGACTCTTTTCAGTGGTGCCCAATGATAGGATGAGGAGCAATGGGCACAGACTGAAGCATAGAAGGTTCTATCTGAATATGAGTAAAAACTTCTTTACTTTGAGGGTGACAGAGCACTTCAACACGTTGCCCAGAGCGGTTGTGGAGTCTCCTATGGAGACATCCAAAACCCACCTGGATGCTTTTCTGTGCAATCTGCCTTAGGTGAATCTGCTTTAGCAGGTGGGTTGGACTAGATGATCTCCAGAGGCCACTTCCAAACCTAGCTGTTTGGTGATTCTGTGACATGAATTAAGGTTGGACTGGGGTAAGGTAAAATATTTTCCTGGAAGAATCAACTGAGATATTTTATGGATGTCTTCTTCATTTGTCTATACATCTTATCAGTCTATTGCAATAAATAACACCAAATTGCACATGCAAAAGGTACTTTCTGCAATCCAATTCAAAACTTCTGTGGGAATATCTGAAAAATATTTTCTGTATAAGCCTATTACACATGCACTTTATTTAGTAGCCCTCATATTTAACTTTAATTTTTATACCACCAAATCACTGCAACAACATATTTTATCCTCCTCCCCCCTAGCTAAACAAGACACAATTTTCTTATTTCCTTTCACAGAACAATTACCTTACACATAAAAATATGTTTTCTTTCTATACCTTTCTGCTCAATCTACATGAAGAACGAAGCCATGCCATATCTTGCACCAAAACTTGGGTCAACTCAGCTGTAGCTAATTTCAAGAACAACAGGTGCTGCAATAAGCACTCCACAGGAACTGACTGTGGCTAATTTTGCAGTGAGAAGCACCTGAAGTACTTTAATACACTTTTCTTCTGAGGTTAACTGCATTCACAGCAGTATGGCAGTATATGAAAAGGTTTCAATAAAATTTAAGGAATCCAGTTCTTCAGAAAATCAAAACATCAAATACTTGCTTTTGCGATTGTATGTTGCTATTTGGATTGCCACTTTGTATGTTACTCATATCTGACAAAAATGTATTTTGTTGGTGATTCGTGAATGCAGATACTATCTTCAATACAGGTGTTTAATGAAATAAATTTAACAATTACTACTTCTTGTAACATTTTATTTCTCTTCAGCATTCCTATTAAGGACTTAGTTCAGCAACAGACATTCAGGTTTTAGGTCACCCGGTACAAGCTCAAAAATGCCACACTTCCCAAAATTTATTTTTAATGAAAACTTACTCTTCCAATTCAGGTATTCTATAAAAATGACCAAAATAAACATTTGCACTCAAATGAACATTACACTGAGCCACTTTAACTTTATGCAGTCATGTGTTCTTCCGCAGATAGCGTAAGCTCTATATTCTTCGTTCTGATCACTCCTTGTCATTTGGTCCAGCTAATTCAGTCAAAATGTGGTTCTGCCATTTAGTTCATATCACGCTTGTGATTGCACAGGTCAAATACCAATACTGAAAAAATCACCATCTTGCATAGGAAAACAAAATCAGCAAAACAACATTACCAAAATGAATTTTGCATTCCTGGGGTGCATTAAGAAAAGTGAGACCACAGGTCGAGGGAGGTTATCTTTCCCCTCTACTTTGCCCTCGTGAGGGTGCATCTGGAGTACTGCATCCAGTTCTGGGCTTCCCAGTTTAAGAAGGACAAGGAATTACTGGAGGGAGTCCAGTGGAGAGCTACAAAGATGACTAGGGGTCTGAAGTATCTTATGAAGAGAGACTGAGAGAGATGAGTCTTTTCAGCCTGGAGAAGAGAAGGCTCATAGGGGATATCATCAGTGTTTATAAATATCTCAAGGGTGGATGTCAGACCAGGAGGATGGGACCAAACTCTTTTCAGTGGTGCCCAATTATATGATGAGGGGCAATGGGGACAGATTGAAGTATAGAAGGTCCCATCTGAATGTGAGGAGAAACTTGTTTACTTTGAGGGTGCCAGAGCACTGGAACAGGCTGCCCAGAGAGGCTGAGGAGTCTTCTTCTCTGGAGATATTCAAAACCCACCTGGACACATCCCTGTGCAATCTGGTCTAGGTGAACCTCCCATAGCAGGTGGATTGGACTAGATGACCTCCAGACATCCCTTCCAACCCCAACCATTCTGTGATTCTGTAATTTAGGAATCTGGTGTGAATATGGTCTGCACTTCTTGTCGTTTTCCAACTCCTGCTTTCCTCTTACACTTCCCACACAACTCCTGATAAGCATTTATCCTCCTGTTTGTTTCCAAATACATTTTCCCCTCCTTTTCTGTTTCATGCCAGACAAATAAAATTTATTCTTGTCATCCAAATACAAGAGGCCACGTTATCCTGCTACCTTTTAAGTGGCTTGATCTTGTATCAAAGAGCAAAGCAAAAAAACCCAGGGAACTGAAAGCATTCTGAGTATTAGAATACGGAAAACATCCCAGGCAAAATTAAATAATAAAAATGTGGGTAGCAAGTGTGTCTTTTTCATTTAACAGAAAATTTGCGGTTTCAGAGGAAATCTCTGTTCTGGGACTTTTTCCTCCTTGTAAACATATCTAACATATCTTGCTCAGCAACGAGCAGGGATCAAGGTCTTTGAAAATCTTCCTAGGAAAAAAATATAGGTTGCACTTCAAAAACATTGAAGTAGTTAAAACATTTTGAGGAAGACTTGCAAGTCCAAGGTTTTCTTTCTTCTTTGTAAACAGTCATTAGATGAAAACTATGAAAGATATTTAGAGAAAAAACTAAAACTCTGACTTAAGCAGAAAATACAATATTATGGCTTTCCTTTTTATTCTGAATTTCACAAATTTTGAATTGTTTCTGTGTTTGTGGGTTTGTTTGTTTTGTTTGTTTGTTTTTGTCAGTGTTTTTTGTTTGTTTCTTTGTTTGTTTGTTTTGTTTTTTGTGTGTGTGTGCAGAAGTACTATTTCCAAAAAAGGATACTTCCACTTGACATTCCACCTATAATTAAAGTTTGGAGTTTCTCTTATAATAGTAATTTGAAAATGAGTCTCTTACATCACAGGTGAATGTTCTAATCACTTGACTGATACAGAAAAGAGATTGGCAATAATTTATTCTCTAATTGAAAAGTATATGGAAGTTATTGTTGTTGTTATTATCACATTTAATTACTGTGTAAACTCAATAGAAACCTTTCATTCTATTGTCACGCACAGTAGGTAACATCTTTTTGCTAAGTAAAAAAATATTGTAATGTTTTAAAATCATCAACTGGTAAAACTTTCGGAAAAAAACACACTACAAAATATATTTGAAACCTATACCCACAGAATTTGAAAGTTTTAAACTTAATAACGTTTAAACACCACCTTTGTGAAACACAAGTTACATCCATCAGTTTACATGTAAGGCAGTCCTGAATGAAAAATGGATTAAAAATCACATCTTAAATTTGAAATATAAAATCCTGAGATCAAAGGACACACATGTTCAAAGGACTCTTTCATGAGTACTAACAGAATTAGTACTATACAGAGTTCCTTTCCTTCTAGTAAATGTTTTCCCAGAGGAGGCAATTTAAGTCTGTAAATATATTGGCAGACAGTTCACGTGTAACATATAGTTCAGGAGTAATGACGAGGTGGTGTAGTCCTTTCACATTCTTGAGTGGAAGTAAAGGTAACCAGAAAACAGCCTCAGTCAAGGACGGTCAGACATAACCGAAGATAAAACATGTATGCTAACTAAAGAAAGTGGTCCTTTTCATTTGGTAGCATATTTATCTTGGATTTTAACAAATTTAATGGCAGCTCTTTAGAAATTTGTTCTGAGTTATATTTCTACAGCAGCCATACTTCCACCCACTTGCGTGGCAAATGTGTTATTTGGCTGCAGTAATACATCTGGTACTGGGATTTTTCATCTTTATTAACAAGTGAGCTCCACAAAGAATATCCTTGAGTAAGCTAAAATACTTAAATTACCTGTTTAAGAGAAGAATATGAAAGCAAACCAGGTGAGTAACTTAATTTGAATAGTAAGGTTTCACATGATCTGTCTCTTAATGTTATTTTTAGATGAAAATCAGGTATGGACTCATACGTCAGCTTCTTCTGCTCAAAACAGAAACAACAATGTAGTGTTCATAAAAACATCATTCTGTTGCTATGGAAATCATTGTGAAACCAGAAATTAAGAATAATAGTGTTAGAGAAACATCTTCTGCACATGCATATTTGTTATCTGGAGCAGGAGTTGGATGGAATATTAGAAAATGTAAAAGATTAATAACAATTAGACTTAGTGCCTCTTAAGACAGTTCTTTTTCTTACAATAGTAAAGGCAAAATTAAGCATCAGACATCCAAGCATATAGTTTCTCTCTAAAGCTATTTCTAATTTTTTATAATTAACAATATCACACCATACAAGATATCACATTCTATGCAGCATACTTTTTTTATCTCTTAAATTTTATGAATACTAAGGGAAGATTAGGAATTTGAAAAATATAGTAGGGCAAGTACATTACTTTCCCAGACCTATTTGCAGATCCAGGATTTACTAAATATTGTCAAAGAAACAGAACCAACTTCTATATCGTCTTTAAAACACTTATTCCCTGACTTCTTTTGTTGTAATTTTACTTATACTAGGACTCCAGATACTAGTCCATGGTTTATTATCAAACTAACTAATCCACACATGGGGGGGATGCAATACTCTTTCTTGTCTCCTAAACTGGTATTGATTAACTTGTTTCTTTATTATCAGAGAAATTAATTGTATTTATCACATATGAAATTACTACCCCTTTTTGGCATGATTTAATCTAAGAAAGGAGCCTAAACTGAGACCTAAAAGTTGTTGTCTTGAACAATAAAGGTAGTACTGTAATCAATGCCTGGCAACACATTTTTGTAAAGACCAATTTAAACAAAATACTTTCAGTACAAAGGATGTGTGTTATTCCTTCAGATAACACGGTCAATATATAATGGGGAGAAGGAGCTGCAGTGTGATCTAGCTAGTCTGTTGAAGTTACTAAGAAAGTAAAGCTTTTTGAGTTGTTTTTGTTTCATCAGAATCATGATACTTTTGAGTGTTGGCAAGGAAATGCGAGGTAATGGGAAGGCAGCGAACATGCCTTTCATCAGCTGAACATCTTTAATTGTAATTGCAGCATGTAATGGTATAATTAGTTGTCTAAGTGACAGGATAGGCTTGAATCTTTCCTACTGTTTTGCAAAAAGACCATTTAGTTCCCAGAAACCTTTCTTTAGACTACATGAATGGCAGTGAAAGACTGAAGATTTTTTTTAACCCCTAAGTGTCTAAAGGAAAGGAGGGATTTTACCTTACAGAACGTCCAGAAAAACCCTGTGGAGACATAGTGAAATATCTAGAATACTTGGTTACTGAAGGAAAAGAAAAATTGTGAGAAGCATTAAACACAGAAAAGGCATATGTAAGGCACAGGAAGCAGTAAAGAGGTGGTGTTTGGAAATAATTCTCTGATACTCAGGAACAGTTGAGAAAAATTAGTCCTAACTATCATGTAACATGTTCACAAATAAGATCAACACAAAAACAAGCTAGAGGACTGTATCTTTTTTTTTTCTTTTTTTTTTTTTTAAATTAAAGAAAAAATTAAACATCACTGACTCATTTTACAATATAATTTTGTAGTGGGATCAGTAGTTTCAGTTCATAGTTTATTGTAACTGTTTTTTTCCCTCTTGAATTTATATTGATGATTCTACCATGCTGGATAGTGATATGTTAAAAACAAACAAACAAACAACCTGTATTATGTAGTTCTCTGTTTTATTGAAGAATAAGTCATCTACGTGGGGCACTTGTCAGAAATTTCACCTCTTCATTCCTCTATAGTTCCATTGCTCTGTTTCAAATGGCTCTGGGAGGAACTCTGGAGAAGGATAAGGGAGCAAACCATGGCTCAGATACTTGTAGAAGCAAGATCTGAGTCTAATTTGCTGTTGCTGTTCCCTGTTGCTGTCTTTAAGAAACCTCCTGAGAAATCCTCCCTGAGACCCTAAGAAACATGTCAGTGGGTATCATTCATGTGCATGAAATGATGGTCTTTGGAGCAGATATTGTAATGAAATTTCAATAAACATAGGTTAATAACATTTATACTTAAAAAAACACAAACAAACAAAAACATCTGCAGGGAATTAAAAATCTTGAGGAATCAAGCTCCTATGATTAATTTATTGAACACAGTTTAACATATAAAGCTATGCATGCTACAGTTGTAGAAAATACTTAAGTAGAACATTTGCTTAACCTCAGTTTAGTGCAATGTTAAATCAAAGGCAGAATTTTAATAACAGAATTAGAATTTGACTGGTAACTCTAGTGTTATATTGACACATCTTTGTCTTCAGTACCAAATACATCAGAGATAATCTTTCCCTTGGTATTATAAGTTATAGCAGATGTTAAAAAAATACTGTCCTTACAGACAAAGAAAGTCTGCAATATGCAAGTTATACTAAATTAAGAATAAAGCTTCTTCCTCTAGCCTTCTCCCTTTGTACAAGCAGAAAATCAGTACCTAGCCCAACATAATTGGGCAGGTACTCAAAAAACAGCTGTGGAAACAAAGACTTTCTTCAACAAGTCTCAAAAGCTCAAAAGCTCCAAAGTCTTAGCAAACCATTTTTATTTCAGAATTTCATATTTCATGCATGTACATGAATCACTCCACATTTCAATAGCTTTCCATTTTCTCCTAATTAGGTTAGACATTAAGAAATAGATACTCCTAATATTCAGAGTCTTTAAAATAAACATTTTAAGCTAATATATTTTCCTTTATTTTTTTAGTAAATAAATTATGTCTGAGGATCATATAGTTCAGGATTCAGAAAATCATTATCATCTTTGTGTATCTGCTGCCAGAAGTGTTCTTTCTCAACTGTGCGAAAAGTCATTAATTTTAACAGATATGTCTACATAACCTGATGGAATTTAACAAGGGAAAGTGTAGAGTCCTGCATCTGGGCAGGAACAATGCCAGGTTCCAGTATAGGTTGGGGAATGACCTATTAGAGAGCAGTGTAGGGGAAAGGGACCTGGGGGTCCTGGTGGACAACAGGATGACCATGAGCCAGCACTGTGCCCTGGTGGTCAGGAAGGCTAATGGCATCCTTGGGTGTATTACAAGGAGGGTGGTCAGTAGATCGAGAGAGGTCCTCCTTCCCCTCTATTCCGCCCTGGTGAGACCACATCTGGAATATTGTGTCCAGTTCTGGGCCCCTCAGTTCAAGAAGGACAGGGAACTGCTGGAGAGGGTCCAGCGTAGGACAACAAAGATGATGAAGGGAGTGGAGCACCTCCCTTATGAAGAAAGGCTGAGGGAGCTGGGTCTCTTTAGTTTGGAGAAGAGGAGACTGAGGGGTGACCTTATTAATGTTTATAAATATATAAAGGGTGAGTGCCACGAGGATGGAGTCAGGCTCTTCTCGGTGGCAAACAATGATAGGACAAGGGGCAATGGGATCAAGCTGGAACACAAGAGGTTCCACTTAAATTTGAGAAAGAACTTCTTCTCAGTGAGGGTAACAGAGCACTGGAACAGGCTACCCAGGGAGGTTGTGGAGTCTCCTTCCCTAGAGACATTCAAAGCCCGCCTGGACACATTCCTGTGCGACCTCACCTAGGCGTTCCTGCTCCAGCAGGGGGATTGGACTAGATGATATTTTGAGGACCCTTCCAATCCCAAACATACTGTGATACTGTGATACTGTGATATTACAAATAAATTATTTTCAAAGCTTTCCATTCAAAGTCCTTTTTCTTTCTTTTGAATATAGACTCAAGTTATATATTTATTTTAAAGTTACTATTTTAGTTATTGAATATCATTAGCAATAATTACACTTCATTTCTCTTTGTCTCTCAGAAGATTTACTGTAATATTTTGAAAACTTTCCCCTCATTAGTTAAGTACTAACTGGTTCATTGTTTTATAATTGTACATAGGAAAGGATTTAAGTTTAAATCTCTGGTACATATTCTGTTTCACAACTGATTTCTAAAATACCAATCAAATTGAGAAAAAAATTAAAAGGCTTTAAGGAAGATTAGGCAATTTCTGTATCAAAGGCTTTCAATACAAAATAAGGTACCATTGGATGACTACTATTCTACTTTAAACACGTAGACTGACTGTAAGTCCCAATCTTCAATAAATAGGAAAAAGTTAGTGTTACGTATGGTAATTTCAGAAGCTGGAATTTACATATCACTTTTCCAAAACTTGTGGTATAAGAGAATTCCTCTCAGTCTTTCAAATACCCAGCCCCTTAAGTTCCATAAAACGTAGCAGCTCTGACAGGTGATTAACCTACTTTGTCACAAATATTCAGACTGCCACTCTATATCTTAGAATTAAAAAGCAAATACCAAAATCCAAGTTGCTTATGTTTCCCTAATTTATTTTCCTGATCCTTTCCTCATTTTTTTTGTAACTACAGAGTTTTTCTTTGGGCATTAGATAAACTATAGTTTCTCACTAGTATCACCTAAAAAGTCTTTTGAATACACTCAGCATCCATTGCTTTTCAGGAAATTCTAAAGATGTTTAGGGAATCACTATAGCTGGTTTCATACAAAACTGGGAGCTAAACAATTATTTTTCAAAACTTGCTCCACGAAAACCTGTTCCAATCAACTACTAGTAGTTCTTATATGAAGTAGAATTGAACAGGTTTTCTAGTCCTTATGCATTATAGTATTACTTAATAAAATAGTGGTCTACTTAGGAAAAAAGTTATCTGTTAAAGTAGTTGAATTTAAGTTGAATTTAAGTAGTTCACAGAGATAATATTGGGAAGAAGCAAACCAGAGGGTACACAGGAATGGTGAGACAATAATTGTAACAATACTTATTGATACCTCTTTAAAAAACAAACAAACGAATTAAAAATCATTTCTCATTTTGGTAATCTTTCAGTAGTCTATTTCAAAACAAGTTACAATATTAGAAAAAATTGTTCAGCAGTGAACAGGGGACATAAGTTTATGAATCTGAGTAAAAAGATTAAAGAGAAATAATTTAGTATCATTTTTCCAAAAGTTTGGTATTTGTCTTCCATCTGCACCTATCCAGAGAAGATAAATCACAGTATCACAGTATCACTGTATGTTTGGGATTGGAAGGAACCTCAGAAGATCATCTAGTCCAATCCCCCTACCAGAGCAGGAACGTCTAGATGAGGTCATCCAGGAACATGTCCAGGTGGGTTTTGAATGTCTCCAGGGAAGGAGACTCCACAACCTCCCTGGGCAGCCTGTTCCAGTGCTCCATCACCCTCACCATGAAGAAGTTTCTTCTCAAAATTAAGTGGAACCTCTTGTGTTCCAGCTTGATCCCATTATCGTTTGCCACCGAGAAGAGCCTGGCTCCATCCTCACGGCACTCACCTTTTATATACTTATAGACATTAATAAGGTCTCCGCTTAGTCTCCTCTTCTCCAAACTAAAGAGACCCAGCTCCCTCAGCCTTTCTTCATAAGGGAGGTGCTCCACTCCCTTCATCATCTTTGTTGTCCTACGCTGGACCCTCTCCAGCAGTTCCCTGTCCTTCTTGAACTGAGGGGCCCAGAACTGGACACAATATTCCAGATGTGGTCTCACCAGGGCGGAATAGAGGGGAAGGAGGACCTCTCTCGATCTACTGACCACCCCCCCTGTAATACACCCAAGGATGCCATTAGCCTTCCTGACCACCAGGGCACAGTGCTGGCTCATGGTCATCCTGTTGTCCACCAGGACCCCCAGGTCCCTTTCCCCTACACTGCTCTCTAATAGGTCATTCCCCAACCTATACTGGAACCTGGCATTGTTCCTGCCCAGATGCAGGACTCTACACTTTCCCTTGTTAAATTCCATCAGGTTATTCCCCACCCAACTCTCCAGCCTGTCGAGATCCTGCTGGATGGCAGCACAGCCTTCTGGCGTGTCAGCCTCTCCTCCCAGATTAGTATCATCAGCAAACTTGCTGATAGTACGCTTAATGCCCTCATCTAAATCGTTAATGAATATATTGAATAATATTTGCCCCAGTACTGACCCCTGAGGCACTCCACTAGATACTGGCTTCCAGCTAGACTCCACACCATTGACTATCACTCTCTGGCTTCTCTCTTAAGCCAGTTTGCAATCCACCTCACTACTCTATTGTGCAGACCACACCTCCTCAACTTAGCACCTAGGATGCTATGGGAGACTGTGTCAAACGCTTTGCTGAAGTCTAGGTAGACCACATCCACCACCCTGCCATGATCCATCCACCTCGTTACATTCTCATAAAAGGCTATGAGGTTGGTCAAGCATGACTTACCCTTAGTAAATCCATGCTGACTGCCCCTAATAACCCTCTTATCCTTGGTATGCCTTGAGATGGCACCAAGGACAAGCCATTCCATTACTTTCCCGGTGACGGAGGTGAGGCTGACCGGTGTATAACTACCCAGGTCCTCCTTCTTGCCCTTTTTGAAGACTGGAGTGACATTTGCTTTCCTCCAATCCTCGGACACCTCTCCTATTTCCCAAGACTTGGCAAAGATGGTGGAGAGCAGTCTAGCAATTACTTCAGCCAGCTCCCTCAGCACCTGCGGGTGCATCTCATCTGGACCCATGGATTTATGGATGTCCAGAAGGTATTCAGTAATTCTGCCTTCTGTGTATCTTCTGTCACCAGGGCACCCACCCCATTCATCAGTGGGCCTACATTGCCTCTGGTGTTAGTTTTATCTGCTATGTATTTGAAAAAGCTCTTTTTGCTGTCCTTGACCCCTTTTGCCAGGTTTAATTCTAAGAAGGCCTTGGCTATCCTACATCCTCTAACAGCAGCCTTATATTCCTCCCAAGTGGCCAGCCCCTGCTTCCAAGACCTGCAAACTTGCCTCTTCTGCTTGAGCATACCCAACAGATCACTATTTAACCACACAGGTCTCCTGGCTCCCTTCCTTGACTTCCTGCGTGTGGGGATGCTCTGATCCTGAGCTTGGAAGAAGCAATCCCTGAATGTCACCCAGCTATCTTGGGCCCCTTTACCTTCAAGCAGCCTTGCCCATGGGATTTCCCCCAGCAATTGCCTGAAAAGGCCAAAGTTAGCCCTACTAAAGCCCAGGGTTGCAATTCTACTTATTGCCCTGGTCCTACCACACAAGATGCTGAATTCCACCATCTCGTGGTCACTGCAACCCAGGCAGCCCTCAACCTTTACAGCTTCAACCAGACCCTCCTTGTTAGTGAGGATGAGATCAAGCAGCACTCCTCTCCTGGTCGGCTCCTCCACCATTTGCATGAGAAAGTTATCGTCAATGCGCTGGAGGAACCTCCTGGACTGTGGCTGGCTGGCTGAATGGTCCTTCCAACAAACATCAGGGAAGTTAAAATCCCCCACAACAACCAGGGCCTCATCAACTTTCTCAGCCTGATCTGGTGGCCTGTAATAGACACCCAAAACAGTATCACCCCTGCCAGCCTGCCCCTTGATCCTGACCCATACACTCTCAACTCACTCCTCATCCGCTCCTGGGCAGAATTTAGTACATTGTAGCTGCTCTCCCACACAGAGATCAACTCCACCACCACGCCTGGCTGGCCTGCCTTTCCTGAAAAGACGTAGCCATCCATGACCACATTCCAGTCACGTGAGCTGTCCCACCATGTTTCTGTAATTGCCACTAGATCGTAACTTTCTGATCGAACACAGGATTCTAACTCCTCCTGCTTATTCCCCATGCTGTGTGCATTGGTGTACAGGCATTTCAGGGAGCATGCCAAGCACACCAATTTCTCCCTCGAGGTAGAGGAGGCCACCTGGTCCTCATCGGTTCTAGAATGCTGCCCCACTGGGACAAGCCCAGCTTCAACCCCATCCCCCTTCAAACCTAGTTTAAAGCTCTCCAAATGAGCCCAGCTAATTCCTGTCCCAGCCTCCTTTTGCCCCTGCGAGATAAGCCTTTCCCACATATCACTGTCTGGACTGGAGTCTTATAAAACCAGCCATTATCAAAAAATACAAAGCCCTGCCTGTAGCCCCAGCCTTGGAGCCATAATTTACAGTCTGAATTTTCCTGTTCCATCCCACATCGTCATTTGAAGATGACTGGAGTGAAGAGAAGATCACTTGAGCCCCAGAGTCCTTCACCATCCTTCCCAAGGCCTTGAAATCTTTCTTCATTCCCCTCAGACTACAGGAAGCAGCTTCCTCCCCATCTGTCTGGAAGACCAGCAGTGGGTAGTAGTCTGTCGGGTGCACCAGTTTGGGAAGCTCTCTAGCAATATCCTTGATCCGGGCACCCACTGCAAACTTCCCTATGATGAGAGTCAACCCTGCATACTGGGCCCTCTGTTCCTCTCAGGAGGGAATTTCCTATTACAATTACCCTTCTTTCCTTCTTATTGGAGGCAGTCTTGAGTTGTGGAGTCAACTGCCTCTTCCTAAGTGACCTTCTAGGCAGGTCTGGCACCACCGCCTCACCTACCTCTTCTTCAAGATCCAGGGCCTCAAACTTATTATATAGGGGCACCTGGGGAAGCAAAGCAGGTGAGGAGGGAGGCTGCCTGTGATGCCGAACTGGAATACGCTTCCATACCTCATCGTCTTTTCAGTCCCCTACCTCTGTCTACTGCACTAAAGCTCAGGCTTTTATTTTCTAATCAGGACACACTAATCTTGTGACAAGACATGGTTACAATTCAGCTTTTAATACACAGTGAACTGTAGCTGCTGCTGTTCAGTTATTCCAGATTCCAGGCTCCACCTGGCCAGGAGGCCCATAGTAAACACCAACAACAAGGTTTTCTTTGTTGCCTTGGTTTCTAATTTTTACCCAGAAATCTCTGATAAGCACTCCCTCTTAGGGCATTTTCAAATTGGTCTGGCAAAAAAGACAAAAATGATCTAAAAAAGAATTTAGAACAATGTAATTTTGACAGTTTTTACCTGAAAATATATACTGAATGAAACATTGCCTATAATAGAAACATCTTCAATAGAATAACTGAGGTTGGCAGTCATGCCTGGAGATTGCCTAGCCTCAGTGCTGTTCAAGCAGGGCCAAGTACACCAGGCTGCCCACAGCTATGACCAATTGGGTTTTAATGTCTCCAAACATGGAGACTACATGATCTCTCTGGAAAACTCTCATCGTGAAAGATTCAGTATCTCCAAAAATGGAAGATGGAGAAGCCTTTACAGGTTCACTAGTTATTCTCCCTGTCTGTGCATGAAAGCCAAATTAAAAGTCCCTTTCTTGTACAACTTGATATCTGAGTCATCAAGTGTTCCAGGAAGAATAGTTTAGGCAAAAGAACCACAGCTACAAGTATGCATTGGATTAATTTTTCTCCTTCATGGTATTGAAAGGACCAAAGACATTCATTATACAGATGTTCTAACTACCTTATGTCTTCCACAGCCTTTAGAGGACCATACTTTTTTGAATACACAGAAGTTAGACAAGAATTGCCAGGTATTTGTCTTCAGCTTTCGTTTGAATATCGTCTTTACATTTCTACATTTGGACCAGTCAGCTCACCTCCACATGTCACTTTATGTTGCAGCTATGTGTCACCTTATGTCTGCCAGGTCTATGAAGTTATCTAAGATAGCCCAAGAAGTCTAAAGTGGAACTAAATATTTTTTATTGAGCAAGTCAATTCACATCTCTCCCTTATTTTAACTAATTTATGATTCAAGTATACCTCTAAGTCAGATCTAGAGAGATCTGGGCAGTAATGACTTTTGAAAGTTCAAAGAGGCAGGTATACAGATTTCTGTAGCACTAAACCTCTTCGGCAGGTCAGTCCATGCTACTCTTATTTTAGTGGACTCTGAGGATGAGAAGAGAAAGGTAATGTTTAAAAATATGATAATGATAAAAGCTATTTTCATTTCAAGCCTTGGTGTTAAATATTTGAGAACTGTTTGAACTCTGAGTACTATTTGTATGTAGTAAGAAATGTTTTTTTTCAGACATAAGAAATAAAACTTTTATTTATTTATTTATTTATTTATTAATGCACAA